>NC_132844.1:28391369-29814702 GCF_048164855.1 Canis lupus baileyi | reverse complement strand
GACAGAAAAGAGTGAGGCCTAATATATACACACAGATGAGTCAGATTATAGACAGCTTTCTGTGCCTTTCTTTAGGTCTAAAGAAAGTGAGCGATTCAGAGACACACTTAGATATATTTAAGCTCTTGAACTGACAAGATGTGGTGAACTCCCAAGTTTCTAGCCTGATTATAGATAGAACAGCCAAGAAGTAGAGTAAGGGTTAAATACTTTGGAAATTAGAAAAACAAAACAAACTTTTAAAAACCAACAAATAAAAATTAAAGGTGAAAAATTGTTTTATATGTGAATATAAAAATGCTGATGGGAAACGGAGTTGGAGCAGTATAGCTAGCTACAGGCAATTTTGTTCAGCCTTGAGCACTGGGCCACCACAAAGGTGTTAGCCAGTAGAAGTAGAGACCTCATAATTGTTCCACTTATCCTTGGTTCGGAGTTTAGGTATCTTCCTAAAACACAAATCTCATCATGCCATTCTCTGACAAATCTAAGCCCAATATCTATGTTTTATGTGTTAAGGTTAGTCTTGTGATCTCAGGAAGAGGATATCAATTAGGCCTGAAGATCATGTAGCATGTAAAATTCAGATCTAAATTCAGAACACCGGAGCTAGGAACCCATTAGTACACCACTGACTAAATAATCCTAGACAGGGATCCCTGGGTGGCGCAGCGGTTTGGCGCCTGCCTTTGGCCCGGGGCGCGATCCTGGAGACCCGGGATCGAATCCCACGACGGGCTCCCGGTGCATGGAGCCTGCTTCTCCCTCTGCCTATGTCTCTGCCTCTCTCTCTCTCTCTCTCTGTGACCATGATAAAAAAAAATAATAATAATAATAATCCTAGACACATTACAATTTCCTAAGCTTCAATTCTCTCACTTGCAAAAAGTGGGGAACAACTATTTATCTCCTGAGTTGTTCTGAAAAATAAATGAGACCATTTATTCATATGTAAGCACCCAACAAATGTTTCAAAAAAAGAATGGTGGGTAGGGGGAAGAGGACATATTAGTATACAGGTCACAAAATGGCATTACTTTATATTAGAGTCCTTTCTGCTTGGAATGCTTTTCACTCAAACCCTTACATGACTGCCAACGTGCCCATGAGTTACAAAACAGATATCGACCATCTTCTGAACTATGATACAGACAACCACAGGCTTTACTCAAATTTCAGACTCATATTGCCCCTTTATATGTGAGAACCTTCATTTTACAGAAAGGAAATTTACGTGAAAGTTTAAGTAGCCTATCCAAAATCACAAATACAGAAAAGTTTACTCTAGATTCTATCTATTCTACTCTACTCATATTGCTCTCTCAAAATGCAGTTAGGAAATCTTTAGTGAGAAATAGAATAGTGTAGTATGAAAAAAGTTATCGTTATTTGTAGTCATAAGAATTAGGTTCCTACTATCTAAAACCTTGGACAAATAACTTAATCTCCCTAGTCCTATTTCTCCATCTGCAAAGTTGATGATAATAACTTGCCCTGTTAGTATGTCCCTTATGTACACAAAGGTTTTAAGTTCTTGGATATCCTATTTCTCCCTATGTCTCACTCTATATATATATATATAATCAGTAAGTAGATTTGTAAAAGCACTAATACCAAAATATCTTTCTTTTAAACTTGTATCTATATTAACTGTTACAAAGCTACAAATTGTAACTCAAAATTAAAGAGTTTAATTTTTTTTAATTCCTTCTATAAGCCTTGAAAATAATTCTCATAACAATTTTAAAACACAAGCACTTCCTTCCTTAGGAAATTAGTAATTTTGCTTCATCAATATTATTTTAGTCTAACGTTTTCCCAAATATTTTCTTGGTACAAAACAGAAACTTCAATGCTTTATCAGAGCAATACTCAGTTTCACAACAGAAAAATTCTCCCAAGTTTTAGGGGGCAAGCACATCTCTACATGTAGCAATAAATTACTGACCTATTGATAACAGTAAACTGACTTTGATATTACTTATAATAATAAACCAAGTAATACGGAGCTCCTTTATGTAATAGGTAAATTCACTTATGGTCTAGTGAACTTTATACGGTCCAAAAGTATAATGAGTGTAAAAGAATTTAGTAAGTTCCTTCATAAAATTTAGTATACTAAGAACCCTCAATACAAGTTTCTTTGGGGTTTGGGTTTTTTTTTTTAAATCATGGAACAGCCATTTTTTAAAAAACTTCTTGAAGTAAACTCTTAAGTTTCCGCAAGTATCTGTAACAAATTCTTTTTAGAAAACAGACCTTGGGCAGCCTGGGTGGCTCAGAGGTTTGGCGCCACCTTCAGCCCAGGGCCTGACCTTGGAGACACAGGATCGAGTCCCACGTCGGGCTCCCTGCATGGAGCCTGCTTCTCCCTCTGCCTGTGTCTGCCTCTCTCTCTCTCTCCCTCTCTCTCTCTCAATCATGAATAAATAAAATCTTTAAAAAAAAAAAAAAAGAAAGCAGACCTTTCTGTCCTCATCTTTGTTTCCAAAACCAATAAAAATCAAGGAATTCAAAACAGAGAAAGGAGTGAGAAGATCAAGAAGCGGCTATGCAAGGATGTGAATCGGTACATCCTGGGTAGAGAAACACACTCACAGAAGTCACATTCCTTCAGTAATTCTGATAAATTTCGAATTTCAAACGCCCTGCTTGGAAGCATGGGAGGGGGGAGGGGGCAGCTACATCAATTTCTGCTTCCTGAAAAATATCTTTAAGTTTTATTAACTAGGCTGGAGAACAGTCGTCAAGAATGTCCGTGCTCACCGATTTTGCTGCTGAACTACAACTTTTTAGAACCAGGAAGCATGATCACAATAAAAAGCCTCTGTCCTGTCCCCCCACCCCCAATAAAGAACCGGTCCCTTTTCACGTAATGGTCGACTGACGCAGAATTTCAGAGTCAGTGTCACCATAGTGGAATAAAAATAGGTGGCCCTACGAAGGGGCAACGCTTCAAAGAACGGATTCGAGTCCCAGGCTTGAAGGGAAGCGACGCGGACAACTGTCTTGAGACTAGCAAGGCAACAACGCTGGAGGGCGTGTCGGGCAAGACGGCAACGTAGCACGTCGCACAACAGACCATTCATACGCGGCGCGAGGCTGCGGGAAGGCGGAGGCAGGGAGCCCGGCCACTCGGCCCGCTCCGTGCCTCCGAGCCACTGGCTTCCCTCCCCGCGGCCCACCCGCGCCACTGGCGTCCCCGGTCACCCGCACCCTCGGGAAAGTGAATACTGTGCCACCGCCCCCCGGCTGAAGAGCGCCGGCGCCTCAGCCCGCTCCGCACGCGGAGGCCGCGCACAGCGCTCCCTCACCAGTCGCTAGATGAAAGTGCGCCGGTGGTCTCCGCGAGACGGGCACACAGCGGCGCAGGGACACATCCTCAGTGAAGACAACTGGAGAAACCCGACGGTGCCAGGAGGAGGCCGATCCTCAGACCCCGGCCAGCTGTGGAGGCGGCTGCAGCTTCAGCCGCGACTACAGGCACGGGGAAGGGGGGGGGCAGGGAGAAAAGGCCGGGGCGGGCGGGACCCAGGAATAAGACGGGCGTTGATTGGCTGCGGCTCGTGTGTGCCTCCTGAGGATTGGCTGCGGTCCGCCCAGAAGGCCTCGCGTGGCAGCCCCTCAGCTGTGGCCTTTCCCGGGACCCCTGAGGGAACTTGACCCCTGCCGGCCTCTGGCCCCCGGCGCAGGCCGGGGCGGGGCGGGGCCGCGCGGCCGCTGAGGGCTGTCAGCCAACAACGGTGGTGGAAAGGTCCCTTTCAGGGTCAGCCGTGGCGGCCTAGGTAGGAACGTCAGCTGCAGACTTGGAATTCAGGATAAACCCGGTGGGGAGAGAGCCCCGGAGACCTGGCCGAATGCCCTGGGCAGCCAGTCACCCTGCTGCAGAAGCCAAATGCGTAGGCATCTTGCACAGGAGAGTTCTCCCGTTGCCCTACCAGTGGGGTCACGGAAAAGCCAAAGGCGTTGCCTTGCAGAGACGCAGCATCGCCCTTCCCTTCCACCTCGTACACCCGGATTGTAGGAGAGTCACTCCTTTGGTCCGAAGGCGTCACTGCCTTTCTAGATTGCTCCTGGGACCTGCTGCCCACCAGGGTCCCGTCACTGACGCCGGGCTTGCACTACGCTTTTCCCCATTTAACTCAGCATCCAAGGCCGGTTTTAAAAGTAATGAAATAAAATAATAAAATAAAATAAAATAAAATAAAATAAAATAAAATAAAATAAAATAAAATAAAATAAAATAATAAAATAAATAAAATAAAATAAATAAATAAAATAAAATAAATAAAATAAAATAAAATAAATAAAAAAAATAAAAAATAAAAAAATAAAAAAATAAAAAAAATAAAATAAATAAAATAAAATAAAATAAATAAAATAAAATAATAAAATAAAATAAAATAATAAAATAAAATAAATAAAATAAAATAAATAAAATAAAATAAAATAAAATAAAATAAATAAAATAAGTAATGCAGTGGAGAAAAAGGGGGGGGGGGGGAAGCGCGGAGGGGGCGGGGGTGGGCGGGTAAGAAAGTAGCAGCATTAGGAGAAGGAGGAAGTCAGTAGTGGCCTACCAAGCCGGAACCTCTCCTGCCAAATGCCTCATACACTAGGCATCCAGTAAATGTTCAAGGAGGGGTAGGTTGACTCAGAACAAACAGCATTAGCAGTTAGGAGTTGCCTGTCCAGCTCGGCCACGTTGTCAATTATACAAGCTCTCTCATCTATAAAACGGAGGCGTTGGACTACATTTCTTCTTAAGGGCAGCCAGGTCAGCTCTCCTGTCTTTTTATATAACCTTTCTTATGGAAGTGCAAAGACATACAGCTGGTTAGTGCTGGGGACCGGGAGAATAGCTCCCCTGCTGCCCTTCCCAATACAATGGTCTGTTTCTTTGCCCCGCATTCAAAGTGCCCTATTTCCCAATTTGACAGAACAAAAAAACAGTTTGTAATGTAAAAATTAAGTGATTTTGAAAAGGAGCTATATATGATGACATATATTGATGAACAAAGACACCAATAATGGCAAATAAGGATAATAATGTAAATAAATGCATAGGCCTGGGTTCAGATATTTTTTGATGTCTTCTATCTGGGCAAGTTAAATAGCTTCTTTTTTTTTTAAGATTTTATTTATTTATTAATGAAAGACAGGCAGAGGGAGAAGCAGGCTCCATGCAGGGAGCTCGACGGGGGACTCGATTCTGGGTCTCCAGGATCACGCCCTGGGCCCAAGGCGGCGCTAAACCGCCGAGCCACCCGGGCTGTCCTAAATAGCTTTCTTGAAGACTTATTTTCTCATTCGTAAACTAGGAGCAATAATGTATTTTAGAAGCAAAAATGCATTTACATTTGTGAAAAATGTAATTAATTATATAATTATACAGCACACGAGTGCCTAGCACTTCATGAATAATAATAAGTCTTAACGTTGATATATCAAAAGGTATTTCCAGTGGCATCTGACTGGCTCCGTCAGAAAAGTGTGTGACTTTTGATCTAAGGGTTGTGAGTTCAAGCCCCACTCTGGGTGTAGATATTAGTTAAAAATAAAATCTTAAAAAAAAAAAAGTATTTCCATAACAACAGAATTATTCCAAGCAGTCATTCATTCCTTGTAACAACTGCCAAGTGCCAGTCATGTGTGGTAAGCACTGAGGATCCAGTAGTGAGTGGAAACACAAATAGACCCAGATAATTCCAAACATTAAGACTAGATTGCAACCTTCAAAAGAACTACAAAGAATATTACCAATTTAATCTAACTTTCCAGAGAAGTGACACTTGAACTATGATTGTAGGAATGAGTAGACAATAACTAGATGAAGCAAGGAAGAAAGAATATTCCAGTCCAAACGATGTGGAATTGGTCCTCATTTCCCTAGAAAACTAAATGCCTTCAAATATATTGGTTATTTGCAAGAAATATTGAAATGATTACGAATTAATGCAAATGAAATACAATTAAATGAAAAATGCATTGCAGCTGTTTTTAGGGGAGGATGAGATCAAAATTAGCCATTTTGTGAGGCTTTTCAAACATGTTTGTGTTTATATATAAGAAAGAAAATATAGCAATATACTACTGGTTATCTCAGTGTGGTGAAATTGGGGTGATTCTTAATTTCGATCTCTTTGAATTTTATAATTTATTTTTCTTTGCAATAATTAAATGTTGTTTTAAAAAAAATTGACTAGAATTTCTGAAGTAGGGCAGCCCCAGTGGCTTAGCAGTTTAGCGCCACCTTCAGTCCAGGGCGTGATCCTGGGGACCGGTATGGAGTCCCACCTCCGGCTCCCTGCATGGAGCCCACTCTCCCTCTGCCTGTGTCTCTGCCTCTCTCTCTCTCTCTCTCTCTCTCTCTCTCTCTGCCTCTCTCATGAATAAATAAATAAAATCTTTAAAAAAAAAAAAAGAATTTCTGAAGTAAACTTAAAGCAAGAAATAAATCCAGAAAGGGCTTTAGAAGATTGCAGTGATGTAGTTGGGGAAAAGTAGGAGAATAATCCAGGCATCAGGAATGGAGTATGAAATTAAGCCAGAATAGAGCACTGCAGAAATATTCTTAAGCAACATAGCATTTGCAACACTTCCTAAATTCCATTCTTCCAAATTAAATTGACAGTGCTATTCTTCATAATCAAGATGTATTGTGCTGTCATTCAAGGTGCATATAGGCAGTGTTGCCCCTACTTCAGCTAGTAACATCAAGAATGTTAGAACTTGTATGGTTGCAGTGGATCAAAACCCAAACCTGATTAGGTTCTGCAAGAATAGTTATTACTATAGAAAAGCCAGCAGTGCAGCTGGCCTAGAGACTGGAACCTTATGGTTTGGCCCTATTCTCTTCCGCTCCAGACCATTCTCCATGTGAGAACACTTGGCTGGCTGCAGGTTTCTGACACACACCTCAGCTTTTCCATTAAAGAACACAGTGCTGTGTCCCCTGCCTAAGCACAAAAATTCCAGGACCCCTGATGGGTACATGTTGGCTCAGATTAGGTGAGGAGTCAAAGGTATAATCCTTAAGATTTATTAAACTCATATTAAACTATGAGAATCATATGTTTGAAGCAAAGTAGTAGTAGTTCTCCCAAGAAGGCAGGGAACAGGGAAGGCAAAATAATAGACAATAGGGTGTTTCTATACAATTAGATCCAGGAGATATGGTCTCAGCTACACTCTTCCTATGCAATGATTATCCTTCAAATCCTCTCATAGAGGAGAGTACCTCCTTAAAAATCTGTGCCTGGTGCCCCTTCCTAAAAGTTATCTCCTCCTCTTTAACTTCTATAACTTACTCATATAATTGTGTCACACTGTAGTATTCTTAAATTTATTATTTTACATGTGGATGCTGTAAAAGCAGGGGCTCCAGAGGCATACCACCTGAATATAAATTTTACTCATCTTCTTATGAGTTGTGAGACCTTATGCAAATTACATAACCCATGTAGGCCTCAGTTTCCTCATCTCTAACATTTAATTAATAACAGTTGATGCATAAAGTTCTTGTGAAGTTTAAATGAGGTATCGGTAAAGCTCTCAGTAGAGCTCTTAGCACTAACAAATCTTGACATAGCTCAACTCTTCTGGTTATATTTGTGTGAGGGAGCATTTGAGGGGTGGTAAGGGGAGACAAAAGGAATGACCCACAAGATGGCAGTGTTTGAATATAACTTTAGAATTGTATAAGCTTGAAAGCAGAGTCCAGCAATGAATCTAAAACTTTAGGACAATCCAAGGCAAATTCAAAGCCTTCATGAAACAAGCAAACCTGTGAAAAAGCAAACCTATGAATTTGGCAATCTTAGCATCATTTCATAGCAATGTGAACTGTCTAAACTCTCTCTCCCCTTTAAAATAACTAAAAATTTATAGAGTTCCCTGCTTGAAATTGCTTGTGTTCCTTCTTTACCTAACTACATAATTAAGTCCGACTATTAACACCACTACTTCCTCTTTTAAAAAGGAGAAAAGTAAGTTTGATTTAAAATGGCAGAGTAAATTGAACACCAATAAAAAATATATCTATAAATAAATAAATAAATAAATAAATAAATAAATAAATAAAATGGCAGAGTGGGCACATGATGCAACCTTCTTTTCATGCCACAAACCCCTAGACCTGGCACAAAATACATATTTTTAAAAATTAAATTCATTAAATTGGAATTTAATGAATTGGAAAACAAAAAGGTTGAAGGTTAGCTGTTGATGGTCCAGAACTTATGAGAATTCCCTGAAAAGTGAATAGGAAGCTGGATTGGACAGAAGAAAGGAGTAACAGCCCCAAACAACAAGACAGAACTGCTACAAAAGGTAATAGCAGGACCAAAAATGTTCAACATCTAGAGGTGACCATCAGGAACAGGAAGGAGTCCAGACTAAACCACAAAGTAACTGGAGTCCCACAGCAGGAGCAAGTAAGCCAATTGAAGTTCCCCATCCCCCATCCCCTGATGGCAACAGGGGTATCTATCCATAGGTAGAATACAAGACCTTCAGTTTAATAGATAGGCCACCTTCCATATGCTGGTGAAACCTGGAACAATCAGGATGCTCTTGAACCCAGAACACCAGCTCTTAGTTCTTCCTTTTCGGCAGTATCCCCCACCCCTTCCTCATACATCTAAAGAAAACGCAGGTATTTAGGCCGTGGCCATAGGTCTTAATCTTCCCCATAGAGTTAGTGTGTAACAAGCACAACCTCCTCCCAAAATAAAACAAGAAAAGAATCCCAAGTACACAGATAAACACAAAAGCAAGAATCACCAAATATTTGAGGAAACCTAACAAACATCCTGAGAGACAGAAACCCCAGGCAGAATAAATAACTATGTGCCCAGACACATCACAATCAAATTGTTGAAAACCAAATATCTGACATCTGAAAGCATTCAGAGAAAAATAGAATACTATGTAAAAGAAGAATGATTTAAAATACTAGATTTCACATAGGAACTATGAAGATGACTTTAGATCAATACTTTAAAGAGCAAAAGAAAGAAATTGTCAACCCAGAAAATTTTCCACAATAATGAAGGCAAATGAAGATATTTTCAGAGAAGCAAAAATTAAGAGAAATAGTAGCCATTAGAACTGCCCTCACCAGAAATTCTAAAGAAAGTTCTTCAGCCTGAGGGGAAAGCTACAGATGGAAACTCAAAATTTCAGGACAGAAGGATGAACATGAGAAATGGAAGACACTTGATGAAATAAAGTCAATCTCTGTTATGTGCCCACCTCAGAGATCTTGCACTTCACTACTGTAGTAAAGCAAATATCACAATAAAGTGAGTCAAATAAATGTTTTTGGTTTCCAAAGCTACATAAAAGTTATCTTTACACTCTACAATAGTCTATTAACTATGAAAGTATGTCTTAAAAAAAACAAACGATGTACATACCTTAATTTAAAAAAATATTTTAGGGATCCCTGGGTGGTGCAGCGGTTTAGCGCCTGCCTTTGGCCCAGGGCGCGATCCTGGAGACCCGGGATCGAATCCCACGTCGGGCTCCCGGTGCATGGAGCCTGCTTCTCCCTCTGCCTATGTCTCTGCCTCTCTCTCTCTCTCTCTCACTGTGTGCCTATCATAAATAAATAAAATTTAAAAAAATATATATTTTAGTGGGGTGCCTGTCAGTTGATAAAGCATGCTATCTTGATCTCAAGGTATGAGTTCAAGCCTCATGTTGGGCCTAGACATTCCTTTAAAAAATAAAAAAATTAAAAATGTGTTATTGCTTAAAAAAAAATGCTAACCATCATCAGATGTTCAGCAAGTCATAACCTTTTTGCTGGTGGATGGTCTTGCCTCAGTGTTGATGGCTGCTGACTGATCAAGGTGGTGGTTGCTGAAAGTGGGGAAGACTATGGCAATTTCTTAAAACAATTCAACAGTGAAGTTAACCAAATCAACAGACTCATCCTTTCATGAATGTTTTCTCTCTAGCATGCAATGCTATTTGATAGCATTTTACCCACAGTAGAATTTCTTTAAAAACTGAGGTCAATCTCTCAAACCCTGCCACTGCTTTATCAATTAAGTTTATATAATATTCTAAATCCTTTATTTTTAATTTTTTAAAAGATTTTATTTATTTATTAATGAGAGATGCAGAGAGAAAGAGAGAAGAGGCAGAGACACAGGCAGAGGAGGAAGCAGGCTCCATTCAGGGAGCCCAATGTGGGACTCGATCCTGGAACTCCAGGATCAGACCCTGGACTGAAGGTGGAGCTAAACCGCTGAGCCACCCGGGCTGCCCTCTAAATCCTTTATTGTCATTTGAACAGTCTTTACAGCATCTTCGCCAGGAGTAGAATGCATCTCACAACACCACCCCCTTTGCTCATCCATGAGAAGCAGCTCCTCAACCCGTCAAGTTTGATCATGAGATGGCAACGATGCAGTCCCATCTTCAGGCTCCACTTCTAATTCTAGTTCTCTTGCTATTTCTACCACATCTGCACTTACTTTCCTCAGTGAAGACCTGAACCCCTCAAAGTCATCCATGAGGGCTAGAATCAAATTTCTTCTAAACTCCTGTGATGTGGATATTTTGACATCTTTCCGTGAATCACAAATGTTCATGGCATCTGGAACGGTGAATCTTTTCCAGAAGATTTTCTGTTTACTTTGCCCAGACCCATAAGAGGAATCACTATCTATGGCAACTATAGCCATGTGAAATGTGCTTCTTAAATAATAAGACTTGAAAGTCAAAAATGACTCCTTGATCCATGGGCCACAGAATGAATGTTGCGTTAGCAGGCAAAACATCAATCACATTGTACATCTCCATCAGAGCTCCCAGGTGACGAGGTGCATCATCAATGAGCAGTAATGTTTGGAAAGAATCTTTTTTTCTTTCTGAGTAGTAGGTCCCAACAGTGGGCTTAAGACATATATTCAGTAAACCACGCAGTAAACAGATATGCTATCAACCAGGCTCTGTTCTAGTTTTAGAGCACAAGCAGAAGACATTTAGCATTATTCTTAAGAACCCTAGGATTTGGGCAGCCCGGATGGCTCAGCAGTTTAGTGCTGCCTTCAGCCCAGGGCGTGATCCTGGAGACCTGGGATTAAGTCCCACGTCAGGCTCCCTGCATGGAGCCTGCTTCTCCCTCTGCCTGTGTCTCTGCCTCTCTCTCTCTCTCTCTCTCTCTCTCTCTCTCTGTGTGTGTCTCTCATGAATAAATAAATAAAATCTTAAAAAAAAAAAAAAACCTAGGATTTTTAGTATTGTTAAGTGAACACTGGCTTCACCAGCTGCATTAGCCCCTAACAAAACAATCAGCTTGTCCTTTGAAGCTTTGAAGCCACTCACTGACCTCTCCCAATAGAAAGCTGTCTGTCTACATCTGTTGTTTAGTGCAGCAGCCTGCATTATCTTAGCTGGATCTTTGGGATAACTTGCTGGGGCATCTACATCAGCACCTGCTGCTTTACCTTGCACTTTGATGTTACTGAGACTTCTTTCCTTAAACTTCATGAACCCACCAACCTCTTCTAGCTTCAAATTTTCTTCTGCAACTTCCTTGCCTCTCCTAGCCTTCACAGAATTGAAGAGAGTTAAGGGCCTTGCTCTGGATTAGGCTTTGGCTGATGAGAATGTTATGTCTGGTTTGATCTTATATTGAGATCACTAAAACTTTTTCCATGCCGGTAATAAGGCTGTTTCACTTTCTTACCATTTGTGTGTTCACTGGAGAAGCATTTCCTTCCATTTCCATTTCCTTCAAGAACTTTTCCTTTCCTTCAAGAACTTTTCCTTTGAATTCACAACTTGGCTAACTTGCTGATTCAGAAGGCCTACCTTTCCACCTATCTCAGCTTTTGACACACTTTACTCTCTAAGCTTAATCATTTTTAGCTTTTTTTTTTTAAATTTTATTTATTTATGATAGTCACAGAGAGAGAGAGAGAGAGAGAGAGAGAGAGAGAGGCAGAGACACAGGCAGAGGGAGAAGCAGGCTCCATGCACCGGGAGCCCGACATGGGATTCGATCCCGGGTCTCCAGGATCGCGCCCTAGGCCAAAGGCAGGCGCCAAACCGCTGCGCCACCCAGGGATCCCCATTTTTAGCTTTTGATTTAAAGTGAGAGACATTCAATTCTTCCTTTCACTTAAGCACTTAGGGGACATTGCAGAGTTCTTAATAGGACCCATTTCAATAATCTGTGTCTCCAGGAATGGGAGGCCTGAGGAGAAGTAGAGAGTTAGAGGGAATGACCAGCTGGTGAGTATGTCAGAACACATGATATTTACCAATTAACTTCACCATTTTATATGAATGGCATCCAAAAACAACTACCAGAATAACATCAAAGATCACCAAACTGATTACAGATCACCATAACAATTGTGATTACAATTGTAATCATTACAATAATAATAATAATAAATAAATAAAGATTTGAAATATTGCTCGAATTACCAAAATGTGACACTGATAAACAAAGTGAAAAAATGGTGCCGATAGACCTGCTCAAGGCAGGGGTGCCACAAACCTTCAATTTGTAAAAAAACACAACATCTACAAAGTGCAGTAAAACAAAGTGCAATAAAATGAGATATAGCTATATTCATAGATTCCATATTTGTGAATTTGTCCACTTGCTAAAATTTATGGATAACTTCCAAATCATTACTCACAGTCCTTTCACAGTCATTCAGGGGCATATGCAGAACCAAATAAAGAGCAAAATAATCCAAAGAGCAAAATAAACTCAAAATGGGCAGAAAGAAGAGAAAATTAAAGAATGAAAATCAATTAAATTGAATATTAAAAAAAAATTTAAAAAATTGAATATTAAAAAAATAGAGAAAATCAGCAAAGACAAAAGTTGTTCTTTGGAAAGATCAATAAAATTCGTAAATTCCTTGCTAGAGTAGTTGTCAAGAAAAAAATGAAAATTCGGAACTGTCAAGAATTTCGAGGTTTATTGTCCAATATAAAAAAGATAATTTCTACCTCAGAGGTAAAAGATAAGCAAGTTTGTTTGCAGTCTATTTTAAAATGTTAAGTTTCCTTGAAACAAACCTATCCTCTGCTCTGGAGGAAGCCACTATCACTATTTACCAAGGCTCTTTGTTGGAACAACATCCTTGAGAAGATAGTCAAGGACAAAGTTGTCAGTGATTGAGCTCACAAAATATGCAGAAATGTAAAGAGACCCATGAGTAGTTGTCTCTCAAAAAGAACTTCAATCACTAGTATCAGTAATAAAAGAAGTCACCACATTGAAAAAGCAAAGCAAAGCTGGAGGCATCACAATTTCAGACTTCAAGTTATATTACAAAGCAGTAGTGATCAAAACACTATGGTACTGGAACAAAAATAGACATATATCAATTGGACAGAATAGAAAATAAACCCACAATTATGAGGTCAATTTATCTTTGAGGAAAGAGGAACAAATATACAATGGAAAAAGACAGTCTCTTCAACAGTTTTGGGAAACTGGACAGCAACATGCAAAAAGAAGGAAACCTGGACCACTTTCTCTCATGATACACAAAAATAAACTCAAAGTGGATTAAAGACCAAATTGTGAGACCTGAAACTATAAAAATCTTAGAAGAGAACACAGGTGATAACTTCTTTGACATCAGCTGTAGCAACTTCTTTTAGATATCTCCCAAGGCAAAGGAAATAAAAGTAAAAATAAACTATTGACTACATCAAAATAATAAGCTTCTGCACAGTGAAGGAAAAACTCAACAAAACTAAAAGGCAACTAATTGAATGGGAAGAGATATCTGCAAATGACATATCTGATAAAGGGTTGATATCCAAAATATATAAAGAACTGCTACAACTCAAGACCCAAAGAACAATCTAATAAAAAAAAATTGGCAGAAGACATAAACAGATATTTCTCCAAAGATGACATACAGTTGGATAACAAACACATGAAAAGATACTCATCATCACTTACCAGGGAAATTCAAATAAAAACTCTAATAAGATATCACCCCACACTTGTCAGAATGGATAAAATCAAAAACACAAGAAACAACAGGTGTTGGCAAGGACGGGGTGGAAAGAGAACCCTCTTGCTCTGTTGGTGGCAATACAAACTGGTACTGATATTGTGGAAGACAGTATAGAGTTCTCAAAAAGTTAATTTTTTTTTAATTTTTATTTATTTGTGATAGTCACAGAGAGAGAGAGAGAATGAGGCAGAGACACAGGCAGAGGGAGAAGCAGGCTCCATGCACCGGGAGCCCGACGTGGGATTCGATCCCGGGTCTCCAGGATCGCGCCCTGGGCCAAAGGCAGGCGCCAAACCGCTGCGCCACCCAGGGTTCCCCTCAAAAAGTTAAAAATAGAACTACCTTATGACCCAGCAAATGAACTACTAGGTATTTACCCAAAACAAAGGAACCTGAATTCAGAGGGATACATGCACCCTAATGTTGATAGCAGTATACAATAGCCAAGATATGGACGCAGCCCAAGTATCTACAATTGACAAATGGATAAAAAAAGTGGTAAGTATATACCATGGAATATTATTCAGTCATAAAAAAGAATGAAATCTTGCCATTTGTAATGACATGGATGGAGCTAGAAAGTATAATGCTAAGTGAAATTCATCAGTCAGAGAAAGACATATATCATATGGTTTCACTCATATGTGGAATTTAAGAAACTAAACAAACAAGCAAAGGAAAAAAAAAACACAAATCAAGAAAGAAACTCTTAACTATAGAGAACAAACTGATGGTTAACAGAGGGAAAGGGGGGCAGGTAGGTGAAAAAGGTGATGGGAATGAAGGAGTGTACTTGTTATGATGAACACTGGGGGTGATGTTTGGAAGTGTTGAATTACTCTACTATATACCTGGAACTGATATAACAATGTATGTTAACTAACTGGAATTAAAATTAAAACATAAAATTAAAAAATGTTTTAAGTGTCATCATTATAGATCCTATGGACATTAGAAGGAAAAATAAGAGAATAATGTAAACAATATTAAGTTAAAAATTCAGAGCAGTGGGTTGTCTTTGAAGAGTTGGGGGCAGGAATTGACTGGGAAAGAATATGAGAGGACTTTCTGAGGTGGTAAAAATGTTCTGTATTTTGAGAGGGATGTGTTACACAGGTGTATGCATTATCAAAACAATTATACACTTAAAATCGGTGCATTTGTAAAATTTACCTCAAAAGAAAAAAATACATAATATGAACTTTGGCAATAATTTTTATGCTGAAGGGTTTAAATGTCAATTGATAGCTCCAATTTACTACAAAATGCATCAAGAATATTATTTGGAAAAAAAGGTGAATAGATGGTAGATAAGTGATAAAGGAAGTATATTTAAAATGTTGATGCTTTAATCTTGATGGATATATAGTTGTTCACAGTAAAATTCTTCCAAATTTGTTACATTTTTTAAAATTTCAAACTAAAAGTTGGAGGTAAGAGATGTAAACACATATAAATCAATTACGCTGTTTGGACCTTATTTGGATCATGATTTGGACACATAAGCTGTAAAATATGAGAAACTAGGGAAATGTGGTCACTGACTGTTTACTTGTTCATTGTTTTTAGGCCTATGTAGGGTATGCTGTGAGTTCCTAGGCCCCATAGTCCCTCACCCTTACCACTTTGGTGGATGATACACAGAATTCAGGTACCAGCACCTGCATGTCTTTGCCTGAGGACTTTCTCTGCCTGCTATGTGGCTACCTGCTAGTGCAAGGGATTCATGCTTTCCAGAGCAGCCTTCTGTCTACACCTAACTTACAACCTTCCCTTTTCTCTCTCTCACTTCCCTATTGATGTCTCCCCCCTCTGAAATAGAATGTTAGCCTTCAAGCTTTTGTTTCAGTATCAGCTTTTGGAGGAACCCACAGTAAGACATAGGGTTAAGGGCACTTTCATTGTTTTTTTAAAAGAGTTTTTTTTTTTTTAAGATTTTATTTATTTATTCATGAGAGACACAGAGAGAGAGAGAGAGAGGCAAAGACATAGGCAGAAGGAGAAGCAGGCTCCTTGCAGGGAGCCCGATGTGGGACTCGATCCTGGGACTCTGGGATCACACCCTGAGCCAAAGGCAGACATTCAACCCCTGAGCCACCCAGGCATCCCATTTTTTAAAAAGAGTTCTTAATTTTTCGAGATACATATTAAAATATTCACAGACAAAATGGCATTATCTGGGATTTGTTTCAAAATAGTCAAGTGTTGGTAGGAAGAGTAGGTGGAGGTAGGGATGAAAATAATGGCAGAATGCTGATAATCGCTGCAGCTCAGTGATTGACATAGGTGTTCATTATGTACTACTGTCTACTTTGTAAATTTTAGATATTGTACTGAAAATGACCTGTAGGGATTAACGATGGTAAGAGAGATCTGTTGAGAGGCTAGAACACAAACTCTGACCTGGGCTTATCAAGCAGACTCACCTGAAGAAGATACTGGTTTAAATGTTGACCAGAGAATCTACACTAGAATATTCATAGCAACCTTATTTATCATAGCCCCAAACTAGAAGCAACCAGAATGTCTTTTAATGAGTGAACAGTTAAACAAGCTATGACTTATTTATACATTGGGGGAATACTATCTGACAATGAAAAGGAACTAACTATTGCTAACACATAATAACCTGAATGGATCTGAGGGCAATATGCTGAGTTTAAAATGCTAATCTCAGAAGATCACATATGCTTTCATTTATACAACATTCTTGAAATCACGAAGTATAGAGAGATAGATTAATTGTTGCCAGGGGTCAAGGACAGGAAGATGTAGGTAAAACTATAAAAGGGTAGCAGAAAGATCTTTGTGATGATGGACCAGTTTTATATCTGGATGGTGGTGGTGGTTACATGAATCCAAATATTCTCAGAGACCGGTACACACAGACATATACGCACATATATGCAATGAAGTTCATGTAAAATTTGCAAAATCTCGATAAGTTCTGTGGATGGTACCAATATCAATTTCCTTGTTTTGAATTTGTGCTATAGTTAAAGTAAAATGTAACTGTTAAGGGAAACTGGGTAAAAGGTACAAGAGACCTCTCTAAACTATTTTCGCATCTGGGAATCTCTATCACAAAATATAAAGGTTTTCTAAAAAGAAAAGAAATGGAAATTAAGTTTTATTTTTATTTTTTCTTAAGATTTTACTTATTTATTCATGAGAGAAAGAGGCAGAGACATAGGCAGAGGGAGAAGAAGGCTCTCTGCAGGAGCCTGATGTGGGACTCGATCCTGGACCCTGCAATCAGGCCCTGAGTCAAAGGCAGATACTCAACCACTGAGCCACGCAGGCATCCCATGAGCCACCCAGGTGTCCCAGGAAATAAAATTCTAAAAGAAGACATGTAGATTTTTTTTAAGTGACCTCTATAGGCAGTGTGAGGCTCAAACTCACACCCCCCAGATTAAGGGTCAGATGCTCTACCAACTGAGCCAGCCAGGCACTCCTTGCATCCATGTTTCAAAGGTAGCTAGGATGAAGGCACTAACAGTTGAGTCCCATATCCAGTGTTGAGAATGCAAAAAGTCTAAGATTCCTTCCTTCATCCATAAAGCAGGAGGCACAGAGCCTTCACTGCAAAGCCCAGTAGCCTGATTATTGCAGGCCATGTAGCTTGTAAACCTGATTATACGGCCCTCTAGCAGATTGGTAAGGTATCCAACATCTTAATACATTCCTTTTCTGCTTAAACTAGACAATATGGGCTCTGTTGTTTACAGTTTTAAACACTGGTTGATTTTTATTCTAATCACTTTAATTGCATCTGAATTTTCTGAGGCATTTTAAAGAGTAATAAATAAAGTTAAAATGTATCTCTACACACTGAGCCCACGGAGAAATCATTATCAAGCTAAACATTAATAAATGGATATATGATACTCTTCAAGAATTTCTTTGTTACGAGCCTGATTATAGATGCTTATCTTAGAAAGAGAGAACTGGAGTCTAAGTTGCCTTGCAATTATTATTATTATTATTATTGCCTTGCAATTATTCATGATCCTCTCTTTCTGAGGTTTTTAGTTGTCCTGAAATCCCTAAGGAACCAGAACTCTTGCGTGTACTTCTGTGTCCAGAATATGGATCTTTCTTCTGTACGTCACTGATGATATGCAGCACTGGCCCTTTAAACTCCCTAAGAGGGGCTCATACTGGTTATTAAATGGAAGGAATTCTGTCTGGAAAACCCTTCTGCTTTAAGTGCGTCTTAAATTGAGGGCTCTGCAAGGGGGATGTTGAGGCTTTAAAATTACCATATACTATAAGTGGTTAAGGAATGGACAAAAGACCAGGCAAAGGACCAGAGAAGAGAGCAAGGGAAAAGAATGAGAAATGGAGTTCTGAGAAAAGGAAAGAGTGACCGAAATAGTCCTGGCCTAAGTAAAAGGAGGAGGAGGAAGAGAGTCAGAGCGGGATCTTTAAGGACCTCTGTGGAGGCCGAGAAAAGTTAAGGCCATCCCACCTAAAGTTTAGCATTAGCACAAGTACAGCCATCTTAGGCCCCTGTGAATAAGAGCTGAACTTAATAGGAAAAACTGCAGAATGTCCTCAATGTCCTCGCAGGGAATCCCATATCAGAAAGACAACAGAGCTCAGAATTGCCCTAGGCAGAGAATCCCGTATCAGAAAGACAACAGAGCCCACGCCCCTGGTAGAAAGTCCCATATTAGAATGAGAACAGAGCTCAATGCCCTTAAGCCCCATATCAGAATGTCAACAGAACTTGAGAAATTCCTCCCCCCTCTCCTGGAGGTCCCCTAGACCAGCCTATAAAAAACCAAGCTGTAACCCACTTAGGGGTCCAAGTTCCTGCTCTGCTGTGTCGGGTATACTTGGACCCAAGCTCGAGCTTGTAAATAAACCCTCGTGTGTTTGCATCGGTGTCGGCTCCTTGGTGGTTTCTCGGATTGGCAATCTTGGGCACAACACCTCATGGTCACAATTCCCCTTTCTATTGCTTTGTATCAAATGTGTATGTAGGTTTGGATCTTTGCTGGTGTTGGAACTTTGTGTCTAATTTATTTAGGTTATAATGTGAAGAAGTCAATTTATAAAGTTTACAAAAGCAGAACCACCCAAACAACTTAATTTGAATGGAATTTTTACCTGGCCCCAAACAGAAACATCCAGGTTTATTTTACATCTGTCTCTTGATCTCAGTTTTACATTTCTGGGTAAAATGTAGCCACATAAACACTTTATAAAATTTAATGTAATTGTCCAATGGAGTTCCCCTAAATGGAGATGATAGGATCATCTCAGAGGTACACATGCTATGACATGCATAACAATATCTTCTTCATAGCTTTGTCACTATTCCTTTTATGTCTTCTAAAATTTCTACCATTCATTATTAAAACAAAACAAAACAAAATAAAAAACCAGAGTCTGCTAAGGGCCACCATTAATCATTATTACTGCCTACTTTTCTTCGGTGCTTTCCAGTTTAGAAAGTATCTTGACATTGTTTATTTCCCATTATGATTTTGCTTTTCTACAACAATCCTGAGAAAGAAGTAGGGACTTAAACAATTATCAAAGGGTTTAAAGTGAAAAAGTCGATGCTCAAAAGGGTTGACTTTCTCAAGGTTACAGAGCTAGTAAAAAGATCCCTCATCACTCACATCAGAAACAATAAACCTGCTGCCTTTTCTAATGCTAAGGTTTTAAATTAGAGAAAAGAGAGCCCTAGGGAATTTCCTCTAATCACCCCACATTAGCTGAAAAGCACAGATTGCCTCCTACTTCCTCTCAAATCCCATTGCACTCGCCATCTGTAAAATTTACTTGATCTCTTCATATTTTTTGCCTTGCCTTGCTTTTAAGAGTTGAATAAATGTATAGATGGATAGGGTGTGTGTGTGTGTGTGTGTGTGTGTGTGTGTGTGTAACTCCCTAAGTTAAATAGTATAAATATTAGAAAAAAGAACCTAGCCTTTTGTATTCTCACAAAATTTAGCACCATGCGATGCCTATAACTTTTTATTTGAACTTAATTAGATTAGAGAATAGCTTGGAAAATACAGACTTTGCCCTAGGAAAGTAAAGTAGAGAAAAGGATAATTTTAGTGGAGGTCAACCAGGTACTTTCACGGCTATGGAGTCAATCACTGAATGATCAGTCTAATCATTCTTTTGCCAAGACATTTAATTCCCTTGACCTAGTTGCCCAAGCTCACCTCAGTCATAACCCTGGATCAACCTACAAATCCGCTTTCTTCACTCTTTACTTTGGTGAGGCAAGGGACAAGGTTACAAGGAATAGAACGATTAACATACACTTGCTTAAATAATAAAGGGTGTTTGGATGGAAAAGTTGGGGTTAAATTGCCTTCAAATGAGGATTGATCTCGCAGCTCAAATGATGTGAACAAGACCAAGTTTCTTTTTGTCTTTTTGCTGTGTCTTCCTCAGAATTGGCTTCGTGCTCAGGCCAGGCATTGCTCTATTGCCTTCTGGTTTTCAGTAGGGCTATTGAGAATTCTGATCCCATTTTTTGTTTCCAATTCTTGGTATGTGACCTATTTTTCCCCCACTGGGAGACTTAGAGTTCTAAAATTTCAAAGAATCCTTCTTCAATCATATCCAGCAAGGAAAAGCAAATACGTGTCCCAGTATTCACAGTAAAGACCTAGATTAGGTATCAAGCATTGAACCAATCACTCCAGCCAGGTAAACTGAATAGACTGAAAAGTTTTTTTATTTTTTTTATTTTTTTTATTTTTTTTTATGATAGTCACAGAGAGAGAGAGAGGCAGAGACACAGGCCGAGGGAGAAGCAGGCTCCATGCACCGGGAGCCCGACGTGGGATTCGATCCCGGGTCTCCAGGATCGCATCCTGGGCCAAAGGCAGGCGCCAAACAGCTGCGCCACCCAGGGGTCCCGACTGAAAAGTTTAAACTCAGTTCTGTGTCTCATATTAGAGCTAGAAAGGAATCCATTTTCCTGGGATCATATGGGTTCCCAGTGGGAATTAGTAGTTACTGGAAAAAGGAAAATAGTTTAACTTGATCAAGCATCTCTCTTCACAAAAAAGAATAAAACTCACTCAAACCAATCAGACTTAACTACTACCTTGATTACCTCCTGTCACAACCAAGTATATGAAGTCATGTAAAACATAATGAAGTGAAACAAAAAGAAGGCCACTGAAACCCACAAAATATCTAACACCCTCCCTCTCCCAGGCAACATGAATGACTGCTACTTTTTTTTTTTTTTTTTTACCAATCCTCCATTTAGGCTGCCTTCCCTTAAGGCAGGTAAGGTAAGATTTATTGATATACCTAATCATAGAATTGCCCTTTTTGATAGTGAGTAAATCCCCACTTTCTTAGGCTCTCCCCAAAATTATCCCACTATGGCTCAAATCTGATAAATGGGGTTCTAACACTCTCTTACTGAAATACCTCTCCGTTTCTCTTGGTGAGTGCTCTCCCCTTTTGCACTTAGTAATAAAATCAAGGTGGTCAACTAAAGGTGTTTTCTGGTGGTCTGTGGCTGGAAGATGTTGGCAGTCCTTACTGAATCCATTGGAGTCCATTGAAACATCCTTCATTTCCTTCTGAATTACTTCAACATTCTCAGAATGGTTTTCCCCTGTCCCCCATCTCATTTCCTCTAACATTCTAGAGTCCTTTCCAGGGTGATCTTTCTGATCCTCAAATATGATCATGTCACTTCCATTTCCCCATATTCCTAACAATAAAGTCTAAATATTTTAGCCTGGACTGTGACACTCTCCTTACAATCTCACCTCCTGTCCAATTAGTCACTACCTCCCCAACTCCAGTTCCATGCAATGGTCTTTGGTAAATTTGCTTGCAGTTCTCCTAAAGCATTTTGCTAAATGCTGGCATGGCCTTTGGACCTCTTCTGATGCTTAGAAAACTTCTTCATCCAGTTAATTTTTGCTTGTACTTAAAGACCTGGCTCGGGATCCCTGGGTGGCGCTGCGGTTTAGCGCCTGCCTTTGGCCCAGGGCGGATCCTGGAGATCTGGGATCGAATCCCACGTGGGCTCCCGCTGCATGGAGCCTGCCTCTCCCTCTGCCTGTGTCTCTGCCTCTCTCTCCCTCTGTGTGCCTATCATAAATAAATAGAAAGAAAGAAAGAAAGAAAGAAAGAAAGAAAGAAAGAAAGAAAGAAAGAAAGAAAGGAAAGAAAGACCTGGCTCAAGCATTTTCTTCTCTGAGAAAACGTCTTGAACATTCCTGAGGGTCATTATTGTGTTTTTCTCTCAAAGCGTGTATCATACTGTACTGTATGTGTTTACTTGTTTTCCCCACAAGACAAACAACTTCTTGAGATCCACAACCTTATTTTATTCATCCTGATATTCTCTGGTAGTGGGTCATACCCAGAATTCATCTCTTATGATGTTTGGAAATAGAAGGGGGGAGTATGGTTAGGCTGCTCAGGATTGAGACCTGTTTTGTGGATATGGCCCAAAGATAATAAATGTTTTGCAATATACTGGGCAATCCTGTACAAAGGATTATCTCCAAGGATTGTTTCACCCAAAATGTCTATATCATCTCCATTAAGAAACACCACATTCTCAGTAGTTGTTTGTTTATTGAAGGAATGAATAAATAAACATGAATGATGTAAAAATAAAGGAATAAATTATGGAACAAATGAAGATGGAGAAAAGCAGCCTGAGCACTGTAAGTATACCCCAAGGGAAGGTATTGACTGGGAAATTCATACTTTGACAACTTAAAATTTTCTTCTGGTCATAATTATGGTCCCTTTCCCCTAGGGTTATGAGCACAAAGTGCAACCTGAGTTGAAAGAACTAATTAAAGTAAAAAGATTCATATGAAGATATGTGAGGTAGGAGACTATCTAGATGTGAGACTGGAGGCATTTCTGTAAGGCTTCTCAGATCATTTGGCCTACAACATTTACCTCATCTTTGCAAGACCAGACCTCTTAATTCTGATTTGAACTTTATATTTAACCATTTAACCTGAGGCCCATTACTTGCAGTTTATTGTTGCTGCAAATTAAAATCCGCAGGGAGCGGACATGCACTGTGGTTTTATTTGCCAATGTAAGTACTGTGTGACTCACATCCTCCCTTCAGGGGAATCTTAGCTAGGTAAAACTTTTCCAGGGCTCAACTTTTCCTGGAATAACTTTGTCATTAAAGACATAGGCACTGAATCAAAAGCTAATTGAATCAAAACTGTGGATAATTTAATCTAGAATTCGAGACCTATTTAGTGCATAAATAATTGGTACCAAGTGTCTTCTGTGCACAGATGCCAACTGTTTCTGGGTCCCAATGAAATCATTTCTAGTTTTGAAGGTTATTTTAAATTCGTTCAATCTGTTCACATACCCAATATCATAAAGAAGATTTCAATGTAAAACCAATCTATAAATATTAGTTGGTGATCATAGTCTAATTCATACTTCAAAAAATAAGTGGCATCCTTAAGAATGTTTTTAAAATTTTTCATTCACACTTCCCATGGAAATACTTTTCAGGACTTCTAATTTCACTGTACAAAATAGTAAGTTGTCATAAGGATGACTATGAAGGACTTTTGTTCATCTTCAATTATTGCAGATCTAGCGTATCCTGAACCATAGGTGTTCTATTTCCTCACTTACTATTTAAAAAAAAAAAGGGGGGGGGTCTTTCCCCTTCTCAACCATTCTGTTGAGACCTATCAAATTAACAAACTATTTTGTGCTGATCTATTAGTGGGAGCCAATGGCTAGTGGGGTTTTCAGTACTGATATAGCCTTTTCAAGATGTCTTAATTCACCAAATTCCCTAGTAAATCCAATGATGGGAGTGTTTTTAGGCACTCATAGTAGTTTGAGAGAGAGATTTGGGAATAGACTGGTTCTAAAGCAAGCATGGCCCGGAGTTATTCAATTCATATTAAAGCTGTGGAAAATGATTCTATATAAAGTTCAGCTTCTAAGATCTTACTTTGCAGCAAGCTGCAATCTTTACCTATAAAAGAGCCAATGAGGACTAGCTGAATGGATATAAGAATTACATTAAATTCAATGAAACATATCGAGCACATGACATATTTCAGCACTCTGATAGCAACTGCAGAGGACTTTTAAAAAGCAACTTAGAATCCAACATGGGGATTAGATAGATACATATTATCACTGGTGGTAAAATGAAATACTACCATGAAAGGGAGACAAGGCATTGTGAAGCTATAAAGGGATCAGTTGAGGGGATCAGAAAAAACTCCTAATGTTATCTATGGAGAAATTTGGGGATGAATAGGATTTTGTAGAGCATCTGAAAGCAATCTCTTGTTGCCATATTTGCCAGTGCAGGGAAAAATTATAGAAGACTCTGAAATGGACCAAAAAGATTCCTGGATGACTTCAGTGGAAAACAAGGTGGAGGGATGCCTGGATGGCTCAGCGATTGAGTGGTTGAGCTTCTGCCGTCAGCTCAGGCTGTGATCCTGGGGTGCCAGGATCAAGTCCCACATCGGGCTCCTGCTTCTCCCTCTGCTTGTGTCTCTGCCTTCTCTCTGTGTCTCTCATGAATAAAGAAAAATTTAAAAAAGAGAAAAGAAAAGAAAAGAAAAAAGAAAAAAACTAGGTGAATCAGCTGTTTCTATAGGGTCCCTGGGCCTTTCATTGCCCTTGAGCTATTTTACCATTCTATAACTTGCAGATAATCAGACGCAATGCAGATGACTTCTGTTCATAGATATATAAATCTGTCTTCTGGCAGGTAGTCCCTCGTCCCTCCCCATTACCTCTGTCAGTCCAGAGAGCTCATGTAGAGTCCTGGTACCAAGTCCTAGCACCTAGATTGTCAGCAACACTTTCACAGCCTCTCTCACTGAGGTCTCTTCCTGTAGAGCATAGTGTCCAAATAGGTTCCAGTCTCTTTAGCGGTGGAGCCCATAATATCTACTCTTCCAGTTCCTGCCATGTACCTTCCTCTCACTTCTGTCCCTACCACACAGGAATCATTTTGTTTTTAAACATAGAGTTATATTGTCTCCTGAAACAATGTAACTATAGATCGTGGATTCTAGACTGTGAAGAGACAAATATCTGCTTATGTTCATCTCCATGCCACTTTCTCTTTAGTACCTGAAGCATTACAAATTCCTCTAAAAATAATGAGAACTGAAAAATGAGGAATCATGGTCACCTTAGAGTTCTCTGAGGTTGTCTCATAAGGTGAGACATGTCCATAAAATCCATGAATTATGTCCATAAAAATCCATTAAATTTTAATGGAAATCAATATATTTTAGAAATATTATTTGGACTCCACAGATATGTTTTTTTTTTTTTGAAGTCGTGTAAGGGCACAGAGCATGTCATTAACAAGAGTGGAGAAGAGATAAGCAGACACATTCTGAGGAGGGTCTTCTCAAGTCGGGTTGTTATTCTATCCTACTATTGGGTTTCATTATTCTACCTTGAAGGGCAGCACAAAATAGTGTTGCATTGGTGATTAGAAAGTTCAAGAACTAAGAGAAATCATAATAACACAGAAGGAATGCTTTTCTTACTGCATGATCTGAAAAAAGAAAGAGATGTTACTACAGATTATGTATTACTTTAACTGAATCTCTGTATGTGACTTGATTACTTTTTTTGCCATATTTAAGGTTGTAAGATAGTATATTCATCATGACCTTGCATCACATCATGTCTGGATATGTAATTATAAAATAATTAAACCGCCTTCATGAAATTATATGAAAATTAAATGATTACATTTTAGAAGTGGGTTGCTAGATCCTGTTCAGTTTCTAACCTATAATAAACTTGGCACCACTAGAGAGGGTTGGAAATGAGACATAAAGTGAATATTGCTTGGCATTCTTCCACTAAAATTCCTGCTGTGGAAGATTGGCCCTTTCAAATAACACCAGATACTACACTGGTATTTAATTTAAAAATCTTTAATCAACAAAGATCTCAACAACCATTTAAATTTCACTGTATATCAATTCTAAGTACCAATTATAAAATCATTGCTAATGCCATCAATAAAACAGGATCCTTTGAATTGAGGGCTTTGGGACTACTGAAACCATAGAGATCAAGAGGTCACTATCTTGTTTCTGAAAGGAAAATTCTATGGTTAGTGTAGCTGAAATTAATAAGAGAGGTTTTGAGTTTTTGAATGGAGTTAAAACTGCTTTAGACAGACATACTGCATTTAGTTACTCTTGTTATAATTAACATGGTAAAAGTATAGCATGCTTTAATCTGCCATCCTGAAAAATGATGTTTATTTTCACAGTTATGAGTATCTTAACGAAGAAAAAAATAAGGACAAAGACACCCTTTCATAAGTGTCAGGGAACTGTAAGAGGAAGATCAATTTTATTTAAGGAGAAATTTCCAGATGATGGGTCGTATTGGGAAATTACAGATTTAGCCCCTTGACTCAGCAGATATAACAATATCTCAGCCAACATCATATGATGTCTGAGCATCATCTGTTTAACTACCTCCTACCATTTTAGATTTGCTCAGCATGTTTTATATTTCAATTCAAATTCACAATTTATCCGCACACTTATGACAGAATGAAAGAATACAAAAACAGGAAGAGGTTCTAAGATACTCAAAGTCTCTGAGGTAAACATGCCAAGAATCCACCTTGGTTGCCAGTTGGGGAGCAGGGGATGATTGCCACAGGCAGACTTGAGGAGAGGTGGAAATGTGTTGGAAACAGCAGCTGGTAAGTGTGGGGCAGGAGAGAGATTTGGTGCTGGAAGTATCTCACAGTCAAAGGAACTACAAGTTAGAGATAGGACAAAAATGATTCTGGGAAACAAATAGACAGTAGTTTCCTATTGGGCTATTTATTGTTTTTCTAATTTGCTTCTTCATATTCATAATATTTAAAATTTTGGAGCCATAAGGGATCCCTGGGTGGCTCAGTGGTTCAGCGCCTGCCTTTGGCCCAGGGCATGATCCTGGAGTCCTGGGATCGAGTCCCGCATCGGGCTCCCTGCATGGAGCCTGCTTCTCCCTCTGCCTGTGTCTCTGTCTCTGTCTCTCTCTCTCTCTCTCCATGTCTATCATGAATAAATAAATAAAATCTTTAAAATAAAATTTTAGAGTCATAGATATGAGAGAAGAGGGGAGCAGAATTCTATTTTAAGTAGGGTGATCACTGCAGTTTTCTTAGATTGTTACCATTTCCTGTTCTTAGCAGAGTCAGTGTTTTGTTTTAGCAAGACAGAGGTGGAACAGCAAGGAGTTTAAAGTTAAAATACTAGGACGGTTAAGTACTCAGATTTTTTTCATCTTTTTTAGCTCTCCAAAACCAGCTTAAAGCTTAAAACTCTCAGTGACACCAAAAGGAGCCCCCAGGATTGCATTATCCTCAGAGGAGGTGAAACAAAACTAGAATTAAACCTGGACCAGATCCTAATAGTAGCAAATGTTTTCTAGGTTCCTTTAAACAATTCAGAGAAGAAACAGAGATTTTTGGATGTCTCCACTAGATGGCAGTATAGAAACACCTTTATTTTCACTTTACCCATCTTCCCAAAGTAGCCAGGAAGGAGGCAAAACACTAGGTAAAGTAATCCATTTAGTGTTTTAAAAATTGCTACAGCTTATTAATTTAACTAAATCTTTAAATCATAAGCCTAAATGACTTGTAACAGATTTGCCATACCTTAATTCCCTATCAGCAAATATAGTTCAATTGATGAGAGATTGGCTCAAAGGCAGCTTTAGATTTGTTGCTTCCTGTTTCAGAGGAAACTGAATAATAAGAAGGCAAGAAAACTGATAATATGTGAGAAGGCAGACAGGAGAAAGAAATACATTTACAAGAAAATGTATAATCTTGAATTTTCTTTGGTTTCCATTAAAACTGCCAGTGCCTCAGAAGATTGTCAGTTTAATGTTCTATCAGTAGTACCATAATTTATTCTTTTGTTACACCATGAGGATTGGAGATGAAGAGTCCCAGGCTAGCAGGAGGTACAGGATGAGATTACATATGCAAATAATTTTGTAGCTCTTGTACCAGGAGAGAGTTTGTCTTGTAATATTTCTTTTAAGTTGCACAGAGAAATCTTTGGTCGGTTGCCAGAAAGCAAAATTGTGAAGTTAAATAAAGAGAGAGAGAAAGGAAGAGAATAATATTTGAAAGGGGTATGCAAAGCTCTGATGAAAAGTCAGAAGATGTGTGACAACTGCAGTGTCTGTGATTTTTTTTTTTTTTTTTTTTTTTTTTAAGAGCTGAGAATGGAGGGAGAAGGAGGTGGGTAAGGAATATAAAGCAGTTTGGAGAAGGAAGGTTAAGTGTATTCAGGCCTGGGGAATTGAGGACATCTGGTCATATGCAGAAAAATCGATGTGACTGGCAGTGGGTAGGAGTAACCCAGGTCACTTGCCTTCCTAAGGCAGGTCGGCTGCTTCTTGATTCCCCTTCCCAGGAGCAGTCATTGATGTTTCACAGAGCCGAGGTGCCAGATGCTGCTTCTTCCCTGCAAGAGACAAGCAGACACGGAGGCAGAATTTCAGACATCAAAGAGCCTGCGCAGACTGTGTCTGCAGCAGACAGATCTACCTGGCCAGTAAGGTCAGGGAGGAATGGGGATGGACGTGGGACACTTGCGTGCCAGTTGGAGTAGGGACGGAGAGGGGTTGTTTGGAACAAGCTTTCTTCCTCCAGTGCACAGCCGCTCAGTGAACTTTTTTTCCCCCTTCCTTTGTATTTTAGCTTACAAACATTGACTCCTCTCTGAAAAGGTCACCCTCCTATTCAGACAGAATTTGTGACTGTGTCAGCAGCTGGGAATGCCTTGGAACCAAAGAGAACCTATTAGGAGAGAAAAAAGGCCAGAGTCATGGCTAAGCCAAAAAATGGGGAAAAGATTAACCTCTAAATTTTTTTTAATGGCAACAAGAACACACAACATTTCTCTTTGATTCATAACCTTAATAAATTCTACTTATGGTTTACAATAATTCTAAGGTGTTCTAAAGACAATTTTGTATTAGAAAAGGATTTCATATTAGTTTGAATTACTTTAGGAAAAAAATGCCCTATTCTACTACTAACAGTTATGGAAAAATCTATAGGGGAACATTTTTTACTTTCTCTAATGAAGAAAGAATCTAATGAGGATTGCTGAATTTTAGAGATCAGAGAGTTGTTATACCCATAATAAAATGTTGGGCTATTACATCAGAAAAGCCTTGGTTCATTTATTTTGACACAAGTATTTGCAATAATTTAGTTTCCTTGGTAAATGGTCTGTAGACTCTTCAAAGTGTTGTTTGCTAAAATATTATTAATGTGAATTCACTCTACACAGCTCATAATTTTGCTGAGAAATGAGACATGAACACTAACTATATTTTGTGGTAGCAAACGTTGGAGGAGGGGAGCCAAGGGAGAAGCAACAGTGAATGGTGTGGTTGAGTTTATGGGAGTTCACAGCACTACCAACTGGAAAAAAAGAAATGCAGAAACTTGGATTTTGCTACCAATTATCATTCAGAATCAGCTTGAAAAAGAAAGTGGTTAATAAACAACACATTGGTGATAGTTACTAATGCATCCACAACCTGCTCAACTCAACCCCTGTTAGCACTGCAAAGAAAGCTTCAGGCCACAAACACCCTAGTATATTGACTCTACACAAAAAGCATAACCATAGTCCAACCAACTCCAAATGAGCACATTTTCATAGTTCCTGGGAAACTTTTTGCAGGAGTGAGAGATTTTGAGGGAGACAAAGTTAAGCGTGTAGGAGAGTATGGACAGTTATGGACAGAGTTTCTCCATCCCACACTTCAGTTGTACTGGGGCCCATGGTGCCAGGTGACTTTTTTGCTTTGTTTCTGTGGAGTTGTTCTTGCTTCTCCACCAGAGAGCCTTCTTTCCCATCCTCTCTCTATTCTCCTTTGTTCTCCCACACTCATTCTAGGCAGTCGTCCCTTGTCCCTCGGTCTCCAAAGCTACTCCTTATCTGAAACCCAGATAAGCTTTCAGGTTGTCTCTACCTTATGCTATCACGATTTTTATACACAGCTTTATCTTTTATTGAACTATAAGCTTATTGTAGGTAATGACTTTGTCAGAATGATCTTTTCAGACGACAGGTGCTCAGAAGTATTTAAATCACCTAATCTTCATACAGTTCTGGGAACTGTGAGCACCGGAATTTTCCTAAACACTCAATGTAATGTTGTTCCCATGTGCTAAATTAATTCACTTAACAAAGGTTTTGTTTGTTTGTTTGTTTTTTTAATTTTTATTTATTTATGATAGTCACAGAGAGAGAGAGAGAGAGGCAGAGACATAGGCAGAGGGAGAAGCAGGCTCCATGCACCGGGAGCCTGATGTGGGATTCGATCCCGGGTCTCCAGGATCGCGCCCTGGGCCAAAGGCAGGCGCCAAACCGCTGCGCCACCCAGGGATCCCTCACTTAACAAAGGTTTTGAATGTTCTCATCCATCCAGTATTTCATTAAATTTATGCTGGACATCATTCTAATATGACCATACTCCCACGCCCTACCCCAGGCTGCATGAGGGGAGTCCATTCTGGCCTGGAAGCAGGGGACCAACTATCCCAGTTTGAACAGGACTGAGGGGTTTCTTTTTCATTGCTAAATCAGGGATAGAAGGTGAACTGGAAAAGTTGGTCACCCTAACACTGCTCCCCAAGTCCCCTTAAGAATTTCTGTTAGAGGTCTCATTTTGTTTTCTTGTCTCTTTTACTAGACTGAGTTTTTTTTCTCTCTCTATCCCTAGTATCTGTCACATTGAATAAATAAAAGAAAGGAGAAACACGCATGAATAAGGGAACAACAACAACTTTATTTCCCCATGAGGAGGAGAAACATCCTGTGTTTCATCCTCCATCTAAAGAAAGCAGGTTTTCACCTGCAGTCCAGAGATTCATGGATACCTTTGGCACCCTCTTCATAAGGAAGAGGCCCAAGGAGCACACCATAAGCTGCCTGTACTCTCCCCTTTGCACAACTCAAATGTTTTCTCTTAAAAAGTCTTCCTCCACCCTCCTCCCACTCTGGGAAGATTCAGTTGTTCCTCATTTTGGGCTTTTGGAACACTTGTTTGTTTTTTCTGCTACCCAAAACGTCTTGAGCTATCTGTGTCTTACTCATTTTCAGATCACTAGAAGTTAGCATTTTATCTGGTCCATAGTAGGTACTCTGGAAAAGACCAGAAGAAAATGTTGAAAGTACGGTGAAATTTATTTACAATTATATCATATCAGAAATAGAAATGAGAGGGGGCAGCCCTGGTGGCTCAGAGGTTTAGTGCGGCCTTTAGCTCAGGGTGATCCCCAGTGATCCTGGGGTCCCGGGGTTGGGTCCCGCATTGGGCTCCCTGCGTGGGGCCTGCTTCTCCCTCTGCCTGTGTCTCTGCCTCTCTCTCTCTCTCTGTCTCTCATGAGTAAATAGATAAAATCTTAAAAAAAAAAAAAAAGAAATAGAAATGAGAGGGGCTAAGGAGATACAATAGCAAAATATAATGACTAAGTACTCTGTATTCATTATTTTATTTCATCCTCACAATAAACCTCAAGAATTTAAATTATCCTCATTTTATGGAGGAAAAAATTAAAAATCAAAGAGATAAGTAATTGCCCAGTCACATAGTTCATGAATGGTACAGTCTAATCTGGCTTCACATTCAGTTCAATTTACTTGCTTTTATGTAGGGATAGAGGGTTGTTTTTGCTTTTGTTTTAAGATTTTATTTATTGGGATCCCTGGGTGGCTCAGCGGTTTGGCGCCTGCCTTTGGCCCAGGGCGCGATCCCGGAGTCCTGGGATCGAGTCCCACGTCGGGCTCCTGGCATGGAGCGTGCTTCTCCCTCTGCCTGTGTCTCTGCCTCTCTCTCTCTCTCTATGACTATCATGAATAAAAAAAAAAAAAAAAGATTTTATTTATTTATTTCAGAGAGAGAGAGAGAGAGAGAGGACATGAGTGGTGGGCAGGGCAGAGGAAGAATTACATGTGTGGCTCAATTCCAGGACCCTGAGATCAGGACTTGAGTGAAGGCAGATGCTTAACCCACTGAAGCATTCAGGCATCCCAAGAGATAGAGGTTTTTGACATGGTTGGTAATAGTTACATATGTGAAAAAAGCAGGAATTTGGGGAACTGGCTACCAGTATATATTAGGGATGGAGAAATAGTGAGAAAAGTTTATATAATTATTAAAACAGTTTGTGGAACCAACCATCTTACAAGTTCCTTTGGAATGTGATATGTACACTTCCCCAGAGACTCTAGATTTGGTGATTTGTAGGGAGGACAAGTCAGAGTACAGGCCTGGGCTCAATTATGTTTTTATATTTATTAGTGAGATGTGAGTAAATATAATTATGTGACTGTGAGGGACTCAGAAGAAACAAATCCAGTACCAGATCACATTTCAGGTGTGAACTCAAATCCTGGAGATATTTCACTTACAATAGGAACCCTTAAAAGAAAGGATAGTTTGTAAAGGGTCCTAGGATGGAAAAGCCTTATAAATTTTAATAGAGGGTACGTGTGTATATCTCTGAGTGAGGGGGGTATTCAAGGTTATAGTTGTATTATTATGTATGTGAAGAAGGAAAATTCCTTTATATCCTATGACTGGGTTGGGAAGTAGGTGAAAGAACAACAGACACTTCAAAAATTTAAGTTTGAATTTTTAAAGATTATGGTAAAATACAACCATTTTTAGGTGTACAGTGGCAGAACAAGAGACCCTTTAACTTGCCAATTAAAAGAACTTCCAGATGAAATAGTCGTGTTCAGGTAAATATTTTGTCTATTCAGGGGCACCTGGGTGGCTCACTGGTTGAGTGTCTGCCTACAGCTCAGGGCCTGATCCTGGAGTCCCTGCATCGAGTCCCACGTCGGGCTCCCCACAGAGAGTCTGTTTCTCCCACTGCCTATGTCTCTGACTCTGTGCCTCTCATGAATGAATAAATAAAATCTTAAAATATATATATACATATTGTTGATTCAAAGATCAGCTCTCTACTAGGAATGTTCCTTGAGTAGAAAAACTCAAGATAACGTCTGTAGGGGAAAGTACTCTTAGCAATGTGGCCCTTTGGCATTTACTAATTATTTTCTAATGGTCTTTGCCACCTGGTGGATGGTCTGAAGTGGTCTCTGATTAGTATGTAGTGAAATGTAACTGGAAAGTCCATTGTGACATTCTAGCTATTCCCATCTGCATCTTGTCTCAAAGAGGCACTCCAGGAGTTGAATATCCAACCTCTAACTATCTTTCTTTGGAAGAGGAGAGACTTTTTTCTTTTCTTCCTCCCTGGAAGAGACCTCTACATCATAGTCTTCTTTTTCCCCATAGCACTAAGCCCAGTGGCACAACCTTAATTGTGGATGAACTGTCCTCTCCACCCCTTGAAAGAAACACTTGATTTGGGTCTGCCAAGTACATACAGCTCTTAATGTGGGAGCCCTGTCATAATCTGGAAACAGGAATAACTGAGGACCAAGTTGCAGCACAATATTATTCTTTTTACATATAGAAATACACCTTTAAAATTGATAAACTTGGATCAATGACTATATGACATCTTTTCTAGATCCTATCTAAATCCAATCTTAACAGAAAAAAATGGTTGAAAACTTTTTTTCCCCAGAAAACAAAAGGGAAGAAAACAACTCACTTATTTAAATATTTAATGTGTCCCTTAGATGTGCTTCCCGTGCATCTGGCTGACTATATAAACAAGAATTAGATTGAGAAAAGGGGGGAGGGCACCAAAAGTAAGTTATGATTCCTCACATGCATGCATGTGATACATACACATACAAGATGTGATACAAGATGTGATTTGAAATAACATGCGACTTTCCCACTTCTGAGTTTATTTTACTCACAGAAACAATAGAAGCCTATAAATGAGTCTACAGGTTTTGAGTCAAACTGTAGAATACATGCTCTTTATTTCTATCAGAGAAACTTTTGAAAGATGAATGAAGTATCTTGCTAGTCTTTCGAATAATTCTGCAAGTTTTTCTCTTTTCAAAAACAATATTCAGGGATCCCTGGGTGGCGCAGCGGTTTGGCGCCTGCCTTTGGCCCAGGGCGCGATCCTGGAGACCCGGGATCGAATCCCACGTCGGGCTCCCGGTGCATGGAGCCTGCTTCTCCCTCTGCCTGTGTCTCAGCCTCTCTCCTCTCTCTGTGTGACTATCATAAATAAATAAAAATTAAAAAAAAAATTATAAAAAAAAACAAAAACAATATTCAATTATAGTCTTTGCTTTTTAAAAATTTTTTTTTTTTTTTTTTATGATAGTCACACAGAGAGAGAGAGAGAGAGGCAGAGACACAGGCAGAGGGAGAAGCAGGCTCCATGCACCGGGAGCCCGACGTGGGATTCGATCCCGGGTCTCCAGGATCGAGCCCTGGGCCAAAGGCAGGCGCCAAACCGCTGCGCCACCCAGGGATCCCTGCTTTTAAAAATATCCACGGAAGTTTTTCCTGACAATGAAATCATTATGTTCCAAGGTTTTAAAAAATTATTAACCTTCCATATTTGATAATTACATGCTGATAAACACTGTATTAAGTATATTAAGAATAAAAGCTTTCTTAATATTTAATATCCACTTTAAACATTTTTGTCTTTTCCAGGATAAAATAATGTGAACTAAAGATAGCTATCAATTTAATTAAAACTGCAATATGGCTGAGTTTTTTTTTAATATTGAGATCAGTTGGACACTGATCTATCAGGCATAGTTAGTTAATTTGCATTAATATTGGAACAAGAAAAATTTTTATAAACAACGTTTATACTTCTGGTTTTCCAGAGGTCTTTTATTATAGAAAGGGAAAGAGATCAAAAGGTAATGAAAAGAACATAAGTTCTAACAGAAAGAATTAATCTGAAAGAACCAAAAGTACAGAGATACGGCTAACCCCAGCTGCACCAGACTACATTGTATGGCACCAATGTTAACACTTACTTTTGCTTAGATTTATACAATTTTCCTTAGATTTACTATGATTTTACTTATTCTGAATTGTTCTGCTGCTAGTATAGTTAATACACTCATATTTGTTTGTTTGTTTTTTAGAGTTGATACATGATGTTACATTAGTGTTAGGTATACAACATAGTTGTTGAATATACTCCTTTTAATTTCACATAAGCTTGTTCTCTCCTTATGCAAGCAGTGGTACCAATCAGATGAGGATTTAAACAGTGCAGCTCTCTAAAAAACCAGGGACATTTTTGTGGTAGCTGCCTGTGAATTTCAAATTAAGCTGTCCTATAAGACTTTAGTTTTCCTCTATCCCCTCACATTCTCCATCTGACCTTAGTCATTTCACAATGGACTACAGAAAAGGGGGGGAAAGTCTCTGATCTTTTTCAAACCTATTTCAGGTTCACAGATCAATATATACTGAATACCAACTTTGAGAAACTACAGAGACCTTTACCTTCTTTTGTATTTTCCTAATATTGATCTTTCTTTATTTCCTATATTCAGGGAAAGTGTGAGATGCATAGAAGGGTTACAAGTAAGTGGTTTTATGAGGTTAAGATAAAAAATAAACCCCTGGTGTTGGAACACCAATAGAGAATGCACAGTAGGTATGAATAGTGTTGGCATCTAGAATTGAGAGAATTGCTATGGTCTGAAGATCTTTAGGGAGCTATAATTGTACTGGATGTGCCTATTAAAATTATGAAGAAGGCAAATTTTTTGTTTGTTTGTTTGTTTTTATTCATGAGACAGAGAGAGAGAGAGAGAGAGAGAGAGAGAGAGAGAGGCAGAGACACAGGCAGAGGGAGAAGCAGGCTCCATGCCGGGAGCCTAACGCCGGACTCCATCCGGGTCTCCAGGATCAAGCCCTGGGCTGAAGGTGGCGCTAAACCACTGAGCCACCAGGGCTGCCCAAGGAAGGCAAATTTAAGCAAAAATAATAGCTAAGATTTTTTGAGTACTTTCTATGTATCAGGACTTTTCTAACAAGTTTTACTTATTTAATCTCTATAATCCCATTGTGCAGGAGGTACTATCATTATTTCTGTTTTACAAATAAAGAAAGTGAGGCACAGAAAGATAAATTATGTAATGTCATATAGTTAATAAATGCTGGGGTACTTACACTCATGCAGACTGATACAAGAGGCTGTGCGTTTTATCTATATACAAAGAGTTGCCTAACTGTGGTAGATTTGAATTCATTTAGAAACAAACTGGAGTATAGAAATGAATCCTCGCATATACAGTCAAATGATTTTTGACAAAGATATCAAGAGCACTCAATGGGAAATAGTCTCTTCAACAAATGGTGATAAGAAAACTGGATATCCATATGCAAAAGAATGAAACTGAACCTTTATTTTATACCATATACAAAAATTACTCAAAATGGATTAAAGGTCTAAATGTAAGACCCAAGATCATAAAACTCTTATAAGAAAGTATAAGAGAAAAGTTTCATGACAATGAATTTGGCCATACTTTCCTGGATATACAAAAAGAACAGGAAACAAAAGCAAAAATAGGCAAATGGAACTTTAAATCTGCTGAGCATTCAAGGACACAAATAGAGTAAAAAGGCAATCCACAGAATGTGAGAAAATCTTTGCAAATCAGATATCAGAAAAGAGATTAATATCTAGAATACACAGAGAACTCCTATAACTAGAAAGAATAACAACAACAGACAAAAAATAATCTCAATTTTAAAAAAGACAAAAGAGTTGAATAGGTCTTTCTATAAGGACAATATAAAAATGGCCAACAAACATATGAAAAGATGTTCAACATCACTAATAATTAGAGAAATGTAAATCAAAACCACAATGAGGTATCACTTCAGACCTATTCAGATGCCAACTATTGAAAAAAAAAACAGAAAATAATCAGTGTTGGTGAGGATACAAAGGGATTGGAACATTGTGCACTGGTGGTGATATTTTAAAATGGTGTAGCTGCCAGCATATACCAAAAACATTTCCTGAGGTTCCAGGTCCTGGACAGTGCATGACCACTTCCTAATATAGTATTTCTCTCAGGAACAGTAAATATAACAAGCTATCATAGCATGTAAAAGACAGAAACCTAGATATAATGATAAGACAGAGAAATTCTCCCCTGAAGAAAGATCAAGAAGAAATCACAGCCAGAGATTTGCTCAAAAGAGATAAAAGCAATATATCTGAACAAGAATTTAGAACAATAGTCATGAGAATACTAACTGGACTTGAATGAAGCAGAAAAAACACCAGAGAAACCCTTGCTGCAGAGATAAAAAGACCTAAAAACTAGTCAGGCTGAAACAAAAAAATGTTATAACAGAAATGTAAAACTGACTGGATGTAATCACCATGAGTATGGAAGAAGTAGAGGAACAAAAATCCATAATCTTTCTAAAAGAAGATATAATTATGGAAAATAATGAAGCTGGGAAGAAAACTGAAAGAATGCTATTAGATCACAAATATAGTCTTAGGGAACCCAGTGATTCCACAAAGTGCAATAATATCTGTATCATAGGAGTCCAAGAAGAAAAGTGGGGAAATAGGGGTAGAAGGTTTAATTGAACAAGTTATAGCTGAGAACTTCCCTAATCTTCAGAAGGAAATAGGCATTCAAGTCTAAGAGTCATAGAGAACTCTGAAAATCAACAAAAAACAGGTTGACACCAAGACATATTATAATGAAACATGCAAAATACAAAGAGAAAATTCTGGAAAGCAGCTAGGGACAAAAGATCCTACAAGATTCTTTAACCTACAAGGGTAGACACATAAGGTTAGCAGCAGACCTGTCCACAGAAACTTGACAAGCCAGAAAAAAAGTGGCATGATATACTCAACATGCTAAATGGGGAAAATATACAGCCAAGAATACTAAATCCAGCAAGGCTGTTATTCAGAATAGAAGGAGAGATAGAGTTTCCAAGACAAGCAAAAACTAAAGGAGTTCATGAACACTAAATCTGCTCTGGAAGAAAAATTAAAGGGGACCCTTGGCGCGGGAAAGAGAGACTAAAAGCAACAAAGACTAGAAAGGAACAAAGATAATCTACAAGCCGGTGTAGCCATACTTGTATTAGACAAACTAGATTTTAAACCAAAGACTGTAATAAGAGATGAAGAAGGGCATTATATCATCATAAAGAGGTTTATCCAACAAGTTGACCTAACAATTGTAAATACTTATGCCCCAACTTGGGATCAGTCAAATATAAATCAATTAATAACAAACTTAAAGCTCATTAATAATAATGCACTAATAGTAGAGGGCTTTAATACTCACAGCACCAGACAGATCATCTAAGAGGAAGATCAACAAATAAATAATGGCTTTGGATGACACACTGGATCTGATGAACTTAACAGATATATTCAGAGCATTTCCTCCTAAAGCAGCACTCTTTTCGAATGTACATGGAACATTCTCAGAATGGATCACACACGGGGTCACAAAGCAGACCTCAACCAGTACAAAAAGACTGATATCATACCATGCATATTTTCAGACCACAGCACTATGAAACTTGAAGTGAACCACAAGAAGACATTTGGAAAGTCCACAAATAAATGGAGATTAAAGAACATCAGACTGAAAAATGAATGGGTTAATCAGGAAATTAAAGAAGAAATAAAAAAATATATATAAATTAATGAAAATGAAAACACGACAGTCCAAAACCTTTGGGATGTAGCAAAGGCAGTCATAAGAGGGAAGTATATAGCAATACAGGCCTTCCTCAAGAAGCAAGAAAAGTCTCAAATATACAACCTAACCTTCACACAAAGGAGCTAGAAAAGGAACAGCAAAAGAGCCTAAAATGAGCAGAAGGGGAAGAGGATTAGAGCAGAAATAAGTGATATAGAAATGAAAAAAAAAAAAAAAAAAAGAACAGATCAATGAAACTAGGAGCTAGTTCTTTGAAAGAATCAATAAAATTCATTCTTCTGCATGTGGATGTCCAATTTTCTTAGCACCATTTATTGAAGAGACTTTTTTCCAGTGGATCGTCTTTCCTGCTTTGTCAAATATTAGTTGACCATAAAGTTGAGGGACCATTCTCTTACACCATACACAAAGGTAAACTCAAAATGGATAAAAGATCTAAATGTGAGACAAGATTCCATCAAAATCCCAGAAGAGAACACAGGCAACACCCTTTTTGAACTTGGCCACAGCAACTTCTTGCAAGATACATCCATGAAGGCAAGAGAAACAAAAGCAAAAATGAATTATTGGGACTTCATCAAGATAAGAAGCTTCTGCACAGCAAAAGAAACAGTCAACAAAACTACAAGACAACCTACAAAATGGGAGAAGATATTTGCAAATGACCTATCAGATAAAGGGCTAGTATCCAAGATCTATAAAGAACTTATTAAACTCAACAGCAAAGAAACAAACAATCCAATCATGAAATGGGCAAAAGACATGAACAGAAATTTCACAGAGGAAGACACAGACATGGCCAACATGCACATGAGAAAATACTCTGCATCACTGGCCATCAGGGAAATACAAATCAAAACCACAATGAGATACCACCTCACACCAGTGAGAATGGGGAAAATTAACAAGACAGGAAACAACAAGTGTTGGAGAGGATGTGGAGAAAGGGGAACCCTCCTGCACTGTTGGTGGGAATGTGAACTGGTGCAGCTACTCTGGAAAACTTTGTGGAGGTTCCTCAAAGAGTTAAAAATAGATCTGCCCTATGACCCAGCAATTGCACTGCTGGAGATTTACCCCAAAGATACAGATGCAGTGAAACGCTGGGACACCTGCACCCCGATGCTTATAGCAGCAATGTCCACAATAGCCAAACTGTGGAAGGAGCCTCATTGTCCATCGAAAGATGAATGGATAAAGAAGATGTGGTCTATGTATACAATGGAATATTACTCAGCCATTAGAAACGACAAATACCCACCATTTGCTTCGACGTGGATGGAACTGGAGGGTATTATGCTGAGTGAAATAAGTCAATCGGAGAAGGACAAACATTATATGGTCTCATTCATTTGGGGAATATAAAAAATAGTGAAAGGGAATAAAGGGGAAAGGAGAAAAACTGAGTGGGAAATATCAGAAAGGGAGACAGAACATGAGAGACTCCTAACTCTGGGAAACGAACAAGGGGTGGTGTAAAGGGAGGTGGGCGGGGGGTTGAGGTGACTGGGTGACGGGCACTGAGGGGGGCACTTGATGGCATGAACACTGGGTGTTATGCTATATGTTGGCAAATTGAACTCCAATAAAAAGAAATAAAAAAAAGAATCAATAAAATTGATAAACTCCTACCCAGACTTATCAAAAAGAGAGAACCCAAATGAATAAAATCATGAATAAAAGTGGAGAGATCACAACCGACAACAGCAGAAATACACACAATTATAAAAGAATATTATGAGCAATTATATGCCAAAAATTGGGCAATCTGGAAGAAGTGGATAAATTCCTAGAAACATATAAACTATCAAAACTGAAACAGGAAGAAATAGATAATTTGAACAGACCTATAACCAGCAAAGAAGTTGAATCAATAATCAAAGATCTCCCAAAAAATGAGAGTCTAGGGTCTAGGGTCTCATTCCCTGAGAATGGCTTCTCAGGGGAGTTCCACCAGACTTATCTTTTTTATTTTTTGAGATTTTATTTATTCATTTATTTGAGAGAGAGAGATCACATGCGGACAGGAGAGGGAGAGAGAGAGGGAAGGAGAGAGAGAGAGAAGCAGACTCCCATCTGAGAAGGGAGTCCCAGGGTCCTGGGATTGAGCCTCACGTGAGCTGAAGGCAAACACTTAACTGACTGAATCACCCAGGTGCCTCCCCTAACAGACTTTCAAAGAATTAATGCCTATTCTTCTGAAGCTGTTCCATGAAATAAAAATAGAAGGAAAACTTCTAAACTCATTCTATGAGGCCAGCATTAGCTTGATTCCAAAACCAAACAAAGACCCCACTAAAAAAAGAGAATTACAGGCAAATATCCCTGATGAACATGGTCATAAAAGTTCTCAAAAAGATGCTAGCTAATCAAATCCAACAGTACATTAAAAGGATTATGCACCATGATCAAGTGGGATTTATTCCTGGGGTGCAGGGGTGGTGGTTCGATATCAAATCAATCAATGTGATATACCACATTAATAAAAGAAATGATATGAACCATATGATCCTCTCAATAGATGCAGAAAAAGCATTTGAAAAAATACAGCATCTTTTCTCGATAAAAACCCTCAAGAAAGTAGGGACAGAAGGCCATACACATCATAAAGCTCATATACAAAAGACCCACAGCTAATATCATCCTCAGTGGGTAAAAATTGAGAGCTTTTCCACTGAGGTCAGGAACATGACAGGGATGTACACTCTCACTACTGTTGTTCAACAGTGTACTAGAAGTCCTAGCCACAGCAGCCAGACAACAAAAAAAGGTATCCAAATCAACAAAGAAGTCAAACTTTCACTCTTCACAGATGACATGATGCTCTATGTAGAAACCCCAAAGACTTCACCAAAAATTGGTAGAACTGATATATGAATTCAGCAGTCACAAGATATAAAATCAACATCGAGAAATCTGTTGCATTTCTATACATCAGTAATGAAGCAGCAGAAAGAGAAATTAAGGAATCAATCCCATTTACAATTGCTCCAAAACCCATAAGATACCTAGGAATAAACCTAACCAAAGAGGTAAAAACTATAGAATTCTTATGAAAGCAACTGAAGAAGATACAAAGAAATGGAAAAACATTCCGTGCTCATGTATTGGAAGAACAAATACTGTTAAAATGTCTACACTTCCCCAAAGCAATGTACACATTCAATGCCATCCCTATCAAAATACCACTAGTATTTTTCACGGAGCTAGAACAAATAATTCTAAAATTTGTATGAACCCAGAAAAGACCCTGAATAGCCAAAGTAATGTTGAAAAAGGAAGCTAAAGCTGGAGGCATCACAATTCTGGACTTCAAGCTTGTATTATAAAGCTGTAATCATCAAAACAGTATGGTACTGGCACAAAAATAGACACATAGATCATTGGAACAGAATAGAGAACCCAGAAATGGACCCATAACTAATCTTTGACAAAACGGGAAAGAATATGCAATGGAAAAAGGAGAGTCTCTTCAACAAATGATGTTGAGAACACTGGACAGCCACATGCAAAATAATGAAACCAGACCATCTTCTTACACCATACACAAAAATAAATTCTGAATGGATGAAGGACCTAAATGTGAGACAGGAAACTATCAAAATCCTAAAGGAAAACACAGGCAGCAACCTCTTTGACCCCTTGGCCCTAGCAACTCCTTACTAGACATGTCTCTGGAGGCAAGGGAAATAAAAGCAAAAATGAACTATTGGGACTTCATCAAGATAAAAAGCTCAGCACAATGAAGGAAACAATCAGTAAAACTCAAAAGCAGTCTACGGAATGGGAGAAGATATTTGCAAATGATGTATCACATAAAGGACTAGTACCCAAAATCTATAAAGAACTTATCAGGGGATCCCTGGGTGACTCCGCGGTTTGGTGCCTGCCTTCGGCCTGGGGCGTGGTCCCGGGGTCCCGGGATGGAGTCCCACATCGGGCTCCCTGCGTGGAACCTGCTTCTCCCTCTGCCTGTGTCTCTGCCTCTCTCTCTCTCTGTGTCTGTCATGAATGAATAAATAAATAATCTTAAAAAAAAAAGAACTTATCAAACTCACCTCCAAAATAAATAATCCAGTTAAGAAATGGTCAGAAGACATGAACAGATATTTCTCCAAAGAAGACATACAAATGGCTAATAGACACATGAAAAAATGCTCAACATCACTCATCATCAGGGAAATACAAATCAAAACCACAATGAGATACCACCTCACACTTAACAGCTAAAATTAACAACTTAGGAAACAACTTATTGGTAAGGATGTGGAGAAAGGGGAACCTCTTATACTGTTGATGGGAATGAAATTAGTGCAACCATCCTGGAGAACAGATGGAATTTCTTCTAAAAGTTAAAAATATAACATCCCTATGACCCAGCAATTGCACTACTAGGTGTTTGTGCAAAGGATATAAAAACACAGATTTGAAGGGGTATATGCACCCCAATGTTCATCACATCACATCAGCAACAGCCAAATTATGGAAAGAGTCCAAATGTCCATCAACAGATGAATGGATACAGAAGGTGTGGTTTATATGTAAATGGAATATTATTCAGCCATCATAAATAATGAAATCTTGCCATTTGCAATTATGTGGCTGGAACTAGATTGTATTATGCCAATCAAAATAAGTCAGTCAGAAAAAGACAAATACCATATGATTTCATTCATATGTGGAATTTAAGAAACAAAACAGATGAATATTGGGGAAAGGAAAAAATAAGATAAAATCAGAGAGGGAGGCAAATTATAAGTGACCATTAACTATAGAGAATTAAGAGTTTCTGTAGGGGAGGTGGGTGATGGGCACTAAGGAGGGCATATGTTGTGATGAGCACTGGGTGTTTTATGTAAGTAATGAACCACTAAATTCTACTTCTGCAATCAATACTATACTACACATTAAGTTGGATTTAAATAAAATCTTGGGAGAAAAAATTTAAAAATTAAAAATTAATGGAGTAGCTGCTATGGCAAAAAACAGTATGGTAAACATAGAACTATCATATGACCCAGTAATCCCATGGAACTACTGTATAATCCAGCAATATATCCAAAAAAACTCCAAAAGGATTGAAAGCAGGATCACAAAGAGATATTTGCACACCCATGTCCATTTGGAGAACTATTCACAATAGTCAAGAAGTAAAAGCAAACTAAAGATCCATCAATGATCAATGTGGTATATGCATACAAAGAAATATTATTTAGCCTTAAAAAGGAAAGAAATCTTGTCACATGCTGCAGAATAGATGAATTTTGAGGACATTGTGCTAAGTGAAATAAGCCAGTCACAAAATGACAAATGTGGAATGATTCCACTTATATGAAGTATCTAGAGTAGTCAAATTCATAGAAACAGAAAGTAGTATAGTGATTACCAGGGACTTGGAAAGGAGAAATAAGGAATGTTGTTGGTTTAGAATTTCAGTTTTGCAATATGAAAAAATTCTGAAAATCTGTTGCAGAACACTGTGACTACAGTTAACACTACTGAACTGTACAGTTAGAAATGGTTAAGATGGTAAACTTTATTTTATGTTTTTACCACAATTAAACATTAAAAATAAGCAAATAAACTGGAGACAGTAACTAGCTGAAAGATGCATATGAACACTTCTATTATTTTTAAGGTATATTTCTGCTCTGCTGTGTTTTTTTTTGAAAAAAATAGTTTTATACACATTTAGATTGTTCCCTATACCTTAAAAGTTTCCATTAACCTGAAAAGAAAGAAAACAAGTGCTTATTATTAACCCACAAAATGTTATTTAAATGTGAGGAAGAATTAATGGCTGCAATTAGCATCAAATTTAAAATATATATATATGGTTGTAAAATGTCCCTCATTATCAAGACTTTGGGGTCTGAAAATTGCAGTAACTGATACCTCTGTAAGAACTATGATTAATTGGGAACTTTTACGCTTCAAATACAGAAGGAATAAAGGAAGAAAAATTATACTCAGCCATCTTTTTTCATAATCTTAGTGCAATCCTGGTGAGCAAATATCAGTAGAAAAGTCCTGTCAACTTATATTCATAATGTTTTCCACACATATTCATAATGTTTTCCACATTGGATGCAACAGTTCCTATCTCTCTGTAGAACCTTTCTCTAAAGTCACCAGTATCCATGATCTCCAGAACATTTTATGAGCTACCGATCCTATGTGTTGTCATATTCAGTGTCTCAAATCTTCTGAGCCCATCATCTAACAATTTTCCAAATAATAAGTAGTCTGGATTTATAAAATAAACCAATTCTTTTAGCATACTGTCTCATCGAAATAATATCTGATTCTTTTTTTAAATTTATTTTTATTTTTATTTTTTATAAATTTATTTATTTATTTATGATAGTCACACAGAGAGAGAGAGAGAGAGGCAGAGACATAGGCAGAGGGAGAAGCAGGCTCCATGCACTGGGAGCCCGACGTGGGATTCGATCCCGGGTCTCCAGGATCGCGCCCTGGGCCAAAGGCAGGCGCCAAACCGCTGCGCCACCCAGGGATCCCAATATCTGATTCTTTAATTCATATATATTACAAGGACACACACACACGCATATCTGTAAGGATATTCTCAAACAATAAAACTAACTCTGATGAAGTAAATATCCTATTGAAGAAAATGTTTTGTATAGGAAGGGGACAGGAAGGAAGAGTGTTTGTCCTCCAAATCATTGAGAGCCTTCTCAATGATTCTCAGTCAACAAAAGAAATAGTAGGTTAATGAAGCGAAGCAGCATTGAAAAGAGAAAGAAAAAGAAGAAACCAATATTTGAGGATTAAAGGAAGACAGTAAAGACAGGAATCTTTCCAGGAGAGCTGAGAATAGAGTTTGGTTGTTGGTCAATTCATTTATGCCTCATTAATATTCAATATTGGTTAGATTGTATTACTTCATCACTGATATCATTATTATTGGAGCTAGTTTTTTCTCTTCCATTTGTGCATGCTCTAGTATATCTCCTCAAATGAGACTATTTTGAAAGAATGTATTATAAGGGAGCATTGGAAGAATGAGAAAGGTAGTAACGCCATTGGAAGACCCAGTGGGGAGAGGACATTACTCTGCCCAAGATAAGAAAGTCATCATAGAGAGAAACAAGATGGTGATCATTAGCAAAGAGTTTAAGTTCCTTTTCCTTTAGCAATAGCAAAGAGAGTTCTCATACCTCTCCAGGTTCTAGAGCCAATTGTTTATCTTGTTTAGTGGCTTCCCAGAAGGTGTTGAGTGAATAGGTAATAGCCAGAAAAATGGAGTGAGGGCTACTAGAGTGGAGAGATGATGACTCCCCAGGCCAACAGCCAAGAGGAAATTCTCAATTGCTTCAAGATTCATTGCATGAAGAGTTCCAGAAAGTCCTGGGAAGTTGAATATAAAAGTAATTGCATACCAACGTCTTGCCACAGCTTCTCTGGAAGACAATGTGTCAGAGATTGTCATTTAGGTGAATGGGCTCTATAAGCAGAGGTTGCTCAGGAATCCATGGGATCTCTGTAGAGAATAATTCTCTTGTAGTTGATATATATGCTATGCAGAATTTCCCATTAATTAAATTTTTTAATATAATTCTGTGGCAAGAGTTCTTGTATTGAATTTCAAGTATTTCTAGGCTTGGGGGAAGGAAAGAACAGGGAGAAAATTACAACACTGGCTAGTATTGTCTGAAATTAATTATGTACAGGGAATTTATAAAAGATTGATTACAAGGATGATTATCTTCACCCATGATTTTCCTATTCTTTACTAATCATGTGTCTAGCTATTGAATCAATGTGATAGTTCAGCAAAAACTCTGATAGTCTTTAAAGTCTTGTTTTTGTGTTAAATGAAGATCAACCATCCGTCTCTCTTCTAGTATTTTTTAGCGTAATGCAAAGTTGTATCAGCCGATGACTAACAGATTTTTTCTGGTAAACTTTTTTTTTTTTTAATCTCTTTGGTGGGATAGTAAGGTTATGTATTATTAGCACAATAAATACATACACACATATGGATATACATGCACACATATGGAAACCATTTTTGCAAGTACAAATGAGTTGGGTTTCAAAAGTTTCACATTTAGATCAGCTGATCAGAATTTGGAATGATTAGATAATCAAAAATATTGCTAGAATTTAGTGCTTTTAAAGCTATGTTAAAATTAGACAATGGTACTCCACAAGGAGTTTTTACAGAAAACTACAAGAGACTAATGGTCTTTTCCCAGTTTTCAGGGTAATACAATTATTGGATATTTTCTTGGTTTTAAGAGTCCCCCCCCCAAAAAAAAAGTTTTCTCCCAACAATAAAAGAACATCTGAGAGTTTATTATGGTCTAGGTGTTTAGCATACATCATCTTATTTTTTAAAAGATTTTTAATTTATTTATTCATGAGAAACACACACAGAGAGAGGCAGAGACATAGTCAGAGGGAGAAGCAGGCTCCTCACAAGGAGCCTGATGCAGGACTGGATCCCCAGACCTGGGATCACACCCTGAGCCAAAGGCAGATGCTCAACCACTGAGCCACCCAGGTGTCCCTACATCATCTTATTTAATCTTCATAAGGATCCTATTTTATATAGAAAAAAACCACAAATGACTAATTTTCCCACATACTGCTCAAATACTAGGTGGTAGAGCTAATGTGGTAGATTTAAACATGTCCTCAAATTCTTCTACATTTCTCTCAGACTCTCTGTCCCCTTCCCTTGAATCTAGGCCAGCATTAGTGACTCACTTATGATCAACAGAATCCAATAGTGACACTTTGTGATCCCTGAGACTAGGTCAGAAAAGTTCATGCAGCTTCTACCTGGCTCTGTTGTGCTGCTTGTTCTGGTAGAAGCCAACTGGCAGGTAAGAAATCTGACCATCCTGAGACTTCCATGCTGGAGAAGCCACAGACAGACACTCTGGTCATCAGCTCAGCATCAACTGTGGGTCATTAAGTAAACCATTTAAATTTCTAGCAGAGGCAAGCTCTCAGATGCCTACAGCCCTATATTTAACTGCAAATGCATGAGTGATTCCAAGTGAGAACTACTAGGTTGTTATGTTAGAGTTGAAGTAATTCATTATTAATTAATGACACCAGAACAGCCAATAATAGAACCTAGGTTTTTTGGCCCCCATTCTCATCTTAATCTTATGGCTTTCCTTAATATTGAAACCTTTGATATTGTTTCTACTTTTCCATAATAAAAACAAGTATGAAACTCAATTTAGTATAAAATTATCCATTTAGCTATTTAATTAACTTTAGGATATCTGTAGTACTTTGAGTTCTGCAAAAGAAAAATTCCCTGAATTCTCTCCTGTCTCTTAACCAGAGAATCACTTTACTTTACAAACAATGGTCAAGTTCTCACTCAACCAACATTTGTTGAGTACCTACTATATGTCAGGCAGTGTAAAAACTGCTATAGAAATAAGAATGAATAAACATTAATCTTGTCAATAATGGGGGGCTGAGAGAAAATGGTGAAGGATGTGCATATAAACAAATAGGACAAAAATAAGAAAAGTTCTGTGATAGAAGAATGCACAAAAGAGATGCTGGTTGAGCAGTGTCTAGAGGTTAGTGCCTCATGTGGTTGGAGGAAGCAGGGGAATGGGATGGAGACAAGAAAGGACTCCCTGGCCTAGTTCACCTGTAGCACTAACCACAAGCTCTTAGTCCAAGATCCCTTGAGCACTGACCAGTCAGAAAGGAGAGGCTGGAGAGAAGAATTCAAAGGGTGAAAGCTAAGATCGTCTTCCAAAAACACAGCTCTGAGGGGATGCTGAACTTGACAGAATCCAGATGTAGGCACTCAGATGCTACTCTGTCAGGAGAGTTTCTAAAATAAAGGTTGCCTGTATTCATTCAGTCTATCAGGCAATGACTTTGGATGAAGACATTTTTCTCTCATTTTTTTCCCTCTATAAAATAATTATAATAGTTCTTACTCCTTTAAAAAAAAATATTTTATTTACTTATTCATGAGAGACACACAGAGAGAGGCAGGGTCATAGGCAGAGGGAGAAGCAGGCTCCCCATGGGGAGCCCGATGAGGGACTCCATTCCCGGACCCAGGATCATGCCCTGAGCCAAAGACAGACACTCAACTGCTGAGTCACCCAGGCATCCCATAGCTCTTACTCCTAAACTGATTTTTGTTTTCAGAGTAATGAGGTGAGTTAATGTCTCAGGGATGGGAGTTATCATTATTTTAGTAGTATAGGTTTACATGTTAAGAATAAGGAAAACGGGCAGCCCTGGTGGCGCAGTGGTTTGGCGCCGCCTGCAGCCCAGGGTGTGACCCTGGAGACCCGGGATTGAGTCCCGAGTTGGGCTTCCTGCATGGAGCCTGCTTCTCCCTCTTCCTGTGTCTCTGCCTCTCTCTCTGAATGAATAAATAAGTAAATATTAAAAAAAAAAAGAAGGAAAACATTTCTTTTGTCCAAGAAGTGTACTCTCTTCAAGGGAGCTATTTTGGACATATTGTATCTCTTGTTCAATGAGATAGCAAGCAAAAAAAAAAAAAAAAAAATTAGATAGCAAGCAATGTTTTCTCATATGCTTTGGGTTGCTCACATCTTTCATTTAGGCACCCACAGCAGAGACTGCCCTATGTATTTAGTAATTTTTGTAACCATATTTATTTTCTTACCTTTCTTTATCTGCCCAGACTCCTGTTTGGGTAACTTTTAGAATCAGAGCTGTGGAACACATGGCCTCACCTGTCCCACTAAGAGTGAACCTGCGACTCAGGCTGGCTAACAAGAGTATTGTATTCCTCCTCAAACACAGTGATTGGTCTAAGGATGGGCAAGTGATAAAAGGAAGACAGAACGTTTTTAAGGATTGCTATGAATAAGCAAAGAGAGAAGGCTGTTTATTCATTTGAGGTTATGAACTACAAGGACTGTGTAAATCTGGTGCCATCAATACTCATTTTCTCCATTATGTAGACACAGCCAGCCTACAAATTAAAACCAACACACAAAAAAAGCAATATTAGTAAATTAATACATGCAGAAAATGATTCCTGGAAACTTCAATTTAAGTACCTAGTTCTATTCTGGAAGTTATTACCCCTTGGGCTTTTGGGTTAAAGAAACCAATTTTTTTTCTGGCTTAAATTGGCTTGAATTGAGTTTCTGTTACTTCCAACCAAGAGTACTGGCTAATTAAATTTATTCTTGTACAATTTGGGGGTTCTTGGATCAATTCCAACATCTGCATTATATGGGAGAAGTGAACTTCACAAAACACCAAGAAATTCTTGGACATCAGCAGTTTCTGAGAATTTCTGAGAATTTAATGGTATTTACCAAAAGATAGCATTAGATTCCATGGGTTAAGGATTCAGTCCTACAAGACTCCCCCCTAATCCTCCACCTACTTCAGATGATGGTCACAAGTCCAGATTATAATTTGTACTTCTGACTGACTGGCTATATAATCAGAGATTCCCAAGACATCCTCCTCAGATTTGACTAATTTGCTAGAGCAATTCACAGAACTCAGAGAAATGTTTTATTTACTAGGTTATCAGTTTACTATAAAAGGATACAACTCAGAAACAGGAGAGACATATAGGTTGAGGTAAGGGGAAAGGGCTTGGAGCTTCCACCCTCTCTCTGAGCAGTCACTCTCCCAGCACCTCTAAACGTTCACCCCGAACCCTGACCTTTTGAGTTTATGGAGGTCATATTACCTAGGCATGACTGATTACATTGTTGACCATTGGGATTGATCCAACATCCAACCCCACTCTTGTCCCCAGAAGTCAGAAGGTGGGACTGAAAGTTAGTTCTCCTGGTAACCCGCCCCCATCCTTAGGTGTTTCCAAAATTTATCTCATTAAAATAACAAAAGACATCTTGATCACTTTCAATACTTAAAAGAAATTATAGGGGTTTTAGAAGCTGTGAGCCAGGAACTGTGGATGAAGACTAAATATATGTGAGTAAAAAATTTGGTTATCTGAATGATCGAATATATATTTCTTATAAATAATAATATTGTAGATGCATAGTTCTGGAAACAACTTTTGAAATACCATCTTAGTATCCTCCTTCCAAACTCCCTGACATATTCATTCAGTATGGTGTCATGTTAGGGGCAAAGCTTTGAACATATTACTGGGTTTTAATATCAGCTCTACCTTGCAAAAGTTTATGTGTCTTTAAGCAAACCAATGATTTCCTTAAACCCATTTTCTCTTTAAAATACGGATATTTTAACATGCACCTCTCAGATTTATTTTGAGGTGATTAAGGTAAAGAACTTAGCTTACCACCTCTTCTACAGGCTATCCTGGACACCAAAAATGTGAAGGAGAGGCCTGGGCAACATGTATGTCAAAGGATATTTCTCTCTTTTATTCCTCAAGTCATGTCAGAGCTTCCAGAAGACAGTATTTTCATAGTAGAAGTTTCATGACACTCTCTTAGACATTCATAGTACACCCCAGGTACATGTAGGTCAGAGCCATATCTACATGCTATCATTGATCCTAGGAGTTGAGGTAGTCACTAACCCATCTAAGGAGTCTGGTTGAACCTAAGTGTCTTCCAGAAAGTCTTCCACCACTCCCTTGGCAATTGCAGACACAACCAGAAGAAGGAAAGCCAGGCAGGCAACCAAACTGTCTGGAAGCACCTAGGGTTTATATTGCAGCATCCATTCTCTGCCAAGAAACAAAGACATCCCTCATATTAGTATTCAGCCCTGAGGAAAGAATAAATCTTTTGTCTAATCTTTATCCATTTTGGTAATTTGTTCTTGCCTCACTGATTTCAAAGAGTAATGTAAACTCTTTTCATGGTTGGTTGAGAGCTTGCGTTTAGAAACAATAAAAAAGAATTTAGAGTTCAAAGATGTACATCCTCAATTGTGTTAGCTTCTCCAGCTGCCTAGCTTGAGCTCTAGATTGGTTGTTACAGGTTAGCTTTATGCCTCAAAAATTGCTTTTCTATTTCTTTTTTAAAAATTTTATTTAAATTCAATTTGCCAACATATAGTATAACACCCAGTGCTCATCTCATCAAGTGTCCTCCTTAATGCCCATCACCAGTTACCCTATCCCCATTCCCCTTCTTCAACCCTTTGTTTCCCAGAATTAGAAGTCTCTCATGGTTTGTCTTTCTCTCTAATTTTTCCCCACTCAGTTTATCCCCTTCCCTTATGGTCTCTTTCACTATTTCTTATATTCTACATATGAGTGAAAGCACATAATAGTTATCTTTCTTCTATTCCTTATAATACTAGAGTGTTTCAAGCTAACCTGTGGTACAAAGGAGGAGAGGTACCAAGATGATAAGACAAGGTGAACAGTGTTTGAATACTTCCCTTGCACCTTGCTCTGCTTGTAACTCAGAGCTTTTCCCAGAAGTGGGGAAAGGGGGGAAGCCTTACTTGTCTCCCCAGCAGCCTTCTAGTGTATTAGGAGGAGAAAATTTCAGTGTGAAACAAAGCTTAACTGCATTTGTTTCTGCCTTTTATTTATGTTGTTTTTTATTTCAAGTTTTTATTTAAATTCTATTTAGTTAACATATATGGTAAAATTGGTTTCAGGTATAGAATTTAGTGATTCATCACTTACATATAACACTCAGGGCTCATCACAAGCACCTCCTTAATACTCATCACCAATTTCTCTCATCCTCGCTCACTTCCCTCCATCAGCCTTCACTTTGTTCTCTATAGTCAATAGTCTCTTATGGTTTGCTTCCCTCTCTCTCTCTCTTTATTAGGAAGAGGCTAGCAGTGGTTGAACCTACCTTAATCTTCCTCAGTTTCTGCTTTCAAAGTTACTCCCAAATAAATACATAATTTGCTCCAGTTATTCTCCATCACTCGATCCCACGCCACTTGCTCTCGTCCATGGATAGGGAATCTGGCAAATGACTTCCCCAGGGCTGCCCTGCCATCTGGCTTCTCGTTGGGTTCAGCCCATGAGAAGCAACTGCAGGAGCCTAGACAGTAAGACGAATGGGGGATCAGAGTATTTCCTCCCCTAATCCCCCCTGCTTTGGTGCCTATAACCCCTGTGATAACAGTTCCTACTGGCTCTTCCACACCTCCAGCTGTGGAGAGCTCCACACTTAAAGACACCATTTCCTTTCCTGTTCTTCAGGCCTAGGGGTGTAATGGCTTCCTACTGTTGCTATCCCTGGGTGCCTCAGTGTTCCTTTTTGGTTTCTCTAACCTGCCCACACTTCTGGAGACAGTCCCTTAATTAAAGTCTCTTTAGTTAAACCCTATTAAATAAAATTTTGATTTCTGTCAGGGTTTTGAATGCTACATGATTAAGTTAAAATAGTTTGATTGCTATGCGAGTGCAATTTCAAGATATATTTTCTTAATTCCCTTTCATTTAGACTATCCCTACAAAGCCCCTTCTACATAGAAATTTCTGGAACTGTCATAAGGAATATCACAATTCAATCCTGGGTTAGATGGTTCTTTTAAGAAAAGATCATAATGGGGGGTGCTTGGGTGGCTCAGTTGGTTAGGCATCTGCCTTCAGTTCAAGTCATGATCTCAGGGTCCTGGGATCAAATCCTACATCAGGTTCCCTGCTCATTGGTAAGTCTGCTTCTCCCTCTCTCTCTCCCTCTCCCTCTGTGATCTCTCGCTCTTACTCTGTATCAAATAGTTTTTTAAAGGAAAAGATCATAATGACATGATTATCTTGGTTAAGAAAGTCCCCCTTGTCATTTCCTGAGGTGAGGTTGGGAGTGAGAACATATTTATATTTCTAGGGGAAACTCTGAAGAGAGGAGTAAATGAGTAAAGGTCATGGAACACAGGGAGAAACAAAAGCAAAACAGGTCGTGGAAGAAAGGAACCTCAAGATATGGCAGGAGACAGGCAGTGAGAAATTGTCAGCGTTGGGAAATGGTCCATAAGGGTAGGATTAGTGATGTCTGTACTTGTTGAAGATTATTTTGTGTTCTATGTTGAAATTACTATCATCCTGTTCCTTTTACCCTATCTTCTCCCACCATGCCATTCTTCCCTCTAAACATCAATAAAAGTCAGCTACAAGTAACAGCTCTGTAAAAATTAGTGCTCTAGGGGGCATGAAAGAAGACAGATTAAGGTCCCAGGTGGAGCCCTTCAGAGAGAATGGGGCTCGTACACACATCCTTGGAGAAGGATGTTAGGAGGAAGTACATGTGGAGAAGCAGGCAATTAGGAACCTTAAGGAAAATTGTGAGTCTGTTAAAAATCCTCAGAGATGTTGGGTTGTGTCTACATATTATTATCTAATTAGTGCTGAAGACCATGGTGACAGACCTCTACTGTTAACTCCAGAGGGCAGGAATATAATCACATAAAGCCTGTATGACTCAATCAGAACAAACAAGAACAATAACATTAACTATACATGAAAGTGTGTTCTAAGTTTGAAATTTTTAGAAAGAATTTCTAAAGTAGTGAGCAAATACATGGATGTTTACACTGACAAATGGGAAAATTTCTCTAAGTGTTTAGAATGGTACCTGGCACAAAATAATTGCTGTATGTGTGTTTGGCGTTTTATTTTTTCAAATGGGAAACATCCATAAATAAATAACTTCTTAAGTGATAAGGTCGTACAATTAGGGTAGGATAGGTAGATAGACAGATGGATGGGTAGATAGGTAGAAGGGTGAATAGATAGATTTAAAATACTAAAAAGATAACAGTTACTATTTGATTGTTGTAAAATAACAACAATCAAATAGTAACATGGGCTTCTTTGTCCAAAGATGCCCCTCCTTTTTTCCTGCATTCAAATTGTAAGTTCTAATGTTCGTAAGGGTCATGCAGCTACATATTCCAAGAAATGCAGATTTAAGTCAAGAATACAAATGTAAGCGTGTGTTCATGGTCTATAGAAAGCATCATCAATGGAAGAAATAACTCAGGATACTCATAGGAAAGCCACCACAATAAATGTTATTCTTCTGTACTATGTGCAAGGGCCCCATTTGGATACATTTGATACTCAGAGCTACTGTATTATCTCATTGCACAGAGGAGGAAATTGAGGGATGGAGAATTAACTTGATGGAGATCTGACAGCCAGTTAACAGCAGAGTCAGGATTCAAACCTAGATAGTTCAATTCCAGAGCCACAGCTCTCAATAACTAAGTTACCTCATTTAAAGCCTGAAATAAGCAGCCTGGTAAACATTCCTCTTCAGTCCATCTCCCTAAACAAATTATTGACATATTTGGGGACATATTTCCAAAATTGCCTAAAATTATCATACTAATTATCACTAAACATGGGAAGGCAATAATCTAGTAGGAACTTACTCATTCTTTCAACAAGTATTTAGTGAGTAGCTACTAAGTGTCAGAAACTCTCTAGGCACTGGGGAAATAGCTATGAACAGAGTAGACAGAAATCAATGCCTTCATGGAGCATAGATTCCAGTCAAGTAGATACAGGCAATAAACAAAATAAGGCATAAATATTATGAAAAAAAGTGGAGAAGCAGGATGAATAGTCAAAGAAAGCCTCCTTAAATAGTTGTTCATTTATTTTGGAAGCCTTGGAGAAGTGAAATGAAATACCGTGCTTACCATTTCCCCTTTATTTCTATTCTCCTTTTCATTAAGATGAAGCATGACTGGGAGCTAGATGGCCACAGGAACCTGCTTGCCATGATTTTAGAAATTCACTCTTCCACCAATGCAAAACAGAAGTATTGCTATTATATTGTTGTTACTCCTCAAAGTCCTTTTAAGGTTGCAGGGACTTCCTTTCTTCCGCTGGGGTCTACCCATGTGTCTATGGTTCTTGAAAGAGCCTTCTAAGCCAGAGCAGCTCCTGCACCTGATCTTCTCTCCATGAAAGTCAAGGGTAGATTTATTTGAACTTCACCAAATGCCTTGTGCAATTCAGTGTCCTTTCACACAGGGCATTTGACTTGTCAAGAGATGAGTTGGATTCCCTGAGGCTTGATCTTGAATTTGTCTGAAGCTAAGACACTAGATGAGACTCTCCCTTCTTTCTCTGTTTTGTATATATAGTGTGTTTGTGCTAAAAAGGCAACACTGTCACAGAACCTACATATGCGCTCACTATGGAAGTATACAGTCATGGTGTGAAATCATGCTGATAAAGCATGTGTTTTTTTCACAAGGTCTCATAAATGATCTACCCTAAACACTCCAAAACAGGGGCACCTGGGTGGCTCAGTTGGTTGAGCATCTGACTTTTGATCTCAGTTCAGGTCTTGATCCCAGGGTTGTGAGTTCAAGCCTCACATTAGGCTCCATGCCCAGTGAGGAACCTACTTAGAACAAAACAAAACAAACAAAACAGGAAAAACATTCCAGAATAACAGATGGTCCTCAAAAGAGGATAAACAAAATTTGAACAAAATCCCCAAGCATGAAAAGAATATATTTTAATTCCCCAAAGGGTTTATTTCCACTCTTTAAAAAATCTTTGGAAATCCTATACGGTCATTATTTACCTCCGTTTTCTCTCTGCTTCTTGAGGAAGGTCATTTTCTCATTCATAAAACATAACTATGACCTCTTTGGTTTTGAATATCATGGAACACAAAAGCTAGAGACCTACTGTATCAGTTGATGTTATGGATATGGGCATTTCCACTTGACCCGTTCTCAGGGTTAGTGCCTGATTTCCGTCTGTTCAAACATGAAACCAGTGTGAGCAATAAAGAAATGCATTCTCCAGGGATACCCTTGCCACTCAGATCACTCCCCCTTTTCCCCTACACCTGTTTCTTCCTCATCCAAAGTTAGGTAGTAATTATCACTCTTTCACTGTCACCCTTCCCTCCCTTCTCCTGTTTATTCCTGGATTCTCAATTGTTCTCAGACTTTAGAGGAAATATGGATAAGCCCATATTTCTTTTCTTTTTTTGATAAGCCCATATTTCTTTAGACACATACAGTCTTAAATCCCTCCTCCCATACTATGAGTTCTTAGGAACATTATTTTATTTTTAAAATGTTTCTGCCAGCTTTGCTAAGATATATTTGACATATAACATTATGCAAGTTTGAGTTGTGTAAAATGATGATTTGATCTGTGTATATATTATAAAATGCCACAATAAGGTTAGTTAACACATCTATTATCACATAGTATTGCCATTTTGTATGTGTGTGCTTAGAATTTTCAGGGTCAGTAGACCTGATCTTTCCTAGGAAGTTTTAAGTATACAATACAGTATTGTTAACTATAGTCACCCTGCTGGACATTAGATCTCATCCTATAATTTTCTATTTAGTAGGCTTGAATCAGGGTCCAAGAATCTGCTTTTATTTTTTATTTCTTTTATTATTATTATTATTTTTAATAATAAGTGTACTCTTTAATCCTTATCAACTATTTCACCTATCCTCCCTGGTAACCATCAGTTTGTCCTCTACAGTTAAGAGTCTGTTTCTTGGTTTGTCTCTATTTCCTTTGTTCATTTGCTTTGTTTCTTAAATTCCACATATGAGTGAGATCATGTGGTATTTGTATTTCTCTGACTTATTTCACTAAACATTATGTTCTCTAGCTCTACCCCTGTTGTTGCAATGGCAAGATTTCATTCCTTTTTATGGCTGAATAATATTCCATTGTATATATACATACCACTTCCTCTTTACCCATTCATCAATCGATGGACACTTGGGCTGCTTCCACATCTTGGCTATTGTAAATAACACAGATATAAAAATAGTATTTTGCATTTTGGAGGTAAATACAGAGTAGTGTGATTAGTGGATTGCAGGGTAGTTCTATTTTTAACTCTTTGAGAAAGCTCCATACTGTTTTTGACAGTGGCTGCATCACTTTGCATTCCCACCAGCAATGCAATAAGGTTCCACTTTCTCCACATCCTTACCAACACGTGTTTCTTGTGTTTTTTATTTTAGCCATTCTGACAGCTGTGAGGTAATATTTCATTGTAGTTTTGATTTGCATTTTCCTGATGATGAGTGATGTTGAGCATCTTTTCATGTGTCTGTTGGCCACTTGAATGTTTTCTCTGGAGAAATGTCTGTTTATGTCTTTTGTTCATTTTTTAAAAATTTTATTTATTTACTTATTCATAAGAGACACAGAGAGTAAGAGGCAGAGACACAGGCAGAGGGAGAAGCAGGCTCCATTCAGGGAGCCTGACATAGGACTCAATCCCGGGTCTCCAGGATCATACCCTGGGCTGAAGGCGGCACTAAACCGCTGAGCCACCGGGGCTGCCCTGTCTTTTGTTCATTTTTAAATTAGATTATATGTTTCTTGGGTGTTGAGTTTTATAAATTCTTTATATATTTTGGATACTAATCCTTTTTTGGATACATCATTTGCAAATGTCTTCTATTCAGTAGGTTGCCTTTTAGTTTTGTTGTTTTCTTTACTATGCAGAAGCTTTTTATTTTGATGTAGTCTCGATAGTTTATTTCTGTTTTATTTCCTTTGCCTCAGAAGACAGATCTAGAAAAACCTTGCTATAGCCAGTGTGAGAGAGATTTCTACCTGTGCTCTCTCTATGGATTTTTATGGTTTCAGGCCTCACATTTGGTCTTTAACTCAGTTTATTTTTGTCTTTGGTAAGAGAATATAGTCCAGTTTCCTTCTTTTGCATGTTGCTGTCCAGTTTTCTGAGTACCATTTGTTGAAGAGACTGGTCTTTTCCCATTTTATATTAATTCCTCTTTTGTCAAAGATCAATTGATCATGTAATTGTGGGTTTATTTTTGCATTTTCTGTTCTATTCCATTGATCTTTGTGTCTATTTTTATGCCAGTACTATACTGTTTTGATTACTACTGCTTTGAAATATAACTTGAAATCTAGAATTGTGATGCCTCCAGTTTTGTTTTCTTTTTCAAGAGTGTTTTGGCTATTCCTGGGATGCAAGGTTGGCTCAATATTTGCAAAACAATCAATGTTACATGTCACATCAATAACAGAAAGGATAAAAACCATATGATCATTTCAAAAGATAAAGAAAAAGCATTCTAGAAAGTACAACATTTTAACATTTTCATGATAAAAACCCTCTGCAAAGTAAGTCTAAAGGGAACATACCTTAACATAATAAAGGCCTTATATGAAAAACCCATTGCCAACATTATACTCAATGGTGAGAACCTGAGGGTTTTCCCCGTAAGGTTAGGAACAAGACAAGGACGTCCACTCACCAGTTTTATTCAACATAGTGCTGGAAGTCCTTAGTCAAAGCAATAAGACAACAGAAAGAAAGAAAAGGCATCCAACTTGGTTAGGAAGAAGTAAAAATCTATCTATAGATGACATGATGCTGTATCTAAAAACCCTACAGACTCCACCAAAAGCTAGTAGAACGAATGAATTCAGTAAAGTCACAGGATACAAAATCAATGTACAGAAATCTGTTGCATCCGTATCCATTAATAATGAAACAGCAGAAAGTGGAATTAAGAAAACAATCCCATTTACGATTGCACTGAAAGCAATAAAATATCTAGGAATAATTAACCAAAGAGGTAAAAGACCTGTAACTCTGAAAACTATAAAACATTGAAGAAGGAAATTTGAGACAACACAAAGAAATAGAAGGACATTCCATGCTCATGGATTGGAAGATCAAATATTGTTAAAATGTCTATAGTACCCAAAGCAATCTACAGATTTAATGCAATCCCCATCAAAATACAAAACAGCTTTTTTCAGAACGTCATTCTTAAAATTTGTATGAGACCACAAAAGAGTCTGCCTTTTATTTTTTTATTTTTATTTTTTTTAAGAGTCTGCATTTAAATAAGCATTCTTGGTGATTCTGTTATATGGCAGTTTAAGGACCACAATTTGAAAAACAGTGTTAGTGACAGCAAACTAATTTCTTAAGAGAAGATCTACTAAAATTTTGTATTTAAGATATGTTCAGTGTAGAATGAGGATTAAATTTAAGAACTGTAAAAATGTTGCATTATGGAACTTTCTGGCTAGGAAAAAAGATCATTCTAGTCTAGTGCCTTCATTTCACAGATGAAGAAAAAATACAGGTTCTGAGTAGTTAGGTGATATGCCCAAGGGTTATAATAAATTTGTGGCAGAAGCAGGACCAGAAATAAGGTCTCAATGCCCCATTCAGGTTTTCTTCCCCTCATTTTACATTCTAAAATGAAGTAAAACTAAGAGGATTAATTAGAAAAGTTCTCTTTGTTTCTTTAACCTTTTGTAGGGCTCAAGAGTTTCTAATTGTCTCTCAAAATATAGCTCCATTCTATTTAAACATTTCGGAAGGGTAACAAAGGAGCTGATTGCCACAAAAGCAGAAAAGAATGTGGAAAAATACAGCTGGTAGAGACAAGCTTTTCTATGTGAAGTATTCTAAACCACGATTTTATGTTTTAAATACTTGTAATTAGACCCCTCTATATAAACACTTCGGTCTCCTTTTGGCTTTTCAACATACATACTTTCTTTTTTTTCTGCACAGCAAGGTCAAATTGTGTCTTGTTGATGCATGCATGTTGAGCAAGGTGCATGCACCATGAAGACTAACATGCGTGGTTATTATTTTTAAGAACCAGGTATTAAGTACCCACTACACCAACATGGAAAACCAATCCTTTGACACTCACATCTCACATTCTTCTCCATTATTATAGGATTAAAATCAACTTCAAAGTCATACTGCTAGCAGTTTTGTAGGAAGTTTATAGCCTTTAACATGGCCAGTGATTTCCATGTAGAAAAATGACAAATATGAGCAATGTATAAAATTACTGTATAAAACTGTATTGGCCTGATTGCTTGAATGTCCACCACCCCAAACATTCTCTTCTTCAAAGGGAAGTATGCACTGGGAAATAAGCTGCACACTTGAAACTTGAAATCTGACATTCTTTAAAAGAGAAAAGTTTCCAGTCTCTCCACAAAAGAGACAGTAAACATACTTGAATAGAAAGAGCACTAGAGCTGGAACCAGGTGACAGAAATCTGGCTTGACTGCTATAACAAGATTTAACTTCAGTTTGCTCATGTGCAGAGTGAGGATATCTCAAGCTGACAGAATGTCATGAAGCTTCTAGAGCTTATAACTGTGAAGTGATTAAATAAATAAGATACTGTTATTTAGTAACTGATATGTTTATTTGCTGTGAAAATAGTGTTAAGAATATTGTATCATGTGGTATTAGGAGGAAATGGTGACAATATTTATTATTAGATAATACCTATTTCTGGTAAAAGAGCCACACAGTCTTTTGCAAGCATAGCATTACATAAAGCATTTCAGTAATGTCATTCAGACTCCCTTGGGTCTTGGAACCAGCTTGTAGGTGCTGATTTGCTCCAACCCCCAAATTCCTTTCTAGGTAGGAATTAAGCCAAGTAGAAAGAAGAGAGAGACATCTGCAAGGAAGGGGAACCTGAGTAGGGATAAAGACATTTACACTCTCCCTGCTAGTTCATCAATTCCTTGTACCCAAGTCCAAACTTAAGATTGTTTCTTTTTTTTTTTTTTTTTAAAGATTTTACTTATTTATTCATGAGAGACAGAGAGGGAGAGGCAGAGACACAGGCAGAGGGAGAAGCAGGCTCCATGCAGGGAGCCTGACGTGGGACTCGATCCCAGGTCCCCAGGATCATGCCCTGGCCTACCGGGGCTTCCCCTTAAGATTGTTTCTAAGTGGAACAACTCCAGTAAGTTATTTGCCTCAATAATTTGTCACATCTAATTTACTAAATTAGAAAAATCAACAGCAGTGGCCTGAGTGCTATTTTGTCATAATCACAGAGCTTGGAGCTAGAAGGGATACATTTTTGGGAAGCTTTTTAGGTGATTCTGATACCTAACCAAGTTTGGGAATCAAAGCTGTAGATCATCTAATTCAGCAGTTCTCAATCTCTGTTAGAATCAACAGGATATATTTTTTTAATTACTCAGGTATTTTATTGAGCCAGACATCAAAATACTTAAAGTCCCCCTAACATTTCTAATGTGCAGTCAGGGTTAAGAACAATTAATCTAGCTTAATTCCTTATTCAACGAGCACACTGAACTCTCCTCTTGAATGGAGTAAATTATTAAATTACTACAAGCATCTACAAATATGAATACTCAATTTAATGCAAAAAATCTTTACTGAGCACCTTTATGGTACAAATCCTGGCCCAAGTGGCCTTATTGATGCATAAGAGGGTTAAAAATAACTCAGAATTACACAAGGCAAAATAAGGCAAAAGCTATAGCAGGAAAAATAAGGTGTTTGGCTATTTCAAAGGGCTGAGAAATAACTGAAGGTCTTTATCAGGAACATGGCAGAAAATTCCTAAAAATCAGAGGATGTTGACTTCTAAAAGCTAGTTTCTGAACCTGTGGAACTGTAGATAATAATGTGACATAGATACTGCAATTCCATCTCACGCTTTGAAAGTTACCCTATGTGCCAAAAAATTGTAAAGACTTTAGCTCTTCGTGGACAGTAGAACTATAACATCCTGAAAGGAATATTGCTAAATAAGGATAACCTTTGATTTCCTTAAAATTAAGTGTTTAAGTTATAGGATTGCACTCACTATTTCTAAAAGTCCTGAAAAATTACTTGAGAATGATTGTGAATGATGGCTATGGAAGATGTGGTCATTGCTGGATATCTTTTTAAATACTTTTAACTTCCAAAATATATTCCAAAATATATGTCACTACTACAATTTTAGGAATACCCATCTAGTTCAGGGTCTCAGCACCTATTAGCTTAATCATCTCAGTCTCCTTTCTGATTTTCTTTCTTTCTTTGAATCTCTTACTTCATTCAATTAATTCGACATATTGTGGAATCAGTAAATCTAAAACACTAATTGCTTTAAATGTACAATGAAACTTCACTTTGCTATACATAAACTTATAATATACATTTATATGTTTTCTCCTTTCAAAGTTTGATTATCATTTGTTTGCCAAAGTAATACATGTGCATAATTTAAGAATCAGAAAATACAATAAGGCTTATAATAGAACACAGCTCTCTCCTGCTTTTTCCCTTCACACTCCAAATTTCTGCTCCCCAGACTTTTCAATACTGATGTTGCCTACTGATTTTCTACTCTAAAGGATCTAAAGGGTTTTCTATTTCAGATATACACTCCCTGTCCTCTGCCTTTCTGCAAATAATAGGGAATATACCACTAAATAAGACAAAGTCCCCATATTTATGAACTTACATACTGCTGTAAAATGGTAAATAATAGACAAGTAGCCAAATAATCTAGTAATTCCAGAAAGTGATCTATGATACGAAAAAAAAAAAAGAAGAACAAGAGGAAAAGATACATGCCCCCTTCCTCCATACACCCAGTGCAGTTATACCAACATTTTTGATGTTTTCATTGGCATAACTAGACAAATACTACACAACACTGAGGCAAAACTTGTACTATGATTACCTTTCATTTATTGTACAACCACTTGTTTTCTCTGAATCTGAGAAACAAATTTGCATTTGTTTAATTTTCCATTTACTGAGAACTAATTCATTCCTAAACATGCTGCCAGAACTATACAACTTCTCTCGATATGTTCAAACACAAACACTACAGTTAATCTCCCAGGTTTTCTTCTTACTCCTCTTCTTTTTTTGCTCTTTCGTCATTCCTTCTAAAGACCTCTGCCTTCTTGCTCCAGTCTTGTCTGGTAGGTTTCCGGGTCTAAGGCACAGCTGATACCCTGGCCTCCCTTTATTGTCTTTCAGGATTTCCCTCTGACTCTCTCTTTGGTGGAGGTCCTTTCCTGGATACTCCTATCTTTCTTTCTTGATTTAGTCCTCCAGTAGCTTCTTGAGAGGGTGGCACGGGAAGTAAATTTCTGCAACCTCACATGATTGAGAATGTTTTTATTCCACTCTCACTCTTGATGGAGAGTCTAGGTATAGAATTCTAGTTTGAAAATGATTTTTCCCCAGAAATTTGGAGGCATTGCTCCATTGCCTTCTGGTTTTCAGTAGTGCTACTGAGAATTCTGATGCTATTCTTGTTCTCAGGCCGTGGTAAGTGACATGTTCCCCCCCCTTCCCCCCCACTGGGAGCCTTAGGTTTCTAAAATTTCAAACATCTGGCTTTCACAAGATCTGGTTTTGTTTTTGTTTTTTTTCTGGAAAGGCAAAAAGTGTAGTGATTAGGAGCACAGGTTCTACGGCAGGACTGCTGAGTCTCTTAACTAACTCCATAACTTTGGGCAGTTTCCTCAACTTCTTTGTGCCTCTTTTGGCTGAAAATGAAGATAATACTAGTGCCCACAGCATTGGGTCTTGGGAAGGATAGTAATAACACTTCAAAATGTTTAAAACAGTGCTAGGTGCATAACAAAACTTATATAAACATTGGCTGTTACTGTTATTATTATTATTACAGATTTATTGAGCTGGATATTAATTGACTCAATTTAGAAACTCAGATTTTCACAGCTGGGACAACTGTTTCTGATATTTTTTTGATAATTTCTTCACCTTATTTCTATACTTCATTTTTGGAATCTTTGTTATTAATCCAATTCCCTCAGTGTTATATTTCAATCCATCTGCTATCCTATTTTAAATATCCAATATTTTTGTTTTTTTTGAATGTGTGTACATGTATATTTATATATGTGTATATAAACTTTTTTAAGTGAATGCAACGTTTTCTCTTTCCTTTCTGATGATATTTGTTTAACATTTGTTTTTGTTGTCCAGGGCTTCCTCTGCTTTTTTCTATTTTATTAAAAGCTTTTCCCTGGTGATTCTTGGCTGTCTGTTTATACTTAAAACTGAGGCCGTTCAACTTCAGAATTTGCCAACTAGTGAGCTTTGCTGTAGAGAGATTGGGTTGGGGTAGGGATCCCCTGAAGAGACAGGCTCCTGTAAATGTCAGTTTCTGTAGACTTTTTACTTTGAGCTGGTCTTTTTTTTTTCTTTTTTTTTCTAATTTTTTTTTTTTTTTTTTTATGATAGTCACACAGAGAGAGAGAGAGAGAGAGAGAGAGAGGCAGAGACACAGGCAGAGGGAGAAGCAGGCTCCATGCACCGGGAGCCCAATGTGGGATTCGATCCATGGTCTCCAGGATCGCGCCCTGGGCCAAAGGCAGGCGCTAAACCGCTGCGCCACCCAGGGATCCCCCCCCCCCCCCTTTTTTTTTTTTTTTTTTAATCTTTTGCCTGGGAGGATAAGCCTGGCCCCTGGAGCTTTGGGAACTGAGCTGTGAAAGGGGTAGAAGAACTGTTTTTCATATAGACTCACACAATCCCCTTATTTTTATTTTTATTTTTTAAAAATATTTTATTTATTTATTTATGAGAGACACACACACACACACAGAGAGAGAGAGAGAGAGAGAGAGAGAGAGAGAGAGAGAGAAGAAAACTCCATGCAGGGAGCCTGACGTGGGACTCGATTCCAGGTCTCCAGGATCACGCCGAGGGCTGAAGGCAGCGCTAAACCGCTGAGCCACCCAAGCTGCCCAATCCCCTTATTTTTAGTATGCTGTCTCCTGGCTCAACTTCTCCACCCTGTGTAAGGTATATCTCGGTTGGTTGGGACCTAAATCTTATAGAATTTGAGGGGTCCTCTTCCAGACAAAAAATATGTATATAAAATTATGAAGCAAAACTCAATGCAGGACCTTAGGAGGGATCTGTGGAAATGAGGAGCCTAAGGCCTCAGTTCCATTAGCTTTATGGTAAATCTGACTTTTCATTCTGCCTTCTACCTGGAGCTGAAAGGGGTACCTGACTTTATTGGCTGAAGAGGGCATCTGGGAGGTCTAACTATTGTTTATAATCTTTTGGTTAATTCTCTTCTTTTTCATCCTACTCTATAGCCTGGTTCTTCAGGAATAACCAGTATCTTCAAACCCTGAGCCTTTTCGGCATTTATAGTTCAATGGGTATACTTGTTGTTGGAGCATCTCTCATCCCAGGCAGTTGGACTTCACTTGCTCTGCTGAGTGGTCTTTTACCACTCATTCACTCACTCCCCATTTTCTAAAATCTTTAAGATATCTCTAAGCTGCTGTTATTACCCACCCTGTTCACTTTGTTATAATGGGTTTATTCCTTTTAACAATGGCTTTGCTGCCATTTGTGTGAAGGTTTAGGAGAGTATAAAAATAAGCAACCATGTTCAACTGCCATGTTTAATTGGAAGCCTCATTCTATCATTAAATATTTTTACGTCTGTCATTAACTCTAATATTTTATTGCCATTTAAATAACTTCATTATAAACCAAAACATTTGCTGTACTCCATATTTGAAAAATAAATACTCCAATGTTCTTATTGTCTGGAATTTTTCTTTTTTGAGCCAATAAATAAATATTTGTTGGCCCAGCAAGCTAGTGTGCTCTCCTATTAATCAAGGTGTGAATATTCTGGGAAGGAGACTATGTCAGAAAATGCCTACAATTTTTTAAAACAAAATTGCAAAGTAATATATGTTAATAAAGGAATTTATTTAAAAATTCCCTTTGTTTCTATGCTTACTGAAAAATGCTGTGAAAAAATATTTTGTATGATTTATTCTCCTAGATGGTATTCAATACATGTTTATTAAATAAATAAATGCTCCTATAAGTAGTCCTATCTCATCTTCTCAGCTGACTTCATTTCTATGAAAATATTTCCTTTCCCAAACTGCGCTCCAAACTCTTGGCAAATGAGATATAAAAGCATTTACAGTAGTGTTTCCCAAACTGCTCCCTGGAATCTCAGATCTGTAAGAATAATAAGTAAAATCTAAGAAAATCATCTGTAACCAAATATACTTTATAAATTCTGTGTTCAACAAAATTAAATAAATTTCTTTACATCAAGGACTTCCCAGAGCCTCCACTATGGTAATATGCATTGCGAATCTTTAAGAAGGAAATTATTTTTTGTTTTTCTCAAATTTATTTACTACCAAACCTGTTTTAAGTAGCTTACTATTTATTCCTGACAAAGCAAGTTACTTCAAAATATGGTTTGAAGCACTTTTCTTTTTATCAACAATAGATTTCCTAAATCTGTATTATAAAAGATGTCATTTTCATCCCCAGGAGTTTTCATTCTAGATCTTGATCCAATTGCATGCTGGATCTTGGTTTCTCAGGATTGCTCTATCTTGAAACTCTGGAATATCAGGTCAACTATGTTCCCATGGGGTCTAAATGATCCAGGGTGAAATAAAAACCTGTATCAGAGAACTTTTTATATTTGAGTTACTGGCTAAATGCAGATATGAATAAAGGATAACAACAGGATAGTATGGCACAAGATAGGCTATCAAGTAGTCCTGAACTGAGTGTCATGCTTATGCCTTAGGATCAGGGTCAATTTTAAGCAGAGTTAGGTAGAGAAAGAAACACTGAATATTCTCTGCTCTGCTCTTTAGTGTTTGCCAAACTTCCTTTCTGTGTGTATTAAACAGGCACATTTTATGGCCACAGCCTCAAACTGACTGAATCAGACTCCCAGGAGAGGGACCTAGGAATCTGCATGTAAGAAAAAGGTGATTCTTAGGACTGGTGGGTTTAGGAAATACAGCACTTTGTACCACAACTTTGGGGCTTGCCTGGCCACTCTGACCATGACATCCACATTGCTTTCAAATTGATGATAATCCTGTTGGAGAGTCTTAACTCACTTTCTGCCATGTGCCTCTTCTTTGCTTCAGATTCTGATTGTGTAATTGCTGAGCTCAGTCTCTCATCCTGGTTCTGATTTCTTTGTCTCTCTCTACTTAATATTTTGGGCAGGCATTAAATGGAGTGAATTCTCTCTAGGATTAATCTTGCCAGAGCAGCTTAAAAGCTCTGAATACCTTCTCCTAATATTTGAGGAAATTAAATGTTAAATAGATTCAAGGTAACTGAAGAATAGTTGTGGAAGAGGATTAAAAAATTAACAGAGAATTCAAAAAGTACAAAAAAGCAATAACTAAAAAGTATAATTTTTCTGTCCTACTTCTACCAGCTATGTAGTTCTATTTGAAAGCCACTAATATTTTATGAGATATGCTAGATATGCTACTACATTTATAAACATTTATGTAATCTGTATGTGCATATTTCTTTTACATGGAGATATCATGCAATATATCCTGTTCTGCTCCTTGCTTTTTTCACCTAATTTGGAGATTTTTATAGATTGAATTGTGCCTCCCTCCAAAATATGTTGAGGTCTTAACCTCTAGAGTCTCAGAAGGTAGCATTATTTGAAAAGAAATTTATTTTAAAAAGATTATTTATTTATTCATGAGAGATACAGAGAGACAGGAAGAGACATGGGCAGAGGGAGAAGCAGCTCCCTGTAGGGAGCCTGATGCAGGACTCAGTCCTAGGACTCCAGGATCATGACCTGTGCCAAAGGCAGATACTCAACCACTGAGCCACCCAGGTCATTGTAGAATAGTTAAGATGAGATCACACTGGAATAGGATCCTTCATCCAATGTGACTGGTGTCCTTACAAGAAGACTCAGAGACATACAGTGAGACTGTTATGTGACAACAGACAACAGAGGCAGACATTGGCATGATGTTGCTGCCAGCCACAGAATGCCAAGGCTTGCTGGCAAATCACCAGAATCCAGGAAGACGCAGGAAAGGACTGTCCCCTATAAGTTTCAGAGGGGACCTGACTATGCCAACACCTTGATTTTGGACTTCTAGTCTCCAGAACTGTGATACATTTTTGTTGGTTTAAGTCATACAGTTTATGGCATTTTGGGGGGGCAATTCTAGGAAACTAATACAGAGATCTTTCCATATTAATAGAGAGCTGCTTCATTCTATTTGATATTCTATTGTGTGGCTGAAGCATAAGTTATTTACTTGGCCCTCTACTGATGGATATTTAAATTGTTTTCAAACATTTGCCATTAAAAACAATGTAAAATGAATAGCCTCATATTTGTCATTTCATATCTGTGTCAGATTATTTCGGGCTAAATATATGGGAGTGGTGAATACTTTAATTGAAATAAGATGTTTTATACATGAATGGTGAGAATTATAACTTGAGTAACCTTAAGTTTCCATAAACAGAATATATAATAAAATTATGCTCAAGTCAATAATGATGCCAAGTGGCAGAACTTTGTCTTGACTCCTTTTTCATCCCTTCTCCTAATTGTCCACCTGCTGCATGGCCTTTTAAACAAACCTCCCTTCTTTTCTCTGGATCTCTGCTATACTTAAGTTTTTAGTGTCTTAATACTTAAGCTCTTAGGGTGGCTGTGAGGATCAAATGAAAAAAATTGTGAAAGCAATTGCCCTACATAAAGACGAGGATTGCCGTTGTCTTTGCCTTAAAGCAATGTTTGATCACTTTATTATGTTCTTCATCCACATTACACACACACACACATACACACACACAGAGGCATGCACAGTTGTTCTGGGTTATATCTCTGTTTCTTACATTTGTTTTCATGTATTTAGTAGTTTCTTACTGTCTCTTATATGTTACAACCACTAATATACTGTCTTCCCTACAAATGTTACTACCTGACTAATAAATATATATTCAGTGCTTCTGCATGCTAAATTTTTCATCAATGAAAATTCTTTACTTCCTGAAGGTAGCTTGAGGATTTCCTTTTTCTAGAATACAGTTTCTTTGAACTACATTCTTTCCTTTTCTTCTTTTCCCACATTAGAAAAACTGTTGAGGATATATTTTGTAACCAATGGAGTAAAAACAAACAGTACAAGATATATTTAATTGTTACAGCTAAACCATACACAAAGGAAGGAGGTAATTTCACCTGTCTTCCTAAATCATGAAGACTTTTCTTTCTAGGCAGGGTTTAGGATTGAGACCCTGGTCACGTGGTTATTGTTCTTAGTATCCTCAGCCTTGTAGCCTGCCAAGAATAGTCAGAGCTAATAGCAGGCTGTTGTTTATATGATATAATTGGCGAAGTGCTAGGAAGAGCCTGAAGTCTTCATACATCTCCCCTAGAGCATTCCAAAGCACTTAAAATTCCTACCTTCAGAGTTAATGCTTTCTTTTGCTCAAATGTAAGTAGCCTGAAGGGATATCATAATAAACCATTATCAGTCATCAGCAACTCAGCGTGAATTGGTCTATTAGATTCTTTTCCTGATAACAATAGATGGCCAAGAAGAAAGTGAGAATTCAACAGAGAAGTTTTTACTGAAGTCAGTTGTTTGTTGCAACTCCCTGAGAGAAAAATCTGGAGAGGTACTTATCTCCCATCACTGTTTTCACTGACTAGGAAACCAAAGCTCCTTTGGAGGGAGGGTGTACTTGGATTGAAGCCATCTAGAGAACTGAGCTAAAGGGATCTTCTTCACTTGCCTGAAGAGGCAACTCTAGGCAACATTGTGAAGAAGTGGCTGTTAAGCCTTTCTAAACTTTAAGTATGACAAGTATTGATATGATTCTGGAAAAATTCAAAATGGTATCTGGCAGTCAAAATGGTTTATCACTTCTTTAACACATAGTATTTAACACTTATTCTTTGAACCAAACTACTTACTAAGATGAAAATATTCTGTATTCCTGTCTTCCCTTTTTCATTTCTGTGACTATTGTGGAGTCACTGATCTCCACCCATTTTGGAAAAAACTTTTTGACTTTTTTTCTTAAAGATTTTATTTATTTATTCATGAGAGACAGAGAGAGAGAGAGAGAGGCAGAGGGAGAAGCAGGCTCCAAGCAGGGAGCCGGAAGCAGGACTTGATCCCGGGTCTCCAGGAGCATGCCCTGGGTTGAAGGCGGCGCTAAATCACTGAGCTAAACTCGGGGTTCCCCAACTTTTTTACTTCTTTGCTGAATATTTATGGCTAACAAAGTCTACTCAATATTCTTCATGCATCCTACCCACTGAAGCTAATCCCTATACCATGAGATCTGCTTGGGGAATTGAATGCCTGGTTAGTTGGGATACTTTCTTTTCTCTCTCTCTCTCTCTATCATTTTGGAAAGAGATGATATCTCATCTCAATAAAGCTGTTCAGACTCTTAGCCACTTCTTTTAGGAATTCACATTAATTTCAGAAGCAGTAAAGAATTGTAAATTGAAAATGCTCTACAGAAGAAACAGCCAACAAATTGTAGGTGGTTTCATAAATTAGATTCATCCATAGATGTTTCAACTCAAATATTGTTCTCTGTTATTGATTTATTGAACTTGTCATATTATCTCTTTATGAAATTTATCTGTTATGAGAAAATTTTCACTAAATGAAGAACTCCCCAATTCTTATAATAGTATTTTTATTCTATTACTGGCTCTTTCTCCTCTGCCTAAAAACATGCTCAAGCCTTTCTTCATCCTAGAATTTTAAAAAATCCCTTCTTGGAGAGTTTACTACTCAAGTAAATGCTTCATGCCTTTCCTCTTTTTTACAGACTTCTTGAGACGTCTCCATGTCCTAACCTCCCATTTGCTCATTAACTGATGATATTATTATTATTAATAGGTAATATTTTTTGAGTGAATAATGTGTGCCAGGCAGTGTATAGCTTACACATATTATCTCATTTTTATCTTCCAAGGACTGAATGAAGTATGGGTATCAATAGTAGTCTTCTTTATACAGATGGGCTTAGCCAGTGTTAGTAGATTGCTCAGCAAATCCAACAGTGAGTAGGTGGCAGCATAAACTCCAGTTTCATCCTATAGGTGCTGTCTATGTCATTGTTATTATCCACATGTGTACTGTCTGCACCAATTCACTGTAACCAATTGTTGCCTACTCATCATACTCAAAGGTTTATTTTCAATTTTATCCTATTCAGTCTCCCACAGCAGTGGTCAATGTTGGACTTTTAGACCTTTCTCTATCCTTTGTTTCTACCATATTATACTGTTAGTACTTTCACATTTCTAACTTTTTTTTTGACATTGCTGTTCTTTTCAAAATATTGGGCTAATCTGAATTTTTTTCTTCCTTTAAGTGTCTTCACTGGGTGGTCTGAGTGACTCTTATGTCCTCAATAATCACCTCAACTCCCTTTCTCCTGAGCTTCAGTTTCATCTCTACTGATAGGCACCACAAACTGGAAATATCTAAATCAATTACATTATCTTTTACCCAAAGCCTATTCCTCTTTCTGCAATCCCTCCCTCAATCTAAGACATAGTTTATATATATCCTCAACCCTGAGTATGGGTAAAAAGTGCATTTTTAAAATCTCTTCTTCTTTTTTTCCTGTATTTAATTGGTTACCAAGTATAACCATGTGTATACCATGTGTATTCTCATTTTTAAATTTAAAAGTTTGTCCATTCATCTATCTCCATTACCATTTCTACTGTGTTAGCCCAGATCCTCATCCTATCTCATTTCCTTCGAGGTTAAGTGTTATGTATTGTACTTTATTATATTCCCTACATTAAAATTCCGTAGCCCAATTTTGTATACAAAAATAGACTATCAGACATTTGTTAATAAATGAATATATACCTAACACTTTTATTTCATAAAGATTACCATCTAATACTAACACAGCACTTGTTATTCACCAGACATTACTCTAAATGTGTTAGCTATATTACCTTACTTAGTATTTACACATTTCTTCTGAGGTAGGTATAATTACTATTCCCATTTTATAGATGGGGAGACAGACAAAGAAAAGTGAACTGACTTATCCAAGTCTATACAGCTGATAAGTGACAGCCAGAATTAGATCACTGTTTCATTTTAAATCCGTGCTCTCAATCATTGCACTTCCTTACAGTTCCTTTGCTCTGCTTCTGTGTATTACATTGAGATCCTAATTATTTTTCCGTTATAGCTATGAGATACAATAGTTCTCAATTAACAAACTTACAGATATAGATCTGGAAGTAAATTCCTATTTTCAGCTTCCTCCAACCCCTCAACTAATCCTAGAATAATTCAAAACCAAGTTAGTTCAGAATTTAAAGGAAAACTGGAAATGAAAATAGGGTCCATTGGCCTAATAACAAGTAGAGTTACAAACAACCAGCACGGTTCCTGTAACCCAAGCAACATTAGACCCCAGGAGCTATGTCTGGATATCTTGGTGAGTATTAGCTCTTGTCACGTTGGACAATGGGTAGCACTGAGTTGAGAAGATAAGGTTATAAGACGGGACAAAACATAGTATGGAGCTGCCATTCAGGACAAAGTGAGTAGATGCTATAGAATGAGTGAAAGTAAAAGAGCAGTCCACATGGAGGAATGGATTAATGTCAATAAATGTGAAGGAGTCAAGAATACAAAGAAACTGAGAGCCAAAATGGGTCATGGGTGAGAGAGCAGAGAGCAGACAGCAAAAGAGAATGCGTGCCAGAGACAAGAATACCTTCAAAATGAGGGTAAAGTCACTTCAGATGTCTTACATTCTGCAGATTTTTGAACTGAAAAGCAGAAGACTTGATTCTATGATCATTTAGAAGTGCAATCCTTGAAAAGCCACTAAACTATCTAGAACTCACCTTTCTCATCTGTAAAATCAATTTTTAAAAAGTTTTATTTATCTTAGAGATAGAGAGCATGTGAGCAGGGGGAGGGGCAGAGGGAGAGGCTCTCAAGCCTACTCTGCACTGAGTGCAGAGTTGGATGAGCTTTATCTCATGACCCTGCGATCATGACCTGAGCCTAAATCAAAAGTGGGACATTTAACTGACTGAACCACCCAGGTGCCTCTGTAAAAACAAAGTTCAACATGGTAATCTCTGATAATTATATAGTTACAAAGTCTAATATCCTTTACACAATGGTCCTAATGATTTTTGATTGTGGACTCTTAATAGCAAAGAAATCTGAGCAAGTACCCCCATTTAGGAAAGTGCCAGATGGACAAATTTGTAAATTATTCATAAATGTATTAATCTGTACAAATACTACTTTACTAATACATTAAGTATGTTATGAAACATAGAAATGGAAACAGAGGGCAGCCCTGGTGGCTCAGAGGTTTAGCGCCGCCTTCGGCCCAGGGTATGATCCTGGAGACCCGGGATCAAGTCCCACGTCAGGCTCCCTGCATGGGGTCTGCTTCTCCCTCTGCCTGTGTCTCTGCCTCTCTCTCTCTGTATCTGTCATGAGTAAATAAATAAAATCTTTAAAAAAAAAATGGAAACATACGATAAGGATTAAATAATATGGTTATTTATACATGTTTTATCAACTGTGATGTATCATATAATCATTAACTAGTATCTCAAAGCACAGGATACAATGAGGTTTATCATTATAATGGATATAAATGCCTATTTAAAATATTCCTAGAAAATTTTGATTTTTGCCCACTTCTTGTTAGATCTGATTAGATTTTTGTTACTTTTATATTGCAGTTTGCCTGACACCTTTCTTGGATTTAGATAAGTGTCAGGATTGTCAGTTTCTTGTTCACTCACTCTTGCATATCAGTATTATCTTATTATGAAGTTTCTTTGAAAGAGTTTTTAAAAAACATGTTTCCGTTATGTAAGTATTCATTCAGTTAACTAGATTACAGTACATAAGTCCATCTCACCTGACTTTGGATTCCCACGATAGTAGCTCCCGAGGGAAGGACTAAATGCAGGTCATTTTCTTGGGAGGTGATCTTCACAAGCTCAAGGGCACAGTGATATATAGGGTGTGTTATGGAGCACATTGCTGCTGTGGGCTCACTCCCAATAGCGACCTCTCAAGTCATGTTGGATATACCTCAGAATCATCCTTTCCTGGATGACCAGGGCAGCTGGGGCATTTATCCACCAACTTTCATTCCCCATTGATTGATGGTTGTTTCCAGTGGCTTTAATTCCCTTTCACTTCTGGGTTACATCCTTCTTTGGCAGAGTGAACTCCAAACTCCCTTGGTGCTGGAGAATCAGGCACAGAAGAGAGATACTGGTGCTAGTGGTGGAAGGCTTTTAGTGTGCTGCAAACTGTTTACTGCCCCTAAGGTCAATTCAGGTGGGCTCAGCAAGTATGGCCCATGGTATCTACAGTGTCTGCTACACCTGGTGATGGTGAGGATTAGGATTAAGGTTAAGATTAGTAAATAGTGATAAATTGAAGTAAACAAAGAAAGAACAGCACTGACATCTATCTACCATCCCCCTTCTTTCCTCAGGGGAATATTGAGTTCCATATTTTGACAATCTGTATATTAAACACAGTAATAAAGTATATTTTCTACATTTTTGGGCAAAATATGTAAGTGGATGCTGTAATATTTTCTTTCCACATTTTGAAGGTCATCTTGCATATCTCTTAGGGGCTTGCATCTCTTACTTACGATCAGCTCTAGTGTGAGTGACCCAAATGCTAGGTTCCTTAAGCTGCTGAGATATACTTTCTGAAAAAGCTGCTTCAGTCCCAGGAAGACATGCCAGGTGTAGCAGGTCCTGGCAACCTTTATCCCTCTAATGCAAAATTCTGGGCTTCTGCTAGCAGCACACCTGCACATCCTCCAAGGACAAGTGCCGAAATACCCTGGAATCCTCTGGAGAGTGCTAAAACATCAGAGCCCTCTTACAGGAAGTACTGCAAGGAGTGACTGCCTATTCAAGAAAACTAACTAGAAGGAGGATGAAAATGACCTCTATCTGCATTTAAGCTGATCTATAGAGCAAAGTTTAATTGTCGTATCATTGATGTTTATCATTTTCTCTAAATATACCTTTGGCATTATCACAATTCTATACATGATGTTAGGTGAATTAATTGAACAATTTGGCATTTGAATGACATCGATTAGGTAATTCCTGTATGCTAAATCCCTGTGAAAAGGAGCAGGAGTTCTAAAAATATCGGTAAAACTCAGTCTCCTACTTACAATATAGGAGGCAGAATGAGCATTGCATATAAGCAACCATAAAGCAATGTGGAAAGAAATAAGATGCGTAAGAAAAATATTAAGGGCTGTGAATAATCTAAAAAAATTATTTCTGCACCAAGCAATTCATTATTTCTTGTGATAATGGCTAAGCTTAGCCCAAATTCCATGCCTTAGAAATTTCTTTAAACATGTTCCACTAGTAAGTTCACCAGTTGAAGTTTAGTAGTAAGCAGCCTTGGGCTTATAAAAGACAGAAATTGGGCAGCCACAGTGGTGCAGCGGTTTAGCACCGCCTGCAGCCCAGGGTGTGATCCTGGAGACCCAGGATTGAGTCCCACGTTGGGCTCCCTGCATGGAGCCTGCTTCTCCCTCTGCCTGTGTCTCTGCCTCTCTCTCTGTGTCTCTCATGAATAAATAAGTAAAATCTTTAAAAAAAAAAAAAAGACAGAGAAATCTGAGATGGGCCTTTAACTCAGTGATAACTACACTGGGCTCTAAAAAAAAACAAAAACACTCCAAAATACTAAAGAGACAAAGCAGAATACTTCTCTCTTAGTTATAAAAAGAAAATCTAATGTTTTGTGGTCTCTTTTTAAGTCACAAACTTTTAAGAATACAAAACTAAGCAATAGAACAAACCATGCAATATTTGTACTGACGATATACTGTTGCAGCCTTCTTGAGCATGAAAATATTCTCAATAAAAGTTTTATCATAAAATGGAACCTGATATGTTAGGTGTCTTTTTTCTCAGCCAGAAATCAATTTATAATGAGATTATACACACGAAAGAATTTATAGCAGATATTTTAATAGGAAACCTAATAAAGTTTTTTAGAAATATAATAAAAAATATTTCATGCTCAAATAAGTAAGAATTCTATACTTTTATTAGGTACAACTTGAGATCAAATAAGTACATTTTTGCATTCTGTCCAAAGACTAAAAAATGTTATAATAAATTGCTTACAATAAAATGTATTTGTCACATTAGCTATATACACATATATTTGATAACTTTTAATTTATTTGTTATTAGTATTAAACTTATTGAAATATAGTTGACACACAATATTATTAGTCTCAGGTATACAACATAGTGTTTTGACTATTCTATCCATTATTCAATACTCACCAGGGTAAGTGTTGTCACCATAAAGTGTTATTACAATATCATTGACTATATTCCTTTTTATCCTTGTGACCTATTTATTTTATAACTAGTTATTTTATAGTCAATATCATTGACTATATTCCTTTTTATCCTTGTGACCTATTTCACCCATCCCCCCAGCCCTCTGGCAACCACCAGTTTGTTCTCTGTATTTATGATTCTGTCTCTGTTTTTCTTTGTTCCTTTTTCTGCTTTTTTAGATTTCATGTGTAAGTGAAATCATATGGTATTTGTCTTTCTCCATCTAACTTACTTCCCTTATCATAATACCCTCTAGACCCACCTATGTTGTTGCAAATGGCAAGATCTCATCGTTTTTTATGACTGCATAAGATACCATTATATATACACACACCACATCTTCTTTATTCATTTATCTATTCATGATCACTTGGATTGCTTCCTAATTTTGGCTCCTGTAGATAATGCTGCAATAAACACAGGGGTGTATATTTTTTTGAATTTGTGTTTTTGTTTTCTTTGAGTAAATACCTAGGAGTGGAACCACTGGATCATATGATATTTCTATTTTTAATTTTTTGAGGACCCTCCCTACTGTTTTCCACAGTGGTCACACCCATTTACATTCCCACCAACACTGTATGATGTTTCCCTTTTCTTCATATCCTCACCAAAATTTGTTATTTCTTTCCTTTTTAGTATTAGTCATTCTGACTGATATGAGGTGCTATCTCATTTTGGTTTTGATTTGCATTTCTTTGATGATTAGTGATGTTGAGCATACTTTCATGTGTTTGTTGGCCATCTGTATGTACTATTTGGAAAAATGTTTACTAAAGTCCTCTGTCCATTTTTTAATCATATTGTATGTATGTGTGTATTGAGTTGTATCAATTCTTCACATATTTTAGGTATTAGCCCTTTATCAGATATATCATTTACAAATATCTTGTTCATTCAGGAAGTTGCCTTTTTGTTTTGTTTATGGCTTCCTTCGCTGTGCAAAATCTTTTTATTTTGGTGTAGTCCCAATAGTTTAATTTTGCTTTTATTTCCCTTGCCTGAGGAGACAAATCCAAAGATATGTTGCTAACGCTGCTGTACAAGAGATTATTGCCTATTTCCTTTTCAGAGTTTTATGGTTTTAGGTCTCACATTTAGGTCTTTAATCCATTTTGAGTTTATTTTTGTGTATGGTGTTAGAAAGTGGTCTAGTTTCATTCTTTTCCACGTAGCTGCTCAGTTTTTGCAACACCATTTATTGAAGAGTCTGTCTTTTCCTGATTGTATACTCTTGCCTTCTTTACTGTAGATTAATTGACCATATAGGCATGGATTTATTTTCATTCTGTGCCATTGATCTATGTATCTGTTTTTGTGCCAATGCTATACTGTTTTGATTACTATAGCCTTGTAGTATACCTTGAAATCTGGCATTGTGATACTTCTAGCTTTGTTCTTTCTCAAGATTGTTTTGGCTATTTAGATAACTCTTTAAAAACACTTCAGTCACTACCTCCAAATTACTATTTACATTTATTTTCTTTATGTGAGCTCTGATAAGCTTTGGTGAAATTACAAAACTTCTCATAACACCAAGCTGCTGAAGTACCAACCTAAATCCTGTTGTTTGGTGCAGTGAATATTCCACCATTGAATCTACATCATGAAAAGTGTATTATTTTTTTAACTTTTTTTTTTTTCAGATGGAGTGAATCATCTTTTTCCTTTAGGAAAGAGAGTAAAAGAAAGGTCTATTCCCTTAAAAATGCTATAATTTCTAATTTTTTTTCTGGAAGTTAAAGATTATTCTAAAATCCTATTAGCTATTAAGGTATCAGATTGATTATTTAAGTATTTCAAATTGCACTAGGATTAAAGTAAATGATTGAGATACTTTGTAACCCATCTATCTATCCATGTAGTCCTTCAATAGGTGCTTTCCTTGGCAGTGGGAATAAAAAGAAGAAAGGATGATAATCTGATGTAAAAGTCAATGATGTAAACAAATAATTACCATACATGAGGTATCATAATTCACATGGGTAATGCATAGAATGGAGCAGTGCATACTCTCTGAGGCTATAACATTTCAAAAAGGTGATGCTAAGGTGAGTATTAGAGAATGAACATGAGTTTACCAGGCAGGTAAAGAAAGTATCTGTGTGAAAAGTCCTCTGAGTAGTGTTAAATGTTCAAAATCAATGAAAGAAAAAAATATAACATGTAAAGGCATCCACAAATTTATCGGTATCGTGGGAGAGTGGGATACAAGGAGTAATTGAGGCAAGGGATGTGCAGGGCATGAAGGTTACACTAAAGGGTCTGGGCCTCATGCTGGAGGTGATAAGGTATCATTAAGGCTTTGAGCAGAGAGTGAACAGCTCAGAATTTTGTCTTTAAAAAGATGTCTCCATTACAGTATGGAGAATGCATTAGAAATGAGCTCTCCTGGGACTTTCTTAATTACGGTCATGATTATGTTTAAAATTCACTTGTCTGATTTTTTTAAAAAATATTTTATTTATTTAACAGAGAGAGAGAGAACAAGCAGGTAGAGCAGCAGCGGGAGAGGGAGAAACAGGCTCTCTGCTGAGCAGGGAGCCGGGTGCAGAACTCAATTCCCAGGACCCTGTGATGATGACTTGAGCCAAAGGCAGACACTTAACTGACTGAGCCACCCAGGTGCCTCATCCAATTTTCTTTTAATTCAAAAATTTTGATTATTACTTTTAACTGTTTTATTGAGATATAGGTTACATATCAAATTATTCATCCATTTAAAGTATACAATTCAACAGTTCTCTAGTATATTCAGTTATGAAACCATAGCCATAATCAATTTTAGAACATTTCAATCAGCCCCAAAAGAATCCATGTTCATTAGCAGACAGTTCCCATTTCACCCACTACCAATTCCAGTTCTAAGCAATTATTAATCTACTTTCTATTGTTACAAATTTGCCTATTCTTGATATTTCATACAGAGTCATATAATATGTGGCCTCCTTTGGCTTTTTTCATATACCATAATGTTTTTAAGATTCATTTATGTCATAGCATGTATTAGTACTTCATTCCTTTTTATCGACAAATAATATGCCATTGTATAAATATACCACATTTGTTTATTCATCCATCCACCAATTGATGGACATTTGGGAACAATGTCCAAATACTGTTTAAACAATGTCCAAAATGTGGAAACATTTTTTTGGCTAGTATGAATAATGCTGCTATTAATACTCATTTACAGATTTTGATAGGGATGTGTTTTTATTTCTCTTGAATACATACCAAGGGATGTAACTGCTGAATTATGTGGTAACCTTTCATTTAACATTTTAAGGAGTTGCCAAACTGTTTTCCTAAGTAGCTGCACCATTTAACATTCCCACTCACAGTGTATGAGGATTCTAATTTCTCCACATACTCACCAACACTTGTTATTATTTGTTTTGGTTGTAGCCATCCTCGTGGGAGTAAAGTGTTATCTCATTGTAGTTTATTTTTACTTAAATTTTAGTTAACATATGTGCAATATTGGTTTCAGAAGTAGAATTCAGTGATTCATCACTTACATACAATACCCAGTGCTCATCACAAGTGCCCTCTTTAATATCCATCACCCATCTAGGCCATCCCCTACCCACTTCCCTCCCTCAACCCTCAGCTTGTTCTCTATCATTAAGAGTCTATTATGGTTTGTTTCTCTCATTCCCCTTTCCCATGTGTCCAACTGTTTTGTTTCTTAAATTCCACATATGAGTGAAATTATATAGTATTTGTCTTTCTGATTGACTCATTTCGCTTAGTGTAATATATTCTAGCTCCATCAGCATCATTGCAAATGGCAAGACTTCATTCTTTCTGATGGCTGAGTAATATTCCATTGTATATACATACCATAGCTTCTTTATCCATTCGTCAATTGATGGACATTTGAGCTCTCACCATAGTTTGGTTATTGTTGATAATGCTGGTATAAACATTGCAGTGCATATACCCCTTCATATTTGTATTTTTGTATCCTTTGGGTAAATATCCAGTAATTCAATTGCTGGATCATAGGATAGTTCTATTTTTGTTTTTTAAGGAACCTCCATGCTGTTCTCCAGAGTGGCTGCACCAGTTTCATTCCCACCAACAATGTAAGGAGTATTCCCCTTTCTCTACCTGTTGTTTCCGTGTCGTTAATTTTAGCCATTCTGACAGGTGTGAGGTGATATCTTATTGTGGTTTTCATTTGTATTTCCCTGATGATGAGTGATGTTGAGCGTCTTTTTATGTGTCTATTAGCCATCTGGATGTCTTCTTTGGAAAAGTGTCTGTTCATGTCTTCTACCTATTTTTTATCTGGGTGACTTGTTTTTCGGGTGTTGAGTTTGATAAGTTCTTTATAGATTTTGGATACAAACCCTTTATCAGATATGTCATTTGCAAATATCTTCTCCCATTTCAGAGGCTGCCTTTTAGTTTTTCTGATTGTTTCCTTCACTGCGCAGAAGATTTTTATCTCGATAAAGTCCCAATAGTTTACTTTTGCTTTTGTTTCCCTTGCCTCCAGAGACATATCTAGTAAGAAGTTGCTGTAGGTCGAAGAGGTTGCCTCCTGTGTTCTCCTCTAGGATTTTGATCATTTTCTGTCTCAAATTTAGGTCTTTCACCCATTCTTAATTTATTTTTGCTTATGATGTAAGAAGGTGGTCTGGTTTCATTCTTTTGCATGTGGCTGTCCAGTTTTCCCAACACCAATTGTTGAGGAAACTCTTTTTTTCATTGGATATTCTTTCTTGGTTTATTGAATATTAGTTCACCATGTAGTTGTGGATTATCTCATTGTAGTTTTTTTTTTCTCATTGTAGTTTTGATTTGCATTTTCCTAATCACTAAAGATATTATCTTTTCATGGTCTTATTGGCTATTGTATATCTTTTGCTTTTTGAGGAACCTCCATACTGTTCTCCAAAATAGTTGCACCAGTCTGCATTCCCACCAACAGTGCAAGAACATCCTTGCCAACAGAAATGTCAATTCAGTTTCTCTGTCCATTTAAAAAATTGGTTTGTTTTTTATTACTGAGTTGTAAGAATTCCTTATATATTCTAGATACAAATCTGTTATCAGATATATGATTTATAAATGTTTTCTCCCATTTTGTGGGTTATCTTTCATTTTCTTGATGGTGTCCTTTGAAGCATAAAAGTTTTTGGCTTTGATGAAATCCAATTAATATATTTATTGTTACTGTTTGTGTTCTTGTTATATCTAAAAAGGCTTTCTTTAACCCAAGGTCATGAAGATTTATTTATATTTTTTCTAAAAGCTTTATAGTTTTAGTTCTTACTTTTAGGTCTATGATTCATTTAGAGTTCATTTTTTTAGAAGGGAGATGTCCAAGTTCTTTTTTTTTTTTTTTTTTTTTTTGCATGTGGACATCTCATTGTCTCAGCACCATTTGTTGAAGGTAATCTTTCTTTTAAATGGTCTTGGCACTTTTCTCAAAAACTAAATGAATACAAAGGTGAGAGTTTATATCTAAACCTTCAGCTTTATTCCATTGATCTATTAGACTGTCCTTATGCCAGCACAACATTCTCTTGATTGCTGCAGCTATGTAATATATGTTTTGAAGTCATCAAGTGTGAATCCTCCAACTTTGTTAACTTTCAATATGATTTTGGCCACTTTGGGTCCCATGCATTTCTTTATGAATTTTAGGATCAATTTATCAACTTCTGTAAAAAACTCAACTGAGAATTTAATATGGATTGTATTGGATCTATAGACCAATTTATGAATATTGTCATCTCAATATTAAAGTCTTATAATACATGAACAAGAGATGTCTATCCATTTATTTATGTCTTCTTAACATCTTTCAGCAAAGTTTTATAGTTTTCCTCCCTGCTTTACTGAGGTATAATTGCAAAATAAAATTATATATATATATATATATATTTATTTTTAAGATTTTATTTATTTATTCATGAGAGACACACACAGAGAGAGGCAGAGACACAGGCAGAGGGAGAAGCAGGCTCCATGCAGGGAGCCCTACATGGGACTCGATCCCAGGTTTCCAGGATCATGCCCTGGGCTAAAGGCGGCACTAAACCGCTGAGCCACCCGGGTTGCCCAAAATTATATATATTTAAAGTTGTAATGTGATAAACCATTGCCTCACATAGTTACTATTTTTTTATTTTTGCAATGAGAATGTGTAAGATCTACTCACATAGCAAATTTCAAGTAGACAATATAATATTATAAACAATAGTCACCATGCTATGCATTAGATCCTCATAATTTATTCATCTTGTAATAGAAAGTTTGTGCCTTGTAACCAACATCTCCTCATTTCCCCCATCTTTAGCCCCTGGAAACCACCATTCTACTTTCTGTGTCAATGAGTTTAACTTTTTTTTCACATATAAGTGATACCTACATTATCTGTCTTCCTCTGGCTTATTTCACTTAACATAATACCCTCCGAATTCATTCAGGTTGTCACAAATGGCAAGATTTCCTTCTTTTCTATGGCTGAATAATATTCCTGTATATGTGACACATTTTCTTTATCCATCTATCCATCAATAGACTGTTAGGCTATATCCATATGTTGGCTACTATGTGTAATATAGCAATGAACATGGGAGTGCAGATAGTTCTTTGAGATACTGATTTTGTTATACCCAGAAGTATGATTGAGGGATCACATGGCAGTTCCATTTTTAATGTTTTGAGGAACTTCCAAATTGTTTTCCATAGTGCATTATTTACCTTCCTATCAACAGTGTACGAGGGTTCTTGTTTCTACACTTCTACACATCTTTGCCAGTACTTGTTATTTCTTGTTTTTCTAAGTAAAAGCAATTCTAACTGGTGTGAGGTGATGTCTCATAGTGGTTTTGATTTGCATGTCCCTGATGATCAGTGATGTTGAACACCTTTTCATGTATCTATTGGTCATTTGTATGTTGTCTTCTTCTTCTTTTTCTTCTTCTTCTTCTTCTTCTTCTTCTTCTTCTTCTTCTTCTTCTTCAATTTTCATCTTTGCTTTCTTTACAGAAATGTCTATTCAGGTCCCTTGTCAACTATTTAATCTTTTTTCCCCTTTTTTCCTTTTTTTTTTTTTTGCTATTGAGTTGTATGAGTTCCTTATATATTTTGGATATTAATCTCATTTCTCATATATGGTTTGCCAACATTTTCTCCCATTCCAAGGGTTGCCTTTGCATTTTATTGATGGTTTCCTTTGTTGTGCTAAAGTGTTTTCATTTGCTGTTGTCCCACTTGTCTATTTTTGCTTTTGTTGCCTATACTTTTGGTGTCATATCCAAAAAATCATTGTCAAAACTAATGTCAAGGAGCTTTTCCCTTTTTTTCTGTTAAGAATTTTATAGTTTTAGGTTTTATATTTAAGTCTTTAATTTATTTCAAGTAATTTTTGTTAGTGGTGTAATCTAGGGATCCAGGATCATTTCCATGTGGATATCCAGTTTCTCAGCACCATTTGTTGAAAACACTCTTTTCCTTCATTGAGTTTTCTTGATGTCCTTGTCAAAGGTTCTTTGGCCATATATTTGAAGGTTTATTTCTGGTCTTCAGCTTATTTTTGAATGAACGCAACTCTACTATGATTAGATTAGACTCTTTAAATAGTGATTAAATGCATGGTTTCTTGTCTGCAGGAGCATAGGTACTCCACCATTTACTGTCTGATGTTAGACAGTTTATCTTTCTGCAACCTATTTTCCTTATCCATAAAACAACAATAATGATAGTGCCTCCCTAAGGATGGGATTACAAAGATTAAATAAGAGAAAGCTTGTTTAAAATGCCTGATACATAGAAAGTACTAAAAAAATCTTAGCTATTATTATTGCCTATTTTTCACAATTTCATCCAACACAATTATAGCTCCCTAAGGATCTTCAGATGGTTTCTTATGGATCTTAGGATTGTTTATTCTATTTCTGTGAAAAATGTCAATGGAATATTTATAGAGATTGCATTGAAGTTGTAGATCACTTTGGGTACTATGGACATTTTAACTATACTAATTCTTCCAATCCATTTATTTATGTCTTCCTCAATTTCTACCTTCAAATCTATAGTTTTCATTGTTCAAGTTTGGGTTTTTCACCTCCTTGGTTAAGTTTGTTAATACTTAATTAAATTTGTTAATATTTGCTTAAGTTTTTTTCAATGCTATTGTAAGTGCGATTGTTTTCTTAACATCTTTTTTGTATAGCTCATTGTTAGTAAATAGAAACACAAATGATTTTTGTATGTTGATTTTGTATCCTATTTACTAAATTTACCCACTCTAACAATTTTTTGGTGGAGTCTTTAGGGGCTTCTATGTTTCAGATCATGCCATCTATAATAGGAACATTTTTACTTCTTTCTTGATTTGGATATCTTTCTTTTCTTGCCTAGTTGCTCTGGCAAGGACTTCCACTAATACAGTGAATAGAATATGGTGAATAAAGGCGAGCATCTGTCTTATTACTGATCTTGGAGGAAAAGCCTTTGGATTTTCACTGTTGAGTATGTTAGCTATGGACTTGTCATATCTGGTCTTTATTATGTTGAGGTATGTTCTTTCTCTACCTAATATTTTGAGACTTTTTATCATGAAATCATGTTGAATTTTGTCTAATGCTTTTCTGCATCTATTGAGATGATCACACAATTTTTTAAAGCTTTATTTATTTATTTATTCATTTATTTATTATGATGGACACAGAGAGAGAGAGAGAGAGAGAGAGGGAGAGGCAGAGACACAGGAGGAGGGAGAAGCAGGCTCCATGCCAGGAGCCCGATGCGGGACTTGATCCCGGGACCCCAGGATCGCGCCCTGGGCCAAAGGCAGGCACCAAACCACCGAGCCACCCAAGGATCCCCCGATCACAGAATTTTTATCCTTCACTTTGTTAATCTACTGATTTGTGTATATTGAACCATCCTTGCATCCCAGGGATAAACCTACCTCGATCATGATGTATAATCATTTTAATGTTCTGTTAAATTCAGTTAGTATTTTTTCACCTATGTTCATCATGGATATAGAATTCTCTTTCCATGTGTCCTTTTCTGGCTTTGGTATCAGTGCAATGATGCCTCATAAAATGATTTAGAATGTTTACCCCTCTTCAGTTTTTAAACAGAATTTGAGGAGAATTAGCATTAATTTTTTTTAAGTGTTCAGTAGAATTCATCAGTGAAGCCATCTATCTATTCCTTTGTTGGGACATAGTTTCCTTATTGATTTTCTATATGGATTATCTATTCACTGATGTAAGTGGGGGTATTTAAGTTTCCTACTATTATTGTATTATCATCAGTTTCTCTATGTTCACTAATATTTGCTTTATGTATATAGGTGCTCCAATGTTGGGTACATAGATGTTTATAATTGTTATATTCTTTTGTTGGATGTCTCCCTTTCATTTCTGATGTTTTTTCTTTTTTTTCTTAGTCTAGCTAAAGGCTTGTCAATTTTGTTTATGTTTTGAAGAAAACAACTTTTCATTTCATTGATCTTTTCTATTGGTTTTCTAGTTTCTAATTCACTAGTTTTTTCCTTTGATCTTTGTTATTTCCTTACTTTTGCTAGCTTTGGGCTTAGTTCTGCTTTTTTAGTTCCTTGAGGTATAAATTTAGATTGCCATTTGAAATATTTCCTTTTTCTTAATTAGGAATTTATTGCCTATTTTTGCCCTTTTAGAATGCTTTGGACCTCCATCACAAGAACCAGCTTCCTGGTAACTCCTGATGTTATACCTCCTCATCCTCCCATATCACTGCTGCTGCTATGACTGGATGTCTCCTTATTGGGAATAAATATCCCAACTTTGAGGCCAATACTATCATTGGCCATATCCATTTCTATGACTTTTTGAGAGGTCACATGGGGCATTCTTTTGTCCCATGCTTGAGATCTTACCACAGTGTGTATTTTTTTTTTAAACTTTTATTTATTTATGATAGGCACACAGTGAGAGAGAGAGAGAGGCAGAGACACAGGCAGAGGGAGAAGCAGGCTCCATGCACCAGGAGCCTGACGTGGGATTCGATCCCGGATATCCAGGACTGCGCCCTGGGCCAAAGGCAGGCGCCAAACCGCTGCGCCACCCAGGGATCCCTTACCACAGTGTGTATTACAAAGCTTGGTAGAGCAGCAAATCTAGCACTACAATTTAGCAAGAGGAATGTAAAAGATGATTGCTCTTTTAATAGACCATGCTGAAGACCATCCTCCTGGAGTAAGGGTATCACTGCTTACAATGGTGAGAAGTCCACAGAAATGTTACCTTTTCTAATCATTGATGATAAGAATCAAGAGTTTACAATCTTGTTGGGCATTCTGGGCACAGCAGAGAAGAATATACAGGGCATTCCTATGACAGCTTGTGTGATGTTTATTTTTGGTCCTGATAAGAAATTGAAGCTGTCATCCTCTATTTAGCTACCACTGGCAGAAACTTTGATGAAATTCTCAAAGTAGTTATTTCTTGCAAGCTGACATTGGAAAAGACAGTTGACACCCTGGCTAATTGGAGGAATGAAGACAGAGTGATGGGCCTTCCAATCATCTCTAAAGACATAACCAAAAAATTTCCCTAAAGGAGTCTTTACCGAGGTGCTCCCATCTGGCAAAAAAGACCTCCGCTATACTCTCCATCTGTAAAATTATCTGAGAAGTTGGTGCTGGAGCTGCTTGCTTAGCATAGTAGGCCAGAGGATGCTAGCTGCTAATGATGTTTTCCTGCAGCAATTTTGTAAAAACATCCTGGTACCATCCTAAAAAAAAAAGAAAAAAAAAGAAAAAAAAAAGAATTGCTTTTGATGCAGTTTGCTAATGGTGTATTTCCATTTTCATTTGTTTGAATTTTTTTTTTCTTTTGATTTCTTCTTTGATCCATTTGTTGTTCAGAAGTGAATTGTTTAATTTCCACATGTATTTATAAAATTTCCAGCTTTCTTCTGTTACTGATTTCTCATTTCATATCATTGTGTTTGGAAAAAATACCTGGTATGATTTCAGTCTTAAATTTGTTAAGACTTGTTTTGTGGCCTAACATAGAAGCTACTCCAGAGAATATCCCATATGTGCTTGAGAAGAAAATGTATTCTGTTGCTGTTGGATGGAATATTTTGTATATGTCTGGTAGGTCCATTTGGTCAAAAGTATAGTTCAAGACCAATGTTTCCTTATTATATTTTCTCTCTGGATGATCCATACATTGTTAAAAGTAGGGCACTGAAGTGTTCAACTGTTATTGCATTGTCTATTTCTGCCTTCCAATCTGTTAAAATTTGCTTAATCTAGTTAGGTGCTCCAATGAGGCTGCATATATATTATATTCTATTGATGAATTGACCCCTTTATTATTATATAATAATCTTCTTTTCCTCTTGTTAGAGTTTTTTACTTAAAGTCTATTTTTTTTTCTGATAGGAGTTTAGCTTTATTCATTTGTATTTGCATTTGCATGGAATATCTTTCTTCACCTTTCAGCTTCAGCTTATGTGTTTATAAACCTAAAGTGAGTCTCTTGTAGGAATCACATAGTTGGTTCTCATTTTTATTTTATCCATTCAATGACTCTGTCCTTTGGGAAATTTAATTCATTTACAGTTAATTATTGACAATTAGGGACTTACTTTTGCCATCTTGTTAATATTTTGAATGGGGAATGTTTTGCAGTTCCTTTGTTCTTTTCTTCCTCTCTTGCTATCTTTCTTGTGATGTGATGATTTTCTGAAGTGGTATACTTTAATTCCTTTCTCTTTAACTTTTCTGAATCTACTATAGACTTTTGCTTTGTGGTAACTATGAGGCTTACATAAAATATCTTAAACTTACAACAATCTGCTTTAAGCTGATAACAATTTAAATTTAATCACATACAAAAACTCTACCTTTTTATTCCTCTTCCCATTATATATTTTTGATGATATAATTTGTATCTTTTTATATTGTACACCAATTAAAATTATTATACCAATAGTTATTTTTAATACCTTTATCTTATTTTTATATTGGAGTAAAGCAAATTCTGCACCATCAGTATAGTATTAGAGTACTTTGAATTTGACCATATTTACATTTACTAATGAGTTTTACATTTTCATATGTTTTTATGTTATGAATTAGTGTCCTTTTATTTCAGCTTAAGAAATCCTTTTAGCATTTCTTATAAGGCAGCGCTAGTGGTGATGACTCTCTCAGCTTTAGCTTGTCTGGGAAAGTCTTTAATTCTTCATTTCTGAAGGACAGCTTTGCAAAGTATTCACAATATTCATGCTGGCGCTTTGCATATATCATCCTATTCTCTCCTGGCCTGAAAGATTTTTCTCTTTTCTTTTTTTTTTTTCTTTCTTTCTTTCTTTCTTTCTTTCTTTCTTTCTTTCTTTCTTTCTTTTTCTTTCGATTTTATTTATTTATTTGAGAGAGAGAGAAAACATGAGCAGGATGGAGGGGCAGAGGGAAAGAGAGAAGCAGACTCCCCACTGAGCAGGGAGTCTGACCCAGGGCTCAATCCCAGGACCCTGAGATCATGACCTGAGCCAAAGGCAGATGCTTAACCAACTGAGCCACCCAGGTGCCCTTGCAAGGTTTCTGCTGAGAAATCCTATCATAGTCTGGAGGGTGTTCTCGTGTATGAGAGGAGTTTATTTTCTTTTGTTGCTTTCAAAATTCTCTTTGTCTTTGATTTTTGACAGTTTATTATAAAGCATCTCAGTGAATTCCTCTTTGGGCTTTATCTGTATGAACTTCAGGTACCTGGATGTTTTGACTCTGCCCAGATTTGGGGAATTTTTCGCCCTTATTTCTTTAAATGAGCTTTTTACCCCCTTTCTCTCTCTTCTCCTTTGGGGACTCCTATATTATGAAAACTGTTTCTTCTGATAGTGTCCCATAATTCATGTAGGTGTTCACCACTTTTTTTCATTCCTATTTCTCACTTGACTGTATAATTTTAGATGCCTTGTATTTGAGTTCATAGATTCTTTCTTCTGTTTAATCAAGTCTGATGTTGATGCTTACCATTGCATTTTCATTTCATTCATTGTATTCTTCATCTCCAGAATTTCTGCTTGATTCTTTTTTTTTAATGATTTCTTTCTGTTGGCTCTCTTATTTTGTTTATGTATTGTTTTCCTGATTTCATTAAGTTGTCTGTTTTCTCTTGTAGCTTGGTAAGCTTCCTTAAAATAATTATTTTGAAAATTGTTTTTTTTTTTGGTCAGGGAATTCACAGTTTTCCTTTTTTTGTGTGTGGTCAGTTACAGGAAAATAATCATGTTCCTTTGGTAGTGCAATGTTTCCTTGCTTTTTTGTGATCCTTGAGTCCTTGCATTTCTGTTTTCTTATTTGAAGAAGCAGTCACCTCCTCTATTCTTTACTCACTGGCCTCAGGAACAAGATACCCATACCTGGTCACAGTCCAACAGGGGAGTCTGAAGGTTTCTCAGATGTTTTCTATGGATGTGCCCGCACATGTTGTTCCCTCTTGAGGGAATTTTTAAGATTCTCTATCCTCTATTGATCCTGCAAAACTGCATTAAGTGCTGAGAGTCTCCTATTTGTTTTCCCTAGAGTGGTGCCCTGAAATGCTCAACTTTCTGAGCATTCTCCCAATCTCACAGAGTCAGGCTGGCATTCTGCACTTAGTTGTTTGCAAAGGCTCTCTTCTGCTGTCTGAGGAACCATGTGCTGGGAGTTGGTCCTGGGGGGTAGGATGGTAAGAGGGTATTGGTGGGATGTGGTTATCTATGGGTCAGTTGTGGAAGCCTATAGGCAAGATATTCCCAGTGGCTTGTGGGCAGGTTTCCTGAAGGAGTTCACAAATCAGTTAATAGGAAGAAGTGGTGAGTATCCCTTTAATGAGTTTGGAGACCTGGCTGCTATTCCCACCCTCTATCAACCCTCAGTCTTGCTCACTTCAGTAATTTAGGTAAGATGGGAAAAAGTGTGCCTCTTGACATCCCGCATGTCTGGGGAAGCTGGGCACTTTCTCACATGCTCTCACATTTCCCCATGGGAGAAATCATGAGCCATTGGATCTGTCCTGGCATGGAATCATGCCGCCTTGGGGAGGGCTGATGCAGGAAAAGTGAAACTGCTCTTGATTCCCTCTTTAGCATATCTATTCTTGGATGTCTTTGCTCCAGTTGTGTGCTAGAACTTCTCTGCTGGATGCCCAGAAAGGTGCTTGTCCAAAGATGACTACCAAAATCGATATTCCATGGAGGGGTGATGGTAGGAAACTCTTATTTTGCCACCTTTTATATCACCTTGTAGTTTTCAGCATATCAAATTTGTTAATTTCTTTCTAAATATTTTATTTATTTTGATTCTATTCTAAGTCAAACTGTTTAATTCATTTTTCAGATAGTTCATTGCTAATATGTGGATGTAATAGAAGTGGTGAAAGCAAATATTCTTGTGTTATTACTATCTTTAGAGGGAAACCATTCAGTCTTTTACCATTAAATGTGATGCTAGCTGTGGATTTTTTATAGATCCCCTTCATCTGGTTGAGTAAGTTCTTTATATTTCTAGTGGAAAGTGTGTTTTTATCACAAAGAAGTGTTAACTTTTGTTAAATGCTTTTTCTGCATCAATCAAGTTGGTCCTTTTTTCTTTTTTCTTTTTTTTTTTTTTTGATCCTACGATATGGTGTATTACATTAATTGGTTTTCAGATATTAAGCCAACCTTGTATTCCTGGATGTAAATTCTGCCTGGTCATAGTGTGTAAACCTTTTTATATAATGTTGATGTGGTTTCCTAGTACTTTTTTTAAAAGGATTTTTGCATCTATATTCATATGAAATTTTGGCATGTATTTTTTCTTGTGACATCTTTGGTGTCTGTATTTGGTAATATTGGCATCATTGAATGAAATAGGAAGTATTCACTTCTATTTTTGGAAAATTTGTGAAGAATTAATTCTTTTTTAAGTCATTAGCATAAATTACAGTGATGTCTTATTTCTTTTTGAGTCATTTTTAGTAGCTTGAGTCTTTCTAGGAATTTTTCCATTCATCTAAATTATGTTGGAACACTATTGTTCATAGTATTTTTTTCATAATCCTTTCAATTTTTATAAGGTTGGTAATAATGTGTCTGCATTCATTCTTGATTTTAGTAATTTGAGCCTTTCTTTTTGGTTAAACTAAAGTTTTATCAATTTTATCTTTTTGAAGAACCATCTGTATATTTTATTTTCTTTATTATTTTTCTTTACCTATTTCATTAATTTGAGTTCTAATGATTATTTTCTCCTTTATGCTTGCTTTGATTTTAATTTCTTTTTTTCTACTATCTAAAGTGAAATGTCAGATCGTTTGAGTTTTTTTTTAACATACACATTTACAGCTATTAATTCCTAAGAATTGCTTTAACTGCATTTTTTCACTATTAGTATGTTGTATCTTTATTTTTGTTCATCCTAAAGTAATTTCTAATTTTTCTTTTGACTTCCTCATTTACCCATTGGTTATTTAGTTATGTAGAGTCTAATTTCCTCATTATTTGTGAATATCTCAAATTTCTTTTTGTTATTAATCTTTAATTTCTCTCCAGTGTGATCAGAGAAATACTTTCTAAATTTTGAAACCTTTTATATTTACTGAGGCTTGTTTTAGAGCCTAGCACATAGTTTATCCTGGAGAATGTTCCATGTACTCAGACAAATGTGTATTCTGCTGTTGTTAGAATTCTATGTTGTTGCATAGAATATTCTATGTCTGTTAGGTCTATTTTAGATATATTTTCAAGTTTCTATTTGTTTTGTTGATATTCTGCTCAGATGTTCTATTCATTATTGAAAGGGGGTATTGAGTTATTCAATTACTATTGTCAGGTTTTCTATTTTTCCTTTCAATTTGTTTGTTTTTGCTTCATGTATTTTGGGGCTCCCACTGTTAGGTGCATATATAATTGTTATAATGTCCTAGTAGACTGACCCTTTCATCATTACAAAATGCCCTTTTCATATCTAGTAACATTTTTCATTTTAGTCTACTATGTTTGATAATATTTTATTATATTATATTATCCATTCTAGATTCCCTGTGGTTGCTATTTACATGATATACCTTTTTCCATTCTTTTACTTTCAATCTATTTGTATCTTTGAATATAAAATGCTTCTTCTGTAGACAGCATATACTTGGATCAGGTATTCTTATCTGGTCTGACAATCTCTGCCTTTTGATTAGATTATTTAACCCATTCAAATTTAATGTTATAATTGATATAATTGTATTTATGCCCGCTATTTTAGTTTCTAAATTTTTACTTTCTATTATCTCATGTCTTTTTTGTTTCTATTCCTCCTATTTCTCTCTTTTGGATTAAATAAATATTTTTTTGAGTTATACTTTAATTACTATAATTACTTTTTCATGATTTTAAAATTTATTTTGTCTGTGATTACTCTAGGGATTACTATATACATCTTATCAGAATCTACTTTAGATTTATACAAACTTAATTACAGTGTGATACAGAAACATCACTTCTGTACAACTCTATTCTCTCTCCCTTTTGGACTATTATTGTTATGCATATTATATATATACATTATATATACATATATATGTATATTACTAACCCACCAATATATTGTTATAATTATTACTTTGTATAATTTTATCCTATTAATCTAGCTAAGTAAAGACAGGAAAACAAGCTTATATTTACAGAGTTTGTTTTATTAACCTTATTTACTCTTTTTGGTTCTCTGCATATGTTCCATGGATTCAAGTTACCATCAAGTGTCATTTTCTTAGCCCAATAAGACTTTGTTAACATTACCCTTCTTTGTACTATTGTTGGCAAATATATATATTTTTTAATTAATTAATTAATTTATTTATGATAGTCACAGAGAGAGAGAGAGAGGCAGAGACACAGGCAGAGGGAGAAGCAGGCTCCATGCACTGGGAGCCCGACGTGGGATTCGATCCCGGGTCTCCAGGATCGCGCCCTGGGCCAAAGGCAGGCACCAAACCGCTGCGCCACCCAGGGATCCCGGCAAATATATTTCTATATGTTCTTATCTAATCATATAATTGTATACATGGTATTTTATACAATTGTGTTTTAAATCAGTTAAGAAAAATAAGAGACATGCATTTATACTACCTTTTATAATTAAAATGAATTCTTTTCTTTATATAATAACATTTTAACTAAATGTTATGGGGGGTTGCATCCACCCTCCAACAAATTCACATGTTGAAGCCTCAATGTGATAGTATTAGGAGGTGAGCCATTGATGATAATGTCCATGATAATATTAATGTCCTTAGAAGAAGAGTTTCCTCTCTGCCTGTAAACAAAGAAAAGGTCATGTGGACATACAGAGATGGTTGTTACCTACAAGCCAAGATATGAGGCCTCAGCATGTAACCTACCCTGACAACACCTTGATCTTAGACTTCCCAAACTCTAGAACCATGAGAAATAAATTCATATTGGTTAAGTCACCTAATTTATGATATTTTATTATGGCAATCTGAGATGATTAAGGCATAAATTAACAAATTCAAGCAGGGGTAGTGTTTGAGGTCAGTATCTGTGTTTTGACCTTGGGGGGGTTGGGTTTCTTCTTTGCTCTTTCACTGACTCTCTCTGTGAACCAGCTGGCCTATGATTCTGTTTGGTGTTCTTAATTAAGAGGAGCTATTGTTTTTGAGGGCTCTTAATTTAAAAAATAAAGTGCTAATTTCTTCAATTTATACAAATCAATTAGAAAAAGAAAAAAATCCGAACAATATGGGCAAAACATATGAACATACAGATTTAAAAAATAAATATTTGTGATTTTTAAGCATATAGATTGTCAACCTCACTTATAATTAAAAAAATACAAATTAGAGCTATACAAATATTACATTTTCATGTGCAAGGTTGGCAGGAATGAAAAAATGATAACACAGTCCCAACATTATTGGTGAAGATATAAATTGTTACAATAATCTCTGAATGGTGCTTTGACAGTACCTATCAAAATCACAAAAGCCCATATTCATATTCTAAGGATTTACCCTAGAGATATACTGGCAAATGTGAAAGATAATGTATATATATATATACTCATTAATCATTGCTGCACTCCTTGTAATAGCAAAAAGCAGAAAACCTTCTAATATGAGGTTGTTTAAATAAATTATGTCACATCGGTTTGTGGTAAATTGCACACTAGCTCCATTTCTTCAGATTTTCCTCTGTACGAGCCTTTTACTGTATCATTTTGTAGTGCTCTTCTACTGTGGATGTAGTTCCCTGCTCTTTAGCCTTAGCACATGATTTGCTTTGGCTGATAGCATGTTGACAGATGTGATGCCGGCAATATTTGGAAAAGGACTTACCTGGTTTAGGCTTCCCTTCTATTGTGCTTCTATAGTTGTCAAGAGAAGAACATGCCTCGGCTACTCCATTCATCTTAGGAGGAAGGTCATAGGCATTTGGAGAAGAACTGTGTTCAAATAGGCATCTCAGTCAGGCCCAGCCTAGAGTAGGGCATATCAGTCAATTTCTAGAAGCAGGAGTAAACCCAGATTAGCAGAGTTTGCCAACCAACTCCAACTCAGATTATACAATCCTGCAGGTGCATACACTATACACATAAAGAATTGTTTCAAGGCACTGAGTTTTGAGATGGTTTATTACACAGCTATAGATAGCTAATACACTGCAATGGATACCATCTATCCACAAAAGAGTTCTATATTATAGTAATAAGAAATAGTCTCTGACACTTATGGTTCAATTAAATTAAATACAGAACACGGTGAAGTAGTCAATCATTTGTGAAAATAAATTTGCATAATATGCACATGACTAGAAGGATGCACAAGAAAAGCTGATAAAAGTTAGTTGCCTATAGAAAGGTTAACCAGATAGCTGAAGGACAGGAGGAGTGGAAAGAGAATTTCCCTTGTATACCTTTTTGTTACTTTTTAATTTTCAACTGTTTAAATGAATTATGTATGTTAAAAAATAAATTGAGGGCAGCCCGGGTGGCTCAGCAGTTTAGCACCAGCTTCGGCCCAGGGTGTGATCCTGGAAACCTAGGATCAAGTCCTATGTCAGGTTCCCTGCATGGAGCCTGCTTCTCCCTCTCCCTGTGTCTCTCATGAATAAATACATAAATAAATAAATCTGTAAAGAAATAAAAAATAAAATAAATTATTTTTTTAAATTCAGGGTATTCCTTGTGCTCTGAATTCTTCTAGCAATTGTTAGAGCAGAAAAAAATTCTGAAATAAGTTCAGTTTTTCTTCCTTCACAAATGCCAGTTTTTTGCTTAAATGATTCTGGGATTCTTTACTTTTCTCTTAAATTATGAGTTTCAGCAGTATTTGTCTAGTTGCATAGTTCTAGTTTATTATTATTTCTTAATAGCTAGAATATATATATAAAGAACTCTTAATTAAAACTCAGTCCCATGGGGCTTCTGGGTGGTTTAATCAATTAAGTGTTGGACTCTTGATTTTGGCTCAGATCATGATCTCAGGGTCATGGATGGGATGGAGCCCCAATCTGACTCCATGTTCCACTTCTGCTTGAGATTCTCTTTCCTTCTCCCTCTGCTCCTCCTCATGCACTCTCTCCCTCAAATAAATAAATAAACAAATATTTTTTTAAAAACAAAAATTCCATGAAAACAAACAGCCCCAGTTAGAAAATGGACAAATGAATTGATCAGACACTTCATGAACGAAGATAACACAGGTGGCAAATAAGAACATCAAAAGGTGCTCACTATCACTGACCAATGAAAAGCAAAATGAGATACTACTACATACTTTTTAGAATATCTAAAATTAAAAAGTTTAGCCACGTCAAGTGTTAGAAAGATGTGGACCAACTGGAAATCTTCACTGCTAGAGGTAATATAAAATAATATAACCACTCTGGAAAACAGTCTGGCAATTCCTGAAAAAGTTAAAAATAAATTTGCCATATGACTTAACCATTCCATCTTTTGTAATTTACCCAGGTGAAATGAAAGCATGTATCCACACAAAGATTTGAACATGATTGTTTATCAGAGCCTTATGTATGATAGCCCCAAACTGGAAGCAAAACTAATATCCATCAACAAGTAAAGGGATAAACAAAATATCCTATATTCATACCATAAAATACTACTCAGTTAAAAAAAAAGAATGAATTACTGATACTCAAAACAACATGGATGTTATCATACTATGTGATTCCATTTATATAAAATTCAAGAAAATTCAAACTAATCTATAGTGATAGAAATGAAATCAATGGTTGCATGGGGATGAATTTGGGTAGAGGTAATATGTAGATGGAGTGATTATTAAAGGTCATGAGGAAACTTTTGAGGGTGATAAATATGTTCATTTTCTTTATTCAAGGGTACACATAAGTCAAAACTTACCAAGTTAGGTGCTTTAATTATATGCAAAAGAAAATTGAAAAAGAGGGCAGCCCTGGTGGCTCAGCGGTTTAGCACCGCCTTCAGCCCAGGGCCTGATCCTAGAGACCCGGGATTGAGTCCCACATCGGGTTCCCTGCATGGAGCCTGCTTCTCCCTCTGTCTGTGTCTCTGCCTCTCTCTCTCTGTGTCTCTCATGAATAAATAAATAAAATGTTAAAAAAAAAAATCGAAAAAGAAACCAAATGTTAGAATTTGTAAAGCTGAGCAGTAACTACACAGATTTTTGTTATACTGTGTTTTCTATATTTAATAACAAAATATTTACATTCAATTCAAAAAGAAAACTAGATTTCCCACACTTCAGATAATTGATTTAATAAACTTGTGGAAACAATAAGTTTTCATGAAAACAGGGCCCCTGCCTCTTTTATTCACCATTGCATTCTTAGTTCTCAGTACAGTGCCTAGAAGCACTCATCATACACTTCAAAATTATTTATCTAATAAGTTACAAATAAATTCAGCTTATTCATAATAACTACTGGTTATTTTCTTATTTTAAAAAATCTTCCAGTTCCTATGGTAAAGCTTAGAAATTATGGAACAATTTTAGAGTGTCAGCCCGTACTGTGGTGTGTAGTTGATATTATCAGAAAACTCTATTATCTATCTATCTATCATCTATCTATCTATCTATCACCTACCTGCCTACCTATAGTTATATATTCTATATACGTTTACATTCAGGCAACTTGTACCAACAAAGTCCTATTGGCACCCTGTCTGATTATTAAACACTTATTAGTCCATGTTTGCATGCACCATTCTGATTGCTAAACAATTTTGAGGATCATCCCTTCATAAATGTCATCACATCAGTGTTCTTGGGGTCAAGTACTTCATGATGCTACACAACCTTCCAAAAGGTTTTGTTCAAGTTCAGTACAGGCATCCTTTGGCATGCACTCAGTACCAACTCCTTTATGCTACTATCATCCACACTGCTCAAGCCATATGACTGACCTTGGTTTGATTTTGTCTCGGTAGTTAAACTCTTGACTTCCATTTTTATTTTCACTGCCAAGGTGATGTGATAAATCTCTATTCCAAAATACATAATATATTTAGTTCTCTCTTCTTGGGCTTTTATATCAGGATCTAAACTGAATCTGATACATATTCACTTATTGGCCTCAAATATTTCAAGCAGTTCTAGCAGGCAACTTATTAACCTATGTATTTTAGCTCACTGAGTAAGACTTATAAAATACATTAGAGAGGCTTGGGTCCTGTAGTCAGGTTTTGGCCTAGGTCTGTCTGCTGAACCTCTGCCATGGACATGCAATAGATTGCCTGTCAATGTGTCAGGATTTGACATTTTTTAAAGGAGAATTTCTGACTTTGGAGGTGGTTCTGTTTGGAAGACAAAGTAAGTACCACAATAAAAAGCACATTAATAAACATTTATTGAACTGTATTAAATTTAATTGAAATTAATTGAATTTGGATGGTGGATACAATTACAACTGCTCCCATTTCTTGACTGAATTCCCGTTTTGGTTTAGAACCCAGTTTGGGCAAGAACTAGAGAAATGGAAAAGCTTCAATGTCACTTTCAAAGTTGAATTACTTAACATTAGAAAAAGAGTATTAGGTAATATCACTGATTTAAATATTTATCAGAATTTCCTTTGAAAAAAATAATTTCAACCAAATAAGGTAGATTTTTCTTTAAACAAAATTCACTATTCTATTCTTTAGCTATTTTTCAGCTTGTTACAGCCAAATTTGACTCTTCATTCTAGAATTATTAGGATTTCTCCTGGACATCACTGAAAATATTGAAATTATTTAAAATGTTATAATTTTTCGAATGATAAAGGTCTGTATTCCTACCTCCATACTGAGTAAGTCGCCACAACTTATAGATTCTAGCTCTCAAATATCTGTATAGGTTATTTTTAAAACTTGTATTTCCTTTTTAAAACCAGTATTTTATGAAACCCCTCTTTACATAAAATTTACCTTCACACATAAATTTTAAGTATATACTATAATATAATATAAAGGAGAATAATTAAATATTAAATAATATTAACCTATAAATGTTTGGGCATAACTATATTAGAAGACCTAATGTGGTAATATACTTCCACCTATTTATAAACAGGCTGATATTAAGAGAAAGTAGACCAATATTCAAATAAATAGTGAAAATAATTTTTCTTTGTATTAGACATTTTGAAGTAAGATCACCGTGGATGCAATAACTACAAATGCAAACTGATACTGTAGGTTGTATTAGAGATTCAAATAGCATGAGTGGCATAGCTGTCAGAAATAAAATTTTGTAAAGTTCCAAACAAAACAATATAACTATAAATACTTGCAGTTTCAATGTAAAATGGAGTTGTTTCTAGGCTGAGATAATTATAATCTGGTTTTTCATCTACAAGAATGTCTAGGTGGATATTGGAATGCCATGTAGGTAGCAGAACAACTTTTCATTGCATATTATCCCTGGCCTCTACACACTAAATGTCAATCATAGGGACAGCCAGAAAAAAATGCCTCCACAAGTATTCAAAGTGTCCACCAGGGGCAGTGTCACTCTGTTGAGAACCACTGGTCTATGTAACCTGTTCCTGCCTTGCTAATCTTTTACCACTACTTTAGTTAGGTTCTGCAACAACTAGCACTTGGATCTCTCAACTTCTCTCCCTGTCCTTAGTCTTTTCTGCCCATATTTCACCTTTCAAACAGATAGCAAAAGCGATCTTCCTAAAATGCACATCTGGTCCTGTCATTTCCTAGCTGAATATGGTCAGAGGCTCCCCAACCATAAGGGATGAAGTCAAACTTTTTAGAAAAGAAAACAGCAATCTGATCCCACTGTATTTCAAATTTGACCTTGTACACCCTCCAACATGTGCTGTGCTCTTCCCCATGTATTCTCTAGATCTGAACGAGTTCTCTGAGTCTTTCTACCAACTTGCCCATCTGTGGTCTCTGAGTTCTTACTAATAATTCAAAAAGTTATTCAAGCATTGCTTCTACAGTGAAGCTTTCTCCAGACAATCTCTCCTCATGCTTACTGTTAGATAGTCAGCCTCTGCCACTAGACTGTGAATTTAATCTGACAGTAGGGATTTTTATGCTCTCTACCTTTGCACCTCAAGAACATCAATGAGGTAGAGGCCATATGGAAAAGTCTTAAAAAGTTAAACACTTTCAGAGTTGAATGAGCTTCTAATATTAGCTATTTGGAGTTCTGCAGATTACCATATATTTATCTTTCAATATTTTTCCTTGAAGAGTCACATAGTTCCATCCAGTTTAACCTCTCCACCAACTATGGCACTCTACCTTGTTCTTTCTTTAGTATTTATTTAAACTCCAATACATTTGGAAACATCTTTGTTATATTTTTCTTTTACTAGCTCCAAACCCCACTGTAGGGACTCATGAAAAAAATGTCCTTTTTGACCCAACCCAAGTTTATAATTTACTTAATTTATTTAGCTTTACATAATTTACTTAATTTAGCTTTAGTTTAATTTTTTACTTAATTTACCTAATTTATATATCTTAGACAAGAAGCCCATATCTTTGTTGTTTGTTGTGGTTTAAAGTATTGATTCATGGTTTTATGACATATGTGCTTGATGTTATTCACCAATACTTGATTTTGCTTTAGATTATTTTTCAGATTTGAGATTATTTACTTTTATCAGTTATTTTGCTAATTTAAAGCAGAGACCAAAATTAAGTGGTCTTAAATTATGTTGATGTTTGTCCATGTTGAATTACTTGGCTTCCCTCTGCCTCCTGAGGGTGGCCATAATCAATCATCCTTTTTTTTTTTTTTTTTTTTAATACTACATTATTCCTTGCCTTCCTAGGACTTAACAACTATATTTCAGCAATTTATTAATGACTTTCCTTTGGGTCATTAGAAGAAAAGTAGATCTTGTAGAGACAATCTAAATAAATGATAGTACAGAGACATTTTCCTGGAGGCTACAAAGTGACCTATTGAAATACACTAAATTGGTTCTTCTCCATTAGGACATTCAGATCCTCCTTTTATTTCATTTTGGAATGAAAGAATAAATGGGGAACAAATGTGCTCTGAAATCTTCTGTCCTCCTCTAGAGCATGGAAATAGCATCTCACACAAAAATTTTTCAAGCTGTCAGGAGTAAGGCAAATATGATAATTTAAGATAATTAAATGCTTAAGACAATCCAAATATAATGGATCATACTAAGCTTTTCTCACTTGAAGGAAACTTCTTTAAAAAGCAGTTCAGTTACTGATCTAAATGTCTTTCAATAAGGCGATTTAAAAAATGTGGTATAACAATTCAAAGCACGGAATATTTTGCAATCTTTAAAAAAGAAGAAAGCAAACCTATATGTATGGACATAGAATGATATATGAATGTCCTAAAATAAGAAAATTTATGAATAATACATACACTATGATCCCATTCATATAAAAATAGCAGAAACAATTAAAATATATACAAGAGAGGAGACTGGAAAGATACACAACAAATTGCAGTCAATGTTGTACATTGAAAGCTTTAGTTTCTGTGACTGTTTCTTCCACCAGGGTACAAGTTCCCTGGCTGTCAGATCAAATAAGGGTATGCCCAGTTAAATTAGAATTTCAAGTAAACAATGGATTTTTTTTTTTTTTACTATTAAATACATCCCAAATACTATGTAGGACATACTTATACTGAAAAATTATTCATTATTTATCTGAAATTCAAATTTAACTGGATGCCCTGTATTTGTTTTGTTTGCTAATTCTGGCAATTCTACTGTAAGAGGACCATAAACTATTCATCTTTATACTTTTGTCATTAGCATACTTAAAGATATATAGTTGCACAATAAATCCTGAGAGGGAGACTAATTCAGGAGGGCACAATAATAACAGGCAATTTTGCTAAGTGTGTTACATATATTATCTCAATTCTAATGCAAATACCTTAAAGTTTTATTAGTGGTTCTATTTTACAGAATAAGAAACAGAGGTATACAAAGGCAAATAGTCAATGAGGGAGCTAGAGATGGTCCCAAGTTTCTGGGTCCTAATTTAGCAGCCATAGCCAACTGCCAGCTGCAGGGAGCAATAAGGAGAAAAGGGGAAAGAGAACCAGGGTGAGGCTTTGGTTCTGTCAAAGTGTAGCTGAGCAGGACGGCACAAACTCCTTAATCTTGCTAGAGTTGGAGTGTGGGGTATGTAGGCGAGGCAGACGACTCTGGGCCCCGTATCCACCACTCATCCAAACAAATTACATAATTTATTTTTGCCTCAATTTTCTTGTCTGTACAACTGGAGTAAGAGGACCTACCTGAATACTGCCACGATGAGTATAAGACATAATTTCTTTAAAGCGATCACAAGGCTTAGCTAGGGAAATACCACTCAGTCCATGCTAGTTATTACTGGCCTAGAACCCCAGTTTTTTCATTTGTAAAACAGAGTAACAACATCAATAAGCAGACAGGAGTACTAATGACATCGATATTGCCAAGTTGATTTGAGTATTAGATGAGAAATATGTATCACCTTTCCCAATTCTTTTTTTTTCTTTTTTTTTACCTTTCCCAATTCTAAAGTGCTTCTCATTCTCCTTGAGTACTTGCATTTTGGATCAGAACCAGAGTTCATACCACGCCAAAGCATTGCTACAATTTCCCCCCTGAGTAATTAATTTTGTTTTAAAAATTATCATACAGTAAAATCAATTCTTTGGTGTATAAAATTTAATTAATTTTAACCCATATAGAATTATGTAACCGCTACTACAGTCTGGATACAGAACATGAAGATAGCTTTTGAGATTCTTTGTTCAAAGTGTTTCACATTCTTGTTGCAAAACACTTAAAAATAAGAGGGGAAAAAAAAACTTAGATAACCCTGAAGATACCAATTAGCAAGGCTGGCTTTTTGTACAAATCTCGGCAGACTCCAACCCCTCTAGGTCTTGTCTGGGCCGTTTTTTGCTGTTGACTCTGCAGACTATCTCTTTCTAAAAAGTAATCAGGAATCAGCTTGAGGGTTGGGGCATTTCTTCACGCTACAGGGACATATCAAAGGCACAAACTTCAGCATTCCTTATTTGCTCCTTTTTATATTACCTTCCAGAACTTAATTTTCCCAACTATTTCCTTTAATTGCCATTCTCCCTCTCAAATGAAGAACCTGGGACTACCAGCACCTTCTCACCCTCTCAGGAAAATTCTGGGAATACAGAGTCCTTGAGAGAGCAAGGGTGGAGCCTTCAGGACCCTAAAGCCCTCCGATGTATCTGCTCCTCCAGGTAGAGTCAATCTGTCCCTTCCCCCGACTCCATCCTCTCCACTCCCCCCTTCTGGCCAGGCACCCCTGGAAGGATAGACTTCTGGACCACACTTCTGTCCTCTAAGAGCGGCCACTTTCCATCCCCCATTCCGCCGCGTGGGCTCTCCCAGTTTAAGTAACTTGCGCTGACACACCGGGGCCACATCCGCTTTCCTGGGTGACTCAAGTCATTGCTATTTGCCTTTTCTTTCTAGGATGCTTTGGCTGCTGTTTTCTCCCTCTGCTTTTAATTTGGGGAGAAAAAAAGGCAATGAATCAAGAACGAATCTTGTCTCCCCCGATCCTCCCCCACCCCTTTAAAGTTGGCTCTCTCCGTTCTGAAGTTCCGTGACTATCCAAGAAGTGGGGGGGGGGGGTTAGGCAGGACGGGACAGGTGGGGACGCATAATTACACCTAAACCTCAAGTAGGCATGTAAGCAGCACTTTGGTGGGAGACTTTCTGAAGCTCCCTTGCAGCTTGCTGGGCGTTTTGCTGCCGCCGCTGTAGCTTTTCTGCTCTTTTCTTGATGTCGCGGCTTCGCGTTGCGCTGTCACCCCTAAATCTATCTCCTTGCGGCCCTAGGTCCCTAAAATCAGGGTGAACTCCACGAGATTCACCCGCGGTTTTCTTCGTGTCCAAGGTAAATACAGTAGGCAAAATGAGGAACCACCAAAGGATACAGGGGAGGGGGGGGAGAGAGGGATCCCCTCACCTTTTCCGACACATTCCTCGTTAATTTTCACCAGGAGGAAGCGCGCGGCCCAGGTGCCCCCCTCCACCCCAGAGTCCTTCCTTCAACCCCCCTGCTGCGCGCTGGCGGGTGGGCGGCGCGGGGGGAAACGCCTCCGGCAGGCCCGGCCCTCCCCCGCCCCCCGGCTTGGTTTTTCCCAGCTGCGGAGGTTGGGCCAGGGGCTGGGGTGCGAGGAGAGTCGGCGCCCGCAGCGCCGCGCCGAGCGGAGAAGTCGCCGAGACTCGGGGCGGACGGCGTGGTCTTCGGAGGCGGGCGGCGGGGAGCCCGCGGCGGAGGCGCACCCCGGGCGGCGCGGGCACCCCCGTCCTCTGCAGGGAGAGTAGGTAGCTCCGGGGTCCCACGGCCGCTTTGTTCGCGGCGTCTCCCCTCCTCCTCCGAGCGGACTCGAACCCCCCTCCGGGATCCGAGGGGCTAGCGGGGGCGCGGCCCGGGGAGGGGGGAGGGGGAGAGGGAGGGGGGAGGGAGGAGGGGGCGGCGACAGCTGCTGGGTCCTCCACTTCCTGCTAATCCGGGAAGGTACCAAAAGAGATCAAAAGACTCCTGTAACCTGAAACTTCCCTCTCCTCCAAACCTGGACCGGGGAGGAGAGGTCCGGGCGGGGGCGGGGGCGGGGGCGGAGACCCCGGAAGGCGGGTCGCCGGCGGGGGCGGCGGGGGCAGGAGCTGGGAGAGTGGGAAGTTTGGTCGGGAAGGCGCTGGGGATTTAGCGAGAAGTTAGACCTGGGGGGGGGGGCGGCGGGCGGCTGGAAGGGGGTGTGTGTATATATATGCAGTGTGGGCCTGGGCAGAAGGAAGGCTTTACGCTGGGTGCCCCGGGACGCGCACCCCTCTCCCGGGTAAGCATGTGCGTGGAACCGGGGGGGGGGGGGACCCGGACGGGCTTTCGCGGGGAGGTGCTGGGGACCGAGTGGGGCGACTTGGCTGGGAGAGCCCGGGTCCCGCGCTCGGGGGAGCTGCGGCCGCCGCCGCGCCTCACGCCTCACGCCTCTCTCCCGCCTGCCCCAGGTCCCGGAGCAGACCGAGCGTGCGGCGCCAACTAGAGAGGCCGGGAGGTGCCCCCGGGGCGGCGGCTGGAAGACGAGCGGGAGGAGGAGGAGCGCCGAGCCGAGAGCCCCGACGCGCCCGCCGTGCGTACTTTCTGGAGAGGGCAGGGGCGGGGAGCCGACCCCGGCAGGGGGCGCCGGGTGACTCGGGGTCCCTCCCTCCTGCGCTCCCACGCGAGGAAAGTTTTCTCCTGCCGCTTCGGGCCGGCGCGCGCCCTCCGGCCCCAGCCCCGAGCCTTCGGAGCGGGCGCCGTCCCAGCCCAGCTCCGGGGAGCGCCGCGCCGCGCCGCGATGCCTGGGGGGTGCTCCCGGGGCCCCGCCGCCGGGGACGGGCGGTTGCGGCTGGCGCGGCTGGCGCTGGTGCTCCTGGGCTGGGTCTCCTCGTCCTCGCTCACCTCCTGGGCGCCCTCCGCCGCCGCCTCCACGTCGCCGCCGGCCTCCGCGGCGTCCGCCCCGCCCCCGCTGCCGGGCCAGTGCCCCCAGCCTTGCGAGTGCTCGGAGGCGGCGCGCACGGTCAAGTGCGTTAACCGCAACCTGACCGAGGTGCCCGCGGACCTGCCCCCCTACGTGCGCAACCTCTTCCTCACGGGCAACCAGCTGGCGGTGCTGCCCCCCGGCGCCTTCGCCCGCCGGCCGCCGCTGGCCGAGCTGGCCGCGCTCAACCTGAGCGGCAGCAGCCTGCGGGAGGTGTGCGCCGGCGCCTTCGAGCACCTGCCCAGCCTGCGCCAGCTCGACCTCAGCCACAACCCGCTGGGCAACCTCAGCGCCTTCGCCTTCGCGGGCAGCGACGCCAGCCGCTCGGGCCCCAGCCCCCTGGTGGAGCTGATGCTGAACCACATCGTGCCCCCCGACGACCGGCGGCAGAACCGGAGCTTCGAGGGCATGGTGGCGGCTGCCCTCCGAGCGGGCCGCGCGCTTCGCGGGCTGCAGTGCCTGGAGCTGGCCGGCAACCGCTTCCTCTACTTGCCTCGCGACGTCCTGGCCCAGCTACCCGGCCTCCGGCACCTGGACCTGCGCAACAACTCCCTGGTGAGCCTCACCTACGTGTCCTTCCGCAACCTGACGCACTTGGAGAGCCTCCACCTGGAGGACAACGCCCTCAAGGTCCTTCACAACGCCACCCTGGCGGAGCTGCAGAGCCTGCCCCACGTCCGGGTCTTCCTGGACAACAACCCCTGGGTCTGCGATTGTCACATGGCAGACATGGTGGCCTGGCTCAAGGAGACAGAGGTGGTGCCGGGCAAAGCCGGGCTCACCTGTGCATTCCCGGAGAAAATGAGGAATCGGGCCCTCTTGGAACTCAACAGCTCCCACCTGGACTGTGACCCTATCCTCCCTCCATCCCTGCAGACTTCTTATGTCTTCCTAGGTATTGTCTTAGCCCTGATAGGCGCCATCTTCCTACTGGTTTTGTATTTGAACCGCAAGGGGATAAAGAAGTGGATGCATAACATCAGAGATGCCTGCAGGGATCACATGGAAGGGTATCACTACAGATACGAAATCAATGCAGACCCCAGGTTAACAAACCTCAGTTCCAATTCGGATGTCTGAGAAACAGTCGGGGACAGAACAAGGGCACCTATGCATGAGACGTAGACTTAAGCTTTATTTCGTCTAGGCTCGCTCCACTTCCACCCTCCTCCACTCTGGACACCACTGACCTTGACTGAAGGCCGTGAAGGGAATTTGCTCCCTCCTTATGCGAAGTTTCTTGGTGTGTCTTGTTAATGTAAGACGATGAAAAACTGTGCATAGTGTTTTATCCTCTCCCTTTTCTTGGAACTCAACACTTGTGGAGGAATTTTTCAAGTTTCAGCATGGACATGGACTCCTGGCTGTCTGTTTCTCTTAGTACAGTTCGAGGTGTAGCCAGTGTACCCACACAGATAGCATTCAACAAAAGCTGCCTCAACTTTTTTGAGAAAAATACTTTATTCATAAATATCAGTTTGATTCTCATGTACCTAAATTGTGGAGAAAATAAATGCATTCCATAAACTGCCTGCAGATCTTAGCAAGCTCTTCAAAGTAACTCCGTAGTACACAGGAGCACCTGCATCCGAGAGCATGCTTACATTTTACTGTTCTACCTATTACAAAAAATACCTTGCAACTTCAGATAACTTCTTTGACAAAGTGAATTACTTTTTTGGTTGCAGTTTATATGAAACTATACTGAAGTTTTTTTATAAACTGCATTGAGGTCCAACAGACTAAATTGTTAAGAAAAACTTCAATAAAGATTCTTAAAAGAATTACAGTTGTGTTCAAGTTTGCTATTTGAAAAAAAAAAAAAAGGATTAGGGGCAATGATGTTGAATGGTCTTGGTTCTGATGGTATTTAAGGTATTAGTTATAGCTGAAAATGAAAGTGGAGTGGTGTCTCAAATAAATAGACTTTGAAAATAGTTTTGAGATGGTGGATCCTTTCAGGATTTAAATAGAGAATTTGAATATTCATGTAATAGACTTCTCCTGGTCCCAAAGTTAATGCTATTCATGAAAACAATTTTATAAGAGCATTATAAAGTTGGTAGGAGGGGACGGTTCTGTATGATAGATAGCTCACAGATTGGAGCTTTATCTAGGCTAAGTTGTTAGAATGGAACGAAATTTCTTACTTAATAAAACTTTCTATATGAAATTGTTCTGTGGGTTTTTAGAGTAGAATATGAAACATACAATGCAAATGTTTTGAAATGAAGTACCTTAAAAACACAATATTCTAAAATAAAAGATTTAAAAGTGTAAATTAAAAAAAAATTTCCTAAGATGATAATATAAATTGGGACTTAGATTTTCTTGAGAATATCTTTAAAAAAAACATTTAAAATGGGACATACATGGTCAGTAGTTTATCAGAGATCCTGCTTGTATGTCTAAAAAACTGTCATGACAGGATATGAATTTGAGGAAGAGATGTCTATATCCATAAACAAGTGTCTCAACTTGTCATAGGTTGTGTTCAGTTCAGTATTTAAGAATTTGGGAATATTTTTATTTTATCTAAGCTCTGTGTTAGTATATACACCCTTGTGAAGAATAAATCACATTTAGGTGTAAATAAGCAGCAAGTGGCTAACCAATTGCTACTATCAGTAATAGACAAGATTTTCTTTTTTTCAGTTTGTTATTTGCCAATTAAGTTTAAAAGTGAATTCCATAAATCTCCAAGCTATTATAAAAAGTGACTTTAGCCATTATTGTTTAACATACAGTGTAGGTAAACTTGTATCAATAAGTCTTCGGGCTTTATTTCTCATTAAATTGATAGTGTTCTATACTGTTTTATATTTGAAATAAAATGTACATTTCTATATTTTTATAAAGGATATAGGGTTGTAGTCCTTTAGGTTCTAGAGATCTTTGCCTATTCCTTCTTTGAGTTAAATTGAGAAGTTTTCAAAATTAGGCTAAAAATTTATGAATCTTCCTTGTTTAGACTCTGTAGTCAGAATATGAAGTTTTAACTATATTAAGTTTCATAAGGCTCATTTTATGAAATATGGTATTTATTACTTATAGGAGATATTTCAGATCCTGTAATTAATTACCCGAGGAAAGGTTAAATATATGGTACTTAATATTCCATTAAACATTTTAAGTGTTCACCAGGAATTCATAAGCTGGCTAGCTGCCATTATTTCCTAAGAATGATGAAGATATTAGCCTGCCAAAAATAGTGAAAACATCTAATAAATAAGGGCACACACACCATCTTAGAAATCAACTACTGATAGACTTTCACTAGAAAGTCGGCTGATATTGTGGAAAGCAATTGTAATACTTCTAGTCTATTTAGAAGAATTATTTCTTCTTCATTATATGATAATCTAATAGTTGAAAACTGAGCTCTATCTAAGATCCAAGAAAGCAGCAGATTCATTAGTCTAGTTTTTCTCATCCACTTACTGAAGCAGGATCCAGGATAAAGCAAAGCTGTTTTCACCTGCTAGGTGGATGGCTTTTGTGAAGTTACGATTTCTTACTTTTTCGTCCTCTTGCATGAACTTCTGCACGAACTGCCTTCTTCCTTTGCATGAACTGCCCAATTTGTTGTTGCTCTCTTTTCTGTCACACCACTCCTTGCTATTCTCCAATACATAACAACAGAATATTCTTTGGACAAAAGATATTACTGTTGGAAACAATTGCTATTGTGCAGTCATAATACTCTTAAGTCTATAAACTCCTAAGGCAGTCTAAGTTCCTTAGAAGATATGTGCTATATAAATCCAATAAGCATATGGGAATAAAGGAAAAATGAAACAAAATTAAAAGTATCATAACTTTAAGTGTTTTAAACACTGATCTTTAGTATCATTATGCGTTACTAATCCTGGAAGCTTACAAGTAATTCATTTTTTAAAATAAACATCATTTATCCTTTACAAGTTTCATTTGAAGAAAGTTAGAAAAATACTTAAAAATTTAAGCACTTGATAAATCCCTCAATTTAAAAAGCTATTAAAATGTCCAATAAGTTTCTATTTAAAGTGCAAGATTTTAGGATAATACACTATTTGACCCTGAATTGTAACCACCCCTTTCAATGTAACCATTCAGTTTGATACATATATCATCAATTTTGCTGCCTCCTGTGATTCAGTGGTAACCTATAAGGCACATTTGTACCTTTGCCTGATGGATTTTTCTGACAAAATAAAAAGAGCTTGAAGCACAGTCAATAAAATTTTTTAAAGGAAAAGGAGCTACGTAGATTGATACTATCAATAATAGACATGATTTTCTTTTCTTTTTTTTTTTTTTTCAGAAGTGGGGAAAGTGAGTTGATATAAATGAGTAAGTCACAAATGGTAAATTCTTTTACAGTATCTTGAGTAGGAGCAAATGTGGATTGTGCTCAGTGTTTAATTAGAAATAACATTTTTGTTTTCTGTCTTTTTGATTAAGATAGATGTAAAAAAAAAAAAAAAAAAGAAGAAGGTCCCAATGAACTGTGATTATTTCCTTAGGGGTGCTGTTTTACTCTGCCCCTTTTGGCCTAAGGTTTCAATACAGAGCTTACCTTCTTGAGGACATTATAGACTTTGCAGCTCTATAGTGGGAGTCTTTCATATAATTTCTGCTTTCCATTTAAGTTTTTCTCTGAAGACTACACTAAAAGAGATAACCATAAGGATTTACAAGGTTAAAAACAATTTGGCATATGCTTTCTTCCTGCTCCAAAATCCATTCAGTCATCCATCCTTCAAAGAGCAGCACCATAAAGTGAAGACTGACATTTATTAGATGAGATTCAGGTTTCACTTTTATACTTGTGTGAGGATTTTTCACAGTAAAAGAGAGGGAAGGAAGGAAATTATATTTCTAGAAAATATATGAAAAAAAACCTTGACAGTGTCTTTTATAAATCTTTCAGTAATATTGCAGTGCTGCATTAGAAATAATTAAGAAACCAGGTGATTCTGTCTTCTTTGAGATGGAGAAAAACAGATCCTTGAGGGTGTTTTGTACAATTATTTTTCTGTTCTATCCTTATAAATGATTCAAAAAGCAGGCTGGCTTCATTTGTGTTTTATCTTAAAACATTTTAGCAGCTCTAACTTGGTCATGGTTAAATCTAGATGAAAAAATATTTAATATGTGATTTATATAATTTAAACAGGAGTAAAAACTCTTACCATTTCAAAATTGGAAGGGCTCTTAGATGTGTCAAGCCCACTTTTCTAGTCTACAGATGAAGAAATTGATAATTGTGATGTATCATTATGCTGTGTAATGACAACCAAGACTAGATCTCAGGGTTCCCAACTCCCCTTCTCATGCTCTTTGCCACATGATGGTATTACTAATTACCTACCTTCAGACCTTTGGAATTCCCACATCCAAAATAAAAGGCAATTGCTGTGAATATATTAGTTTTATTGTTTTTGCTTTGTACTCACTCATTCAATATGTTTTGATTTGATCTAAATTTCACTTCTATTGTGTTAAAAATTATGCTTTAGATTCCTCCAAATGCCTTAAATATGTTTGAGATAATTTTTTTCATAGCAATCATATTACCATAAAGCTCCTCTGGGTCTATGATAGGAAATATTTTGGAAATTTAATGATGGTATTTCTTTTGAAAAGAAAAATAAAACTCTGGAAAGCTGTGTGCTAGCTTGTATAATTCTGTCTTTAAAAATGAGTTAGCTCAGCTGGTCAGAACATTAAACAAATGAGACCAAGTTCATGACAAGAGAGAGGGTTAGTTTTGCATGCTCAGGTCTAGTCCTCTGGCCTGTGCCTGCGTCAGGTGCATGCTACCACCCATGCTTTGAGGGCCTAGATCAAACAGGGAATCTAAATCAATGCAAATCTGTATCATGCAGGAAAAACCAGTGGACTGATGGGCCAAATCCTGGCAGCCCTACTGCTGATGTGTTTGTTTATTGTCTTCATGTACATGGGACCAAACATGAGAGTCCCTATGTCCTCACTGTAGTATGTATGCCACGGATCACAAAAGGTTTCTTATGTGAATTTTAAGAGAAATCTATCACGAGTGCCTCATAATGTATCACATGGGTAATTAAGATTTGCTTTGCTATTGAAAATAAAAATATGGTTTAAGGTTCAGGATTGTGATTGTTATAAACTTGTATGTAAAAGTTTATAAAAAATGCAGTTTATGTTTAGCTGACACTTTATAATAATGGGATTTATTTGTGATTCACAGTTTAATGTGGTCAGCGTAGGGATGCAGTTTTTAAGGAAGTAGAGCCTTAAAATATGACTAACTATAATACTTTTTGGTGAAAAGTAAATATTTAATAATATATTTTGAAGAACCTGAGGATGTTATCAAGATGGCCTTTTTGAGAAAATGGAATTTTAAAAATTTCCCTACTTCTCTACCCCTGCAGTCCTATTCCTACTCTGTGTCTTCTCCAGGGAGAACCATGATACACAACATTTCAAGGTGACTATTTGCATCCAGGAGAATTGCACTGACTGAAAGATTAGGTGGATCAATTTGCAAATACACATTTCTCTGTATGCGAGTTTCTCCAAGTTTTAAAATACAGTCAGTGAACTGTTTTTAAAGAGGACTTTATCTTTCACTTAGACATTCTGTGGTTGTTCTTACAGATCAAGGCAAATACATGGCTATTAAACATTTAAAAGACATTTTAAAATTTACTCATGCATGTTTCTTGTAGATTATTTATGCAGGAGGGAAACATCATGAGTTATCCTATCACTACAGAAAAAATTCAAGATTGAGTAAACTGCCATTTGTTTATGCCACATTGTAGCTTGCCTTTTCACTTACGATGTTATGAACATTCCACAGTATCATTAAAAACAATTTTATATCTGGTTTTAAGATTTTATGTTTTTATTCATGAGAGGTACAGAGAGAGAGGCAGAGGCATAGGCAGAGGGAGAAGCAGGCTCCCTACGGGGAGCCTGATGCAGGACTCGATCCCAGGACCCCGGGATCACAACCTGAGCTCAAGGCAGACACTTAACCATTGAGCCACCCAGGTACCCTTATATCTGGTTTTAAACTACACAGGCAATCACATATTTTACACATATAGGATGTTTCTTGCAATTTAAACTAATGTTCTCACAAGTACTATTGTACCTCTCTGTGTTTCTACATCTTTCATTTTTCCCTTAAAGTAGATCCTTGAAGGAGAATTACTGCATCAAAAACCATAATCTGGGCTGCCCGGGTGGCTCAGCGGTTTAGTGCTGCCTTTGGCCCAGGGCCTGATCCTGGAGACCTGGGATCGAGTCTCACATCGGGCTCCCTGCATGGAGCCTACTCTCCCCCTGCCTGTGTCTCTGCCTCTCTCTCTCTGTCTTTCTCTCTCTCATTAATATATAAATAAAATCTTTTTTTTAAAAAGCCATAATCCTTTTTCTAACCCCTAAAAATATTTTTGATGTCTGTTTAAATTAGGAATATTAAACACACAACTAGCAGAGTTCACTATATATTTTAAATCCAACATCATACTTTTTACAGAGTGTTGAATGATCTGTGAACAGGATTTTGAACAGAAAGAAACCTTAAGTTGCCATTTAACTTGTCACTGTTTTTAATCCACAAATGTCTACTTTTTGTTAAAGTAACAAAATTAGGGAATAGCTAAGCCCATAAGGTAGTTAAAGTGGTATGTGTGTGTCTCTACACACACTTGTAGGTTACAGGGCTGGGAGAGGTGGTGTGAGGTGTGGAGGAACATCTGGGAAATTAATTTAGCTAGTTACAAGTTAGCAAGCAGTTTTCAAGACAAACCTGTGTCTTTGCTTGAATTTACTCTTTTTAGATGATTTGTGTGTGCATACTTAGAATTGACTTAGATTCCATGCATCTGATTCAATTGTCCTTATTGTTAATTTGCTTTAAAATTTCAATGAGGTTCTATAAACCATTTATTCATATCATTCAATAGATATTTGTGAAATGCTTTCTATACACCAGGCACTATTGTTGCATTGGATTGAAAAATGAGTTTCTGACATAAAATTGTTTTGGATCCAGTAGAGAATAAGTATGATAATAGCTAACATTTTATTGAGTGTTGAGTATAAAACAGACAGTCAGCAAAACCCTTCACATGTAAGATTTTTTTTTCACATGTAAGATTTTATTTCTTCTCATCTGGGAGGTACTTGAGGCTTAGTGAGGAGAGGTGACTTTCCCACTGGCGAATAGGTAGCAAGAATCAGATGTGGAATATTCATTCATTCATTCATTCATTCATTCATTCATTCAGGTCTGTTTCCAGGGCCCATGGTCTCAACCCAAGAGCTTTAGGAGCAAGCAAGATGTGAAGGACTATGTTATAGGGTAGAACATGATAAAGCACTATCAGAGATTCGAACAGTAAGGTACAAAGTTCAAAGCAGGAAGAGAGTTTATCTGGTTAGGAGACTCAGAAAAGGGTTTATGGAAGGATTCACTTTTAAGGTGATCTTGAAGAAGGAGCATGGTGAATGGAAGGGAAAACAGAAGACAGAGGGAACAGCATAAGCAAGGAGAATGGAGGCAATTAAAGACCTAGTGTGCCTAGCCACAATAACATTTAAAGCATTATGTTTATAAGGAGTATGATGTTTACAAGATGACTACATGTTTGGCCATCTTAAGAAAGATAAATCTGTAGCTATGATAAACAGTTTCTATTTAATTTAGTGGGCAGTGGGGGAGCTTTTGAAGGTCGATTAGCAGGAGGGTGATTCACACAACTGTGGTTGTCCTCCAGAGGGTAAGAAAATACGTCCACCTCAAATTCGTTTGAACATTAAGACCGATGATCACACATGCATCAAGAGGGTATAAAAAGGTTTATTACTCCCATAATGGGATTTTCTGGGAGAGCAGGGCTTGGCTTTCTTTTCATAGTGATTAGGGGGTGGGGCCAGAGTGAGGGTTCTGGGTCCTTATGGTTACAACTAGCAGATGAGTTTCATACCAAGGGATGAAACTCATAAGTATTTTTATGGGCTTGTCCATATGTGGGGCAAAAAATGGGAACAGCAAAAATGGGGTTTGAAAGTTGTCAGTATTCAGACATCACAGATGGAGTCAGACTCAATTATTTAATTCACTACTGATGTTTGATGGATGACTGAAGGTACTACAGCTCATTTAATTGATTTTGAACTTATTTAAGTAAGCCATGATGACCCTCTACGAGGCTTAGAGCATGCAACCATTAAGGTTTATTGAAGTTTCATGGGATATCTTATTGAGGAGTCTGCAGTGTGTACTTTGAGAAGAGTAATACATGCCTTGGTAGAAGAACATCAATAATGTCTGAAACTCCAGAAGGGATAAGATGAAGTCTTTTTTTTTTTTTTTTTTTTTTGGCTTTAGTATGGACAGGCATGCATGACCTTGATTCTTATTTTGGGTATCCGAGGCAAGAAATTCCCATGGATTTTTTAGCCCAAAGGAGGTAACCTCAGATCAGGGATTGTTTTTGCCATTGGTCAAACTAAATGGCCAGATAATTGGCAATTTTCCAAGATTCTGTAAAAAAAAAAAAAAAAAAAAAAGCATGTTGGACCAATTTTTAGTCAAGCATCTTCTACTGCTAAGATGACTACATGTTTGGCCAATTGTGCTGACCGTTGGGTCTTGTCCTTAATCAAGATTGTCCTGCTTGGAGGATGGATAGCAGCAGCTTGCTAGAGGATTCCATGACACATTACAGTGATCTTACCATAGGTAAAGTAAATGAACTCCCCCGTTTTTTTGTTTTGTTTTGTTTTGTTTTTTTTTGATTACTCAGCTCATCCTGAGTTTCAATCAAACACACGCATACTCTCTCCTGGTGGCCAGTGGGTCTAGGGGGGGGGGAGAATGACTTCCTCTAGCACCGTTACATTTGGCAAGGGACTAAGGTCCAGATAAGCTACTTCCTCCTACAGAAGGCCAAGGTTTGGCTCTACCATTTCCATTTTAATAAGGAGGCCTCTGTGACTGCGCCCAGTCTGCTGGGTGCTGCCTCAGTGATCCAAGGCATAAGGAATACCTGGGTGTGGCGAGTCATGAATTGAGGGCCTTTGTTTCCAGAAAAACACAATATGCAGCCACCAGTTGATGTTCAAATGCTGTGCAGCCTAGAGGTAAGGGGGTCAGCTTCTAATATGAGAGGCTCGGGACACCTGGGTGGTTCAGTGGTTAAGCGTCTGCCTTGGGCTCAGGGCATGATCCTGGAGTTCCAGGATCGAGTCTCACACATCAGGCTCCCTGCATGGAGCCTGCTCTTCCCTCTGCCTATGTCTCTGCCTCTCTCTGTGTGTCTCTCATGAATAAATAAATAAAATCTTAAAAAAAAAAATATGAGAGGCACATGGGCAACTTACTGTCATCATAGGTGGGCCAGAGACTCTAGGAGGCATGAGAGGAGGTTGCTAAAGCCTCCAAGTAAAGGAGTCTCTGGAAAGCATTAATGGGAGGGCCTGTTATGATGTACTTTGGACAGATTCTAGAGCCTTTTGTTGGAAGGGACCCTATTCAAGGCAGGCCAGTTTGTAAGTAACAGCATAAATTAACTGCAGTAAAATTTGTAAATGAGGAATACGTTGCCTCTAGAATCCAAAAAATCTGAAAAGGTATTGGGTTTGTTTAAAATTATGGATGCTGAGAGGGTCATTGATTATTTTCTCAGTGTTAGGGATGGAACAGCCTTGACTGACAACATAATTCCTAGGAATTTAACTGAGACACTTTTTGTAGCTCAATGATGCATCCCTTTTGGAGAGTTCCTTTGTTACTATTTGTATATCTTCAATGAATGTGTCAAATGAATCTCAGAAGAGGAAGATGTCATCAGTGTAAGATCATACCTGTGTTCCTGGAAGGTGGATGTGATGGAGATCTTGCCTGCAGAGATTGTGTGGGAGGACAAGGCTGTTGAGATACCATATGGACAGCCGGTAAAAGTGCATCGTGCCCCATCAAAGGTGAAGGCAAATTGTGGCTGAGAGGCTGTTGAAATAGAAACTTAATAGAACATATTTGCCAAATGTAAAAATAGCAAAGTATTTTCCAGTTATTGATTGGACAGAGTCAGGGATTTCAATGATATTAAGTATAAGGGTCTTAATTGCTGATACCATGGCATTAAGGTTGTAATAATCCACTGTTAGATACCATTCATTTTTTATCAGGTTTGAGCATTGTCCAAATTGAACAACTAAGAGGAAAGCAGAAGGGATAATGTCTCCTTTTGTAGGTCTTATGTGGTGAGTCACAATTCCTAGAGGTCTTGTTTTAATCTATATTGGGCTATATTAACCATTTTAGCTGTAGGGGAAGGTCCATGAAATCCCATTTTGTTAGGCAAATTGTAAGTTCTTAAGATCTAATTTTATTTCAGTTTATTACTTGTTGGGTTAAAGCATCCATGCCCACCATGGGCTATTTTAGTCAATGGGCCCTATGACTATAGGAAATTTAGGAAAGACAGTAGTTCTGGTGGTGAAGGTGAGGCATCCCTATTTGTTGGTAACTCCTGTAAGAGTATGGGAAGTGCCTTGTTTAAATTTATTGGACTCCTCTCTATAATTGTAAGTTGAACACCAGTATTGATCAAGGTCATAAAGGCCCGTTGGTGTATCTTAGCTGATTAATTTAGAATTTATGTTGTAGAAGTACAAAAGCCTGTATACTGTTATATAAATTATTTTAATATAGCTTGGATTTATAATTGGGTCAAATTGCCAAACACTATTTCAGTTTTTGATTCCTTTCCCTCTATTGGTCTGTTCTACTTCCTGTAGGTGGCCACTGGATATACTTTTGAGATGTTCTCTTTACTCTGCTCCTATTTATGTTTCTTCTTATAAAGAGTCCCTACTCAGTATTGTCAAGGTTAGGAAACTCTCCCATGTAATTGTTGCTTTCTACATGTTAGGGAGTCTGGGCCTAAGTCAGTTTTGAAATAACTCTTTGGCATGCTGATAAATCTCTGCATTCAATGGAACCTAGAGTAATTGTGAGTCCATTTTACAGTTATCCAGTAGGATAATGGCATCCTCTTTTCCTTTAGGAGTCTGCTTTTCATAATATTCTGTGCCTTATGGGAATGCCATGTGTATTTTTCTTTATAGCCCTGATGATCAGGATCTTTTTTGGTGACAGAACCATGGATAGCAGTAGAACCAGAGACATTTTAGGCAAAGGGTCCTAGTGAACCATCTGCTTTTAGGAACATGGAGTCTGGCATGACTCAGAGTAAAGATTCTCCCTTACACAAGTGGCCACATGATGGGTTTGTATATTGTATAGAGTATCACTCTTTCTCGTGAGCACTCTAGAGTGGGGTCTATACAACCAATGGTCACAGGAGCCTAGTGTAGGTCCTATCCCCCTGAGCCTAGTGTAGGTCATAGCTTATGCTGGAATTGAGACACATGATTCAGTCCAAGACATACTGATAAGTCTGGGCCAGGACACATGACCTAGGACCACTTAAGGAGATCTGTGACACCCCTCCTCCAATCCCATAATCCTGTACCTAAGCTCCAATTTTTGAAACTTCAATTTAGATAACTCCTTAAACAGAAACTCTAGGACTCAGCAGATGCAGCACTGCCACAGCACAACTCAAACCACAAGCTTGACAATAGGCAACAGTGTGATTCCAAGTGCATGTTCCCCAGCTTGCATCAGAGTCCGTGCATAAGCCAAGAGCAAGAGAAGGAAGACCCCTTGCAAAGGTGGTCATGTGGTCATCAACTATGCAACACTGCTTGCTTCTCCAGCTGTTTTTGGTTGCCCCATTGAGGCTGGGATTAACCTCCCCACCCTAAACTGGTTTGGATTTTAAGATTGATGACACCATACACACATCCCAAATAAGTATGAAAAGCTTTATTACTTACTTAATGGGACTTTCTAGAGGGAGCAGACATCAAAACTGGTCTAGAATGGCTTAGGCAGAGAGTATCTGATTTTTATTGCAGTTAAGGGGTGGGGCCAGGGTGAGGATTCCCCGAGTTTGTTTGGGTTGAACTCCCTCCCTGCCCCCCACCCTACCTACCCCCACCCAGGGAAAGAGTGCTGGGGCCTTCTTACTGATTTACCCAGATGTGGGGCAAGAGAGGAAGAATGAGAAGTAGGGTTTAAAAATGTCAGAGGTCAAATACTTAAAAAATGGAATCAGACTCTTTACTACCCTTTTGCTCCAGGAAGAAATCTAACCGCGATGAAGGGAGAGACAGGAGACAAATGACAATTTCAGTAGTTAGGTAAGATGGTCATGTATATTGGTTTTTCACTCAAATTTAAAAAAAAAATTGAAATCTTCCCATGTCAGGTCTAAAGATGCTGCCACTATTTAGCAAGTCAGTTCTCAGGGCCAGTTGTTCTGACCTTGGAAGGAATGAATGGAGAGTGGCTATGTGTAACAGTCCGAGCATCCCATACTCCACCTCTTGTATTTTTCTTTCATCCTTTGATAGATGTTCTAATGAGAATGAATTCATTGGAGAGATTGCTTGAACAAATCTGCTATCTTAATAATTTAATACTGGATAATCAAATTAAACTTGGGTGCCATTATGTTGTTGTTTTTTAAGATATTATTTATTAGTTAGAGAGAGCACCAGTGGTTGGGGGGTGGGGAGCAGAAGGAAAAGGAGAAGCAGATTCCCTGCTGAGCAGGAAGCCCAAAGTGGGGCTGCATCCCAGAACCCTGAGATCATGACCTGAGCTGAAGGCAGATGCTTAACTGACTGAGCTACCCAGGTGCCCTGTATGTTCTAATGGTCTTTAGAGTAATTTAGTCACATCTAGGCAGGGTAATTTTAAATTAGCTTTATACATATTTGTGGAGACATTTTGTATTATTTATGGAAGTAATTCTTATTTAATAAGCAACATATTTCATAATTCATTGTCAAATTAATATGTCCCAGGCACCATTCTAAGTGCTATATTAATATTAAATCATTTTGTCCTTTTAATGGGACATAGTGGAACAATGTGGTATAGATGAGGAAAATGAATCACACTGGAGGTTAAACAATCTGCTTAAATTCACATAACTGGTAAGTGGTTGGTCCAGCTAGGATTTGAACCCCAGGTCTTAAAGTTTAAATCTGGCTCCAGAGTCTACGTCCTAACCATTGTGCTATATTGTTTCTCACAAGTACCATAATGATCACAATGCTCTAGATTCTTAGACATTAAGAATATAATAGATTTTTCTTCTTAACAAGGATAGTATATGGGATTATGGGGTAAATTACCCAAATAATTTAATTTCAATTTCAAAGTCTTTAGGTTTTAATTTTTGATGTTAAACCATAAACACAAAATCACTACATTCCAATGGTATTTAACGTATGTGAAGAAATGGTAATAATATAGTAATAATAATAATTGATGAGAGTGCTAATAATATAAGCCCATGTGAATGGCACAGGCATGAGCTCTTTGTCAACCATCAACTAGACACAAAGATGACACATGAGGTTCTGACTCAAAGTCAAGCCAAAAGAAAAAAATATATGAAGCCTATTTAAGGTCTGAGTTGAAATCCAACATTGCAAATATTATCTTAGTATATATTATGTATTTGTTTATACAAAGCTTTCAAGGGCGCTTTTTCCAGTTATGCATAAATGTATCTATTTAGAAGCCAATCCTGAATCACTGTGCTTCAAATATTAAATAAATAATTTCAAAAATAATAAAATATTTGTAATAGATTTAGTACTAGTAAAATCCAGTACGAATAAATTTAGTACTTCATGTGGAACAAATGATTTTGTCATTAATGAATAGTTTTTAAATATTATATGTTGCAACTTTATCTCAACTTTAAACCTTTCTCTTTTACAGTAAAATGGACATGATATATTGATTCCATGGTAGATGTATGTAATTTATGAATAAATAAATTTGTTTTTATTGAGGATTCATTTTCAAAAAGTAAAAAAATATATATATAATAATAATAATAATAGAAGGCCCTGAATAAGATATTTTGTATAGAAAAGAGCACAAATAATTCTATTTGCAAATCTAAAATTAAAACAAATAACAGTAGTTTACAAAAGAAGCACTTTTGGAAAAAAGAGTAATGTCACTATTTTACTTCCAGTATCTAAATGGCTTCATAGATTTCCTTCATGACTTTAAATGATCAGTTTTATACTATTCGCTGCATCTATTTTTGGGAAATGCTTTCCACAAAGTGAAATTTAGTTTTGGACAATTTTGAACATTGGTGTAATAAAACCAATATAAGATAAATCAGACATTTCAAACCTTTTTTTGAATGTTTTGACCTTATTTATCTGATCTGAGGTCTGTATTTCCAGTTGAATCAGATGGTTGTGAAATTCTCCCCATTAGAGTTTATTTTTAAAAATTTTTAAAAAGATTTTATTTATTCATGAGAGACGCACAGAGAGAGAGAGAGAGAGAGAGGCAGAGACACAGGCAGTGGGAGAAGCAGGCTCCATGCAGGGATGTGGGACTCGATCCCGGGACTCCAGGACCATGCTCTGGGCCGAAGGCAGGCACTAAACTGCTGAGCCACCTAGGGATGCCCCCCATTAGAGTTTAGAATAATTTATTATGTCTTTTCAACTTAATCTTGGCTGGACAATTGCCCTCTGGGTGGAGAGACTAAGAACAAGCACTCCTGCTCCTCTTGTATTTCTGCCAGTATGTTGATCCTAGTGTCTTTAGCAAGGCCTAGCTTAAGGGACTCCTCTGCTGCTTTTGTAAACTGTCCTCAATGTGTACTGCAATAAGGCTACTTTTCAAATTATTTGCATCTTTATGTACAAACCAGCTTATTATTTTAACTGACTTCATTGGTTATATCAGCAAAATCACCACTCAGTCCAAAGAAACAACTTTTTCAATGAACTTGACCCTTAGGATAAAATACAAAATGCATTTTTTTTAAGATTTTATTTATTTATTAATGAGAGAGAGAGACAGAGACATAGGCAGAGGGAGAAGCAGGCTCCATGCAGGGAGCCCGACGTGGGACTCAATCCCAGGTCTCCAGGATCAGGCCCTGGGCTGAAGGTGGCACTAAACCGCTGAGCCACCCGGGCTGCCCACAAAATGCATTTTTAGATTGACTTGACTTTTCTTCCCCTACACTTGACTGTTTTTGCTTGGGTATGTTGCCATAATGTTAGTCTGAGGATCTTTGATAAAAGAGGTAGCAATGAAATAAAAAGCAAAGAATCATTAAATCAGATTTTTCCATGTAGCTCATCTACCCCTTGGTTGGAGGTTAGTTGCTTTGGCATTCGGAAGGCCTGACTTAATTCTTTCAGTTCTGAGGTAGAAAAAAATGGCATTTTACCAAACACAGTTAGCAGTGTTGATGTTTAGGATCTTTGACAATTTGTTACTATCCTTTGTTTTGCTTAAGTAACTAGACATGCAGCCAGCATTTTGTCAAGAGAAATGAGCGCAGACACTGTATGGTACTTGCCTAGATGGAACTGGGTTTGGCCAATCTTCAAGTTGAGTTGAATTCCAAGCTGGATTGAGGCTGGACTTTCCTACTGGCAGTGCCTTCTGGACTCCAAAACCATCTCCAAAAACTTCAGCAAGTAAAATAGTCTCCAGGAGAGACCAAGTACATTAATTGGGATTAATTTCAACTGTGAATGGCAGAAAACTCAGTAGAGGTAAATTTATTCCTCTTAAAAGTTTAAATATTTAAAGTTCAGATGTGCTATTTCAGCCTTTCCCTAAAATCCTTAGCAACTCAGGATGCTTCTAGTTCATTAGTCCTACATCTCTAGGAGGCAGCCCTAAACCTTTGGTCTGAGTTGGCTTAAATCTGGGACCCCGTTAAGATGAGCCCTTGGGAGCCTTACTGCATAGTAGCAAGTGGACCAGTGTTCTTTAGAAAATACCATATTTTCCAGGAACCTTTTCTGTTTTTTCTTTTTCTGCCCTCCCCCTTTCTTTGGTCAATAAAGAGGATGAGATCAACCCTTCTATATTTTTAACTTTGTTTCTGATTCTTACCCTTCTGGTGTACTTATCAAAAAAGCAGAGTTTATATTAGTTGCCAATATGGTGAAAACCCTAAGTTTTATTTTGAGTTATTTCTTTCTCTCCCTGTAGTTAAAGTAAACCATCTGTGGCTCAAATTAGTGAGGTTTTCAGTTCAGGAAATATTTACTCAAGACTTTCTAAGGGTCAAGGACTCTGCTAGAGGATATGAAGAATAAATGATAAAAAAGATACAGTCTTGTGTTCTCATAGTTGAAATTAGGCAAGCACACAGATCATCGTGATACAAAGAAAAAATGTGAATATAAGAGATACACAGGGTCGTACAAAACCAAAGGAGAGATTTCTTCTATTGGATGACTTGGAGAGGGCTTCGTGGAGTCAATGTCATTGGATCTGGGCTTTGGAGGGCTAGAAGCAATTGCTTCCATAATAGCCATCCTGTATAATCCTGTTGGAGCCTGAAAATGCTAGACGCTAACATTTCTCACCTTTGAAACTACAGAATGGTTTCAATTTAGCACCTTAGCAGAGGCCTGCTAAGGGCATGCTGCAAAGGGTTTTCCTCTCCCTTGAGAAAAGATATGAGAGGAACTCTCTGTATTTTTTTTGACATGGATATGTGAGGATGTGATGCCTGGAGCAGCAGCAGCTATCTTGTGACTATAAGGAAACAAGCCTGAAGACAATGGCCAACATGAAATTAGTGAAGTAGAAAGATAGAAAAGCACATGGCTCTTTCTATCTCAGAACTTGTTGCCATGTAAGATAAATATCTGTACTGTTTAAGGCACAGTTAGTTGGGTATTCTGTTACAGAAAGCTATAAGCCTCCTAACTGACAGAATAGAATTTTTCCTGGCAGTTTGGGGTTATGGCGGGGGTGTGTGTGTGTGAAATGGTGTTGGAGGGAGAATATGCCAATCAACAGAAACAGTGTGAACATAAGTGTGGAATGAAAAACTCAGATTATATAGGGAAATAGCAAATGGTTTGGTTTGGTTGGAGCAAAGAGGAGAGAAGATGGCAAATAGTGGGAGGTGCCTGGTAAGATAGTTTGGGACAAGATCATGGAAGACTTTGTAGCTGAACTTAAGAGTTTAGAATTTATTCAATAGGAAGTGGTGACAGTTGAAGGTTTTTGAGTAGGTGGAACTATAATCAAAACTATGCTTTCTTTTTTGAAGAATATATATATATATACACACACACTTTCATGTATATATTTGAAAGTGTATAAATATATACTTTCTTGTGGTTACACTTCTATCCTTTTGAGTTTTCTCCACCCTGTCATCAAGAATATATAATTTACAAAGTCAAAAAGAGGGGACAGACTGTTATGAATTTTATACCACTGCTGGTTAAACTTTACATAACTGCTTAACAAGTTTAATTACATAAGACAGTTTTCCTCTGATTAACTGACTCTCATTTAAGCATCTCTAGATTTAAAAGATTTGATATTATGGACAGTTTGCAGATGAGAAGAACCCTAATCAGAAATGCACATTCTATTTTAATATGCAATTATTTTGTAGTGTTACCCAGAGATGAAGCATTTTTTTGTTCTTTTTAAAATAAAAGTTTTTTTTTAAATTATAAAATAATAAACCCTTTATTGTTAAATACTTAGGAAATTTTAAAAATTGGGAACAAGAAATAAATTAAGAAATCCTCAGACTATTATTTTCCTTTATATTTTTTCCCCTGAAGCTTATTTTTAAAGGCTTGAAGGTGATGCATTCTGTATTTGAATTTAGGTTGAAAGTATGTAATTGGCACATACAAGTGAACCAAATAAATCTGATTTTATGATTTAACAATAAAATGCTATATCACAATTCTCAGTTATCATTTAAATAATGTGCTCTTCAGGAAACAAACATATTATTCATTAGAAGTTTTGGATTATTTCAGGAAATAAAGGGAGATTATGTCAGAATAAACAGAGCAATTGTTCTTTCTCTATAAAAATGAGCAAATCCTGAATTTTGTTTTGAACTTCCATAAAGATAATCCAGTAGAGGTTACTCTTGTTCTGAACAAAGCTTTTTGCAATTTTGCCGGAGGATTTACAGCATAATTCTGTTATCATGAATTCTGAAAATACTGCATTCAAGGTACAAAGTGTTTGATTAGTGAGGACAAAATAATAAACCTGGCCTGTTTAAAAAATATTATATCAGTCAAAACTAGCTGTTGTTGTTATATTTGTCATAAAGAATTTTTATTTTATTCTGTAACTTGTGATTTGTTTATTATATGTTGTTTGGGACTATTATGATGAACTTCTAACTGTATGTAGAAAAAATTAGAATCTGTTATACTCATATTGAATTGATTAAAAATTAAAAGTTTAAAATTTAGAATTTTTAAAAATATTTTTGATTTAACTTTAACAATCAGTTCTGAGAATGAGAAAACCCCCATCTTTCCTTTGTAAGAAATGTGTTTAGCTGTGTTTAATTCAGTGCTTCCCAAAATGTAGTGTGCACATAAATCACCTAGAGTGCTTGTTAAAATGCAATTTCTGATTCAGAAGTTCTGGGGTAGAGCCTAAGATTCTGCATTTCTAACAGCCTCAATGCAGATACTATACTGGTCCACCGATTACATTTTGAATAACGTTTTAGAGGAACAGAAAAACAAATTGTTTCTGTTACCAAGCTGGAAAATGTATTCTGAAAACTGTCTGATAGATCAATTTAATCACGTGTAAATTGGTCATGAAATGCTGTGATCAAGAAAGGCAATCATTCAATAGTAAACTATTCACAACTACAAAAACATAGCAGACTTTAATTCATTACATTTTTAAAAATATTTTTCTCATGTGCACTTAATAACTCCATAGGCCTGTCTTTCTTATGTAACAAGTTTAAACTAGAGCCTAGGCTACAGACATCTAACATCAAATACAAATTCATAATTTGGATTTGTGTTCGTGAGGAAACTTGGGATGAGTCTTTTCCAAGTCTTTGAACATATTTAAAATCAGTCATTTTCATTAATTACTCTTAACAAGTAATTAATGCTCTGTTCGGTGTTTCACATGAGTTCATGTCTCTTAAATGCTGGTTTGTGTTAGATACCATATTATAAACATTCAGGCTGGTACTGGCGTTTCACAACTACTCCTAAAACAGGAAAGGGAGAAATTTAAGCAGAACTACTTCTGTAACTAATAACAGATGAGATGTTCATTATATAGGGTTTGTGTGTGTGTGTGTGGCGGGGGGGGGATTGTTGTTTGTTTTTAATGTTGGACTCTGGGCATTTAACAGAAAACTTCTATTTCTGTGAAACAGATTTTTTTTTCACCTCTCAAGTAAAATCATCGTATACAAGTAAAGGTTAAGGGAAGTAAATATTTATCTCACTAGATACAAACAGAGCTTTTTAACAAGTTAGAAGCAGACTCCTCTGGCCCATTGTGTTGGCTCCAGATATATGGTTCAGGGTCCTAGGCGTGGGTGCAGGGCTCCTCCCAAAGGATTCCTTTCCCTACGTCCGGAACCAAGCCCTTCAGGCAGCTGCTGAGGAGGGAAAGCCAGATGCAAAATAGTGGGTTTCTTTCTTTCTTTCTTTCTTTCTTTCTTTCTTTCTTTCTTTCTTTCTTTCTTTCTTTCTTCCTTCCTTCCTTCCTTCCTTCCTTCCTTCCTTCCTTCCTTCCTTCCTTCCTTCCTTCCTTCTTTCTTTTCTTTTCTTTTCTTTTCTTTTCTTTTCTTTTCTTTTCTTTTCTTTTCTTTTCTTTTCTTTTCTTCTTTTCTTTTCTTTTCTTTTCTTTTCTTTTCTTTTCTTTTCTTTTCTTTTCTTTTTTCTTTTCTTTTTTTTCTTCTTTCTTTCCTGGAAATTTTCTTTGCCTTACCTATGGATGTCAGCAAACTAGTCATAAGTATATTTCTGTCAAAGTTTGTTTATTGTATTTGATGTTCCTTAAAGATCAAGTCTGAGGTCAGGGATGAGCACCACAAATCTTAACTGGAAGCGATACCTTTATTATAAGCTACAAGAATGCCAGACTCTAATAAGTTGGTTCTTGACCTAAAGAGATGTTCATTTCACTTGAAATTCTCAGATTTTCACTGTTCCTCATTAGCATGCAAATCTCAGTTTCTAGGATAGGACAAATTCCCTAATTACAAAATAATTAGAAATAAACTTCCAGGGGCGCCTGGGTGGCTTAGTTGAGTGTTGGACTTTTGATTTCTGCTGGGGTCATGATTTCAGGGCTGTGGGATCGAGTCCCCAGGGGGGCTCTGCACTAGGCTGGGAGTCTACTCAAGATCCTCTGTCCCTCTGCCTATGTCCCTCCTCCCAGTGTGCTCTCTCTCTCTCTCTCTCCCCCCTCTCAAAATAAATAAATAAATCATAAAAAAGAAACTTCAAAAAAAGAAAGAACAAAGAGGCAATTAAGCCATCCGATGCAGAGATATCGTTATCTGAGATATTTGCTATTGTATACACAATTGATAGCTCATTACTAACAGCACATTTAATACTACTTTTGTACATAGCATTTTTAACCCCAATTCTTCTTTCCTCCCCTTCTCCTTATATCAAGCTGACTTAATTTGAACATTTAATGAGTGTCCTCTCCGTGCCAGGCATATCCAAAAAGCACCTCACTGAAACTCTTGGCCTCTACTCTAGCATAAAGCCCTCTTCTCACATTGCCCTATTTTATGACTTTGTGTCATGGGAAGTCTAGGACAAGCTAGCGACATGATAGGATGGTCTCAGCCAGAGCACTTCGTCAGCTACATCTATTAGCATGTTGGCCCTGGCTATGCTTCATGACAAGGATTCTCAGCATATCAGAGGGTAAGGGAACCCGGCTCAGTTTCACCTGTGCAGCCGGCTAAGACGGACAACTGCTGGCATAATGTGTTTTAATATTTGTTGAAAATAGGTTCCTTTATAAAATTGCCTTAAGGTAAATATATGAAACATAAAACTTGAATTAAAATGTGTAAAACGGGGCTACCTGGGTGGCTTAATGGTTGAGCATCTGCATCTGGCTCAGGTCATGATCCCGGGGTCCTGGGATTGAGTCCAGCACTGGGCTCCCCGTGGGGAGCTTGCTTCTCCCTCTGCCTATGTCTCTGCCTCTCTCTCTCTCTGTGTTTCTCATGAATAAATTAAATCTTAAAAAAAAAAAAAAAGGGGGCAGCCCCGGTGGTGCAGCGGTTTAGCGCCGCCTGCAGCCCAGGGTTTGATCCTGGAGGCCCGGGATCGAGTCCCACATTGGGCTCCTTGCATGGAGCCTGCTTCTCCCTCTGCCTGTGTCTCTGCCTCTCTCTCTCTCTCTCTCTCTCTCTCTCTCTCTATCTCTATCTCTATCTCTGTGTGTCTCTCATGAATAAATAAATAAAATCTTAAAAAAAAAAAAAAAGATTTTGGGCAGCTCCGGTGGCGCAGTGGTTTGGCGCCGCCTGCAGCCTGGGGTGTGATTCTGGGGACCCGGGATCAAGTCCCACATCGGGCTCCCTGCATGGAGCCTGCTTCTCCCTCTGCCTGTGTCTCTGCCTCTTTCTCTCTGTGTCTATGAATAAATAAATAAAATCTTTAAAAAAAATAAATCTTTAAAAAAATGTATAAAACAGCAGTGTTAACATCTTACTTCTGGAGTAAGCCAGAGTAAAAGAAAAGCAATTAGAGATGTTGAAATTGTGCATATGTTTTCGTCACAAGTATTCACTACTTTTATTAAGAATATATGAGGTTTTGCCCTAATTTTAACATCAATTTATCTTCCAGTATTCATGGTGTTGATTAATAGATCAAGATTGCATTGAGTATGATACTGACCTGTTTTTGTGCCCAGTGATTTTCTGAACTGTTAATGCCACTTAATAACAGTCCATATTGCTGGCTCCTGTCCAGGCGACTCTGAAGCACTTACAGGTGGAATCTAATAGATGATGTGTAAAACCAAAGTGGAGGCTTGGTGCCATTATTAGCCTCGTTTTGAGAAGGAGACGTGGGCAAGAGTGGTAGGAGTGGGCAAAAAGAACCTTCACTTATCTAATATTAGAACTGCAAGGGGCTTCAGACACTGGACTCCTTCCAGGAAGGAGGCTGGCCTTTCTTTTTACTTCTTTTCTAACACATTTGATTTAGTCACATTTTGATGTGGCATGATATTTGTTAAATTCCAAATAACAGTATGGGAATCTGTTTGATGGCATATTCTGTGTATACATGTGTGTGCAAGGGCCCCTGTGCATGTCTGTGTGAGCATAGGTATGCATGTGAGCATGTGTGCATGTTTCCATCTCTAACTCTCCAGGGCCAAACCACCCAGCAGCACTCAGATGGTGAGATTTCTTGCCTAGATAGCTCCCTCTGGTGCTTCCAGACTTTACCAAGTATGACCTTTTTATCTTTATCTTGTATGACCTTTTTTTAAAATTTTGGATAACTTTTTAGGAGACACTTAAAAAGAACTGGAAAATTATAGGACTAATTTAGCACTAACAAAATCATTTTAGGTAGTATTTTCTCATGAAAGCAAACCAGGGCAAATCTTTTCATTTTCCTTGGCTGTCAGTTACAGGTTGAGGCAAATGGAGTAACACAAATTGGCCTAATGAAAAAGCAGTGTCTGTATCTTTAAGAACAGCTTTTCAGTTAGAAGATGCTGAGTACAAATTTTATTCATTTGCCAAAGAAAAAATACACACACACACACACACACACACACACAGTTAAGTGGCAGCAGGAGACTTAATACATTCGTGAATTCCTCTCTATCCTTGATATATCACTGCTGTTAACTTATAATAAAGGAAGAAAACATCTGGCAGCCTGGAAAACAGTTCTTTCTGAAGCCTAGTTTTATGTGGAGTGAAATTTTATATGGTGTATCTTTTCTTTTTGTTCTAGTGTTTTTGCAAAATAATAAAATAAATACAAATTGAATAATACATCAGTTTTTGTTTTTTGGTTTTTTTTGAAGAACAATCACCGTGCATTTTTGTGTTACCACTTAGCATGGGTGGGGGGAATTGTACCTCCTAGGGATAAAGTGTTAATAACAATGGTAAATGTCTACTTTTAGAAAAAGGAGTTCATTTACATTACACAAAAGTCCCCATTTAGATGAAGCTTTTACAAAAGGTAGTTGTTTCTGAATAATTGAGGTTTCTTCCCTGGTGTTTAAGTAGCTCTCAATTTTGTAATCTCCTAAGACTTTTAAAAGTGAGTGAACTCACTGTGACACTTGCTTATAATATATATCATCAAGAAAAATAGACATATTCTAGAAAAAAACTGAGCTAGTCTGTTCTAGGATGCTCAAACATTTAAATGTAATAAATTTTGGGGAAAATATTGGTTTTTTTCCATAACTGAAAACCATAGCAATTTATACCACTTATAAGTTTTAAAAATTTACTTTTCTATGTTCAATAAACACAAATATACATTCTTTTGAAAGAAATCAAAATTAAAAAATGACCACTGTATCATTCTTCTCTATATTTAAAGAATATGTGTTTCTCTTTTTCTAAATTTATTATCTATTCCTGGTAAAATAACTGCTATGGAAAGAAAGTTGCCACAATTAAAATATTTAGTATGATAAAAAAAAGTACTACCTATGGGATCATAGAGTAGGTTATCTATTTTACTCATTCCGCGGTGATCATTCATAATAATTATGCATCTAATATGTCATTTTCCTGAACGATCATAACATATTCCTTTGTGGAAAAGGTAAAAAAAATCTATTATAATTCTAAAGATGAAAGAAACTTCCAAAAAATGCATGGTTACATTTTGTCCTTGGTGAACATGTGACTAAATGTTCTGTTTGAGGCTTTTATGAATTGCATGGGAAGCATTTGATCATCTCTAAAGAAAATGAGATTTTCTTTACCAAACTCAGACAATGAACAAAGCAGGAGACATAATGTTTCCACATCTCCCACCTACTAGCTCCTATGAACAGATTCTCCTGCAATAATGGATGACAAAAGGGCATGCATTTCAGCGTGAAATTTGGAATGGGATAAGATCTCAGAAATTGCGTGTTAACTTCAACTCCTGTAGCATTCCATTTATATTTTGAGAAAACACCTTGGGCAGTATTGCAAAGTCTTAGATTGTGTGAACAGGGAATTTGGAGAGGTAGTCACAGAATAGTGCAATTAAGAAGTTGGGCTGTGAAATCAAACAGGACGGTTCACATCTTGGTCTTTCTAACTACCGATTTGATGAACTTAGGTAAGGTACATAGCTTCCACTACTCTCAATTTTCCCATTTATAAAGTAGATCTTATAGTAGTACTTCCCTCAAAGTATTATGAGAATCAAGTGAAATAATTCATGCAAAGTTCTCGGCTACAGAAAGTGATCAATAAATATATATTGTTATATGAATTTCTTCCTCTGCTGACCTGATGTGCTCAGTGATGATTTCAATTATATACTTACATTTCACCTATTTGGAAAATTGTGCAATTTTCCTCAGTTGTAACGATTTAAAATTTAAAAGGGCATTAATACCTTTACATAATATGTTTATATATTATATAAAAACAGTGTACTCATGTTCAGTTTGACTTACTCCTATCTAGTGTGATAAGGAGGTAGAATTACATCTACAATTCACAAAAATTAAGTGAATTGACCAGAGTTATAGAATCCATAGCATAATAGGATGTTAAGTATTATAGAAAAATTCCAAAGATTTAGAACTTTCATTTGAACATGAGAAAGCAAATTTATATCATAAAGCAATCGATCCTGTAAAAAGGACATTTAATACGTTGATTTGGACATTTAATACGTTCTTTTGTAGTTACTTTTTAATTTTTTTATTTTTAAAGATTTTATTTATTCATTCATGAGAGACACAGAAAGAGGGAGAGAGAGGCAGAGACACAGGCAGAGGGAGAAGCAGGCTCCATGCAGGGAGCCTGATGCAGAACTTGATCCCAGGACTCCAGGATCACACCCCAGACCGAAGCCATCCAGGGATCCCCTGTAGTTAATTTTTTTAAAAGATTTTATTTATTCATGAGAGATGCAAAGAGAGAAAGGCAGAGACACAGGCAGAGAGAGAAGCAGGCTCCATGCAGGGAGCCCAAAGCAGGACCCCAGGATCAAGCCCTGAGCCAAAGGCAGATGCCCAACCACTGAGCCACCCAGGTGTCCCTTGTAGTTAATTTTTATGCTAATAATAGTAGAAAAGTTTTTCATACTCTTAACTGCATTTGAATTTACTTCTAGAATATTGGCAGAAAAAACCCTTACTTTTCTGAATGATGGAAAAAGTCTTTCAAAATACGATTGCAGAGGAAAAAAAAAATTTTTTAACACTTAATGCCAAGTTAATAGTTAGCTTCTGATATACATTTGGTATATCTTGAGAGCTTTGACACTGCTATAGTTGCCATGCATTTTCTTTTTTCTTTTTTTTTTTTAAAGATTTTATTTATTTATTCATGAGAGACACACAGAAAGAGCGGCAGAGACACAGGCAGAGGGAAAAGCAGGCTTCATGCAGGGAGCCCGATGTGGGACTCAATCCCCGGGACTCGATCCTGGGACTCCAGGATCACGCCCTGGGCCGATGGCAGGCGCTAAACCGCCGAGCCACCCAGGGATCCCCCATGCATTTTCTTATACAGACATTATACCCTTTATATTTCAGATAAAATTATTCTCTGACCATATGTAAATTGCCACTTTGCTATTCACATTTTGTTATATACAGTTTCTCACTTTTGATTTCACAGACATACACATTTATTTGCCATTTCATTGAAATATGCCCTGCAAGACCAGGTATTCTTGCTATTAATAAGTATCTGTCAGAATAAAACGATCCAATATAGTGACCAATTTCCCTAGATTATTAGTATTCAAAGATTGTTCGCCTGATTAGCCATCCTATATCTATAAGACCTGTGAGAAGAGTTTCTCTAGTTTTATTCCATCTTCATTTGTGATAGAGAGATGAATGTCTGTTGGTCTTGCAAAATCATTTTTTGAAGAGTTTAGTGATTTTATCATAAGGGAATCATTAATACAGCCAACTGGATTAGCCCGATTATGCCATAGCTCTCAGTTTCCTGTCACATATGCCACTTTAGATTTTCAAGGGATAGAAAGATCTCACAAAAAAACCTTTTACATTGTTTAAATGGTATAGAATCCAGGAAATAAGCAATGCACTGTTCTTGGTCCACCAAGCCGGTACTCTTTTACCCTTTCTGGGTCCCCAGTGAACTGCAACTCATTAAACCCAGACACATTTGGACATCAGACCCCCTCTCTAACAAGAAGAGAGGTCACCACAAGGAGAAATGCAGAACTGCCAGTCGGGTTCACCTCCCACCAGAAACCTACTGTAATGAGCATGTTCTTGCTTCTCAGGGCAATCTTCATGCTCTCACTTTGCTCTCAGCAAGAACACCTGGGATTCTTCAGCCTTGCCATGTGCGGAGAACAGCCCAAAAATAGGCCTGCTAAGACTTCCAAGATGGATTGCTAGTCTTTGTGAGTCACCTCTGAAACCTAAAGCTCTGTGCTTTGTGATTTTTGTTTGCATCATTAGGATGAGGAGTTTCAGCAAAGCTAACCACAATTGCTTGTAACTAATCTTAGCAGATACAAAAGCAAGTGTTTTCTCTTTCAAATCCATATGCATACAAAGAGCAAATAAAACCCAGGGTTGGATGGCATTTTTACAACTACCCTCCTCAACAAAGTACTCATTAATGAAAGCTTTTCAGTGTAAATACAGTATTCCACTAAAAATGAGAAATATATTTTCCAACTTGATGTGATTTTGAACACTTACCTTTAAGTACAATAATAGTAAAGAATAATTAGATCGGGTAAATATTAAGCATACAGATGTCACAGTGGCTTTTCATACCAGGGAGATAGGTCAGGCTCTGGAAGGACCCATGGGCCAGGCTGACATTCTCATGAGACTAAAGAATAAACTGAACTGGGCTTTGCAGAATACATAGAACAAGAGTTATCATGCTAAGGCTGTGCTTTATCAGAGTGAACTCCAGTATGCACAGTCCTCCTGTCTTGTTATTAAAGAGCTATATTAATGTTTGGGCTGTCTTTTGATATATGGACCCATAAGCAGAATGAGAGGTAGTACCTGGAAACAGAAAGAGGATGAGGTAATAAAATGGCCTGATATAGAGGGATTCAATGATCGTTAGAATCTAATTGCCTACTATTTAGAAAAGAACCATAGGGACACCTGGGTGGCTCAGTAGTTGAGTATCTGCCTTGGGGTCAGATCCTGATCCTTGGATTCCAGGATCAAGTCCTGCATAGAGCTCCCTGTGGGGAGCCTGCTTCTCCCTCTGCCTATGTCTCTGCCTCTCTCTATGCCTCTCATAAATAAGTAAATAAAATCTTTTAAAAATAAAAGAGAACCATATACATTGTTATGTAACTTTATGCCTCAAACTAATTCAAAGGTTACACCAGCCTAAAATGTTTGGGTATACATTGTATTTTGGCAAGTGAAAAAAAAAGGAAGAGTGATAGGGGAAAAAAAGAGAATGGAAAATATAGAGTAAGAAAGGAAGGACAGAGAAAGGAAAAATGAAAATAGTGGGATTGATACCGTAGACTGTCTGTTCCAGATCCAAGACAACAACCCATGTCTGAATAATTTCAGCTATCACCTCTCAAGCACTTATGGACTAGGGAGAAAGGGAGAGAGAACACTGAAGAAAATGAAGATAAAAATTAAAAAGCTAATTTCACTTGGTAGTTTCAATTTGCCCCTAAGAGTCTAGGCACATTTTTCAAAGCTTAAAGTGTTTATGTCAGGTTCATGGAATTACAATCTTTAATATCTCACATTCATGTCAAGATGATAAACGTTGACCTCTATTTCCAAAACCCCATTAGCCAGTGTTTTCAAATCACTTTAGCAATATTAGCCCTCACAAACTTGAAGAGTACCAAGCATTATTACCACTCTCAGTTTCTATAAAGGAGAAAGTTGAGGCTTAAGTTAAATAAGTGAAATCAGTTGTCCACGATTACACTGCATATGCTCAGGCTAATTTAAAATACAGATCACCGATTCTGCTCACATCCATTTTCTTATATCTATCTCACTTTCTACTCAAAGTTATTGATTTCCAGACTGGGTAGTGCTGTAATTTCAGAAACTTCTTAAGAATACACACGTTCTTTTAAACCAAATGTGACTCAGAATACAAAAACATGAGTGGTTGTTCAGTTCTGCAAGTTCTAATACACAACAGTTTGGGTAAGAAACTTAATTACCTTAAAGTTAGACTGCCTAAATAATTACTGCAAGAGGAGGTTCATTTAAAAAAATTAGCTTATGGGCAAGAGGATACACACCCAGAAAATAGGTTTCTGACCTCTTTTGGAAGAGAACATTTTTGTAAAGTTTGAAAGGGAACAAGGAGCAGGGGTTGGATTGGTTCTCAGTTGTCTGAGAAGACTGGCAGGAGACTGGGATCGAACCACTGAGATACTGGAGCTTCACACTGGCTTGTGAAAAAAACTGTTAAATTTTTAGGAATTTCATGAGCTAGTTTTTAATTATAGCTACTAATAAAAATTAAATCATATAAACTTAAAAATTTTTTAAATGTTAAAAATAGGCGATTATATTAAATATTTATCACTTCCTAATTATTTTACTACATTTTATCATTTACATATATTGTATCTCTGTGGTGGGAAGGCTTAAATGGCATGCTTCTAGCATCTCTTTCCATATTCACTTTCAGTTACTTCTTGTTGGTAACCTGAAGTAGACAATGATGAGAGTACTGCCACAAGGGAAATTGGCAAGCAGTAGGGCTTATGATTTATTGTTTTGTTGATTGTCTAGATCAGGGTTTAGAAAACTAGGGGTCTCCTAAATCTTAGGAGAAGATTAAGAACATACTTTATATATAAATATAAAGCTTTTGCACAGTGAAGGAAGCAATCAACAAAACAACAAGACAATATACTGAAGGGAAGAAGATATTTGGAAGTGACACATTTGAAAAGGGGTTAATATCCAAAATATATAAGGAATTTATACAACTCAACAGCAAAATATAAACAAAATAAACTGAATTATCTGGTGAAAAATGGGCAGAGGACTTGGGTAGACATTTTTCCAAAGAAGATACACAAATAGCCAACAGACAGGTGAAAAGATGCTCAACATCATTAATCATCAAGGAAATGCAAATCAAAACCACAATGAAATACCACTTCATCCCTGACAGAGTGCCTAGAATAAAAAAGACAGGAAATAACAAGTGTTGGTAAGGATGTGGAGAAAATGGAACCCTCATGCTCTATTGGTGGGAATTCAAATTGGTACAACCATTATGGAAAACTGTATGGAAGTTCCTCAAAAAATTAAAAATAGTATTAAAACATGATGTGTAATTCCAATACTGGGTATTTGCCCAAAGAAAATGAGAACACTAGTTTGAAAAGCTATATGCAACCATGTTTATTGCAGCATTCTTTACAATAGCCAAGATATGGAAACAAGCCAAGTATCCACTTATAGATGAATGAATAAAGCATGGTATATATATAATGAAATATTACACAACTATAAAAGAGAATGGGATACTGCCCTTTGCAACGGCATGGCAGACCTAGAGAGTATAATGCTAAGTGAAATAAGTCAAACAGAGAAAGGCATAAACCCATATGATTTTACTCATCAATGGATTTTAAGAAACAAAGCAAAGTAAACAGACACAAGAGACACACAAAAAAAGCAGAATCTTAAATACAGAGAACAAACTGGTGGTTATCAGAGGGGAGGTGGATGGGAGAATGTGTGACATAGATAAAGGATATTAAGAGTACTACACTTACTGTGATGAATACTGAGTAATGTATAGAATTGTTGAATCATTATATTGTACACCCAAAACTAATATAACACTGTATGTTAACTATACTTCAATAAAAAAAAAAATAGTTCCAGAAAAAAAAAAAAGGAATTAAAGGCCTTCACCATAGTTCTAATCATGAGGAAGCCCTCTGTGATGCTATAAAATAGAATGACTAGCTCTTCTTTACATCTATTCATTGCAACCCTAGAGGTGCTATTTATTATTTGTGTCTGTAAATTTAGTGCTTTGGTCAGGACCACCTGTAGTTTCTCTAAAACGCAGATTTCTGGGCCCCACTCCAGATTTATCCAATCAGAACCTCTGAGGTAAAGTCAGGAAACCATGTTTTTATCTGGATCTTTATGATCTGGGGGATCTGGACCACATTTGGGAAAGCACTGTTCCAGAGCAGAGACTTTCAAATATTTTTAACCACAACTCACTTAAGAACATACTTGATATTGTGACCCAGCATTCATGTACATGTGTTTGCAGAAATGTGAACATTCTGATTTTCTTATTGTGTACTTTTATTCAATACATGTTCAAAAGCCATTCTGTACAAGACTATTTAGCAAAATGTCATCATGGGGCTCATAGTTTGTAATTTTATAAAGAATAACCAAAAGCTGTAAGGAGTAAATCTACATTCCCAGTGGTAAAGTATTGCTTGAAATTTTTTAAAATGGTTCTTTCCCCTTCAAGATTTATTGAGGTATAATTGAAAAATAAAATGGTATATATTTAAAATGTACAACATAATCATTTGATATATGTATATTTTGTGAAATAATTACCACAATCAGATTGATAAACACTATCACTTCATAGTTACTCTTTTTTTTTTTGTGGCAACAACACTTTAGATCTACTCTCTTAGCAAATTTCAAGTATATAATACAGAATTATTAGTAATAGTCACCATGCTCTATATTAGTGCCCCAGAACTTACTCATCTTATCATGAAAGACTTGTAGCCTTTGACCAGGATGCTCTCCTTTCCCCAACCCCAGTCCCTGGCAACCACCATTTTACTGTGTTTAGATGAATTTGACTTTTTTTTTTAAATTCACATGTAAGTGATATCATACAGTAGTTGTCTTTCTGTCTAGCCTATTTTAGTTAGCATAATAAAATGTCCTTTAAGGTTCATTTATATTGTTGCAAATGGTAGAATTTCCTTTTTTCTTGTGGCAGAAAAATATTTCATTATATACATATATAATATATATTCATTATGTCATATTCACATATATAATATGTATGTATATATGTATGTATGTATATATCACACCTTCATCCATCCATCCATCAATGGACATTTAGGTTATTTCCACATCTTTGCTATTGTGAATGATGCTACAATGAACATGACTGAAGATATCTCTTTGAGATACTGATTTTGTACTCCTAACTCTGGAAACAAACAAAGGGTTACAGAAGAGGAGGTGGATGGGGGGATAGGGTAACTGGGTGATGGGCATTTAGTAGGGCACATGATGAGATGAGCACTGAGTATTATACTATATGTTGGCAAGTTGGATTTAAATAAAATCTTTAAAAAAAGAGACACTGATTTTGTTTCTTTGGATATATATTCTGAAATGAGATTGCTAAATTATATGGTAGTTTTATTTTTAATTTTTTGAGGAGCCTCCATGTAGTTTTCCATAATGGTTACACCAATTTACATCCCCACCAACAGTGAACATGGGTTCCATTTTCTCTGCTCCATTTTCTCTGTTCCATTTTCTCTTCATATCTTTCCCAATATTTGTTATCTCCTGTTTTTTTAAATGAAAGCCATCCTAACAGATATGAGGTGATATTTCATTGTGGTTTTGATTTGCATTTCCTTGATAATTAGTGAGGTTGAGGATCATTTTATGTATCTGTTGGACATTTATATTTTTTGCAATAATGTCTATTCAGATCTATTGCCCATTTTTAATCAAACTATCTTTTTGCTATTGAGTTGTAGGAATTCCTTATGTATTTTTGATATTAACCTCTATTAGTTATATGCTTTGCAAATTTTTTTTTCCATTCCACAAGTTGCCTTTGCATTTTTTGTTTCCTTTGCTGTGCAGAAGCCTTTAGATTGATGTAGTGCTAGTTGTTTTAGTTTTTATTTCATGAGCTTTTTTTTTTTTAATTTTTTTATTTATTTATTTATGATAGTCACAGAGAGAGAGAGAGGCAGAGACACAGGCAGAGGGAGAAGCAGGCTCCATGCACCGGAGCCCGATGTGGGATTCGATCCCAGTTCTCCAGGATCGCGCCCTGAGCCAAAGGCAGGCGCCAAACCGCTGCGCCACCCAGGGATCCCTTTCATGAGCTTTCTTAACTGCTCTGGGTAGGGCTTCCAGTAATATGTTGGATAAAAGTGGTGAGAGTAGGCAATATTGTCTTGTTTTCACCATTGTGTCTGATGTTAGTTGTGAGTTTGTCATATATGGTCTTTATGTTGTTGAGGTAGTTCCTTCAATGATTAATTCATTGAAAGTTTTCATTGTAAAAGTCATTGAATGTTATCAGATGTTTTTCTGCATTTATTGAAATGCTTATATGACTTTATTCTTCATTCTGTTAATGTATAAATCCTATGTATGTTAAATCCTTGCAACCCAGGGATAAATCCCACTTGATCATGCTGTATGATCCTTTTAATGTGCTGTAAAGTTCTATTGCATAGCATTTTCTTGGGGATTCATGAGGATATTGGCCTATCACTTTCTTTCCTTGTAGTGTCTGTATCTTGTTTTGGTATCAAAGTAACACTGCCCTTGTAAAATGACTTTAGAAGTGTTCTCCCCTATCCAATTTTTGGGAAAAATTTGAAAAGTATTGGTGTTAATTTTTGAAATGTTTGGTAGAGTTCACCAGTGAAGTCATCAAGCCCTAGGGATAGTATGTCTTTGTTAGGAGATTGCTGAATACTGATTTAATCTCCTTACTTTTATTGATCTATTCAGATTTTCTATTTTTTCATGATTTAGTCTTGATAGGTTGTATGTTTCTTAGAGTTTAACTTTTTCTTCTAGGTTACCCAATTTGTTGTTGTATATTATGATCCTTTCTATTTGTATAGTATCAATTTTAATGCCTCCTCTTTCATGTAGAATTTTACACATTTCAGTTTTTTTTTTTTTTTTGAGTTAGTCTAGCTAATAGGTCTGTCAATTGTCTTCGTGTTTTCAGAAACAACTCTTAGCTTCACTTACCTTTTTAATTGTTTTTCTGGTCTGTATTTTATTTATTTCTGCTTTAGTCTGTTATTTCTTCTGTTAACTTTAGGCTTAGTTTATTCTTTTTGTAGTTTTTTGAATTTTAAAATTACTTATTCATTCGAGATCACAGTATTTTCTTAATGTTGATGTTTATCACTATAAATCCCCCTCAGAACTATTTTTGCTGCATCCCATAAGTTTTGAGATTTCTAGTTTTGAATTTGTATTTTCATTTCAAGGTATTTTTTGCTTTCCTTTTTGATTTCTTCCTTCTCCGATTGGTTGCTCAGAACTATGTTGTTCAATTCTACATTTTCATAAATTTTTCCAGGTTTCCTACCATTACTGACTTCAAATTTCATATCATCATTGTTTGCAAAGATACCTCATATTATTTCAAACTTCTTAAATTTCTCAAGACTTATTTTGTGATCTACAACATGATATATCCTGAAGAATGTTCCATGTGTGCTTGAAAAGAATGTGTAGTCAGCTGCTGTTGGATGGTATGTTCTGTATAGACCTTTTGGGTCCATTTGATCTAAAGTGTAGACAACTCCAGTATTTCTATATTGGTTTTCTGGATGATCTATGCATTATTCAAAGTGGTGTATTGAAGTCTCCTACCATTGTTGTATTATTATCTAGTTATCCCTTGACTTGTTAGTAATTGTTTAATATATATATATATATATATATGTTCTGTTGTTGAGTGTATATATCTATATCTATCTATATATATATGTTTACAATTGTTATATCTTCTTGCTGAATTGATTCCTTTATTTTTATTTATTTATTTATTTATTTATTTATTTATTTATTTATTTATTGAGAGACACAGAGAGAGAGAGAGAGGCAGAGACATTGGCAGAGGGAGAAGCAGGCTCCATTGCAGGGAGCCTGACATGGGACTCGATACCGGGTCTCTAGGATCAGGCCCTGGGCTAGGCGGCACTAAACCGCTGAGTCACCCGGGCTGCCCTGACTCCTTTATTATTATATAATAACTTTCTATGTCTCTGGATACAGTGTTTGACTTAAAATCTATTTTGCTGTATATAAGTTTTGTTATCCCTGCTGTCTCTCGGTTTCCACTTGCATGGGATACCTTTTTCCATCCCTTCACTTTGAGTGTGTGTGTATCTTTAAAGCTGAAGTGAGTCTCTTGTAGGCAGCAGACAGTTGGGCCTCATATTTCTTTTATCCATTCAGTCACTCTATATCTTTTGATTAGAGAATTTAATCCATTTACATTTAAACTATTATTGATAGGTAAGGACTTACTAATGCTATCTAATGGTTTTCCAGCTGTTTCGTAGTTTTTCTCTTCCTCTCTATGTCTTCTTTCATGAACTGATGATTTTCCTTAGGGATATACTTTAATTACCTTCTCTTTGTCTTTTGTATGTCTAATGTTTGCTTTGTGGTTACCATGAAATGTACATAAAAATGTTATAGTTGTGAGTCTCTTAAATTGATAACAACTTAACTTTGATTGCATACAAAATCTCTACACTTTTACTCCTTTCTCACTTTAATATTTTGCATGTCATGATTTACATTTCTTTATATTGTGTGTCCATTAAAATTTATTATAACTGTAGTTATTTTTAACGGTTTTGTTTTTAAGTTTCATACTAGAGGTAAGTGGTTTATACAACACATTACAGTATTAGGATATTCTGAATTTGACTATACACTTACCTTTATCAGTGTGTCTTGTTTTAATATATTTTCAATGTTACTATTAGCATCCTTTCATTTCGGCTTAAAGAATTCCTTTTAGAATTTTGTCAGGCAGGTCTAGTGGTAGTGAACTCTCTCAGCTTAGTTTGCCTGGGAAAGTCTTTATCTCTCCATATATAAAGGACAGTTTTGCCAAGTAAAGCATTCTTCGTTGGCATTTTTTTTTCTTTCAAAACTTTGAATATATTAACCCACTCTACTGGCCTGCAGAGTTTTTGCCGAGAAATCCACTCTGCCCAATGGGAGTTCTTTTGTATGTAATATTGTTTTCTTCCTGCTCATTTCTCTCATTTTCTTTGACTTAAGACAGTTTGGTCACAATGTGTCTTGGAGAAGCTCTCTTTGGATTGAATCTGTTCAAGGCCTATGAACTTGAATGTCCAAATCTCTTCTCAGATTTGGATAAAGGTCTCAGCCATTATTTCTTCCAACAAGCTTTCTGTCCCCTTGCTGCCACTTTTCTTCTGGGACATTTGCAATTATTTTGTTTTTTGTTTCATTTTGTTTTTGATTGTGTTCCATAATTTACAGGGGCTTTCTTCACTCTTTTTTCCTTTTAATTTGTTCTCCTACCAGATAGCTTCAAATGTGCTGTGTTTAAGTCCACATATTTTTCTTCTGCTTTATTAAGTCTGCTATTGATGCAATTTTTTTGGTTCATTCATTGTATTCTTCAGCTTCAAAATTTCTCCTTAGTTCTTTTTTTTATGATTTCTATGTCTCTGTTAAACTTCTCACTTTAATCATGTATTGTTTTTCTGATTCCATTGAATTATCTGTCTATGTTTTCTTTTAGTTTGCTGAATTTCCTTAAAACAACTATTTTGAATTCTCTGTGGGGTGAAATGCAGATCTTCATTTCTTTGGGTTCAGCTTCTGGAAAATTATTGTGTTCCTTTGATGGTATCATGCTTCCTTAATTTTCATGTTCCTTGAATTTTGAATTGCTGCCTTCACATTTGAAGATGCAGTCATGTCTCCAGTGTTAATGACTGCTTCAGAAGAAAAATACTTTCTGTCATTCTTGCTAGAGATTCTGAGACTTTCTTAGACATTTTCTATGGATATGCCTGCTCTATACTTCTTTTTCCTTCTTAAATCCTTAAAATTGTATGCCTTCTCTTGATCTTGCAAAGCCAGATTGGTTGTTAACAAACTCCCATTGCTTTCCCTAGGGTGGTGCTGAATTGTCAAGTTGTATTTTCTCCTAGTCCTATAGTATCAGGCTAGTTTTCTGCATGTGCTCACCTGCAAAGTTTGCCATCTGCAGAGGTTCACACTTGCCACCTTTTTAGCATGTACAGGTAGCTTCTAAGGAGTAGGGTGTGTGTGGGGGAGATTTGCAGAATGTTAGCAGTAAAGTGAAGCTGTTCCTCTTATCCTCTTCTGTACATCCAATATTGGATTTTTTTTTTCTTCAACAGTGTCTTCTGGACTTCCACAATGGTAATATAAGGTACCTTGTCTGTGGGTGATTGTCAAAATCTGTATTCTTTAAAGGAAGATGGGAGAAAACTCAATTGTGAAAACCCATCATGTTTGTAACTCCTCTGATGTTTTCTACTTGAATCTATTCCATTTTATCTTATTTTTTAAAAAGATATTAGGCAAATTCATAAACTGATTTCATGTCTCATTAATTGATCACAAACTATAGTTTATAATACATTGATGTAGAAGGTTTGAATTTATACTGCATGCCCTTTTTTTCCCTAATTTAAGAGTTTCCATAGCAGATGAAAAGTCAGCTGTCATACTTGCATACTTAGTTAACTTGATTATTTCCGGCAAGACTGGATTCACTCCTTCTCTTCCTTTGCCCTAAAGTAAAGGGATAAAGCTTTTCTAGTGTTATTAAAGTTCCATTTAACTAGTGATTTCCATTTGTCTCACAACACCATCAGGTATTAACCATGGCAGCCACAGCTCCGCATCCCATTGGTGACCCCCTTCCTCTTTATCACTTGCTGAAAAACCCTGGTTTGTCTGTATATATCCCACCTGGCACAGCACAACATTCATTCACTGTTGGCCTAGGGTTTCCTCTACCATTCTAGGGTTTGCTACCACTCTTGTAGGTATGAATAATTTGCCAAGTGTAACCTTGTGACTTTTCTTTGTTCTTGAGAATTATCTATCAAGGGAAAGTACCAAATAATTTCTTATCAGAGAAAGGTCTAAGAAGATAAGTCTATTTTCCTAATGCTGCTGAAAAAAATCTTAGACAAGTTCATTTTACGAAGACCTTTACCTTTCATTCAGGAATTAAGATATGGAAGCTTTTTTCAGGGCTATTTTTATAGGATGAGTTTATAAGCCAAAAGTAGGAGATATAGTGTGGTTATAGGGAGCTTCAATTTGGGATGATCAGGCACAAAATCTTAATCTATTTTATGTTAGCAAGTGAGGTCTATCTTTATTTCTTCTTATTTTATCTCCTTTTTAAAATTCATTTCAGTCACCCATTTTACACATATACATTGAGAGCTTACCATGTACCAGGCACTGGGGTGGAAAAGCAATAGAAAAGTGTCCTGAGGGACACCTGGGTGGCTCACCAGTTGAGTGTTTGCCTTTGGCCCAGAGAATGATCCTGGAGAGCCGGGATCGAGTCCACATCGGGCTCCCTGCATGGAGCCTGCTTCTCCCTCTGCCTCTGCCTGTGTCTCTGCCTCTTTCTCTGTGTCTTTCATGAATAAATAAATAAAATCTTGGGAAAAAAAAAGGGAGGGGGGAAGTGTCCGGATTTACACTTGGGGTGGGGTGGGGGTGCTGCAATCTGATAGTGGGAGAAAGACTCCAGTTAATCAGAAATTATAATATTATAATAAAAGAGATATTTAAATCAGAGTGGAGCAATCAGGTAAGGCTTTTCTGTGGGGTAATATTTGACCTAAGTCTCAAAGAGTGAATAAAAGTATAAAGAAGTCAAAGAAAGGGAAGTAGGGCATTTGCCTTAGGTTGTGTTTCTCTGAAAATAGAGCCCGTCCTAAGGACTCAGGTACAAGTTGGTTAATTTGCAGCATGATCCAGGAAGCTAGAGTGAAAGAATGTGAGGCACAGAAAGAAGAGAAAGTCATAAAGGTTGTTTGTGAGCTCATTACAACTGTGGACAACTGGAGTTTTATTTTATCGAAGACCTTTGGAAAAACATGTAAAATGCACCACAGAATTGTCTTCTAAGGACAAAGGGTAGGGCATCTCTCCATCAACTCCTATCCTCATTGGAATATGATGTATGCACATGTTGCAGTGGAGGAAAGAAAATGTAGAATTGTTTGTCTTGTTTTCTAATGGGTAAACATTCTCATTCTTTGCAGTCAGTGACAAATGGGGCAGAGTTGAGGCATTCTAAGTATCTTGTACTATTTTCCAAATGTTCTTCATTTCATGTGAGAGTTGAGGTTTGCCTAAATTTCCCTTAATTTACCTTCATAGGGCCTTACAATTTGGATAGATTCTTTACTCAGTCTCACGTATGTAATACAACCAATTTCAGTGTAGTATTGTTGATATTCATTTAGTTTCAAGTTCTAAGTTTTAGTGAAAGCTTAAAATGATCTTAATGAGGATTGCTCTCTTGATGGCATTTTGAACTCTTGTATGATATTGGCATAGTAGTTTACCTTACGAAATACACTTGAATGTGAAAAGTTCTATATCATCTTCAATAGGAACATTTGTAGAAATCAACTTTTGCTTGATAAAAATATTTTTAGGACTGCTTTTTCGGTTCTGTTTTCCTAGTTTTTATGAGTGCAGGAAACGAATCAGAAGAATTATTCATGATCAGTAAGCAATAAAAACCACAATCTCATAATTACAATGTTAAAAAGAACACTATGTTGCTTCCATATCTTGCTTATTGTGAATAATGCTGCAATGAGCACAGGAGTGTATAAATCTTTTCAAATCAGTGTTTTCATTTTCTTTACAGAAAATTCATCAAACTGGAATTGCTGGATTATATGGTAGTTCTATTTTTAATTTTTAAGGAACCTCCCTACTGTTTCCCATAGTCACTGCACCATTTTGCTTTCCCACCAAGAATTCCCTGTTCTCCACATCCTTGACCACACTTGCTATTTCTTGTCTTTTGATAATAGTCATTATGACAAGTGTGACATATCTTGTGGTTTTGGTTTGCATTTCCCTGATGATTAGTGACGTTGAACATCTTTTCATATGTTTGTTTGGTCATCTGTATGTCCTCTTTGGAGAAATGTCAGGTCTTCTATTCATTTTTTAATTGGATTGTTTGTTTGTTTTTTACGCTGAGTTGTGTGGGTTTTTAAAAATAATATTTTTGATATTAGCCCATTATCAGTTATATCATTTGCAAAATATCTTCTCATTCACTAAGTTGACTTTTCATTTTACTAGTGATTTCTTTCACTGTGCATAAGCTTTCTGGTTTGATGTAGTCCCATTTGTTTACTTTTGCTATTGTTGTCCTTGTCAGAGGAGAGATATCCCAAAACTATTGCTCAGACTGATGTCCGAGAACTTAATGCCTATGTTTTCAATAGATGAATGGATAAAAAAGATGTGGTAATTGTATAAAATGGAATATTACTCAGCTGTAAAAAGAATAAAGTCTTGCTATTTGAGACAACATGGATAGGCCTAGAGGATACTATGCTAAGTTAAATAAGTCAGACAGAGAAAGATAAATACAGTATGATTTCACTTATATGTGGAATCTAAAAAACAAAACACAACAAGACAGAAACAGACTCATATATGCAGAGCTCATAGATTCAGGGAACAGTCTGATGGTTGCCAGGGAAGGTGAAGGTGAGGAAATGGGTGAAATAGGTGAAGGAAATTAAAAGATAGAAACTTCTAGTTATTAAAAAAATAAGACATGTGGGAAGAATGTATAGCATATGTAACAACTTTGTATGGTGACAAGTGGTAGCTAGATTTATTTAGGTGTTTCTTATATCATATATTATATGTAATATATATATTGAATATATATTGAATCACTAGGCTGTGCACCTGAAACTAATATAATACTATCTGTCAACTATACTTCAACAACAACAACAACAAAAAAACCGCTATGCACTAGCCTGAGAAATATGTGGATAGGAAAACAATTTAATGATTTTAAAAGCAAAATATAAATTTTGGTATAAAATGTTATCAATAAATCATTTTATATAATTAGAACAAAATTACATAATTAGATTAGAATAACTTTCTTTATAATAAACTAATTTGCAATAGAAGCTGGTCTCTTGGATAAGTAAAATGAATTTTAGTATAGAGAAAACAAAATCATGGCTGGAAATATTATTCAAGTATTTTATTCTTAATTCTTTATATTTTACAGATTTTATTTTCAAAATGGCTAATTTATAGTATTTTCCCAAACATTACAATTTATCATTTTTTATTCTTTCAAAGTTGGCACACTAAGATTATTTTGTTGGCATACTCAACTTGTTACCTGAATTTTAAAAAAGTTTAGGTGCAGGGGATCCCTGGGTGGCCCAGTTGTTTAGTGCCTGCCTTTGGCCCAGGGCGTGATCTTGGAGTCCCAGAATCGAGTCCCACGTCGGGCTCCCTGCATGGAGCCTGCTTCTCCCTTTGCCTGTGTCTCTGCCGCTCTCTCTCTCTCTCTCTCTCTCATGAATAAATAAACAAAGTTTAAAAAAAAGTTTAGGTACAAATAGCTCTTTCAAAGTAGAGTTTCAAGGTAGAATTTTTTAGGATTTTAGAACTTTTTTTAACAGCAACAAGAAAAAATACTCTAAATAACAATTTAAAAATATAAATATAAATATATACATATATCTCACCACTAGCATGATTTAAAATTTTCAGGTTTTTTTTTTTTTTTTTTTTTCTGGAAAGTTTTGAGTAAAACCTACTCCTATCCTTTTTTGGTGGATATCATAGTTTCAAATAATTAAGATACATTTTCAGGGGCAAAGACTAAATGATATTAGGGCTATTTTCAGGGTTTACTTCCTAAAATACCTGCCTACAAAACATGGGGCATGGGGCATGGGGCATGACCAAAAAATGGTCATATGAAAAAAAATGGTCATATGTTTATACTTTTTTTTTTAAGATTTTATTTATTTATTCATGAGAGACACACACAGAGGCAGAGACACAGGCAGAGGGAGAAGCAGGCTCCATGCAGGGAGCCCAATGCGGGACTCAATCCCAGGACTCCAGGATCACACCCTGGAGGTGCTAAACCACTGAGCCACCCAGGCATCCCATATATTTATATCTCTTTGAATCCAAGGATCCAATCATCTTCACATCCAATCTTCAGGGCTACTTCCTTCCAAGCTTTATAGACAATCTACTATTAACTGTTGATGTTTCCATGATCACCAGCAGCATGTTTGTCTACAATGTTTTCAACATTATATAGGAATATTAGAACTTTAAACTTAGAAGGAATCCCTACAATTATCTATATGCATGGAAGGCTTTTCCTTTTCAAAATCAGTAGGTATCTATAGTGCTGAAAGATTTAGCAATCAGCTCTCTTAGGGAAAAAAAATCTCAGATTTAAAGAGCTTAACAATTTCTGCACTGTAAATACTCCCACCATGGCCAGTTTTCAAGGTTTCAGCATGATAACTTCACTGAATGTGGTGTCCTTTATATAATATTTTCACCATATAGCTACAGTACACCTAAATAACTTCAAGAACATAGATAATAGCAAAATACAAAGTGATAACACTTTGAATATATACTACCTTTGTGTTTTAATATAGTTTATTTAATTGTAAATTTATATAATTTAATCTTTATTATTGGCTGTGTTTAAAAACGGGCTTGCAGAGTTCCTAAGAATTTAGCAAGCAGCTCTCACAAGCTATATACACCAGCTCTAGTATACCACTGGACTATCAAGGTGTTATTCTTGCTGATTTACAAATGGAGAACCTGTGACTCAAATGAGGAAAGGTAAAAGAACATGCATTGACCACCTATTTGAGGTCACGCATGGTGAGAGTCACTTAATAAATCATAGTTCATAAATTGTCTGAACAGCTCAGGGAGACAGGATGTTTTATTCCAGTTTTATAGATACAAAAACAGATTTCTCTAAATGTCACAATGCTATTAGGCGATAAACTCAGGATTAGATCCCAGGTTCTCCGACTCAGGATTCTCAATTTTATTTATACCAGTATCTCTTGCTCTCTAGGTTTTCCGCATAAACTATGGAAGAACATCAAAAGCTATCAGATAAGACACTGAGACACAGCAATGAGCTGTGTACCTTTTAGCATACTATTTTTTTAGGGACGCCTGGGTGGCTCAGTCAGTTGACCATCCTACTCTTGATTTCAGCTCAGGTCATGATCTCAGAGTCTTAAGATCAAGCCTGGCATTGGGCTCCATGCTTGGCAGGGAGTCAGCTTGAGAGTCTCTCCTTTTCCCTCTCCCCTTCCCTCTCCCTCTCCCCCTACCCCTCCTCCATCTCTCTCTCTAAAATAAATAAATACATCTTTAAAAAAATAAAATACTATTTTTAGTGATGAATGTGGCTACAGATTTCAAAAATAACAATATATAAACTGGATAATTATGACTGCACTGATTTGATTTCAGAAATAAACATATTGGTTTAAAATTTTTAATTAACTAAAAAGCTTAGGTAAAAATAAGACTAAGGAAGACAGAGAGAAACATATCATAGTACAGTAGTTGTAAGTATGATGTAATGATGGGTAGAGTGTAACAGTACAGTAGTTGTAAATAGTTGACTTTTTGTGAAATCAGTACTGTGAGGGCTGACAGCTCAATATAGAAACTAGAGAGGAGACACAGAAATCCAACAAAACAGTGTCTAAGGTGAGTCATTATTCGGGATCAATATGTTACTAACTTACTTTTATTGTATGTTGCTTTTAGTCAAACATCAAAAAGAAATCAGCATAAAACTAACCTCCATCACTACTGATTGTTTGTAGTCACTTTGAAGATTCATATAATGTAATATTATCACATAATATAATTCAAAAAGTCTGTACACAAATGCTGAAAGAAAATAAAGATTAAACAACAATAAAATAATCAAATTATAATCCAGTTACCTTGTAAGAATGGTGAAAATGGATTTAGAAGTGAAAGATCCACCTTTTAGAGTGTCTCTTCATAAGCACACTATTAATTCAAATTAGCTTTTTCTGATATATGTTTTGGGGCAATATAAGGTGAGAAATTTCTGTGTAAATATTATATTCACAAATAAATGTTGTTATGCTTTATATTTTAAAAAAGCATCAGGTACTGTGCATTTCACTTAGCATAAAGATCAAGAGGTCCAGAACCACTAAGCTACAAATCTTTTTGGGCAATAGGGACTATTTCCTTCATTTTAAGAAGGAAAAGTACTTTAAATTCTGATCGTTAGACACCTGGGTGGCTCAGTGGTTTAGTGTCTGCCTTCAGCTCAGGGCGTGATCCTGGGGTTGCAGGATCGAGTCCCACATTATGCTCCTAGTGGGGAGCCTGATTCTCCCTCTGTGTCTCTGCCTTTCTCCGTATGTCTCTCATGAATAAATAAATAAAATCTTAAACAAAATTCTGAGTGTTCAAGGTGTTTTGGTATTGTAAACTATTGCACTTTGTAATTAGTCTTCTAAGTTACCTGAACCTAAATCATAATTAATTTTCTTCTTTCAAAATAATATCACCAAAAGTGATATTTGGAACCAACACCAAATTTAAACAATTTCCTTGTTTTCTGTCTGCGTCCTTCAGGGCATTTGGGGGTGATCCACAGAGAGTTTCTAAATGGGAAGCTCCCTGCCTTTCCCCAGGGTACCAGCTGCTCCTTGGCACATTGCTACTAGCATGAGCAATTTCAGGAGTTTGTGAGACAGGGCCTTGTGAGACAAGTTCTCATCTCTCTGCTGTTGACTTGAAGCCTGACAAACTATGATAAGTGAGAGTGACAAATGGTCATTACTATTCCAGAGATCTTCCAAAGGGGCAGAGCCTGAACATGGAGCTCAATACGCTTCCATTTCACTCCTAACTTAGAGAAAACAGAACTCAGGAAAACTAAAATTGTTAAACTAATTAAATCATTTGCAAGCAAATAAACTAGGAGAAGAAGGCACTCATGCCCCAAAGAATGTGCAAACATGAGAACATTAGAGTTAGATTTTATCCTGATGTGTTTCTAGTATCTTTATAACATGGCATTTTTGTTTCCCTGATAATTTATGCAGTCGTATCTGATATGTAAACAACTTAGATTCTTTCTCTAGCAGTGCTCTGATTGTTCTATACTGTGGAATTCATTATAAGGCAGACTCACTGTGTATCTTATGCAAAGACAGTTATTATTGGAAGTACAAGAAAACCTGATTAAAACACTTTAACATTAGCCTAGTCTTCCACTATAAATCTCATGGATTAGATGTATATGGCAGGGTTTATACTATTACACCACCACGTTACCATTACTTCCTTGCCTTTTTGGTTCAAGATTCAGAAATCTATGCCAGGATAGCCAAGGCCTGAGTTTTTATCTGGTGATTAAGCCAAAAAACATTAAAGAGGCTTCTTCCCACAATTCCTTGCCTTACTCCATTATCTGTCCACTGCATTATTCTTCACACTATTAAAGTGTAATAGAGACCAGAGGGAAATTTATCTCTCTTCTTTAAAGCATGTCTCATATATTTGTCTGAGTGCATAGGCATTATAATGATAGGTGCTTTCAAAGAACCTAGAGATAAAAAGAAGCACCTAAATCAATGTCCAGAACACTAGAACCATTATTACTTGATAGGAGACACAGAAACAGGTCATACTTTTGAACATTTTTCTTAGGATTAAAAAGAAAAACTTTTATGTTTTAGCAAATAGAAAGAGCAGCAAATTGTTTTGGGAAGGAGACGGCTGTATGAGAATATGGTGTGGGGGCCAAGAACAGGACCTCGAGCCAGACTACGCAGAGTCAGGTCCCCACTCCGTCTCTTCCTATTGTGTCTGTGTCACTGTGGGTGCATTACTTAATCCTCTGTATTTCAGTTACAATGAGGATAATAGTATCCATCAGTGAGACTTAATTAAGATTAAATGAATGGATACAAGTAAAATACTTTGTTAAGTAAATAATCAATAAATATTAGTTATTATATTATACACCATGTTTAAAATACCTCCTTTTTGCTATTGGATAGAAAAAAGAAGATGTAGCTTGTCCTATCAGACAATTACGAGGATTACGTATTTGTTAATTTAATCAAGTGAGTACCCACCTGGATGATTTTGACATAACATAGTAGGAATTATTAATGACATATTTGTCTATCAGGTGTTACATGTAATAATATGGAAGACATGTTGGAAGTAGGGGACTTTTATTAATTGTATTTGTAATTGGTTTCTTAGAGATAAATCTGTCAACATTTAGTTTATTCCACTTAAATAAAGAAACATAGTTATACATATTGTGAAATATGATTTCTTCCTGAACAAAACTATGTGGAAATGTGTTACCTTGATTAATCTGTAGCATAAATTGTTAAAGACTTTTTTATGTTCCACTGACCCAAAATTTGACAGTAATGTGTTTAGATTCCAGCAAAACCAAAAGAGCCACTTATAATAAGATCTATAATGATAGCAGTAGTCTGCTTTCTAATTTTACATAAAAGAAACAACTCTGAAAAAGATAATTACTATCTGGACTAAAATTTCACATTTTCTAGAACAAAGTAGACATTTAATAAGTTTTAAAAAAAATGAATGAAAACATATGCAGACGAGTTTTTATTCTTGATTCCAGCATTTAATATTTATGTTACTATAAACTTTAAAATGCCAACTTTAGTTAATATACAATGTTAAGAGATGAACATAGACAATACTGACAATTGACAAAATAGCATCAGGTCTCATTTTTAAGAGCCACATTTGACTTTAAGCTTCAGGAAAGCAGAGATCATCCCAAGTGCCCTAAACAATGCCAGGCACCCAGTAGGTCCACAATCAGTATATTTGTTACTGTTATAGCTCTGGAATTAGACTAGAGAGACTAAGGCCTTTGTCTTTATCCCAAAAATTTAAAAATAAAGAAATCAGGAGAGATTAATGAGAATAATACATTTGAGATATGGTTTTACTGCTTTTTGTGAGAATACAGATTTTTGAGAGGGCATTGAATGCATTTATTTAATATGGATAGATTTTGGATTTTTGTATTTTTTTGCTTATTGAATAATAGAGTTTCAAATTGTTCAGGCTACTCTAAGGGGTGTGTGTGTTATATAAACAAATATAGGAGATGAATAGAAGTTTCTGGTTCAAAGATTTTTGAAAACAGTCTTTAAGACCATTTTTACTTTAGGTTCAAGATGATGCATTAATTTTTCTTTTGGATTATTTTTAGATTTTGACTTCTTTTTGCTTCAGGAGAGGTCAGTATACTAACAATAGCTATAACAATAACAGCACACCTCTCATTTACTGGACCACAAATGCTCCAGGCACAGTGCTGAGCATTTTACATGTACTGACAGCGTGACTGCATAGAAGTTATCTCCATTTATAGATGAGTAAACAGGAGAGAGAAATTAAATGAATTGTTCAAGCTCATACAGTAGGCAAATTTCAAAGCCAAGTTGTGAACCTATGCTGTCTGTCTTCCACCCTCATTATCTGATGAAATCAAAGCCTTTATGCACTTTATATATCATATAATATAAATTATGTAAAATTTATGTATATATGATCTTAGAATTGGTCTTAGTTCACCAATTCAATTAATGGTTATTCAAAGGTCACTTAAAAATAATTTTCCCTTGAGGAAATAGAATCACAAATAATAAAATTCCCAAGAATTTGGAAAAATTTCTCCAAGTTTCTAGTACCTTTATTTTCTAAAATTCTCTCCTATCAGTGGTTTTTTTCTACACCTTCATTTCTTTAAAAATGAATAGAAACAAAGACAAAAGCTTGTCTTGATACAGGTTTAGAGCCAGCCAAATTCAGCTTTTAATTTAAAAACAATTTTTTTTAAAATTTTTATTTACTTACTATAGTCACACACAGAGAGAGAGAGAGAGAGAGAGGCAGAGACACAGGCAGAGGGAGAAGCAGGCTCCATGCACCGGGAGCCCGATGTGGGATTCGATCCCGGGTCTCCAGGATCGCGCCCTGAGCCAAAGGCAGGCGCCAAACCGCTGAGCCACCCAGGGATCCCTAAAAACAAATTTTTTAAGTAGGCTTCACACCCAATGTGGGGCTTGAGCTAATGACCCTGAGATCAAGAGTTGCATGCTCTACTGACTGAGCCAGTCAGGGACTCCCAGATTTAGCTTTTAAAGAGTTAAAATCAACCACAACAAGTTCTGCACTTGACCACCGCAAAGCACTGGCCATCCAGCAGCATTAGGTGATCTTCTCAAGCCTTTTACCCAGAGATAGTGAAGGCAGCTGCTGAGAGAGACAGATGAAGGTTATGGGCCGCTACAGTGTAGAGCTTTCCCGAGAAGGCATTTCCTTGCTAGTCACTTGCCAGAGAGTGATGACAAAGGAACAGATGTCAGTTTTGGTCATATGGTTTCTCCTTTCATGAGTTCTAGGGCTTGGTGGGTGTGTGTGCCATCTGGGCGGTAAGGAAGAGTCTGTGGAAGCATAGATCTTGCAGCTTCTCAGAGCAACCAGTCACCAATTTTGCATGTATCTTGTTCACTGATCAAAATGTTTACCAGCCTAAGACCCAAATGCACAATGCTTTATGACTGAAGAAAAAGCAGGCCATTCACACATCTAGGGAATGCTTATTTCCTGAGATGTGTGAAAGTGTACACTTTCCCAAATGTAATTATTCACTGGCAGCAGTGAGGACCCCCTTCCTCCTCCTCAGAGCAACTGATAGCACCGTATTTGACTTGCTGTAAATTGACATTGTCATCAAACTCCATGATTATGGTATATAGACTATTAAAGCCCACAGACCTGGGCTGGCAGCTATACCTTACACAGTAGTGTCATGATGGAGCCTTGCTATGTTGAGCTCAGCCCAGAAATTCACTGGGATGCCAGCCAATTTGTTTTTAAACATTTTTGGATATGTAGAGAAAGAAGAGCCCAGGAGGCAGACTGAGAAATACTGGTTAGAGGAATTAGAAGGGGAATAGGGAGAATGTTATTCTAGAACCAGGAGAAAGCAGTTGGAGAGGTGAGATTGATCAAGAGCATCAAATACTGCAGAGAGATTAAGTAAGAGAAGAAAAGCCTAGTTTTTAAATTTAGAAACCTATAAGTCATGGAAATGGTTTTAGCAAGAGTGATTTCAATAGTGTGGTTGAAGTAGCAGCAAGCTGCAAAAGGTTGAGGGATGCAAAAGGGGATGTGGAGACAGGAAGTACAAACAACTGTTATGGGAAAGGTACTTGGAAAGGGAAAGAGTAAGGATAGGTCAAAGGTAGACTCTTGATTAAATGGGAAAAGGGAGAACCTATTTATAGGATGCTGAAGTAAGGACCCAGTTGTGAGGAAGTTGATGATGCAGGAAAGAGAAGAGGTCATCGAGAGTATCATGACCTTGAGTAACCGAGAATAGTTAAGATCTAAGGAACAGATGGAAGGACTTAGGTAGATGTTTTCTTTCTTTAGGACAAGAGACCAAGATGGCACAGTTCTCAGTAAGTGTATTTCTGTGGGCAAAGGAGGGTGAGAAAGACCATTCTTGATAGATACCTTTTTTCTCCACAAACTGTGAGGTAATACCTCCTGAAGAAGAGGTTGGAGATAGGATATGATGCCTGGAGAGAGTGATGGGCATTAGGGACAGCCACTGAACGGAATGGGAAAGAGGGCTAATCAAAATGGCCTGGGGAGGTCAGCTGAGGTGGGAGGCAGCATATATTTCACATGATGTTCAGTGTTAGTCTTCAGGAGTCTGGGCACAGAAGCAGAGAGGGCAAATGATAAGTTTGAGAAGCGTCTTCAGTTAGCAAGGGCTGGCACAGAGGGATGTGATTCTGACAAGAAATTTGTTGAAATGATGTGCCATAACATCTGGGCTAGATCAGAAGGAATTCAGACAGAGAGGTGGGGGAGCCTGGGGGGGAGTGGACGATGACCTGCAAGGAAGTAGAGGTGGTCAGAGCATCAGAGACTTCAGAGAGCTTAAAGATCACATGCATGCCAGGTGCTACTTCTGGAATGAGAAGGGCTGTAATCAGTGGGTTCTCTAAGCTGTTTTGGGTGATGGTGGTTCACAATGTGAACCCAGGAACAGGGTAACTGAGGAGGAACAAAGGTACAGGCTTCTGGAGATAAGCTCAGAGTTGGGGTGTCTCACATAGAGCTGCAACAATTTAGCAAACTAAAATTACTTTTTTTTAAAGATTTAATTTATTTATTCATGAGAGAGAGAGAGAGAGAAAGAGGGGCAGAGACACAGGCAGAGGGAGAAGCAGGCTCCATTCCATGCAGGGAGCCTGACGTGGGACTCGATCCCAGGTCTCCAGGACCACACCCTGGGCTGAAGGCAGTGCTAAACCACTGAGCTACCTGGGCTGCCCACTAAAATTACTTTTTAAATTAAATTTTCATTTATCCAGAACCATGAGGGTTTGTTTCTTCCCCAAACTCAGCTAGTGTGATGGTACGATTACTTTGGTGAATATGTCTTGATAGTTAACACCTGTGAGGTGTTCTTTAATCAGCAATGCTGCTCTGCAAAAATGTTCATCATTGTTCTCAGTAGGGCAGACTCTCTGGTGAGACAAATAAATCCCAAAACATCACTTGATTATGGAATATGCTTCTTTTAATGCATCGTTAAATGTGGTTGCTAATATTTTGTTGTAGATTTTTCATCTATGTTCATCAAGGATAGTGGTCTATAATTTTTTCTCTTGTCTTTCTTCCTTCTTTCTTCCCTCCCTCCTTCCTTCCTCCCTCCCATCTCTCTTTCTTTTCTTTTCTTTTTTTCTTTTCTTTTCTTTTTTCTTTCATCCTTGTCTGATTTTGGTATCAGAATAATGCTGGGCTTGTAAAATGGGTTTGGAAGTATTCCCTTCTCTTCAATATTTTGGAAGAGTTTAAGGATAAGTATTAAATCTTCTTTGAATGTTCAGTAAAATTCACCAGTGAAAGAGTCTAGTCCTAGGTTTTTGTTTGTTGGAAGTTTTTGATTACTGATTCAATCTCTTTACTAGAAATTTGGTCTATCAAAGATATTACAGCCTAGCTAAAAGACATGATATAGGCTGTATAGGCCCAAGAATTAGACTAATATTTGATTACTATTTTTTTGACTTTAAAAAACAGGATGGAATTAAATAAAATATGGATAAATTATACTTGGCTTCTTTCCTTTGGGTTTTTTCCTCCTTTTTAATTTAATTTAATTTAATTTAATTTAATTTAATTTAATTTTTAAAAAGATTTATTTATTCATTAGAGACACAGACTGAGAGAGAAAGGCAGAGACATAGACAGGGGGAGAAGCAGGCTCCCCGCAGGGAGCCTGAGGCGGGACTCGATCCCGCATCCCGGGATCACGACCTGAGCTGAAGGCAGGCGCCCAACCAGAGCCACCCAGGCATCCCTTTCCCCTTTTTTAAAATTTCAGTTTCTGGCAAGACATCTCCAAAAGATGTTAATACTTAGAAATGCATGTGAGATCACTCAGTAGTGTATTAAAACACACATCAAAGGCAGAGATAAGGGAATTAGGTCATCCAACAGAATGGATGGGCCTATGGAGAGAAGAGAAGATACTGAAACGAGTGGCTGCGGGTCAGCAGCAGGATCAGTGTCACCAAAGTAGAAGCCAGTCTTCCCCTCAGAACAAGTCCTTCCTCTTTCTGACTTCCTTATTTCTGTTAATGGAGCCCCGAATCCTCTAATCTTCTGGATTTAAACACTGGAGTAATTTCCTGTTATGCTTCTCACACCCCCATAAGTTATCGAGGCCTCTTAATTAATCCTTCATCACCCCTCCAATAGCCTGAAGAATGACTGGTTGGACTGGTGACACTGTTGGCTGCAGCTGGCAGCTAACACGGGAAGAGGGAGTAGGTGCATTCTTCCCTAGTGGTCCCGCCTACTGAGTGATCACATGGCTTCCCTTGCAGATTGCTGCCATTGCCCTAGGACTGCATCGGTGGACTGGGTTATGACACTTTACTCTCACAAGGATCTGTCCCCTCCCAACCCTGGGGGAAGATTCCGTTAATGCCATGTGACTACATGCCACTTAAAAAAGGAAAATATCAATAACAGAAATTGTCTATAGATTAAAAGCTTGAAGGAACTGTAAGGGTCCTAGCTCCTCAAAAGTATTTGATACACACACAAACATGCCCATTCACATACACAAACTCCTTTTGAAATTCCCATTTAAAAATGAATGTCTTTACTGCTGCCAAATAGGTAAACCACAACACTGAAGAGGTTTTCTTTAATTAGCAATTACAAAGATGTTCATGGCTATACTAGTTGAAGTAGGTTAACTGGTGAAACATATAAACCCCAAACGTATAATGGGACAAACAAGAAAGAAGTTCTTGCTCATTTAGAGTCCTAAACAGATGTTCCTTGTTGACAGCTGGCTCTCTTTCAAGGGAAGAACCCAGGTTCTTTTGGTATGTAGCTCTGAGATCTTCAACATATGGGTTCAAAGGTTTGCTTCAAGCCAGTGAAGGAAAAAATGAGTGTAAAGAATTGAATGCACATGTAAGACATTTCCAGGCCTACAAACAGCACATTGGGCTTCCATTCACATTCCAATGGCCAGAACTTAGTCATATGGGAAGGTACTCCATGTTTTCAGGAAGATAAGACATAAGGTTGGTAAAAAAAAAAAAAAAAATTAGCATTTTTTTCCACAATGGGATAGCAACTGGACTAGTGTGGGGAATTTACAGAAAGAACATCTGCTCTCCTGTATCAAGATGGTGGTGGAGGCACACAACAGAGTAGTGGCAAAGGAACAGATCAGACTTTTAAATGCAGAAAGACTCAGTTGTTACATTTAAGGGGAAAAAAATCTCCATTATTTATTCTAATAAAGTCTCCTCATTGTCTAAAACACACCCAAAGGAAGTTTTCTTAAATGAACAAAATTCAGTAATACAAAATTGGCAAACTGACAGGTTGAGATCTGGGCAGCAGCAATCTGCAGGAACTAGACAAGAAGCCGAGACTGAAGAAGCAAAGCCTAGGCAAAAATCCAAGAGTGCCAGGGCAATGCCAACATGAGAAATCAAAGATGTGAATTGAAATCAAGAAGCCATAGAAACCTTGAAACAAAGTAAAATTGGAGTCACAAAACCTGGGTGTGAACCCTGGCCTTATCATTTACTAGCTGACACAGAAGAGGACACTTAATGCCTCTGAGTTTGTTTTCCATTTGTGAACTTGGGGTAATAATACTTATTTCACAACAATTAATTGGAGAGTCAAACAGATGTTGTGTGTCAAAACTCATAGAGCCTGACAAAAGGAGAAAGAGAGCTAATTTTTTTTAAAGATTTTATTTATTTGTTCATGAGAGACAGAAAGAGAGAGAGAAGCAGAGACACGGGCAGAGGGAGAAGCAGGCTCCATGCAGGGAGCCAGATGTGGGACTCCATCCCGGGTCTCCAGGATCACGCCCTGGGCTGAAGGCGGCGCTAAACCACTGAGCCACCCAGGCTGCCCAAGAGAGCTAATTTTAAGTCTTTCTCTATTTTCACAAGTTTAGGATTTTGAAACCTCCTTATGCATAGTAAGTCTCTAGTCATAAATCAGAAGAAGGGGGTGAAGAACTACCTAGCATAGAGGACTAGCCTGTGGACTGGGGAAACTTTGCACATTCAGGTTCCTTTATTAAAGTCCTGTCTTCCTGCATACCTGTCTTCCTCCCTTACTTTCAATATGCTTTTCCTCCTTCTTTTCTTTTCTCTTGTCTTTCTTTTCTCTTCCCTCTCTTTCCTTTTTCTTCCATTCTTTCATTTTCATTCTTTCTTTTCTTTCATCCTTCCTTTTCCCCTTTATTTTTCTTCCTTTTTTTCTCCAGGAGGGTGTAACTCATTTTATGTATGAAGATTCTAAACAGGAGCTTGCTAAATTTGGGGTTTAAGGGTTCAATAGAACAGAAAGGATACATTATTGACAGATGTGTTACTTGGTGTAATTCTTTGGGACAAAAATGAGTAGTATGTACTCCAAAGATAATTCCCTTTGACCTGCATGAATTCTTCTGAGTATCCATCTAAAGGAAATAATCAGAAATATAAAGGTCTTATGAACAAAGATGTTCATCATAGTTTTACTTCTAGCAGTAAAAAATTTGAAACAGGCTAATTGTCAACACTCAACAAATAGTAAATTGTATTATATTCACATAGTAAAATATTTAATTGTTAACAATTGTATTTATGAAGTGTTTCAGTAACCTGGAGTATCATGATAAAATAGCAAATGAAATAAGTAGACTACAAAGTGATCACAACTATGTCAAAATTGCAGGCAGAAAAAGCTTACAAGGAAATATATCGCAATGGTAATGGTTTTCCGTGGATGGGCGAATACAAGTGTTTTTTACTTCTTTCTACTTTTCTGTATTGTCTATAATTTATAATACATCTGTATTATTTTTATATTGGAAAACACAAAGTCAATTTTCGTTTCTAGGAAAGTGTTGATATTAACTTGCTTCATTTTACCCTAGTGCTACTGAATAAAAAGCTGACACAATTATCAGCAAAACAAGGGGCTCCTGGATGGCTCAGTCAGTTAAGCATCCGACTCTTGATTTCAGCTCAGATCATGCACTCAGAGTTGTGGGATCAAGGCACTGGGCTCTGCACTCTGCACAGAGTCTGCTTGTCCCTCTCCCTCCACTCCTCTCCCTCCACTCCTCTCCCTGTTCTCCTTCTTTCTCTCTCAAATAAATAAAATCCTTGAGAAACTCCCCCAAAAACTCCCAGGAAGAAAGTTCACTTCATGCATCACAATGTGAATAATGCTGTTCAGAAGTGAACAGAAATACCTATGTAGGTATACAGGTAGCCCATACAAATATGGAATATGGACATTAACATTATTAATTTCTTCTCTTTGTAAGTCATAGTTTTGCTTTACAGGATTTACTTGGTAAGAATAAAATGTAAATTTTTGGTGCAAAATTTTCACTGGTCATTCTGACAGCACAGACCTGGTCTGACTTAGAGCATTCGCATGAATCACAAAGACTGTGTTGGAGTCAGAGTGGAAGTGAACTTTGATAGGATTCAATGAATCTTCTTAACTGCCGACCACTGATATCCATGGAAGCTGTGCCTTTTCTGTAGAATCTGATAATGGGGACTATAAGTAATGAAAATATTTGGACAATCATCTATAGACATTGACAAACATTAGCAAACATTATCACCTCTCAGATGTTCTGGAGAGTGGCTGGATCCATTGCAACCCACAATGAGAGATGAAAGAAACTGAATGAAGCCTTGTTTGAATGTCTATTTAATTTGAAAATATTGATTTGATGTGATGCTCTCAGAAGTTCTAAATTTAAATGTATTGAGTAGTCACTGCTAGCTGAGAAGAGATGAATAGATAATCAGGCAGGCAGATCTCAGAAGTTGGTCCAGAAGTCAAAAGGGACTGCCGACAGTATCCTGAAGAGTCATAGGGGTCTTATAAGATATTATTAAAGGGATAGGGAAAGAGGACCAAAGATGAGAAAATACTATTTTCTTTATTCAACCAAAAATAAAATTTCATAAACCATAAAGAGTGGATGTGGAGAGTTCCTATTTTAATATTTATAGCTTTGTTTGAATTCATTGAAAGGTGTGCCACCTCCTACAGCCTGGTAAGATTGCATTTAATATTAAAATTACAGTACAGTAAACCATAAAGTTTACACATGAGACTGAAAATGACAGATTTAGAATGGTAAGGAAAATATACCACAGCTGACAGGGAAAAAAAAAAAAAACATGACCCGAATCTGAATTTCCTGCCCATGTAAATGAAGTTGCACTCTGAGTCCAGAAAGCATCATGGTCTATTTATGATGATAGGAATTTGTAGGTGCCTGGCTTCAGGTGAGCCTCTTTGATATTTAGCATCAATATTACAGGCACAAAGCTGTATTTTATTTCCTTGCAGAGCTTTCATGATGAAATTGAAAATATTGATTTGTGATCACCACACTATAGATCAATCCAAACACATGGATTTTGTGCTTTGTTTTATTTAAAGGACCTGGGTCAGAGATGTCTATTTTGCTTTATGTTCAAAACCTCATCGGTGTTTCTCAAACTTTAAGGTACATAAGAATCCCTTGGGGTCCTTATTAAAATGCATATTGGGTAATAAGCAAAATGAATCTTTCATGAAGGGAGTCAGAATAGTGGTTATCTTTGCAGGGGTAATGACTAGGAAGGGCACGAGAGAAATTTGTGGGATATGTGAAATGTAATACATGTGTAAAATGTACTGAACACCACGCTTAGGATTTGTATGCCTTACTAGTTTGTTATTCTGCAGTCATTATTTTTAAAAAGGAAAATATAATAAAACTTAAAAATGAAGATTCTTGGGTTATGCTGCAGGAAAAATCCCTTAAGGACTACACCCATTGTAATAAGGCTGGGCCTATTGTTGACTAGAATATGAACTTGTTAACCAAACATCAGACATGAGTAACAGAAAAAGGCACATTTTACCTGAGAGAACACCATTGTGAGTAACCCTGCCTCACACCCGTTTATAGAGCAAACAAAAATTCAGGTGATTTCTATAGTAATTCAGAAACCATAATTTCCTAAAGACATCCAAATTAGTCAAATATGGAAGATTTTGTCTTTATATGGCAAAGGGAACAATAACTGAGCTATAATTCTTAGAACTGCATAATTACTGTGCTTGGGAACTGGCTTTTTATGATGTCTTTTTACTGTCTTATCCCTTACCTTTTTAAGGCCTGCTGCAAAACAGAACCAGTATTTATTCATGTTCTGACTGAAAGAATCTATCAGGTCAGACTTAATCTCAGCAGAATGGAAGTATTTTCCCACCAACTGGTACCTACACAGCCGTCTCCCATGGTTTATTGGGACTCTTTAGTGGCCCAGTCACTCCAGAATTCTATTCCCTGCAGACATGGGCTTATGTTCAGTCCCCAGCAGATATAGTTTGGGTAATTCCTGCCAGCAACATTCTCCTCAAGTCTGTCACACGTCTTATTACCCATCTGCAGAATAAACTTCTGGAGGAAAGCCACTGAAAATACTGCAAGTGACAAATGGAACATTCTTCAAAGCTAAATGGAAAAATCATTAATCATACCCCCCTGTTGCCAAGTTATACATGGTGGAAATCATGTAATGTGTAACGTCCACCTTGATAAATTCTATTTGTTAACCAACCAGAGCACCTCCGGCAATGAACAGGGAAGGTAGAGGAGAAAGAGCAACTCCAGAACCAAATCTTTCATTTCCCCCAGATAGGAACTCTTTCACCTTCAGATATTAAATAGTTGCTAATTTCTTCCAGTCTTTAACATGACCTGGCTTCTAGTCATTAAACAAAAAGAGAAGATGCCAATTGAGATAAAAATCCCTCTGTACACAATGAGTACACACATTTTTGAGAAACACTGAGTCACGGAGAACTAATCAGTTGTCAGTTGTTTAGCCAAGCTCATGTTTGTCTAGTTGTTTACTTATTATTCCCTGCCCAAACAGTAACATTAAAGTAAGAAGATGCCAGAAACTAGCACTAATTAAAAGAAGATACTATCTTTAATTTGCTCATTTATTCAACAAATATTATGGGATGCCCATCTTTTCCCAGATATTATTCTAGGCCCTGGGTTTAGAACAATGAGCAAGAGACCCTTCCCCACAAAAGAAGTCCTTTTCCCATATTATATGAAATGCCTTCTTATTCATAATGTGAAAATGATAGTAATGATAATGAAATGGGTAAAATCATAGATAGTATGATGAAAATGTTTTAATGGGAGATGGAATATGGCCGGAAAAATATTTTCCTCAAGTCTGATATAAAGCTTTCTCCTAAACTTCAAGTAAAATTAAAGAAATCTCAAGTATATCAACCTGGGGTTTTATTCTTATTGTAATGATTGTACTCAGAAGAAAAATGGAAAATGACTTCTGACACATGAAAATGATGAATATCGGTGTAGATCTGTGGTATATAATCACCTATAGGTTTCCCTAGGCTTTCACAAGGAACACCTGTTAAACTTTCTCAAATCCATTCAGTAAACCAACCAAAAATAAAGAGGTTCTTTCCATGTAAACAATGATTTTTTTTAGGGTTTGGATTAATTAAATTGAAATAAAATTTAAAACTTCAATCCTTCGGGCAGTTTGGGTAGCTCAGCGGTTTAGCGCCGCCTTCAGCCCAGGGCCTGATCCTGGAGACCTGGGATGGAGTCCCACGTCGGGCTCCCTGCATGGAGCCTGCTTCTCCCTCTGCCTGTGTCTCTGCCTCTCTCTCTCTCTCTGTGCCTCTCATGAATAAATAAATTAAATCTTAAAAAATAAATAAAAATTCAATCCTTCAGTTAAACTATCTATATTCCAAGGGTTCAATATCCACATATAGCAAGTGGCTACTATAGATGTAGAACATTTCCATCATCACAGAAAGTTCTATTATAGTGCTGTCCTAAGGAGTTAGATCTTCCTCTTATTTGCCTGTTTAGAGAGAGAAATTGGAATTATCTACTTAAATTGCATTTATTAGGGTCAGTCTGATGGTTAGTACCAAGACACACCTGGGGTAGTCTTTGGGAGATTTGCAGTGCCAATAGAAGGAAGGGGTCCAGTGAATCCTAATGAGTCTTTAACTCATGATAATTTATTACAAATATTACCTCTGAAATGTAATACCTCAGGGGTGGACACCTTAGAAGAACATCTGACTGAGTCCTCCTGGGACTATTCTTTTGTCCCTTCGTGGCTTAGACAAAGAAGTATACATAGAGCCATAGAGGTGTGGTAGCAACAAAAGTCATAACTTTCCTAAATTCAAAAAGCATGGACCATTACCCACAACCTGAACCGGCTCATGCCACATGCAACTCAACATCAGCTGTGTGAAGATTTATAAGGAGGCTTGGTAAATCTATTGAACATAAATACTGCTGAATGGAGAATAAAGCCATTTGAAGCTTAATTAAGCCAAGGGAATATTTAAATATATTAATAAAGAAGCTAATGAAGGGTGTCTTGGATCCTAACCAAACTACAACAGAAAATTCACAACAGGAGCATTCGTACCTCAAAACTAAACGGTTGAGCATAATCCATATTGTTGAACCAAATTCAATTTGCAAGATCTTGATCTAAGATTCTAAAATACAAAGGAGGGATCTTTGTGAAATGCCTGGATTTTCTTAGGCAAATGTGATGCCAATAATAATGATTCCTGACTTCTTCTACCTTCTTTGCCTAAAGTCCTATATCACAGTTGTTTGCTTCTCCAAGAATAAGCAATAATCTTACTATTTTTTTATTGGAGTTCAATTTGCCAACATATAGCATAACACCCAGTGCGCATTCCGTCAAGTGCCCCCCTCAGTGCCCATCGCCCGGTCACCCCCAGCCCCCGCCCACCTCCCTTTCCATCACCCCTTGTTCGTTTCCCAGAGTTAGGAGTCTCTCATGTTCTGTCACCCTCTCTGATATTTCCCACTCATTTTCTCTCTTTTCCCTTTTATTCCTTTTGTATTCCTCAAATGGAATGAGACCATATAATGTTTGTCCTTCTACGATTGACTTACTTCACTCAGCATAATACCCTTCAGGTCCATCCACATTAAAGCAAATGGTGGGTATTTGTCGTTTCTAATGGCTGAGTGATATTCCATTGTATACATAGACCACATCTTTATCCATTCATCTTTCGATGGACACCAAGGATCCTTCCACAGTTTGGCTATTGTGGACATTGCAGCTATAAACATTGGGGTGCACGTGTCTCAGTCTTTCACTGCATCTGTATCTTGGGGTAAATCCCCAGCAGTGCAATTGCTGGGTCAGAGGGCAGATCTATTTTTAAGTCTTTGAGGAACCTCCAGACAGTATCCAGAGTGGCTGTACCAGTTCACATTCCCACCAACAGTGCAAGAGGGTTCCCCTTTCTCCACATCCTCTCCAACATTTGTGGTTTCCTGTCTTGTTAATTTTCCCCATTCTCACTGGTATGAGGTGGTATCTCATTGTGGTTTTGATTTGTATTTCCCTGATGGCAAGTGATGCGGAGCATTTTCTCATGTGCTTGTTGGCCATGTCTATGTCTTTTTCTGTGAGATTTCTGTTCATGTCTTTGGCCCATTTCATGATTGGATTGTTTGTTTCTTTGCTGTTGAGTTTAATAAGTTCTTTATAGATCTTAGATACTAGCCCTTTAACTGATAGGTCATTCACAAATATCTTCTCCTATTCTATAGGTTGTCTGTTAGTTTTGTTGACTGTTTCTTTTGCTGTGCAGAAGCTTTTTATCTTAAGTCCCAATACTTCATTGTTGCTTTTGTTTCTCTTGCGTTCATAGATGTATCTTGCAAGAAGTTGCCATGGCCAAGTTCAAAATGGGTGTTGCCTGTGTTCTCCTCTAGGATTTTGATGGCTTCTTGTCTCACATTTAGATCTTTCATCCATTTTGAGTTTACCTTTGTGTATGGTGTAAGAGAATGGTCTAGTTTCATTCTTCTGCACCTGGCTGTCTGTCCAATTTTCCCAGCACCATTTATTGAAGAGACTGTCCTTTTTCCAGTGGATAGTCTTTCCTGTTTGTCAAATATTAGTTGACCATAGAGTTGAGGGCCCAGTTCTGGGTTCTCTCTTCTGCTCCATTGATCTATGTGTCTGTTTCTGTGCCAGTACCACAGTGTCTTGATGATCACAGCTTTGTAGTACAACTTGAAATCCGCCATTGTGATGTCCCGGCTCTGGTTTTCTTTTTCAATATTCCCCTGGCTATTTGGGGTCTTTTCTGATTCCACACAAATCTTAAGATTATTTATTCCAATTCTCTGAAGAAAGTCCATGGTATTTTGATAGGGATTGCACTGAATGTGTAAATTGCCACACATTGTGGATAGCATTGAATTTTCATGATATTAATTCTTCCAATCCATGAGCATGGAATATTTTTCCATTTCTTTGTGTCTTCCTCAATTTCTTTCAGAAGTGTTCTATAGTTTCTAGAGTATAGATCCTTTACCTCTTTGGTTAGGTTTATTCCTAGGTATCTTATGCTTTTGGGTGCAATTGTAAATGGGACTGACTCCTTAATTTCTTTTCTCCAGTTTCATTGTTAGTCTATAGAAATGCCACTGATTTCTGGGCATTGATTTTGTTTCCTGCCACATTGCTGAATTGCTGTATGAGTTCTAGGAATCTTTTGGGTTTTCTAGGTACAGTATCATGTCATCTGCAAAGAGGGAGAGTTTGACTTCTTGGCCAATTTGAATGCTTTTTATTTCTTTTTGTTGCCTGATTGCTGAGGCTAGGACTTCTAGTACTATATTGAATAGCAGTGGTGAGAGTGGACATCCCTGTCGTGTTCCTGATCTTAGGCGACAGGCTCCGTTTCCCCACTGAGAATGATATTTGCTGTGGGCTTTTTGTAGATGGCTTTGAAGATGCTAAGGAATGTTCCCTCTATCCCTACACTCTGAAGAGTTTTGATCAGAAACGGATGCTGTATTTTGTCAAATGCTTTCTCTGCATCTATTGAGAAGATCACATGGTTCTTGTTTTTTCTCTTGTTGATATGATCTATCACATTGATTGCTTTACGAGTGTTGAACTAGCCTTGCATCCCGGGGATAAATCCCACTTGGTCATGCTGAATAATCTTCTTAATGTACTATTGGATCCTATTGGCTAGTATCTTGTTGAGAATTTTTCTATCTGTGTTCATCAGGGATATTGGTCTATAATTCTCCTTTTTGGTGGAGTCTTTGTCTGGAATTAAGGTGATGCTGTTCTCATAAAATGAGTTTGGAAGTATTCTGTCCCTTTCTATCTTTTGGAATAGCTTTAGTAGAATAGGTATTGTGTCTTCTTTAAACATTTGATAGAATTCCCCTGGGAAGCCATCTGGCCCTGGACTTTTGTGTCTTGGGAGGTTTTTGATGACTGCGTCAATTTCCTCCCTGGTTATCGGCCTGTTCAGGTTTTCTGTTTCTTCCTGTTCCAGTTTTGGTAGTTTGTGGTTTTCTGGAAATGTGTCCATTTCTTCTAGATGGCCTAATTTATTGGCATATAGCGCTCATAATATGTTTTTAAAATCGTTCGTATGTCCTTAGTATTGGTTGTGATCTCTCCTTTTTCATTCATGATATTATTAATTAGAGTCTTTTCTCTTTTGTTTTTAATAAGGCTGGCTAATTGTTTATCTATCTTATTAATTCTTTCAAAGAACCGACTCCTGGTTTTGTTGATCTATTCTACAGTTCTTCTGGTCTCTATTTCGTTGAGCTCTGCTCGAATCTTTATTAACTCTCTTCTTCTGGTTGGTATAGGTTTTATTTGCTGGTCTTTCTCCAGTTCCTTTACATGCAAGGTTAGCTTGTTTATTTGAGTTTTTCCAATTCTTTGAGGGATGCTTGTATTGCGATGTATTTCCCTATTCAGACTGCTTTTGCTGTACCCCAAAGTTTTTGAACAGTTGTATCTTCATTCTCATTAGTTTCCATGAATCTTCTTAATTCTTCTCTAATTTCCTGGTTGACCCTTTCATCTTTTAGCAGGATACTCTTTAACCTCCACGCGTTTGAATTTCTTCCAAATTTCTTTTTGTGATGAGTTCAAGTTTCAAAGCATTGTGGTCTGAAAATATGCAGAGGACAATCCCAATCTTTTGAAATTGGTTAAGATCTGATTTGTGACCCAGTATGTGGTCTATTCTGGAGAAAGTTCCATGTGCACTTGAGAAGAATATGTCACTAGGACCTCCATTTTGGATTGCATCTTATTTAATTGATTTTTAATTTCAGCCTGATTAGATCTAAATTCTGCAGTCATGAAGTCTCTTGCATCCTTTACGCTTTTTTCTAGAGCCACCAGGAGCTTTATGAGTGAGCTTCTGAATTGGCTTTCTGACATTGAATTGTAATCCAAATTCTGTAACTCTGTAGCAGAGAGTACTGTTTCTGATTCTTTCTTTTGTGGTGAGTTCTTTCTAGTCATTTTGCTCAGTGCAGAGTGGCTAAAAATGAGTTATACTTGTTAGAAGCACAAACTCTTTTCTCTGTAGTGTTCCAGCTGTTCTCTCTTTAAATCTCAGGTTGAATTCATAGGTTTTCAGGATGATTTGAAAGTTATCTAGGTAAGTTGGTGGTTACGGGTGACTTGAGGACCCTACTCTGCCATCTTGCCCTTCCCACCAATAATCGTACTCTTAAAGTCATTTTCCTAGTTATACCTTTCTCCTTAATCTATTATTTTTCTTCACACATAAATATTTATGATTACTCCTTAGTAACTATTTTTTTTAATTTGGTATTATTAAAGTACACTCAATAATCTTGCAAATCATAGTATCAAGGACCTAATCATACCCTATAGAATACCACAGCTCGAAAGGACCAAGGGAATAATCTAGTATTTCTAAATCCAGTCCATTTGTTTTTCAATCACGCCATGTTATAGAAAGTTTCTAACAACAGTAATAACTATCATTTATTGAGCACTTACTATGCTCCAAGCACTTTATCAAGGACTTTATTTGTATTATCTTTTAAATCTTTTCCACAAATCTTAAGTTAGTGTTTTCATTAACCCCATTTTAAAGGGAGGAAACTGAAACTTAGAGAAGTAAGTAACTTGTCCAAAGTCACATACCATGTATACCTGGGCCAAGATTCAAAGCCAGGTTAGACCCCAGACCACTCAGCCACCAAACCATACCCTGCCAGGGCCACCAGCTCTAGCAAGTGGAAAGAAGTGTACACATGTCTAGAAAGAGTAGAATGCCATTTTTATCATTAATGAAAATACTCTATCAAGAAAAGAACAGAACCGACACACAGACTCTATTTGTCATAGGCATTCTTTACATTTTAGAGGTAAGTTGAATGATGTTAGTAGAACAAATATAGACAGCAATGATATGAATTTTAATTCATATCAAATAAGAGTTGCATACGTTATTCTACCTTCATCAAAACCAGAAGGTAATACTGACCTCAAAGATAGGTGATAGGAATATACCTCTAACTTGTTTGCCTATCTAGGAAAAACTATTCTTTTTTTTTTTTTTTTTTTTTTTTTAAAGGTTTATTTATTCATTCAGAGAGAGCGAAGAGAGAGGCAGAGACGCAGATGGAGGGAGAAGCAGGCTCCATGCAGGAAGCCCGATGTGGGACTCGATCCCGGGTCTCCAGGATCACACCCCAGGCTGCAGGCGGCGCTAAACCGCTGTGCCACCGGGGTAGGAAAAACTATTCTGTGTTTAATTTTTTTCTTTGCTTTAACAAAAAGCAGTTCTAAGGGAAAAAATGTCATATAAAATATACCAACAAATCTCAGAAAATCAACACAAAATAAACAGGGTAAAGGATTTTTTTTTTGGTCTTATTCCTCAGAATATTCACTTATGTAATTTTCAGTTTGAAAATTGCCCATTCTGGTAAATAGTCCTCAACAAATTCATAGAATTAAGTATATTTTGTTTTTGGTTATGATACATATATATGTATATATATATGTTATATATAATAATATATTATATATTATATATAATATATATATAAAATAAAATTATGTAACACAAAATTCCTACTTACCAATATCAAAAAGTCAAACAAAAAGTCAAAAAGTAAACAAAAGAGTTACATATATTCAGAAGAATGGAATGGTGGGCAAAGAATTGAAATTGTTTATTGAACATGTATACTTATCATCAATTCCTTTTTTTTTTTTCTTTTTTTGATTTGATTTATTTGAGAGTGAGAGAGAAAGAGGCTTGAGTGTGAGCTAGGAGGAGCATGGGGCAGAGGGAGGGTCCGAAAGGGAGGGGCAGAGGGAGAATCTGAAGCAGACTGCATTGAGTGTAGAGTCCAATGAGGGGCTCAATCCCAAGACCTTGAGATCATGACCTAAGCAAAAACCATGAGTCAAACACTCAAACCAAAAAAAAAAATCAAAAAAAAAAACAAACACTCAAACCAACTGAAACACCTAGGTGCTCCTGTCATTGATTCTCATCCTAAGCATTACTAACAAATTTAAACAGAAATCTATGCTGACTTCTTAACAGATGATTTTACATATTTTTTTCCTTTTATAAACTTCTCAATTTGTGTTAGTAATACACACATAGCTAAAAATTCATATAGCCTCAAAATCCTTGTAATGACAAAATAATCATCTTAGGTCCCACACCCTCCTTACTTTCCAAATCAGCTTTCCAGGGGCAACTAATTGTAACTTTTTAATTTGATTCTTCTGGTAGTTATTTCCAAATTGCCAAGTAATATACTATCAGGCTGCTCCTTGATCTATCCATTTTGGACATCATATCTTAACTTCTTTATTGTGTCAGGTGAGGGTCTGATTCCCACACACAGATGCATACCTCTCCTATGTCTATCCTCTCCAAACACTCATATCATAGCTTTTAAATTAAGTTGATAATATATTCATTATTTATGAGAAGGTTAAGAAGTGTATTTTGATTACACTTACTTTCTTATACAGCTTTTTCCCCTGAGGTCTCTGTTGTTTTCTTCTCATGCATATTTGTTCATTTGCCTATTTTCATGTGTTTAGATTTCCAAGCAAAGTATTATAACAGCGTGGCTTGAGTCCTCATTTTTTGTTACCAGAGCCCCCTTTCCTCCTACTCTAAATTGGACTGGATATGTTGCTCGCCTGATAACACAGTTGTCTTCTTGGGACTTCAATTTTTGGATTTAATTTTTCCTCTATTCTATTTTTTCCTTTTTCTCAGTTTATGTCCTTGTTTTGTTGGACACAGCTTCCAATAACTTCCTAAGAAAAAGTATGTGGGAGGTTGAGTTTCGAGTCCTTACATGACTGTGTTTAAAAAAAAAAAAAAAGAATTCTTCCTGAGTGGCTGGGTATGGAATTTTAAGATGAAAACAATTTCTTTCTCAAAAGCTTGAAGATCTAGTAATGCTATTGGGAAGTCCACTGCTGTTTTGATTTTCACTTCTTTGAAAATGATCTGTGATTTCTCTCTAGAGATATTTGGGTCATCTCTTCATTCTAGAATTATTATGAAATTTATAATTATGTTCTTTGGTGTGGGTGTCTGCCCATTGGAAAAGCTGAAAAATCAGTGGGACCTTTAAAACTGTCACTCTTGTTGTCCTTGACTCTGAGAAATTTTTGTCTATTTAGCCTTTGATTATTTCTTCCTCTCTGGACTTCCTGAATTGATCTTTGAACTTCTAGCTTTTCTTTCTCATTCTGTCTCTTTTTTGTTTTGTTCTGCATTATGGGAGATTTCCTGGATGTTATCTCTCAAACTATCCATTGAATTTAGTATTTTGCCAATCTCAGTTTGATTTCTCAAGAACTTTTTCTGGTTCCCAATTGTTCATTTTCTATGTGTGCTGATTTAGTTTTATGGATTCAATAACTTCTCATGTATCTCAAAAGATGCTAATTTGAGTGTTTTCTTTTCCTTTCTTTTCTTTTTTTAAACTTTTTTTTTGTTCTATTAACTGGCTTTATTTTCTCTGAGATCTTTCTGCTTCTATCTTTGCCCATCTTGTTTGCTTGTTTTCCTGGCTGTTCACATTGGAGGCTTTTTCAAATGTCTGAGTTTTAGTTGATTCCTAATATTTAAGAATGAGTCACTAAAAACTGTTTTGGCTTGTTGACAGCTAGGCATTGCTTGGGTGGATCAGACAGAGAGCCATCCTTCTCATTAGAGGATGCTATCATGTTCTGCCTCCAGAACCACTCAGCTCTTCCAAGTAAAAAACATTCAGTTTTCTGCTTGGGAGTTTAATTTCCACTTACAGGTGATCTCTGTTTCAGAAAGATTTGTCCAATTGTTCCAAATACATACATTTAATTGACCCCATTATTTCCAGTCCTAGGCCTTACTTCCACCCTCACTCCAGCTCCACTCTTGAGTCTCTCACAGATTCTAGGAGGAAACCTGCTCCTTCCTAGTCCTTTTCTTCTTACATTTAATAGGGTGTCAGCTTCCTCTGCCTTGTTTCACCAGCAACTGTGACTCTTCCTTTTGTTCTCCAGAAACCTATTGCCATCCTGGCTTATGAGTGATGGTGACTCTACCATTCTTTTTATCACTGTACCTTTCTAGAGACTTTTTTTCCCTTACTGACACTTTAATAAAGTTTCTAGAGAGAGAGGGCACAATTGTGTGTGGTCAGTCCACCATCTTTAATGGTCAATCAGTGTAATGTCTTCTGATGATTATTGTACTATTTTTTTTTGTACTATTTTAAAAAGCCAGTCTATTTTTAAACTTTTATCCCATATTTTAGCTAAAAGGTTTCTCTTATATGGCTAGACATTGGAAATATCCTGGGCTTTAAAGTCAAACATACCAATATTAGAATCCTGGTTTTGCTACTTATTAGTCATATAACACTGAAAAAAATCAATCACTTTGAGCTTCAGCTTTATAATAAAGTATAACAGTATTTATTTTGACCATCTCTTGTGAGAATCAAATGAAATATGGCATATAAAACACAGAGAACAGTACCTGGCACATAGTAGGAACTCATTGTCTTTGCTATGTTTATGTGTGAGCTGTCTGCTACTATGAATGCATTGCCTGAACTCAAATCCCAAACAATCAGACTCTTTGACTTAGATAGCACCTTTTTAGGGAAGCTTCCCTGACTTAAGATTGAGATAGATGTGCCTTCTTTGTGTTCTTGCAACACTTTTTTCATTACCTATGGTAGCACCTGCACACTGTGGTGGAGTTGCTTGTTTAATTGTCTGTCTTCCTCATTAGACCATAAACTCCATGAGAACAAGGATGTGGTCTGTATTGTTCACCTGTATTTGCAATGCATAGTACTATGCTTGCACAGAGTGGGTGCTCAATAAATACGTGTTGAATGAGTGAATAATACCATCCCACTTTAAAAAATCTGGCTATATTCAAAGTTTTTAAAAATGTAAAATACATTCTATGCTTGAATTTACCCCTGTAAGGGTACAAGATGACTTTTCTTATGGTATTATTTAGAAAAACAGTGGAATAATCAAACAAGCAATATGCACAAATTTAGAGGAACACAAATATCATATAACAAACTAGGACTCTGTAAAAATCACATCCAGTTGAAACAATGAAGCTCTTCTTTCCTTCTTCCCCTACAGTGCCCTCCCAACCATGATGGAGCATTGAACCTTTGTAGTTAAAGGAAATTCAACAACTCATTCAGAAGTTGGTATTGGTTTTGATTTTGTTACCACTTCAAAGTCAAGCTTTTACTTAATTGCTCTGAAATTTAAATAATTCCTCAGTTAAAACAAAAAAATAGGAAAAAAAACCCCACTCTCTGGATGGTTTCAATTTGGTGGCAATGCTAGAAGCTATAAATAGACCCAACAAATGTGTTTCCATTCTGGAAAGCATCTTTCTGGAATGCTTTCTTCCTTAACCCCACCACTTAGATAGAGCTGCCATCACCAACTAAAGAGCTACAGCCTTAGTAAAAGTGATCTATTAGGAATGTAACCTGCTGTTTAATTTACTTATTGGATTGTCCTGGACACTCCCTTCTGTTCCAGGAGTGATTAGGAGAAATGGTGTCCCTTTGCTGTTCCTATCTCTGAGGAAGGATAGAAGACTCGAGGATTCTGAGTTAACTCCTAAACTACCCAGAAGTTGTAAAATATTTGATGATCAATCTATTTCAACCTAGTATTGATTACAGACCTGCTGAAAGCAGTGATAACAAGACTGAAAATCAGTCTGTGTATATTCCGCTACTGTATTTAGTAGAATTATTGAGATGGGGATTCTGTTATTGATGCTATTCTTATTATCTTTGCTATTTTAAACTGAAAGTAATCTTAGTGATCATCATTCTAAATATTTCCTTTTACAGATGAAGAAATTGAGGCCCAAATAGTTTAAGACTTATCCAAAGTCAGTTTCAAATCCATACAATAATGGGAACCAATGTAAATCTCATCAGATGGAAATCCTGACTTCCTATAAACAGATAAAACTTAACTATATTTAGAAATATTACCTTTGAATATGTGTGATTCAAGCATCCCAAACTTAATGCATTAGTTTAGACCACAGATATAATCTTTGTGATTGATTAGTTTATATATTCTGATGGGAATTTTCTGCATACAGAAATTTTTGCGTAGGTTTGTAGTGTAAGACATATTTTTCAGATAGACAGAATATCAAGAACAGTTAGAGCCAAACAGTTTTTTTCTAGAGGATGTGTCTCTCTTATGTCTCTAATGTTTCAAGATACCAAGACAGGAGTAGTATATAGAGCAAGTCTGCTTCTGGATCAGTAAGAGAGGAAAGGGTATGATGTGAATTATGTTTTTCTTGAAAGTTGCATAATTCACAGCCTATAGAGATATTTTGGATAGACAGTGGCCTAGAAACTTGTTAGGTGATGAAAGCACAGTTTGTAATATGTTCACTGATAGAGACATCATTGGATGTTTTTGGATTTGGATTAAAATTAGATTTCATTAGTTCACTAGATTCATTTCCATGTTACCAGTATAGTGAGCCTGAATATCATCTACCTGTGTGATAGAAACCTTTCTTGATATTTTAATCAAGGGCCTGTCCATGATAACAATTTTTATATAATCATAGGTTTTAGGAAAATAGTAATTCTTACTTAACCTAATGAATGACTCTCTTCATGAGAAACATAAACATTGTGTGCAAGAGCATTAGTTTGTGAATAGCTATTACAGAATATTATCCCAAACATGGCAGAAAATCAATCACTTCATAAGTACACCAATTTATACAGTGATTAGGTTACTGAGATGGACGTAAGTGTTCATTTTTTCAGTGGGATTGATGTGCTAATGCTGAGCAAGCAAGTCACCTATTGGTAGAATGTTATCTCAGAGATGATCTTTTTGGTTTTTAAGGAAGCTGAACTTAGTTAGAATCCTCTTGAAATTTTTACTTTTGAAAGTCCACAAATAATTTCTACATCCATATTGTTTGTTTTGTTTTAATGAATGTACAGGAAAATTTAATCTTTCCCTAGATGAGTTAAAATTTATAAATGATATCCAGCTCTGGCATTTTCATTCCTATCTACATAATCTGAATGAATTATTTAAGTGATAGTAGAGGGTACTATTGGTTGCAAATAACGAAACTCAATAACAATGGTCCCTGACTTATGATGGTTCCATTTGTGATTTTTTTTTTAATTTTAAAATGGTGTGACAGTGATATGCATTCAGTAGAAACTGTATTTCAATTTTGAATTTTGATCCTTTCCTGGGATAGCAATATATGGTATGATCCTCTCTTATGGTACTAGACAGTCAATGAGCCACCATTCTAAGTCAGCCACATGATCAAAGGGTAACCTTTCTGTACCCATACAACGATTCTGTTTTTCACTTTCTTTATTTTTTAAGACATATTTATTTATTTGAGAGACAGAGGGAGAGAATGTGCACATTGGTGGGGGAGGGACAGAGGAAAAGAATCTCAAGCAGAATCTTCACTGAGTGCAGAGACTGACACAGGGCTTGATTTCATGACCTTGAGATCATGACCTGATCCAAACCAAGAGTCAGATGCTTAACCAACTGAACCACCCAGAAGCCTTTGTTTTTCACTTTCAGTACAGTATTCAATAAATTACATGAGATATTTAACATTTTATTATACAATAGTCTTTGTGTTAGATGACCATGCTCAACTATAGATGAACGTTAAGTGTTCTGAGCACATTTAAGGGAAACTAGGTTAAGCCATGATGTTATGATACTATGATGTTTGATTCGTTATGTGTATTAAATGCATTTTCAGCTTAAAATATTTTCAACTTATGATGTTTTTTTCTGGATACCACCCAATCATAAGTCAAGGGAGATCTGTAACAGAAGTTTAAATAATTAGAGAATTTTACTGGTGTAGGAACAGAAAAGTCCAGGGGTAGGGTGAGCTTCAGGCATAGACCTGCTAAGACTCTGGGCCCACTTTTTGCAGTTTGCTCAGATTTGCCCAGCTCCATATTGGTGTCATCTTTAGCCTGATTCCTCCATGGTTTTAATATGGTTTCTTACCCCAGTGTCTCTCATGCTTCTTCATTCATATCAACTGTAGGTGGTGGGGTAAGGAAGCAGAGAAGTAAAAATCTTCTCTCCACAAACTATCAAATAAGATTCCTGACCTTTCAGTTAATTGGGCCATCCTAATCAATGACACTGACCTAAGGCATGCATTTTCTGATTGGATAAACTTATCAGAGTCCATCTTTGCAGGGGAGGGTGAATGAAGAGATCAGTTATATTTAAACTCATGGTACCCATGAAATGGGAAAGGTAACAACAGGTATTGTTAAGACAATGTCAATTTTGTCTACATTGAGCAGGATGAGAATGAATTAATTGTATGAAATTTTCATTCTAAAACCCAAGAATTGTAAGGATGGAATTATCACATAATATGATGGTTCTCAACATTTATTCTGTTATATAGTATTCTGCTATACTACATTAAGAGAAGATATTATAAGTCATTCTATGTGCCTAGGTAGGCCTAGGTAGGTTTATTATGAAATTCTCTTTCTTTTTTGCTTCAGCTTTATCCCCCTTTTTTTTTTCAATACAGAGAAAAATGTGGAAACAATGAGAAAAAAACTAGACTTGATTCCATTTTATTATCATATAATTTCATTGGGTCCAATGAAATTCAACTGACTAGACTATAACAGTGAGCCATGACATGTAGTTTTTAACCTCTAGATTTTAGAATAGCACTACCAGTTATATGTGGTTTGAATATATGCTTTATTAGATATACCAAAAGAGAAATACAAAATTCTGTTAAAAAAAAAAAGCTTTGCTAGTGTATTAGGGTTCTCTAGAGAAACAGAACCAATAGAATATACATATCTAGAAAGAGATTTATTGTAAATTGTTGGCTCACATGATTATGAAAGTTGATAAATCCTATAATTTGCCACTTGCAAGCTAAGGACCCAGGAAAGTCAGTGCTGTAGATATCAGTCTGAGTCTGAAGGCCTATTATTCAGGAATGGTAAGGACAAGAGAAGAGCAATGTCTCAGCCCAGTCAGGTAGAGTTATTTCAACCTTCCTCTGCCTTTTTGCGCTATTGAGGTCCTCAATGGATTGAATGATATCCACATTTTGGGGAGGGCAATCTGCTTTATTCAGCCCAATTCAAATGCTCATCTCTTCTAGAAACACTCTCATAAGACACACCCCAAAATAATATTTAACTAGATATCTGGGCATCCCTTGACCACTCAGGTCAACACAAAATTAACCATCACAGCTGTGCATACATAGTATATTGAAAAGAGCACAAGATTTGAACCAGCACCCTCCATCAAGAACATGGGCAAGGACTGGGCAAGTCACTTCACCTCTCTGACATTTAGAGCCATAAAAATGTCTAACCTGGGCAGCCCCCGTAGTTCAGCGGTTTAGCGCTGCCTGCAGCCCCGTGCGTGATCCTGGAAACCCGAGATCGAGTCTCACGTCAGTCTCCCTGCATGGAGCCTGCTTCTCTCTCTGCCTGTGTTTCTGCCTCTCTCTCTGTCTCTCTTTCTCTCTCTCTCTCTCTCTCGCTGTGTCTCTCATGAATAAATAAATAAAATCTTTAAAAAAAAATGTCTAACTTACCTATGGTATAAGAAGTTGTTGAGGGGATCCCTAGGTGGCGCAGCGGTTTGGCGCCTGCCTTTGGCCTAGGGCGCGATCCTGGAGACCCAGGATCGAATCCCACATCGGGCTCCCGGTGCATGGAGCCTGCTTCTCCCTCTGCCTGTGTCTCTGCCTCTCTCTCTCTCTCTCTCTGTGACTATCATAAATAAATAAAAAATTAAAAAAAAAAAAAAAAAAGAAGTTGTTGAAAGCTTAAAAGAGATAATTCATATGAATAAGTTTCATAAACTGTGAAGGGACATACAAATTTCAGTATTAATTAGAAGTTAAATATTACTAGAGATTGAAAGTTCCTCTATTGAATGTTAACTCCTGAGGATATGGTACTGTTTCTTGATATACATTCCTCCACTGTGCTTGTCTACTAGTAACTCTACTGAATAAAAAATGACATGAAAATAAGGACAATAAAGTTGACTATGGTAATTAGAAAAAAATATTTATGGTATTGGGTAAAATGTGTTAAGTTGAAGGAACAACTTTCCTAAGTTGATATTAGGAAAAGTGAGGAAAACATAAGTTCTTAAATTGAAACTAATAATTTGGCATCAGAATATTTGGAGTACCCCATGAACTACCATGTCAGTGGGCTATCCACTAAGAGCTAGCAGGTAATATTGTTAAAAGATTCTGCCCTTTTGGGAAATCATGTCTAACTTTTAAAGGATATCCAAGGGAAATGGGATAAGCCCTAAAGCTGAATTTGCTGGAAGGCATCTATACCAGTTAGCAATGTATATTTCTGCATTCTGGATGTGGCTGGGAGATCTACACAATTGATGAAGTCCTTGTAAATCTCCAAGAAAGAAATAAAAATCTTTGCTACTTCAAGTATGCTCAGTAGTCCTATAAAAATCAATGATACTCTTCACAGGAAACATGGAGTTTTAGGCACATGTGTTTTCACTCTAAAATTTCTTTCTATAACCAAATGCAATTCGTTGTCATATGTCCCCAATTTATTGCCATTTGCCAACACTAAAAATTTTGCTAGGATGTGCACAGAAAGTAAAATTAGATAAAATTCCTGCTGTGTTGGGGGCAGGGTGAGTTTTCCCCCATAAAACAGTTAGTGAAGCATCTTCTGCGAACTGCAATTGGCAACCCACAAATTCCAGCCACAAATCTCGCAAACTGTACCGCTGGGAAACGGCGCTTCAGCTGATGGTCTGGTATTTCCAAAAGATAATGTCACCATGACATTTTCAGTCTTTTAATATCCTTTTATTGAGTCCCTTTCGTATCATCCTAGAGCTGAAGCCACTTGAGCTAGAAGAGATGAAATGCATTTTTGTTGTTTGCCATCCTCTGTTTTGCCTCGCCAGCTGGGCCGTCACAACATAACCTTCCAAGTTCTTAGCAGGAGGCATCTTGCCCTCCCCACCACTAGAAAAAAGATGCTACTTGTTGTGAAATAAGAAAATGTTCCTTCTGCCATGGCTGTGTTTTCGGGAAAGGAATGTCTACTATTGGAAGTCTTTCTGGGTTGCGTGTCCATGCTCATTCTATGTCACCCTGGAAATAACAGAAGACATCTATGATCTTCAAGTCTAAAGACTCAGATGTGTATTCTTGGCCAAGACTGTTTATATGTGTGTGCATGCACACATGTCTATCTGCCAAGTTTGTATCTAAAAGCATATACAATATATAAAGTAATATAACTAGTCTATCATACAGAGGACTATGTTCAAAACTAAAAGTCATTTGTGTTTAGGAAAGAATACCATCAAAAGATAAACATTTTAATTGATCTTTTTCTTCCACACATTAGAGAACCTATACCTATAGCTGGTGACCATGATCTCAATGTCACAATCATCTCTGTCAAACCTCTCTCAATTGTTCATGTTCTTCTCTTTTTGATTAAATACATAGCCAGGTAGCTAGCTAATAGATGTGCATTAGGGTTTTTCAGAAAACAGAATCAATAAGATGTGTATGTATGTACAATTTTAGACAAGGACTAATTTTTTTGTTTTATCTCTTGCCAAAAAGTATTCTTCCCATTATTTAAAGTAAATTGCTATTATTGTGAAAAAAAATTTGGAAAAGATAGAAAAGTATAGGGGGAAAATACCATCACCCATAATGGTGACAAAAAAAAAACAAAAAACAAAAAACAACTCAAAAGCCCTTTTTATTCTGGGAAATTTCAAACACATACAAAGTAAAAAGAATAGTATAGTGAATATCCATGTCCCCATCACCTAGATTACTTAATACCAATCCCTGGACAATCATAGGAAAGATATTTATTTTAAAGACTTGGCTCATGTGATTATGGAGGCAGGCAAGTCCAAATCTGCAATAAAGGCCTACAGGCTTGAAGCTGGGGAGGCCATAGTATAGATGCAATCTGAAGGCAGTCTGCCTAGAGAAATCCCTTTATCCTGGGAGGCTGATCTTTTTGTCCTATTTCGGCCTTCAACTGATTGTATGAGGCCCACCTTCATTATGGAAGGGCAATCTTCTCACTCAAAGTTTACCAATTTGAGTGTTAATCTCATCCAAAAGCATGCTCTTAAATTGACACATAAAATTAACCACTACAGATTTATATAGGCCTATATCTATTTCTACATCTATTTATGCCTCCCTGTATAGATACACACATACATTTTTTCTTCTCCCTCTTTCTCTCCTATTTTCATCAAACAGATCTGAATCCAAATCACAGCCCCAAAATTATATGTGACTTGTGGCATATTATCAAACCATCACAGGATCAGTTTTCTCATTGATAAAATAAAGATATCACATGTATTCCTTAGAGTCAAACAGCAAGAGTGTTTAGGATGGAAATCTAGTTCTCTTGAGTTCTGAAAAATGGCATCCCTTTTATTCTAACCAACAATGTGAAAACACTCTTGATAAGAAGTTTTGACATAATGAAAATGAAATGTGTTATCTCTTCCTTGATTCCTGCCTAAAATGGAATATGTGAATTGACCTATGTAAAAAAGTATGTCAGAAGCAGAGAATACTTACAAGAGAGAACATACTGGGCTCCAGATTCTACTATCAAAATCAAATGTTGACTTTTTAAATACTGAAGATTAATTTTGCTATTCAATCAATATTAAAGCAGGTGGGACACCAGAATGAGGTCTCCTCCATCAGGCACTCACATGTTTAATCTAAATAGTATTTGATCCTTCCTGCATAAACCTTTGGACTCAGTGAATGGAAGAGGGGTGCCAAGGTTTAGTAACTCCAAATCTGATCTTTTAACATCTTTTTTTTTTTTTTATAGAATAGCCTTTTTTTTTATTTTTATTTATTTATGATAGTCACAGAGAGAGAGAGAGAGAGGCAGAGACATAGGCAGAGGGAAAAGCAGGCTCCATGCACCGGGAGCCTGATGTGGGATTCGATCCCAGGTCTCCAGGATTGCGCCCTGGGCCAAAGGCAGGCGCCAAACCGCTGCGCCACCCAGGGATCCCTGATCTTTTAACATCTTGATGTAAAAAGACAACAGGGGTGAGTCAAATGGAGACCTTTAACTCAAAAGCACAGAATCAAGAAAGCCAGAACAATGCCTGCTTGTGAGTTGTAAAGGAAAAATGTTGAATCCATACCTCACACATTTGCTTCCTTGAAAGCAGTCAGTCTAGGCACGTTTTTCAGTAATGTGTCTTTTTTTTCCTTAAATCATCTGTTGGTTTGGGTCTTGCATCAACTTCAACTCTGACAAAACACAAAAATTAGATTTTTGCTGCATTGGCAGGATATAAACAAGCTGCTTTAATATGCCAATTAGCTGTTTTGTTTTTCCTTTTTTTTTTCTTTTAATGATCTTGAAGGGTTTCAAGTTTAAGTTGTCTTTGCCCTCTATGAAAAGGGGAACTGGCTTTGATTGAATATAGCTCTGGGTTTGTTTTTCCAGAAGACTTAAAAGAAAAGAGATTTGTATCTATAGACAAAACGTTTTTTAGAAGCAGACAGAAAGTAGAAGGTTTCTTCCAGGCAAGAAAGTATTTCCTCTTGCTGGGGTGGGGTGGGAAGAAAGGAGAAGTAAAAAGCAGCAATGCCCCAGAGGAGAGGCTATGAGAGCCTTCTAAGTATGAGGCTTCATGGGCCACACTGCTGGGACTCCGGCACCCCATGTAAGGTATATGAAGCCATAAAGGAAACCCTGAGGGGCTCACAAATGGAGAGGGAGAGAGTTGTCATCCTTGGCACCACTTCATTCTTGCAAGCATGGCCTTGCAAGCGTGGGCGGTCTACACCCAGGGATCTTGTCCCTGTCATTGGTGAGTCATCACCTAGCACCTCTACAGAGGCTGTGAGCCAGGACTGATGCTCCTCTGTGTCCCTAGACTTCACAAGACCATACTCTGAGAGGGCAGTCTCCCTCTCAACACCTCAGGGCACCCACACAAAACAGAAGAGTTTGGATAGAGCAACTCCAGAGCCTCTGAGCTAGGACAGAGATTAATGGTGCCTTCTCTATACGACTTTTTTAGGAATTTATTTTGGTCCCTTGTAAATTAGCATATTTGTTTAATAAAACTTCTTGGGCAGGACTTCATAAAAACTGGAAACTTCTTTCTTATACTTCCCTCACAGGAAATATTTTAATGATTATTCTCACTGAGCGCCTAAATATAACATTGCAATATTGAATGCCCAGAGTCCCAGAAAGAATGAATCACTGATTTTGCCTTTAGAATTTTTTTTTTTTAGATAATGAACACAGCTTCTGCCTTCAACCTCCTCAGCTCTCTCTGTTCAATTAACAAGAAATTCCAACTGTGGGAAGTGGATCTCCTGAACTGTTAAAGATTATAAATCACTGTCACTATTTTGATGATTTCCAAGAGCGATGACTAAGGGAAACTGCATCAAGCTATAGGAGAAGACAGAACTGGCTGCCTGAGTTTATTTCAGACACAACGGCTCACAGCCCTGACATAGTTTCCTCTTTGACCAATTCCTAATGGAAAGGAAGCATTGGACCCTCCTTTTCACTAATGGGTTACCCAGAGACAGAGTTACAACATTCATCCAACCCTCTAACTTTGGTAGAGGTATTTTCAGATAATATCACAGATTCTGTTCCATGTTTTCATCTCCTTTAGGAACACAATACATTTCCTGCTCCTTTGGAAATGACACATAATTAGCATTCTCACTGAGCTCAAAAGAGCTGGCCAGTGCTTATACTTACCCTCTCGGTGTCTCTGTTGCCCCTCTATACCATCCCCTGTATACATATACACCATCGTACTTTCATAAAAACCACGAAAACGTTAGGATTTTCCCATTTTCTGATAAATCCACTTAGAAGTTCCATAGTTTTTTTTATTGGAATTTTTTGAGTCTTGCAAACGTGAACCCCCAAAAACCACCGTGTCTGCAAAAGGTTTGCTATGATTTAGAATTTGATACAAATAATGCAGGTACCACAAATTTTTTTTAAATCTCAAGGTGAGGGAAGCCTGGGTGACTCAGCGGTTGGGCACCTGCCTTCAGCTTAGATCATGATCCCAGGATCTGGGATCAAATCCCACATCGGGCTCCCTGCAAGGAGCCTGCTTCTCCCTCTGTCTATGTCTCTGCCTCTCTCTCTCTCTCTCTCTCTCTGTCTGTCTCTCATGAATAAGTAAATAAATCTTTTAAAAAAATCACACAAAGCATTTTAAATCAATCAATCAATCTATGTCTTTCTCAGGGTGAGCTTTTCCAAATATCCTAAGTTCTGCTGCCACCCCTTTCTCTTTTCTGTAGAGAACATGACAGTTCTCCTGCCCCTGCCATGGTGACTGGCTGGCACATTAAACCAACAGATAGTCAGCAGGCAAGTGACCAAAAACATGTTCCTCTTCCAATTTATTGATGCCACCGCAACATAGCTGCATTATCTTACTTTCTGGAAATTGCTCTCACTAAGGTTACTCATGACCTCGCAGAGTCAATCTAATGAACATATTTTGGTTCTTTACTTGGCATCTCTCTTGCACTCATTTCTTCCTCTTCTCATTTGACATACTCTCCCTTACAGGATTAGGACTTCCCAATCTGTATCTCCAGTTCTGCTTCCTAAATCTGCTTGGAGGGCTCAGAGGCATCTCCAATTCAACATGGTCTAACCATATTTGAATATTTTTCAGCCCTCTTTCCTTATAAACCTGCTCTTCTTGAATTCCCTACCTTTCTTGGTGATTGGTACTCTCCACATGTCCCTTGGTGGGATGGAAATGGCTACAAGAAGGAAGAAGGATCCCTGGAGCCAGCCCTGAGGCTGGAAGAGTTCACCAGGGCCAAGGTAGACACTTAAGTCAGGGAGGTGTGCACAGCTAATAGCCAGGTTGGAAGAGAACTCTGGATCAAAGAGATGATGGCTGGATGCCAGAACCAGAGGGACCCAAAGCCAGAAGTCTGAGTGCCAGAAAGAATGAAAGCAAGACAGAAAATCTGAGGAAACTGCTTTAAAAAGACACAGTAGACTGAGACAGGCCATTATGTACTAGAATAGTGTGCAGGCGGGGAAAGGACAGTCAGTGCTTTACAAAATACTTTCACACTTTTATTTCTTTGAAGCAACAGCTCTGTTGCAGAGATGAGGAGCTGAGTAGCATACCCCAGGTCACATGTTTGGAAAGTGAGGTTAGCCTGATCGCTAATCCAGACCACTGACTTGAGGTCCGATGTCTGCCTACACCTGCACTGCACTCAGGTTGAGGACAGCCCCAATGGAGGCAGCAACAACCACAACCACTAAGATGATGGTGATATTTCAACTACACTTGTGTCTCTCATTGTAATGTTCTTACTTCTTTACTTTCTACTCCCTCCCACCTCTACCTGGGACCCCAGGCCAGAAGACAAAGGTTGTCTTCCATAATCTTGCTATTTACCAATAATACTTATTTGTGTGGAAAGCAACCAAAAAGGAATAGAAAGGAGAGTTGGTGTATTATTACTAGAAGGGCTGAGACTGATTCATTTTGCTCTGGGCTCACTACTTTCCTGTCTCAGGTTTTCTTTTTTTTTTTTTTTTTTTTTTTATTGGTGTTCAATTTACTAACATACAGAATAACCCCCAGTGCCCGTCACCCATTCACTCCCACCCCCCGCCCTCCTCCCCTTCTACCACCCCTAGTTCGTTTCCCAGAGTTAGCAGTCTTTACGTTCTGTCTCCCTTTCTGATATTTCCCACACATTTCTTCCCCCTTCCCTTCTTTTCCCTTTCACTATTATTTATATTCCCCAAATGAATGAGAACATATAATATTTGTCCTTCTCCGACTGACTTACTTCACTCAGCATAACACCCTCCAGTTCCATCCACGTTGAAGCAAATGGTGGGTATTTGTCATTTCTAATAGCTGAGTAATATTCCATTGTATACATAAACCACATCTTCTTTATCCATTCTGTCTCAGGTTTTCAAAAATCCCTCATTGAAAACCACAAGTGTCCAGTACTGAAGCCAAGCCTCACAGAGTAAGAACAGTTTTCTTTTGTCTTTCGATTGCATCTTAAAAATGGTCAACTTTGTTATGAGGTATGTTTCTTGGCAATTCAGTTCCTTTTAGAACATGATGGGCTCTAATTCCAGAATATGGTATTTGCAAAGTGGGGGTTTAACAAAACAGCCCAAAAAACAACATTGGCTGAAGCACCGGTTTTAAAAATCAAATTACAAATTGTGTACAAAGTAATTATCAATATTTCCCTTGATGGATGCTCAGGAAGGCACGCACAGTCTCACGGTTCTACTCCATTTCACAAATTACAATAATTTATAGTTTACAGTGTGGTTACAAGGGCAGTTATCTTTAGAAAAATGGGCCATTAGGCTGACTAGATTGTGTAAATTGCAGGATGGGATGACTCTAGGTAATGGACAATTCTGACTGGAATTTTTTTTCTTGTTTTTGGAGGAAATTTGGGCTGGTAAGCAAATGTTTCAAGTTCAATTATATTTCTCTTATACACAAAATGTACCTTAAAATTATTTTTGCTTTTCTTTTTTTTAAACGTAAATGCAATAGAACCAGTGGAAAGTAAAACAACAGCAAAATGAATCACACACAATAATGGCACTACCCTTATACAATGGTTGTTGTCATTTTTGTGTATTACCTTCTACCATTTTCCTCACACATATATATTTTATACGGTGATAGTATACAATTCCATTGAGTGGATAACTCATAGCCTATTAAGTCATTTTCTTGTTTGACATTTAGAATCCTTCTGATTTTCCATTATAAACATTGGTTTTTTAAAATGCTTAATGGATAGGGGCACCCGACTGGCTCAGTCAGTAGAGTGTGCAATTCTTGATCTTGGAGTCATGAGTTCAATCAAGCCTCACATTGGGTATAGAGATTGCTTTTTAAAAAAGTCTGTAAAATGCTTGATAGATATAGAATATGATTGCCATTATTTTCCCAAGGTGGAGAAATGTGCCACCTTTATATATCCTAAACAACTATAAGCCCCAATTCACTGAAGAACTCTTTTTAGATGTATAGATTAACCTCTGGTCTCCAGTTGGTCAAATACATGTTTCTACCACTGACTATCATTAAGCTCCAAATGGCTCTGCTCCAAAAGCCCAGGTCTTTTGTATTAGTTGTTACAAAAAACGGCTAACACCTGTAACTGTAATATAATACAACCCCATTTGTCCCTCTAATTGCTCAGTAAAAAAATGGATCAGATTTCTAAAACCCAATGTTTATCTCAGTATAGCTCAGTGGTGATGAGACTGGATTTTGAAGGCAAGCTGATTTAGGGTTCAAGTGCTGATTCTACTCCTTAATGCTGTGGAAAGGGCAGTCACTTTGTTCAATTCCAAGAACATAATCACATTACAGTCTATATGAATGGCACATCTGGAATAGCACAGTGTAGCCACTTACCTACACCTCAGTGGTAATGCACTCATGGAGTTATACTTCGTAGCTGGACAGGATTTGGGTAAGTTATTTAATCTCTGAGTCTAAGTTTTCGAATTTGTAAAACTGGGGAGTGATAATGGTGCTTAATTTATCAAGCATTGCACAGATTACAGGAGAGAATATTGTAGTAAAGTTTTTAGCATAGTGCCCGAAGGTAGTAAAACCTCAATACATATTAAGTCTTGTTACACTTTTTCCAAAAATGTATAGTTTTCAAAAAAGAACTTAGAAAGATTAAGGTTTTTTTTTTTTTTTTTGCATGCTTTTCCATTGTATGGTTAGCTTTTGCTCTCAGTTACCACATCAGTCTACTTGGAATGGAAGAATAGCATGAAAAAGAATCTACTAGAATAATCATCTGCTCATATTCTCCAGTCCCGAGCCGGAAGGCTGATCCATTTTTACCTTAAACCAAAGTTTAAGAAATTATCCTTGAACTAAACTGGTTGTAAACCAAAGCCTCTTGAGAAGTCAGTAATAGGAATCTCTTTTCTCTTGGATGGGATTCAGTGAGGCCACAAGCTATAGCAGGGACTCCCTGAACTGAAGGAATGAGAGTAGTTGAGGACTAAGTCTGGGTAGAACTGGAAGACATGCAGGAATGACCAAGTTCAGAATACCACTAGAGGAGTCTGAAAGGCAGCCTTATTTAGAAATAGTCAGCGAGAAAGAGGATGAACACAGTCAATGAATTTATAGCAAAATCATTCACAAATCTAATAAACACTACTGAATGCCACTATGTGCTAATTCTTGGGAATAAAGATGGGAATGAACATGAGAGATAATAACATCACTTATTCCCATTCCACTTTTGTTTGTATACTGGGCATGGGATGGGGGTAGACTGAGTCAGGTTAAAGTGTATCACTAGAGTAGACATGATATTAAGGTTCCAGTTCAATCACAGTTTGTGGAGCCACTCAGATGATTCCCAAGGAAGTTCTAGATCTCCAAGGCCATCTACCTTAATTCATCTAGTGGCTTACAGATTTGGAGGGAAGGAAAACCATAGAGGTCAATGGACAAATCTTCCTCTGCCATCTCTTATTCCAACCCTCCAAGGATTGGGAACAGATTCAACTACTTAGGACTAAGACAGAGGAATTGAGGTGATAAAGGGGGCATGTGAAAGAGTTGTCCAATTCCATACAGCCTAACTTCTGCTGGACTCCCTCAAGGAATTAGGCTATAGTGAAAAATATTGGACTTTTGGACTTGTGAGTTGAGAGAAGAATGTTCAAGAAGGGAAAAAAGAATCTGAGAGGACAATATGCTGCAAATGAAGAGATTTTTTGGACCTGAACACTTCTCCACAAGATGACAGTTTAATCACGCTGATTCCTCAGCATTAAATGTGGTTTTGTCAGATAGATTTTAACCATAATTTACTTTAACCACCCTACTGCAGTTCTAAGACAGAAGACAGCCAGCTCTGTCAGAGAGAACTCAATTCATCCTTTACATCGTCAGAATGTTCTTGTCTCAGGTGAGAAGCGCTGATAACTATGCACGAATCTCTTTATAAATTACTTCTCTGTTAGATGCTGTGTATTTACCACTTCACGTGTTTCCTTTTAGGTTTAAGTTTATAGGACATGATTCACATCATATTTCTAGAAGGCCAAACCAAAGTAAATATTCTTCAATATAGTAACATTCAAGGATATAATTAATCTTGCAAGCTTCATTTAAGGAGGGTATAAAGTAGGATAATAACTCACTCTAAAGTCATTTTTTTGATGTCATTAAAGTAATAAAAAGGGTTGCTTTCTGGAAGAAATAAAAGTATACACATGATACTTATAATACTAATACTAATATAACATACTAATATGTTCAATCCTCCTATGGAGACCTGCATCTAACTGTAAAGTCCTTGCTTCTGAGTCAGGAAGAGCATTCTGCCAAGTGAGTTAACATTTCTGCACAATGGTGGGGAAGGGATGTGGTGTGAACAAAATAGCTGAATAGGCAGCAGCCGAAGAGGATCTACATTCCACAGGAGGAGAAACAGAACTGGGGCACGGCTGAAGATTTCAGGATTTAGGGGACCCACTCAGAGCCAGTTCCAGACATAAGTGGTTAAGGAGGTTAAGGATTGTCCAGTCAGGGTTTGTTTGGTTATAAAAGACCAGAACTTACTCCAGTGGGCTTAAGAGTGTGTGTGTGTGTGTGTGTGTGTGTGTGTGTGTGTGTGTGTTTGGACTTAAGGGCAAGAAACACAGTCTGGTCTCACAAAGAATGGAACCACCTCTGGAAAAGCTCTTGTCTCTCTAGGGCCCTATGGTCTCTCATATTTGTTGCTTTCAACGTTTCTACTTAGTTTTACTCTCTACAGACTGGCTTCCCATGTTTTGAGATGCACAGGTCAAGCATGGCTATAGGCCCCAGCTTTGCGTCATTTCCTGTTCTAAGGCTGTTACAGACTCACTAGAGCCCCTGAGTCCCAAATCCAAATCCCTGTAAGAGAGACTTTAATTGGCTCTCCTTGGCTCAGGCCTCCATTGGGCTGGCACTCCACTGACTGAGAGCAATGGGGGCAGATTCTTTAAGGAGTATTGGGGTGGGAGGAACGATTGGCAGAGGAAATGATTTAACAAACACAATGGCAATTCTTTAGCAAAATGTCTTCTCCTCTGTCTGTTATTTAATTATAATCCCTCTTGTAGCTCTCTGAAACAGGGTGGAAAGTACTAATAAGAGATGCATACATCATCTCACAGGGGTAAATACATTAATCCACTAGCATCCATTTTAAGATCTTATCACAAAAGAATCAGATTAATCAGTCAACAACTTATTCAGCCAATAACCAATAGCAATTGCCTACAAAGTCCCTAAAGGGATTGTATTAAGGACAAATAAAATTTGTGATTGCAGTTAAGGAGAAAGAGAAAATGGTTAGGGTAGAAGAGTTACCCAGGATGTATAACTGATGGAGTTTACTAGGTGTCCACAAGCCTAACCTGTTTCAGCTCATTACAGATCCAAACTCTCACCCTTGTGCCTTTGCACATAGACACACCATCTCTTCTTTATCTTGCTAACTCCTACTCTCTCTACAGTACTGTTGTGGGTTGACTTATATCCCCCCAAAGAAATATGTTGAAGTCATAACGTTATAGCCTGTGACTGTGTTATTTGGAAAAAAGATTTGTAGATGTAATCAGATTAAGGCGAGGTCATACTGGATTAGAGTGGGCCCTAACCCAAACAAATGGTGTCTTTACAAGAAGATGGAGATTTGGAGACAAAGACACATAAGGAAGAAATCTATGTGACAATAAGGGGTATGTGACAATGGAAGCAGTGATGTAGCTATAAGCCAAGGAACATCAACCATCACCAGTAGTCAGTACAAGTGAGATAAGGCAAAGAAGGATTTCTTTCTAGAGCCTTCAGTGAGGGATTTTGGACTTCTAACTTGTAGAAATCTGAGAATAAAGTTCTGTGATTTTAAGCTACTTAGTTTGTGGCACTTTGTTATGGCAGTCACAAGAAACTAATACAAATGCTATACTCAGGTACCACCACTCCTGGGTTTTCTGTCTAGATGTTTATAGAGTTCAAATGTCTGGGACCCCCCCTAAAATCCATATGTTGAAATACTGCTAAGGTAATGGTATCAGGAGGTGAGGATTCTGGGAGGTGATTATGTCGTTCATGAGAATGAGACCACATAAATGGGACTGGTGCCCTTGTAAAACAGAGCCTGTGGACATCCTTTGCCCCTTCTACCATGTGAGGACACAGTGAGAAGACTGCTGTCCAGGAACTAGAAAGCAGGCTCTCACCAGACACTGAATATGCCAGTGCTTTGAACCTGGACTTCTCAGCTTCCAGAACTGTGAGAAATTTCTGTTGTTTATAAGCCACTAGTTTATGGTATTTTGTTATAGCAGTCCAGACTAACACAACATTCAAGGACCACACTAGTGACCTTTCTCTGTCCTATCATACTGTGCTTCCCACTGCCATAGCTACCTCTTGCTTTCATAGTACAGATGACACTCTTCTATAATTGTGTACTTTTCTGTCTCTGGATTGTAAAAATTTTGAGGTACCAGGAACTGTCCTTGTTTTTATAACCTCCGGTGCCTGACAGATAGTAGGGAGTTCCATAAGTGTTTATGAAAATGAGATAAAGATTATTTTCATTTGTATTAAATCCACAATGCTCTTGTGTGAAAACATTTACATTTCAAATATTTCAGACAAGCACGTATGGAACGAAATAAACTTACACTGTTTAATTTTACCCCATATGTCAAAATATGCTTCAGAAGAAATTAGGAACAAAATAATTAAATAACTGAACACACCAACTTCAATTTGGTTTCCCCTAACCCTGGTAGAATAAAGAAAAAGTTCTTTGAATTTAAAAAGCCTACCTTTTTGAGGAAAAAAGAGGCCTCGGGTTGGTTTTATGAATTTAACTCTCCATAGAATCCCTTTCCATTCAAATAAAGTAATTGTAATTCATGAATTCAGAAATGTGGTACAAATGCAGATGAAGATAAATAGCACATGAGCCATTCGAGACAGACAGATTCACGGGGGAAATTAGAAGCTGTCGTCAGGAGAGTTAATGGAAAGTCCACTAATCCTAATTTTCAGACTGGATAAATGGGAGTCCTGTGTTTCCCATCCAATTTGCTCTTACATTAGATCTGCTTCTCTTAGGTGGTTCTATTTACCCCCCAAGTACGTATTAGCAGCCACAGTGCCATTTTTGTGATGTCTGCTATAAATTTTGGACTTGTATTTGTTTTTAAATAAAGAAATATGGGCAGCCTGGGTGGCCCAGCGGTTTAGCACCGCCTTCAGCCTGGGTTGTGATCCTGGAGACCCAGGATCGAGTCTCACATCAGGCTCCCTCTAGGGAGCCTGCTTCTCCTTCTGCCTGTGTCTCTGCCTCTCTCTCTCATGCTCTGTGTCTCTCATGAATAAATAAATAAATAATATTTAAAAATGTTGTTAAATAAATAGCTAAGAGACTGCGTTTTGCAGGGATTTAGTTCTCTCTAGTGTGAGTAATCACTACTTAATGTTCGACTGTTCTTCAGATAAGTGGCACAAACTGTCTACTGAGTGGCACAGAGTTCAGGGGGTGCTGGGCAGACAGTTTCATCAGCACATTAAATGGCATAATTACACATTCTATAATGCATGTCATTGTAGTAGTTGGGTAGGCAGTCCATTTTTATCTATTTTTTTAATATTCAAAAGAGCTTCAACTTCTAGATCAAGATTCCTAAGCATAGTCTCTGAGAATTATTCTTCCATTGCATTTGTTATACTCACTTAACCAAGCTTCTGAAACTTCTTTCTCACATTCAGTTCCTTATGTAGTAGACATGGAGGGTCCTTTTCCAATTGTCATTCCATTTTTGATGAGTATCCTAATCCAGGTCAGGGATTGGTTTAGAAATGCATGTGTAACAAAATTATGGCCAATGAGATGTGAGAGAAGTTTGCTGGGGACTGGAGAAGGGGTGCATATTCTAGGAAATATGTCCTTGCTTCTTTTTTTTTTAAGATTTATTTATTTATTTATTTATTTATTTATTTATTTATTTATTTATGATAGACATAGAGAGAGAGAGAGAGAGAGAGGCAGAGACACAGGAGGAGGGAGAAGCAGGCTCCATGCTGGGAGCCTGACGCGGGACTCGATCCCAGGACTCCAGGATCGCGCCCTGGGCCAAAGGCAGGCGCTGAACCACTGAGCCACCCAGGGATCCCCTATGTCCTTGCTTCTAACAGACAGGCAGAAGAGATAACTCCTCTTCTGTTTCTGGACATGGTGTGATCTGAATATAAGGTCATCTTGCTGCTTGAGGAAGAAAGCCTCACCAAGATGGCAGAGTAAAGAAATGAAGGAACCTGGGCCTTCAGCGATTATCTTTCAGCCAATAAATCAAAGAACTTTAAGGTCTCTTCCACTTGGAAAATTCCCATTGATATTAAGTAATACATTTCCTCATTATTTAAGGCAGGTTTTATGTTAGTTGCTTCTGAAGGCATTCAAACTTCTATACTCTGCTTAAATTCCATTGAAGAGATGACAGGCCAGTGACTCAACTGCAACTCAGTGGTTGAGTCACTACGGTAGTGGGCATGTCTTTTTCTGCCTAACCTTCTCTGATACACTTTCCTTTCTAGTTCTTAGTCCATGTAGTTTCAGGGACTGGTCTCAATCTCCACCTCCACAGGGGACTGTGACCCAGGATCTGACCACTGAAATGACCCCAGAAACCTGGCTGCAGTGACAGGTCCCGGGACAGGCTTGTGACTCAAGTTAGGCCAATGAGCAGCATCACTAGCAATCTGACGTTAGATGCTGGGAAAGGGGGATCTGTTTCTGCCAGAATTGCTAATCTGTAAGGTTATAATCTTAGAGCCATCAATGCCATTTTTGCCTTCATGTGGGAAGGGCATGAATGAGAATGGAGCCAACAGAAGGGAAGGGAACTGAGAAAGATGAAGAAAGAGAGGGAGTGCATGTACCATAATGACACTAGTTTTCATCTGTGCAGTCTGCTATAAGAAAATATCATAGATAGGGTGGCTTAAACAACACAAATTTATTTCTAAGTTCTGGAGATTAGGAAGTCAAAGACCAAGACACTAGCAAATTCAGCATCTGATTAGAACCCACCTCTTGGTTCATAGTCACTGTCTTCTTGCTGCATCTCAAAGGGGCAAAGGAGCTTTCTTAGGCAATAATCTTTTATAAAGCACTAATCCCATTTATGAGGGCTTTGTCCTCATGACCTAATCACCTTCAAAATGCCCTACCTCCTAATACCATCACAATGAGGGCTAGGATTTCAACATACAAATTTTGGGAGACACAAACATTCAGAACATAACAACACTGATCCTAACTATGCCAGAAGCTCAGCTCTATGCTTACACTTCTCAGCGACATAAGCCCAAAAGGTCACTTTGGCTTAAATCAGTTTGAGTTCCTTTCTTTACTTGTAATCAAAATGATCCTAATTGATACAAAATTATATCATTAGCTACCATTTTCTGAACACCAATTATGTTTCAGGCATATTAAATCATTATCTCTAGGCTCACAGTGACTCTGCAATGTATTACTTCACAAGCAAAAAAGCTGCATCTCAGAGACTTTGAGTGATATGCCCACTTCACACACTATTGACAAGCTGAGCTGAAATCCAAACCCAGGTTTGTCAGACTCCAAAAAAGACGGTGCTTTCCTTTATACCACCTCTCCTAATTAGCATTTGTAACATCCACACTGCACTTCACTGGACCCATACTTCTTTCTAAAATGTGTTTATTTTTTGAATAATACTTTATCCTTTCAGTGTAAGACAGAAATGGATTCGAATTTCTATTACTACTTCTCCTTACTACTTCTCCCCTGGTTTCCCAGTATTTTTTGTGCACAGGTAAAGCTATTTGATGAAACACTTGTAATTTCTTACTTTTTTTTTTTTATCTTGTTTTCTTCTCCTGGAATTTTCTTCTGTTTCTATGTGATCAAATACCATGCATCCTTGATGATACAGTTCAAATGTTATTTTTTTCACACAGTCTTCTCCAACACCTCGAGATAAACCCCACCTCTTTAAACTCTCCTTTCACTGCATTTGTGCCTAATGACAATCTCCTTTTATCTCTTAATGAAGTTACTTGGGTAGGAGCCTTTAATCCTTTAATAGAATGTAACTTCTTTAAGTAATATGTATTTGATCCAACTTTGCATCCTCATATTACCTAGCATGGTAGGATTTTATAAATGTTGACTGAGCAGACGGATGAATGAAAGGAATTTACAGACCCATCTTCACAGCTCTAGGATCCCATGGGGAGCCTACAGGTAAGTATATCAGGGTCTTTGGACACCATTTAGCAAGTAATTTGAACAAGGTAAGCAACCAATAATAAAAGGACTTGAACTTAGCATAACACTTTGACCCTTCAAAAGTGAGAACAACTTTGGCATAGAAAAATATACCAATCAGGGAAAAAAAAATCCCCAAAGCCAATGTTACAACTAATTGAGTATAGTGTATATCAACATGAGAATAACCTTACTACATGGATCACCACTACAACTGATGTAGGATTGCAAAGCTTCCTAACTTTATATCTTCAAAAGGAAAACCATGAAAGCAAACTTTAGTTATCAGTAATAGATAAGCTTGAAATGAGTTGCTTTCATTTCGTTTGTTTTTTAGTTTAGAACAGCAAGGAATTCCTAACCAGATACTGATCGTTAAATTCCTCCTCTTTTCTTAGGTATGACCGTATTCCTAAAACATGTTTGTTTGTTTGTTTGTTTTTTGGTAAAAAGCTTTTTAAGGATCTCTCAAAATGATAGGCTACTTAATTTGGATATACTTCTCTGTCTGTCTCTCTCTCCCCCACTCCCTCGTTCCTTTCTTTTTCTAAAGGACCTTACTTTTGCAGTGTTGTGTAGACAGGAAATGGAAACTTAAATCACACACATATATTTTATTCTTTTCCTCTTCTTTTTTTTACTGCCTGAACTCCAGGATTCATTTTCTTTTAATGACACACCATCACACTTTAAACCCTGGGAAATTAAGGCTACATAAGAGTTTGCATGATAGTAAAGTTTAAATATTAAATATTAGGTGCCTGGAAAAATTTGAAGCATCTTAGAATGTTTAAGTAATTTATTTTTCATGCACAAACTTAATGGAAAAAACTCTTCCTAAAGTAAATCCTTGCATTGGTTTCTCAGTTCAGCTCAATTTCAGATCCCTTAAGAGGAAGAAAAATCTCTAGGTCCTGGAAAGGAGAAATAATATCTTAACTCATGGTACTTGGAAGCCAGAACCCAAAGCTCTAGTTTCTTTTTCTGACTCTTTTAAAGACTTATCAATTTACTTCAGAAAAAGAGAGCACACAAATAGCAGGGGCAGGGGTAGAGGGAGAGAAACTCAAGCAGACTCTGTGCTGAGCCTGGAGCCCCATGCCAGGCTCAATCCCATGACCCCAAGATCATGACCTGACCTGAAATCAAGAGTCAGGTGCTTAATTGACTGAGCCACCTAAGAGGCCCTGTTTCCCACTCTTTTTTTTTTTTTTATAAATTTATTTTTTATTGGTGTTCAATTTGCCAACATATAGAATAACACCCGGTGCTCATCCCATCAAGTGCCCCCGTCAGTGCCCGTCACCCCCACCCCCCGCCCACCTCCCCTTCTACCACCCCTAGCTCGTTTCCCATAGTTAGGAGTCTCTCATGTTCTGTCTCCCCCTCATTTTTTTCTCCTTTCCTCTTTATTCCCTTTCACTATTTTTTATATTCCCCAAATGAATGAGACCATATAATGTTTGTCCTTCTCCAATTGACTTACTTCACTCAGCATAATACCCTCCAGTTCCATCCATGTTGAAGCAAATGGTGGGTATTTGTCGTTTCTAATGGCTGAGTAATATTCCATTGTATACATAGACCACATCTTCTTTATCCATTCATCTTTCGATGGACACCGAGGCTCCTTCCACAGTTTGGCTATCGTGGACATTGCTGCTATAAACATCGGGGTGCAGGTGTCCCGGCGTTTCATTGCATCTGTATCTTTGGGGTAAATCTCCAGCAGTGCAATTGCTGAGTCATAGGGCAGATCTATTTTTAACTCTTTGAGGAACCTCCACACAGTTTTCCAGAGTGGCTGTACCAGTTCGTATTCCCACCAACAGTGCAAGAGGGTTCCCCTTTCTCCACATCCTCTCCAACATTTGTGGTTTCCTGCCTTGTTAATTTTCCCCATTCTCACTGGTGTGAGGTGGTATCTCATTGTGGTTTTAATTTGTATTTCCCTGATGGCAAGTGATGCAGAGCATTTTCTCATGTGCTTGTTGGCCATGTGTATGTCTTCCTCTGTGAGATTTCTGTTCATGTCTTTTGCCCATTTCATGATTGGATTGTTTGTTTCTTTGCTGTTGAGTTTAATAAGTTCTTTATAGTCTTGGATACTAGCCCTTTATCTGATAAGTCATTTGCAAATATCTTCTCCCATTCTGCAGGTTGTCTTTGAGTTTTGTTGACTGTATCTTTTGCTGTGCAGAAGCTTCTTATCTTGATGAAGTCCCATTAGTTCATCTTTGCTTTTGTTTCTCTTGCCTTCATGGATGTATCTTGCAAGAAGTTACTGCGGCCAAGTTCAAAAAAGATGTCGCCTGTGTTCTCCTCTAGGATTTTGATGGAATCTTGTCTCACATTTAGATCTTTTGATCTAAAAAGTTTATCTTTTTAGAGTTTTTGAGTTTATCTTTGTGTATGGTGAAAGAGAATGGTCTAGGTTCATTCTTCTGCATGTGGATGTCCAATTTTCCCAGCACCATTTATTGAAGAGACTGTCTTTTTTCCAGTGGATAATCTTTCCTGCTTTGTCGAATATTAGTTGACCATAAAGTAGAGGGTCTACTTCTGGATTCTATATTCTGTTCCATTGATCTATGTGTCTGTTTTTGTGCCAGTACCACACTGTCTTGATGACCACAGCTTTGTAGTACAACCTGAAATCTGGCATTGTGATGCCCCCAGATATGGTTTTCTTTTTTAAAATTCCCCTGGCTATTCGGGGTCTTTTCTGATTCCACACAAATCTTAAAATAATTTGTTCTAACTCTCTGAAGAAAGTCCATGGTATTTTGATAGGGATTGCATTAAGCGTGTAAATTGCCCTGGGTAACATTGACATTTTCACAATATTAATTCTGTCAATCCATGAGCATGGAATATTTTTCCATCTCTTTGTGTCTTCCTCAATTTCTTTCAGAAGTGTTCTATAGTTTTTAGGGTATAGATCCTTTACCTCTTTGGTTAGGTTTATTCCTAGGTATCTTATGCTTTTGGGTGCAATTGTAAATGGGATTCCTATTTCCCACTCTTAACTAGATATGTAGACACAGGCTACTTCCTTCAGGTCCCAGGTCTTACACACATCCTGAAATTGACACACCATAATCCCATAGTCTACCTCAAGCTTCCTTTAAGTGCAGCAGTAACAGATGGTTAAGTCTTTGCCTTGGGAGCTCATGAGCTAATCGGGCACTACCATTTCCTAAAGATAATTACCATGTTTTACAGCCTTATTTGTTGTAAAATGTTTAGTTCTCATTGCCTCTGAGCAGTTGAGTATCTGAACATCTCTAGAAGCAGAGTAATTTTCATGTATTTTCTTTACCAACATTATTTCAGAGAATTTAACAAATATTTATAATGCAATATTTTAAAAGTTAGTCACATTTCACACCATGATTATTTGCACACCCACAAATTGTGCAATATTTGAGTGTTTTATAAGTTGAATATTATGTCATTAAATATTATGATCTAGTAGCCCTGAGATAAATGGTTCACAGCTTATTCTTTCCTTCATAGCTATAGCTGATGTTTCTAATGTCTATCAATTTAGCTATGGGACTAAAGCTTCTAGAAAACAAGAGTCTCTAGTTACCAACTATTACCCACATAGATCCAGATAACAGAGACATGTCTACACCAGCATAGGCACATGTACCAAATGTGTGCAAACACTGTTTGAAAATGCTTTGCATGACAGAACAATCTCACTACCTACAATAAACTGGGACACCATTACCTATGAAGGGAAAAAGAGAAATGCACATTAATGTTCTAAAGAAGTCACATTTAGAAAATAATGCTGGAAATGCTTAACGACAGAAAGTCTCTCAGTATTTGTAGAAGCCCATTCAAGAGTAAAGCATTCCGATAAACTTATCTCAGGTGATTTGCCCTTCAAAAATGTTCAGTCCTCATACAGTCAAAGAAGCATTTTTCCCTTGCAAGTGTCCGTTGCTTTATTATATTTTATTATTTTTTTTGTCCTTTGCTTTTTTATTTTCTACATAATATCATGAATATCATTACATTATGTTAATTTTTTAAAAAAAATCATCATGGTCATTTATACTTGTCTCCTTCATATATAAGTAACATACTAAAGCTTATTTTATAATTATCTATGAAGTGCAGCCTTTCTTCTTTGGAAAAGACACAGATGCAATTATGATTTGATGTTAATATGTTTCAGTAGACTATGCAAATTTCACAAGATAATTATGTCATTATGTTTATATATAACCAAGACAAAAAAATTTACCAAGACTATTCAAAGAACTTAATCTTTATAATTGCTTGCTATTATTTTTATTCTCTTATGTATTACCAAAGCACCCTTAATGCTTATGCTTATTATGACACTCATCAAACAGCATTTTTTTAATGTTTCCTCACTAGACTAAAACTATTTCATAGGCAAGGACTTCATGCAATTTATTCATTCTAATCTGTGTGTTATCTGAGAAAGATAGATGATAGAGTCATACCTATATAAATATGGATTCTGTCCCGTGGCTTTAATCCTCCAAAATCAAACAAATGCTAATCAAGCTTGATATCTTTTTGATAATCACAGCTAAGTAATGTCTTAAATAGAAAAAAGCAGAAACTAGAAGATATTTAGGTATTAGGTCAACAAAATTTTTAAATACTAAAATTGATTCTTCAAGGGATCAATTTAAATTCACATAATTTGCTACAAAAGGTGTTTATATAGCAGATAAACTGAGGAGGTACACAAGTGAAAAGGAGAAAGGAGGGGAAAAGTATTCCCTAGGGACTGTTGAAACTCAATCTAAATTAAAGACCACTGAGAATAAATGTGAAGACAGTATCACTATTCTGAGATGGGCTCAAAAACATTGAAAGTCATATATGTAACTAAAAGTTACCATAAACACTATAAAATATGAAAATGTGAATGGTAAACTTGGAACATTAGAACTGAAAGACAATTTCAGAACACCTTAATATTTTGCTGAATTTCGAGATATTGTCACTTCCTCTGTCAATTGTGACAATATTGTCACTGTCTTGATAGTGAAGAGATGAAATTTCAGTATTTGAGGACATGGAAAGAAACAGATTGCAATTAAAGGGCAGATGCCATTTCTTTTTTCCCTATAAATTCGCCACCCTCACTGGCTATGTATAGGGAAATAACTGGATATTTCTAACTCCCCTTTCAAGCCCTCTGCTTAAATGTGCTACTCTTGTTGGTGTTTGGGAGTGGACCACAATGGGGTGTCTGAAGCTCTGCAGACTGGACTCTTCCTACCAACAGGAGGGGTTATACTAACCCTTTTTACTCTTCTTCCTAGGTAGAAATTACAGGCCCAACGTGAAATGCAACTAGTTTCTAACTACCTCTTGTCTTCAGTGTGGTTATGTTACTCATTTGAAATATATTAAGATCATTTGTTTCTGTTTATTTTTTTTTAATTTTTTTTTTTAAATTTTTATTTATTTATGATAGTCACAGAGAGAGAGAGAGGCGCAGAGACACAGGCAGAGGGAGAAGCAGGCTCCATGCACCGGGAGCCCGACGTGGGATTCGATCCCGGGTCTCCAGGATCACGCCCCGGGCCAAAGACAGGCGCCAAACCGCTGCGCCACCCAGGGATCCCTTGTTTCTGTTTCTATTCTATTTGGGGTCACTCTCATCTATGGACTTTCTTCTTGTTGTTGTTGTTAGTATGTGAAATATTAACATGGTTCTAAATGTTAGATTTTTATAAAAACATCTTTTCAGAGCATTATCTTTACCCCCATTTCTTCTACCATATTCCCATCCCTCTATTCCCCTATATCTTTCTTACACATAATGTAGCATATTTTATTACACAAAAAGTAGCACATTATACTCTTTGGTACTTTGATTCTTTTACTTAACAATATATCCTAGAAATCACTACATATCATTTCATAGAGAGTTCCTATTTTTCTTTTTTTATATAGCTGCATAGTTACATAGTACTCCGTTTTGTGGGTGCATCAAATTTATTTAAACATTCTCCTATGTATGGGCATTTTGTTTGTTTCAAATATTTTGCCATTACAAAACAATGTTGCATTGTGTTTTTGTATTGTGGGAAGTTTACTCTAACAGTAAATTCCTAGACATGGGATTGTTGGTTCAAAAGATAAACTTATGTGTAGTTTTGTTATATATTTCCACATTTCTTTTCAAAAGGATTGTACCCATTTGTATTTCTATCAGAAATGTACATGCATACCTGTTTTCTCACAGTCATGCCTACTGAATGTGTTCCCATACTTTTTAGTTCTTATCAATCTGATAGGTTATAGGTGATATTCTTGTGTGATTTTTAAATTTGCTTTTTTCTAAGTATGAGTAAGACTGAATATCTTTTCATATGTTGAAGGGCCATGTGTGTGTATGTTGTGTGTGTGTATACATGTGTGTGTGTGTGTATAGCACAAATTGACTATGTTTTTTTTTTCACCCATTTTTTTCTACCAAGTTTCAAGTGTCTCTTCATGTGAAATTCACACAAATGAGATTTCTGACTCAAAAGATAAATGAATACATAGTTGTATTAGATATTGCCAAATTCTCTTCTAAAGGGTTATACTGGTTTGTGTTCCCACCAGCAATGAGTGAGAGCATCTGTGTTCCCACAGCCTCACCAACAGAATATGCTACCATACACTTTTTAGTATTTGCTACTGCTATGGTCTGAATGTGTGTGCCCTCCCTGCTGCCCCAATTCACACATCAGAATCCTAACACTGAATGTGATGTTATTAGGACGTGAGGCCTTTGGGAGGTGATTAGGTCATAAAGCAGAGTTTCATTAAACAGGATTAGTACCCTTATCAAGAAGGCTTGAGAAAAAACTCTTGTCCCTTCTTCCATATGTGGTTATAGGGAAAAGATGGCCATCACAAAGGAAGCTGGGTCTCATTAGTCCAAATTTATTGACACCATGATCTTAGATTTCTCAGCCTCCAGAACTGTTAGAAATAAATTTCTGTTTATAAGTTACCCAGTGTATGATATTTATTATAAAGTCCAAATGGACTAAGACAGTCAGTCTGACAGGTGAGAAATGATAACACTTTGCTGCAATATTATGCCCTCTGAGGATGGAAAATTAGATAGCCAGCTTCCACTCCAGAACACAGTGCAAGTGTATTAGGTTAGACTCCCCTCACGGCTTGAAGCATCTCCCCAAGAGGCTCTTGTGTTCTCTCCTGCTAGCAAACCTCAGGCAGGAATACTCCAGCACAATAGACAGGATCTTATCACAATGAACCTCAAAAAGTAGGTGTTCATAGTCTCCATCCCATTTCTCCCAAGGAGTAGACATCTTTGCAAAATTCCTTAACCCCTACTCATCCACAAGCTCATAAACCAAAGAAGTACCAAAAGGGGAAAGTTTTATGAACCACACAAGTTCCTGATATAGCCTTGTGCCAGGGAAATGACTTCTCTTTCATTGACAGAAATAAGAGAGTCAATCTCCCGACTTTCTCTTAAACAAACATATCTCTGTCCACCAGGAGAGAGAAACAGCAACTAACATCAAATTGATCACTTCTCAAAGTTCCAATATACTGATGATTCCATTAGCCTAAAAGATGTAACATCTAGGAATGCTTTTCCATCATCGGGTGCCTCAAGGTTAAGTATTAGCCTCCAAGAAGCTGATGGGGAGTAGAAGGTCTAATTATGAAATCACTAGCTAATGTCAAAGGAAGCGATAGAATTCCTGGGAAACTGGGTGTTATACCACTTCTAATATCTGTCCTTAGGACATTGGACTTTTCTAATGTAGACATTAGCCAACTAGGACAGACACTGAGCTTTTCTCCAATCCCACGTCAATGTTCTCAGGCTTCAGGTGTTACCGTCTTCAATGAAGGAGCAGGGCAGGCTCTTTGTTCCCTGTCAGGAGTGGCACCTTCTCTTGGCTCTCTCCTATCCTAGTCAGCAAGCTCTAGATATTTGGCAGCCCTGTGGGACCTAACCTATTTTAACCTCTCATGCCCTGATGTAGCATTCACCACTCTCAAAAGATGCTGAGAGATCAGAATAGCACACAGTTACTTCTATAAATAGAAAATCCCTAAATGGACTCCCCTTATCTAGCAAGTGAATAGCTTCCCAGGAGACTTTTTAATAGATAAAATAGTGGAAGAAAGAGCCAGGAAGGAAGACAAGGAGAGAATTTACAGATGTGTTGTGATATAACACCTTCTAAATCTACTGGTGGCCAGGCAAAGTGGTAGTAACCTGCCTACCTATCTCAATTTTGATCAGTTCTTTATTACTTAGTGAATATACAGTTAATAAAGAGTTAAGATCTTTAAATCATCAAATATTCTTGCCACCTGTTAACCTTTTGTACTTTGACAAAAGGAATAAAACCAAAAGCAAAATTGAGAAATTTGAATTAGACATTTTAATTATTACCATGTCTACTCTTGAGTAGCTGTGTCCTGTGTAGATTGAATAATTATGCAAATATAAAGTATAGCTCTAACCAGCTACTCTTTTGTACATAGTCTGAATCCCACAGATTAATAGATCAACTTCTCAAATAATGAAAAATCAACATGCATACGCTAAGTATCTGGCACATACATAGTAAATGCTCAAATGGTTTTAGAGGAAGGTAGAATTTTATGAAGAATTTCTTTTTTTTTTTTTTTTTTTTAATGATAGTCACAGAGAGAGAGAGAGAGGCAGAGACATAGGCAGAGGGAGAAGCAGGCCCCATGCACCGGGAGCCTGATGTGGGATTCGATCCTGGGTCTCCAGGATCATGCCCTGGGCCAAAGGCAGGCGCCAAACCGCTGCGCCACCCAGGGATCCCTAAGAATTTCAAGTGTAATTTCATACATACCTTTTCTGGGGAGAGAATCTATTATCAATTTCAATCAACTATTATCCCCTAAAAGGTAAGCAATAACCAGACTAGGGTATGGAATTTCTTTTAGTCTGTATTAGATATAGCATATATATTAAAACAATAATCCTTTTATTATGCAATCTCATACTTTTCCTAAATAAATAACATAGTCTTTGCCATAATTTTAATGACTATTTAAAACAATAAAAACAAGATATGCAAACATTAATTTAGTATACTATGTCCTTGAGCATTATTGCCTATTTTGCTTGAAAAGAAATTCTCAACCATTTTTCTTAAAAATCAACAGGTTGGGTTTCCTCTCCTCTTCCTAATGGTGTTTCCTTCTAAAGATATTCACTTTAGGAAAAACATAAATCTTCACAAATGCAAACAAAAGAGATTTTCAACTTGTTAAAAGTTTCTATCAATCATTGTACTGTTTGGGGAATACTAAGCCTATTTGCCAGAAAATTCAGATCTTCTATATCAAGTCTTTATTTATTTAAAAAAAATAGGTCATTAAAGTAATCAATGAGTATGGAGATGAATTATGAGAAACTTACAGTTTTTTAAGGAATGATGGCGGCTGCCAAGATAAAAAGAAGAAACATGATAAAAATCTATAGGATGAGTTAATGTTTGGCATTTAAACAGCTCAAGGCTATATAAATTGCTTCAACCCAGAATTATTCATTTAAATTCTAGGCCCTCAAGCAGAACATCATAAAGTAAGGGAAGCCATGAAGTAGCTCCTGGAACTTAATTCTGAACAACAAAGAAAGACTTGGTGTCAGCACAAGAGTGACAAAAATAGGGAAAAAAGACAATGTCACCTAGGCATTTACAAAAGAATAGGAATGAAGTGCCAGACATTTCTGGACACCCATACCAGACGGACTTACAAGCTTGACTTCAAACATTTCCAGGAATAATAACTATATGCCAATAGCCAGAGACACTGAGAAAAAAATGACTCATGAATATCACAGATCCTGAGCAATGAAATTCTAACTATATATTCAAACAATTCAAATAAGAGCCCAAAGAGAGGAGGTGGACATCAGGACAAACTAGCATGGCTGTGTAAGGACAAGCTCAGGCTTTGAAGGACAAGTCAAATATGAAGGAAATCAAGAAAAGCAAAGGCAAGCATGAACAATAGCATGAACATCAGGGAAGTCAAAGAATGAAGGAAACAGAGACTTGAGAGAAAAAAGAGCACTGAAGAAAACACAGTATTGGTATACGCCAACTAATGCAGATCATGAAGTATATGGTGTCATTTCCTCCACTTTATAGAGGAGAAAGCCAAGGTGCAAAGAGGTAAAGTCACTTCTGCAATCTCATAAACCTTTCAAACAGTGGAATAGTGAACATAACAGTGAGACCTTACTCATGTCTCCTTCCATGTGGAGGAACATCCTTTAATGCTGGCCCTTCTCCATCTCTCTCATCATTTCACTGCAGTGGTGGAAGGATAAATACCTGATAGGGAGGCTTAGAAGGAGCAACTGTGCTAGCCAGCCAATTCCTCTGTCTTCCTTCTTTCTCTCTCTCCTCTTTCTTTTCCTTCCAACAATCAGGAGAGAGCTCCTTCTGCCAGCAATGCCCTCAGACACTCTAGCTTTGATGCAACTTAGAAGTGAGGTCTTTCCAGCCCCCTTGGGGAAATCTGCAGCGATCCACAGCTGCCTGTGAGTGACTGGGAAGGGAGTTAGATCCTGGGGTGCAATTCCAGCTCACTAGCTACCAAATAGTCCAGTTCTATATCAGCTCTATCAATCATACATCTGGTATTTTCACTCCCCTAGGCCTCATTTTTGGGGAATTCTATTTCTCAGCATGCAAGATTGTCAAAGACTTCAACAAAACCCTGCTTTTTGTTTTTAGGATTTTATTTATTTATTCATGAGAGACACAGAGAGAAAGGGAGAGACACAGGCAGAGAGAGAAGCAGACTCCGCACGGGGAGCCCGATGCAGGACTTGATCTCAAAACCCCAGGATCATGACCTGAGCCAAAGACAGACATTCAACCACTGAACCACCCAGGTGTCCCACAAAACCCTGCTTTGTATGATTTCAGGCCTGAGCTCCTAACCACTTAGCAGTACCATTTTGCATACATTTTGTGTAAGGTGGGATAAAGCTTACAGATGACGGAGAGAATAACTAGGTTATTTTGTGGTAGCTTTTTCAGATAATGGAATATTTTACTAAATTAGAAATGGCAAAACATGATTAAGAGAAAAATTGAAAATCAAGACCAAAAAGAGTATAATAAAAGACCCTGTAAAATCTTTGAATAAAGTCAATTCTTCCGACCCAGAAAAATGATACTGCCGCTTACTTAATAGCATAGCTTATACCTCAGAGCCACTGTTGGTCACAGCTGAGAGGTCAGAGTATGGAAAATGTTTCCAGAAAACTGGAGATAAGCAAATATCCCTAGTTATCAAAAGGCTAAATAATGGGAAATTCTCAGAAATTACAACCAATAGGCTTGACATCAATCCCCGGGAAACTCGTAGTACAGGTCTGTGAGAGAATGATGCAATGAAAAACCATACAAGCTGGGTCCACTAAAAAAAAAGGAAGTTGCTTCAAATTCATTTCATTACCATTTTTGAGAAGTTTACTGATGTGTTTGTTTATCAAGAAATGCTCAAAAACACAACATGTCTTTATTTTAGCAAAGCCCTGAACAGAGACTTTCATAATATACTTTGTCTGATGGTAGACAAGGAAATGCAAGGAAATTACACTGTTCAATGGATTGGCATCTGGAAAATCAATCATTGTGAATGTGAATGACATCTGTGAGGTGAATGGGATATTGGCCTTCTCTTCTTATTGTATACCCTATGTTTACAATTTTTGCTTGTCAATTATGTCTCAAAGATGCTGGAAAAAAATAAAAAGCAAATGCAATCTTTAAGTAGCACTAAAAGAAGAAAAAGCCCTAGATCATGGCAAGAAACATTCCCAATGCACTCTTTCATAGTAAAGCCATATTTTGATTTTTGCATGAGATGAGAGATACCACCTGTTAGGAGAGATAATGACAAAGAAGGGCATGCTCAGAAAGTAGTGAAGAAAGGGTGAAGATCCTGAATATCAGGTCCATTAGAAGAAGGTTGAGGGAGTTTGGATTTTTAGTCTCAGGAATAAAAAACAGTGATAAACATGTACAGCAGCTTTGTGTCATTTAACTATGTTGGGGGTCTCAGATTTTTACTACATGAAAATAATTAGCTTAAACTGGCAAGATCTTTATGATCTTAGTCTCTCAAATTATATGCTTCATATGTCCAAACATTTGAAAAGTCATAGTAAAGGAATAAAGAATGCAATCCAGTTTACTGAAGAAGGCAGAATTGGAGTCAATGGGTAACTGCTAAAAAGAGGCGCATTTTTAACTATGCACAAAAGAACTTTCTAACAATGAGATGTATCCTAAAAGAATGGAGTGTTGATGGCTCGTAGGTAGACTGACAATGGAGATATTTTGCAAGCAGTGGGTGGATTATGAAGAGGGTGAGATGATATTTATTTATATTAAATTATAATTCTTATCATTACAATACATTAAATGTCTACTATATTAAATGTCTACTATATGCCATGCTCTGATAGGGGTGCTTTACATACGCTATCACATGTATGGGTGAGCTGCTGTGCAAATTGCCATGGGAGAGAATTCATCAGTGGCTAGATAGATGGTCTAGATGGTGGTCCTCAAACTCTAGTACAGAGGATTTGGTGAAGCACAGTTTGCAAGGCCACCCCCAGAGTTTCTGATTCAGTAGGTCTGGAGAAGATCCTCAGAATTCACATTTTTTAACAAGTTTTCAGGTAATACTGATGTTGCTGGTTCAGGAACTATGGTTTGAAACCCACTGATATAGATTATCTCCAACTTCATTTCAATGCTAAAGACTTAAAGTTTCAATAACTACCTTAACTTTTCTCTAGGAGAAACAGAGAGCTCCTCGCTTCCTCAGAGCAGACCTTAAAATGGCAAAGTAACTTTTAAAAAATCAGATCACTGAAAAATATCAAATGGTTTACCACTTAGGCTACCGTGCCCCATCATTCCCTCACTTCTTTCTTAAAATGCTGGTTTCCCCCCCTTTTCTTTTTCAGTAGAGTTAAAATGCCATAGTTTTGAAATGAGCAGACAAAAAAGCAAATTTTCCTTTCTTTACCTTAGTTCTTCATTATTATGCAATTTCAGACACTCTTGTTACCTCCCAGGATCTAAGGATTAATGAAATGTAATCTGAAAAAAAAATAGCTAATGCTGTAAAAAAAATTATTACCAGTACGATGTAATGAGAATATTGTTAAAGGGTTTCAAAATTCCGGAAAGATAAATCTTTTTGGCCAAGGGTAAGCATGGGAGTATTTGCAGATGGTGGTGTGTGTGTACATATATTCCATAAAAAAGTAACATTTTATCCCTCATTGCTTCAGGTGGCTTCTCTTTGCTATTTTTAATGCTTTCATTATTTGGATTTGCAGCACCCCAGGGGTCTTTAGCTATTTCAAGAAGTGTCATGAAATTCTGAAAAGTTTCTCAAAATAACACGTAAGTCACTTCAATTGAAAAAGATACATATTTTCTGTACAGAAATTTTCCAAAGTGATGAAAGGGACAAAAGGGGATGTTTAGAACTGAAATAAACAACAAAAAAAATTTACTGATATGGTATTTACACTTTCATTCTGTGGTGGTTCCCAAATGAATCGCAAAGTTGTGTTCTGTGCCCACAGACACTTGGCATCTAAATCAAATGCAAAATGCCCCACATATTTTGAAATGAAAAAACATCGCATATTCTCAGGCAATTCTTAATTATCTCATTAACAGACTGTTTGTAATGGCTGAAAGCCCTAATGATTGTTTCTCTTTAATCTGAGACTATTTTTTGTACTTAGAGGTGAAAAGCTGTTTTCCTGATGAACTAGGAAGTAATGTTAAATGTGTCGCTAAGAGAAGCTGAAAAATGATTCACAACCCTTTCGAAAAAGGCAGTTTTCTTCTCAAATCTGACAAACTCTTTTCTCTTAAAACTGTTCCTAGAGCTGGGGAAAGGAGCCAATCTCTGCATTTGAAAGGGCTTCTGGACCTCTCTAGGTAAAAAGAGGGAGCTGAGATAGTAACATTATGATTACATCAATTTGGTCCTAATAAAAATTATTTGATTTTGAAAACTAATAAGCTGCTAATTGTCTGTATATGACAAAGGAGGGCCACATTCCTTTCGAATAGCAAGCACAGTTGTTTTGTTCTTCTTTATAAATGAGCAACAGATGGGCCAGGGAAGATCCCATATATCTGCGACTCGGCTGGCTGTGTGCTCTGATGAAACAGAGCAGTAGGAAAGGCCTGAATTCTCAAGTTAGCACCATCATTTCCAGCTTTCTCTGTTCTTCATGTCCACTCTCTCTGGACACATCATGGTTCCCCACTTCTCCTTGCTCCATTTTCAGCCCCTTAAACTGATGCCAACTTTTCATAAATAAAAACATCTCATTCACACTTCCCCCAGAAATGCAAACATGTCCCTCCGGATTAGGGGAGGGAAAACTCTAGTCAGCAATCTCTGTATTTTCTTTGTAGCCTAGCAACGGCATGGGTGTGGTTGTGTTTCATTTTCTGTAACTGGCATTATAAATATAATAGTTTTGTTATATTTTTTATAAAATAAAAACAAACGACAAGATCAATTATGTCTTCTCAGATTTTACAATTGCCTCCTCCTACCCCACTCCTCTATCCCCCAGAGATTCTGGTATTTCTCTTAGAATCCTTTTCTCCAGTTGAGAATTGTTGCTCTGATTTCTCTGTCTTGAGCAGGACTGACTATGTAACTTGTGGGGCCCCATGCAACATGACTATACAGGTTCCAGTGTTAAAAAATGATTAAGAACTTCAAGACAGCAAGAGCAGAGCCCCGAAGGTAGAGCCTTTGTACGCTTGGGGTCCTGAATGACTACACAGATCAGAGCCGTGAAGTTGGCCATGAATCGTTAACTTTGCAGTTTCTGCTACTCCTGTGACTCACTCTGTGTTTCCTAACTCTGATTCCTAAGAGTAACTATCTGATTGGCTGAGATAAGCATTTTATTCCAAGATGTGTCACTGGTTGCTAGCAAGCCTATTTCCTGGAGGTCCCTTGGTCAGCTAAGTGTGTCACGACCAAGCAATTGTGTGTGACCAGGGTAAGAGGGTTGGAATGGGAATAGAGAGTGGATCTCCCCGGCACAGGACATGACCCTCGATGCAGCTGGGACAGTGGACGAGGCAGTTTTCCAAAGGAGGGTATGTAAGTAGGCAATCACTGACCTTGTTAGTACAAAATATAACAACGTGTATTTCCAGTTTGAGCCTGCTGTCTGTGTGTGTAAAATGGAGACACAATATTTTGGAGAGTAGTTTAGGGACTACAAATGAGAGAGTGGCCTAAACAAGTTAGATGTAAAGCCCTGACAAATAACTGTGATTGCCACCGCAACTGAGGGAGCTCAGACATAGAGAAAACTAATTTAATATTTCAAATGGCCCAACACTCAAAAATGTTATGTACAATGTTAGGCTATTAGGACTACGCTCTTGTGGTAGATCCTCAGGATGACTATTACCGTGAACTAGACAACACAGATTCCATGTTCTGAGGGCAGACACACACTAGGGATTGCAGCTTTGTTCAGATATACATAGGAGTTGCTATTAGAACTGAATGAGAACAAAGAGACAATCTACTTAATAGACTGTGGCTTGTGATATTTGTAATCTGTTGATGAAATAACATGTTTCATTAAAAAAAAAAAAAAAAGAATTTTCTAACATTATCCCAAGAAAGGTTTAAGTGCCCTTGATTCTGTCAGGAACTAGGAATGATTATCCTGCTCTAGATCATTATTACTGTGATCACACCAGTTCTTCCTCTAGGCTTAAAAAGCTCATTCCTGTATTTTTTCCTCCCTGAGGATTTGTGTCTAATCAGTGATCTCCTTCCAATTTAACCACTGGATCTAGTCATGGGGTTTTAACCTCAGGCCCTACTTTTTACCCTCCCCTTTCCCTTGTCCCACTTAAGCTGAATTTTATAATCTGTACAAGAATTTAAATTGGTCACATGAAGAGTTTTGAAACATTAAGGATTTTGAATTCCAACAGTGGTATCAGTAGCTTTTGATGTTCAGGAACTTTCCCCCGTATGTGAGACTGTGTGTGTGTTTAAAGAATATTAAAAAAAAAAAAAAAAAAATTTAGGTTTACAACAGTATAAGAAAAAGTTCAAATTGCAAAAGCCAGGAGTTAGACCATATGGAAATTCTGACACAGTCTTATGTGATAAATGCTACTCACCAAATGAATTATTACAAAGAAACTTTCTCATTATTCAGTACTCAAGGGAATTGGGAAAATAAAAGTTTAAAAACTAGGGCCTTGGGGGAAAAAAAAAGAAGCCCATGTCGGGGAATTTGGTGAGTAGGTGAGGATTGTTGGTTAAACTGGGAATGCCTGCTTTCTTTGTTGTAGCAGGCACAGGCAGAATGGGCATGCATCTGCATAATCCTATTATGTGCTGCCTGCTACACTTAGCATTCCCAATGACCACTTAACATTTATCAGAATCACTACAATCACAGAATCACTACACACACCATCTTAGCAGTTTCAACAGATTTCCAAAGATCGGTGGCAGCACTAAGTAAGATAGATTCTACTAACTACTCTACAAATACTTAATTGAAGAATGTGTGCTTATATGTACGGGCTACTATATGTTTGTGTACTTAGCCAGCATGTTGTAGAAAACTGTTTGTTTTTTTAACAGTTGTTTCTAGGCAGAAGTAATTTCAAAACCCTTTAGTTTAGTTTTTTTTTTTTTTTTTTTGAATGTCAGCTACTGCACAGATACAAAAAGTCACATGCTTAGAGAAAATGGAATTATAAGCAGCCTTAGGATATTACCCTTTCCCTTCCACCATTCAAAAATCAATTAACTTTCCATTTCGGTACAACACACTAGGACAAGGAAAGAGCTCATAAGAAAAGCAAGATTTCAAAAATGTGATGAGGAGTTTATCAAAATGCCTTAAACAGTTCTTAATGTGGGGAGAAGAATTTTTAACTCACGGATATTCCAGTGCTCTCAGGAGTTTTGGGAGAACATATTATCATAGGTTTTGAAAACCATCAATGTCATGAAGAAAAAAAATCTAAATATGTTTAGTACTAGGAAAAATGATACCTTATTTTCTCTCCCCATGTAGGTGAAAGCTACAGAACTATATTTTAACCATTAGTTTGTCAATGAAGAGTGAAAAAATAATAATTTCCTGTGGGTCCAGATTGGTACAAATGGAATTTTGAGCACTTTCAAGAACTTCCTGTTTGGATTTTGCATAGTATGGTAGAGCTCTGATTTTCTGATGATCGGAAATTCACTTTGGACTATGGCTAATATGATCAGATATCCCATTTTCCTGGGTCAGTCACGGTTTGTGCCTGGTATCTTGGTATCCCATCTGCTTTACTATTAGTCCAGAATGCATTAAAAAAATTTTTTTTTGTTTTTTTTTTTTTTGCATTAAAAAATTTTTAATGATGCCTTATTAATAGTGGCATTAAAATAAGCCAGGGTATTAGATAGACCTCCATTTTGTAGTTTCAGTTTCTGATACAGTGTTATTTAGTAGCATGTAAAACACGCATGTAGTGATCATAGTTCACACTCAACATGCAGTTAAACGTGAAGGATGACCAGTGACAAGTCTTTTTGTTTTTTGTATATTTTTCATTGAAGTTCAATTTGCCAACATGAAGTATAACACCCAGGGCTCATCCCACAAAGTGCCCCCCTCAGTGCCCATCACCCAGTCACCCCATCCCCCCGCCCACCTCCCCTTCCACTATCCCTTGTTCGATTCCCAGAGTTAGGAGTCTCTGATTTTCTATCACCCTCACTGATGTTTCCCACTCATTTTCTCTCCTTTCCCCTTTATTCCCTTTCACTATTTTTTATATTCCCCGAATGAATGAGAACATATAATGTTTGTCCTTCTCCGATTGACTTACTTCACTCAGCATAATACCCTCCAGTTCCATCCACATTGAAGCAAATGGTGGGTATTTGTCGTTTCTAATGGCTGAGTAATATTCCATTGTATACATAGACCACATCTTCTTTATCCATTCATCTTTCGATGGACACCGAGGATCCTTCCACAGTTTGGCTATTGTGGACATTGCTGCTAGAAACATCGGGGTGCAGATGTCCCGGCGTTTCATTGCATCTGTATCTTTGGGGTAAATCCCCAGCAGTGCAATTGCTGGGTCATAGGGCAGTTCTATTTTTCACTCTTTGAGGAACCTCCACACAGTTTTCCAGAGTGGCTGTACCAGTTCGTATTCCCACCAACAGTGCAAGAGGGTTCCCCTTTCTCCACATCTTCTCCAAAATTTGTGGTTTCCGGTCTTGTTAATTTTCCCCATTCTCACTGGTGTGAGGTGGTATCTCATTGTGGTTTTGATTTGTATTTCCCTGATGGCAAGGGAAATGGAACATTTTCTCATGTGCTTGTTGGCCATGTCTGTGTCTTCCTCTGTGAAATTTCTGTTCATGTCTTTGCCCCTTTTCATGATTGGATTGTTCCTTCAGTGTTGAGTTTAATAAGTTCTTTATAGATCTTGGATACTAGCCCTTTATCTGATATGTCATTTGCAAATATCTTCTCCCATTCTGTAGGTTGTCTTTGAGTTTTGTTGACTCTATCTTTTGCTGTGCAGAAGCTTTTTATCTTGATGAAATCCCAACAGTTCATTTTTGCTTTTGTTTCCCTTGCGTTCATGGATGTATCTTGCAAGAAGTTGCTGTGGCCAAGTTCAAAAAGGGTGTTGCCTGTGTTCTCCTCTAGGATTCTGATGGATTCTTGTCTCACATTTAGATCTTTCATCCTTTTTGAGTTTACCTTTGTGTATGGTGTAAGAGAATGGTCTAGTTTCATTCTTCTGCACCTGGCTGTCTGTCCAATTTTCCCAGCACCATTTATTGAAGAGACTGTCCTTTTTCCAGTGGATAGTCTTTCCTGTTTGTCAAATATTAGTTGACCATAGAGTTGAGGGCCCAGTTCTGGGTTCTCTCTTCTGCTCCATTGATCTATGTGTCTGTTTCTGTGCCAGTACCACAGTGTCTTGATGACCACAGCTTTGTAGTACAACCTGAAATCTGGCATTGTGATGTCCCCGGCTCTGGTTTTTTTTTTCAATATTCCCCTGGCTATTCAGGGTCTTTTCTGATTCCACACAAATCTTAAGATTATTTGTTCCAACTCTGTGAAGAAAGTCCATGGTATTTTGATAGGGATTGCACTGAATGTGTAAATTACCACACATTGTCGGTAGCATTGAATTTTCATGATATTAATTCTTCCAATCCATGAGCATGGAATATTTTTCCATCTCTTTGTGTCTTCCTCAATTTCTTTCAGAAGTGTTCTGTAGGTTTTAGGGTATAGATCCTTTACCTCTTTGGTTAGGTTTATTCCTAGGTATCTTATGTTTTTAACTGCAATTGTAAATGGGATTGACTCCTTAATTTCACTTTCTTCAGTCTCATTGTTAGTGTATAGAAATGCCACTGATTTTGGGCATTGATTTTGTATCCTGCCACACTGCCAAATTGCTTTATGAGTTCTAGCAATCTTGGGGTGGAGTGTTTTGGGTTTTCTAGGTACAGTATCATGTCATCTGCAAAGAGGGAGAATTTGACTTCTTCTTGGCCAATTTGAATGCTTTTTATTTCTTTTTGTTGTCTGCTGAGGCTTGGACTTCTAGTACTATATTGTATAACAGTGGTGAGAGTGAACATCCCTGTCGTGTTCCTGATCTTAGGGGAAAGGCTCCCTGTGTTTCCCCCATTGAGATGATATTTGCTGTGGGCTTTTGTAGATGGCTTTTAAGATGCTGAGGAATGTTCCCTCTATCCCTACACTCTGAAGAGTTTTTTTTTTTTTTTAAATATTTTATTTATTTATTCATGAGAGACACAGACTGAGAGAGAGAGAGAGGCAGAGACACAGGCAGAGGGAGAAGCAGGCTCCATGCCTGGAGCCTGATGTGGGACTTGATCCCGGGACTCCAGGATCACACCCTGGACCAAAGGCAGGCGCCAAACCGCTAAGCCACCCAGGGATCCCCCACTCTGAAGAGTTTTGATCAGGAATGGATGCTGTATTTTGTCAAATGCTTTCTCTGCATCTATTGAGAGGATCATATGGTTCTTGTTTTTTCTCTTGTTGATATGATCAATCACATTGATTGCTTTACAAGTGTTGAACCAGCATTGTGTCCCGGGGATAAATCCCACTTGGTCATGCTGAATAATCTTCTTTTATTTTTAAGATTTTATTTATTTATTTATGGCAGACACACACACAGAGAGAGAGAGAGAGAGAGAGAGGCAGAGACACAGGCAGAGGGAGAAGCAGGCTCCATGCAGGGAGCCCAACATGGGACTCGATCCCAAGACCTCAGGATCTCGCTGTGGGCTGAAGGCGGCGCTAAACCACTGAGCCACCCGGGGTGCCCTGAATAATCTTCTGAATGTACTGTTGGATTCTATTGGCTTGTATCTTGTTGAGAATTTTTGCATCCATGTTCATCAGGAATATTGGTCTATAATTCTCCTTTTTGGTGGGGTCTTTGGTTTTGGAATTAAGGTGATGCTGGCCTCATAAAACAAGTTTGGAAGTGTTCTGTCCCTTTCTATCTTTTGGAACAGCTTTAGTAGAATAGGTATTGTTTCTTCTTTAAACGTTTGATAGAATCCCCTGAGAAGCCATCTGGCCCTGGACTTTTTTGTCTTGGGAGGTTTTTGATGACTGCTTCAATTTCCTCCCTGGTTATCCTCCTGTTCAGGTTTTCTGTTTCTTCCTGTTCCAGTTTTGGTAGTTTGTGGTTTTCTGGAAATGCGTCCATTTCTTCTAGATTGCCTAATTTATTGGCATATAGCTGCTCATAATACGTTTTTAAATTGTTTGTATTTCCTTGGTATTGGTGGTGATCTCTCCTTTCTCATTCGTGATTTTATTAATTTGAGTCTATTCTCTTTTGTTTTTAATAAGGCTGGCTAATGGTTTATCTATCTTATTAATTCTTTCAAAGAACAAACTCCTGGTTTTGTTGATCTGTTCCACAGTTCTTCTGGTCTCTATTTCATTGAGTTCTACTCGAATCTTTATTAACTCTCTTCTTCTGCTGGGTGTGGGATCTATTTGATGTTTTTTCTCTAGCTCCTTTAGGTGCAAGGTTAGCTTTTGTATTTGAGTTCTTTCCAGTTTTTTGATGGATGCTTGTATTGCGATGTAGTTCCTCCCTCAGGACTGCTTTTGCTGTATCCCAAAGATTTTGAATGGTGTGTCTTCATTTTCATTCGTTTCCATGAATCTTTTTAATTCTTCTCTAATTTCCTGGGTGACCCAGTATGTGGTCTATTCTGGAGAAAGTTCCATGTGCACTTGAGAAGAACGTGTATTCAATTGCATTCAGATGCAAGGTTCTGTATGTATCTGTGAAATCCATCTGGTCCAGTGTATCATTTAAAGCTCTTGTTTCTTTGGTGATGTTGTGCTTAGAAGATCTGTCATTTGCAGAAAGTGCCATGTTGAAACCTTCTACTATTAGTGTATTATTATCTAAGTATCTCTTTACTTTGGTTATTAGTTGATTGATATACTTGGCAGCTCCCACATTAGGGGCATAAATATTCATGATTGCTAGGTCCTCTTGTTGGATAGATCCTTTTAGTATGATATAGTGTCCCTCTTCATCTCTTACTACAGTCTTTGGGATAAACTTTAATTTATGTGATATGAGGATTGCTACCCCAGCTTTCTTTTGAGGACCATTAGAAGGTAAATGGTTCTCCAACCTTTCATTTTCAGGCTGTAGGTGTCTTTAGGTCTAAAATGAGTCTCTTGTAGACAGCAAATAGAAGGGTCTTGCTTTTTTACCCAGTCTGAAACCTTGCGTCTTTTGATGGGATCATTTAGCCCATTCACATTCAAAGTAACTATTGAAAGATATGAATTTAGTGTCATCGTAATACCTACTCAGTCCTTGTTTTTGTGGATTATTTCTTTGGGCTTCCTCTTTCTTCTACAGGGTCCCCCTTAATATTTCTTGCAGAGCTGGTTTGGTGGTCACATATTCTGTTGGTTTCTGCCTATCTTGGAAGTTCTTTATCTCTCCTTCTACTCTGAATGAGAACCTTCTGGATATAGTATTCTTGGCTGCATGTTCTTCTCATTTAGTACCCTGTATATTTCCTGCCAGCCCTTTCTGGCCTGCTCAGTCTCTGTGGAAAGATCTGCTGTTAATCTAATTTTTTCTCCCCATATAAGTTAGGGATCTTTTCTCTCACTGCTTTAAGGATTTTCTCTTTATCTTTGGAATTTGCAAGTTTCACTATTAAATGTCGAGGTGTTGAACAGTTTTTATTGATTTTGGGGGGGAAACCTCTCATCTCCTGGATATGAATGCCTGTTTCTCTCCCCATAGTAGGGAAGTTCTCAGCTATGATTTGTTCAAATATGCTTTCTGGCCCTCTGGCCCTCTCAGCGTTCTCTGGGACCCCAATTATACATATATTTTTCCTTCTGAGGCTGTCATTTATTTCCTTTAACCTTTCCTCATGGCGTTTTAATTGTTTTTCTCTTTTTTCCTCAGCTTCCTTCCTTGCCATCAGAACTTGTCTTCTATGTCGCTTGTCTTCTATGTTGCTCACTCTTTCTTCTACCTCATTAACCCTCGTGTTAGGACCTCGAATTTGGATTGCATCTCATTTAATTGATTTTTAATTTCAGCCTGATTAGATCTAAATTCCGCAGTCATGAAGTCTCTTGCATCCTTTATGCTTTTTTCCAGAGCCAGTAGCTTTCCAGTAGCTTTATAATTGTGCTTCTGAATTGGTTTTCTGACATTGAATTGTAATCCAAAATCTATAACTCAGTGGCAGAGAGCACTGTTTCTGATTCTTTCTTTTGTGGTGAATTCTTCCTTCTAGTCATTTTGCTCAGTGCAGAGTAGCTGTGTGAGTGGGCTGAGTCAATAATATCAACCACGACCCTAGTAAATTTCACCCTAGATTATTCTGATGAGGTCAGAGGCCAGAAATTGAAAACAAAGATCAGAATGAAATAAAACAAAAAGACCATCAAAATGAAAAACAAATGTTAAAGCAAAGTAGTAAAAAATAAAAGGCTAAGAATCCCCAAGAAGAAGAGGAAAAAAAAAAAAAAAAGAGAAAAGAAAAAAATGGGGAGGGGTACTGGGAGATAGTGGTGGTGACGAAGTTGTAGTGGAAGGAGAATGTAGTCTACCTGAGAGGTTCTAGAGAGTGATCCTATTGTTTCTGAATATATTAAGTTCTGTAGGTTAGAAGATACTCAGTCCCAGATTTATATAAACGAGAAATACTTGTACAAATCCCCAACATTGACTACCAAAATATAAATGAGATAAAAGACGGGGGCAGAATGGGAATGAGGAATCTCACAGAATGAACCAGCACGGTATACCACTTGGTTCTGGGTGCATGCTGGTCATGTTTTAGAAGGTATTAACTTCCTCCACTGTAGAACAAAATGAGGCAGAGAAAACAAAAAACAAAACAAAACAAAACAAAAAAACATCTTGTATATCTCCCAAAATTAAGTTGAGTATGTTGAAAGGAATCTAGAAGTGGAAAATATATCTAAGACCTGTACTTGTAGAAATATGAAAGTCAAAAAAGAAGAATCTTAAAAATGAAGAGGTGGTAAAATATTGTAGTTAAGGTGAGAAAAGAAAAAAAATTGGAAATTTACAGTCTGATATAAAAACAAATGTACTAGAAAAAGGAAGAAAAAAAAAAAAAACAGGAGGGGTATCATCTAGTTCTATATACTATAAATCCCTCAACCTCCCCTGGAGCTTTCCAGCACTGCTTGGTCAAGAACTTGCTCTTCCCCTGTCCTTCCAGCTGGTATTCTGGGGAAGGGACTGCTGTGCTAATTCTCAGGTGTGTGCACCTGGGGGAGCTGCCCTACCCCCCGCCGGGTGCCGGGCTCACTGGGACCTGGTTACCTCATGAGGCCCCTGCTCCCTGGTGGCCCTGTTCCGTCACAGGCACAAGGTGACACCAGGAGGAACAACAGCACTGGCTGCAGCCAGCTCCCTAGCCCTGGAGTCAGCTCCCGCAGTAACCACCGCAGTTCCCAGGCCACACTGGCCTGGATGCTCCCAGGGTGGGGGCGTTGACCCGCCACAGCTCGGGGGTGCCCAGCAGTAGAGTGTCCTCACTGTCCTGTGCCCTCCCTGCCTCTGCCTGTCCCAGGGGAGCATAGGATCCCAGCTGTGTCCCCTCGGTGCCCTGGGGTCCGGGGCCTGCGCGCTGGAATCCCGCTCCCGGGCCGGGGCTCCCCAAGGCAGCAGGGCGCAGCCCCCTCCGCCCCGAGCCCCTGCCTGACTCACCGGCTTCTCCCCGAGGCCCCGCTGGGGCGCTCCAGCCCTTTACCGCGCTAGGCCCGTGGGGTGTGGGGCGCTCTCCCCCGGGCGCACCTCCTCTGTTAGTGACCCCCGGAGACTAGAGGCCTCTCCGCCCCTCCTGCAATCCTGCCCGGGTTCCCTGCTAAGCGCCTTGCCGACCGGGAAGAACCCGGTGCAGATTTTTAAAGTTCCCACTTTTCCAGTCTGAGCCTTCCTGTCCTGGAGGCTCCCCCAGGCCTTAGCCCGGCTCCTCTGGGGGCCCCTCCCCTACTTGATTCTGTTTTATTTTTTTCCGCCTTCCTACCTTGTTAGAAGCGAAAACCCTTCTCTCTGTAGCATTCCAGCTGTTCTCTCTTCAAATCTCAGGTCAAAAAAAAAAAAAAAAAAAAAAAAATCTCAGGTCAAATTCGTAGGTGTTCAGGATGGTTTGAAAGTTATCTAGGTAAGTGGTGGGGCCAGGTGAGTTGAGGACCCTACTCCTCTGCCATCTTGCCCCCTTTCGACCAGTGACAATTTATTGTTCCTTGGCTGACTTTTTCCAGAGATAATTTTTTATTTCATTTTTAAAAAGATTTTATTTATTTATTCATGAGAGACAGAGAGAGAGAGGCAGAAACATAGGCAGAGGAAGAAGCTGGCTTCCTGCAGGGATCCTGGTACAGGACTCAGTCCTGGGACCCTGGGATCACACCCTGAGCATCCAAGGCAGATGCTCAATGGCTGAGCCACCCAGGCATCCCTCCAGAGAGAATTTAACTAACACCTGTATTAACTATCTAGTACTACATACTAAACCACCCCAAATATAGTGGCTAAAGATAATAAACCATTCTTATGGTTTACTAATTCTGTGGATTGACCGGCTGCTCTTCTATTAATCTCATCAGGGCTTACTTGTGTGGCTCACTTAGTTGGTGACTGGAATATGTTTGAAGGCCCAAAATGACTTCACTCATATGTCTGTGGTTTTGGTACTGGCTGTCAGCTGGCATGATATGGTACTCCTCCATGTGGCCTCTATCTGGACTTTTTCATAGCATGATGGTCTCAGGGTTCCATGGTAGAAGCTGGAAGCCTTACTACTAAGGCTTAGGCTCCTGAATTCATACAACATAATCTTTAATACATTCTATTGGTCAAAGCAAGTTCAAGAGAATGGATAAACAGATACCATCTCTTGATGGAAGAGTGACAACATTTCATTGCAAAAGAGCATTTACACAGAAAAGCAGGCTTTGTTGGAGGCCATTATTATACTGATCTACCACACCTTATTTTAAAGGGTAGCACATACAGCTCTTCCTAATAAATTGAGGTATGCTTACATACAAGTAGCTGGGGACACCTGACTCATTCTTTCTCTAATGGTGGAGAGAGAAGTATCTGATAATATTAACTCCACTGGCCACTTGATGTACCAGCTGGTTGTATCTTTTTCTACACTGAGATGCATGCACAAAGCTCCTGGATCTCTACCCTGAAGCGTTGCTGAGAAACATGGACAAAAGTAGATTAGGCAAGCATGAAATGTGTATAGGAAACAGAAGCCAAGGAGTTCTACAAACATTGATTTAATTTTTTAGTAATACTTTACCCTTTTGCAATAAATAGTTTAAGAAGCACTGAACTTTTAAAAAGTTCAAGACTAGGGCACCTGGATGGTTCATTTGGTTAAGCTTCTGACTCTTGGTTTCAGCTCAGGGTATGATCTCAGGGTAGTGAGATTGAGCCCTGCCTTGGGCTCTGCATTCAACATATTTACTTGAGATTCTCTCCCCCTTCATTTGCTGCTCTCCCTGCTCTTGTGCACTCGTGTGCAGTTTTGCTCTTTCTTTCAAATAGATTAATTAAATTAAACTAAAAATGAAAAACAAAAAGTTCATGATTATGATGAATATGGAACTTGCACAAGATACTTGCTAACATTTAATAACTTTGGAGCCACAATGACAATACTATTTCAGAACCAGAAGATACAAATATGATCAAAATCTTCAATATCTACCTAAAAAACAGTAGGATTTTAGAAATAGTGTGCCCAAAGATAATAATTTAACATACAAAGTTGCAGATGTTAAGTTTACATAAGACCTCATAAAGCATGACTTAAATGACTTTTCATTTAGATCAGATAACTGCCTCACTCATATATACAAGTTTTTGTGCATATGTGAGAAATGAATCATTAATAGCTAACATGTTTGCACAGTACTAAAAAAAGTGCAAATAGTTAAATGACATCAATATGACATCAGTATCAGCAAAGGCTTCAATACAAAATCAATTGAATTCATGAATAATTTTATTTTTTAATCTAATTCGTGAAATTACAGAATTTTATAGTTTCATTCTATCAAAAATAAAATACAGCTCATTACTATAAATGTGAAATCATTTTAAAAGTTCATCATTGAAGGAAAATTCATTGCTTTTGTAGTGAAAATACAAATAAAATTTTGGTGAGTAAGGCATCATAAAAAACAATTTTTCTAAATTAAAAAATCTATAGATCAGAAATATACTTGGAATTGGTGGAGGCATGGTTCAGAGCTGATGGTGAAAAAAATTTAGCAGGGTAGTATAGAATTTCTCTTTTGGCTGCCCATCAAAAATTGGATTTTTAAAATGTTTGATGCTTTAAAGGACTCATTTTTTTTTAAGATTTTATTATTTATTCATGAGAGACACACAGAGAGAGAGAGAGAGAGAGAGAGAGGCAGAGATATAGGCAGAGGGAGAACAGACTCCATGCAAGAAGCCCAACGTGGGACTTGATCCCAGGACTCCAGGATCATGCCCTGAGCTGAAGGCAGGTGCTAAACCACTGAGCCACCCAGGCATCCCCAAAGGACTGATTTTTAAGTTAACCTATTCTACCATGATATTAGGTCTTTTTGAAAACAAATCTTTTATATTAATTAGAGTTGCATTTTTGTCCAAAATCGCTAAGACATATTTAGTCAAATAATCAACAAATGCAGTGAAGAAGGTTTAACTTTGAAGTTTTTAGCAAATTTCAGTTAATAAAAATTTGTAAATATGAAATATTATTGTACTTAAAGCAAAAAAGGAAATGAACAAATTAAACCAAGAGAGTTCTAATAGCGTACAAGAAAGAATTTTGAAATCACATAATTGTAATTTGGAATATCTTGACCTAAAGAGAAACTTTTGATGTAGCTTATATTTTAATCATGTAAATTTATATTTTGCCCTGGAATGAAACAAAATTAATAAAACTTAAAGATACTGTAGTATCTAAATTCGGCAAAATATACAAATGAATAATGAGTAGAGGTAGCTCACTGATGAGTTCTGTCTTATAAAAATATTTCCTGAAGAAAGATAATCTAAATGGAGGCAATAAGTTTTTGAGGAAATATTATGAAAGGTAATGTTAAAAAATGTAATTGGCACTATCATCCATTTGTCGGAAGTTTTTGAATTTATCAGTTAGAAAGAGTATTTTTTCTATTGAAAATATCATGATCTATAGAAATGAATCAAATGAAAATACAATTAACTATAATTTTAACCTCTGAAGAAGATTTCAGGCATTTTGATGAAAAAAAAAATGACTACCTTGAAAACTTTTTTTTTCAGAAAATGCTATTAATAAAGATAATTAGAGAAATTACATAAATACATCATAAGTACTATTACTGCTTTTATTTTATTAAAGATTTTATTTATTTATTCATGAGACACAGAAAAAGAGAGAGGCAGAAACACAGACAGAAGGAGAAGCAGGCTCCCACCGGGAGCCGATGCAGAACTTGATCTGGACCCTAGGATCAAGCCTTGAGCCAAAGTCAGACGTTCAACCACTGAGCCACCCAGACGTCCCTGCTGCTTTTACATTTTTAATGTTTAGGTAATTGATATAGAGAAGGTTTTTGACATTTTTATTAAATATATACTGATGTAATGGATATTAATATTTTTATTTGATTTATAAATAGATCTTTAAGTTTACAAAAATAGTAAGCATTTAATAAATATAACAGCAAAAAATAAATAAATAAATAAATAAATATAACAGCTATCACAACAAATAAATTGATAATAAAATGTTAATTTAGTATTAATTATATCAACATTTTATAAGTATAAATATATTTCATATATATGGGTGTATATAAATAAAAATATATTTATTTCAAAAATGTTTTAAATATAAATATTTTATAGATCCACTATAAAATTAATTTCTGTCCAATATATAAGTATTATAAAAATTATGTATTTTCAATTACTTTTATTGAGCCCTTTTAATCTGAAACACAATTTTTATTTAGATAATGAATGAATCATGTTATTTATGGTTCTTTTCACATTTGGTCCATAGCCATTTCTTTCAGAACTCCCCCAGTCTTCATATTTATAATCTGACAAATCTAAACTTCTGCTTCAGCAAGTGTTAGTGTTGGTAGCTTCAAGTGTTAGTAAGCATGAAATTGCCTCCACGGTCAAAATAATGTGAAGTGTCAGAGTTCTGTGGCAATGTGATAATTAATAATTATGCTAAGAAATAATAATTATGAGAAGCAATAATTATTATTTGTCATTCTATTTATTGTTGTGTTTTTTTTATTTTCTGGGATAAAAGAAATTGTATTTTTGGAACTTAGGCTTCAGTGTAACACTACTAACAGTCTGGAAGACTGCAAATATGGATCATTAGTACTTATAATATATTTGACTCCTATAGCAGTTTCCAAAGGGCTCAAAGCGACTTTACATACATTAGGTTATTTATCCTCATTGCTTCTAGTGAAGTAGATTTTAAAGCCCATTGTGTCCATTCTATTGAGGTTAAGTCTCATGTTTCTTGTACTTCTTCAGAAAAGTATGTCTACTTATTAAAATACTTTTACACAGGGATCCCTGGGTGGCTCAGCGGTTTAGGGCCTGCCTTCCACCCAGGGCATGATCCTGGAGTCCCGGGATTGAGTCCCACATCGGACTCCCTGCATGGAGCCTGCTTCTCCCTTGCCTGTGTCTCTGCCTCTCTCACTCTCTGTGTCGTCATGAATGAATAAATAAAATCTTTAAAAAAATAAATAAATAAAATACTTTTACACAGTTTGATCAATTACTCTGAAAAAACATTTCTGTGATAAAATTATCCAGATAATGCAGGCTACAAAATGGTAGATATACATATAACCTTTTCTCAAACACCTCTAATAGCCTACTTTCTAATATTGCCTAAATAACACACATATTTTTGACATCTGGGGCAGTATACCTTCTAAGTGCCTTACTTTTGTTCAATGTACTCATTTTCTACTTGAAGACTTACTTATTCAGGACTTCCATTATATAAGCATTGGTCTTTGTGCTGCAAAGATACAACAAGGAGGGTTTACAATCTCAAAGAAGACACAGGACATCTACTCTGATGGCTATACTATTGGTTAGAATGGGAAGAGAGACATATGAGATGTACAGATGAAATGCTATGGAAGTTTGGGTGATAAAGGGCTTACTTTTCAGCTTGTGATATTAATCAGAAGTCACATTATGATTTCCTACCTCCCTAATCCTGCACTTACCTCTCTATCACTGAAAAGAATTTTGGAAATATAAGTAATAGAAGACACAATTCAAAATGTTCCGAACAAAGGATTTGTCATCTCATCTAACAAGAAGTCCTGAAGCAGAGAGGCTCCAGAAATGATTAATTCAGTTGCCCAGTAGTATCAGTGCCATCCTTTTACCTTACACTCTGCCTGTCTTAGCACATTACTAGGCTCACACTTCAGATCCCAAGATGACTACTGCAGCTTCAGGAATCCTATTTTTTTCATAACAACGTCTGAAGGCAGGAATAGAGACCCTATGTCTCCTGTAGGCTTCTTTATAAGAACTAATCTTTTCTAGATGTGTTACCTCCCACTAGACCTCCCCCAGCATCTCATTGGCCAGAAGTAGGTCACAAGACCCTTCCCAAGTCAGTCAGGGGCAGTGATTAGTTACCGTAACTAATCTAGATTCCTTTCCCATAGGAATATAGTTGTATAGCATAAGGTGAATAACTCTTCAAATCTTCAAATTTGGATCTCTTCTAATGAGAAAGTAGTGGAGGTGAGGAAAAGCTTTGAATAGGCTACCAAAAATGTCTCTTAAATTACCTCTAAATTGGTTCCTTCCCTAACTGTCCTATCTTATATCTTGGTACCACAAATCTCCCTCTCACTTAGTGGATTCAAAATCTTAAAGTGGTTCTTTGACAAGACTCTTCTGTTGCCCCCATATCTCATTACCAAGCATCCCAAATATTAACTCTCATATCCTGAACATGCTTCTCAAGTTCCAGTTAAAATTTCACGTGCCCGGAATGTTGCAAAAGTCTTCTAACTGGGAGAGCGTATTAATTTATCATCCAGATCGAAATATTTTTGAGGTTGAAATATTGTGCTATTAATTATTTTATAAGGAAAATAGGTATAAACTATAATCAACCCAATATATGCTTCTCCTGCCCCTAATTCATCTTTTTTTAGTACAGTTTTCCCATTCCCAATTTAATTTTTCATCTTCTCTAAATTTCTCATTCTGGAGGTCAGCCCTGATCATGCCACATACTTGTGCAAAAGCTTTCAATGGTTTTACTGCATGCATATTTAAACACAAATTACTGACCTCAGGACTTGGGGATTTCCCATCATCTTCTCTCAAATTAAACTTTCCTGGCTTGCCTTTCATTATTTCCCAAAATATAAACAACATCTCAGCTACATACTACCCTTCAGAAACAGGTTACCTATAAATCTTTAAGTGTGTTCATACTCTCCGACCCCTACATGTTCTCTAGTGTGGTTTCTTCTGTCCATAATGCCTTTGTCTTAATGTCAATGTCATACCCATCACTTGAAGTTATGGCAAATGTCTTCTCTTTAACCAGTCAGTTGTAATTCTGTGGTTTTTTTTCATCCAACTGGTTATGGCTATTATGACCATATTTTTGGAATAGAGACCAGAACTTGAGATGTGTCATGGATTCTGACAATGGGATGAACCCCAAACTGATCATACAGGGGCTTTTATTACAACTGAATTTGCCAGTTTTCCCACCTAGAGGCTAGGATCTGCAGTAGGAGAAGATGGGCCTTACTTCTCTTGGACTGGCATATTGATTTATGGACATCAACTTCTCCACAAATATGCTCATATAAATTTCCTAATAAACAAATCACTAGGACTACATAGCTATCACAAGTCTCTTTGATTGGCTTAAAGATCTGTTTCAACACAAAAATAGTAACACTTTTTACCTGTTGTAGGGGTGAAAACAGTAGAAAGAAGACAAGGGGTAGGACAAACTTTTTCTGTATACCCTTCTATACTTTTTTGATGCTTGAATTATTTACATGTATTGAGTATTAAAAACTAATTTAAAAGCATAAAAGTTTAATTGGAAAATATGTCTTATAATAAAAGGTTTACATTTCAATTTTTTTCTAAACACATACAAGGTCTGTAGTCTAATGCTACATCTTCATGGGAATTTTGCACATAGAATTTATCAGAGTCAGCAGCATTATTAACAGATACAGTAGAAAAGAAACCAATTATTCTAATAAAGAGTGGTAATAGATTATTTTACTATAAAAGGATACAGTAGAAAATATAACATCAAAGATTTTGGTGATGCAGATTTCCTTGGAAAAATCTTTTTTTGCTTTGATTAGGATTGCACAGACAAAAGGGAGCAACATAGATGGTGTCAAAAGGTACCAGCAACTTCCATTTCATTTTATTTTTCTACATTATGTTGTTGGGTTTTGTTTTGTTTTTTGTTTTTTGGTTTTTTTTTTAGATTTTACTTATTTATTCATGAGACAGAGAGAGAGAGAAGAGAGAGAGAGAGAGGCAGAGATACAGGCAGAGGGAGAAGCAGGCTCCTTGGAGGGAGCCGGACATGGGACTTGATCCTGCATCTCCAGGATTAGGCCCTGGGCTGAAGGCGGTGCTAAACCGCTGAGCCACCCAGGTTGCCCTACATTATGCTTTTAAGACTTAATTATTCTTGTAGATCTAACTAATTTATTTTAACTACCTTAAAATTTCCCATTAATGAATAAATTGCAACCTGTCCACAACCTTACTGATGGACCTCAGGCTTGTTTCCTTTGTGCCCTGTTATTAGAGTGTTACAAAGAATAACTTTGTGTATGTGGCCTTGTGCACATGTGAATCTGCATGCTGGATCCTGATCAGAGGGCAAGTGAAGGGGTAGGGATAGCAAGAAGTAGATAATATAAGTGTCAGTGCCAACTATCCTCTTTCCAGGTCCTTGGCTGACCTTCAGAAACACATATTTTCACTTATACTGTGTTGTCATGGGAAAGCAGGGAGGCTCTTCCCTCCTACTGTGCCTTGAGAGATTATAGATTTGAATAGAATGTCAAATGAATGCCCCACAGCCTTCTACTGCCCTTGCCAGAGTCAGGGCTGTTTACACACGTAGTTTGCCATCTGCCCACATCTGGCTTCACTGCCCAACCTTAACACTTTAAGTGAGTGTTTTCACACCTTTTTTGAAAATAGAAAAAATTACGTGGGCAAATCCCAGAGTTTGCTGTGCTTTAGCTGGTTAAATGAACCATAGGCGAGCAAAAAGGGACAGATCAAATATACTGGAAATGTGCCACCATCTTCCTTTATGACTATGGGAAAGTCACTTTGTCTTGCTGTGTCTCCATTTCCTTATTCATGAAATTAAACATTCTTATGCATTTTATTAAAGTAATAAATAAAACACCTAAAAGTGTTAATTAAGTATACCTTAGCATTTTAACCCTTATTTACAACTGAGAAAATAGTCATGTGCATGCATATTAACTTTGACCATCAAATGTCACTTTTGGTGATCCAAATGTCTGGAGGCAATGGTGTGATTTTGTATGAAAGTAAATCCATTGCTATCACTAACTTGAGTTGTCTTGCAAAGACTTCCTATTTTATTTACTGACGCTAACCCTCAAATCTTTCTTAGGGCAGTATTTTTTTTGTTTAATTTGTATATACTTCACATTCTTGGTGAAGATTGAAGTCATGATAATTTTACAAAATCAGATTAGGGATTTTCTATGGACCAAGATTCTATAACCCCTAAAATGCTTATTTTAAACAGGGAAAGTAAATCATTACACATTTCTGGTTAATAAAACCACTGAGATGGTTTCTTTAAACTTCATTAGATTTTTTTCAGTCACTCTGGATTATGGTAAACAAAATTTTCTAGCCTTAGTTCTGAGAAGATCTTGTATCAATGAGTGTCCAAAAAAGATGAAATTGGTCATTTAATACTATTCTTTTCAAGATCCAGATAAAGCCTTAGATATGTTCAGACCAACCTTGTTTCTCTAGAAGTTGAGTAACTGCCAGCCTTAATGAAGTAATACATCATTTTAGTTATTAGTATTTTAAACAAATTAGTTTATCACAAAAGCTAGCTGAGATTAGGATCCTTCTAGAAATAGGACTAGAAAGGAGGTACAGAACCCCAGAAATTGAGTATAGCAGTACAAATTGGTATGTTGTAAAAAGAAGGTATTCGACTGGTGAAGTCAGCAGCTTGGAATCTGAAACCATCTGGAGGAGAGATGGAAACGTTCAGGAAGAGAGATGATCCTCAAGGCAAATTTTGCCTACTTTCAAATTCTACCACCTCTGAGATAAGACTGGAAGCCCCACAGTTCCAGGGCTTCTAAGAGAGTTAGCCTTTTTTGAAAAGCAGCTGACAAAATCTGGGAGAATGGCCCAGTCATACTGGCTATTCCACTTTCAAATCTATGAAGTCCCTAGAATAAGAATAATCTAAGTAAGAGGATAAGAGACAATAGGGACCATAGAAGAATAAATAATCACCACTAAGATTTATCTTTTTTTATTGTAAATATGTCTATTTGAACCATAACCTTTCAAAAAGTTGATAAATAAATCACAACTTTATAATTGGTCTTTGTTTGACATGATGTGAATTATTAAGCCATACAGCTTTTTTTTTTCTTTCCAGGTTTTTATTTAAATTCCACTTAGCATACAGTGTAATATTAATTTCAGGTGTAGAGTTTAGTGATTCATCACTTAGACACAATACCCGGTGATCATCACAAGTGCCCTCCTTATTGCCCATCACTCATTTAACCTATCCCCCACCCATCTCCCCTCCAGCAACTCTCTATTTGTTCTTATACTTGAGTCTGGGCTGAAGACTCCCCACCCCATGTTTGTGTGTTTCTTAAATTCCACACATGAGTGAAATCATATGGTATTTGTCTTTCTCTGACATATTTCACTTAGCATAATACTCTCTAGCTCCATTATATAATTGCAAATGGCAAGATTTAACTCTTCTTTTTTGTGGCTGAGTAATGTTCCACTGTAGATATATATATACCATACAAATGGTGACTGTAGATAATGCTGCGATAAATATTCAAAATTTGTAGATAATGCTGCTATAAACATTCGAAATACTTTGAATCAGTATTTTTGTATCCTTTGAGTAAATGCCTAGTAGTGTCATTGCTGGATCATAGGATAGTTCTGTTTTTAACTTCTTGAGGAACCTTCACAATGTTTTCCAGAGCGGCTGCACCAGCTTGCATTCTCACCCACAATGTTAGAGGATTTCCCTTTCTCTGCATCCTCGCCAACACCTGTTGTTTCCTGTGTTGTTTAACTTTAGCCATTCTGACAAATGTGAGATGCTATCTCATTGTACTTTTGATTTGAATTTCCCTGATGATGAGTGATATTGAGCATCTTTTCACAACTATTAAGCTATAGAGCTCCTTAAAAATATATAGACTCTGTGCCCCATCTTGGACTCAGAAATTTGTTTTCTTCACAAGATTTACCAGAGATTTATAATTCATATTAGCATTTTTAAAGAACCATCTTTTGGCTTTGCTGAATCCTGTCACATGTTTGTTTTCTATTTTATTTCTTTATGTTCTCATATTTATTTTTTCCTTCTTTATACTTTCTTTGGCTTTACTTTCCTCTTTTCTAAATTCCTGGGATGGATGTTGGCTCATTAACTTTTAACCTTTATTTTTGGGAATTATTTGTATTTTAGGACTATAAATTTCCTCCAAATTTGACCTTCAATATACCTTACAAGTCTTATTTGTTTTATTTGAAAACAATATAATCCTGTTAAAAATATTTTCTGATGCCCATAGTTTTTTCTATTAATTTGTAAATGTTGTTTCTTAAAAATCAAATACATTGGGACATTATTATTGTCTTTTTAATTTTTATTTCAAAGTTGTAATTGCATTGTGGTCCAAGAACATGCACCACATGGATTCAGTCTTTTGAAATTTATTGAAATTTGCTTTCTGATATTTATAAGCCTGTCTTTTTTCTTTTTTTTTGCTTAACTATGTTACATATTTTAAAAAATAATCCTTGTATATGAATTCTAACATCTGAGGTCTCTAGTTTTGTTTTTCTTGCTTATAATTTGGAAGTTTCACTCATAATGCTTTGTTTCCTTGTGGGTTTTGTTATTTTTTACTATAAGATCCACATATATTTACTGGAAAACCATTTGTGACAAGTCTTTAAGGCCTACAATAAAATTTCTTTAGTGGGGATTTTCTTTTGCTTATATCACATGTCTTTACAGCTCAGGACTACTTTGAGCTAAATTTGGGCCTAAAGTTTTTTGGGCTATTTAGGTGATATGATTTGGGGCTGCAAAACTGCAGGAAGTCTAGCTTGTAGTTGTAAATTCTCAGGGATATTCCCCCCTTTTGTTCTGCACCAGTCCAAGGGATCTTCTCTTTGCATTCTCTTCTGGTGGGTAGTGATGGTGAGATGGGGAGTCAGGTTTACTTTAAGTTACTTTTATTCTAAGGCCATAGCCCTTTGGGGCCTTAGCTTTATCGGGATAAGTCCGCTATCAAACATTCCAACTTAGATTGATTTTAGGATTCAATTTATGTCCCCTGTACACCTGACTTAATCAAGACAGGAGCTCAGTTTTGCAATCCTCTATGGGTATAAGCAGCTTCCCCTCATTTCCATTCTTAGATTGTAAGCTTACTATATTTTTAGCTCCTCAATGACCTTAAGAAAACAAAAGAAAAATATTTTACATCAATTTTTTTCAGTGTAAGAATTGGTCTAAATAATCTAATATGACATATTACTCAAAATTTGTCTTCAGCTTGATTCATTCAGCCTGGCTTTTCCACAGAATAGAAGACATGGCCATCAGCAGGTCTGGATCATGACAAGAGCACAAAAGGATTATTCCCTCCTTAGCTCTAGGATGAAACATATTCCAGGGATAGACTCAGATGGACTCACTGTAGCTGGGATATAAGGTATTGAATTGGGGACAGACTCTGTCACCAGAAGAAGGAAAGTAGGACTGCTGGGGAAATCAAAACAATAGTGTCTACTGTGCAAACACTATTTAATTCTTCACCACCATCAAGAGGTAGGCATTCACTTTCTTTTACCTGAGGAAAAAAATGGCTCCGTGAAACTAAGCAGCTTCTCCAATTTCATATAACTGGGAAAAGCAGAGCCAATTCAAACCTGGTCTCTTTGATTCCATGCCCCATGTTCTTTTTTAGATTGACTGATTGATTGATTGATTCATTCATTCATTCGAGACATAGGGAGGCAGAGACATAGGCAGAGGGTGAAGCAGGCTCCCCAGTTTCCCTCATACCCCATGTTCTTAACCACTACATTCTTCTGCCATGCCCTTCAACTGGTCACTCCCTTAGTGTGTCTCTAGTGGAGCAGGACCCAGGACATGGTACTTCGGGTGGATGGTATGGAAAATGGGAGAATACAAGTGGGGAGCTTGGTAGCCAGTGGCACCTCAGTGGATGTGCTGAGATAGAGAGAGGGGGAGGCCATTAGAGAAACCAAGTACACTGCATACTTTACATTTCAGCCAAGATGGGCCTGAGTCGTGGGAACGTAAGTAAATGGGACTCAAATAAAGCTAGACTTTTTACACTGCTTTGCATTCACTCTATAACCAATCTTGATATACTGTCATATCCAAAAAACCCAAAAAGCATTGAAAGGGTTATAGGCTTTCACTAAAGTTTTAAGAGGCAGAAGCAGTGTACAGGTGAGTGTGTAGCACATACAACATAGCAAAGCTTCTTTTCCTTTAGTGCCATGTCTCCCCAAAGATCCAGTTTTTGTGGAAACTGCTCAAACCTTCTGTCAGTACCAGCTGTCAAATTCCAACTCATTTCTCCTCCTTCTTTCTCTGTGTACCTTTGGTTTCCACCCTGATCTTGGATGGCCCTTTACAGGTAGCTTCACCCCATATTGACATAGAACCTTATACTCCACTTGTTTTCAAACTTTTTTTCTTCCTAGAGTGCAGTATCTGATCAGTCCAAGAAAGACCTAGTAGTCAAAGAGTCCAACAAAAGATACAAGAGGTAGGAGAGAAGAGAGCTTTGCATATACTCTTTGCTTTAAAGTTTCTTTTTTGCTTTCTTCCAAGTTTTCAATGTACATAATCTAGGCCTTTCAGGAATGGAAGATGATATAAGGGATATAAGGTATTGAATTGGGGACAGACTCTGTCACCAGAAGAAGGAAAGTAGGACTGCTGGGGAAATCAAAACAATAGTGTCTACTGTGGAATGGAAGATGAATCTAAATAATATTAAATGTGAGGTAAGAGCTAAGTATAAAAGGATCACTGTGGAAAATGATCTGCCTTATGAGATAAAGCATTTTGTTTTCTTTGTAGACACTGAAAACACTTATCGGATAGAATCCAATGTGTTAGATTGTGTTAGCTTAGAATGGAATTGTTCTTTGTCCTTCAGTGTCTTTGTTCTCAGTGATAATGTTCCTGTAAAACACTATTGCTAATCTAATATTGCATGGTGTCTTGAGCTCCGGATCCTTTACGACCAGATGGCATGTAAAGTGATTCAGTATCTATGTACAAGTGATTTCAAGAGAAAATGTACAGATGATACAATGACTTGCAGACATGCAGAGTTGAAGTCAACTGCCTCTCAGCAATAAATCAAATGCTCTGATAACTGACCTGGCAGTTTTTCATCTTGGATTTCCATTTTATTCACCAGAAACATCCTTGTGGGGAAGCTTAAATGCTTTTGAAATGAACGCAAATGAAATTGGTTCTTTACCAAAAGATGACACTAGACTTTATTTATCTAAAAAAACAGGTTGGATTAATTTGAAAATTATTTGTCTTGGTCTTTGTGTTTTGTGCTATTTTTATCATTATGCCTATCCCTTAAAGAACTAGACACTTCTCAACAGCCACAGAATGAGGTTAAAAGAAACACACACACACACACACACACAAAAGACTTGTTTAGATAAAATCAGCTTTCACCCTGCCTTCCAGCATACCAAGCACGCACAACAAAACAATCTCTATGGTTACCCTCCTCCTTTCTTTAATACCACTCACCATGGCCCACATTATTAGAATACATACACACACCTGTCTCTCTCCTCACCAGCCTCTGTACCTCTTAATATAGGAACTAGAGGGATAATATCTGCCTCATGGAATATGCTTAATGCCATATTTTTAAAAAGATTTTATTTATTTATTTATTTATTTATTTATTTATTTATTTATTTATGAGAGACACAGAGAGAGGCAGAGACATAAGCAGAGGGAGAAGAGGCTCCCCACAGGGAGCCCAATGTGGGACTCCATCCCAGGACCCTGGGATCACACCCTGAGCCGAAGGCAGATGCTCAACTGCTAAGCCACCCAGGTATCCCTTAATGCTGCATTTCATTAATTCTAAGAGACATTTACTTCTTAAATTTTAATAATTCATAAATAAAGGTGTTTCTTACAATAAATAGCATGTTATATAAGTGGCAACATTTTTTTAGTGGCATATAAAAATAATCATGCATCTTATAATTGATAAAGTCTTGTATTCAGTGAAATATGGTGCTGAGATGTACCTAATAAGAGATATTCACCCAAGGTTTAGGGGAATCTGTTAATATATTTTAGTTAAGAATATCAAGAATAGGAGCACCTGGGTGGCTCAGTTGGTTAAGCATCTGCCTTCAGCTCAGGTCATGACCTCAGGGTCCTGGGATGGAGCTCTACTTCTGGCTCCCTGCTCCCTGCTCAGTGAAGAGTCTGCGTCTCCCTCTCTTTCTGCCCCTCCCACCCCCTTACTCCCCCAACACATGCTCTCTCTCTCTTTCTCTCTCTAAAATAAATAAACAAAATCTTTTAAAAATTCAAAGAATAAGTGACCAAATAATAGAACTTTAGAACATGGACTGGGAAAGAAATTTTCTAAAAATTAAAGAAATCAGAGTTACGATTCAGACAGTACATAATTACTGAGCATTTACCATTTGCCATGCACTGTTCTTGGTGCTATTGACAAAGAAGTGAACAAAATAGTCTTGTGGAGTTTACAACATAGTTATAAACAGAGGGAGAGGGAAAGAGTCTTTTAAGCAGACTTGGCATTAAGTGTGGAGCCCAACATGGCTCAATTGCAGATCTAACAACCCTGAGATGATGACCTGAGTGGAAACCAAGAGTCAGACCTATAAACTGACTGCGCCACCCAGGCATCAGGGCTTGCCAGAGTTTTGAGCAAGGAATCATATGCTGCTTTGTGTGGTAGGGGTGAGAGGACTAGAGAAGGGCTGACATTAGGGGAACACAAAGGACAGTAAGTAGCTTACTATAATAGTCCAGATGACAGGTGGTGGTGATTATGAAGGAGGTGGTAGCAATGGAGGTGGTTGTGTAATTTCAAAGGTAAAACTGTCAGGATTAGCTAATAAATTGGATATGGAGTATTGAAGAGAGAAATCAGGGATGAAGGCCAGATTTTTGGCCAAGCAACTGGTGAATGCCATTTACTAAGATAGGGAGGATTGTGGGAGGAATAGTTTGGAGGAGAAAAAAAATGAGTTCATACTGTATGTATTGAACTAAAGATGATTATTAAGATTCAAGAGGAGATATTGACAAATGAGTCTAAACTTCAGGGAAAAGGTAGAAGGTGGAAATATAAATGATTAAAAATTAAAATATATGTGGAATTTTAGGATATATGAAATCTCCTAGGCTCTAGAGTAATAGTATAGCATGGAAAGGGAAGGAGCCCTGGAGCAATCAGATATGAATGATCAGGGAGCCAAGGAGGAGTCAGCACAGGAAAGAGAAGAACACTCAAGGAGATGGGATGGGAATCAAGAGAAAGGGGCATCCCAGATGCCAAGTAGAGGATCAAGAGAATAACCTTGCTACATTCTACTATGAGATGAGGAAGATCTAGGCTGAGATGCAACCATTGTTTTTGGAAGCAAGGAGGGTATTAGTGACCTTTACAAAAAATAATTCAGTGGAATGTAGGGTCAAACCTTGGCTCGAAAGAGTTAAAGTGAGAACAGGAGCAGGGAAAATGAAAATGAGAAATAGCCATTATAAACTACTCTTTCTAAAGGGATACAGTTTTGGGATGTCACTTGGAAAGGATATAGGATCCATGAGAAGTTTTGTTGTTTTTTCTTGTTGTTGTTGTTGTTGTTTGTTGTTTTTTATTTTTAAAGATGGGAGACATAGCATGTTTGTACCCATGAAAGAAGGATATTCAATCTCCCTGAGTCCCTTCTCTGTAGTCTAAGGTAATTACTTAGTAACAATGAGGGGAGAAGCATGCAACTGAAATAAAGTCTGACATCTGGTCTAAGTTAAACTCTGAAAAGAATATTTATTTACACTTTTATTACCAATTCTGTCTTACATTTCTGAAAGGGTTCTAGAGAATCAGTTTTTTTAAAAAATATCCTGATCTGCTTTGTTTTTTAATAAGAAATATGGGAGAGGGAGGTATTTTTACATATTTTTGATTAGCAATATAAAAGTGCCTGTAAATTCATTCAATATTAAATCATATTAACAACAGAATAATAAGGTCTCATCCTAAAAAGAAATAATCACACCGCTATGCTCCTCTTTTTCAATATCAAAGCTGACAGATAATCCAGTCTCATTAGAAACAGATAAGAGTCTACTGACATCTGTTACAGTAGATGGCTGACATTACTGCTAAACACGTTGACTCTATTTATTATAGAAGAGCTATACTGAATAAATGAGGATTCTAGCCCAGTGGTTCATGGCTCTGGCTGCACATTTGATTTCCCAATACCTGTGACCCACTCCCAGAGATTCTGATTCATTTGGTCTGAGTTGGCACACATACCCAGGTATGTTTCAAAACGTCCCAGGTGATTTGAATGTGCATCGGGAGTTGAAAATCACTGCCTAGCATTTAAGCTTCTCACCTCATGGTGGAAAAAAATCATAGCTGACTGTAATTAAAAGGCTTGAAATTTGATCTAATTTCAAAGACAGAACACAGGAAACAGTCACCTCCACATGTAGTAATCCCCTACCGTGGATTCTCTCAACCACAGAGAGCACACTCACGTGACTTGGCTGGGGTGGCAGCTCCATGCACTGCCCAGTGAACGTGGAAGTGGAGCAGGTTGGCATCTGCGGGCAGGATTTCTCTTCTCCCCTAGTGACTGAGAAGACTATTTTCTCCCCTAGTGACTGAGAAGACTATTAAAGGGTCTCAGAGCAGTCAGAATCAAATTGGTTTTTCTTTGTTCTCTTAACTACATTTGACAGCTAGGCACAAGGAGAAGCTAGATAGTCAAAAACTTTATTTCAGGTGCTTGTTGGAGAGAGAGCAGGAAAGGAGATGGAACTGAGAACAAGAAAACACAAGGAGAACAGAATGAAAAAGACAAAATTCAGCTGAAGCCATATAGCTCTAGTGGCAAATCCACTTTGCGTTTCAATTGCACACAAAATTTAGGTCACAGTAGAGTTTTTTGCTTGAATTTTTGGATAATTATATCTATTTTATTTTGTTGGTGACAACAGCCAGGTTATTTTTTTTCTCTGGAAAGAACAGAATACCACAAGGAGGATCTTGGACTAAAGGCAACTTTTTGTTCTTTTATTTTTGCCTCAGAAATTTGATTTATAGGACAAAATAAGCAAAGGAAAAAATCTCTCATCAAAATGAAAATAAAGAGTTAAGTTTAACCCCAGTGTTACCATCATTATTTATCTATTTTTCTGTTATTCAATTTCTTGTTCAATCATATAAGTTCTTTCATGGATGTTTCACTACAGAATAGCTGGCCTTTTTTTGCATTCCTGGTCTTTCATCTACCATCTATTTGTTTCCAGTTAAGTTTGAGAGGCAGAGTTGGATTGATAGAGTGAAGCCCTGGTTGCCTCTGCCTCCGGGCACATTATCTTCATCAGTTCATCCATGCTCCTCAGGATATTTAGTTTCTTGGCTACTTCCCTTCCTTGTAGAGCCCAGTCTGAGCCACAGGCACCCATGCTCATACACTTAAGGCACTTTCTTCCAATACATATTATCTACCTTTATCTAAGTGCATATCTATCTACTCATGAGCAATATATACTGTTCATTGTGAATGTGCTTTTACATTTATATTAACGGAATCAAACTATAAATCACACTATTGTTGTTTTTTTAATCATTCAGTGCTATGTTTTGGAGAATTCTGCATGTGAGTTTATGTAGTTTTTGTTTTATTTCTTTGGACTACTAAATAGCATTCTATTGTTTGTTTACATCCTATTGTAACTTCTTTTAATAAAGTCTCTTAATTTTCCTTTTAAGGACTATATGACAGTCCAACATACTGATACATCAATTTCAATCTAAATATCTTCTTGCTATTGTTTCTTTAGATTTTATTTACTCTTATAATTAATCTGTGTAGACATATGTATCTTAACATGTACTTATTTGCTAGCACTGCCATAACAAAGCGCCACACACTGGGTAGTTTAAAAAACAGAAATTGATCTTCCACAGTTTTGGAGGCTAGAAGCCTAAGATCAAGCTGTTGGCAGAGTTGATTTCTTCTAAGGCTTCTCTTCTAGATCTGTAGATGGACATCTTCTCCCTCTGTCTACACATAGTCTTTCTTCTGTGTGTGTGTGCATGTCTATGTCCACATTTCCATTTCTTATAAGTCATACTACATCAGGGCCCACCCTAAAGACCTCGTTTTAACTTAATTACTTCTTTAAAGACCTTATCTACAAATATGGTTATATTCTGAGCTATAGGGGTTTAGGATTTTAACATATGAATTTGGGGGAGGCATGATTTAGCCCACAACTAAAAAAACTAAGTATATATAATTATATGATATAACATCTTATAACTAATTATACATCTATATATATTTCTATATATGTATCATATATATGTACATAGTGTTTTCTAATTTTCTATGTAAGTTTTGAAAATGAATACCTAGAACTTAGAATATTAGTTCAAAAGATATAAACATTTTTATATACTCTGATATTTATTGTTTTCCAAATATATTGTGTCTGTGTATACTGCCAATTTCTTTTGGTGTGTGCCAGTTTTACCAAGTATAGCAAGCACTGGGGACAAAATTTAAATTAACTTTTCCTTTTTCAACAAGTTTAAAATTAACATTATTTTTCCGAATTTCGTAAGTCTCTGTAGGAATAACTTCTGATCCCTATCAGCAAGTAACAAGTCAAGACTATACTTTAGATGCCAATAGCATAACAATAGATAACAGTAGCAAAATAGGGGATCCCTGGGTGGCTCAGCAGTTTGGCGCCTGCCTTTGGCCTAGGGTATGATCCTGGAGTCCCGGGGTCGAGTCCCACACCGGGCTACCTGCATGGAGCCTGCTTCTCCCTCTGCCTGTCTCTCTCTCTCTCTCTCTCTCTCTCTCATGAATGAATAAATTTTAAAAAAAATCTCTAAAACAGTAGCAAAATGAAAATATGTTGTCATAGCTATACATATGCATCCTTATAAAGCATTAGATCACATTTATGGTTTCTGGTTGGACTGTCAGCGTTCTCCAGAGACACAGAACCAAGAAGATATATAGATGTAGATAAATATATACACACATACACACACATACACATACATACATACACACACATATGGAGAGAGGTTGATTGATTGATTGATTGATTGATTTTAAGGAATTGGTTTATGTAATTGTAGATGTTGGCAAGTCCAGAATCTGTAGGGGAGGGCAGCAGGCTAGAGACTCAGGGAAAAATTTGATGTGGCAGCTGAAGTCGAAAGGCAGTCTGCTGGTCCTCCTGCTTAGGAAATGTCAGTCTTTTTTCTCTTAAGATCTTCAATTGTTTGGGTGAGGTCCAGTCACAATACGGAAGGTAATCCGTTTACTCAGAGTCTACTTATTTAAATGTCAATATCATCTACAAAATATCTTCAACAGCAACACTTTGACTAGTGTTTGACCCAATATCTGGGTACCATGGCCTACCAAGTTGACACATAAAATTAACCATTGCACTGGGTATTTTGGGTTTTGTTTTATTTTATAACAGCTCTGTTGCTGTATAGTTCAATACAATTCACCATTGAAAGTACATAAATCAATGGTGTTTAGAATATTCAAAGAATTATGTAATTATCTCCACAATTGATTTTAGAAAATTTTTATCACTTTGGAAAGAAACTGCGTATCCTTTAGATATTACCTTCCAAATTCCCTATTGCCCCCAGGCCTAAGCAACTACTAATATGCTGTTTATTTCTATAAATTTGACTATTCTGGAAATTTCATATTAATTTACTTTTTTGGTGGTCTTTTGTGACTAGCTTCTTTTACTATATTTTCAAAGTCATTCATGTTGTAGCATGTATTAGTACTTCATTATGGCCAAATAACATTCCATTATGTAGATATACCACATTTTGTTTATGGACATTTGAGTTGGTTTCACTTTTTGGCTATTGCATTATGTTGCTGTGCACATTTGTGTACAAACTTTTGTGTGGATTTATGTTTTCAATCTTGTGGGTTATATACCAAGCAGTAGAATTCCTGGGTCATATGGTAACTCTATGTTTAACCTTTTGAAGAACAGTCACACTTTTTCTAAAATGGCTACACCCATTTTATATTACACAAGTGTTCCAGTTTCTCCTCACCTTTTGGCCAACACTTATTTTTAGATATAGCCATCCTAATGGATGTGAAATTGCATCTCATTTTGGTTTAAATTTACATTTCCATGATGACTAATAATGTTAGCACCTTTCCCTGTATTTACTGGCCATTTGTATATATCTTCATTGAGAAATGTCTGTGAATGTCATATGACCATTCTTAAGATGGATTGTCTTTTTATTATTGAGTTGTAAAAGTCTTTTATATATTCTTTATATCCTTATCACATATATTATTTATAAATATTTTCTCCCATTGTTCAGGTTGTCTTTTCACTTTCTTGATAGTGCCATTTGAAGCACAAAAGTCTTTCAATTTTGAAGAAGGCCAGTTTATGTTTTTCTTTTCTCATTTATTCTTTTGGTGTCATAAGTAAGATCCAGTGACAAATCTAAGGTCACAAAGTTTTACTCCGTGTTTAATTTTAAGAGATTTATAGTTTGGACTCTTACATCTAAGTCTTTGATCCATTTTGAGTTAATTTTTGCATATAGTGTGATGTAGGAGTTCAACTCCATTCTTTATCATGTGGCTATCCACTTGTCCCAGCATCACTTGTTCAAAAGACTGTTTTTTCCTATTCAATGGTTTTTCCCCCCAAATGACCAAAACCTTTATGTTACAAAGTACACTGAAAAGTTTACATTTATTTCCATTTATTTTGTGAGAAAAATCTCTATTCCTTTTTGTATTATATATAGAAAATCTAAAGAATACTTATTATTTTGTTAGGCTAAGGTGTTTTTAACTCTGAGTAGCACTATGGTTATAGGTATTTAGTGAGAAATGTAGATAACCTGAGAAGACCTTTGTGAAACTCATGGATCCATTACTTCAACTTGAAACTACCATCCATGTCATCCACACACTACTTACAAAGACAAGTCAAAAATTCATACCAACTGAATTCCTCCTTCCCACCTCTAGTTACAACTTTAGAAATTACTGTGGAAATTTAACCTTTAAAATGTGATAAATAAACCTCAACTGCACTTCTCCTTTCTTCTTCTCTTTGAAAGTGTCAAGAAACAGCATGCCATTATAGACCAAACTCTACTGCAGCAGTGAAGGCCAGAGAAATCATCAAAACAGCATTGCAGAGAATAAGATATTCTCGGGAAAAGTGATTACTTCTTTCCTTTCAGCTCTTCTTTTACCTTCCGAAAGACCAGTTCCATGCAGGAGGTTGCATTTCAAGTTCCTAATAGAGTTAGTATTGATTCAATAAAATCTAAAGTGAACAATAGATTCTAAATAACTCCTGTTTATAAGAAAACAAAACCCCCACAAATACCCAACATCCTTTCCCCAAAAAGAATAAAATGGAAAAATTTAGCCTATCAATACTTGTTATTCATCTGTATCAATTAAGATAGAAACAAATAACTAGGCCAATGAAACAGAATAGAGAAGCCAATAAGATGGATAATTGATATATGATGCTGGAACCAGCTTCTACTGGCTCCTAAAAGCAGATTGTTAAATCACTAGAAGCTTGAAATTGACATTTGGTTCCATAACATCTATTATATAGATTCAATCCAAAGCTAATAGTTGATCTCTTCTGTGAAATCTTTATTTTTATCACTCAGTAATTTTTGAGAAGGCAGAAGGATTATTTTATATTTATTCTATATGTTATAGTATATAATTAATGGGTTAAAGAATTAATGAATATATTAACTGCCTTTAAACTCACAGGCCTTAGAAATAATTTTTGCCTTCTTGGATTTTATTTGCTTGGATATGGATTTCAAAATGTTTCACAACACAGAATTTTGCTTCAAACCTCAGCCCGAAGCAAACTTTTAAAAGTATCTGCACTAAAGGTGTGAGATAAGACTGGATAACTACAAAATAAAGTAAGTTTACTTTCTGCTTACATATTCTGCTTGATCTGTCATGCCTGCTGAGCATAACAAGGTAATGAGGGGTACCCTAGATACTTCAGCCAGTAGTTGGGGGAGAGGTACAGGAGGTATAATGGCTTACATGTTTCTACCCTATTTTGGGCAAGGGTAGCTTGTAGCTCAAACCTCAATTACAAAGACATTTTTTTTTTTCAACCAAAAGGTGTTTCAAAACTTCTTCTAGCCCCAAAGGATAGCAAAGAGCACAGAACAAAGAGTGATGGAATATACTCAATACAAAGATAGGTCATAAACTGCAGCTTCCTGCAAACAGAGAGAAAAGTCCTTTGGGAACTTACTGGTAGCAGGCATTTTTTAAGAGAGAAAAAGAACTCCTTAGCAATACAGTTGAGAGACTTGTACTTAGAAAGAAATTTGCACAAGTATCTAAATGAAGAATGAGTTAGATCCTGACTATAAACTTGTATGTCTAAGTATGGCTCTCGAAGAAGAGCAACAAGTCCTGTTATAGCTTGAGGGACCATGGAATCTGAGCTACCCCAGGGCAGAGACTATACCTTATATTCTCCAGGTTTTGGTGAGAAGGAAATGGGATGTTTGTGACAAAACCACTGCCATTCATTTGAGATTCACTGTTAGGCTAATAATTTAGTGAAATAATTTAGTGAAATATACAGCTCTTTTCATAATATGACTGGGTTCAGCTATTCTCAATTAATCCTTTACAAAGTCTGGAGTAAGCAAAATCCCTTGATCAATCCAAGATCAAGACTCTTAAATGGAATCACATGGATAGACTTGTAGGCATATTTGCATCAAGACTAAAGATCTATACAAAATTTCATGTCAATATATAAATTTTCCTAGGTAATGGGTCCATCATTTTCTTTAGACTCTCAAAGAGATCTGTGACCCTAAAAAGGTCAAAAGCCAGTATTCTGGATAAAAATCAGAAAACTGGACCGATCATGCCTCATTTGTCTAGTCAAGGTTCTGGTGTTCAGAGCAAGAAAACTAGGAAACACCCCACAGATAAAAATATTCATTAACAAACTTGTTTCTGTCTGAGTTTCCTACGTTACACTATTTTCATGGAGAAGAAAACATATGAGAGTGCAGCATAAACATTTTTCTCCAAAATCATTAGATTCAAAAAGTGTCCAAGAATTATAAATCTTTTCTTTGCAAACATTTCCGTTCATTTCCCATTCAAGAGCAAAATCACCTGGTCTGCATATTCAGGCTCCATCTGTAAATACAGATCTGAAAACAAAACAAAACAAAACAAAACAAAAAACAGCCAAAAGAGAAGGAAGCAGAAGGGACAAGACGCATGAAATGATCTGTAGGTCTACTACCTTGTTTCATTTATGCTCTAGCACAAACCCCCATGTTCATTTTCATAGCTGTACAAACATGACGACTACTACATGCCTGGGTGTGATGCTGAAGCCTGTGACTATGAACAGAGCAAGAGGCAAAAGATCAACTTACAGCCCTCACTGAGAATAAGAGAACTTCACAAAAAGCTGTTCAAATCTTAGAATTAACATTATTCACATTCCACGCTTGGGGAAAACACTGAGGTAGGGAAATATTTGGCAAAAAAGGAAGGAGGGTGTGCATGTGTGAGTGTAAAGGACAAGTGACAAGGGAGAGGAGCAAGAAGAAAGGTATCAAAAAGCTATAGTGTGCTAAGGGCAGTAGAGTCTTCTTTATTAAGTAACAAACACAGTTCCTGCCCCTGTGACAATGTAGGGTAACATTATTTGGCCTGTGTCATGAGTAGAAATCTGTTTATTATGTGTTGCATATTTAGGATGATCCATTTCAGTATGTACTCCTATGGCCTCCAAGTGAGGCATCTGATATATACAGGACACAAAATCAGATCCCTTAGAATATCCAGGTACAACATGTGCAATATCAGACTTATACATCGGATCCCAGCTTGTGATTGGAGAAAAAAGTTAGACTGGACTTGTTGGGTAAAGGAATCAGGAGTTCTATAACATACTTCCAGCAACACGGTTTTGAGGACAGCCACTTATCTTCCAAGCTGCATAGGTCAGGTATCCACTGGATTGGAAAGAATAAGCAACTTGCAGTTTGGGCTGTTTTTTACATTACAACATAGCCTTTTGCAACTGGCATAGTTTTATATTTGCTTCTACCACATTTTTGAGAGCCACATAAAAAATTCATTTAAACTTATATAAAATTAAATATGAATATATACTTAAATATCTATAAAAATATAAATGTATTTTTATATGCGCACACATATGTCAAGTCATATTAAATTGAAAGGCTATCTATCCAACGTGTTCATCTCCATTTAAAGGTCAGACCATGGGATCCCTGGGTGGCGCAGCGGTTTGGCGCCTGCCTTTGGCCCAGGGCGCGATCCTGGAGACCTGGGATCAAATCCCACGTCGGGCTCCCGGTGCAGGGAGCCTGCTTCTCCCTCTGCCTGTGTCTCTGCATCTCTCTCTCTCTCCCTGTGTGACTATAATAAATAAATAAATAAATAAATAAATAAATAAATAAATAAATAAATAAATTTAATAAAAAAAAATAAAGGTCAGACCATGATACTACAAATTCCATTTAAGGCTATGACTAAGCTCCACTTTCTCCAGAGCACTACAGCCCAAAGAAAGTTTTTCCTGACCTTCTATTGACCTTATTTGAACTACTCAGCTGAGATTTATATGTTGGTAGGTATGTTGCCTTATATTGCTGTCTTACATAATTTTTAAACTCTTGAACATTTGGATATTCACACTTTTTTTCCTCTATGAAGGTTTTATGCTCACTAAACATTGTATCTTAAAAAAAATAAAATAAAATAAAAAAGTAAACACTGTATCTTTTCTACTTCTCCTCAGTCCCATGTACAGAGTTGGCCCTCATTAATCAAGAACACCTGACCCTGCTAATTCACTGAATTTCGAGTTGGAACCTTCCTTCTCAGAATATCTGGGCTTCCAGAATTGCTAGGCTCCCAAATCTGGAAGAATGTCATTCTCTCTAATGAAATGTATAATGATCTTTTTAAAAATCATAAAACAATACATGGGAGATAAACTCCTTGTTTTTAAGGTTATTTGATAAAGTTGGAGGGGTAGTTCCCCTAGGAAATACCCTATCCTCCTGAAATAACCAATCAGTTCCTTGGCAGGTGGACCATCCACTGTTAACATCTCAGCACCTTTAACAGGAAGTTGCTTTTTCGGCAGTCTCCCTGTTGGACCCTAACAACCTGGTTCCCACTAAAAGATTTAATTGAAAATATGTAAAGTCTTTTTCATAAAATCAGAAGTGCAACCTAATACTTGCTTTATTTTAGTTTAGTTTATTGTACTAGTCAGGGTTCTCCAGAGAAACAGAACCAATAGGATGTGTGTGTGAGTATGTACATCTACGTGTGTATATAGTCATATATGAGATTCTATATGTGTATATAGTTATATACACACATGGATAATTACATTATCCATGTAATTTTGAAGACTGGCAGGTCCAAAATCTGTAGGGTGGGCTGGCATGCTGGGACACAGAGAATAGCCTATGCTGCAGTTCAAATCTGCCACCTGCTAGAGTTCTTCTCTTGCTCAGACGTAAGTTTTTTTGTTCTGAAGGTCAGGCCTTAAAATGAGTGAATGAGGCCCACCTATTATGAAGGACAATCTGCTTTATTCAAAGTCCACCAATTCAAATGTAAATTTTATCCAAATCACTCTTTCGGAAACATCTAGAATAATGTTTAGCCAAATATCTAGGTACCATGGCCGAGCTATACGGACACATAAAATTTGCCATTACATTTAGCTTATTATTTTAACCACAGGTACCTCACACTCCCTTGGCTTAATGTACCTTTTATCTGCCCAAGGGCAAGGACCTCCCCTGGATCTTATTCATCACTGTATCCACAATACCAGTTCCATAGATGGATGAACACCAAAAATTGTCTCTGGCAAAGACTATAATGTGACTGCGAACTCCAAGCGGCTTATTATCACAGCTGGGGCACATCAGCAAGAGGGACAAAGCTGTCTTAATTTGGTCCAGCCTAATATGAACGTCTTTAAAATCATCATTCCTAATATTGTAAAAAAACAAAAACAAAAACAAAAAACCAAACAAACAAAAAAACAGCCCAAACTGCAATTTGCTTATTGTTTCCAATCCAGTGGATATCTTGACTTGTGAAGCTTGGAAGATAAGTGGCTGTCCCCAAAACCATGTTACTAGATGTGGTTACAATCTGGATCCAGCCTCATTCCATTACCTAATGCGGGAAGGGCTGGGAGTTTGCCCACTGAGCTGTCATGGGTGGGTCCTGAGGGAGCATGGAGACTTTAACCTGCTTGGAGGGAGCAAAGTAAATGTTGCAGGTGTCTCCCTGAATCTGCACCCTAGCTTAGGTGCTGATGCAGATGAGGAACAGCGGAGAGTGGCTCACAAACAGGTGGTTGGCCTTGCCTATGAGGTGATCTAACTGAAAGATTGCACATCCTGGGCCATTGGACTGTCTGGCAGATTCGGCAGAAAGTATAATGAAGACACCTAGGCGGGTACATCCAATTTCCACCATGAGTAAGGGTCTTAATGGAATAAAAAATGCTATCTTCCTTAGCATCCCTTGCATTTTGGGATGAATGGAACCTCAGATGCTGTGAAGGTGACTTTGACTCCCCAGGGAAGAGGCACCTTTGAAGGAGAATGCACATATGCTTTGGGGATCCAAAAAGAGCTGCAGTTCTGACGTTTTCTAATGGTATGCCACTCCACTGTCTAGACCACAATAGGATTTTAGCTGGAGGTTGTGAATACTGTCCTTATTTTCCGATCTGTTATTACTTAAGTAGTAATATTGAAATGGCCTAGGAGAAACATCAGTTTCCTAAAGTTACAGACAGGAATGGCTCACAAACCCCTGCAGCTGCATCCCGATGCTGATGATCCCTACCTGGTGCAGGCCTAGATTGTTCATTTTTTTTTTTTTTAATTTTTTTTTTAACTTTTATTTATTTATGATAGGCACACAGTGAGAGAGAGAGAGGCAGAGACACAGGCAGAGGGAGAAGCAGGCTCCACGCACCGGGAGCCTGACGTGGGATTCGATCCCGGGTCTCCAGGACCGCGCCCTGGGCCAAAGGCAGGCACCAAACCACTGCGCCACCCAGGGATCCCCTAGATTGTTCAATATCAAATAGCTCCACCACCTCAGAGGCACTGTGGCCAGTGTAGCAGATGCTGCAGCTGTTCTTCAAATCAGATGTGTGTTTACTGTGTATTACAGAACCCCTAGTTCCTTCACCCTACAAATCCAGTCTGACTTTTTTCTCCAATCACATGCTGGGATTCGATGTATAAATCTGATACTGCCTGTATTGTGCCTGACTATTCTACAGGATCTGATTTTGTGCCCTATATATATCAGAATATAGTATACATAGCCATTTAATGTAAAAAGAAAGATCTGTATATAAACAATGCAACCAATTATCTGTGTGCCACACCAACTAAAATTCTAAATTAACTTTGAATTTATTCTAATAAATAACTAAGTAATCTCTAATGATCTTTCCTTAAATCTTTCTGGAAAACCCTTGTTTGTAAGTAAATCTTCCCATTTTAAATAAGCCCTCCATAATATTGGAAATGAAGTGAGTGGATAGCAAGAGATTTGGTTAATGCCAGCTGAGCAATATTGAACTGTTACTATGAATGCCATATTGCCATTCAATGATAAGATCTTTTATGATTTGGGCTTTGAGTTGAACATTTGCATGGTTGTTTTTTTTTTTTTTTTTAAATCATTCTTTGCCTTCTCTCACTGCTCTGTTCTAGGGAGGTAGGGATAAAAGCTGATCCCTGTAGATTGCATTTCAAAGGCCTCTATACCCTATGTTTTCTGGCCGAGTTTGATCATTGAGGGCATTGGCAGTCAGGGGTAGCAAGAAGTGAGGGGCTATTTCTCCTCTTCCTTGTGTGCCTCAAGTCACTGAAATGCAAATCTCACTGTCATAATTCTTCCCATTTTCCACTTTTTGCCTTATGGACAATGCTCTCTGTAATACTCACCACTAGAAGGGAAGGTAAGACTATCTTCTTAAAATTAAAATAATCACAACAAATAAGGCAAAATAAAATATCAAATAAAAGGAATCATAACCAAGTACAAATAAGAGGGCTCAATCTGCAAACAAAATTTCTGCACTTAATGCATTTTTGTCAGCAAATTACAAATGGTCCTTAAGAATCTTGGAAAAGGTTGAAGGTAGCAATCAAAATTATTTTTAAGTCTTTTCCAAATCATCTCCATTGTGAGCTACTCTAAAGCTAGTAGAGCTTAATCTCTATTTTTAAAGTTCTTACAATCATGAAATTACCTTTTCTGTGGGAGACTGAGGAAGAATGTTCACAGATGTTTGGTTTATGGTAGTGCCATAAATTCCAAAGAATACACTGGCTATATTCAAAACAGTTTATTTTCTGAAAGAAAGATTTTCCATATCACAGTTGATGTATCCAATCATAGATCATGCTGTTCTATCAACCACAAACTTTACTCTTTTCCTCCCTAAAGATATGCACACCTCCCAAGTTCTCTGTTTCTCTTATATTCTATGTTGACTCAACAGGGTATTTATCGTTGATACACTTTTTCTTTTCTTTGACTATTTCTGGTTGAATTATTTAAGCTGTTTGGAACTATGAAATTCCCTTAGGAAATGACTATTGATCTCTTGTTGGAGCACGAAGATGACTCTCAAACACCTTTTCCTAGAACTTTTGAGAAACACCTCCTAAGAAAGAAAGGTTACAAACCTCAGCTCAAACTGAAAACCAAACTAAGTATTTGACTATATCCTGACAAGAATAACTGGAGACATCATTCCTTTTAGACTATGGATAAATAGTTCAACTACTCTGAGTTCTAATTTTAGTTTTTACATGCCCAAAGCATTAATTTTTCATCACTGAGCCTGTGAATCAGTATTAAAGAGTTTGAGGTCTATTCTTAATTAGCATGTTTTACTATGATATCCTACATATCTTGAAGGATGCACATACATTGCAAAATGCCCTTGAGCCTTCAGACCTGCCCTACCTCAGATAAACTAAGTTGAAGTGTTATCTTTTGTCAAAAGATGATACCACCACCTACCAAAACTTGCTCTCCACTATGCAGAGATGGTATAATTTTTCCCTGAGGTATAAGGTCTAAGTTTGGTGTTTTACAAAAAAAAAAAAAAAAAAGACTTCAAATTTAGAGCTCAGGAAAAGAGACATGCTTCCTGTGTTTTTTGATTATGAAAAATAACAAAGGAAGGACTGACCTCCATTATAGGTCTGAGGGAGAAATACTGATGTCTAGTTACAGGTTGTCCAGCACATTGGAAAAAGTAAAGCAAACATTCAGTCTATCAAGTGAACCCAAAAATACATTGCTGTCTGTAAGTAAGGAGTTTGGACTTTAGACCACCTAAGGTTTTCTACTGGCTCAAAAACACTGTGATTTTTTTTTAAGATTTTATTCATTTATTCATAAGAGAGAGAGAGAAAGAGGCAGAGACATAGGCAGAGAGAGAAGCAGGCTCCCTGTAGGGAGCTTGATGTGGGACTCAATCCGAGGATCCCAGGATCGTGACCTGAGCCAAAGGCAGATGCTCAGCCACTAAGACACTAGGCATTCCTAAAATACTCTGATTATAGTGGTACAGTTTCTTTACACTCTCTGATTTTGTGATGTGGAGCCCTAAATGATCCTATGCTTATTCATCTCTTTCTCTGCATTTCTCTCAGTCATTTCATTTGGAAAAGATAATTATAAATGATATGGTCTCAAAAAATTTCATTCTCCATCTTTTTTCTATTTTGTAATGGAAGTCATTGATGCCATAGAAATACTCTGGGGACTTCATGGATATTCCTTACTCTCCTGTGACCTTTACGAGGGCATATAAATGTTGAATTAAAGAAGTACCTAACTGCTTCCAGTTAGGTTATAGAAGGATGCAAAAAACCTTTGCTTTGATAGTAATTACAAGAAAAGAGCCAGACAAACTAAAAACCATACTTCTCTATGAAGCTAGTGAAAATACTGACAGCAAAGGAGCCTTATAGTGAAAATACTGACAGCAAAGAAGCCTTGATAAACTATATTCCAGAGAGAAATGAGCCCATCACAGGTGAGAATGGTAGCAGAGAATGGTAGCAGCTTCCATACCTGGATCCAGAGCCCAAGTGAGCTCTCAGATCTAGGAAGACTGTGGGGAAATAGGCAGTCCTTTTTTGGATGACTGGGCTGATGAGGAAAGGGCAATCACATCGTCCTGGGCATTTACACAGTGATTGGACTTCAGGGCCAAAAGTGAATCCAATATATCTGAAAGTGCAGTCAACCCCTCCCGGCTCGAGATCAAAACACTGCAGTGTTCTTTCATTCACAATGCTTGGAAATCTCTCTGGCTCACACTTGTGCTTGCTCTCCCTCTTGCATTCTCTCTCTTCCTCTCTCTCAAAAATCTGAGGAAGCAGAAAAATGTGGTAAAATAAAATTTGGATGACATAGAAATAGACTCAGAGATAACCTTGTTACTGAAATTAGGAACTTTAAAATAAATGTTATAAATTTGTCAAAGAATTTACAAGAAAACGTATATTGTGGGTAAACAAATGAAATTTTCTCTTAATTTTCTGTGAAGAATGTAAACAGTATAAAATAACCAAATAGAAATCCTAAAACTTAAAAGTGCAATATCTGAAGTCAAAATTTATTAAATGGGTTACCAGCAGATTGGATATTGCAGAAAAAAAGGATGAGAGAATTTCGAAGAAGCCAATAAAAATTACTCAAACCAAGGACACCTGGGTGGCTCAGTTGGTTGCATGTCCGACTTTTGGTTTTAGCTTAGGTCATGATCTCAGGGTGATGAGACTGAGCTTCATATTGAGCTCTGCTCTTAAGTATACTCCAGATTCTCTCTCTCCCTTTACTCCTCCCCCCTACTCACACACACACGCACTCTCTCTCTCTCTCTCTCGCTCACTTGCTCGCTCTCAATTAAATAAATAAATAAATCTTTAAAAAAATTATCCAAACTGAAATAAAAAGGAAAAAATGTTTTTAAATCAGAAGATCTATAACTGTGAGATAATATCAGACAAATATAATTGGAGTCCCAATAGGAGAGAAAGTGGGTCAAGAAAAAATTTGATGTAGTTTTTTTCTCTTAGCAACAAAGTGTCCATTTCACAGTGGGGTCTCTCTCCTGCCTTCTAACTGCTCTCTCCCACCTCTCTCTGGGCTAGAACTGGTATGCTTATGTGGGCAGTGCTGTTGGTTAGAAGCATGGCTGGTCCTGAATTACAATAATTAAATCAGAGTAAGCTTATTCTAAGACTCTAGGTATAGTAACTTCTAAATCCATGGAAGACAATTAACCACTAAGTACCAAGTAGTTTTAATTACTACATAGTTCTATTTTTTACTCCAAACATGATAAAACCCAAACTCTGAATTTCTGGGGGAAGTGAAGGGTGGGATGGAGGGCATGGAGGCAATATTTAACATTAACAATTCATTTAATCAATTTATAAATAATCCCTCTGTTTTCTCTGCATGACATTTTTAAAATGAACAAAACTAAAACCACTGAAGGGAAAGGAGCAGTGATATAGCAAATAAATCCGGAAATGCTCTTTTTAATAACTTACTCTGCTGAATCTTAATATGTAATGAAATGGAAGTGACCAGGTGTGAAGAGGCTAAGGCATCTAAGGAGCAGAAGTTGATATATGAAGTGCATTGATGGATGTGGTTGCATTGGATGAGGTTTAAATACTACCTCTAGGTCAGCTGAGAGGCTGACCTCTAAATAGTGGTAAGAAATCCCTGTTTTTACTAGAAGATTCACATAGGATGAGGGGAATGTTCTATCCCACACTAGCAGAAGTGAAAGAGAGAGCAGTTACCAGTAGGAAGCCACCATGGTATGCCTCCATCTCCTGCTGGCACCTTGTTGAGAACTCTGAATAAAAAAGATTCCAAGAAAGGAAAAAAAAAAGATCAAAGATGTTCTAATCTTATATAATTATGAGAAAACTAAATGGGAAAATTCATATTTCATTCCATATTTCACATTTCCCAGCTTGTCAGCCAGTATTTAATCATCTTTTGGCACACTAGCCTTCACTTTCCTAGTTTTTGAAATTTTCTGATCATAAATTGTGTCATTATATAAGTGTTGCCTATTATTTTGGAATACTCTCGTTTGATGGAAGAATGACTGGAGGAAATCTTATGATATCAATTAATTTGACCAGTGACTTAGGTGATCTCTGGATATAACATGTTCTTGGGCAAATGGGGATAAGCATCAAGAACAGCTATGAAGGTTGTTGAGGATGATGATGAACCACATAGCCTAAGAGACCATGTAGTTCTCCCATAGTACCACTCCAAAATGACATGATAGAGCAAAGGTGCAAGTGAAGGAGAAAGGAGTTGGAGACTCCTTGGTAGGGGTAGGTATGGAGGATGGGGAATGAATGGGTGTAACTGAATGACTACAATGCTGTGCAGAACACAAGAGGGATAAAATTAATAAGAAAAAGAAAACAGAACACACTAATAAAATTCTAGGAGTTACTTGAGCAAATTCCATGTAAGGTTATTTTCAGCTTATGTTTGAATAATAGCTGCCTGCTTCTCCTTCTGAAAGGCCTCTATCCCTTTCCCTCTAGGACTCTTAGGTTTTCCTGAAGAAACAGTCTTTGTTTTTTGAAAACCTATAGTGAACATGTCTCCTTTTACTGTCAAGCCATGATGAGAGAAAAATGGAAAAGCCTAGGGTTACTTCCCTTCTCCCACCACATCCCCTTTCCCTAGTATCAACAATTGCCACCTCTAATTCAGCAGTTAGAAGCACATCCTATCCACATCCACATCCTATCATTATCTTATGTCCATTTTGAAACCTAGAATTGTTCCCTAACAAGAGAATGTGATACTGAGAATTTTATACTAGATATCTGGCCAGAAACAGCTCAGAAAGTAAATAGTCTCTTTTCCGGGAACAGTGACCATCCTGAAAGGGTTAATTAATTTCCAACAGGATCACACTTGATCAAGATTCTGCTTGATTTTCCATGGAGTTAAAATAAGATTGAATTAATATTGAAGGAGTTAGTAAGAAAGTTTTGAAGTGATTATTAGCTCAGCCTAGGGAGAAACTCTATTTTGTTAAAAGCATGTAAACATGATATCCAATGTTGCTATTACCTCCACAAAAGTGCTAGCCAACTGTTAAATTGCAAGCACTGGTAGAAAAATCAGGGGAGAGTAATAAAAGTCTAAGGATTTGCTTCCTTTTTAAGCAAATTATTAATGACCATTGGAAAATAAAGTGATTTGAGAAGAGAAGCTTGCTGTGTACCAGCTGCTGCTGGAGTCAACTAATTTCAACATTCCACATGATATCTCACTAGATACACATGCATGAACAAGAAGGGCTTCAACACATTACAATTAGACTTTTAAATTATCTTCTAAGATGCAGTTGTAGGCAAAAGCTATTGAATGCATAAATAAAATTGAGAAACAAATTTCCATCTAGGTTTCATAAAACCAATTTCAACATCCTTGATGTCTCTTGGACACTGAATCTAGTTCTCCTCAGTGAAAGGACTTGGGTATCTTCAGAAAGGAAAAGTAATTGCTACCATCAATTTAATAACCTGTCTTTCCCATTAGACTGTGAGTGCCTCCTGGGCAGGACCAGGTGTTTTGCTTTTGTATCCACAGGACCTAGCATAAAGTCCACCATCTGGTAGGTAAATGCTCAGTACATATTTGTTGAATGGATAATATGAAGGAGGCAATGGCCATCACATCATGTTTGATAGTGGTGCCTAGTGACTCCTGATAATCTTTCATTATCAATGTCTTCTTTAGATTAAAATATTAATAGCATTCTTCTGATAGAACCAGAGTAGAACAAATGCATAGACCTCCCTGTTCTTGAATAGAATGACTCAACATTATAAAGATATCAGCTCTTCCCAAGTTAATGGATAAGTTTACAACAATCCCAATAAAATGCCAACAAGTTTTTTTTAATGAAGTTAGGTAAGTTGATAGGAAAGTTCATGTGGAAAACAAACATGTAAGAGTAATCAGGAAAGCACTGAAAAAGAAAACTCTGAAGAACTAGCTCTACCTAAAGCACACCATATGATAAAGTTCCTATGATTTAAACATTGTGCTACTAACTCATGAACAGACAGGTAGACCAAAGAAAAAGAATAGGAATGGATCCAAAGACATGAAAGTTTAGAGTATGATAAAAGTGCATCTTGAATTAATGGGGCAAAGATTGACTTTTTATATTATTTTAATATTTTTTAAGATTGGCTTTTTATTTTATATTTTTTAAGTTCTTTTTTTTTTTAAAGATTTTATTTATTTATTCATGACCGACAGAGAGAGAGAGAGAGAGGCAGAGACACAGGCAGGGAGAAGCAGGCTCCATGCAGGGAGCCCGACGTGGGACTCAATCTCAGGTCTCCAGGATCATGCCCTGGGCCGCAGGCGGTGCCAAATCGCTGCACCACCGGGCCTGCCCAAGATTGGCTTTTTAATAAATGGTAGCCATTTGGCAAAAGATAAAATTAGGTCCATACCTCACTCCATACACAGAGTAAACTCCAAACATATCAGGAATTTTAACATAATATATGAAACCATAAAAGTATTGGGGGGGAAAAAAACATGAGTAAATTCCTCTTTAACTTCAATGTAGGAAAAGTCTTTCTGACTAGGATTCAAAATCTGAAGCCAGTAAACAGAACTACTGGTAAATCTGATGACGTGAAAAAAAAAATAATTACACGGTAAATACCATGAAGTTAAAAGGCAACTAACTGGAGGAAATATTTATAACATATACCCCAAATAAAAAGCTAAAATCCCCACTATATAAGAACTATTAAAAACTGGGACTAAGGAAAAAAAAAAAACTGGGACTAAGGACCAAAACCTAATAGAAAATGGTAAAAAGATATGAATAGACAATTTACACACACACACAAAATACACAAATGACCCCTAAACATACGTAAAGATGTGTAAATTCACTTACAACTAAAGAAGTACAAATTCTAGCAACACTGAGTTACCATTTCTCACCTATCAGACTGGAGAAAATCCAGAAGTAACACACCACATTGTATTGACCAGGCTATGAGGAAAGAGACATTCTCTTATATTGCTAGGAACGCAAATCTTCTAGATGGGGAATTTGGTACTATATAACGAAGTTACACATGCACATACCCATACATAAGAGAATGTTTGAATAAACTGTGACATATCCACACAATGAAGTAATTTGCATCAAGATAAAGAATAAGAACAATCACTATGAATGGATAGGGAATGATTTCCAGGATATATTGCTGATTACAAGAAACAAAGTGCAAGAGATTATTTATAGTGTGTTATCTTCATTAAGAAATGTGAGAAAATAAGAAAGTATACAAAAAGAAATATAGGAAGAACAAACCAGAAACATTCATGGGAATGGTTATCCACAGTGTCTAGGTGGGAATTAGGTAGAAAGATTAAGGAAAATATAACTTTTTTCTGTATCTCTGAGTTTTAGAACCGTGGTAACATTTCACATAGCTGAAAACAAATTAAACAATGAAAATTAACCAGGGCACAGAGGGAACCTAAAATGAAATTCAAATAGAGTTAACCTAACTGTATTACCAATGAATAAATAATCACACTGCAGAAGTTGGTGAAGAAAAGAACTAACCAGGACTCCTGGGTGGCTCAGCAGTTGAGCGTCTGCCTTTGGCCCAGGGCATGATCCTGGATACCTGGGATAGAGTCCCACATCGGGCTCCCTGCATGGAGCCTGCTTCTCCCTCTGTCTGTGTCTCTGTCTCTCTCTCTCTCTGTGTCTCTCATGAATAAATAAATAATAAATAAATAATAAATAAATAAATAAATAAATAAATAAATAATAAATAAATAAATAAACAAACAAACAAACTAACTAACCAACCTAAGTAACTTTGAAAAATAATTTACTAGGTATGTAAGGCTAAAGAAAAAAGATACAGGGCAGCCCTGGTGGCGCAGCAGTTTAGTGCCGCCTGCAGGCCGGGGTGTGATCCTGGAGACCCTGGATGGAGTCCCACATCGGGCTCCCTGCACGGGGCCTGCTTCTCCCTCTGCCTGTGTCTCTGCCTTTCTCTCTCGCTCTGTGTCTCTCATGAATAAATAAAAAAATAAAAATAAAAATAAAATAAAATCTTTAAAAAAAATAAAGAAAAAAGATACAAATATTTGCATTTTCTTTATTAAATTTGGTTTTGCAGATGATAGGTAATTCTGAAACTACATTTATGCATTCTAGGATTAAGCAAATAAATAAAATCCAGATTTCTCACAGTATTTACTATGGGTGAAGCTAGTGCTCCATCTTTTGCTTTTAATGTAGTCAGTAGTTCTGAATTGCAAAACATTATGTTTAACCTTCTAGCAAATAATTTTAAATTAGTAAAACTGCATATGAATGGATGGCATCTCCCTTCTAAGGAAGTAAAAATGGATGGCATAATTATTTCAATATACGTTTGAAATTCAGGCACACAAAAAGGACATCTTACATTCTCAAAAAAGTAGGTTTTGTAATTATAAACACTAATAATGGTCACCATTTGTTGAGCATGATTATGTGCCAGATTTGCAGCCAGAGACTTTTCACACAATATTTTTTAACTGGATTTAATGGCATCTTTCTGCTGTTTACAGATTAGGACATGCTTACATATTGGAAAGTAGAGACAGAGGGGAAGTAACTGCCCCACATAATCTTGAATTTGTCTAATGTCAGAGCTCCCAAACACAGTCCTCCTGTCATATTCTTCAAGCCGAACAGGCTTCCCTGATTCCTGCACTACTACTTCATTTCCCTACACTGCTGTCTTATGACCAGCACATAACAAGAGTTAACTGCGGATGCTCAGCATCCATCAGGAAAAGGGCAAGACATAGTTATTCATTTTTCTTATCTGGATGGAGCCTTAGGTTACCTCTCTTTGTGATCTTATTTGGCACCTCATATTTTCCAGAACTCAGTTCATTTAATGTCTTCTTTAAAGGAAAAGACAGAACATAATGGGAAAAAGTATTTCTAAGATTCTACCAAAAGATTTCAGAAACTGGAAAAGATTGTCTTTTAGTAGAGGGCTTATTTTTAGTTTAACCAGGCTCCAAACTTATAATTGCTTTAACCACAATCTAAGGAATCCCTTAAAATGCTGGATTCTCAAGAATTAAAAGTTCTGTCACCCAGGGGCCAATGCAAGAAACCCAGTTTCTTTGTTCATTTCTACCTCTTGGGCGATTCTGTTCAACTCTTTACTCTCCCTCTCCTTTGTCCCTTTCTGGGATACCATGATATCTGCCAAAGGAAAGCTAAGTGACTGTAAAAAAGAGTCATTTCCTTGATTCACAGATTATAAGGAGAAATTCGAAGTTGAAAATTGTTTAAGCTAAAAAAAAAAAACACACATAAATAAGCAGCCAAGTGTTGACAGTAGAAAAAAAGTGCTGTGCTTAGAATTCCTGCATTCCTTATTCAGTAAAAATTCCCTCTTCTCCCAAATTATTCTTTTACAACAAATAGGTGCACTCATTCCTAAATTATGGTGTGCCTTGTACCACAGCTGCATAGCCAGCCTCTCTACTCAACCACTCCACTCTGTTCTCCAGAGGATTATACAGCCTTTCCACAAAAACAGTAGTGGCTCTAGAAACTGGAGAGTTCTACCAGAAATGGATACTTAAGTGCTACCAAAAAGAATTCTTCCATGACCAAGATCCATGGAAAAATATTTAAGATCCACAATATGGCTTCCATATTTTACAGACGATTCAGACCCCAAATCCTAAGAAATGGGAAAACATAGGATTTTGTGTTACAAATTCTGTATAACTACTTATAGATGATGTTCTGCCAAACATACCTGGTGGTATGACATAAATCTGGACTTGGAAGAATATTTTTTTTTTGAAGAATATTTTTTATTTAAGAGTCTATCATTGCTGTGGGTTTCATTCTGGGGAGCTATGCAGAAACTTCAGGTTGGTCCAATTTACTTTGAATCACAAACATTTTCTGAAATAGAACTTGTCAACTCACTCATTTTTCAAAGGTGTTGACTTCCTCTTGAATTTTAAGTTTCAAGATTATTATCATCATAAAATTATCTGTGTTATTTATTTAATGTCCTATCTTACTACAAAATAGATCTCAGGTAGTTTATGTACTTACAAGTAGGACAATGAGATTTTTTTTTTTTCTAAAGGTAGAGAAATCAGAGCAAAGTGAAAGGAAGAAAAAGAAAAGCCCAGGAGAGTTAGTTCATAGAAATGCATGCCTCAAGGTTCTGCCTAGGGATAAGGGAAACCACATAGTAAATTCTGGATTCCCCTGTTGCCCAACCTAGAAGGGAAATACAGTGAGCTATGGAATTCATCTTGTCCTTAACACAGTGTGATACAGAAAATACTTAACAACTAAAATAGGTCAGGCCCTAGTCAACCTGATACTCACCTTAAAAATGTAATATGATTGTATGGTGATGAATGCTAACTAGACTTATTGTACTAATCATTTCACAATGTGTACAAATATCCAATCGTTCATATGTTATACGCCTGAAACTAATATAATGTTATATGTCAGTTATACCTCAATTAAAAAAAATAATTTTTAAAAGTAGCACAACAACTTAATATGTAGTACTTGGTAGTAAGAAATGCCATTCTCTTGACGTTGTCATCTTTAGACTAAAATTACTGGAATACCTGTTAGCGAAAGATTCCTTTGTAAATCAAGCTTGTTGCTTAAAAGAAAAGGATAGCTTATTTTTCTTCATTTTTTGTGCTTTAAAGCAGAAACTTGGTCAAGCCTTCAAATTAAAATTTAAATTTTTGACTACTTTCTGGTGATGTTTTTAAGTTAAAAGTAGGAGAAAATCTTCCAAATATGTCTACTGGTATTATTTCCTCTTCTAGATCTTCTATATAAATACTCAGACTTACAGAGAGTTTATTTTATGGCAAGATTTTCCCCAAACTGAATCCCAGTGAAGGCATCTTTGGCCTACAAACACTAGAATGCTACAAAATTGGGGAAGGTGAGTTCCATGAACAAACACTCAATTAAGTATTTAATGAATGTGTTGTCCTTGAAATGCAGGAAAATGGCCTTCATAACAGCTCCTCAAAGAGGAACCAGCAAAGGAGAAAGGGCTGCACAGAAGTGGAAATTCTGCAAAGTAACATAAGGAGGCAAATTGATTTCTCACATAATTTCATTCCCAGGAAAGGGCAGGAAAAAAAGTGTTAGGGATAAAGTGTGAGTCTTACCCTAATCTCCCCTTGGCTTTTCATGTAAACCTTTTCTAAGGGAACTTGATTCCAATTTTGTGGCGAGCTTAGAGAAATTTGCTTTCTCTAAGTGTCTCTGACCCCAACCAAAAGAGAAAACTGCAGATATTTCTCTCTCTCTCTCTCTTTTTTTTTCTTTTTAAGATTTTATTTTTAGATAATCTCGAAACCAAGGTGGGGCTGGAACCCAAAACCCCAGATCAAAAGTTGCATGCTCCACCCACCAACCCAGCCAGGCACCCCTTCCCAGATTTTTCTAAGTGAAGAATTCCATGAGTACAACAATCACTTCCAGATTCTAAAGTGTGTGTTTATGAAGAGGTCTTCCTTCACAGGTAGCTATAAAGTACAAATGACACTAAGGACTTTGACCCACTAATGCGGGGGCGGGGGTGGGGGGGTGGCGACTAAAGTGATCTTTGTTTAACATATTTAATCAGATTCTAGGCTTTAATAGGCAATCTTTTTGTTACCTTATGCCCTGAGGGCAACTTATAGACCTTGACAGAAAGGAAGGACCAAGGGAGAAGATGAGGGAAGGATGTGTGACACTCAAAAGAAAAGAATAGGGAGAACAAAAGGGAAGATGAGAAAGAAAAGAGGTATACAAGTCATACATTTCCTGTGGTGTGAAGGTGATTCATGATACCAAGACTATTCCAGTTTTTTTAAAGAATTTATTTATTTATTTGAGAGAGAAAGAGAGAATATAAGCAGGGAGAGCAGGAGGTAGAGAGGGAGAAGCAGCTTCCCTGCTGAGCAAAGTGCCTGCAGTAGGGCTCCATCATAGACCCTAGGATCATGACCTGAGTCAAAGGCTGATGTCCCCAGAACAAATTTTCTATAAGAATGGGATTGGCCATGTCTGAAATAAGAATAAATTTCCTCTAGCTTCTTCCCACCCCTCAGTGGTGGAGTGGCCTTCTGCAGTCTCCTCTGTGGCCTAGCATCCAGGTCCCTACCACCAGCCATCATATACCAAAGCCCACAAGGGGTCACTGACAAGGTTTCCATCAGCCCACAAGTGACAGCATGGCAGCACTTCCCTCCCACAGCTTGCTCATGGCCACCCATGACTCTTACTGGTGCCACCTGGGTTCCACTTCCATTAACAGCCCTTGTAGAACTTCAGAGTACCCTGGGGAAGCCACCCCTCACCACCCAGGTCTCTCTAGGGCCCACCCAGGTCACTGATGGGCAAACTTCTTTTGAGGGAAGTCCACTCTCTCATTAATGGCTATAGTGTTGGAGTCCCCAGAATGTTCCAAGTGTCCCCAAGCCTCCAGTGGCATGATCACTTGTGACATGGCTCTGGAGGCCATGAGGAAGGAGACTGGTGAGTAGCCTGGCAAAGCCAACACTGGACCCCAGCCCTGAGTGGCCACCACTAGGCTTCAGGAAGTGCCAGGCTCACGAGTGCTGTCCTCTCCCGTCCCTCCCCTCCCCTCCTCTCCACATAGACCAGGCAGGCTACAGCAAGCAGAAGCAGTAGGGTTCTTTTATATCAAAACAGCAAAATACCAAAAAAGAAATTGAGGAAACCCCACTCATTACTATCCAAGCCACACACAAGCTTTCCTGACACCATGTAACCCTGTGCCTTGTACCAAGTAGAAAACAAACTCCAAGCAGCCAGAAAAAAAAAAAAAAAAAAAAAGGAAGAAAGAAAGAATAAATTTCCACTGAAAAAAGATTTACTAACTTGGATCCCTTGACCCTTAAAGAGCTCATTGAATAGGTTGTGGGGAGTCCATGAATACCTAGAAATTGTATGCAGATTTGGCACATGTACACATTTGTATGTGGTGGTCTATCAGTATCTCAAAAGAGTTCTTTTGCTAAAAAGAAGTTAAAGCCAGTGCACACAAAAAGGAATTTCTTTGTAATTTAGCTTGAATCACCACCTGAAGTTCTTAGGTTCTTGGTTCACTTAACTGTGGAAGGATTCATTACCCTATTCCTGAGAAAGTGAATACATAAATCTCAGATCCGGAAAAAAAAAATTGAAATGTTATGTGGCCCATTTCTCTGCCTTCAGAAAGGACTACAGTCTATAAAAAGTGAAAATACATCATTTTTCAAACTCTACAGAGCAGATTTCAATCCTTTTTTGGTAGCCATTCATCACTCACATTTCTTACCATAAGGAAGTTCTTCTTTCTGTCAAGCCTAATTCCCTTATGCTGCAAAATAATTTGGTCTCTTATGTTTAACAATCCAGTATTTTTGGATACTATTATTAAATTCACATGCAGTTTTCTCTCCCTCAGTACTTTTGATCTTTCCATATTTTCATTCTCACATTCATTAATCTTCTTCATGGCTTTCCTCTGAACCCTTTCCAATTCTTCATACTTGTCTATAAATTCAGAAGTGAGTGGACTGAAGAGAGATTCATCAAACCCTCGGTTGATTGGCAAACTTCCCTATGGTCACTCTAGTTGGTATGTGATAGTAAGTTGCCAGAAAATATTATCTCTGAGTGTGAAATTATAAAATTAATGCAGAATGGCCCAGACAGTTTTACTGGGGGTAAAAATCTAGAAACAATAGGGTAATCATCTGATTAAAGACTGTACATTAAAGGAAAGATGGTATCACTTAAGAGAGGTATTGGTCAGCCACGAAAGCTTGAGAAAGAAGAATCACAGAGTCAGGTCGTGGCACTGACTACCCAAACAGTATCCAGGGAGGAGAGTGTCGGCTAGATTATTCTAATAACCTGGTAGTGCTTGTCTCTTCCTGTTGAAGAGATAGATGCCATGGGTCTGAGTACTGTGATCCTTATAGATTTGATCACTTATCACAGAACCCACGATGTGACCATGTCACTTGTATATAAGGAGATCAGCATGAGCAGGTGACCAGAAGAACCCATTCAGCTCTCCCTATATTCCTGGAAGCTCTAATTTCTATGTTAAACCTCTCTATTCTCATCATACTTGCCAAATTCTAACTCAGATACCAGATATGATGTGTCTACATTTTTCCAGTTTTTTGAAAAAACTGTATGCAACAAATTCATTTTTATTACCCTTGCTTTATTTCACAATATAGTACCAAAACATTACCTGGACATTTAAATCCTGAAGGGAAGGTAAATAGGAAGTTTATTGGTTGCTATACCAATGTTTACTTGAGTAAAGGAAGTCTTTCTTCTTTATTGCACTTCAGCATTTTCTTCCTAGCAACGGGAGGTGTAGATAATTAGCCCGTATATTACTGGTTCTTAACTGATATCTAACTAAAAAGTCTTCACTGATGGCACACCCTTACCAAATTGTCTTTAACTTGTTAGCTCTGAGAATGGAAAGGCATATACTGCTAATAGACCTCATATCCACTTGAAGAAAGTCACTCTGAATGAAATGCTATAAATCACATAGGAAACCTAAAGGATTCACCAAAATGTCTTAAACGGATAAATCATTAAGAATTTCATGAGACATGGAGGAAGGTTCAAATCATAGGCCAGCACTACTCTTTGTCCCTATTATGGGAGTCAGTTAATAAGCACAGGATGGACAGAATTGATAGTATTTATCTTCCCAGGGTCTCATGGGCTTCATTTGCAATAACAATTTGGAAAGATTTGCCATGTATTCACAGCAATTCATATATTTCCCACCAGTGACATCCCTAGCATATTTGATATACAGAAAACATTTTTTCCTCTATACAACAAAATTAATTTTGGTAATAACTATGACATGAAACAAAAATAATGTCAAGAAATATAGACTGAATTGTTTTCTTTATTCACCTTAATAAACATAATCATACTAGAAATGAATAAATTGATGGATGGATGGATTAACATTCATTTCTAAAAAGGAATAAAGTAATGGATTATGTCCTTGTGTTCTTGATTTACTCAAGATACTTTTTGGGGAAAAAAAAGAAAAACATACCTATGTTGGATTCTCATAATTGGTTAACATTACAGTTTCTATTTTTTAGCTTTAGTCTCTGCAAATTTAAAAATCTTAAACACAAATAAAAACTCCAAGTAGTCACCTAAAAGGACAGAATTGAAATAAATCAAGTTCTCTTTCATTATGTTTACAACTATTATTTAAAACCCACAGTTTAAACTATGGTTTAAACAGGAATATGTGAAGGTACAAATTATGACAGTTGGGAACCCCAATGACTCTAAATCATCACAAACTTACCCTTGAAACAAATAAATGTAGCTGAGTCTTAGGTGTCAGGGACAACCTTCACATCTGGCAGTTTGCTAAAGTAATTTACAAGTGGAATACAATGTTCAGTGAGGAATAAGTCTTTTAAATCTGAAGCATATTATATATATTACATATCATGTATATATTTAAAACACAACAGTAACTGCTATACTTATTTAGATCTTAAGTTACGAGAAGTTTTTTCACAGAGGAGTATTTTTCCATTGAAAGTGTTTAGACTGCAGGCTCATAGTGATAATAACAGGTTAGCGTTCATGGTTTTGTTATTGTTTTTACCTTCTCTATATACAATGCACTTCTTTTTGCTTGTATCTGGGGCAGATTGACCCCACTTACTCAACTTTGACATGCTACTTCCTCCAATTTAATTACTTTGGATTGCAACCTTGATGGACTCATGCTCATCAATAATCTGAAACATTCCCTCCACTTTCATCCATAGAATAAATATCATCCACTTTTTTTCACAGAGGCCTATTGCACAAACTTCCCTTACTTAGGACCTACACTTACGCCTTTGTCAGCAAAGCTCTCAGAACAGAAACTGAATTCTTGACCAGCTCAAGCTGGGTGGCCAGCTCAATAGGACACCACATTTAGAGCCCCGCCTGTATCCCATTCATTTCCCTCCCAAGGTAGTGTCAGTGTGTAACTCCCCAAAGTCATCTTCTTTCTTCTTTCATGATATTGCTGAACTAACATGCAAAGGCTCAAGCCTTTGTTGAACCTGTTCGTTCTCAATGTTCTACATTTTCATTCATAAGGAAATGGAGGGGGGTCAAGTTCATTCTTTATTGCCTCTTCTACCCTAATAATCTGCCAGATTATCTTATATCTTAGTATTGCTGAATCTCCTTCATTTTTTTTACACACCTCTTGTGGACTTACAAGAAATCATTAACTATAATATTCAATCATAAAGTAATTCTGTACTTTTCATCCCTGATGTTCCTGGGCCATATTTTTGCATTTATGAAAATGTACTCTCCTGAGTTTAGATTGTGTCATATTCTGGCTGAGAAAATGAACTCAAAACCTTATTTGCTTGTTACCTAGATCTCTTTCCAAAAGGAAGTATTTAGCAATAGAAAAGTTGTCTGACTGCAAAAAATTAACCACATCCAAGCCCATGCAGGCTTCAATTCATTGATTTACCATATATGGTATATGTGATTTAGTTTATATATGATTTATTGCATATTAATGAACATTTATTGTGTAAACATATTAGAACTTCAAATGTGACAAAAACCACCCCAGATGCTGGGGATACAGTGATGAATATGGCAGGTAATCATTCTGGCCTCATGGAGCTTATAATCTACAAGTGACTAGTATTTATATATTTTTTTACATTGCTTATAGATATCCAACTTCTAAAGTGACTTCAAGGAGCACATTTGCAAAAGTCATCATAAAAGACTGTGGTTTAACCAAAGACCTCATTGTCTACAATGGATAAGTACATTCGGTTGTAAGTAGACTGGCCAGGAGCAATATTCCATAATGATTAAGAATTCAGGCTATCAAGTCAGGTAGTCCTAGATCAAATCCTGGCTCTCTCCACTGGGTGATAGTGGGCACTGACAATCTACTTGACTTTTCTGAGCTTTATGGTCCTCAGGATCAAAGGGGTATAAAAATAATATGTATCTCAAGGAGTCACTGTGAGGACTGAATAAGATCTGAGGGCTAAGAACAGCACCCAGCACACAGTAAATAATAAAGGTTAATCATCATTCTTATCATTTACTACTACAAATGTTTAAATGAAAGCCCCATTAGATGACCATTAAAAACAAAATGTAAGAAGCGTTTAAGTAATTTGTTCCTATGTATCAGTCAGAATCCAATAAAAAAACAAACAAACAGATTTCATCAGAGGGAACTGACTACAAAGGGATTGGCAGAGTTAGAAGAGAGGAAAAGGAAGGAGTCAGGATATCTGGAGACCAGGAGGTTGCTGATGTGCCCGGGGCTGGCACCCACTGGCTCATACTTGCTGCCTGGCTGCTAGAGCTGTTGCCACCACTGCCTGTACTAAAAGCACCATGACTAGGCCCAGACCTGCCTAAGGGGTGCCACTGCAGCCAGGACTGGTTACACCTACAAAGATGTGCTCCTGGGGAACCCACATTCATTTTTCTCTCCTCCCCAGCAACTGCCAGTCCCTGCCATGGAGTTGGTGCCCGAGACCGAAATCTCTACACTCTTCAGCCTTCTGGTTCCCCATCCATGCCTCCCATTGGCAACACCCAACAGAAAGGGGGCCTGGAAAGTGTAGATTGCAGACTACCATCCCCACTGTACAGAGCAGAGCAGAGAAGGGCAGCATGGAGCTGAGAGACAGCAAGTGAATAGCACAGGACACAACACATACTCAGATCCATTATTAAATCTGAATTGAAGCGTCATCAAGATTATTTAATTATACTTCTAGTTTAAAGATAAGAGTGTAGGGACGCCTGGGTGGCTCAGCGGTTGAGGGCCTGCCCTGAGCTCAGGGCATGATCCTGGGCTCCAGGATCGAGTCCCACATCAGGCTCCCTGCATGGAGCCTGCTTTGCCCTCTGCCTGTGTCTCTGCCTCTCTCTCTCTGTGTCTTTCATGAATAAATAAATAAAATCTTAAAAAAAAATAAGGATAGGAGTGTAAATGTTCTTTTTCCTGCCCAATTTTTGTTGTTTCTCGAGAGCTGATTTTGTTTCAGCTAAGTTTCATGTTGATCTTGGCATAAATGCCACCATCTATTAGGAGTTTCTATAGAGGAATTTTTTAAAGGATTTTTAAAATGAGAGGATTCTAATGTTTGGAATATAATTTTAAAATGCCACTCTATCTGTACTACTAATCAATGCCTCTATTTTGCTGTCTTGGTAATGAGGACTGCACAGGTGGCGATAGTATCCTATCTATCTGGGTCACTGAGTAGGGCGTGGAAGCTTTTGAATAACTTCCCCAGCAAATAAAAACCATGCCAAGAAAATGATAATGCATAATGGTTATTGCCCAAAAGATATATAAAGCAGCCTTTGGAAAGCATGACCAGGGGCAAGGCAGCACAGCCTCATTATGCAGTCAGGAGAGAAAAAAGTCAAGTCACAAACTTTTCCTACCTAGTTCTTAAATAATTTTTTGTACTCAAAAGGCACAGTGGACTAATGTGGGGAGAATATTCATTCAGGTGTTTAGCAGCTACTAGATACACATTATCAAAACTGTGTCCTGATATTGGGTCTGAAGCAGTTAGTTCTTGTATTTAGAATCTGTGTTAGTGAAAGTAACATAGGGCATTAACCTTTAATTGGTCTGGTTACTTTCACATGAGAAATACAGTTGTAGGATCAGGTACCGCTAGATTCAGACAAGGATGTGGGTATATAGATTGGAAAGAATTAGCATGTAAGTAGAAGTAGGTAGCCACTGCTGTGGTAGAGACACATAAATTTATTTAAGGGTGTTTATGGTGAGACCCTCCTTAAGTCACCTCCATCCTCTCACCAAAGTCTCTCTTCAATATGACTAAGCTTCATTGCCCCAATGAAATTTTTTAAAAACCTGCCTTTCCCCTCAGCCACTTAATACTTAAGAGCAGGCCATATCAAGTAATACAGTTGTGAGGTTTACATATTGACTAGCTAAGCATGGGGGTAGTTATGTCAGGGATGCTAGGACTGAGAAAGGGGTGGAGGAGAGAGATGGAAATAATTAATTGCAAATTGTGCCTAAAGGGAAGCTCATCAAATACATTATTTTAATGGTAACATGATGTTCTAGAAAGAACTTGGGCTCTGGTGTCACATAGAAGGGCACTTAAGCATGATGTCCAGGGAAGGTTTCTCAGAGGAGGTAAGATCTGAACCTAGACTTGAGTGATAAGAAGGTATGCGATGAACTGGCAAAAGAGCCTGCCAGATGAAACAAATAGCAATTGCAAAGGCTCTGGGGCAGGAGAAAGTTCAGAGCATTCAAGGAACAAGGAGAAGGCCCACAGAACTTGGGCATCGTGAGTGGCTGGGAGCATGATTTAAACTGAGGTCCAAAAGCACACAGGGGCTTGATCATGTTGGGCTTTGGGTTTTATCCAATACTCAATGGCAAACCCCTGGAGGGCTTGAAGCACATGGAGGACATGAAGTAAATAATATTTGTAAAGACTGTTCTGGCTGCTATTCAGGGGAATAGTGTAGGGAGTGTGAGTGGAAGCGAGGAGGTTATTGAAAGCCTATGGCAGCAGTTAGGCAAGAGATGATGGTGGCTCAATCTCGGGTGGTAGCAATGGATAGCCAGAGAATGGGATGAATTCTGGCTCTATAGTGGAGTAAGATCAATATATATTTATCATATGGAAGAACTGGATGTGTGGGACGATGGAGGGCTGCTCGAAGACCACTGTGGAGCAAGCAGAGGATTGTGTTTAACCAAGGCTGGAGTTTCCCCAGGTGAAAAATTAGAGGAGAGATGGGTAAGAGTTAGGGCTTGTGCAAGACAGTGAATTTTAAAAAGTATCCTGGAATCTTAGGAGAGAAGTGAGGATACAGGTAGATGGGCGATGAGGAATGAAAAAGCATGGAAATCAATGGATTGAAGGTGTCTCTTATCAGCTATTGACACACAGGTGCTAGAGTAGTTACCAGCATTCTAACTTTTGGTAAATTATCCAACAATTTTTCAAAACCTCAATTTCCTCATCTGGAAAATAGGAGTAATAATTCCTACATTACAGAGCAACGGCTGATATTCAATTAGTTCATGTGTACAAAGCTTCCCCTGTAGGGCCTGGTACCTAGTAAGTGTTCAGGAAATGAAATCATTTATAATAATAAACCCCCTTCCAACTCCCTTTCAATTTCTCTGGGCCCCAGTTTCTTCGACTGATACTGACACAACACCCATGGAAATTATGTGTCCTTTTCAGTTAACTCTCCCCCATCTAGTGATCGGGTGAAGGTAAAGAATTTCAAACACACAAAACTATCATCACATTTTAGTGTTCATAACACTTCTGTCCCCAGTAAGTTCCATTTAGCAAAGTGTCAATCAGTTAAAAGAGGACATTGGAAACTGTTTAGATATCTTTTACTTTTAGGAAATAAGGCAACCCCTAGACTCAGATCCCCAAGGCACCATTACCAACAGAGGCCATGTGTTTGCCTCCCAGATTTTATGCTGCTCTCCTCTGACTGCTTCTCCAGAGCAATGCCCCATATCTGACTTGGAGAACCCTGCTCTCCCAGGACAGGCCTCTGGGAACAGGTCAGTCATTTTCAGAAGCTGCATTAACCTTTCAGGCACCATTTAGTGGATTAATGTTTTGAGCACTAAATAGTACCCTAGTGGTCCATTCAGATGTGATGTAGCCTTTAAGGAGAAATGAGCTAAAAATTCTGTTGTTTCCTAGAAAAAAAGAGCCTTAATATTTGCATTTGTCTTTACAACAGTTCTCTATTGGCCTCATGATGCAGTAGAACCCATTATGATTCTGGTATCAAGGGAAAGGAATAAAACCTGCACAGTAGTCTTAAGAGCAATGCAAGTCATGTGATGTACTGTATGGTTTAACAGGACAATTTATAATGATACTTTTCTAAACTGGCAAGAATTGGCCCTATTTTACAAATATAAATATGAAAAGATAGACATGTTCAGTGATCTAAAAATGTAATTCCTTCAAGTAATCAATGACATTTTTCCATTGCTAACTCTCACTTGAGCACTTTTTATGGACTAGACATATTCCAAGTACTTCGTATTGTTTTAATTGTTTCCTTCTTACAGCAACTTTATTATTCCTGCATTATGGATAAGCAAACGGATGCTCAGAGATGTTAAATGACTTGTTTATATAGCCAGCAGGTGGTAAAATCAGGATTCAAATTCAGACAGTCTAGCTTCATAGCCTGGCCTCTTAATTATGCACTCTGACCATGTTTTGCAAAATTTTTTGGTCATGATTCACAGTAGAAAGCACTACTACACTGTAAACTAGTAGAAAGAATTTTAAAGATAATACTTATCCTAACAATTGGAAGACCTTTCAGTATTTTTCTTTTTATCCTTTTTCATTTTGTTTTTAATAAATGTTGATTGAGACTCCCTGGTTTTATTTTCTGACTCAGTAATGGGTTGTGGTCTTTGGTTTTCCAAACACTGCTCTAATTATGCTGCCTCCCAAACAAAGGAGTCTGGGTTTCATAAAAAACCTGCACAGGAATTGAATGGAGGCTGAAATCGGCTTCTCTCTCCTGCGCATCCTCTAAACCTCACCTGTACTCAGTTAAACAATCAGCCAGCAAGGGAAGATCAGGGAGAGGAGGAAGAATTGATTTGCAGAAATGTCCTAATTCCTCCTCAGTTGTTTCCTTTCTTTTGTTATACCATTCAAATTATGCCTGGACCATTTTAATACAGAATAAAAAACATCACCCCCAAATCCAATTCCCTAAGTCCTAGAATAATGGCATTTTTTACTAATGAAACATGCAAACTACTGTCGAGTCCATTAATAGCCTCAATTTTTAATCTCTCAGATGATGGAACATTAAGGTTTCCATAGCAGCAGGTTCTAGCTGTTGGGGGATCCCAGGCTTTCAGTTGTGTGACAATTAGGGTGAAGCATCGCTGAGACTTTCCAGTGTTTCTGTGTCTTCATTATGCAGCACTCAGTGTCTTTTTTTTTTTGTTTTTTTGTTTTTTTTTTTTTTAAAGCACTGATTATCATGATGTATTAGTTTAAGGAGCTTGACATGTTGGTACCTACCCTGGGAGAAGATAGTAATTTCTTGCAGCCTATCACCAGGAGCTGCCTGACATATCTGGAGCGATGATCTGGGGATGATCATTATCTTCAGTGTTTGGCTTATAAATTAATAAAAGTCTTGGTGAATTCAATTATAGACAGTTTGTATTCCAGGACTATAATGATTTTTGATAAGGACAAGAATCCAATGATCTTAGACAAGACCAGGAAGCCCTTCTTCGTCTCTAATACCCATATATCAGGAGGCTGTAGTATATAAAGCCTAGTTAGTTTGATAAAAATTAACAAGTTTTTTGGATTAAGTATACCTAAAGGAAGAGAGACATCAAGAGAGTGGTAAAAGCAAATTTGAATATTGAGTTACAAGCAGCTATATCTCATGCCATTGATCATAGGATGCATAGCATATGATCACCAAATGCTAACTTTACTAATTTGAAGAGAACAACCAAAGTTAATTTTTCTAAAGAAAGGTGGGGTGGGGAAGAAGCGAGAGAGAGAGGAGGAGGAAAATAAGATTATCCACATTTTTCAAATATAAGAAAATATATCAGGAACTCAAATATTGCTTATATAAACTATAGTATTCACATATAACAATAGGGTATATAAAATATGTTATTAATGGCCTCATTTCATTGATAAGGTAACAGAACCTCAAGGATATTGTGGCAGAGTCAATGCTGCCTGTTAATCATACCTAGAAACAGATATATCCTCTTGGTCACACATACCCATAGCTAGACCACATTTCCTACCCTGCCTTGCAATTAACTAAGACAACATAATTGAGTTCTGGCCAGTGAAATATAGGAAGCAGTGGGGTCTTTCCTGTCTGTTTGCTGGATATTGATGCCCAAGATGACCTCATGAGCCATGTATTGAAGCTGGAGATAACATCTCTCAATCTGGTTCTCTAAATGACTATATAGAAAAAGATCTCCCTGAAGCCCCATACTAGAATGTGATGAGAGCAATTAATATACTTTTCATGGGCTAAATCACTGATATTTTTATGTATGGATTCTTGTTAAGACTCAATAGCAATGTTAATTATCCTGCCTGATACAGAAATTAATACTTTAGGGGCACCCCAGATGGCTCAGTTGGTTAAGCATCTGCCTTTGGTCCAGGTTATGATCCTGGGGTCCTGAGGGGATGGAGCCCCAGGTCAGGCTTCCTGCTCAGTGGGAAGCCTGCTTTTCCCTCTCCCTCTGCCATTCCCTGCATGTATGCTTTTTGACTCTCCGTCAAATTTATAAATAAAACTTTTTTTTAAAAAATACTTTTGTTGCAAGATGCTGCTGCAACACAAAATATGTAGTATCAGCAAGGAAACTAAACATGCCAGAAGGATGGCAATCAGTGTTATACTGTGGCAAAACATTTGGGAAAACTGCAATAATATTGAAAACAGGTCATGTGCCTACTGAAGTAGCTGCCATTCTGGAGGAAATGGTTAGAAAGAATGAATAGATTAGTGTGTGTTGATGAACTTGGCTGGGTTTGGTATGAAAGTGGAAAAAAAAAAAAAAAAGACATACATAAGAGAAAACTGCCCAGTGTCTAGAAATTTGGCCAGGATTGGAAAAGCCAAATGCTTTTCTATCCCAATTTAAGATTTAAGGATTAAGATCAAAACGGCCTTTGTGCCAAAGAAATCTTTAAAACCCAGTCGCACAACAAAATCACTTTAAGAATGTGGCCTTTCCTCTCAAGATTAATGGCCTCAAAATATTCATTATTTAATTGAGAGAGAAAGGATTGGGGAAGGATAGAGGGGAATCCAAGAAATGAAATAATTTGAGTATCATATCTAGTAAAGAATTTGTAAAAAAAAAAAAAAAAAAAAAAAGAATTTGCTGTGAGGTTACTGTCATGTGGAGTCACTGGAAGAAAACAGTCATAAGTTTTTAAGGGTATTTCATTACCAAAGAAACCATAGCATGTACTTAGGAAGTCTTTGACTCTTTAGGATTAAAATAGTCCTTGAATCTTTGATCTTCCACATACAGGGAGCTCTATAGCTTCCAACAAAGGCATACCAAATGCCCCTTTCAGATGTGGCCAAGAAGAGAAATGAAAAGGAAGAATCCCCTACAGAGTGGATTGAGGAGCCATGAAGTACCTACTGAAAAACAGAAACAAGTTTAATCAGGGGCTAATGGGGATCTGAAAAATTTCATAATGCCAACTCCATGGGATTACCACATTGCTCTACACCAGTGACTGCTATGACTTCCATTCTTCCCTTTTCAGAATGGGAGTGTTTATTGTAGCCATCTTTCCCCAGCTTTACCATTGCATGATGTCTTTTGAGTTCAAAAGTCACCACACCATGAAATGTCACATCCAAATGCTCATACCAGTCTGAGGTCCTAGACTCTGGGTGGATATAGTGGCTGGATAGGACTATAGATTATGTAGCTTTGGGTCATGCAGCTAGGTAGAAGGAAGAGTAAAACGGGTATTTGGTAACCAAATGGGAATACTAAGGTAAAGGCAATGCTGTGCTCACCAAACACATTTTCTTTTCTTCCTGGGCATATAGTCCAGACTCCTTCATAGTGAATAGGCTCATTCAACAGTCCTGACCAAAGAAATATTGGAAGAATTGATGTATACACTACATTCAGACTTTGCTCATAAAATCTATGGCACAATCTTCTACTTTCTCTCCCCTGCCCCACCTCTGCCACTCAGAGGTCAATATCCAGGGAAAACATTGAAGATGACAGATTATTTATCAACCTAGGTTATAAGGTTGTATGGAGAAGAGCTCCCACTCCTGCACTCTAACACACACTGAATTGCACAAGAATGATTATAATTCCCCCAAACTGGAAGCAACCAGGATGTTCCTCAATAAGTGAATGGATAAATAAACTGTGATAGACCCATACAATGGAATATCACTCAGCAGTAAAAAAGAATGGGTTATCAAATTGTATAAAGATATGGATGAATATTAAATATACACTGCTAGTAGAAGAAGCCAGTCTGAAAAGGTCAATCTATATCATTTCATTTATATGTCATTCTGGAAAAGGCAAAACTATAGAGATGATAAACAGATTAACTTGGATCCAGATCTTTTCTAATACCACTCTCCAATAAAAAGAGCCAAGATTATTTGGAGAAATGGCTGATTCTAGAACTGGAGGAGGAAACATGCAAGATGAACTACTAACATTTAGTAGTGCCAGAAAGTTAGGAAATGCTTAAAAACAAAACAAAACCCACAATGCTGAAATTACATCAAAAGAAATTGTAGTCAACTGAAAGAGCTCCCAATGGTCAAATCTGGAACAATTTAAACCACAAAATAAAGAACTGGATTCTATCTCAAAGTATAAAATAAATATCCACAAGTCCATAATGATATAAGGAAGTGACTGAATAAAAGAAAAGAATCACATCTCCCATGCAGAAAAATCCCAAATAATCTAAGTAGACACTCCACTCTCAAAAAAGGATAACATAGATCCCCACTCCTTAAACGTGGGCTGCACACAGTGACTTCCATAAAGAGAACAGTCAGGAACAAGGGAAGCCCACTAACTACAATGGAGAAACCTGAAAAACTACCTGACCTAGGTGATCAAGGTCAACATCAATAGTTATGTTGATAGTATATATTCTTAATATGATGCCATAAAAATGGTAATTTACCTTTGTGTTTTTCCCAAAATACCTAACTCCAGCCTAATCATAAAAACATCAAGTGAATCCCAACTGAGGGACATCTACAGATTGAATACCTGACCATAACAATGTAAGATGACAATAATAAGGAAAGCTGTTTGGGTATATGGAAATTCTTTGTCCTATCTTTGCAAGTTTCTGCAAATTGACATTCTAAAATTACAAGTTTATCTAATTTTAAAAAATGTTCAAGTATGATATTAAGATCACTTATTCTTTTATTCTTTTGTTAACTTTTTCAAGCTAAATTCATGGGGTTGAATAGGGGGTTTATAAGATTACTTCTATTTCCTTTTATTTTTTTATTTTTATTTTTTAGATTTTATTTATTTATTCATGAGAGACACACAGAGAGAGGGAGAGACACAGGCAGAGGGAGAAGCAGGCTCCATGCAGGGAGCCTGACGTGGGACCGGATCCCAGGTCTCCATGTTCGCACCCTGGGCTGAAGGAGGCACTAAACCACTGAGCCACCCGGGCTGCCCAGGTTACTTCTATTTCTAAAATTCTGTGATTTCATGACATATATCTGCCAAGAAATTTATCACAAGCAAAAAAATCCTAAGAATATTGGCATTAACAGCAGCAATCTTACCATTAACTTTTTTGCTCAATTCAATGCCTATCTAATAACCAGAGAAAATCCAACTTAATTTCCATATTTCCTCTTGACAATAATCAATACTCAGTGTTTGCCAGATCTCTCCTCTAACAATCATCACAAAAAGCAAAAAGTCTCTTCCAATGCAGAGTGGTTACTGAGAATGAGCTAGCTAGCACAGCATGGGAAAAGAGAGGTTATTTTTTTTTTTAAGATTTTATTTATTTATTCATAGAGACACAGAGAGAGAGGCAGAGACACAGGCAGAGGGAGAAGCAGGATCCATGCAGGGAGCCGGACATGGGACTTGATCCCTGTTCTCCAGGATCATGCCCTGGGCCGAAGCTGGTGCTAAACCGCTGAGCTCCCCGGGCTGCCCAAAAAGGGTTATTTTTAAGCAGGCCCATTATATTCCTCTCAAGAGCAATGGTGTACATATTCACGTAAATTCATTAGGATGCAGGGTGGATGATGAAAGAATGTGACAGAAGGGCACTGCTGTGGTATCACATTAGTAAGCTGGGTGGCCAGTGGCAGGCTACCCCTGTGGGAATATCCAGAATGGAGAATGGAAGGGAGAAAGGAACCTCCTACTTCTCTAAAATGAGAGTTACCATTTCCTAATGCTGTGCTGTAAGTAACGGATGGGGGACAGGCAGGGCGTGGTAATGATCATGAAGATTCTCAGATGGGGGTTGGGGGAGGGAGGGCCGATCTGCATCAACACATGGTAGATGAAAAACTGTTGAGTAGTTGGAGCCAACACAAAATACGTTCCTTTTTAGTCAACTGAACAGCACTAAAGTTCAGCCTGCGACTAACTTACAAACAAGGATCTGCTTAGTGATGGGGTAAAAAGACTCAGTGAGCTACTGTTGGTAACATGTCTGCTTCTGGCTGAAAAGGGAGGTCTTTTTTTTTTTTTTTTTTAAGAAATTGGCAACTTTAACACGTCTTTTTTTAAAAAACTGTCAACAGGAGATTTAAGAAAAGCTGAGAAAAAACTGAGTTGAAATCAGAAGAATCAGGGCTCCTGTGCAGCTCAGTGGTTGAGCATTTGTCTTTGGCTCAAGTTGTGATCCCGGGTTCCTGGGATAGAGTCCTGCATCAGGCTCCCCATGGGGAGCTTGCTTCTCCTTCTGCCTATGTCTCTGCATCTCTCTGTGTCTCTCATGAATAAATAAATAAAATCTTTAAAGAAAAAAAAAAAAAAGAAATCAGCAGAACCTTGTTCGATCCATGTTATCAGTATTTTAAAATTCCAAACAAGCAATACATTTCTATGAAGCACTTGTTTGTGCCCGTATTATAGTCTACTCTTTAGAGATTATAAGAAAGATTTAAAACAAGGTCCTGCTCCTGTGAGGGAGCTTGACCCCAATCTAACAGCAGAAACAGAGTAGGTAACCAGACATGGAAAATTAGAGAACCCAACTGTTTGGAGATACCAGGTCAGAGATGGGCTTACTGAAATGAAGCCCAGTAAAAAATAATTAAAAATCTGATTCCTAAAATATGTTTAAAGAAATACATTTTTATTGTTTATGGGTGCTTAAAGAGAATTATACGATAAAGATTACCTTTCACAAAGAGGTATGTGCAATCCTGCCTAAATGACCAGTTACCTGGAAGGGCATGCTGGTAAATCTCCAGTCAGAAAGAACACAATCTTGTAAGCAGCCAATTCCAAACATTCCCAAATCCAAAAGATAGTCACAGCATCCCTTTACTGTCCTCTAGGTCCCTGTCAGGCTGTTGAGCATTATCCACAGATGGGCATCCAAAAATTTATCTTCTCTGTCTTCCCGTAGAATCTCAGCTTGTTCTAGCTACTGCTCATGCTGTCAAAGCCATGGTAAGCCATTCCTGGATCCACTCTGGGAGAGCAAGGGTGGATTCTTTATTCTTCAGAGTAGAGTATGTAAAAGACTGTTTTTGCCAATACTCATCACTTCTAATGGCAAGATCTAATGCATTATTTTTCTGGAAGATCTCACCACCACTTATAATGAAGAGATGAAAGAATAAAAGAGGTAAAAGGAAGAGTATGTTATGCCATGGATATATAGGTTTGTGGTGCTGAGGTACATGAAAATGCTGTGTTCATCAAATAGGTTTTATGTATTCTTTCTTAACGATCATATTTATGCCGTCTCTTTAATAAAGAAATCTTGGTTTTCTATAGAAGCACACAAGATATTTTCAGTTTCAGTTCTATCAGAATTATCAAAATTCATTATTATGGGAGACCCCATTAGGGAGATATCAAACTATTAAGACGCTCTTTTTATAACTCTGTTCTTTTGAGTCATCTGCTTGCTCTCTGTAATATTTTTATCTCTCCAGCAAATGCTCACATTTCAGTCTTAAACTAGAAATATTTTTTAAAGGCATTGTTTTAAGAATATATAAAATGGTTTTCAAAATATAACTTTTTAAAGATTCTACTTCATGCAAATGAAAAGCCCAAATATAGCTTTGCTGTTATAACGAATAAAATGAGAAACTCCCACAAAGAAATAAAAAAATCCTAGTCCCAAATGAAGACCTGCTTATTTGTGGCAGCACAGTGAAAGAATGTGCTCACGCCCTGGAAATTCTCAGTAGCCAGCTTTTCTCCATAACACTTGTTATAGATGCTCTCTTCAGAGAAGAAAAGATTCTTTTCCCAGAAACAGCCTTCTCTTTAGAGACAAATCACTTATTTGTATGTGGTGGCAGCAGAGGGACAAGGGGAGACCTCTGCATCCTTTCCCTCGAAGAATTGATTCATCCCATTCGAGGGCCGCTTTATTTCTATTGAGCCCATGGTAACAAGGTAAATGACTAACACAGGTATATTGTTTTTTCCAAATAGGATTATTCTTTTGCTTTTATCTTACTGGTTTACTATTAAGATTTTATATTACAAATAAAAATATAATGCAGCACATTACATTAAATATTAGAATAAAATGTTGTCTGTTAAATATATTCCACCTCCATACACACAAATTTAAAGTGGAATGTGTGATTTAGTGAGATTAGTAAAGAGATAAGGAAGTAGCTCTTCAGACAAATCTCAAACATAAAGATAGCTCCCAAATAAATTCATCATGCATTCATTTGAAAAACATTTATGCCAGGCACTATTCTAGAGAAACAAAGCTCAATAAGGTCTAGTGTTGGGCCCCATTCTCAAGAAATTTACTAGCTGGCAAAAAAGATCTGTAAACAATTAATGATCATATCATGTGATATATGCCATCAGACAGCCATAGAAAAATCACCCCAAATTGCAAAGTTTGACAGGCACATTGAATCCTCTGTGCCGTGGCTACTGGCAAACTGTTGCCAGGATGTGCTGATGAAAGGTTATTCGAGCTCTTTGTACATGGAAGCTCAATAGACATTGGCTAATGAATGGATGGATGTTGATGTCTTCATTAGGAATTCTTAATTCATAGAAACAATATCTGTTCTGACATAGCTGGCAAAATAAGAGTTATGTTTGTAAATATTCCTTAGCTTCAAGTTACATTGTTTGAATATTCTAAGAGTTTTTAATGAGGACACTTAAATTTAGAAGGAAAGAATCATCACATGAGGTTAAAAAGCACATGGCATTCCATGGCCTTAATGATTATGACACTGACAGATGTGCTTAATGAGCTTAGAGCAGCAAAAGGTAGAAGGTTCCTGGTTCTGCCAGGGATTAGCAAAAGCCATACAATTTTCTACAAGGAAAGAGATAAAAAACAATCACTGACTTTCAAATGTATGTTTTTAGAACAACATCTGAAGTGATTTTAGAAACATCTGAAGTGTTTTTAAATTAATGTTTCTATTATGTCTCTTCAAAACCGTGTGGTGAAGCCCTGAACTCCAATACCTCAGAATGTGACTGTTTGGCATTCCAAGGAGTGATGAAGTTAAACTGAGGTCCTTAGAGTGAGCCCTAATCCAACCTAACTGATGTCCTTAGAAGAGATTAGGATATACAGATGGACCCCAGGAGTACGTAAGCACAGCGGAGGTAGCAAGGTGGCAGCCATCTGCAAGCCAAGGAGAGACACCTCAAGAGAAACCAACCCTGCCAGCACCATCTTCTTGGACTTCTAGCCTCCAGTATTTGTGAGAATATAAATTTCTGCTACTTAAACCACCCTGTAGTATTTTGCAGCCTGAGCAAACTAATACAACTCCCCAGTCACCCCTGCCCTCCAACCAACAGAAAATTCTGATGCAGCTGAGGCTAGGCAGCACAAATCCGAATGCTTTAAAAGCACACAGGTGAATCCCACGCCAGTACTTTTAGGGCTACATCTTGAAAAAGGCAGCTACTAAAGAGAACTATGTGTTTTGCCAAAGAGATCTCTTTCCTGCTACATACCTTCATCTGTCTTCCGCATGTGACCTCAACTGCCACTGTGCTGCTGTTGTCTCGATTTGGAGAGGTTTGGGACTAAAGATGACTGCCCAGACCGGACCTCAGTCATCACACAGATGGAGCAGAGCAAAGAAACAGGAAGCCACCTAGACCGGTCGATTAGAATGGGCATCCTACATACTTCCGCACTATGACCTTGCAATTCAAATTTCATGTATGCCCTGCTGCCCCAAAGTTATTTCCATTTGGCTGTGCCTCTCTCTTGGGGCTCCTTTCAGTTCTCTAACTCTGGATTATAGTTAAGTTTATCAAGCACTCCTGGAAAAAAATCACTTCCATTATCTGGGAAGTTCTTGCAGAAACAGTTCTTTTATAGATCAGGGTCTTCAAAATCTGACACTAATGATGTAAACTTGTCCCAAGGCACCTTGGTACTTGGTAACAGAGTGAGCCCTCAAGCAAAATTGTGAGGTTAGAGAAATCTGTCTTCAACATTTTAGCCTCTTCTGTTTGCCATTATCTCAGGCCACTCACTAATCCTAGCTCCAGATGTAAGTGGCTCTTCTGCATTCTGCTGACATCTGATTTGGAGAAAGTTCTCCTAAAATTCATTTATTCAGTCATTCACTCACCCAGTACTTACTGAGTTTCTTCTATTGCTGCTAGCTATTGAACTAAGCCATAGGAATACAATAATATTTTCTGCTCTTAAAGAGATGATAGTTGGAGACAGGGAGAGGGGATTCAGCAAATACTGTTACCAAAGAAGATATAATTACACAGAGACAAAAAAAAAAAAAAAAAAAAAGAGCAAGGGTAGAAACAAAGGCATGGGGGAGCAACCCAGAAACCCAATTGAAGGAAATATCCAGGGGAAGGGGAAAAAGTCCCCTTCCAGGCTTAAGCAAAGCTGGATGTGGCTAGCTCTAGAAGCATCAGCTGAGAGTACGACAGACATCTCTCTGGAACATGAACCCTAAGAAGGAGGTAGGAACTAGACTATGTGGGGCCTTCGTCATGAACTGGAATGGGGGAGGTTTCCTTTTCATGAAATCACCTGGTTCATGAGAAATAAAGATAAGCACACCATTTGGACTCTAGTGTGATCATTAACAGCCACAGTAGATTTGCTAACCAAGTACATTTCAAATTCCTATTGTAGGTGGTGATAGAACCTGGCTTGTTGATATGGCTGTTCTTTAGCACAAAAGCGTATTTGAAATTAGCCCCAAGCATGATAGATTTTTTTCCTTAAGTAACCCACATGGGACTGTTTTTTACTGTATCAGATGTCACCAGGATGGTATCTTTTTATCCACCATCCAAATGGAATATTAAATTTTCCACCAGATTTAGCAACTGGAAACTATATACATTTAGGAATGTAACTTGTCTGAAATAGCAATACTGAAAGTAGATATGTTCTATAGAGAGCTTTTCTGAGCTGGCCTTTTGTAGAAGACTTGTCTGTACATGCCTGGCTCATCTCCTCCTGGAAGACAAAAATAATATCTAATCCTGGGACAGGAACTCTTTCAGGGCTGACTACACCCGATCCCCACCTCTTTCCTCTTAGAAAGCAAAACTATACATTTCCACATAAACAGCCAGTTAGCAGGCGCAAATGCTAAATGGGAAATTAACTTAGAGTGGGTGAGACAGACTACTAAAATTTTGACTATCCTACTAAATTTAGCCAAGGGAGATCCATCTATGCCAATTTAAAATGGTTTCCAGGAGCCGCCTGATCACACATTTCAGCAAAAGACAGAAGACCAAAATAGAGAAAGGAAATGTAGTTATTCACTGCATCTAAATGTGCTTCTAATTAAGGTGTCTATCCACACCCTGCTTTACAGAAGAAATAAATAGCTCTTTTCTGCTGGACAAGGATTACTATGTTTTGTGATGAATTCACTCTGGCTTGCTGACTCTTTCCTTCACTTAGCCATACAGATCCAGATGAGCTGGGGCAGCAGCAGAAGAAGGAAATCCAGAACTGCCATTACATCAGGGGAGAAATCCCACCAATATTGTTTTTCATGAATTTCAGTTCGATATTAAAATGCATCAGGTATACATTTGTTAAATGTATTAAGTCAATTCCTTCTTCTATAGTACTTCTCTCTCTAGCTCCAGTTCCGTGTTGCAAAGACTGCTTTATCAATATAATTAGTAGTTTCTTTTCACAAATATGTTTTCTTTCATGCTTCAACTACCACCAGCATAAATAATAATGTTAGAAATAAATAATTACACAGGTGTGACTTTGATCTGGAGATCTTGAAGATGATATTTGCATTATTCTATTTTAGAAACAACCACCATACAGAGTGTGTCTTCAGTTGTTTTGCGCATTGCCATAATTATACAACCTACGGCTTTGGAATCAGGATTCTGAAATAAATGTGTAGTTTTACCCCTGACTTTCTACATAACCTTGACAAAGACATTTACCATGTCTTGGCTCAGTTCCTCTACCCGTAAAACAGGGATAAAAATATTGACTTTACTAATAGGGCTATGATTCAGATTAGTTATCCTAGCTTTGCAAAGTGCTTTCAAAAACCATCAGGTTGCAAAAATCACACTCTAGCAAAGGATATACATTCTGCTCATCCTTCTAAATACCATCCTTTCCCACTCAAATCATTCATTCCCTTCTCTCACATAATGGATTCTCTCAGGTGAGAAAAGAGCCTAATAGCAGATGTCATCAGGCACTCTTTCTGCAATAAACTCATGAAATGCGAGGGGATACATAAATCAGCAATTAAAATAAAATTAGAATTAGATTTTGATACCAATGGCCTCTTTTTATTTGGATGACACTGAGGTTTTAGACTCCTGGGTTTTTGTATTATGTCAACATTATCATCATACTCATCACCATTAATGTTTATAGAATGTTAAGTGCTGCCAGGCATTGTGCTTAGTTTTTTTTAACATGGGCTACCTCATTTTTTCCCCAAGATTTTATTTATTTATTTGTTTATTCATTCATTCATTCATTCCATTCATTCATGACAGACACACAGAGAAAGGCACAGACATAGGCAGAGGAAGAAACAGGCTCCCTGCAGGGAGCCCAATGTGGGGCTTGATCCCAGGACCCTGGGATCACACCCTAAGCCAAAGGCAGATGCTCAACCCCTGAGCCACCCAGGTGTTCCATAGACTACCTCATTTAATCCTTAAAACAGTGTGGTAAGTGAATTGTCGTTATTATCCCCATTTTACTGTAAAGGTAGTTGAGGCATACAGGGATCAATAACTGAAGGTACAGGACTTGTAAGAGGTAGAACTGGAACACAAACTTGGTTCTCACTGACCTCAGAGATCCAGCTTTAAAAAAATTTTTTTTAATTTTTATTTATTTAGTTTTTAAATAGGCTCCACACCAGGGCATAGCCCAACATAGGGCTTGAACTCATAACCATTGAGCCAAGATCAAGAGTCAGATGCTCAACTGACTGAGGCACTCATTTTTTAAAAAAAAGATTTAGTTATTTACTTTAGAGAGAGCACAAGCGGAAGGGGCAGAGGAAGAGAGAACCTCAAGGATACTCCACGCTGAGCATGGAGCCTGATAGGGGGGCTCAATCTCATGGCCATGAGATAATGATCTGAGCTGAAACCAAGAGTTGGCTGCTCAACCAATTGTGCCACCCACATGCCCCAGAGGGCCACCTTTTCATAACTTTGCTATATTCCCATCATGCCAATCTTTGTGACTAAATTACACAGTAACCAAAAGTAGGAAATATTTATGGAAATAAAGAAGACATCAAGAAACTGATATTACTGCAGGTACAGAAAATGCCCCAAACAAAAGCAGCTTTTAAATTGAAAGAGTCAACCAAACCCATACTCAGCTGAAAGGAGGAAAGTCAATCCTCAGAGAGAATACAGTTAGTTAATTCTTCCAACCAAATGGTAGTAGCATGAATAGGATATACTCTTATACTGGGTATATCTGACATATTATTTTTCACATGTCCCCTAAATTATTTAAAAATATAATTAATGCTTTTAAAATAAAAATTAAATCTGTAAAGGGTGTTTAAAAAGACATTTCATTAAGTTGAGCATTAAAATAAATGCATTTTAAATTTCCTTCTATCTCAAAAGTTCAATGATTCTCTGAATGATTTGTGATAATATAAATGAATTGAATGGCACTTTTCTGTGCATATACTGTATGAAATCATTTTCACATTTCTCAAGGAAGCTTTTTAAAACTTCTCCACTCCCCATTAGTCTTCTATAATTACTCAGAATTCCTTCCTCTCACTAGGTAACTTTCATTTAACTTTCACAATTTGTCATCTACACCAGGGGATTCTTTATAATGAAAGGGGACTATAAAATTTGAAATCATATATTTTTCTGGAAAACATTTGTTTATTGAAAATAACTTGTTCTTTTTAAATTTCATTGACAAATTTATAAATAGTTCTACTTAAAAGCTGTTTCCAAAATTAAAATTCTTTATGAAAATTGAAAAGACATAAGTATATTTAGAGCCAATTTTTCAAAACTTCTTTATATTGATAATCTGAAATTTTAAAAATAATAGAAGCAGAATGATCAGCCAGTGATTATGCTATATTTGTTCTAAATACTTACTGTATTGCTTGTATTTTCTAAAAAACTTCAACATCCCAGAATTTCTTCATGAAATTGCTTGCAATCTTCTTCAAGATGCATAAAATTTATTCAGTTTACATATTTGAAATTGTTGACACTTCCGATTGACTCTTCTCTGTCAATCACAGTAATTTTCATCAAATTAGTTGTCTAAATTAATGATCCTTTTTAAAGTTTCTGCTGGTTTAGACACCACAAAATTTGAGTCTTCCTCAATTTTATTCCATTCTGGCAAAGAATATAAAATCATTGTTAAGAGACAATTCTCCATGGGTATCTCACATTATTATATATCTTCAGAGTGACAAGTGACTACCTTTTGTTCTAGACTACCTTTTCAAGGATGTTTATATAGAGAATAGCCCTGAAAGATAGAGATAATGTCTCCCTCCAGAGCAGAGGAGAGTATTAGAATAAAGATAGTATCTTTCTCTAGAGCAAAGTTCAGGCATATTTACTGCCCAGTATAAAAGATTCAGGCCCTCTAACATCTAAGATTTCTCTCCTATAAAATAACTCATTGTGCGTGCAGGTGTTATCTGGGGCTCTTTGTATCAGATATGAGAATTGGGGCTCAGGGAATTAATGCCAAAAATGCCAATACTCTGGCTATTACTATTGTTATAAGAACTAAACTGTTCTTCATCTCTGACCCAGGAAGTTCATGAAACTGGCAGGCCAACATATGAGCTTGAAAATAGGGTCAAACTTCAGACTTGTTATAGTTCTTGCTAGTTGGTGTGATGAGAACATCATGCTGATAGAGGCATGAACTTTTAGAGGAAAAAAAAAAAGGAGAATCTTTTGGGCCAATTAAAGAAATTTGAGGGAAGCCCATAACTTATTTGGTCAACTGTGCAACAAATGGTCCTCCAATTAATCACCTGATAATGAGGAAGGATTGGGGAGTGGTTGTGGACTGACTACTGGGAAATCAATTCAAAGATAGCTGCCTAGAAGGGAAGATGATGGCAGAGTAGGGGAAGCCTAAATTTGCCTCATCCTGTGAATACAATGAGATAACTATCAAATCATCTAGAAATTGACCTGAAGACTGGCAGAACAAACTCTACAACTAAAAATAAAGAAGTGACCACATCAAATAAGACACAATTTAGGAGAGAACAGATTGTGGCCACTGTTGGGGAGGGGAGGGAACCATAGTCATGGAGAAAGGTGAGAGACAGACTAACCACACATGGGAATGCACAAAGAAGATGAATCCCATAGCAATTGGCTTAGAAAAAGAGAGGGGTTGAATTTCATGAGTGCTTGAAATTAGTGTGGCTTAAAGCCTGGAGTTTTACATGTCATTGGGCTTGGCTCAGGGAGAGCCTAGAGGCACTGGGGCTGCTCTTAGAGAAAAGGCAGAACAAACAGCCTGTGGACATATAACAGAAATGGTGATCTAAAGAGCACTTGGGGCACACAGTAGGGTGGTCATTTGCTCGTCTTGGCACATGTCCCAGAGAGGTAGCATTCATGGAGACACTCCTCCCAGAACAAAAGAATTGGGAGGTGCCATTTCCCTCCCCCAACCTCCAACATAACCACAGGCCACCTATGTGAACCAGTGCAGTGCAGACACTTGATACCTAATTTGCTTACACCAAGCCCTGCCCCCATACCCTACTGGAAATACCCCTCCCAGGCACATTTGTCTCAGTCCTAGTGCAGTGGACCCCTTCCCCCAGAAGACAGGCACAAACCCCTGCCCACACAGTATCTTCTAACCCAGGAATTTTGTGAAGCTTCAGTTCTGGTGGTGGTGGTGACAGGCCTCATTTCAAAAGCAGATCAGAGCCTACATAGTTCAAATATGCCACTTTCAGGCTAGGTACCACTGCCTACAACAGGCAAAGAGACCCTCTGCACTTTATCCTGAAGGATAAAGTGGCTAGGACACAACAGCAGAGCACACACAGCATACATTGGAGATAACTCTCTGAAGGGCAGGACACTGAGGAATGGGGGGCACTATATGGTGGAGCACTACATGACCTCTTCTTCATAAAGCTATTACCTTCAAGAGCAGGAAACATAGCTGATTTTCCTAACAGAGAGAAACAGTCACGGAGACTTAGAAAAAATGAGAAGACAGAGAAATTAGTCCAAATGAAAGAAAATAAAAAGGCCATGGCCAGAGATCTAGACAAAACAGATATAAATAACATATCTTATGGAGTATTTAAAACAATGATCATAGGGATACTCATTTGATTTGGGAAAAGGATAGAAGACATCAGTGAGATCCTTCACTCAGAGATAAAGAACTAATTGGAGAGGAAGAGTGAAATAAGCAAGATTAGAAAAATGCTTGATGTAAGGAATAACAGGCTGGAAGAAGCAGAGGAAGAATTAATGACCTAGAAGAGAGAACAATAGAAAGTGATTGGGCTGACAAAAGAGAGAAAAAAGAATTATGCAAAATGGGAATAGACTTAGGGAATTCAGTGACTCCATCAAATGTAATAACCTTCATATTATAGGAGTCCCAACAATAGAAGAGAAAGAAAAAGCGGCAGAAAATTTATTTAAAGAAATAATAGCTAAAAACTTCCCTAGTCTGAGGACAGAAACAGATATCCAGATCCAGAAGGCACAGAAAACCTCCAACAAAATCAACAAAAGCATATTCACAAGACATACTGTAATTAAACTGGCAAAATATGATAAAGAAAAAAATGTAAAAGCAACAAGACAAAACGCCACACACACACACACACACACACACACACACACACCACAGTAACATACAACGGAAACCCCAAAAGGCTAGCAGGGGATTTTTTTTTACCAGAACTTTCCAAGCCAGAAGGGAGTACCATGATATATTCAACATGCTCAATGGGAAACATCTGCAGCCAAGAATATTCTATCCAGCAGGCCTATCATTTAGAACAGAAGGAAAAACAGTTTCCCAGACAAACAAAAACTAAAGGAGTTCATGATCACTAAACCAGCCCTGCATTAAGTATTAAAGGGGACTCTCTGAGTGGAAAGGAAACACTACAAGTGACAGTTTGAATATAAGAAACACAAAAGCAGTAAAAATGAATATTTTCATAAAATATCAGTGAAGGAACTCACAAAATAAAATGTAAAATATGATAACATATACCTAAAAGGTGGGGAGAAAGGAATAAAAAAAAATGGGTCAAATTTAAACAACCAGCAACTTAATATAGACTTCTATATGCAAAGATGTTATATACAAATATAATGATAACCACAAATCAAAAATCACTAATACATAAAAAACAAAGACAGAGAAATCTAAATATATCACTAAAGAAAAGCAGCAAGCCATGAAAGACAGAAAGACAAGAAAAGATCAGAAAAAATATTCAGAAACAACCACAAAACAGGTAATAAAATAGCAATAAATGCATAGCTATCAATAATTACTTTGAATGCAAATGGACTAAACACTCCAATAAAAAGAACTAGGGTGATAGAATGGATTTAAAAAAACAATAACCAGCTATATACACTCCTTACAAGAGACTCATTTTAGACTTAAAGACACCTGCAGATTGAAAGTGAGGTAATGGCGAAACATTTATAATACAAATGGATGTCAAAGGAAAGCCAAAATAGCAATACTTATAGCAGACAAAATAGACTTTAAAACAGAGACTGTAGGGATCCCTGGGTGGCGTAGCGGTTTGGCGCCTGCCTTTGGCCCAGGGCGCGATCCTGGAGACCCGGGATCGAATCCCACGTCGGGCTCCCGGTGCATGGAGCCTGCTTCTCTCTCTGCCTCTCTCTCTCTCTCTCTATGATGACTATCATAAATAAATAAAATTAAAAAAAAAATAAAATAAAACAGAGACTGTAACAATAGACAAAGAAGGACACTACATACTAATAAAGGGGACAATCCAATAAGAAGATATAACAATTGTAAATATTTATGCACCCAACATGGGAGCACCCAAATACATAAAACAGTTAATAATAACATAAAGGAACTAATCAATAATAATACAATAATAGTAGGGGACTTTAACACCCCACTAACATCAATAGACAGATTATCTAAATAGAATCAACAAAGAAACAATGGCTTTGAATGACACACTGGAACCAGATGAATTTAATATATTCTGAACATTCCATTATCTTAAAACAACAGAATACACATTCTTTTCAAGTGCACATAAAATACTCTCCAAAACAGATTACATATTAAGCCATAAACCAAGCCTTGACAAATTAAAAAAGACTGAAGTCATACCATGTATCTTTTCTGACAATGATGCTATGAAACTAGAAGTCAACCACAAGACAAAAATCTGGAAAGACCAGGAATATATGGAGGTTAAATAATATGCTACTAAACAAAACCAAAAATCAGCAGAAGAAAGGAAATAACAAAAACTAGAGTAGGACCTATGAAACCAGGAGCTGGTTCTGGGGGGAAAAAGTCAACAAAATTGATAAACTGATAACTTCTTTATCAAGAAGAAAAAAGAAAAAGGACCCAAAGAAATAAAATCACAAATGAGAGGGGAGAAATAATAGCAAACACTACAGAAATACAATTATAAAAGAATATTGTGAAAAACCATATGCCAACAAATTGAACAATATAAAAGATATGGATAAATTCCAGAAATACATAACTTACCAGAACAGAAACAGGAAGATAAAGAATTTTGAACAGATGGATTACCACCACCAAAGGAATTAAATCAGTAATCCAAAACCTCCCAAAAACCAAAAATCCAGAGCACATGGCTTCCCAGGAAAATTCTAGCAAACATTTAAAGAAGAATTAATACCTTTTCTTCTCAAACTATTCCAAAAAAATAGAAAACAAATGAAAACTTCCAAATTTATTCTACAAAGTCAGTGTTACCCTCATACCAAAACCAGATGAAGATCCCACAAAAAGAGAGAACTACAGGCCAATATCTCTGATAAATATAGATGCAAAAGTCATCAACAAACTACTACCAGACCAAATCAAACAATATATTTTTAAAAATCATTCACCACAATCAAGTGGGATTTACAATATTTACAATATTTACAAATTAACCAATGTGGCACATCACATCAATAAGAGAAATGATAAGAACAATATGATCATTTCAATAGATGCAGAAAAGGATCTGACAAAGTACAGCATCCATTAATGACAAAACAAAAACAAAAACAAAAACAAACTCTCAACAAAGTAGGTTTACAGGGAATAAAACTCAACCAAATAAAGGCTATATATGAAAAACCCACAGCTAACATCCTCAATGGGGAAACACTGAGAGCTTTTCCCCTAAGCTCAGGAACAAGGTAAGGATGCCCACTTTCACTACTTTTATTCAACATAGTACTGGAAGTCCTAGCCACAGTAATCAGACAACAAAAAGAAAAAAAAAAAAAAAGGTATCCAAATCAGTAAAGAAGAAGCCGAACTTTCACTATTTGCAGATGACATGATACTATATATAGAAAACCTGAAAGACTCCATCAAAAAACTGCTAGAACTAATAAACAAATTCAGTAATGCCATAGGATACAAAATCAACATACATAAATCGGTTGAATTTCTTTACATCAATAGTGAAGCAGCAGAAAAAGAAATTAAGAAAACAATCTCATTTATAATTTCACCAAAACCAAAAAGATATCTAGGAATATTCTAGCCAAAGATGTGAAGACCTATCCTCTGAAAACTATAAAACCCTGATAAAAGAAACTGAAGATCGCACAAAGAAAGAGAAAGGCATTCCATGCTCGTGGATTAGAAGAACAAATATTGTTAAAATGTCTACACTACCCAAAGCAATCTACACATTTAATTCAATCCCTATCAAAATACCAACAGCATTTTCCTCAGAGCTAGAACAAACAATCTTAAAATTTGTATGTATCCACAAAGGACACCAAACAGCTGAAGCAATTCTGAAAAAGCTGAAGGCATCACGATTCTGGACTTCAAGTTAAATTACAAACTGTAGTGATCAAGACAGTATGGTACTGGCACAAAAACAGACACATAGATCAATGGAATAGAAAACCCAGAGATAAACCCACAATTCTATGGTCAGTTAATCTTCAACAAAGCAGGAAATAATATCCGATGGTAAAAAGAGTATCTTCAACAAATGATGTTGGGAAAATATAGGTACATACAAAAGAATGAAACTGGACCACTTTCTTACACCATACACAAAAAATAAATTCAAAATGTATTAAAGACCTAAATGTGAGACCCGAAACCATCAAAATCCTAGAAGAGAGCACAGGCAATAATCTCTCTGACAACAGCTATAGTAACTTTTTTCCCAAATAGGTCTCCTGAGGCAAGGGAAACAAAAGCAAAATAAAGCATGGGGGCTACATCAAAATAAAATCTCTGCACGGTGATGGAAAAAAATCAACAAAACTAAAAGGCAACCTACCAAATAGGAGAAGATATTTGCAAATGACATATCCAATAAAGGGTTAGTATCCAAAATATATAGAGAACTTGTAAAACTCAACACTCAAAAAACACAATAATCCAATTAAAGAATGAGCAGAAGACATGCACAGAAATTTTTCCAAAGAGAGGGAGAAGAAATGTGTGGGAAATATCAGAAAGGGAGACAGAACGTAAAGACTGCTAACTCTGGGAAACGAACTAGGGGTGGTAGAAGGGGAGGAGGGCGGGGGGTGGGAGTGAATGGGTGACGGGCACTGGGTGTTATTCTGTATGTTAGTAAATTGAACACCAATAAAAAAAAAAAAAAAGAAAATTAAAAAAAAAAAAAAAAAGAAATTTTTCCAAAGAGGACATAGAGATGGCCAACAGATACATGAAAAGATGTCCATCATCACTTACTGTGAGGGAAATGCAAATCAAAATTACAATGAGACATCACCTCACACATGTCAGAATGGCTAAAATCAAAAGCACGGAAAACAACAGATGTTGGGAGGCTATAGAGAAAGGAGAACCCTCTTGCTCTGTTGGTAGGAATGCAAACTGGTGCAGCCCCTGTGGAAAACAGTATAGAGTTTCCTCAAGAAGCTAAAAGTCAAACTACCTTATGAACCAGCAATTGCATTAGTGAGTATTTACCTGAGTATTTACCCAAAGAATACAAAAACATTAATTCAACAGGATACATGCACCCCAATGTTTATAGAAGCATTATTTACAATAGCTAAGATATGGAAGTAGCCCAAGTGTCCATTGATTGATGAATAAAGAAGATGTGGTGTGTGTGTATGTGTGTGTGTGTGTGTGTGTGTGTGTGTGTGTACATACATACTGGAATATTATTCAGCCATAAAAAGAATGAAATTTTGCCATTTACAACAACATGGATAGAAAACTAGAGAGTATTACGCTATGTGAAATAAGTCAGAGAAAGACAAATATCATATGATCTCACTCATATGTGGAATTTAACAAACAACTAAAAGGGGGGATGGAAGAGAAAAAAAAAAAAACAAGAAACAGACTCTTAACTAGAGAGAACTGATAGTTACCAGAGGAGACATGGGTGGAGGATGGGTTAAATAGGTGATGAGGATCCAGGAGTGTACTTTTCAGGATGAGCACCAGGTGATGTATGAAATTATTGAATCACTATATTGGACACCTGAAACTAATATAGCACTGTATATTAACAAACTGGAATTAAAACAAAGACTAAAAATACTAAGATGGTTACCCAAAATGTGCCTAGGTTGTTGTGAGTTTTCATCCAGATGTAAGTACGCATTCTTAACAGTTAGGCTATTAACCCAAGTCCTCCACATTGTGACAACTAGTATTAAGATTCATCTTGGAATTGCAGAAAGTTCCATCCCAACACTTACAGAGATGAACATCTATGTGGAGTATAAGAGAAGGCACATTTGCAGAAACTGTGGCAGAAATCAACTAATTATTAGTGCTCTGCCTGGATCATTTGGGAGAGAAGGGTGTGAGATATTTAATGCTTGTTTAAAAAGAATGCAGCAGCAGCTGTGACATCTTCTCACTTCCTTCTGCAGGTTCTCAACTCAAACTTGAATCCATTTAGATATGATAGAAAAACATCTCAGAGTTTTTGCATGGGTTTTGGTTGGCTTTGAGAGATCTTTGACCCTCATGGAGAGATTTCTCTGAAAACAATAAACTCTTAGGGGAACCTATAGCTAAATCACTGACTAGCATTCAGGCTTTTACTGCCCAGTTGGGTTTACAATGCTGATGAAAGTGAATCAATGGGAAACAAGAAAGTAACCCAAAGGACTCTACGTATATTTTTACTGTCAGTCTCATTGCCCTGGAAAACTCCCCTATCTCTACTGTTAAAATTGGGCAAAAACTTAAGAAATTATACCATAATAATGGGCAGGAAGTGACCCAGATCAAGGCTGATTTCTTTTTTAAAAATTAAGGTATGAGTCAAGCACAAGTATGCAAACCCCATAGCCCTAGCCTAAAAACAATATGGCCGTGGTTGCTAAATCAAGGAGTCCTCAAGGCAGAAATAGACAAATGTCTCAAATAATAACCCTGTTACTCAACATGGGGCTGTGGAGGAGATGGTGGTAGGGAGGCAAAACTTTGAAAATTTGTCTGGTTGAGTTGCTAGCAATGGCTACACCACTTGAAGCCAAACATAAATCTAATGCCTTAAAATCATAAAGCTGTCTTCCTAGGTGCTTCTGGATCACTTCCTCCCCACTCTACACCACCTCAGTTGTTTTAAGAAAAATGATTATGGGTGAGACTAAGGTCTCTCAGTCCCCAAAGGCAAATCAAAGGCCAAATACAGTCATTTGAATATCCTGGGGAGTTTCAGAGTGGGAGTGATTCAAACTTGTATGGCTGTCTTGGCTATGGACAACCAAGTCACTATCCTACTTGGACATGTGGAAGGAAAAGGCACTTAGATTTAGCCAATGGGATTTGAGTTAGGTTCACCGTGGGGAAGAACAGATTTTGTGACACCCTGGGGAACTTTGGGCCAATTCAATGTACTGTTGCTATCTCTTCTATATCTGCATATATAGTAAGAGTTGAGGTATTCTATCGCTATTCTTCCCTATCTCAAAAGGCCAGACAGGAGGGCCTAACAAGCCTTGATTGTCACATGGAAACGGTATATTCAAGAATACAGCTGACATGACCCAAGTCACATCTCAGCTTTACATGGAAAAAAAAAAATGACAGCTTTTCCTTTGAGGGGAATTTTATCCACTACTTTAACACCTAAAGGAAACTGCTGGCTCATTGAGACCTTCAGTTCACTGAGGTTCACCTAAGCACCTGTACCTAGTTGAGTAATGGTTTGGCTAAGTTGAAACCTAACAGTGTGTGCTGGGCTGCATAGCTTTTCAACCTCAATACCAGCTATGCAAACTAAAAATGGACATGGTTGCTCCAATGAGTAAGTAAAACTCTAAATTCTCATAGCTTGAGCCCATGTCCCTTTTAATGAACTTTGTAATATTTTTATTAACTCTTGGGCTGTTGCCAATGGCTTGGCTTTTTGGTCTACCACTTGAAAAGCTACAGACTGGACAACTAAAATAACCCCCTATTTTCCATTCCGGTTGAATAGGCAATTGTGTAAATACCATTTTTGAAAAAATCCATCCTTTTCCCACTAAATTGAACACCCATTCATAAAATATAAACTTCTCATAGAACCTTGAGATTTCAAACTATTTGTCCCTCCCTGTGCCCATATTGATTATGATATGTGGAACAACTGGTAATGAAATTTCCCCCTCACTGTTCATTTATTTCATACTTTCTTTCTATTTTAGGACATTTATATTTTTGGTCTTCACTTTAAGATAATTTTATCTAATGCCCCCTAAATTTTGTTTTTGGGATTTCATTTAAGTTATATGTTAATTTTGGAGAATTTAAATTTTAAATAATAACTAGTCTTTCCATTTGACATGTTTTTCCATTTGTCCAAATATTCTTTGTATGCTTTCTAATAAGAGTATAGTTTTCTTTCTAGAAGTCTTGTGCTTTTCTTATCAAATTTTTGCCAATTTTTAAAACTGTTTTCTTCGTAAGTGTATGTATATTTGTCATATATGTGACTGTTAAGAATGAAATACTCCCCCATATTTCTATTTCTAGGTCTTTATTGCAAGAGTAAAGGAAAACAATTTGTTTGTCTTTTGTCCAGTTACCTTACTAAATTTTCTTATTAATTTTTGTGGTATTTTACTAGATGGTCTTTGGTTTTCAAGGAATAAATCTGCAAAATAAATCTGTTTATTTATTCTTCTCCAACACCACTTCTTTCATTTTATTATTGTACTACAGTTGCTAGTTACTCAAAAAAGTGCTGAGTAGTAGCAATCATAACAGGAATTGTTGATGTAGTTACAGAGGCTATACAGCATAGGGCTAAGAGCATGATTTCTTAAGCATTAATGCATAACTTTGATTTACAAGCTTGCCACTTGCTGTTTGTGTGTTCTTGGGCAAGTTATTTAAGCTTTCTATGTCTTGGTTTTTCCATCTTTAACATGGGAATTATAATAATAACTATCAACTATGATTTCTGTGATAATTATTATATGTAGAGTGCCTAGAACTGTCCTTGCACAGAGTAGGCACTATAAAAGTGTTAGCTATTATATTTTTTTCTTGGTTTAAGTGAAAGTCTTAGGGTTTCTCTAATTAGAATGGTATTTATTGTAAGTTTGTGGTAAAACAACATACCTAAGTAGTTTCTTATCCAGTTTTACTGTGTTTTTATTAGGAAAAATTGCTTTATTAAATGACTTTTAAACATCTATTTATATGAGCACCTGGTCTTTTTACTGCTGTCATAATGGATTATACTGATACTGAATCACCTTTGGATATCTGAGCTACTTCTTAGTAATAATGTATTATTATGTCGGTATATTCTATTTACCAATATTTTAGAGTGTTAGCATATATTGACAAATGAGTTTTGTTTTGTTTTGGATACTATATTGGTAATTGGTAAAATTTTGTTATTAAGTTTGTGGGATTTATATAATAAATTAGGAAGATTGCTAGCTTCCTCTATGGTTTGAAATAGTTTAAATAACCTGGACTAAACTTTATTCTGTAAAGGTTAGATAGAACTTGGCTGAGAACCCATCTCACTTTGGTGTCTGAATGGTACATCTTTATTCACCTTTTCAAGCTTGTCTTTGGTAATTGGTCTTTTCAAGGATTTTATATCTTCTTCGATCAAACTTGATATTTTATCTTTTGCTAGAAAACCATCCATCTCCTCCAGGTCTCCAAGTTTGTTGTGAAAATATGTGTGTGGTCTTTTATAATTCTTGTAAATCTCTTCTATATCTGTACTTCTGTCTACTTTCTCATCCCTAATCTTGTATATATTTTGCTCTCTCCCTCTGCTCTAATCAGGTTTATCTGTTTTATTAGTCTTTTCTAAAAACCATATTTTAGGCTTATTTTTTTCTTTACTATAGAGTTTTTTTTTTTTATGATAGTCACAGAGAGAGAGAGAGAGAGAGAGAGAGGGAGAGGGAGAAGGAGGCTCCATGCACCGGGAGCCCGATGTGGGATTCAATCCCGGGTCTCCAGGATCGCGCCCTGGGCCAAAGGCAGGCGCTAAACCACCGCGCCACCCAGGGATCCCCGCCACCCAGGGATCCCTTGTTTTTTACTTAATTAAATCCAGTTCATCTTTTAAGTATTCCTCTTTATCATTTCTTTTGGTCTCTTTTGTTATTCCTTTTCTAATTTTTAAAGATGTTTTCTTCCATTATTTTCTATTTTTCTTCAATATTGAGGACATTTAAGACTATTGATTTTCTCCTGAGTGCAACTTTTGCTGTGTTTTATAGATTTGGAGATGAAGTAGTCTCATTTTCTCATGCTTCCCAAATGGCATGTTATTTCTTTTCATTTCCTCACTGGCCCAACATAATACTTCTAGAAGTATGATTCTAAGTAGTCAGAATTTCTGGTTATCTATTTACTATTCATTTCAAGTATGATTGATTTATGACCAGAGTTTGTGAACTATAAAAAGCTGAAAATGCCATAAGTAAATTTAACATTTTATGGCCAAAGTCATGATTACTTTTTGTGAAATTTCCAGAAATGTATAGAAATTATTATTCTCTTCATAAGGAATATAAAGGCCTATTTATACCAATAAGATTAAATGTATCAATTGTATGATTCAATTTATCTATGCCTTTGCTATTTAATTCTGTCTACCAGAATTTTTAAATTCTGAGAGAAGTATACTAAAGTTGCACACATTCAAATGAATGAATTATAATCATTGTATTCGGGTACACACATGTGATCTAGTAAGTATTATTTGTAAAGCATTGAATACGATTGTATTCAATAGTGAGTATGAGAAAGCCCAATAAATGGACTAAATAGCAACTGATTTACGTAATGAAAGGCTGTAGGTAGGCAGGCAGATAGATCTACAGAGTGTATAAGAATTCAAGAATGCCATCAAGAAAGCAGGACTCTTGCTTTTCTGTTCTGTCATCCTTACTAAAGACTGATACAGTTCTGGAATGGCTTCTATGTTCTGGGCAGCAGAAAGGAGGAGCAGAAGTGGCAGCACTGACAGATATGATGGCTTATGTCTCATTGGCTAGAACTGAGTCCCAGAGCCATCTGTAGTGAAAAGGGAATCTAGAAAAAAAAAAAAAAAAAAAAACTTTTAGCTTTAACATTTCCAAAATGGAAGAAGGCAAGTGAAAAATAAAATGGAATGGGTGTTGTGGTAGTCAGCCAATGGTATCTGCCACACATAAGAACTGTTAAGACATATATTCAGGATTCAAAGTTTTAATAGTTGGGGCCTCTTGCTTTCCTCAGGGCTGCTCCAGCTTCCCTTTATCACCTCTCTTTTTAAAAAAGTTCTAAGAGTTAAAGACATTATACCTAACTTAGGTATTCTCTGGTAATGAGAAGAATTGGAAAGATGAGACCTCTACTGAGTTACACAAAGAATCCTTCTGGGAATTTGAAGTTACATTGAATTTATAAATTGGTGTAGGAAGAATTCAGGTGTTATGACATCTTCACATGATGAGCATGGGCTACTTCTCTATTTTTAAGATATTCTTCTAGAAATATTTATTCAAAAATGTTTTTATAGTTTTCTATATATAGGTTTTACACATTCATCATTAGGTTTATTCCTAAATACTGTACTCTATATTTTTATTATTATAAAGGATATCTTTCATAGTTGTTATTACTCTAATTGTTTCTGGTTTATAGAAGTAAAATCAAGTGTTTTTGTGTATTCATCTTATGTTTAGCTATTTTGCCTAACTCCCTTATTATCATTATCATTATTGTTATTATTAATATCACCTGGGGGATTTCAAGTAGACAATCATATCATCTGAAAAATGACTTTTTTTCTCTTTTCCTATCTTTATGACTTTTAATTAATTCCTTTTTCTATACAACTGGTTAGGGATACCTGGGTGACTCACTGGTTGAGCGTCTGCCTTTGGCTCAGGTGATGATCCCGGGGTCCTGGAATCGAGTTCCACATCAGGCTTCCTGCATGGAGCCTGCTTCTCCTTCTGCCTATGTCTCTGCCTCTCTCTGTGGGTCTCTCATTGTAAATAAAGAAAATCTTAAAAAAAAAAAAAAAGAACTGGCTAGAATCTCCCATACAATTGTTGAACAGAAGTAGTGATGAATTGTTTAAAAAAGTTTAAAATTTTAAGAGGAAAATATAGATGAATATCTTTCTGACTTTGCAAATGATTCCTTAAACTACCACAAAAATATTTACTAAGAAATAAGAATTAAAATTGTAATATTATTTATAAAAACTTTTATGTCAATAATAAAAATATAAAAAGAAATGAAAAATGGGCAAAAGACCTAAATAAGTATTTTACAGAAAAGAAAACATATATCACTAAAAAGCATATCAAGTTAGACTCAATCTAACTATTATTTGGGGAAATGTAAAAAAAAAAATAAGAGTGGGAAAGTTATCTTACATTCATTCAACGGGCAAAAACTAAAATGTTGACAGTACCAAGTATTGCAGAGATTGTAAATCAATGGGCTCTCACATATTGTTGATGGGATGTAACTTGGAATAATCGCTTTGGTAAACAATTTAGCATTATTTTCTATAGTTGAATATTTGCACACCAAATAAATTAGCAATTTCATATTAGGTATTTATGCAAGTGAATTTAATAAATATATACCACAAAACACCTAGCAGTAGCACTATTAATGATAGCACAAATGTGGAAACAATCCAGATGTCCATTGACAGGAGTTTGACTAAACTATAACATAATCAGATAATACTAAATACCAATGAAAATTAATGAACCAAACTACATTTAACACATGGATGAGTCCTATTGTAATAATGATGAGTGGAAGAAGGAAGTCCCAGAAGATACATACATTATGATACCCACTTTGTAAAATTCAAAAAGAAGCAAAACTAAATAAAATATTTTTAAAATATATGCATATATTAATGTTTCTTTAAGGCAGAGCAAGGATAAACAAAAAATTCAAAGTAATGGCTATTCCAGGGCAGACAGAAAAACCGAATTCGTAATAGCATATAGACGTATTTTAGATTACAGTTCTTAAATTGGGCAATGGATTCATATAATTTCATCATATTGTTAATGAATATATAAAATTAAATAAATAAAATAACTGAAGGCCATGAATAAGCAATGATGACAATACATCATAAACCAAGGATACTAATTAGTCCTATGTGGTGCCTTAAGGTAAAAAACAAATGATAATAGTTATAACAAAAACAACAAACACATAAATAAATAAAATGAATTCCACTTATAACTTCCATTCTGCTAAACTGATGGAAAATTTAACTTAAGTATCTGGAGGATACTTGCCCCACCCAATTCCCGTAAGGGCCTAGGGTTTTATCAGAATAAAGGCATTGGGAAGACCCTTCTTCCCAGCCACTATGATTATCACTGAGATTCCCATTGCCCAAACTAGCTCCATGTTGTTCTTTTATCTTTTTGTCATGCTTTGTAGTCTATAAGCAATTTTTCCTTCCATCCTGTGACACAGTCCTTCCTAGAGGCAAAGGAACACAATGTCTTTGATATCTTCTAGGAACTGAGCAAAAAAAAAAAAAAAAAAAAAAAAAAGGGAAACACACACACACACAAAGGAAAGGTAACAAATTAATATCTAAAAAAATATTCTAAAGAGAAAATGTAGTCTCTATTGTATTCATTCACCTGTGAGACATAGTTTAGTAAGGCTAAACTTCTTTCTCCAATTTCAGATTTTCTTGGTCAGATTTATTGCATTCTTCTGAATGAGTTAATATTCTTACTTGCTATATCACTAAAACATCTTTTTTTGCCTCTAAACCCAACTCTTTGGTGATTGAACTTGAGGAAAAATTTAATTACAATTTTACATGTAATTTTGTTTACTTCTAGAATCAGAAACTGTTGCAATAAATGAGAAAATGAGTAAAGGCATAGAAAACAAATTAAGAAAACTGTCGTATCAAGTGGGAAATGGGCCCTTTGGCAAATTGTTTTTATTGCTTTTTTCCCTATTTATCTGAACACAAAATTTATTAGTATTATATTGTCAAATGAAGCAGCTGAGTCTAGTTCAAGTTTATTACTAATATTATCATTCATTAATAATAAATTTATAAGTCAAATAAGTATTTTATAATATTTGCATGATTCAAATTGTGACCTACATTACAGCTATTTAATGAAGGATGATCTTGGGTCAACTTGCTAAAAATCAACAGCGCTTGCCCTTATAACATAACTTCATTCTCTCAGCCTGACATGTTTTTCTTACATCGATTAATGAGCTCTTCTATTTTTGTCTTTTCCATGTTTAACTTGCAAAGAGAAAAAAAAACATCTAAGTTGATACATCTGAGTGTCAGGTAGAGAGTAGCTGTGGAGCAGAGAGAATTTTGAGCAGAGAATTAAATTTACAGGGCAGCTGTAGAAAGATAATGGTCTAAGCTATAAGAATAGAAGAACTCTCCTATTAAAGGAGGAAGCAGGAAGAAGAAAACAGGGAGGTAAGTGCTTTCCAGGATCTGATCATATACAAAAACTCACTTTCATTTACCAAGTGTAGGATACATCAATTTCCAGCCCAGAACAGAACATTAATAATAAATACAGATTTTCTTCTGTCTTCAACATAAATATTTTCCCCTTTTATTTTTGTATCTCTCAAGCTGACAGAGGAAAACTCCAGAGTAAATGTGGATCAAAATGCTGTTTCTTGGATTAAAGTTACTCTTCAACATTTGAAGAAACAGATTCTAAAATTTTAAATAAACATAAGCACATAGAATATGCTTTTAAAAATCTTTATGGTATGAAAAATTATACTGCAAACAATAGGCTTGGCTCTTGTGTGAAGACATAATGTAATCTAGTGATATATATGCTATGTTAACTATATATGTGAATATGTTTACATATATAATAATATAAATATCATGTTAACTGTCAGTCTTCCTTTTTATAACATTAGTGCCCTGACCTTTTATGCCATTTTCCATGGTGTTTAATTAATTAATTGGGATAATTAAAAAAGAAGACAAACACACCCTAAAAATTGGTCAATAGTGTGTCTCAAATTTAAGTCCATGCATTCCCAAGCCTCTCCTTCTTTCAAAAGTAACAGACCACTTTTAAATCCATCAATACAAAATTACAATTGTATTTCATTTTTATAACTACCAACAAGTGCACCAGGTCCATGAGATTTTGCCTCATTTATCAAGCATCTCGTTAATAAGGGCTCCAAGTGTTCCCGGTCAAACTGTGCCTCTCCCAACTTTAACACTACCTGTCTCTCTAGCACAAATGGCACAAAACACAAATCTTGAGAAGGAAGCTATGATCAGAACTGACCACTCCCTTGCCCTTGAGAATAATGGAAGGAAACTCATTATTCCCCTCAGACACTGCCAGAAGTCCAAAATTCTCAGACTGTCCTCATAGCCACACAACACTTGATACAGCTCTGTCCATTCTCTAATACAAAATCTTTGACCTTCCAAACTCTTGCACTACATTCTCTGAAACTTACTCTTCCAACTCTCCTCTAGAGCTTCTAACTCTTTTCTAGATTTTAATTCCAACTTTTTCATCTAACAAAAATTTAGCTACTCCCTCTATATGCTGTCTCCTCACAGCCCTTAATGGAGGCTTTTTTCTCTCACATCCCATGTGACACCACAGGCCTAGATAGCAAATTAGAGTCTCTGATCCTCATTGCTGTTTATAGAAAATGTCTTTTCTTCCCACCTTCCATAAAAACCCGAATCTTTGAAGCATAGTCCATTAAACTGTACTCTAGGATACCATTCTATAGTGGTATAGATGGTGACGCTATGGGCACCATCAACCTTTGGATCCCTCTCTCTTCAGTTGTTGTCCACTCCATTACTCTCCACCATTACCTCTGTCAGCATTCTTAGTGACCTCTGTATGTATGTTGATATTTATTTTACACCTAGGCCTCTCATTCATTGACTTCCTTATCTTCGACATTATTTTTTTGTCCTTTTCACTTAAGCTATCCACTCTCAAGGTTATGTTTTGGAAATTTTCATTAGCAATTACTCACTACATTACTTCCCAAATCTTTAGTCAAAAGTTTACTAATTTCTGTCTTTCCAGATCATGTACGGGCATATCTTTGAGATACTGTGAGTTTGGTTCTAGATTACCACAATAAAGTGAAAGTCATAATAAACAAAATAAAGTTAATTTTTTGGTTTCCTAATGCATATAAAAATTATGTTTATACTATATATTGGCAATTAAGTGTGCAATAGCATTATATCTAAAAAAAGTACATACTTTAATTTAAAAATATTTTATTGCTAAAAAAAGAATGCTAGCTGTCATTTGAGCTTTTAGCAAGTCATAATTTTTTTGTTGGTGGAGGGTCTTGCCTCAGTGTTGATGGTTGCTGACTGATCAGGGTGGTAGTTGCTAAAGGTGAAGGTAACTATGGAGATTTCTTAGAACAATTCAACAACGAAGTTTTCTCCATCAACTGACTCTTCCTGTCATGAATGACTCTTCCTTTCTCTGTAGCTGAGATGCTGTTTGATAGCATTTTACCTACTGTAGAATTCTTTCCAAATTAAAGTCAATTTTCTCAAACCCTGCCATTGCTTTATCAACTAACTTTATGTAATATTCTAAATCCTTTGTTGTCATTTGAACAGACTTCATAGCATCTTCACCAGGAGTAGTTTCCATCTCAAGACACTCTCTTTGTTCGTCCATGGGAAGCAGCTCCTCATCCCTTCAAGTTTGATCATAAGATGGCAGCAATTCATTCACATCTTCAGGCTCCACTTCTAATTCTAGTTCTCTTTCTGTTTTCCACCACATCTCCAGTTACTTCCCCCACTAAGGTCTTATACCCTTCAAAGTCATCCATGAGGGTTAGAATCAACTTTTCCCAAACTTTTGTTAATGTTGATATTTGACTTCTTCCCATGAATCATGAATGTTCTCTATGGCATCTAGAATGATAAATCCTTTCCAGGTTTTCAATATACTTTGCCTAGATCCATCAGAGGAATCACTATCTATGGTAGCTATAGCCTTAAAAAATGTATTTCTTAAATAGTAAGTAAGACTTAAAAGTCAAAATAACTCCTTGATTCATGGATTTCAGAATGGATGTTGTGTTAGCAGGTATGAAAACAACATTAATCTCGTACATCTCCATCAGAGCTCTTGGGTAATCAGGTGCATTGTCAGTGAAAAATAACCTTTTTTTTTTTTTAAATTTATGATAGTCACAGAGAGAGAGAGAGAGAGAGAGAGAGAGAGAGAGGCAGAGACACAGGCAGAGGGAGAAGCAGGCTCCATGCACCGGGGGCCCGACATGGGATTAGATCCCGGGTCTCCAGGATCGCGCCCTGGGCCAAAGGCAGGCGCTAAACCGCTGCGCCACCCAGGGATCCTGAAAAATAACCTTTTGAAATTAACTTTTTTTCTGAGTAGTAGTTCTCAACAGTGGGCTTAAAATATTCAATAAACCATGTTGTTAACAGATTGTAGTCATTCAGGCTTCATTGTTCGCTATCTAGAGCACAGGCAGGGTACATTTATCATCACTCATTAAAGTCCTAGAGTTTTTGGAATGGTACATGATCTACTGGCTACAACTCAAAGTCACCAGCTGCATTAGCTACTGACAAGAGAGTAAGCTATCTTTAAAAGCTTTAAAGCCATGCATTGACTTACATTGACTTGCAACAGGCATCAACTTCTTTTTTGCTATGAAAGTCCTATATGGCATCTTCTATGACTTCTTTTTTGCTATGAAAGTCCTATATGGCATCTTCTATAAATATAAAGCTATTTCGTCTACATTAAAAATCTGTTGTTTAGTTTGTTAAGTGTCTTAACTAGATTTTCTGGGTAACTTGCTGTAGCACTAGCACTTGCTTCACCTTGCATTTTTATGTTATGGAGAAAGCTTTTTTCCTTAAACTTCATGAACCAAGCTCTGTTACCTTCAAACTTTTCTGTAGCTTCCTCACCTCTTAGCCTTCATAGAACTGAAGAAAGTTAGGCTTTGCTCTGGATTAGGCTTTAGCTTAGTGAAATGTAAAGGCTGGTTTGATTTTCTAACCAGACCACTAAAACCTTCTCCATATCATCAATAGAGCTGTTGCACTTTCTCACCTTTCATGTCTTCACTAGAGTAACACTTTTACTTTCCTTCCTGTACATTCACAATTTGAATAACTGGCACAAGTCTAGCTTTTGGACTGTCTCAGCTTTTGACATGTCCTTTCACTAAGCTTAATCATCTGTAACTTTTTATTTAAAGTGGGAGACATGTGACTCTTCCTTTCACTTACACGTCAATAACCTTATAATGACGGTTATTGATTAGCCAAGTTTCAATACCATTGTGTTTCAGAAAATGAGGAGGCCCACAAAGATAGAAAGATGAGGGAATGGCTGCTTGGTGAAACAGTCAGAACATAACATTTATCAATTAACTTTGCTATCTTATATGGGCATGGCTCATGGTACCCCAAAACAATTACAAGAGTAACATCCAAAATCACTGATCACAGATTAAAACACATTTAATAATAATGAAAAAGCTTGAAATATTGTCGGAATTACCAAAATGTGACACCCAGACACAAAGTGAGCAATAGCTATAGGAAAAATAGTACCAATAGACTTGCTCACTGCAGGGTTGCCATAAATCTTCAATTTGTAAAATAAATAAATAAATAAATTAATTAATTAATTAATTAATATCAGTATCTGTGAAGTACCATGAAGTGAAATGCTATAAAGCCAGGAATGCATGTATTTTAATATCCGAACTCCAAAGATGTTTGAATCTCAAGTCTATTGGCACATTTTTAAATTCTCTTTATATTTTCACTTCTCTCATCTTGGATTCCACAAAACATCACTGTAATCACTTCATTGCATGTATTGTCCACTCTCTTCCCTTTGTCTCCTTCTCTGGCATTCTTGCCAGCAAAACGAAAAAAATTCAGTGCTAGTGAAACATAACTCCATGCCACCTCTACATTTACTCTCTAACAGATGAATTTGGCTGCAGTAAAATTCACAATCATTACTTACCAGTTCATAATCCACATTTCGAAGTGCCCAAGCAATACTGCTACATTTCTCTTGTACAATTGCTTTCTCACTTCTCACAAGAACTATTTTATAACTTCTCCTTTCTTCAACATTTATTCCATGCTTTCTCAAATAATTATTTCAAGTCTTGTTCCTTGAGAAAATAGAAGCAATCAAGTGAGAATATCTCAAAATCATATTGCAAAATTACCAACAAACTTCTTGCTATATTTGAAATACACCAGGTGTATTTCTGCCTGTGGACTTTTTGCCTATAAGGCTCTTTTTTAAAGTTTTTGCTAGGACTTGTTCCTTAACATTATTTAAGCCTCTGATAAATTGTTACTTTCTCAGAGAGATGCTTCCTGACTACTCCAACAAAGATGCGCCTTCAGGGATGCCTGGGTGGCTCAGTTGATTAAGCGTCCAACTCTCGATTTCAGCTCAGGTCATGATCTCAGGACTGTGAAATGGAGTCCCATATCAGGTTCCACATTGGGCATGGAGCCTGCTTAACATTCTCACTCTCCCTTTAGCCCACTCCATCACTCTCTCTCTCTCAAAAAAAAAAAAAAAAAAAAAAAAGCACCCATTCATTACTCTCTATTATTCAGAGGATTAGTTCTGTTATAATATTTATTAAGATGTGAAACTATATTATTTTGTTTTATGTCTTGACTTCTAGAATGAAAGCAAGGGACTTGCTCATCCTGTGTCTGAAGCACCTAAAACAGTGCATGAAACATAGATGCTCAGATACCTTTGAATAATTAATTAAATTATTATAAATAATTAACTAAAATAACATAATTAGTAAGGTAGTGAAAGATTCTCAAAACCTCTGGACTGAAAACAATCTTAATGAGAGAAAATAAATATCCAAATAAATAGATAGATATACCATGTTCATGGATTAGACTATATTGTTAAGAGGTTGATCAATGGATTTAACACAAGCTCAATAAAAATATATGCAAGCTTTTTTTTAATCTAGATATTGACAAGTTGATTTTAAAACGTGCATGCAAATATATAATAGCAAAAACAATCTTGAAAAAAAGAATAAAGTTGGAAGAAGACTTATATTACTGATTTCAAGGCTTGCTATAAATCTACATTAAACAAGACAGTCTGGTATAGATATAGGGTGGGGAAAATAGAGCTACCTTGGGGATCCCTAGGTGGCTCAGCAATTTAGCGACTGCCTTCAGCCCAGGGCGTGATCTTGGAGACCGGGGATCCAGTCACATATCGGGTTCCCTGCATGGAGCCTGCTTCTCCCTCTGCCTGTGTCTCTGCCTCTCTCTCTCTCTCTCTCTCACTCTCTCGAATAAATAAATAAAATGTTTTTTTTTTAATAGAGCTACCTTATGATCCATCAATCACACTAGTCAGTATTTGCCCAAAGAATACAAAACACTAATTCAAAGGGATATATTCACCCCTGTGTTTATAGCAGCATTATTTATAATAACCAAGATATCAAAGTAACCCAAGTGTGAGATAGATATAGATACACACACACACACACACACAATGGAATATATTCAGCCATGAAAAAGAATGAAATCTTGCCATTTGCAATGACATGAATGGAGCTAAAGAGTATAATGCTAAGTGAAATAAATCAGTCAAAGAAAGACAAATACCATATGATTTCATTCCTACATGGAATTTAAGAAACAAAAGACTAAAGGGGAAAATAAAAGAGAGAGACAAACCAAAAAACAGACTCTTAATTCTTTATTATGGAGAACAATGGTTATCAGGGAGGAGGGGGTTGGGGGATGGGTAAATAGGTGAGGGAGATTCAGGAGTACACTTGTCATGGTGTATGGTGTTTCGTGTATTGTATATCTGAAACTAATGCAACACTTTATATTAACTAACAAATTTAAATACAAACTTAAAAAGCAAAAAAAGAGAAAGAAAATGGAGATTAAAATAAAAATAAGATATCACTACACACCCACTAGAATGGTTATAATTAAAAAGATTGACAATACTGAATGTAGCAAAGGATATAAAAAAAAACAAGAATTCTCACACATTGCTTGTAGAACAATAAAATTATGTAATGGTTTTGGAAAAAGATTTGGCAGTTTCTTATATAGTTAAGTATATACTTTCCATATGACCCTGTATTCCCACTCTCCGATATTTACCCAAGAGATATGAAAACATATGTCCACACACAGCTTGTACATGAGTGTTCACAGCAATATTATTCATAAGAGGTGAAAATTGGAAACAACTCAAGTATCCTTCAACATCAGAAAGAATAATTTATGGCATAGTCAGTTAATGGAGTACTACTCAGCAATAAGAAGGAATTAACTACTAATTCATAAGTTGATAGCCATAATGAAATTGATATATCTTTTTAAAAAGTATTTAAAGAAGTCAGATTTTTAAAAGTACATATGGTAGAATTCAATTTATACAAATTTTCTAGTTATCTATTACAGTCTATTTCAAAACTTCACAGTTTAAGAGAAATTAAAATTAAGTATTTTGATCTCAAATCTGCAACTTGGGCACTGCATAGCTCCACTGGGACGGTCAGACACACTTCCAAGGTAGCGCATTCACATGGCTGGCAAATTGGTTTTGTATATTGAAATTCAGCCAGGGCTGTTGGTTAAGGTTCTCAATTTCTTTCCATATGGATTTTTCCATGGGCTACTTGGACTTCTTCACAATACACTAGCTGGGTTCTTGGCGTGTCCCAAGATTCAGAAAGCAGAAGCTGCCCATCTCATAAAGCATGGTCTAAAAGTTGGCACAGCATGACTTCCATCATTTCTATCAGCTAAGTTTTTATAGAGTCCTCCTATATTCAAAATTAGGGGTACAGATTCCTGTCTTGATGGAAAGAGTGTCAAAGAATATGTGGTCATCTTTAATCTACCAGATATGCAGTACTAGAATACAGAAAGCTAACCTATGCTGATAAGAATAAGAATAGTATTTGCTGTGGGGTAGAGAAAGTAGCAGGCATTGACTGGCAAAGCACATAAAGGAAATTCCTCAAGTGGTAAAAATATTCTCTATCATGATTAAAGTAGTAGTTACAGAGGTGTATAAATATGTCAAAATTCATCAGACTGTAACACTAAAGATCTATGTATTTCACTGTATGCAAATTTACCTCCATTTAAAAAATAACTTCCTTATGTGGAAGCAGGTTTCTTCTAAGCAAACATAGTCACCCTAACAGAAAGTTTAGAAGTAAGTTTATTATATGCTCTGAGTTCCATTGAGAAACTCTTCTTTGCTGATTATTTTTAAATTGCTCTAGTAAAAGAAATCAGAAAAATCCTGTTTCTTAAGTCATTTCAAAGCCATTTTTAGGTCAAATAAGCTCAAAACTGAAAATTCTGGGGAAAAATACTTTTACTCAGCATATATGTTAAGGTGACATGTATGCATATGTATACATGTATTCACACATACATAATTTGATTTGGATTATTTTTATTCTGTTTTTGCATTTGAGGCTTGAGAAAATTGAAGAAAAAAAATCCTAGCAAAGCCATTTAAAAATCAATTCAATTTCTCAAGTATATTCTTATGGTGACATCAGATTAAGAACCATTTTTTACATCCTAAACTTGGTGCCCTTGATGAGCTTTAGGAAGGATGAGTTCTTCAAGAGTTTCTTAAATCACAAAGTAACTACTGGACTATTAAGTATATTTTATTATACTTAATTCTTAATAATCATTGATCTGTATATAGTGCTAAAGGCAATTCCTTTAAAAAATTCCATTAACCAGAATATTCTGTTTTTTAGGAATTCTGGATAAAGAAAGAAGATAGCATAATAGAACTTTAAAACTGTAACCAGTTTTCATGACAGTTTACTTCAGTTGCAAAACTAAATTGGTATATATGTTTACTGAGGTCTTTAGCTGGAACCTGTGTGCCTTGGGTTAAAATCCTAGCAAGTTCTCTTTTGCTGAGCAAGTTTTCTTCATGCGATCCTGCCCTCCCAGCTAGGCAACTCAGTGGTTCAGAAATCAGTGTTGATGAGTTAGCTATTCACTATCTTCCAAGAGATTCTCCATTGAAACTATGCTTAGAGCTCTCTGTGACTCCGTCTTCCTTCTTTCGTAGGATCCCTTCCATCAAGCGACCTTCCTCTGAATACAGGTTCCTGCTATTGAATGTCATAGGTGAGTCCATGCTTGTGTTTGCAATTAGAGAAAAATAACACTTTTAACTCCATTCCATCATCTGTATTTGCAGACAGTGCTGCCCAGCACAAGAACGGTCATGTGCATGTGACTGTCTCCCTCTAATGCTGGAGCCCACATTATCATCTGCTGCTATGAATGCCCAAAGCAGGGTATGTATACCAAGGGTAAGCCACCAGAGAGAAGGCCTCGATGCCTCCTACTTCTTGGGAATCCTTTTTCATAACTCCTAGGCAGCCAGTAACTTCAGGAGTGCTTCATGAATATGCCCTAATGTAGTGTGCTACCATGTCTGTCCACTTCTAAAGTAAACCATCCCTCAAAATAATCTCTTTTCTCTCTTCACATCCTAATTCCTAGGGGAGTCCCCTGGTCCTCAGCATAATAAACTAAATAAGTCCTTCTAAAATAGAATGATTGATAGGTTTAGACTTCACAGGACTGCTTATAGAAATTGATTCCTAATTAATGGAAGAGTATCAAAAGTGTCAAAAGAAGGGTATGTATATGCATATTTTTTATCACAAGCCATGTGTTCCACACATATCTGGGATCCCATCTAAAAAGATTTCCCCTGTTTTGCCCCCATTCTGTTGGTTTACCAAAAGAATATGTTTCAGTGACTTGAAAGCCCATTCTGAAATTTGCCAATCAATAAAATACTTGGTTGAGAGTTGGTGTTTGGAGGGAAAATGGGTGGTGTAAGGATATTTTTATTTGTTTATATGAGATGATTGTGAAGTTCTGAATGAGCAGGGGTACTCAGTATGTCTGCATGTGTTTAGCCCTCCACTTTTTAAAATATCAAAATACCTTCATACTAGTTAATAAAGATTCACTGTCCCAAATCCCTTCAAGGACTTCCTGTTTCCCCCAGCCTCTGTCCCAGATCCTTAAACTTCCCTATGATCCAACAATTCAAGGGTTAATGTCTGGCATGTCATAGTAGGGTGCCTCTGAGCCCCTACTTCAATCCATTCTAATTGGTCAGTGCCCCCATGGCACTGGTTGGTTTTGATGAAAGCTGATGAGATCATATGATTGTATACTTTTTCTGCTAATCATTTGTGCATATAGAGTCAACTCTGAATTAGCTATATCAATGATTGCTAATATAAAACACAGCAAATCCAATTAAATGCTCTTCCATTTTACTTTGGAATGCATTATGTGATTTTCAGCAAGTTCAAACCCTTAACTATGGTTTTAAGCTAGTATCTAAAGTCAGTAATAGAAACTAATTTATTATTGTGTCCCAAATATCCAAGATAGCCAACACCCAAGGGAAAGTAAGGGAACGGGAATGAACAAGTAAGTATTGAGCATTTTCCTATATCAGGCTCTGTTATCTCATTAAAGTCTCATAAAACCCTCTAAGTATCATTATTCCCATTTTACCTATGGCAATTGAATGCTCAAAGTTGTATTTAATATCACACAGCTCTCTAAGCACAAGCACAGAAATGATCTATTTTATGCCTTTCCAAAAAAAATGAGAAATATGACTATGCCAATTTCATTTGAGGAAACTCAGACTCAGAGAGGTTAACTAGCTTGCTGAGGGCTAAACACCAATACGGAACAGAACTTAGGTGAGAATTGAGATTTTTAGACCCTTACTCCAGACTCCCACTTCCTGGGGAAATGAACTTGACAGTATCAAAATGACACTATTTGAGAAACATATTCCATTCAGACTACCTCCCCTACTTCAAGATAATGTCTTGGCCATACCAGAGCTCCTGCGTGCTTCCTCCCACCTTCCATCACCTTGGCATCAGTCCTTAGCAGAGCCTTATTATTGTCTGGCTCCTCTGCAGAGATTGCCCATGACAGTCTCAGAACTGTGGGTCAGTACACACACACACACACACACACGCACGCACACACGCACGCACGCACACACTCCCCTCTCCTCACTGCAACAGGATTTTTATTAGTTAGAATTTTAAAAGATCTTGGAAGCTTTCCCTTTTTTTTAAGATGGGATGTCATCTTTTGTTACGGACAGACTCCACCAGGCAGAAAGGAGAGTTCAATGTTCTCAGGCCGCTGTGCACTGGGAAAGGAAGCCTGTTCTTACCGGTATGCAAACTCTCATTCACCCCCTTCTCTGCGTAAACAAATTAATCTAATCATGAAAGGATGTGTTAAAAAGAAAGGAAGAGAGAGAGTGAAGGCGGGAGTAAAGAAAGACAAAATTGAGGAGGGGGAAGGTTAAGAATAAAGACTCCAAACAGAGATTGCCATGGAAGAAGAAAGAATGTTTCCCAGTGTAAAAGACTCTTCTTTCAGAAGAAAACTACTTCTGGCTGCAAAATAAGCCTCCTACTGTTAGACTATTTAACTCTATCCAGTCTCCAGGGGTCCCATCCAAATTAATTTCATTCCTTTGTCAGGATCCTCCCATCTTTAGTTACGGGTCTCCATCTGTCCCCTTTGAAAGACTGCTGGGCACTCAGCTTCAATATCCTTCTTCCCAGCTGCCTTGGACTTTAAGGACCAATCTCTCACACAGAAGCAGCTCATCCAGGGACTCCGGGAGTGAGAACTAATTGGCAAGGGCCATCCTCTATATTCCCAAGAAAACCCCAAACAAATGGAAAATACCAAGCCCGTTTTAAATAAAAAGCTATTCTTATAACTGTTAATTCCACAATTACCATGTTATGAGCACTGGCAATGAATCTGAATCTCTCCACTTATATTTTTCTCCAGCAAATCTGCCTTTAAGGAAGCAATCACATGTCAAATAATTCAATAAATCAAATTTGTATGAAATTATTATTTAGTTATTTAGCTAGCATCCCCAAAACAATAGAACCGTCTATAGTGTTTTAGTTTGAGGGCATAATTGAGATCATCTAGCCAGTCTCTTAATTTTGAGGTGAGAAAACCAAGGCATACAGACCCTGAAAGTTTTCCTGTTTCACTATCCAGTAAGTTAGTGGTGAAGCTAAGAATAGAAACCAGACCGGAGTTCTGGTCCAATGATCTGATCTCTTTGTTGTAAATCTGAAGATAGATAAAGCCAGAACAAGTTTACATTTCGAACAATGTGAAACACTTTTATATTTATAATAAGCCCACAAATATAAACACGCAACCACTTTTCAAACACCAGTTCTCTTTCTTTTTCACCACTCACATTTTGTGTTAAGAAATAAGAGCTATTCTTCATATAAATCTAGCAAACATTGAAAGGGAAATGTGCTGCCTCAGAAATCGTATACAATGGGCTTTATAGTCAATTCTACATGGAGTTTATCCACTCTTCTGTTTACCTTAACATTTTTCTTTTTTCCCTTACTATAGATAACTGTGTGTTGGCTAAATTAGAATAAAACAAAAAACTTCAACAACTTTGTAAAATGTTTTTTTACATGTATTATACATATAAATGTATTTTTCACAGTTTCCCCCAAATATCCACTGGTATTTAATAATGCCCCTATGCATACCCTCATTTAATTTTCTTCACCCACTTTTAAAAATCGGCTTGCTATCACTCTATATACTATCTTGTTTCTTCTACTCTATTTACATTTAACTCCCTTTCTCCTTTTCTGAATTATCTTCTGCCAAATACCCTCTAAATGTGATTCTTTCACCAAGTCTTTGCTCTGAACCCACTCTGGACAACAGTAATTTCATTTTCTTTCTTAGCTTTGCCCATTTGAAAATAAATTATCGCCTTTTTAAATTCTTCTTCCCAAAATTCTGTACTTAATAATTATCCATGATTACTTCTCCTTTGTCGACATACATAATTAATTACACAACCTGAACGCTCTGTCTTCCATTTAGTTTCAGGTTTAAGTTAATTTTGCAAACATTTACTGTCTCCTTATCTTATGCAAACCATTGTGCTAGGTTCTCTGTGGCATAAAAAAATAAGCAAATTGTATTCCTTCATCTCAAGGTAGTTATCTGTCAGTCTTCTCCAGGTAAAGCAGAGTTGATAAAGTGTCTACTTTATAGAGGTAGTTTGAGGAGTAAGCAAACTAATGTATGTAGTTCCCAGCATACAATAAGTTCTTAGTGTGTATTACTTGATACTATGTTACTTTTAGTGTTATTGACAAATCAGTTTTTGATCCTCCCAAGTCTGAAAACGCCAGGACAAAAATATATAGAATATAAGGCTAAATGTGTCAAGAGCAATAGGCAAGCTGGCAGACAGCATTCTAAACTAGTAATTAAACATCACCAGTAATGAGACATACTGATATCATTTACCTCTTGATAATGATGCGCTGAGAAGGGCACTTTACCTTTGTGATATTCTTGCTATATATAAATATATAGCCTGAATAAAATCATAAGCAAATATCAGATAAACCCAGAAAAAGAGGCATTCTACAAAATAACTGTTTAGACTCTTTCAAAAGTCTCGAGGTCATGAAAAACAGACTGGGGAACTGTCTCTGAAGAAAATTAAAGGAGCATGCCAGATGAAGGACCAGATAAAGGACATTACTAGGATAACTGCTGGAATCTCAAAAAAGGGTATGGATTAGTTAATGGTAGTATATCAATCCAATTTTCTGGCTCTGATCATTATGCTATAACTATTTAAGTCATTAAGATTTGGGGAAGCTAAATGAATGGTGTACAGAATTCTTTGCGCTATTTTTGCAAGGCTGAAATTATTTCAAAATAAAAGTTTTTCATTCAAAAAAAGAGCAAATAAAATACAAATGTAAGAAAAAGGAAAGTGAGAATTCTTCCTCAACACATGGATGAAAAGGAGAGAATGAAGTGGGTAGCAGAAGGATTCTGGAAGATAGCAGCATCTGAGCTAGGATTTGAGGCCACTGATATTGAGGAAAGGTATTCTATGCGAAGAAAAGAGCAGAATTACAAGCAGCTAACAAGCAGAAAGGAAGGTGTGTTTGGATAGAAGTAATCATATTCTTTTGGAATTCAATGTCTTTGAGGGGGAGTAGTCTGAGACAGGAGCCAGACTTGCATATTTTTCTATCTCTGTTGTAGGCTGTATAATGTGCCTCCCTGTCAAAATGTCCATATCTCAATCCTCAGAACCTGTGAATGTTACTTTGCATGTTATAAAATACTTTGTACATCTGATTAAATTAAGGATCCTAAGGGATTCCTGAGTGGCTCAGTGGCATGATCCCATGGTCCTGGGATCGAGTTCCGCATTGGGCTCCCCACGAGGAGCCTGCCTCTCCTTCCACCTGTCTCTGCCTCTCGCTGTGTGTCTCTCATGAATAAATACATAAAATATTTTTTTAAAAAGATGCCCTAAACATCTTTAAAAAAAAATTAAGAATCCTGAGAAGGGGAGAGGATCCCAGATTATACAGGTAGGCCCAACAGAATCACAAGGGTCCTCATGAGAAGGAAGAAAGATTCAGTGCAGGAGGATATGGAACAAAGTGAGCAGAGGTTGGAGCAACAGGCTTGGAAGATGGAAGAAGAGGCCATGAGCCCAGGAATCATATGGCCTCTTATAGCTGGAAAAGACAAGGAGGCAGGTTTCCCTTTGAAGTGTGCAGAAGAAATACTGTCTTGCAAGCACTTTTATTTTAGACTTCTGAACTCCAGTACTGTTAAGAGAATAAATTTGTGTTGGTTTAAGCCACTAAATTTGTGCTAATTTGTTACAGCAGCAAAAGGAAACTAATACAGTCTCTATTACCTTCCTTGGGGCCCATTTTGTTTTTATTTCCATTTGGACTACTATTTTAGCCTCCTATCTGTTCTCTCGGCTCTGTTTTCCATCTCTCCTTTCTATTAAATGAGGTTTAATTTATTTTTCTGTCAAGCCCTGGATTGATCATGTCATTCCTCTAAACCAAAGCTCTCAAGGGTGCCTAGTACTTGCTAAAAAACATTCATGCTTACTATCCTGGCATTTAAGAATCTGGCCCCAACACATACTTTTAACTTCATCTGGGTATCTCTGCAGCATTAACTTTTCACCCAGGCAAATAAATTTTGTCATGGTCTCTGGGGCTCTCTTCCTGCATTTCAGAATGCCAGTTTTAAAGGTCCAGATCATGTTCCCACTCATTCATATTCTAGCCCATAGTGATGTCTGTCTCCACCAAGTGACTACAGTCTTTACTGATTGTTTTCCAAAACCCTCATATTGGAGGGCCCAAAGTAAAGAGCCTTCAAAATTTATGAGCAGCTTAATATCTGAGAATTGAAACATGGAAAAAATCCAAGTAAATTGCCATTTGAAGACATGATTCAGGATTTTGTAAATATGTATAAATCTGGGATGCAGATTTAGAAAACACTCAAGGCAATAGAAGTCTGTAAAATATGGTGGGGAGAAGGGCTTGGGGCTAGGGTAACTGAGTAATGGGCATTAAGGAGGGCATATGATAAAATGGGCACGAGGCATTATATACAACTGATGAATCACTGAACTCTACCTCTGAAACTAATAATACACTATATGTTAATTAATTCAATTTAAATTAAAAAAATAAGTGCATAAAATAGAATTCGGGAAGACTAAAACTAATAAAGAAAAATGTTCCAGACAACATGCTATAATGCTTAAGTGGCTCCGTGCTCATGTTTTCTGGATTCAAAACCTGGATCTATCACTGGGCAGTTTTACTTCCATAACTGGGATCACTGTCCATTATAATAACTGATTGTCATTGTCAATAATATAATTATAAGCAAATTTTCTGATTATAGTACATAGTTTCACACATAGATCTTCCTACCAAGAGAGAATCTACCAGCAAGAAACGTGGTTCCTGGGATCCCTGGGTGGCACAGCGGTTTGGCACCTGCCTTTGGCCCAGGGCGCGATCCTGGAGACCCAGGATCGAATCCCACATCGGGCTCCCAGTGCATGGAGCCTGCTTCTCCCTCTGCCTGTGTCTCTGCCTCTCTCTCTCTCTCTCTGTGTGACTATCATAAATAAATAAAAAAATTAAAAAAAAAAAGAAATGTGGTTCCCATTATAAATTTCTAAACTGGCATTTGGGTTCATACATTACCCTTTTGAGAATTTAGTTAGGTAGATCACTTAGGCTAAGTTCGAAATCACATAAACCAGCTAGAAAAAAATCAGTTGGAGAAAATTCAAAAAGAGAAAGCCCTTCTCCAGGAGCTGGAAGATTTGGAATTGGGTATTTAAAGATTCACAGAAACCAAGATGTTTCCAGAAACCAGTGCAGACACATTTTCTGTTAAACACATTGGTGTACATGAAATATCCATGTGCCCACATTGAATGCTCACCTGTAATTTTAACCATTTAGCCAAGATTGTGCATATATGCAAAATTATTTAATAATGTCTATTAAATTGATGTTTACATCCTGCATCCTGTACCATGTCCACACATGATATAGAAAAGAAATACATTAATTTTTTAAATAAGTTTGACCGATTGAAAGGCAATGTCATTGTTTTTTAGTAGGGGACAGTATTTACCACATATGTAAATAAAAGCATTTAAATCTTAAAAAAAAAAAAAAAAAAGCATCAATTTACTGCATCACTCTGGCCAGTGACAATAACTTTGCATTATTTGCATCTGAATTATTTATACTGGTTGTCTATAATGATCAAATCCACCAGATTATCACTCAATTTCTCACTGTAATTTGCATAGATAGCCTCTTTGTGCACCTGGCATTGTGCCTGAAAGTGTGGGGCAGCTGCTCCATTGAAAACAATAACAGCTGTGAAGCTTAAATCATTTCATGTTTTAGTAAGATGACAACAACATGATATGCAAGCAGCAGACGGGAAATTCCTTTTGGACATTGCTTGTTGAAAATGCAGAACAGCAAAGAGCCATGCAATACAGTGATGTACCTTAAACTCTGCAGATGGAAGCCAGTGATACTCTCAGAAAAACCTGGTGATTCACAGATTCATAGAGTTGTCAAAAGCATGTTATCTTAGCACATACCTTAAATCCCTGAAATCTCATGCCTAAATGATACCAGAGAGAACTAAGTAGCACTTCTTAGCCTGATTCATAATACGCTCATATTATGGTATTGAGTCACATTAATTAATGTAGCAATGAACACTTTTGAAAAGATTTTATTTATTTATTCAACAGAGAGACAGAGATACTGACAGAGAGCAGTATCAGGGAGAAACAGGCTCTCTGCTCAGCAGAAAGCCTGACTTTGGGCTCAACCCCAGGACCCTGAGATCAAAAGCCAAGATACCTAACTGACTGAGCAAGACCTGAGCCAAAAGCAGATACCTAACTGACTGAGTCACCCAGGTGCCCCTATGAACACTTTTTGATGAAGTCCTTTTATATTTTTTTTACTCAAATTCTCTTTTTGGTACATAATATCCCAAACTCCAAGATATGTACATAATGAAAGAAAGAAAGACAAAGAAAAAAAATATCCCATGCTTATTTGCATAATTTCTCATTGCATTATAGTAGCATATCACTGCAAATGAGTACAACTAATTACATGAAATCAAAGTCATAAAATTCTGTCTTTAGAAAGAAGGTCACTCAACACAGAAACCTACAGATTACCAGGAATTCAGAGGCAGTGGAGATTGACAAATTCAACAAGTGCTCTAGCTGACCTTTAAATGATTTTGATGAAGAAAAGGGCAGCTCCCTTAAGTAGGAGAAAGAAGTGCTCACCTAACTGAAATTATTTGGCAGGCACTGAGCTGGGTCTTCTGCCTCAAGTGAATCTCAAGTAACCTGTCTGAAGGCCTGTCCTTCTATTTTTGATTTTGAAAGCAAAAGACCACTGTTTCTATCCAAATATCTCAGTCAGGACACTACCTCCCTAGGTATCACCAGGATCCTTTGAAAATCTAATCTTGAATTCTCTCTAATCCAGTATAAGTTATTTTTTTGTTTAAAAATCACCAATGGATTCCCATTGTCTCTAGCATGGAATCCTAACCCTTCATGACATAGTCTTCGACACTCTGGCCTTGACATATCTTTTCTTCTTTCTCATTTTTTAAACTTTGTTTAATGAAGATTTTCCAATTATAAAAGTAACATTTATGTATAATAAATTAGAAACACAAAGAAGTATATATATTAAAAAATTAAAACCCAGAATTAACCACTATTATTCATATTTAATTTTATTTCCTAACAGTTGCTTTTTACAATGTATATATACATTCTTTCTCTTACTGTCTTTATTCTTTTCTATATCAGGTTTTACTCTAAGCACTTTCATGAATATTTTCAGCCCAACTACCTGGGAATTCATTACAAAAAATCATAATAAAACCACTTTAGTCTATAAATTATTAAAGAGAATAATACTTTTTATGTTAGCCAACATTCCCCACTATTTTCTTTTCTTCCTTGGGATATGAATGTTAGAGAAAAATCCAGGGAAAAAGTCCAAATCTTGACTTTTGAGCTTAAAAACCCCAGTTTTTTGAGGATCTTATGATATAAACTTATACCATAAAGTTCTAGAGGTTTATTAGGGCAACCAACTTGCCTGGTTTGCCCAGGACTATCCTGGTTTAAAAAATGAAAATCTCATCTTCTAAGAACACCCTCAGTCACAGGAAAATCAATACAGTTGATCATCCCAGCAAGAGCCAGCTTTTCTGTTTAAGTGAAATATCCCATGGTCTTGGAAAGCAAGAGTCCCTGAGACAGGGCCATGTGCCTTGCCAGCAGTCAAACCCTAGAAAGACTGATTCAATTGCAGGTAGGTGAAGGAATTTGAGAGCGGAGAACCTACTCTTCTCTTCTTTCCTTAGTAGTACCCAGAAAACAGTTAGTGGTCAAGAGATCAAGAGGGAAAATTCTGATTGTCTGCATTTTTCTGCTTGAGAAACAGGAAATGGGAAAGTTTAGAAGTATGGGGAGAACAACAAAGGAAATGGTGGCTCAGGGAAATGTGAAAGGCACTGACAATGGACAGCAAGTACAGCATAGCAGTGGCCCTATTGAAGGTAGAAGCCAAGGCCAGTCAACACAACCATATCCCTGCCTCTGACTATCCAACAGCCTCACTAAGGGGCACATGACAGGGTCCTCAAAATGATTGGCCATGGATTCTCTAGAGGATATTTGAAAAATACTGATCTAGTTGAACCTTCTAATTTTATAGATGAAGAAAGAGTCCCAGAGGAATAAAAAGTTACTCAAGATTATTCACTTATTAGAGGACACAGAACAAAACCCAAGATTCTATACTGATAATGGTCACAAATTGCTTGAAATGATATACCTTATAGGACCTGTTTCATGGGTAGAAATAGAAATATATCCAGGGTACTAGGAACAGTGTGGGATCTTAAAATTTTACCCTACTTACTAACAAATGAGCATGTTACTATTTCTTGGATGCATGAGGTCCCTGAGTTGGAAGCAAAGAACTCTGTTACTCACAGTAAAAGTAGTGGCAAGCTTCATGGCTACTTGCTTCAGGTCCTCATGCTCCCAAGTTTCATGAGGGCAACTCAAAGGGCTCATGATGGATGCCTGCAAACAAAATGGCTTGCATTTAGAAGACAGAAATGCTAAGCTTGGGGATTCACCACTTTTGTAGTAAACAGCAGTAAGCCAGCCTTGACTTTGGGGAATATGGTACCTCATCTCTCAAGATTCCTTGCTGCAAACACAACTCTGATAAATGGTCTGTTAAAGAGTGGGAAAAGCCTTGCCTTCTTGGTATACCCAGCAAGAATGTAAAAGGAAGCTCAAGGCCCATGCCAGATTTTCTCTCCCAATAACTATCATCTAAACTAAATGGAGGAACAAACATGCATGATTATACGGCATAATACTGCCCACTAGTTTTCCCATTCTTCCAAAGACTGAGATTTGATTCACCACATTATAGGAAATAAATGTTTCCCAAACATTGTGGTACTTTCTAAATACTTTATGTATTTTATAAGCACTTATTCCACATATCAGTCTTAAATGATGGCTGTTTAACAAGGGTGATATTCCAAATATCTAAAATGGGCACCAGTCAATCAGAACAGACACTTGCTATAAATAACAAGTATACATCATGATTATAGTAGCTACTAAGTTCTACTAAGACTGAGCTTATGCTTAACTTAGAATACAGAAAATTGAACACCAAAAATTTGTTAGAGTACATAAAAAATGTATAGCATTTGCCTAGGGATAAAGCAGATATGTGAATGCCTGTTAGTGATCACAGTCCCAGTCTGTTTGATCTAATTCAATTGGAAGTCAATCCAGAAAATAACTTTGTGGCTCAAAAAAACCCTGTTATTTTCCCAACTTTCAAATGAGTATGAGGAAACCTGTTTGCATAGAAATTAGGTTGTTTGGAAGGCCAGAGTAAAGTATGACTTCAGCTAAAAGGAATATTCTAGGGAGCAGCTCTTTGAAAAAGGTCAAAACATTCTTTTAATTAACAAAAAGGTAAAATAATTTTTGAAGATGTTTTTATAGTCTTGAGGAAGTATTATGAGGGACTAAAGCTCTAGGGACAACACAATGGCACTTAAATGCTTCTTTTACATATTGTCAATGGAGTCTATCTGGTTATTCTCTCCAGGAGGTAAGATATAATTGACAGTGTGAAAAATTTCCTCCCAAAATTCTGTTATTTTCACTCTCATTTGGAAGAAATGCTAAGGCCCACACATGGCTCACAGCCACTCAATCAGCCACTTACAATCCTGGAAACATCTCAAGGAGAAAGTTCTTGCTTACTTTCCTCTAATCCTCTCAAGGAAAATTATTTTACCATTTGTTTCTTTTTTTAAAGTTTTTATTTTAATTCCAGTTAATTAACATATTACCATCTGTTTCTTGGGAGTAACAGCAACTACATCTTGCCTCATGGCCCTACGATCCCAATGACAAAGTCACAAATGACCTAATTTGGTGAGTGGAAAAACCACGGTACAAAAATGAAGAGCTTTCAGATGCATTAAGTGCCAGCTAGATGGTAGAATGATTTCTGAACAATGATCTGGAGGGCTATGTGAATTCAAATTATCTGGACAATTATCTCACGTTTCTAATGCACAGATCTAGAACCTCTGAGTCAGCAGAGAGAGCCAAGAAACAAATCAAAGTATGTCTCAAGTCTTCATTATACCCTTGCCACTACTTTATTACCAGTCCTAAAATATACAGAAGCACATTTACTAAGTAATGGGCATGATGTAAGGCATTTTCACATGTTGTATCATTTTATCCCCACAATAACCCTATAGGGTGGCTTATTATTTCTCTTATGCTGATAACAAAAACAAAAGAACAAATCATACCTTATGAACTCTACAGAATTTTATAATTGTAAAAGCTGAAAGGGAACTATTTTAATTTCAGCATGCATATTTGGGTTTTACTATTTTTAATTTATTTTATTTTAAATTGTGTGTTGCAACCTAGGGATGGAAGAAAGGAGACTATAATCTTTTTAGTATTTATGAATTCTAAGGATCTTAACTAGCCCTGGTCAACTGCAAAGTTTGCTGATATATTGGTTTCCTGTGGCTTTTGTAACTATTATCACAAATGGGGGCCTAGGACAGTAGAATTTTTATTCTATCACAGTTCAGAAGGCCAGAAATATGAAATCAAGGTGTCAGCAGGGCTGCACTCCTTCCAAAGGCTCTAAGAAAGAATCTTTCCTTGCCTCTCCCAGGAAGATCTGGTGGCTCCAGGTATTCCTTGCCTTGTGGCTACCTTATTCCCATCTTTGCTTCCATCTTCACAAGATCCCCTTCTCTGTGTCTGTGTCTTCTCTTCTGTCTCTTATAAAGATACTTTTCATTGGCTCTAGGGACCATCCAGATAATCCAGGATGATTTTAACTCCAGATCTTTAACTTAATTACATCTGCAAAGACCCTTCCCAATAGGGTCGCATTCATAGGTTCTGGGGGTTAAGACCATGGACATACATTCGGAGGTCTACCAATCAACCCACTACAGGTGGGGTTAGACAAAATAATTTGGCTTCTGCTCTTCTATTATAATATTTACAAATAACTAATAAAAAGGCAATCTGAAAATCAACAAGTCATGTAAACAAAACTCAATGAAGACAGAGGTACTGTGCTTTCTTTTTTTTTTTTTTCTCTGCTGAATCCTAAGTGTCTGGCACATACTAGATGCTCAATAAATATTTGTTGAATGAAGGAGCTTAGGGCTCATATATGAATATCAGGGTGGAAGGAGAGTTCTAGAAGCATTTGAGCTAGCTTTCATTGATGAGTTGTTTCTGACTATAGCTATGAAGCAAACTAGGATCTCAATTCTCAGTGACAAGACAGAGAATAATTAGGAATACCTGGAAAGGCAAAAAAAAAAAAAAAATAGGTTGGCTGTAAAGTTTGTTTCTGTGAAGCCAGAAGTCAAAATTGTAATGTCCAAAGAGGCATGGTAGATACCAGAATTGTGATCCACTCCTGAATGTAGTTTGTAGAATGAGTTTCTCAAGTGAGGATACCTAGATAAGTTAGGTGTGATATCATGTGTGGGTTGATTTTTGCAGATGAAGATGCCAACGAGAGATAGTGACATTCCTCCAGAGCTATCAAGAATTAAGAAGCATCAGGATCCCAGTCAAGAGTACTGGAGCCCAGGGCTAAGATGGCATTCCCAACATTTAGGAACAATTACAGTGCTGTTAAAAAACCAATACAGAATCCCAATTTTGCATACTGGAGAAATTTGGTGGGTGTTCAGATAAGTCTATGGCTTAATAGGCTGAATACCTGTAAGTTACCACACATATATCACTAGGATGAGGAGTGTATTCTTTTATGGCCTGCTCTGTCCAGGATCTTAGCTTTTTTTTTTTTTTAAATTAGTTTCATCAAGCTTAGGAAATGATGGTGCTAAGCCACCAGAAGAAGATCCTCCATGTTAGCAGCTAGACTGGACAAGGAAAGAACAGATACCTTCAGCAGACGAAACTATAGAGTCAAGTGTATTCCAGTCTGAGAAAACACATGATAGAATAAGAACCAGGAAGAGACAAAACTTGTTTGAAAAATGGTAGCTAATGCAGCTAGTAGTTTGGGAAACAAAGCTGTAATGTTCTGTAGAAGCCAGTTGTGGATAAGGAAATTAAACTAATTTAAAAAAAAAAATCTCATTGAATTTTTCAGCAACCTTTCAAGGTTTCCTCAAAGAATAAGAAATTAAAGCTTAGCTGGGTTAAATTACCTTGCTTAGGTTTAATTCAGTGAAGCAGACAGAATTCTAATCCAGGGCTGTCTTGACTTCAAATGATAGGCAGTCTCCATGGGATGTGAGATTAGATCTGTGTTTCCCCTTCAGAATGTGAAAGAGACCCCCCCCCCCCCCCCCCCCGCCAGCTGTGATTAGTGAAATTAACAACACAACAATGCACATATGAAAAGACAGCATAGATAGGTAGACCCATTAGAAGATTATTGCAATGATCTAGGTATAAGAAGAGAAGTCCTATACTAAAATAACAATAGGAATAACATAATATGCTATGTTGGCCAAAGTCAACACTCTATCCCAGAAATCCAAGTGATATATTTATTTTAACTTTTCTTTTTTTTTTTTTTTAGATTTTATTTATTTATTCATGAAAGACACACAGAGAGAGGCAGAGACACAGGCAGAGGGAGAAGCAAGCTCCATGCAGGGAGCCCGATGTGGGACTCGATCCCAGGTCTCCAGGATCACACCCTGGGCCGAAGGTGGGGCTAAACTGCTGAGCCACCCCAGCTGCCCTATTTTAACTTTTCAAAAAACGTTTATTTAATGTTTTTGGGAGATAAGATAGAAGAAAAGAGGAGCCACTTAAAAGGATTCAGACATTTAAGCCTCATTCCTGTTTTGGAAAATCACTGCTTTGTTTTGTTTTGTTTTGTTCTCTATTAATGAATATGGAAAGATTTTAAAATATCAGAGAATTCAACATTCAACTTCAAATTAATGAGGGTCATGTATTAAGTAATTCTCCTGCTTCCCAAAATGGCTTGATGATTTATGAATGACATAGAGACAGTAAAGTTTTCAAATGAAAGGTGCTATATCAATTGAAAATATTTACAGTATCTTTATTGAAATAAAGCACAGCAGTGAGGTGCTCTGTAGTTCATAAATGTGGACTGTAATTTAGGAATTGAAATCTGTTTTTATAATTGATTTTTTCTAATGTCAATTGTACAGACGGATAAAAATGGCAATTCATGAGCAACTCATAGTTCATTCAAATTTCTTAATCATTAAAATATAAAATTATTACAGAATCAGAAATATGAATATTAACCACTATTTCCAGACTCTAAAGAGAAATCTCACTGAGTGAATGAAGCATTACTGTGGACCTGACCCAGAAGAGCAAGGCTCAATAAGAAGGAAGAAAACATCAGTTGGGAACATGGGTTTTGGGGTCAGAATGTCCTCAGTTTTAATCCCAGCTCTGATACTTACTAGCATTGTGTCCTTAGCTATTTCCCTAAGTTTTATATCCCCTTATCTGTTATTCCTATCTTAGAGGGTTGCATTAAGAATTAAATGTAGTAATACATTTACAATATTTTTTTCTTTTTTTTTTTAAGATTTTATTTATTCATGAGAGACACAGAGGGAGAGAGGCAGAGACCAGGCAGAGGGAAAAGCAGGCTCCATGCAGGGAGCCCGATGTGGGATTCAATCCTGGGACTCCAGGATCACGCCCTGGGCCAAAGGCAGGCACTAAGCTGCTGAGCCACCCAGGGATCCCTACATTTACAATATTGTTCAGCAAAGTGCCAGGCACATTTTAAGAGATTAATAATGGGAGTTGTCATGCTTAGTGAGATTTTTCTTTCTTCCACTGCATCACTGTCCTTGGAGATGCAGGATATTTGCAAAAACTAGCAATTACACTCGTACTGGGATACTTGTTTTCTAAAGTATTCAATGAAATATCCTTCATCCCATGCTTCAGTAACTTTCTTTCTTCATCTGTTTTAGAGACTGAAAGTCTAAGTAATTCAGTGCATCTAGGAGTAAAAATTAAGCGAGGTGTATTGATTGCACCTAGGGTGTGCTGTCCATAGGAAGAAGGAGTAGAAATGACAGAGGAGCCATGGGAATGATAGATTCTGGTGGTTTCTCATACATGAGGTCAGACAAGGGGAAAACACAGATGGGTTCAAATTATCAAGAGTAATTTCTCTTCACATACAACAGAATCAGGCAAGAAATCAGAAACAAGTTCTTTTCCAGCCCAGCAGATACACAGCAGGTAAGTAACTAGTAAGCTCTATAAATCACATGCCCTCTAAGAGCCAAAGACATTCCTCCAAGTCCTAGGTGAATGGTGAAGGGGGCCAAGGGAATCCTACACTAGTTGAATACAAATATCAGGCCTGGTTGGCATTTCCTCACTTAGAGAAGAAACCAGAAAAAGAACAAGCTAAGGCCCAAGAAAGAATCTGCAAGATAAGAAAAGGGAAACACTACCCAATTAAAAAATGAGCAAAAGATCTGAACAGACATCTCACCAAAGAAGATGTACAGATGGCAAATAAGCATATGAAAAGATGCTCAACATCAAGTGTGATTAGGGAAGTGAAAACTAAAACAACAAGGAAATACTACTACATAGCTCTGAGAATGGGTAAAATTCCAAAATTTAACAATATCAATTACTGGTGAGGATTGGAACAACGGGGGCACTCATTCATTGCTGGTGGCAATTCAAAATGTTACAACCACTTAGGAAGACAGCTTGGCAGTTTCTTAGAAAGGTAAACATAGTCTTATCATATAATACAACAATCACACTCCTTGGTATCCCAGTACTCATATTCCCATCTGACTTAAAAACTTATGTCCACACAAAAACCTTTATGTAAATGATGATAGCAGCCTTATTCAAACTGCCAAAACCTGGATACAACCAAGATGTCCTTCAATAGGTAAATGGATAAACAAACTGTGATATAATTATTCAGTGATAAAATACAGAATATTATTTAATGATAAAATAAGCTATAAGAGATATTGAGCCATATAAAGACATGGGTGCATATCTTAAGTGCATAGTGCAAAGTGAAAGAAAACATTCTGAAAAAGCTACACACTGTATGATTCCATTATTAAACTACAGAAACAGTAAACAAAACAGTAGCTGCCAAGAGTTCAGGAGCTTGACAGAGAGGGTTAAATAGGTAAAGCACAGGGGATTTTTTAATGAGAGAACTGTTCTGTATGATATTCTACTGGTGAACACATGGCATCATGCATTTGTCAAAACCCATAAAATTTTACAGTACACAAAAAAAAAAAAATTTTACAGTACAAAGACTGAACTTTGATATATACAATTAAAGGGGTGCCTGAGTGGCTCAGTCAGCTGGGCATTTGACCCTTGGTTTTGGCTCAGGTCACAATCTTGGTTGTGGGATCCAGCCTGCATCCAGCTCTGTGCTCAGTGCAGAGTCTGCTTGAGATTCTTTGCCCCTCGCCTTGCTCATGCATTCTGTTTCTCTCTCAAATAAATAAATAAGATATTAAATACATATATTTTAATTTTTTAAACTATACAATTAAAATAGTCATTTATATTATAAGGGGATCCCACGATGAAATGCAGACTACAACAAAATGATCTAACTATATTATAAATATATGAAACAACCTCATTGAAGGGAATGAGGGAAAATACACTGACCTAAGTAACTTTGAAAATGAGTAGATTCTCTAAAACTAAAGGAATAAGGTGCTTCACAGAAGCACTATACTCTGATAAAATTGTATTCATTAGAGTTCTATAAACAATTCTGGAATCACTATGCACATACACTGGAATTGAACAGTTAAGTAAATTAAAAGCAGATAGTAGGATTCAGGTGTATAACTTTTGAAGTAGGAGATTACAGACAAGCAAGGAGAGAAGTCTAGAATGATCCATAAGGTAATGGATTGTAGTTGAAATCATCAGAATGAATTCATGTCTAGTTTAATATGTAGATACATCTGGATATATAGAGAAATATATAGATGTAGATATAAGTATGGGTTAGCAGGCACACACATATATCTTCATTCCATACCTGAGAAGGCCTAGAAGCATTGACATCTTAGTAACAATGAGCACATCTTGTCCTAGATTTTGTTTTCTATTACCATTCTCTTAAGAAATTTACAAAAGAACTTGGAGTACTCTGTAATACCAGAAAATAAAAAGTGCTAAAAAATAAAAACCCCACAATGATGAGATATGTCAAAAAGACATGAGCCAATTGAAAGAGTTCCAATGATGAAACAATTTTTACAACACAAATAGTATTAAATCATAACCTAAAGTATAAATGAAATAAGCATGAGTCCATATTGATATAAATTGATGGACTGGATGGATGGATGGATGGAGAACAGACAAGTCATCCATGCAGAAAAATTCCAAATAATTTGTGTAGATTCTTCCTTTGAGGAGAGGCAACTACACCTTAAGATAGCAATTTCCTTCTGAAGAATACATTATGAAAAGGGAGGAAAAAGAGAAGTTTTGTAGTGGAAAAATTGACAATTACCTCAGCCAGGTTATCAAGATTAATATCAACAGTAACAAACCATGTTGATGTACCCTTGATACAGTATTATCAGAATGGCACTTCTTCCTCAGAACCTATAACCTCAATCTAATCATAAGACAACTCTCAACTGAGAAACATTCTACAAAATATCTAACCAGAACTCTCCAAATATGTCAAGGTCATCAAAAACAAGGAAAAACTGAGAAACTGGCATAGCCAATAGGAGTCTAAGGAGACATGATAATTAAATGTAATGTGGTATCCCAGATAAGATCCTACCCTGAGTTAAACATTTAGCCTCCACCTACATCTCTAATCTTGGGAGTTAAATAGAGTTCAGGGAATCTTCCATGGTTCATAAAACACCAAACCCTGCACCTCAGGCTATGTAGGCTGCCAACTATGAGAATCTTGCACTCTGCACTTTTTATTTGAGACTGAAGAGACAAGTTTGCCTCTTGGCATCCCCTGTGCCCACCACACACACACACACACACACACACACACACACACACACTTACTTGGGATGTGAGTGCACTAAACACTGTCTGCCCACTGTTTACTGCACTTAGCAGTTTTGTGTTTATTTTTCATTCCAGAGTTTGGAGTATTTTCTAATCTCATCAAAGAAAAGTTTGTTATTTCTCATCCTCCTCTTTTTTGCAGTTGGTTTTAATATGTACATAGGGACAGAAAAATCCTTATTTCAATGTCTTTAACCAGAAAGTCCAATATTACCTTATTTCAAAAAAAAAGTAAACATAAAAAAGTTACCTGCAATGCACAGCATCCTTTCCCCTCATTTACACTATTGTATTAATTTTTACATTTTAAGACCAAGTAGATTACAATGGTATTTTGTAGTACATTTTGAACTTTAAAGCAATGAGAATAGTAATTCATATATGCATTTTAGCATAATAGCAACTGCTGAAACAAAAGACAAATTGATCTATGTTTCCTGTAAAATTTTGTCAAGCTTTTGCTTAAAAGCAAGGAATTCTAAAAGATTGACATGTAATTTCTTTGAGATTCCGTGTAGGCTTTCTAATAAAATTCCCATATTTAAGTGTTTGCATTATCTTAAGTAGTACTTTTCCATTAAGTTGCTTATATCTACTATGTGTGAGGTATTGAGTTTCAGGAACCAATTGAATTTGACTTTTATTTACTTATTCATATATTTTTTAAGTTCAATTTGCCAACATATAGCACATCATTAGTTTCAGATGTAGTTTTCAATAAGTCTTCATTTGAGCATAGCACTCAGTGTTCATTGCATTACCTCCTTTATGCCCTCCTTAATGCCCATCACCAGTTATATCTAAAATTTTGTTGAAAATAGCACTTAATATTTGATATTGCCATCAAATCCTCCTCTCCCACAATTCTTTTTTGGTAAAACCACTTCTTTGCTTTCCCATGTGCCCACTTGGTATACATTAAATAAGAAGTCTTAAAAAAATAATGTGCTACAGACACACTGCAGCAAGTTTGTGATTTATATTTACAGCATTTATCTACTAAAGATGCTTTGGAAAATAAAATAGTAATCAAGATCCTTTTTTATTTTTATATTTTTTAAAGATTTTATTTGTTTATTCATGAGAGACACACAAAGAGAGAGGCAGAGACACAGGCAGAGGGAGAAGCAGGCTCCATGCAGGGAGCCCCACATGGGACTGGATCCAGGATCACACCCTCATCTGAAGGCGGAGCTAAACCGCTAAGCCACCATGGCCGCCCTCAAGATCCTTTTTTAAAGCAAAGTATACAGTCATGAGGCTCAAATATCACAATCCTCTGTAAGAAAGATTTAACTGAAAAGCTATGAGAATTTTTTATAACTTTCTACTTATTCCCAAACCTTCTATCCCCTTTAATAAGTAAAGTTAGCTCTATGTTAGCCTTCTTCACAATGTTTGAGCAGCAAACACTGCTGTCAGAGCAGTGTTGGATGCATGGACCTCTTGGGGCTAGGGGAGTGTGTGTTCTGGGTAGATGGTGCAAGTCTGCATGGTCTCCTGGGGAAGGGTACAGAATGTTACCCAGGCCCTGCCCTCTGACCTCGCGCATCTGTGCCCATGCCTCGAAGTTTCACTCCACCACAGTAGACATTGCTAGTTCTATCGTCTTGGTCTTTGTGTTCTTCCTCCTCCTGTTTTCTTCATCAGAATTTTATTTTAAATACGTTTCAATTTCAGAGGGAATATTGTTTTAGCAGCATTTATCTCTAAGATCACCATTTCATCTAAACTTAGTCATAGTATGTATGATCAAGTGGTCAGGAAGACTCTAAGATCTGGAGCCCGGTGAAGAGTTCAAGCCCCAGAACCACCCCCTCCCAGGCAGCACCTGCAGGTGTGCCTTGCTTTCTTCTCGCTTCAGGGGAGGAGGAAGATAATAGCATTGACCTCGAGGAGTGAGGGAAAGGATAACATGAATTAATATAAAGTCCCTGGTACCTAGTAATCTTCTAATATAAGTTGGCTATTACAGTTCTATCATTACACATTTCTTCTGAATTGTCTTATACCTTCTTTTAATTTTTAAGCTTCTTGATTTTGCCATTTTATTTTCTTTTAAATCATTTTAATTTTTTCTTATTTACTATTTTTATGCCTTTGTAATCTTTTAGTCTACCCTTTCAAAGTTTTAGGGTTTTTTATTTTTTGTTTTTTTAGTTTCTTTTGCTCATTTTTTAAACTGCATCATTGTAGTTAACTTTAGTTCTTTTATGGTTGCATTTGTTTTATTCCTGAGCCTTTTTGCATTTTTTCCCTTTATATTTTGCCGCTTTATTTATTGAACACTTAATTTTTAAGCTTCTAGGGAATTGTTGTTTTTATTTTAACTGTATTTTGTTTAATCATCGGTATCTCCATGTTTTAAATATCCTCTATTTGTCCTTTTATTCTTTCTCTTTTTTACACTTTAGTCTCAATTTCTGTTCTCAACCTTTTGCTTCTGTGAGTTCTTCTATTCCTAATGTCCTCATTATTTTTTTAAGATTTTATTTATTTATTTATGAGAGAGAGAGAGAGGCAGAGACACAGGCAGAGGGAGAAGCAGGCTCCATGCAGGGGGCCTGACGTGGGACTCGATCCTAGGTCTCCAGCATCACGCCCTGGGCTGAAGGCAGCGCGCTAAACCACTGAGCCACCCCAGCTGCCCTGTCCTCAATTTTTTCACTTTGAACCTTCAGTGCTCATTTCTTACAGGTTCAGGAATGTAGAACAGGGAGAATTATGAAGTAAGGCACTTAGCAGTGGAAGTGATTAGTATATTCTCTTTTAACCATCCTCTAACTATCCCTCAGGCTCTGATTAATGGGGTCCATATTCCCTTCAATGTTGTTTTATTTTTTTTTTTTTAAGATTTTATTTATTTGTGAGAGACACGGAGAGAGAGAGAGAGAGAGAGAGAGAGAGGCAGAGACACAGGCAGAGGAAGAAGCAGGCTCCATGCAGGGAGCCCGATGTGGGACTCGATCTCAGGTCTCCAGGATCAGACCTTCGGCTGAAGGCGGCGCTAAACCGCTTAGCCACCCGGGCTGCCCTTCAATGTTGTTTTAAAAAAGACACACATATGCACACACGCACACACACACACACACACACACACACACACAATGGGTAATTTGAAATACTCACAGACCAAAAATCTTCCCTAGTTCCATAATATTATTAGAATGGTATACTTAGCTGTTAAAATAATGTCATTTAATTTTTTAATTACCTCTTATTATAAAGGTAACAGATATTCAAAAGAAAATTTAAAAATTCAAGAATGCATTTTAAAAAGCCCTAAGAAACTAAAAAATTGTTTTCAATCCCACTAGCCAGAGATTACCACCTTCAATACATTTCCTTCCTTCCAGAATTTTTGATATATATATATATATAAAAGAACATATATATATGTTCTTTTTTCTTGTAAAGTTAGTTATATCATATGTAATGATATAGTCTGCATTTTTCTACTTAACATAAAATGTTTATTTTCCTTTGCCCTAAAAATCTTCCAAAAATCATCTTTAATGGTTCCCTATATGGCACCAGATAGATCATCCATGCTTATAGTTGGTATTATTTCTCTTCATGCATAATCTGGGCTTCTTATGGGAAGTTTAGTGTTCTTAGTCCATAGTCTGTCACATGTACAATAAGAAAGGAAGTAGATTAGATGTAGTCTTTAGAGTAACATCACACACTGCCTATTTTTAGTAAGTTAGAAACTTGATGATTTGGGATCTTTGGACTAGGAATCATAAACTCAAGTGACCACCATAGGGCAGCCCCGGTGGCGCAGCGGTTTAGCGCGGCCTGCAGCCCGGGGCATGATCCTGGAGACCCGGAATTGAGTCCCACATCGGGCTCCCTGCATGGGGCCTGCTTCTCCCTCTGCCTGTCTCTCTCTCGCTCTGTGTCTCTCATGAATAAATAAAAAATAAAATCTTAAAAAAAAAACAACAAAAAAAAAAAACGTGACCACCATAAACTCAAGGAACCAAGAGGTGATATAAATACTGGCCAGGTCTGTGCATGGAGACAAGAATAGGAAGTGATAAGGCTTGTGGTGAACCTGAAAGTACAGGCTCCTTTAAAGAGGATAGCCCCACTCAGCTAAAGATAATTGTCATTATGTCTGAAATCAGGGCCCATTCTTCTCAATTTTTTCAAGAGAAGCTAGAAATCCAAATTTTTAAATATATTATCTAATTTTGAAGAACTGACCATTAATGCACAGTTTTAAGGAACACTATTCAAGACAATACTATGCAAACAAAACAAAACTGTCTGTGAGTTAGGCTCAGTCCATGGGGGTCATAAGCCTAGACCCCTATGATTATCATGGAAGGAGCCAAATTAAAATTTGGAAGACTAGATACTCTTTAAATTATAAAATCTGATTGAGGTTCATTACGCCCATATCATTTTAGTCTTGTCCACCTACCTGTTTCAACCAAACATGTACAAAGGGTGTGGGCCAGACCCAGGAACACATCCATGCACAGATATCTATTCAGGAGACCCAGAAGCACTTGTGAGTCTGTGATCCTCTCCCATCTTGAGAAAAAAGCTTATATTAAGGACAGGGGAGGCAGGGGAAGAGTCTTCTTTCCCTTGTCTTTACTAGTAGTGCAAACTACTGTTTCTGGCATAGCTGAGGAGCAAGGAAATGCTGGCTTCCAGAAAGTTCTGAATCAGCATAAAGATATGACTGCACAGTTCCTTAGAGAAGAGTTGAAGGGGAAGAGTTTCAGAGGAATCATAGGAAATAGGATAGATGCTATAAATCAAGGTTGACATTCCCACATACTTTCCCCAGCCCTGATCAGCAAGGTCTTAGGATTATGTCAAAGCTCTAGTATTTCAGACTGGTAAGAGGATGATTTGGGCCTAGATAATACAAGGTCAAGGAGAAGTAAAAATGGTTTACAGAGCTGTTATTTTTTTCAAGGGCAGCTGGATATTCAGTTGCAGGAGTTTGGCAAACCCATACTTGGTTGGAGCAAGCATTTATTCACTCAACAAGTTTTCATCAAATGCTTAATGTATGCCAGGCTTAATATACACTAGGCATGGAAATTCAACTGTGAACATAATAGACATGATCCATTAAAATCTAGGAACTGGGGTAACAGGTAAGGAAACAGGTAATTATAATGTGGAATAATAATGCTAGGGAAAGTGCAAGATGTAATGAAAATACATAGAAAAATACTCAAACTGGAATGTCTTGGAAGACCTATAGAACAATTTAGGGTTGTAAATCTTTGGAGAGAGGAAGTAAGAAACTGTTCCATACCAAGGGATATGCACATGAAAATACTCAGACACCAAAGAGCGCCTAAAGCCTTAGAAGTACTAAAGGAAGTTTAGTATGGCTGGAGTATCGAGTTCCAGGGGTCAAGCAATGAGAGATGAAATATCTAAGAAGATCCAACATGGTCGATACACTTAAAAGGAATCTTGGTAGTAGCTATGGATTTAAGTGATTTCTCAATCTCTCTCTATTCTTTGATTAGTGGATTGAGATGGTGCAGGGAGCAAGACTTTATTGCAGAAAAGGGGAAGGGCTAGAGCTTGGCAGGGTATCAGGAGCCTCCCAAGTGGGCTTGGGCTGCGGATGGTGAAGAATTAGGTGCTATTCAAGGATGGAAGCCAAAGTTCTATCACACAAATTAGCTCTATAGGGTTCACTGCAGGTATAGCACCAGGACAAACTCCCAACCCCATGTGGACATGACTGCATGGTTAAGATGTCTGGGAAAACAAACCTTGGATTGGAAAACATGAATTAGTGACTTCTTCTGTGAGGAAAAGACAGGAAATAACAAGTGAGAAGTGTCCTCCTCACTGAGGCCTCAGTTGAACTTGCTTTTAAAACATTTTAAATAGAAATTAAGCAGAGTATCAGGTTCCTGATGGGGACCTCCTTGAAATCAGTTATACTTTAAGAAAGCCTATATACACTCTATCAGTAATATTTCAGAAATTCTATTATGGAAAATATTAGTTCAGCTGAAGCATTATAGGGAATAAAATCTCCATTTGGCAATAAATCTTAAACAAACAAAAAAAAGGCACACATGAAACCAACAAATAAATTCAGGCCTCACTTCTTCATGATGAAAGATTTTTCAGTGCTTCCATTATATATTCACTAATTAGAAAAATATCTGTAGCTGAGAATTGAAGTGAGTTTATATTAGACAGATGGTGTAAGCCCAATAGCATGAACTCATGCTACAAAAATAAAATGTGTCTTTGTAAACATCCATTAAGCATTAATCTCAAATTCTACAAACTAGTAAAACAATGTGGAACTTTTTTATGTAAGCCAAGTAAAACAGTGAAATCAGAATTCACCTCTTCTCTAAACAGAAATGAAAAAGTGGACTGTGTGTCAGAGGCTGCTCTGTTTTGTATGCACATGCTCAGACAGTATTTTTCAAACAGTTATCTGTGAATGAATATTTGATGTCATTGTACTCTCACCCTTAATAAAGATTTAATGGAAATATTTAATAGCATTTGTAAAGCATCGTGTCTCATTGTATCCTCACCATGATCCCGGTAAGGTATTATTTAAAGCTTAGAGAAGATAAGTAAATTGTCCAAGACTATGGAGCCAGAGTCATGTCTAGATTTCATAACCCAAATATAGTATTATTGTCAGACTACACACATTGATATATTATTTTTTCTTTAGTGAGTAGGAGTTTTGATTCCAGAGAACTGTTTTCTTCCCTTTTCCTCTTCTTTTTAAAAAGGCTTCATCCTTGATATCAATTTATTCAAACTAAAACATTAGACCACAAAAATCTCTTCCTCAAGCTGTAACTAATGTGCTCATCCACTCCCAAACAAATATATAATAAGTGTCAAGTATACTTTTGGCACTGTGCGGAGACCAATGAACAGAATGCGTACCTCTACACTAATTTTTTAATGTCAGAAAAACATGTTGAGACAGATATATACTACCACATGATTTTCTTACAAAAGTTTGGCATGCAGTAATGAGGAATTAATTCAAGTAGCATTGCTAGTTGTCCCTTCCCAACAGGTAAGATCTGAGGAAAGTGGATTGAGTCCAGGTATCAGGTTTGAACTTGCCCTGGCCACAGTACATAAAAACAGGGCTAGCAGAATCTAAGGTAAAACTGAGAAGCAAACAGAACATTTGGTTGGGACATGCTGTCAAACTAAAGGGGTGTGGAGAGTCAAACTAGATATGTTTTAGCAAAAAAAGATGAGGAGATAGGCAAAAACTGATAGAACTGCAAAAAAATTTAAAAATGAAAAGAAAAAAGAAAGAAAAGAAACACAGGTGAATCCACTATTATAGTTGGAGATTTCAACATCTCTCCATCAGTAATGGACAGATCCAGCAGGAAAAAAATCAGTAAAGACACAGCCTCATCAATCAACTAGATCTAACTGGTATCTAGAGAACATATCATCTAACAATAGCAGAATGCACATCTTTTCAAACTCATATGGAACACACTCAAAGACAGACATTCAAAACTATAAAATACACCTTAACAAAATTTTAAAAAGAAAAACCATAGAGTGTATTTTCTCAGACCATAATGGAATTAAACAAAAATTGCTTTAAAAAAACCTAGAAAATCCCCAAATGCCTCAAGATTAAACAACACATTTCCACATAACACATAGGTCAAAGAAGAAATCTCAAGAGAAACTTTAAAAAACACTCTCAAGTAAATGAAAATGTAACTTACTGAATCCTATGGAATACGGTGAAAGCAGTACTTAGAGGGAGATTTATAGCATTGAATGCATATTTTAAAAAATAAAGATCTAAAATCAACACTCTAAGCTGCCAACTTAGGAAATAAGTAAAAGAAGACAAATTAAATCCAAAGTAGGCAGAATAAAAGAACTAATAAAAATTAAGGAAGAAATCAATAAAATGAAAACAGAAAACCAATAGAGAAAAATTAACAAAACCAAAGCTGGGTCTTAGAAAAGATCAATAAAAGTGACAGGTCTCTGGTCAGCCCAACTAAAAGGGGAAAAAAAAAAAGAGAGAAAAGAGACACTAGCTACAAATATCAGAAATAGAAGAGAGGACATCACTACAGATTCCATGAACATTAAAAGGATAGTAAAGGAATATAATGAAAACACTATGCCCACAAATTTGATAACCTAGATGAAATGGAGCAATTCTTTAAAGACACAATCTATCAAAATTCACACAAGAAGACATAAACAATCTGAATAGGCCTGTATCTATTAAAGAAATTGAATCAATAATTGATAACCTTCTAAAACAGGAAACACCAGGCTCACATAAGTTCACTAGCGAATTCTATTAAATATTAAAGCAAAAAATTATATCAGTCTCTAAAATCTCTTCCAAAAGATAGAAGTGGAGGTAATTCTTCATAACTTTTTCTATAAAGCCAGCATTATTCTAATTCCAAAATAAGACAAAGACATTGCAAAAAAACTATAAGCCAATATCCCTCATAGACATAGATGTAAATTCTTCAACAAAATATTAGCAAAAGAAATTAAAAAATATATTTTAAAGTATATACACCATAATCAAGTAGATTTGTTCCATGTGCAAGTCTGGTTCCAAATTTGAAAATTAATTAATGCAATCCATCACATTTACCAGCTAAGGAAGAATTAATCATATAACTATATCAATAGATACAGAAAAAGTATTTTACAAAATGCAACACCCATTCAGGATAAAATAAAAACTCTCAGAAAATAAGACAGAAGGGAATTTTCTCAACTTGATTAAAAAACACCTACAAAAAAACCCCCAAAAGCAAAAAATAAATAAATAAATAAAATAAAAACAAGGACAAACATCAGACTTAATACGAGAAGCTTTCTAGCTAATATCAGGAAAGAAAAGATGTCTCATTTTACCACTGCTTTTAAACATCAAACCAGAAGTCTTAGCTAATCCAATAAGACAAGAAAAGGAAACAAAAGGTATATAGATAGGGAAAGAAGAAAAAAGACTATCTATTCATAAAGTTTGTTTAGAAAACCTGAAAGAATCAACACAAAGTCTTCCTGTAATTCATAAGTGATTATAGCAAGGTTGCATGATGCAAAATTAATATATAAAAGTCAATTGTTCTCCTAATACTAACAAATGAACAATTGGAATTTGATATTAAAAACAAAATGCCATTTACATTAGCACCTGAAAGAATGAAATACTTCAGTATAAATCTAACAGAATGTGGATAAGTTCAATATGAGAAAAACTACAAAACTCTTATGAAAGGAACCAGAGAACTAAACAAATGGAGAGCTATTCCATGTTGATGGACAAGAAGATTCAATATTGTTTAGATGTCAGTTCTTCCCAACTTTGATCTACGGATTCAATACACTCTCCAACAAAATTCTAGTGACTTATATTGTAGATAACAACAAGCTATTCTCAAGTTTATATGGAGAGGCAAAAGATCCAGAATAGCCAACACAATATGGAAGAAGAACAAAATCAGAGGACTGCCATTACCTGATTTCAAGACTTACCATAAAGCTACAGTAATTAAGACAATGTGGTATTGGTAAAAGAGAAGACAAAATAGATCACAAAATAGAGTATAGAGGTCAGAAATAGACCCACAAAATATAGGCAACTGATCTTTGACAGAGGAACAAAAGGAATTCAATGGAGGAAGGACAGTTTTCCCAACAAATGGTGCTGGAACAACTGGACTTCTACATGCAAAAACCAAACCAAACCAAAAATTAATCTAGACACAGACGTCACACCCTTCACAAAAACTAACTCAAAATGGATCATAGACCTAAGTGTGAAATGCAAAACTATAAAAATCCTGGATAACAGAAGAAAATGCTGATGATGGCAATGAATTTTTAGATACAATACTAAAGGCATGATTCATGAAAGGGAGGATTAATAAGCTGGACTTCTATAATAAGTTCTCTTATCCAAGAGACACTGTCAAGAGAATGAAAAGCAACAAACTGGGAGAAAATTATAATAGCAAAAGACATTTGATAAAAGTCTGTTATCCAAATTTTACAAATAACTCTTAAAATTCAACAATAAGAAAATGAACAACCTGATTTTTAAAATGGGCTAAAAATATCAATACACACCTCACCAAAGAAGATATACAGATGGCAAGTAAGCACTTTAAAAGATCCTTGGCGTCATACATCATTAGGGCATTGCAAATTAAAGCAAAAGTGAGATATCACTATACATCTATTAGAATGGCTAAAATTCAAAACACTGAAAACTTCAAATGTTGATGAGGATGTGGAGCATCATGTACTCTCAGGCATTGCTGGTAGCAATGCAAAAAATGGTAGAGCCACTTTGGAGAACAATGTGTTAGTTTCTTATAAAACCAAACAATAGATCCAGCAATTGCACTCCTTGGTATATATCCTAATGAGTTGGAAACTCATGTCCACACAAAAACCTGCACATGAGTGTTTATAGCAGCTTTATTCATACTTGGAAACAACCAAGATGTCCTTTAGAAGTTGAGTGGATAAACCATTGTACATCCCTATGTAATATAATTCAGTACTGAGAAGAAATGAGCTACTAAGCCATGATAAGACATGGAGGAAACCTAAATGCATATTATTAAGTGAAAGAAGGCAATCTGAGAAATCTATATACTGTATAATTTCAATTATATGACAATCTGGAAAAGGCAAAACTATGGAGACAATAAAAATATCAGTTGTTTCCAGGGATTACTGAGGAGACAGGGATAAAAAGGTAGAGCACAGAGGATCTTTAGGTCACTAAGCTATTCTGTACTATACTACAATGGTCCATACATGTCATTATACATTTGTGAAGACTGTAGAACATACAATACCAAGAGTGAATCATAATGTAAACTATGGACTTTGGATGATTTCACAATGTGTCAAATGTTGGCTCCTGGATTATAACTAATGTAGCACTCTGGTGTTGAATATTGATAGTTGGGGAGGCTATATGTATGAGAGAGAAAGAGATATATGGAAACTCTGTATAACCTCCACTTCGTTTTGCTATAAATCTAAAGCTGCCCTTAAAAAGTCTATTTAAAAGAAAGAGATGAGTAAAGTGGTAGGTCTTGGAGCATCCCCTGAGATTCAAGAGACAGTCACAACTTGAGTATAGAATCATCTGTTATTACTACCTGGAGAGAGTCAGGCATGGAGACACATTAAGAGCACTGACCAGACTCCAAAATTACATGACTTGAAAGAGACTCCTTGGATCAAAAAGACCTAGAGATTTGGAGTCAGGCAACTTTGTCTACCACTGCATAGCTATGATCTTGATGTGACCTTCAGTTTCTTTTCTCATTACCATTCTTAGGAGGATCAAGTGAATTGGCAGGTATGAAAGTCCTCAGTAATAAAAAGCACATTCTTGTAGAAGATTGAAACCACAAACAGGTACAGTGCAGAGATGGGTGAAATAATCCACATCTGCCAAGAAAAGTGCCAAAAATGCCTAGGTTGTGGGAAAAGATATTGGGAGACAGAGTTAGCTGGTTCTGATGAGTAATTACTTTTGGAGATGTTGGGGATAGGAAGAAGCCAATAGCGATCTTAGGGTGTCTTTTTGGTCGTGCAGGAAAAAAAGGGGGACGGTGTCCTTTAGAAACAGGACAAGTTAGGAGAGGCAAGCCGTTTTTCATGGAAGTTGGCGAGTTAGGTTTATAAGGGCCAAATTTTAGCCTCCCACTGGAAACATCCAGTGAGTAATTTAATATGTGTGATAGAAACTCAGAGAGAGAATGAGGCCAGAGATACAGAGGTGGAAACCATCTGCTTCGAAGGCTGATAGGTGAAGACACAGGCATGAGTAAGATATGGAGGCATTGGACAGAGAGAGACAAGCAGAGGGCTGGGCATGAACACCTCTATGGCTGACTCTGCCTCAGATGCTTGGTCTCCTGGATGGCTGGTAGGCTGTAAAACCAAGTCCCCAGACATCCATCACTTTCAAGAACTGCCCTTTAAATCTTCCTCCTCCAATTTAAACCTGAGGTAATTAATCAAATGAGACAAAACTTCCAGAGATTTGTTCTTCTCTATACTAACCATCTCTTGTCTCTAGGGCCTTCTCCAAAGTCTTCATTGAATAGTTTAATAAGCCTGTTGGAGTTTTTCCTAGCTGTCACCTTCAGTAAATATCTTCCAGAGAAAGTCTCCAAGTATGTGATACCTAACAAGCTGAATACTTAACGCAGTTATTGAATAGGCCTGCTGACATGACAGCTTGTGATAATGGCTCCAGAACTATTATTGGCAAACATTGCAAGGCTTCAAAAAATTCTTTTTAATTCCTCATTAGCTCTGAGGCTCTCACCACTATGTGAGCTCAATTCCTCACCCCATTGTCAGAGTCAACAATAGCCTGCCTTCTCTGGTCCAATTGTCTCTCAGGTTTTCTGTCATGAATACATTCACAATCCTTTACATTTCAAGGACAATGGATGTCCAAAATTTGACCAGACAAATCCAGAGAAGTTTGGATTTTCTTTTATTACTGATTCTTGTCCCTTAAAACTTTGATAATTTAAAGTCATTCTTTGAGCTAACAAGGCTTTTGGGTTTTAATTTGATTTGATTTGTTTGGTCCCTATCTCGAGCAAATGAATACAGCAAGCCATCCACAAGTTTCATTTCCCTGTGCCCAAGCTCACATCGATTACAAATAGGTCTCTCAATGCCAGCTGCCCTGGGTCTCTAAGAGAATAGATGGGCATGGGATGGAGATGCTTAGAATGACTGGAATGAAGCACTCTTGATGCCTACCAAGGCAACCACATGGGGACTTCAGTTCTCATCCACAGAGATAAACCATTTCTCCATGTGTCCTCAGTAATATCCCCATACTTCCTATAAACGAAAGATTCACAAAAAGAGGCTAAGAAGCATCATGCGAAATATGATCTTTATTTTAAGTGACTAAGAGCCCTTTTCCACTTTTCAAACATTGTCTCATTATCCAAGCACATTTAATAATTTCCTGTGTGGAGAGTTGTGCTAGGCATTTTACAAAGCTAATTAAACAGACACAGTATCTAACCTCTAGGCATTTATGATTTAAGGAAGACAAAGTCAGTAGAGACAGAGGAACTAATTCAGGATATAAAGGAAATTAAATGAGTACCATGCAACCGTGTGGATGAACTATAAAGTAAATGTGACACTGGTATCTACTGGCAGTAAGAGAACCAGCCAGCCTGCCTGGGGATTCCAAAAGGTTCTAAAATAAGTTTATTAAAGTTCATTGTGACTATTATTTATCTGTTCAATTCTGTATAGTCAAGAGCTAGCTAAGTCAAACAAAAGCAGATAGCTGACAATACATTCTTGTCCTTCCATTCTGCAGAGAGAACTCCCCAGAAGTAGATAGGCACCTTCCAACACAGACTCCACACCTTCCTTAACTTACATAATTTCAGTTCTATATGTTTTTACTTGCTTAGCTGTAGTCTGTTTTGATGAGTCTGACATTGGGTCTATTCTGACCTCTCTAGACTTCCTTCCTGGAATCATCTGCCTACTACAAAGGCCAGGTTTGTCCACTTCATTCCAGTAACTAAGGGGGCAATAGCTGGTCACAGTAACTAAAGTCAATGAAAGGACCAGAGTCACTAGTGTTACTGTTTAATATCAGGTGTCCCAAGGTCGCCAGAGAACCAATAATTGTATTCAGACAGAATAGGTTGGATAACTTTGCAAACTAGGTTAGGAAAAAGAATGCCTGGCAAAGAGTTTAAAAGTAGAGGGTAAAGTTCTTGTTACTGCTTTGTGGGAAAGCAGAATTACATTTTTTATTAAAGAGGTCAGTTCTGCTGTGAAAGTGCTGGTTACTCTATACTGGTAAACAGAGGACAGTATCCGAAACTGCTGCTGAGAGTAACCCAGCAGGGCCAGCAAAGACCCGGGATCTTACATGGGGCCAAAGCACCAGGAGATCCTTGCAGTCAAGGATCCAATTGGTCCACAGCTTACCCTGGTGCTGCCTTAGCAGGAATACATTGTAGTCTGCATGGGCCCTTCAGATCCAGTGCTCTACTGTTTCTGCACCTATGTAGGAAAAAGGCACCTTCAACAAGGCTGGGAACCTCCTAGCTGGGCCTGGACCCTGCTGAATCATGCCACCTTCAGAGGGCTGGGCCTCTGCCCTCTGAATCATGCCACCGTCTCAGGTGCTGCTGCAGAGCAGAATGCAAATTGCTGCTCTTTCTGGTACCTACGCTCAGATTCCACTAAGTCTCCCATCCTTAGCTTCTCAAAGGTCCAATCCCCTGTATGGTGCTATTGACCTCCGACATACCTTGCATACTTTCTCAATGGGTTTAGGCTTTTCAAGAACACAGAAGGTGTGCATCTTGCAGGAAACTGTGGCTTTTGGCTCAGAAACTTAAACTATCTTTGAGATAAGAAGGCCAAAATGCTCTATTTGCTTGAAATGAGGAAAGGGGAAAATGTAGGAAGAAGAATTATTCTTAAGAGGTAGACTGTGGTTATAATGCAGACACAAAGGCCACGGGTACTCTGCCCAAGGCAAAGACGAGGCCCAGAGGTGAATTAACACAGAAACAATTTTAAGATGAATCTTCACATATATAAAACTTATATTTAACTTTCAAGAATACACATTTTGTAAATAGGGGAAAACCTGTATGAATCATTTTTTCTTCCAATTCACAAATTAAACTCCAGGTGGTCTAAGAGTGTAGCAAAATCACATTTTTTTTTAGCATGTGGTAGATTTCCTAGTGATGACAATAACAGCAGTGACAATTATAATGAAAACACAGAATGGCATGAACTAATAAGAATTCTCTGACATCCAAGTATACACACACACACACACACACACACACATATATTAGGTTCGTCTGGAGGGACTGTGGAGATCAAGTTAGTCCTTACTTTCCACTAGCCTTAGTCCCCATGCCTAATTGTAACATGCATAGAGACTGACATGACTTTGAATGATTGAGTGAAATCAGACACATTGAACTTCCCAGGTCTAGTAATTAATACCTTGTCAAATAGGAAGACAGTGGTGCACTCAAGGGGAAAAGCCCAGGAGTAATTATACAGTGGCCAGGTTAGGACTCAGTAAGTGACACTGACTTATTGGCCCTGAGCTTCTGACATTGCCTGTCAAGATCAATTTATAACAGAAATGACTCATCTACCCTTCTCATTCTAAGATCAAGTGTGTGTCCTCTGTTCAGGGGAGTCTAACCTTCTTTGGCAGACTGATGGAGTCAAAGTCTAATTAACATGATGATAAATCACATGGAAGCCATTGCCGATTCCCTGATTCTCAAATAACCCATTCCATGTTCTACAATTGCTGTTTGCCTGATCTCTGTGCCTTTCGAGAGGATCAATACAAGGACAACCCTAAATCAAATGATAGTGTTCCTTGGTGAAAAAAAAAATTAAAAACCTGTATCTTCTATAAAACAAAAAATAGGAAAGAAGGATAAAAGGAGAAAGGAAACATACATTGAGTATCTTTAAACTAGAACTAAGCTCTTTCTCCTACACAGCTGGGTGTATTTTTCACAAGTGTTGGATCCCACCAAAAAGCCAGGTCACCAAGTAGAATCTGCCTTGGACATAATTACTCAGGGCGAGAATGCCTTGGACTTGGCCAAAAAGGGATTATTTCAAATATGTGAGGAACCTGTAGAGAGCCTATGCCAGCGGTATATAAGCAACTGAATTCCAATAAATGCTGCAAAAATTGAGAAAAGCAGAAGTTTGTTTGGCCAATCTATACATCCTTGTTCTACAGCTGACAGACCCAAAATCAAGTCCTCGACCTCTCTAAGCCTCAGTTTCTTCACCTCTAAAATAGGGAATTAAATGGCAAAATGTGTTTAAAGTCCTAACTACAATACTTGGTAGATATCAGGTGCTTGGTGGTACCTTTTACAGAAAAAAAAAAGACAGGAAGAAGAATAGGTTTGGGACAGAGGATGAGTTTGATTTTAGACTGTGAGCTTGAGGGTCCAGAATCACGATCAGGTAAAAAGTTGGAAGTATGTTAAAACAATATTGAGGGCAGCCCAGGTGGCTTAGTGGTTTAGTGCTGCCTTTAGCCCTGGGGCCTGATCCTGGAGACCCCGGGGTTGAGGCCCATGTCGGGCTCCCTGCCTGGAGCCTGCTTCTCCCTCTGCCTGTGTCTCTACCTCCCTCTCTCTCTCTGTCTCTCATGAATAAATAAATAGAATCTTTTTTAAAAAATTTTTAAAAAACTATTGAAATTAGGCCAATTAAGAACTCTGCAATGGCCTCTACATGTTTAAGACAAAGGAAGTGTTGCGCTCTCTCACTCTAAATTAAAAGCTAAAAATGATTAAGCTAAATGAGGAAGACAGAGATAAGCCAAAAGCTAGGCCTTTTGAACCAAAGAGTTAGTCAAGTTATAAATGGAAAGGAAAAGTTCTTGAGGAAATTAAAAGTGCTACTCCAGTGAACACACAAATGCCAGCTATCTTCACCATCCCCAGGACAGAGGGACTCAACAGAAGCAACTCAACAGAAGCAGGATGGGAGAATAGCCCACAGTTGGAAGCCAAGTGCTATTGTCTGAAACTTACTCAAATAGGAAGTTCAATAGTTTAAAATTTACAATACATTTTTCGTTATAATTTCTAGGGTCCATGAGATTTACATCTTATATAAAGTTATGACTAATTTAATTCTTAAGAAACTTAGTTACACATCTAAAACTTCCATAAATTGCATAAACAAGGTATTTATAATACTAACAGATAAAGTTATACTTCATATCCTGCTACTTTGTTATTTGTGACTTGATTTTACTGTGTTTTCTACATAGCTCTCTGTTTTGTTTTTTTTTAAAGAGTAAATAAGTCAGTACTGTATAGAACAAAGCTGAGCTTATATAAAACAGCTCAGTCTTCAAATACTGGATGAGGCTAAATTTAATTTTGGCCAGGTCGCATCTAATCAGTAAATCACTTCCAAGAACAAAATACAGAAATAATGGAATAAATCTTTATCGTTAACATGGATTTTTGAAATAGTGTCTAGAGTCAGTCAAGATCTCAGTAGTATTTCTCAATTAAAATAGTAATTTACATGTCTATGTTTATTGTTTTAAAATTTGACATAAAATATATATAAAATTTACCACCTTAACCATTTTTGTTATACAGTTCAGTAGTAGTAAATACATAGGCACTTTCTCAACCTATCTCCAAAGCTCTTTTTATCTCGCAAAGCTCAAGCTTTAAACCCCCTAATCAACTCTACATTCACCCTCCTGCTAGCCCCTGGCAATTACTATTCTATTTTCTGTCTCTATGTTTTTTACTATTCTTTATGTAACTCTCATAAGTGCAAGCATACAGTATTTATTTGACTTTTTCTGTGATTGGCTTACTTAGTATAATGTTCTCAAGGTTCATCCATGGGAAGCATGTGTCAAAATGTATTTTTTTTAAAATGAAAAATATTCCATTGTATGTATATATCACATTTTGTTTATCCATTCATCCATCAATGGATACTGGAGTTGCTTCCTTTTTTGGTGTATCATGAATAGTGCTACTATGAACAGGGATGTACAAATATCTCTTCAAGGGGGACCTGGGGGAGCCAGTTGGTTAAACCTTCGACTCTTGATTTTGGCTCAGGTCATGATCTCAGGGTCCTGAGATCCAGGCCCATGTTAGGCTCCTGCTCAGAGCAGTTTGTTTCAGATCTTGAATTCTTTCCCCCTCCCTCTCCCTCCTCCTCTGTTCCTCCTTTCCCCCTCTGCCCCTCACCCTCTCTCAATCAAATAAATTAATTAGTTAAATCTTTAAAAAAAAAAAAAAAGAGAGAGAGAGACTGTTTACAATTCTTTTGGGTATATACCCAGAAGTGGGATTGATGAATCATATGGTAATTTTATTTTTAATTTTTTCAGGAACTACCTTACTGCTTTTCCTAGTCTGCTTTATCTCTTGCCTCACGCCCCTCCTCTGCAGCCCCACTATCACCATAGAAGGTCGACCTCATTACCTACCTCTCCCCTACACTACTGCAAAACCTCCTGAACTCAATTCCTGTTCCAATCCACTGAACATATTAATTTTCCTTTAAGTGAATTTCTGATACCATTTCTCTGCTGAAACCAACAAACAAAAACAGAAACAGGAAAACCTTCAATGGCCCTATTGCCTGCCAGTTGAAGCACTAACTCTTGGACCAGATTTTCAAGGGCAGTCAAAATATAACTTCAACCCATGCTCTGGTTGTGTCCTTCCCTCTTTCCTTTGCCCATGCTGTCTTCCCTCTTGTCAACATTTGCTCCACCTGCTGAAACACCTTCACCTCTTAGACATAATTTCATTTGGCACTGGCACTGAGTAGTCAAAATGCCCCTATCAAATCTGAGTGTCTGTCAGTCTATGATTCACCTATGCAGCTTTCATGCATCCATGTACCTGTCCTCAGAAACATTCACCATATTCATAATTTCATATTCAATGTCTTATTCTCCACTAAACTAAAAACTTTAAGGACAGGGAAGGGATCTATTTAATTTGCCACTAAAACCCCAGTGCTCTACATTGCTAGGCATAAAAGAAATAGGGAAGAACTGGTTGTTGTTAAATATTGAAGGCTTTGTATTTTCCTAAATATGAAATCTACTCTTCCTTTTGAAATTCCAAACTCTTAGAATTGAATCAAATTCATGAATGGGCCCTCTGGGGATGTTCTGAGGGCTCTTTATTTAGGGCCTCAATTACCCAGTTTGACTGTCTTAATCATACCAAAGAGATAACAGCTAAATATCTGCTTCCCTTAGGGTAATAGAGTCAGACATCACTAGGTTTCATATTGGACTTTCTGCAATTAGCTCCCTTTCCCTTAATTATAATCATTGTCTTCCCCATGCTCTATGCTAATAAATAAATTATGATTATCTAATATTAAAAGGATCTCATGGAAATAGATTTGAGGAATATTATTCAGTAGGCAGAGCATTATCTCTGTGAGAAGTTAAAAACTTATCTCCTTTTTAATTGGTTTGTTTTATTATTCTTTTCCTGCTCTGTTGGACAGAAAACAATAAAAAGAATCACTACTTTTGCCAGGGAGAGACAACATAAAAATAAGTTAAAATAGGAGACAACTCTACATCCATGGTGCAATTTTAAAGTAAAATTATAATACGTAATAAAACTCAAAATGAGTTGCAGCTGTGGTTTGAAAATCTTAAATATATTATTGAAGAGAAAATTGACTAATAAACAATCTCCCACACACTAACAAATCAGTGTACATATGCAAATAAAATTAATCCATGCTCTAAATGCTAAAAAGAAATCCATAAAACATGTAGGAAGCTGCCATTTTTCCATAATAACTGGAGGAACTCACATTCTATTGAGCCTGGGGAAGGAGCAGGAGAGGAGGAAGAGATAGCAGCCAGGGACAGGAAGGTGGAAGGGAAGCCACGAAGTGGTATTGAGGTGAGCAACTGAGAGAAACCTAGAGACCCTGCCAGAGACAAGGTGGAGGGGAGAAGAACAAAGATAGTCAAGAGAACACAGTGAGGACAGAGGTGCAGGCTCCTGCACCCAGAGCACTTAGTACCTTGGTCTGGGAATTCTACATTTCTTAGACTGTGTGCCTGCACACATTTTACCAGCCCAGAAGCCGCATCTTAAGGGAAGTGAACCAGGCTGTACCTGCCCATCTTCTACCTAATATTTGATTGCAAGCTTCTTGAGGCCAGAATCTGCCACTGGCTCATAATGGTACATACTCCAGTATGTCAAGAACTTGCACACCATTAAGTGCCTAGTGTGTGCTTAAAAAATTAAGAGATGGGGCAGCCCAGGTGGCTCAGCAGTTTAGCACCTGCCTTCAGCCCAGGGCATGATCCTGGAGACCTGGGGTCAAATCCCATGTCGGACTCGCTGCATGGAGCCTGCTTCTCCCTCTGCATGTGTCTCTGCCTCTCTCTCTCTCTCTGTGTCTCTCATGAATAAATAAATAAAATCTTTTTAAAAAAATTAAGAGATGTATGAGATACAACGATATCCTAGAACCCACACAGAAGTATTAATTCAGCTTATTCTGTGTACCAAACCAAAGTCTACATGGATGTCAAATTGCTGTGATGGTTCTGGTTAACACCTGTCTCAACATAGTCTCCACTTTCACTCTCAAAAGTACCCAGGTCTGGAAGATAAATTTCATGGTGCCCCTAGTCATAACACAGGCTAAAAGGTGATTTCTAGAATTCCCTGTCAAATTGTTTACTGGCTTGTTGTCTCTTAATGATCAAAACAGAATAGACTGTGCAAATTCATACAGCAAATACCATCATTATGGATCATGAGTAAACAAATTTAGTTATCATTATTCTGTCATTTTTTTTTCTAGAAAAAAGTATTTTCTAAACTCAGTGAGTATGTATAGCTACATAATGATTTTTATAATCAATTTTTTCTGGTATGAATGTACAGCAGAAATGTTACTACCTTCAGGTCTCTGAGATATCAGTATCATTAAATATGGGGCCATACCTATACTGAAAATTAGTTCTCTCTCTCTCTATATATATATATGTGTGTGTGTGTGTGTGTGTGTGTGTATTTTTCATACACACACACATTTGTTTTTTTATTTTTTATTTTATTTTATTTTATTATTTTTTTAAATTTATTTTTTATTGGTGTTCAATTTACCAACATACAGAATAACCCCCAGTGACACACACACATTTGTAAGAATGGAAACACATTTTGATGCTCCCAGAAATGTAAAAGACTTTGTATCGTGGCTGTCTTACATGGCCATGACTCCATTGCTGGATTTGTTTAAAAAGATGAAGGAGTTAAATTTTACCTTTTCACAAACATTTAAAAATTGCTTTTAAGCGTATCTTATTCAGTGATGCACTAGCCTATGCCATGTCATTTGTAGGAGGTAGAAAAAAAATCTCTCTGGATGGGCCAAGTAGAAAAAGGGCCCCTTTCTCCAGCTGAATTTAGGTCTGGATCACAAGCTAGATTTCATCCATTCGCTCCCGCAAATGTGAGTTGTGGCCCTGACTGTAAAACTAATTTTTCCCACTTTACGAAGTAGATACAGTCACATAAAGGTTGCCTGTAAAGTAAATCACATTTTATGTCCTTTTTTTTAATTAAAACTTTTCAAAAGTATCCATCTGAGGGAAAAAAAGCAAGTTTGATAATGTGTGTGTGTGTGTGTGTGTAGGTGGCAGGGGGATTCCACTTCATAGTCCAGGGAAGCTTTGAGAATCTCAAAGTTGAAAGAAATGTAAAAAGCATTTGATAAGATCATAAATTTACAATTCAAATAAGTAAAAACCTATGAGTTAAAAACAGCTAGAATGCTTTTATTTTCAGGATTTTAAGCCAAAGACAAAAAGATTATGAGAACTGACCAAACTGAGCTTAAAAGTCTTTAGTTTTTAATTAAGCCTCTAAAAAGTGACAACATGAAAACATGTTGTTCTCTTAGATAGATCTCAGATCCAGTTTCTCAGTAGTGATTTCAGTAAGGTGGTTAAAATAGTGATCATGAGGATGATGATGAATATTAACAACTGCAGGACTAACAAAGAACAAAACCAGAAATGGGAAAGTGTATGATTCAGAAGGTGACAGCAGCAAATGAAAGAATCAGAGCCCCACATCCACACAAGAATCACAGCTATAGTAAAACTCAACTGTCACCAAAAATCTATGGCTGAGAGGATCCCAAAATTCTGAAAGCACAAGTTGGTAAAGAGTAGCAAGTACTTCCCTGATTTACAACCCATGTAGGAGCATATTTGTGTGCATCCAAAACCTGGGTGAGGAGGAGACATACTGGCAGCTTTCAATTTTACCTCATGCTATAATTGCAACATAAAAATTGCAGACTGTTGTTAGCATAGATGGTTAGCATAGATGTTATCACTGGAGTGGTACTGTGTAAACAGTATTTTTATGTATTCTGAACCAATCTGTCCATTCTTTATTTCCACTATCACAACGGCTTCCAAATCTAAATGAAATAAATATTTAAAATTGCATTATTTCATCAAAATACTTGTAGTTTCCTAGAATAAGAGAAAACCATTCTAAATCTTGATGCAGCATTTTTACTGACTGGCAAACCAAATAATACCAACTGCACTCATCTGTGAGGAATTCAATCCAGAGAGTGCAGTCCTTAAAGAAACATTGTTATTTGAACTGGAAAGAAATCACATCAACTGTCCTTACACAGAATTTTCTATTGATGCCAGACTTGTCTGTGTACATTCAACCTGAGATTTATCTACTCAACAATATTTTGAATGGATTCGTTTTTTTTTTTAAATATAGAGTGTTTATACTAGCAAGTCCCATCACTTTCCATTAAAGATTCTTTTTTACAGTTTAGTATATCAGTTGACATTTACACTTTGTGAATAGATTCCATTTTCTTTGTTGTCTCTTTTCTTCATTCTAGTACTTTGAGACCTTACAACATGGTTACATGTAGCTTTCCTTCTTCACCTCCACATCTGCCATTATTTGGACAGCCACTGTGCCAAAACCTATTGATTTCTGTGTTCTCCCTCAAATACTTTAGTTCCAATCATAAAGTTTCAACTTTAAAGTAAGCTGCCCCTTCAGCCCATGCAATACCTCATCACTCAGTTTAGGTGCTAATTCTGTTCCTTGCAATGTTGAGACACATTCTAGATGGTTTGAAGCCATTCACCATGAAACAATGTCCATACTGACTGAAATGAGCATTGTTCTCAGAAACACCGGTACCAAGAAACAAAGGAGATCAAGAGTGCATTTTTTAGAGGTCAAGAAAGGAAAGTTATAGCTCAAAAATTTTTCTGGGAAGCACCCGGCTGGCTCAGTTGGTAGATCATGAGACTCCTGATCTTGGAGTCATGAATTTGAGCCCCACATTGGGAGAACAGATTATTTTTAAAAAATAAAAAGATTTAAAATAAAAGGTCCTGGGAAACCTGTAGTCTCTATGAGGAGTCTTAGAGAGTGGGAGCAAACAAGTTAAAAGCAAAGGAAGGAACAGGAGGATGTGCAAACACTGTTCTACACTTAGAATCTGCAAGTGTAGCCTGTCACTACTACTTAGAGGGACCAAGGGCACCCACATTCCATGTCTAGAGAAGCACAGCCATCAGACCCTCTAAAGTGAAATGCCTTCTTAACAAGAGAGACTGTTCAAACAAACAAGCAAAAGAAATAGCATTATTTATAAGACATAATCTTGGCTTTTATCTTTTGGCTCAGGATGTTCTTCATATGTCAATATAAGCATGCAGACCCAAAATGTCACTCACTGAGTGCAAAGTAAATCTTTTCAATCTCATTTCCATTGACAATAAAGTATATGTATTCTGTTAGTCACTAAACCTAAAGCTCCTTAAGAAGAGTGACTAAGTGTTAATGATTGTTACTATGTGTGCCAGATGAATGAATGAAGTCATGATGACCTTTCCCAAAAGCTAGAATGATTGATGCATGATGACAAAAAGTGAAAGCTCATAATAAAATAGCAACATTCACAGAGTGCATACTCTAATAATGCTCTACTAAGGTTCAACACATACCCCTGCAACAACACTGTAAGCCCAGGATTTAACCTTGTTTTTCAGATGAGATCATTAAGGCTCAAAAAGGTGAGGGTACTTGTGTATATCACATAGTCAGGAGAGAACCACAGTTACCACCAAGGTCTATCTGATGTCAGATCCTGAGCCATATGCCCCGCAAAAGCTTGAAAAAGTAAAATTAAGCCGTCCCCTTAGAAAAAACATACAATAGATGATTAGAAAACTAGATGTTTCCATGTCACTCCTCATCAAGTAATTGTTATTTATATTAAATCTACCTGCAGAAAGGATTTGAAGCAAATTCCTGAGTAGAAGACAGGATAGACACATATACGTGGGGATAAATGTGTAATCATATCAGTTTCTATAAGGAGGGGGAGGGAAGCTGATGAGAACAGAGGTTTTGATGGAGGGTGGTCATGGACAGCATGTCATGACAAACACACAGGCCTGCTTGGTGTTGATTTAATCCTCCTTGGCCCCACAATATGGCAAAGTGTGAAGTTATTAAAAGCTCAAGCTGGGAGCCAATCCATTTGCATTCAAATTCTGTGCAATTTCATGCCACTTTGTTAGTTTCTCCCAGTCTCAATGTCTTTGAATTTAAGGAGGAAAGGGCAATGATTATAGTACTTTTCTCAAAGAGAGTTGTAAATGAGAGAATCCTACAAATAAAATTCCTTGCATAGCCCTAGCTTTTAGGTACTCAGAGGAAAAAAGAGTTTTGACAGCAGGGAATGCTATGAAAAAAATCATTGAGTAACAGCCAGAAAACCTGTTCCAACCACCCCTATAAGTTTCCCTTACCTCCTTCCTCAAAAGCGAGCATGAAAATTAGAAAAGCTCAACCAAGGAATGCTTCCTGATGTGAAATCTTAGAGTAGTGCTCTCCAAGAACCTATTAAAGCCACCAGAAGCAGAACGGCAAGGAAATTTAAAAAGGCTCCTGCAACAGGAATGTCCATGATGCCAATGGAGAGCTGAGGCATTTATTAGGTGTTCCTTTGGAAGATGTTAGGAAAGATTATTAAAGATAACAACAAAGGATGACCAGATTCATTGGTTCCTGTGAGTAAAAACCCTAGGCAGTTCCTGAGCCAATTAGAAAGGCTGAAATAGCCAGGTCAACAGAAGGTCAATTTATATCCAGAAGCCAATAAGTAGATAATAAATATATCATCCTGGAGTTTCTTGGTGAATATGGTTTATTAGTACAAGGATGAACAATCATTAATGAAACTCAGGTTTATTATGTACCTGATAATAAACTATGTGCCACCCACAAAGGATTCTTAGGACAAAAAGGTCCATTTCCTCCCTTGAAAGTCCATGTGTTTGTGTGTGTGTGTGTGTTGTTGTTGTTTTTTTTTTTTTGTTTGTTTGTTTTTTTGCTTATTTTTCTATATTCTAATTCTATTCTATTCTATTTCTATATTTCTATATTCTAATGAATAACATGGCATTTATTATCTCTCCAAGACATGGGTTTTACAGGTGATCTGTTATCCCCTATTTATTAGTCTATTAATCATATCCTCTTGCTGTGGTGACTTTGGCATTGAACTATATTGGAAACTATTAAGTTCGTCTAAACAGCACAGGTAGTGAGGTTAATTCCACTTCTAAAGATTGCTTTGGACAGCCTAAGACATGAATAGAACTAGAAGCATATTTGATGTCACTAACCTTAGAGACAGGGGCATCTAATACAATTCATTAAGTATAATTGAAATAGAAATCCTACAATGAGAATGTAACAAGGAACATTGTGTAAATTGACTTTTTGAAGTATATCCTTCCCTCGGTGCACATATTCATTTCCCATTAATTTTAATGGACATAACGTGCTCATATATCAACTGAAAGATTTCACCTGCTTCTGTGTAAAACTGGCTGCATAGAGAAAAAGGTTCCTGTGAAGAAAAAGTGAGAATGCTCATAAAGATCACTTGGATAATTGAGTCCGAGAGCATTACAGAGAATTAAATATAAATTATTGCATTGAATAATAAAGGAGGAATTATTATTAAATGAAACCAATTGTATTGTTTTAAAAAGAAAGCCCCTGGGAAAATAATTTGAGGTCAACTCATGTGTATTCTGGACTGCTTTCCCACTCAAAACCCAGTGCTCCAGAATGAACTGTGAGCTAAAGGTAGAGACTATGTCTTATGCCTCAGCATTGTACACTCAGCATAAACCTTACACACACACACACACACACACACACACACCTCCCACACAAAAGGCACTCTGCAAATACTTAGCTAAATGAAATGAAGTGGACTCTCTATTGTTTCTTAAATTCTCTTCAAACTTCCACACCTCTGGGCTTCCACTCACATTGATCCCTTTGTCTGGAACATCCTCACACACTAGCCCCAATCTTCAATTGCTAAATTCCCAGCCAACAGATGAAGACCCCACCAAATGTTAGGAGGTTTTTCTTGATTTTTTCCAAGTGAGCGCTGATGGACCAATGCAGTCCCAGAATCATATTACACTCTTAAAACTTAATAAAGACCTTAAGGAGGTTTTGTTTAAATTAATTATACCTATCAATATTTACATTAGAAATTAAAACTAAAAATGTTTAAATATTAATTCATTAAAGCTAACAATAATAAACTCATTACATTTTGGCATAAGTAACACATTTTTTTGTGAAAAATAACTTTTCCCCTAAATCATGAGTAGTTTGGCATTGCTTTACACTTTACAAATCTCTTTCATGTTTGGTTTAATAGAAGACAGACAGCTAGATTCTCATATCTGCTTTTGCAGTTAATATATTACAATATATTGTTTGAAACATTTAAAGAAAAACTAGCTTCACATGATATGTAGTTGGAAAAGGGAAGAGTATTTTTGGCAGCCTATTTGGGTAATAGTGGATATTCTTCTTTGATGCCCTACCAAATTTTTCAAAGGTAAAAGTTTCTTAAATGTTAGCTACAATGGTGGAATTGGAAATAATATTAATGAATTTTTCATACTGTTAAATTTTTATTCTATTTTTCACTTGGAATAAATCTGTTTACCCACGCATGATTTTTTTAACATTATGCATTCATCATTTGGAAAATACTGATTCATTGAGTTACGCAGAATTTCAAATATTCGACTCTACAATATTTTCAAAAACCACATTAATATCTCCACCAATCTCATTTAAAAAGCCTTCAACTATCGAGAAGCTGTCAAACTCATGAAAAATTTTCCAAAATTCCAATTTTCACTTGAAAGTTTGAGTATTATCATTGGCAACAAATACTGTCAAATTGTTTTCTTTGAGGTAATAAGCTCACTTAATTCATTTTGAGAAAATGTCTACAAAATATTCACATCTGAAAAAAGTTTGTCAACCATTCCTTTTGGTATAAAATCATAATGTATAAAATCATACTAGTATAAAATCATAATGCCACTAAAACAACAACAATAAAAGAAAAAACCCTACTAACTCAGCTAGCAACAAAACAACTGTGCAAATGTTTTTCCTAAGATGACCATTGTATTTCAAGATTCCATAGAAACTCCCATTTGATCATATAGGATATCAAAAACACATGTATGCTAGGATCAAGATTTCATAAAATAAATAATTTTGACTGTTAACCAAGGACATTCTTATGTTAGTGTTTTGTTTTATTGTGAGTGTGTAGCAATTAAGGAATACAATGACTTCAAGCACAATTGGGAGCCACTGTCTTGATTTCTGCACCAGCATTTTTACCCACCATTGCTTTTGTTCCATCATTACAAATGATACAGTGAAAGAAGCAATACCATTTAAGGATTATTTTGAAATAGTTTTAACCACACAGACTGCCTGAAAAGATCTTTGGGATTTCCTGTGGCCACACTTTGAGAACCACTGTGATGCAGTAGAACAGACTTCAGTGTTGACCTTGAACCAATTACTTAACCATGTCTATAAAATAGAGATAATAAATACTGGCATATTGGTTATTGTGAGAATGATATGTAAAGCACCATATGCTACCTGTCACATATTCAGTACTGAACTAATCTTATTCTCTTGTCAGCCCCTCTGTACTTACTTTATATCTATAACTACATTTAGAACATGACTTATAAAAATGCTATCTTTGGTTTTATTTCCCTATTAGATAATAACTCCTTTCTGACCTTACTCAAATTTCTGGACCTTACTCTTCTATCCTAGGTAGAGAGTCATTGCTCCCTTTGAGAATCTGGTGTACCAGTAAGGCCTTCCACCTCAGAAAAATGTGCACGCACACACACATGCACACACAATTTTGCATAAAACTGCAAACTGAAAGAGCCCTTGAGGTGGATCTATGATTCTTCCAAGGAAGAATTTTTTAAAGGTTGATCCTTGAAACATCTGCTTCGAAATCAACCTAAACATTACAATAATGATTCCTAGAGTGCCTGACTGGCTCAGTCAGTTGGGCATCCAACTCTTGGTTTCAGTTCAGGTCATGATCTCAAGGGTTGTGGGATTGGGCACTCCACTCAGCAAAGAGTCTGTTTGAAGACTCTCTTTCTGGCCCTCCCCCTACTCACATGTGTGCACATGCATTTTCTCTCTCTTGTAAATAAATATTTAAAAAATAATTGTAAGAAAATAAAATAATGATTCCTGGGCCTCTCACAGAACTACAAAATCTGGATTGCTAGTCATCAAGCCAAGAACTTCACTTTAATAGTTCTCCAGGTGTTTTCTATGCCCTTTCAAGTTGGATCTCCAAGGGAATTCATGAGCCTGATTAAGAAATCCTACCTCATAGAAGCTGCTATATGGCTGATACTCAATATACATTAATGTGAAGAGACACATACTTTTGAAGTCAATGAAATGGCAGAGGATCACTGAAGTTTAGAAGAGTGTACACAATCCTCATATTTTCCAAACCCTCACTAATCAGCACAATTACTTGAGGGTTGTATTTTTGTTTGTTTTGTTTTATTTTAAAGCAAACATTTACTCAAACAACCTACTCTAGAAGTTATGATTAGGAAGGCATGGAGTGGAATCTGAATAATTAAAAGTTTAGGGGTTTCTTCTAGTGATTATGATCATGAGGCCTTAAGAATCACTTTGTGCTCCTCGGCACAAAGTTTGCTTTGCTAAAACACACACACACACACACACACAGACACACACAAGAAATATACCTGTCTCTACAGGTTTATTTGATCCTGGATTTAGATGTTTAATACAGATTTATTTTTGTCAAACTTTTTTCCTTGTCAAATTGTTTTCTTTGCATTTGTAAATCATAAGATCGCTCTAGGTAAAAAGCTTCTGCACAGCAAAGGAAACAGTCAACAAAACTAAAAGATAATCTACAGAATGGGAGAAGATATTTGCAAATGACATATCAGATATAGATCAGTATCCAGGATCTAAAAAGAACTTATCAAACACAACACTCAAGAAACAAACAATCCAGTCATGAAACGGACAGAAGACATGAACAGACATTTCTCTAAAGAAGACCTAGATACGGCCAATAAGCTCTGAAAAAATGCTCCACATTACTTGCCATCAGGGAAATACAAATCAAAACCACAATGAGATACCACTTTACACCAGTGAGAATGACTAAAATTAACAAGACAGCAAACAATTAATGTTGGCAAGGATGTGGAGAAAGGGGAACCCCCTGGCACCATTGGTGGGAATGCAAGCTGGTGCAGCTATTCTGGAAAACAATGTGGGGGTTCCTCAAGAATTTAAAAATAGAGCTACCCTATGACCCAGCAATTGCACTATTGGGTATTTACCCCAAAGATACGATGTAGTGAAATGACATGACACCTGCACCCTGCAGTGTTCATAGCAGCAATGTCCATAACAGCTAAACTCTAGAAGGAGTCACAATGTCCTTTGACAGATGAATGGATAAAGCAGATGTGCAGATGTGGTATATACATATATATATGTATGTATATACATATATATATAGTGGAATGTATATTCCATGGTATATACATATATATGTACATATATACATATATATAATGGAATGAATATTCCATTATGTATATATAATGGAATATTACTCAGCCATCAGAAAGCATGGTAAACCATTTGTTTCAATGTGGATGGAACTGGAGGGTATCATGCTGAGTGAAATAAGTCAAAGGACAATCATCATATGGTTTCACTCATATGTGGAATATAAGAAATAGTGAAAGAGACTATAGGGAAAGGAGTGAAACTGGGTGGGGAAAAATTAGGAAGACAAACCATGAGAGACTTCCTAACTCTGGGAAACAAAGGGTTGCAGAAGGGGAGGAGAATGGGGGATGGTGTAAAGGAGCGACAGGCAGTGAAGAAGGCGCTTGATGGAATGAGCACTGGGTGTTATACTATCTGTTGGCAAATTGAATTTAAATAAAATATTTTTAAAAAATAAGATCACTCTAGGGTAGTGGCTTTCACATTTTACTGCAATTAGGAATAACCTAGAGAGCTTTTAAAAATCCTGACAAGACCTCAATCCAATTAAATCACAATCTCTAGGAATGGACCCAGGCATCAGTTCAGTATTTATTTAAACTCTTCGAATGATTCCAAGTTGTAGCCAAGTATGAAAACTGATGCTCCAGAATTTATGGTCAGAGTTAGAAGAAATTAAAATGTGTTTCTTCCACTTCCTCCCATCAACCCTGGCCATAAAAAATAATTTAAAAAATTTAAAAAACTCTTCTTGCTGTTTTACATATAAAACAGAAAAGTTGAAGACTAGAAAGAAGAGGGGGAGGGGGAGGGGAAGCTAGGAAAAAGAGGGATCCCTTCTAATAAATACTACTTTGTAGTGTTTAGAATGTGTTCAGTTTTTCTGAGCTATGTAAGATTATACTGCAATGCCTCTCTGCCTGCAAATATTTCAGTGTATGTTTCTTAAAAACAAGAGCTACATACCTGTCAGACTGCCCAAAATCCAAAACACTGATAATACCACATGCTAATGGGGATACAGAGCAACAGAAACTTCTCTCATTGCTGGTGGGAATGCAAAATGGTATCATCACTTTGGAACACAGTTTCTTACAAAACCAAACACGCTCTTACTATACAATCCAGCAACTGTGCTACTTAGTATTTATCCAAAGGAAGTGAAAACTTAAGTCCATCTAAAGCCCTGCTCACAGATGTTTATAGCAGTTTTATTTATAATTGCCAAACTCTGAATGACCACGATGTCCTTCAGTATGTGAATGGATAAACTGTGGTACATCTAGACAATGGAATATTATTCAGCACTAAAAAGAAATGAGATTTCAAGCCATGAAAAGACACAGAGGAACCTTAAATGCATATTAGTAAATTAAAGAAGTCAATCTGAAAAGGCTACATACTGCATAATTCCAACTATATGACATTCTGGGAAAGGCAAAACTATGGAGACAGTGAAAATATCAGGGGTTGCAAGAGGTTAGTGGGGAGAAAGGACTGAATAGACAGAGCAAAAAGAATCTTTAGGGCAGTGAAACTACTTTGCATGGGACTATACTGGTTGTGGATACATGTCATTATACATTTTTCCAAATCCATTGAATGTACAACACTAAGAGTCTACCCTAATGTAAACTCTGGGCTTTGGGTGATAATGACATCAGTGCAGGTTCATCAGTTGCAACAAATGTACCACTCTGGTGGGGGATATGTTGATAATGGGGAAGGTTATGCACGTGTGGGGACCTGGGGATATGGGAAATCACTGTACTTTGGGTCAATTTTGCTGTGAACTCAAAGCTGCTCTGAAAAAATAAAATCTCTTTAAAAAATAATTAAATAGCAAAAAAAAATTATAAGTAGTTTCCTTCTATTGTCTGCTATGCCATCCACATATCTCCAGCATATTGATTGTTTTCTTAGGCTGACCTCCACCCCTTCTCAGCTCAAGATGGCTGGCTCAGTTTCAAGATTTCTGTGAGGTGTTAAATACACCTACCTTGTCTTTTGTCTCTTTCTAACAGTAAGGGGAAAAAGATCTTCTCAGTAGTGCTCAGTAGATTTCCCCTCATGTCTCACTGGCAGGGCTTTGTTGCATGCATATACTTAAACCTAATTACTTCTAAAAGTGAATGAGACCAGTACAATTGGCTTAGATAAATAATAAGTTATTTCCTTGGTTGCAGAAGAGCCTGCCATCCTTAAAGGAGGTATACCTAGAAGGAGGGTGAGCAAAAGTCAGAATTCTGTTTTCGAAGGGGAATGGCTATTGATGAAATCTAAAGTGCCAGCTACCTTCAACTTTTTGCCTGTCGACTCTTCCTCTGGAATCAGCCTCCTTTATGTGAAGAAAAGGGCACTTCAGAAACAAACTACAGAATAAATCAATAGACAAACATATAGAAGGATAGAGAACATGGTCAGTCATTAATGGTACTGCTCATGTAAGAAACCCTTTTCTGCCCAATATTTTAAAAGACTTTCTTAATTTTACTTTTAAGAGTATCATTATCACTAAAAACTTAAATTATGCCAAATTCATATTTAAAAATCAGGCCTTTTTTTAGTGCTTTACATTTGGTTGTCTGATACAGAGAATAACACTTAAGATTTATTGAGTGACATCTGGTTAATTAAATGTCTATTTCCTCCTGCCTCTTAAAGAGATCATAACACAGAAAGACAACATTGGGAAAATAATTAAAGTGCAACCAAAGAGCAGGACTAACCTTCTAACTCACTATAATTAAAAATAAAACAAGAGCATTGTGCTGAGAGAATTGCCTGTCTTTATCAGGACACCTGTCTGTACATTTGAAACCTTATTCTGGAAGTCTCCATTTTGCTTTTCTCCATTTTTGTGTGCAAATGAAAATTTCATTTTCCACAGAATTACTTTGGCAAAAACCTTTTTATATTCAGCCTTCAGGAAAACTTATCTCTTAAAAGACCAGAAGGCAGGGACGCCTGGGTGGCTCAGGAGTTGAGCATTTGTTTTCGGCTCAGGGAGTGATCCTGGTCCAGGGATTGAGTCCCTCACATTAGGCTCCCTGCGAGGAGCCTGCTTCTCCCTCTGTCTTTGTCTCTGCCTCTCTCTGTGTCTTTCATGAATAAATAAATAAAGTTAAAAAAAAGAAGAAGATAGTTTCTACCTACCTCTTTACAGGAGCAATGACCCCAAGTGTCATTAATAAAGGAGCCATAATGGGGGTCAGCTAAAAGAGAGCAACTTGCCTGACAGCCATTGTTGGTGGAGGAAGGCAATGGTCCTAGGCCTTGGAACCCTTCAGACAGCTGTGAGCAACATTGCAGGTGACAGCCTATGAATGACCTTTCCAGAATAATAAATTAATAGGAGTAACTAACATAACACTTCCCCGTATATTAATAAGCATGTACTTGGTGTTTCATCTTTCTTTTTTTTAAAAGCTTTTATTTAAATTCTGATTAGTTAACATACAGTGTAGTATTAGTTTCAGTGTTTCATCTTTTTCTAAGGAAAGAATATACTCATCCTGTTCTTTTGAAAAAAGCCTATGGACCAAATATCAGAGGAAATATATCCTAAATGTGAGTCCCAAAAGCTTTACCTTCAAGAAAAGGGAAAAGTAGTTTTAAAGGGATCAGAGGGATCTCATATCCTCATCCCCAACCAGAGGCTGATATTCCTCTGTTCCAAAGTGGCAGTGGAGATCCACAGCTCAACACATAATGTTTAAGTCTTGATTCCATCATTTTCTAAATATGTGGTGCTAGCCATATTATTTAACCTCTCTTAGAATTGTTTTCCTCATCATAAAGATGATCATGGTAATCGGGCCTGTTTATGAGGATTAAATGAAATAACATATGCTTAGTGGGTGCATTGTAGAAATGGCATCTATATTTCCTTCCATTTAGCCCAGACTGTGACATAGCGTTAGGCACTGAATTGTGTCTCTCCAAATTCATATGTTGAACTTCCAACCCCCAATACCACTTCAGAATGTAACTATTTTTGGAGATAGGGCCTTTAAAGAAGTAATTATGGGGGTGCTTGGGTGACTCAGTTGGTTAAGGATTCAACTCTTGATTTCAGCTCAGGTTGTGATCTCAGAGTTGTGAGATCAAGTCCCATCTCAGCCTCTGTGCTGGGCATGAAGCTTGCTTAAGATTCTCTCCCTCCCTTTCTGCCCCTCCCTGCCCCCTTTCTCTCACTGTCTCTCTCTCTCCCTCTCTAAAAAAAAACTAAAAAAATTAAAAATGAAGTAATTATGGTCAAATAAGGTCATATGACTAGATCCTAATCCAATATATGTTACAACTGATGAATTATTGGACACCTAGTGCTCATCACATCATTGCTTTTATATATCTGGCATCATGTCCTGCTTAGCATCATAGTTTCTTTTGTCCTTGTCTTCGCTCTCCCACACTGCCCATAGCAGATAGCTGAGATCCTCATGAACTCCTTAGACTTTATATGTCATTATTAGTTCTTGGGAACAGAAGTGATTTTACATACATGTCTTACAACCCATTAGCATAGCACTCTCCACATAGTGAATACATGTTTAGAAATGGTCAAATCAAACTGGATGAAATTAAAATGAAAGACTTTTCTTTAATGAAAACATTTTTCTGGAGTGCCTGGGTAGCTCAATGCGTTAAGCATCTGCCTTTGGTTCAGATCTTGATCCCTGGGTTCTAGGCTCAAGCCCCACTGAGCAGGGAGCCTGCTTCTCCCTCTGTTGCTCTCCTTCCTTGTGCTCTCTTGCTTTCACTCTGTCAAATAAATAAATAAAATATTAAAAAATATTTCCTATGATGAGGATTCTTTGCATTGTTGATAAGTTTCTATGTAATTAAAACTTTATCTTAAAGCTGAAACGATAATAGTATAACATACAATGGATTTGGAACTGTGATATCTGAATAGATAAAATATTTTAATTTTTAAATAAAATAATTTAAAAGAATCATTATCTTTCAGAATTTCTAAGAAAATATTTTTTAAATCTAACATTTGTCCTATTTGGTAACTCCAGTTGAAATAATGGTTGTGCAAATATTTTATAAAAGGTAAATTATTACACAAACATCATATTTTCAAAGCATTTAATATGGATATAACATAGAACATAATTTTCTTGACTTGGAATCATAAAACAGATTTCACTACTGAGGATAAAGAGGTCAAATCTATTTCTGTACTTACCCAATTTGACAGACTCATGGCACATCAATAAGGAATATTTTATAACCTTTTTTGTTAACAAAAATGAACCATACCTTGTAAAAGATTTAGTTTTTAATATCTGGAAAGGTCATGTCAGTATTTTTATTTTTGTAATATTTTTGTGTTTCCCAAGGTGATGAGTGTACTATCAGTAAGAGACACAATCATTCATTGTGAGAGTTGCACTAATTTAAGCAATTGCACCAGATGCTTCTGGTCAGTCAGTTCTTGGTTATCCACACTAAAGTAACCAATGAATGCCATTTAGTCCATTAAATCCTCCATATTAAGAAAGGGAATAGATTTGAATAATGTATCAAATGTTTCAAGAATATACCATAAACAAAACCTTTCTATATTTCCCTACTTGATCCCCTAGCTTCTCCCTTTAATCCACTTCATACACTCATTTATTTATTTAATAAGCCCAGGCGGAGTTTCCTTCCTCTCTGCAGTAATGTTAGGGTTTCTAAGTACCCCTCCTACCTTAAATAGCATGAGGTTACAAGAACTAGATGTGTCCCCAGTAGAAATGAGTGTTGTTTGACCTAAGTTAGGGGATGCAGACACAGGGAGAACTAGAGATACCTATAAGACCCCTCTTGAAAGTTAACATTGCCACTTAAATTCTTCAACACAAATCACTAAGCTAGGAATAGCTGGTGGATAGGATCAAATGTTCACTAATTACAGTAATAGGCCAGGAGCCACATTTTTAATGAAGTTTTGTGGAATTATCTCCTACTGTGATAGATTCACCTCATACTCCATGTTGTATCAAAACTTTATATTGATTGTGAACTTCTGAGGGCATCTTTGGTCTTTCTCAATGGTTTCCTTGTGCTTGTTAGTATTAGTCCTCCATGTCTCTGCAATAAAAGTAGTTTCACATTCCATCTCTGGCACAATTACAGCACCCAGAACAAGGCTCTCACTGGAGAACATGATCAATTCTTCCAAAAGCACTGCAGGCCTTCCCAGAAGTACAGTCATTATTCTACTTGCCTCCATCTAATGATAAGGGAAATTTTTATAATATGTTTGCATTAGCATTTTTTCAAGAAAACTAGAAATTTATTTTACTCTAGAAATACATTAAGCTGTTTCTGCATTCAAATAACTCCTAATGCAATAGTTCAGTATACCCCAAACTTATGTTATCTCATTTTATAATTTAATTCCCTAAATATCACTCACCTTGGTTTTTGTTACTCCCGAAGGATAAAGCTTCATTTGTACAACTTTACAAAATATCCTTTTATAAGAAATCTTTTTTTGCAACCAAATAATGAGTATAGCTAAAGCTTCCCAAGGGGTTTCTGTTATATACAAAAAACAAAAAGTTTCTACCTCTGATATGTTGAATGACTATATTCACCTGTTCAATCACTTGCCTTCATAAATCCTCTAGAGCTGATACCCCTAATTAGCAATTATACTAATAGTATACTCATATGCACAGATATGTTATCTGCTAATGTATACTTATCTATTTCAATGGATATTTATTTTGCAGTGTGGCCAAATGTGCTTTACAAATGCCTATATCTTTATTTAGAAAGAACTAAAAATAACAGGGTTTTTCTACCTGAGTTTGGGCCCCAAGATCTCTCATGAACCCATTATATGTAGAGACTATGGAGATAAGAAAATCTTATACTGGGATCACATAAATGAGTAAATGGATGATGGGTGGTAGGATCTAGGTTTCTCACTACTGAGACATTATAAATAAACAAGGTAGAAGCAGAATGAGCCATGTGGTTCTGGAGTAGAGCCAGAAACATCAGTACGAACATGTATTTGGCTTAAAATGATACAGATAGGTAGAGAAATGATTTTACAAGTCCTAGCACTGTCCACTGAGAGGGCCTAGAAATGATGACATCCCAGGAGCAATGAGCACATCCAATGCCCAAATCTTGGTTTCTATTACCATTCTCTAATAAAAGAAACCAGACCTCCTTGGAGAACTGACTGATTCTAGGACTTAGGCAGGGAATATAAAAGATGAGCCTAGAGAATCTTGCAATGCCATAAAGTAAGGAAGTGCTCAATAAACAAAATGATGGGGGCACATCAAAGGAACACATGACCAGACTGAAAGTGTTCTCAAAGGCCAAAGTTGAAATAATTTAAGCAACAAAATAAATAAGATAGTAGTGAATTATAACCCGTAATATAAAGTTCATATTTGTGAGCCTCTACTTATACAAATAAATTACTGAACAAATAAATAGAGAGGAGTGATGAAACTTCAATGCAGAAGAATTCCAAATAATTTATGTAGATACTACCCCCTCAAGGAAATAAAGCTTTAACTCCTCACACCTTGGGTATGGACTTTACTTACTGACTGCTTTCAACTAAGGAAGTAGAGTGGGGGGAATGCAGTAAATTTACAGTACAGAAAGCTGGTAAACACTAGATAAATCAGATGATTAAGATTAACATCATCATGGACAAGTAATCACGATAGTAATGCATGACAGAAAAATGAAACTAGACCACTCTCTTTCACCATACACAAAGATAAACTCAAAATGGATGAAAGATCTAAATGTGAGACAAGATTCCATCAGAATCCTAGAGGAGAACACAGGCAACACCCTTTTTGAACTCGGCCACAGTAACTTCTTGCAAGATACATCCACGAAGGCAAAAGAAACAAAAGCAAAAATGAACTATTGGGACTTCATCAAGATAAGAAGCTTTTGCACAGCAAAGGATACAGTCGACAAAACTCAAAGACAACCTACAGAATGGGAGAAGATATTTGCAAATGACGTATCAGATAAAGGGCTAGTTTCCAAGATCTATAAAGAACTTATTAAACTCAACAGCAAAGAAACAAACAATCCAATCATGAAATGGGCAAAAGACATGAACAGAAATCTCACAGAGGAAGACATAGACATGGCCAATATGCACATGAGAAAATGCTCCGCATCACTTGCCATCAGGGAAATACAAATCAAAACCACAATGAGATACCACCTCACACCAATGGGAATGGTGAAAATTAACAAGGCAGGAAACCACAAATGTTGGAGAGGATGCGGAGAAAGGGGAACCCTCTTACACTGTTGGTGGGAATGTGAACTGGTGCAGCCACTCTGGAAAACTGTCTGAGGGTTCCTCAAAGAGTTAAAAATAGACCTGCCCTATGAGCCAGCAATTGTACTGCTGGGGATTTACCCCAAAGATTCAGATGCAATGAAACGCCGGGATACCTGCACCCCGATGTTTATAGCAGCAATGTCCACAATAGCCAAACTGTGGAAGGAGCCTCGGTGTCCATTGAAAGATGAGTGGATAAAGAAGATGTGGTCTATGTATACAATGGAATATTACTCAGCCATCAGAAACGACAAATACCCACCATTTGCTTTGATGTGGATGGAACTGGAGGGTATTATGCTGAGTGAAATAAGTCAATCGGAGAAGGATAAACATTATATGTTCTCATTCATGTAGGGAATATAAATAATAGTGAAAGGGAATATAAGGGGAGGGAGAAGAAATGTGTTGGAAATATCAGAAAGGTAGACAGAACATAAAGACTCCTAACTCTGGGAAATGAACTAGGGGTAGTTGAAGGGGAGGAGGGCCGGGGGTGGGGGTGAATGGGTGACGGTCACTGACGGGGGCACTTGAAGGGATGAGCACTGGGTGTTATTCTGTATGTTGGCAAATTGAACACCAATAAAAAATAAATTTATTATTTAAAAAAAAGAAAGAAAAAAATAAAGCATGCCCTTGAAATGAAAAAAAAAAGAGAGAGTAATGCATGATATGATGCAATGTAATAAGAGGTGCACTTGACCTCTGTGCTATTATTTCAAAATCTCATAACCCCAGGCTGATCAGGAGAAAACATAAGAAAACCCTAAATTGAGGGACTTCTATAAAATATCCAACCAATACTCCTCAAAATTGTTAAAGTCATGAAAAAGAAAGAAAATCTGAGAAACTGTCAATCAAGAACAGCCTAAAGGACATGATATCTAAATATAACATGTTTTTTGTGGTAATGGGATCCTGGAATAGAAAGAAAAGACATTAAAGAAAAACCAGTTAAAGTCAAATAAAGTGTGGACTTCGGTTCATTATAATGCACCAATGTTGGTTCCTTAGTTATGACAAATTTTCCACAGTAATGTAAAATGTTAATAACAGTAGAAACTTGGTGAGGAGTATTCTCATACTAACTTTGTAAATTTCCTATAAATCAAAACCTATTCTAAAAGAAAAGCTTACTTAAATTTTTTTAATTTTTATTTTGTTATTTTTTAAAGATTTTCCTTATTTATTCATGAGAAACACAGGGAGAGAGGCAGAGACACAGGCAGAGGGAGAAGCAGGCTCCCTGGGGGGAACCTGATATGGGACTTGATCCCAGGACTCTGGGACCATACCCTGAGCTGAAGGCAGCTGCTCAACCACTGAACCATCCAGGTGTCCCTTATTTAAATTTTTAAAAATGTGAAACCAACTTTCTATTGGTCTCCTAAAATAAGGAGCTCTGACTGAAAGCCATTTTGTTCTAGGACAATCAATACAACAGACCTTCTAATCATGAAAACATAAAGCAAGTGTACATCTTTCGTTCTTAAAGAAGACCTATCCACAGTGAACTTACCAAAATAGCAGGTATGTTAGTTAGAGGGAAAAACCGAGCAGTCTGTTTGGTTAGGTAAACTGGCTGTGCAGTAAGTTTGGCAGATTTATGACTATGCGGACTTTATTTTCCACTTTAGAAAAAACACGCCCGAGTGACTTAAATTATTAGGTGTTCTAGAGTGGTGATGAAAAATTTGAACTGGAAAAGACCTTGGGATGGACATGCAAGCAAGTATTCACAGATTCCCCTGCCAGATATTATGGCATGATAGAATGGTCTAGAAGTGCTGGGTGTCACTGTTTAGGAAATCTGCACATACTTTTACAATACTTAATTTATTCCTATCTGCATAATTGGGAAGAAATATCTCTCCTGCATTTTCATTCAAATTCTTTTCCAAAGCCAAGCAAAATTGTCCCTATCTTTGTGCATGGGTGTTGAAAGCTGAAAAAAAAAAAAAAACCCATGTTGATCAAACCTAAATTTATTGGGTAGCCTTTTGGGGAATAGACAGTCAACAGTCTGATTATATATTCTGAAGGAAACAGTTTGACTAATGTGACCTTTGATAATATTGTAGACTCTAAATTCTAAATCATGAGTTACAAATTTAAATGTCTACTAGGTTCAAGTAGGTCTCATAAAAGCAGAAATCAAGCTTAGAGAGACCCTGTCAAAAGGTGGTAGCCACTATTTAGCACCAATTGACTACTACCTAGAAATATAGACCCAGTGATAATGAAAACTTTTTTTATGATTTTTATTTATTTATTTCAGAGAGAGAGCATGAGTGGGGAAAGGAGCAGTGGGAGAGGGGAAGCAGACTCCCCAATGAGCAGGGAACCCAATGTGGTGCTCTATCCCAGGACCCCAGGATCATGACCTGAGCCAAAGACAGATGCTTAATCAACTGAGCCACCTAGGTGCCCTGAAAACAAAGCAGAAAAGCCATGTTTTTGTTCAGAGGATCTCAATTTTTAAATACTAGTAACCAATTAAAAAGATTTAAATGAGCCAAATTAAATGCAGCTAAAGTATGGACTTGGCCTGCAGGCTATCAATTTGTCATTTCTAGCAACTACATTATTATAAGTCCAGGTTTTGTCGTTATTGAACTTTTTCCAAGACATTGGAAAAATAAATATATATGTTAAAATAAATACATATGTCTCCAGCCTAATGAAAGAAACAAACTTATAAAAGGGTGTTATAGGATAATGATGTAGAAGGGAAATAGGCATAGTCATTTCAGGAAAATAGGGCAGGGGTGCGGGCAAAGTTCTTACTTTTAAAGTTAGTAAATCCTAAAATGTGTTATAAAGAAATTCTAGGATCTAGGGGCACCTGGGTGTCTGAGTGCTTGAGCATCTGCCTTGGGCTCAGGTCATGATCCCAGGGTCCTGGGATTGAGTCTCCCATCAGGCTCCCTGCAGGGAGTCTGCTTCTCCCTCTGCCTAAGTCTCTGCCTCTCTCTGTGTGTCTCTCATGAATAAATATAATTTTTTTAAAAAAGAAAAATTCTAGAATCTGTTTCACTAAAAATTTTATTTCACTTAACAATTCTAATGATAGGCTAGATTGTTTGGACCATCAAGCTCAACTGGGGGCATGGCTAAGTCACACTGAAGGTAAGATGTAGATACCTAGATACAGAGTGCCGGAAACCTAGAGACAAGTTGAAGGGCAATTAGCAAGTTCACAGGTAAGTTCAATGAAAGCCCCAAAGTAATCAGCAATACCAACTACGGAGGGAGGGTCTGATAGAGATGTGGTAGCAACTTTGAGATGTGGCAGCAACTTTGAGATGGCCACTGCCATCTCAGGCAGGAATTAAACTTGATTATCATTACACAAACCAATAGTCTGACATAATTTCCAATGTGACTATTCTAGCTCAAGTCCTCTCCATCAGTTCCTCTGCAAAATGCCTTTCAGCTCTATCTCTCTGCTTTCTACTCTCCCCCCACACTGCTTCCAGTGCCAAATCAATGGCAGGGTGGTTGCCTAAGTGCAGGCAAATATGTGGACAAGTCTATTGAGAGTTTTGTTTTGTTTAAAGATTTTTTTATTAATTTATGTATTTATTTAGAGAGAGTATGAGTGTATGAGTGGTGGGGAGGAGCAGAGGGAGAGGAAGAAGGCTCTCTACCGAGCAGGGAACCCGACATGGTGCCCGATCCCAGGACCCTGAGATCATGACCTGAGCCCAAAGCAGATGCTTAACCAACTGAGCTACCCAGGTGCTCCAAGAGAGTTTAAAACAATACTAAAACTGACAAAAACTTGTTTTCAAATATGAGTCAGTGACAAACCATTCCTCCCACCAAAAAAAAATATTTTCTCACTCTAAGTTCTAAACAATTGTTGTGATTACTATTTTTAAATATTATATACATGAGCTTAAAATTACCACATTTTTGGTTGCATATCCTTTGATAAAACATCTATTAGATGGAAATCAATTCAGAGAACTCCCAATTACACAGTTAGCACCCTGTGTTTATCCAATGAGTAAGTCTGTCATGATTCATTACTGTTCAAGCTCACTTCAGGAGCAGTTTATATCTCCAATCCCTATGCTACTACACATTCTCAAATACAGGCAGTCTTTGCAAGGCATTGTGGGAGTAAAAATAACTACACATGCAGAAATCTTCATGATCACTGTAAAACAATCTTCATAATTGATGGAAAATGTAGGATTCCTTTGTGACTTTTAAATTTTTTGGTTGAAACATTAAAAAAAACTCATTATTATAAATGAATAGGGAAATGAGAAAGTAGTAAAGTTTATTTAGTATACTATAATTTAAAACATTAGAAATATTATGAATTAAAGGTGTTTTCTCCCTTTTTGAAAAAATTAAAAAACCTATCAAGTGTAGTTTGGGAGGATCCCTGGGTGGCTCAGCGGTTTAGCGCCTGCCTTTGGCCCAGGGCATGATCCTGGAGTCCCGGAATCAAGTCCCGTTTCGGGCTCCCTGCATGGAGCCTGCTTCTCCCTCTGACTATGTCTCTGCCTCTCCCTCTCTCTGTGTCTCTCATGAATAAATAAATAAGATCTTTAAAAAAAAAAAAAAAGAGTAGTTTGGTGCTTGCCTTCTTCTTGTTCTAGAACTTTTTCATATGGAAGGAGTATTTGTTCTATGCCTTGACAAATTGTCATATTCCTTTCTAAGTTTGGATAAGCTTCCAATACTCTATCCTTTGCTTGTCATGAAATATCTCCAAGAGTTCCTTTAATGTAAGTTTTTGCTGGTATCACTTCCTCAGGGACATCTTTATGTTTTTCATTACAGCCACTTGTCTCATTAATGTCAGTAAATTCACCTTCACGGAGATTCTCCAGCTACATATCTGGAGTCTCAAATGAGACAGTGTCAACATTCACATGGTCAGGCTACTTCTCCCATAACTCTGTTTAACTTAGATTTGAGTTTCACTTTTGTTATTATTGCTTTTGTTTCTTTGTTGCACTTTCATCTTTGATGGTCAATTTCCTCTTTTTTATCCATTTTTGTAATATGTCATGTGGATTATCATTGGGCAACAAGGATATAACACAACTATACACTTTAGTGTCTGTGCATAAAATGACCAACATATACACAGTGACCAATCACCAAAGACTTTTTAAAAAATGTCTAGGCGGTCACTGACCATAATGCACATTTGTTATCTACATAGTGTCTTGTAGGCTGAACATCTACCAGTGGAAGTTTGTGCTTCATGCAATTATTCACAGTTAATAAACTAAAGTAGTAACTGAAATTGGAACCTTGATGTTGAGGGATTGGTGTTATTTATCTAAGTTGTGGTAACTAAAATTCCTGTCCATCAGAACCATGCAAAGCAATGACTTGGTAGATTCACAATGATAGTACAGTGATTATAAAGATGAATAAACAGGACTTGTGTTACTTCAGTTTTATCATTTTGTAACCAATTGATGTTTTGATTTGTGTTTAACATTTCAAACAATGAAATGAGTGCAAAAAACAGAAGTTGTTTAGTATATGTAAATTTTAGTTCATACTCAAAATATTTTAATAAATTTGAATCTTCAAAATGGAATTTATTCTTTGTAGATACTTAAGTTTTAAAAAACAAAGGAACAAAATATATTCACATTATTATTACTGAAAACAGCTTTGTCATACAGAAAGGAATGAGTTTAAAAATGATGCACTCTGTTCAAATATGCTAGGTACACAATTGGATCTTTCTTAAAGGCAGATATGATCTTGTAATGACTCTGATCCAATTTTTCACTATCTCTTTATCACCTATGTCAGTAATTCTTAACCAGTATCATCTGTGAAAGTTTTCAAAAACACAGATTCCCAGACCGTAATATATATATAGAGAGATTGCAATGCAGATCTACGCTAGGCACTGGGAAACTGTACTCTTAAAGCCATTGGTGATTCACCTAGGTGCTAATCCATCAACCTACATGTTAGATTAAGTTTCTTTGCATGGAAAATAAGGGCCCTTAAAATCTGAAGCTTACTTCTATAGACTCATCTCTGGCTACTAATTTTTTCCCCGCATTTTACAACTTATAACTGCTCATACCTCCTGAATTAGCTATCTATCTTTGTCCATTGTGTCCTAACTCCCATGAATTGTTCTAGTCTCCCAACTCCATGCCTGGGTCCACTTGGAAAATCTTATTTCTGTTTAAGAGTTAACTCAAAGCTCAGGTGTTTTAGGCACCACCCCTTCTGTATACTTCCACTGTAGCAATTATAACACACACTGCAGTGAATGATTAGTTCTGTGACAAGCTTCTTAAAGTAGGACATGTCTTTTTACATCTATGTATCTCCAGCATTCAGCCCATTACCCAGTTCTTTCATACCCAGATATATCTGGTAGGAACACTTTCCACTTCAAGTAACAGAAAGATGGCAGAGATTTGTAATTCTTATATAATAAATCTTGAAGGAAATGATGATTGGTGAGGATACATCAGCTCAACAACTTAAAGCTTGTCTTCTCTGTGATTCTCCAAGACTTTCCCTCATACTTGGAACCTCATAGTTGCAAGGTGATGATTGAAGCTCAACACATCACAGCCATAGGAAGGAGAAGAGGACTGTGCCAGTTGTCTATGTATTCTTTAATCAAGAAAGCAACACTTTCCAGGAATTCCTCAGCTAACTTCCAGCGACGCCTCATTTGCTAGAACTGGGTCACACGACCACCACTAGCTACAAAGGAGGCTGAGAAAGCACATAGGATTGGTGTGAAAAAGAATTAGTTTAATTAATATATAACCAATCATGACCCATGGCCTCAGATGGTAGGTACATCATTGGTCTGAATAAAATTATAATTCTGTTAATAAAGAAGAGAAAGGAATGGATATTGAACATAACACTGTCAGTATCTGCCAAAGTAGATATTCTATGATTGTTATAAGTATAAATGAGAGAATAAATAAATGTGTGAAAGAATAAATGATTAACTTTCAAGATAAAGATAGGCTTTATAAAGATAATTCTGACAATTGATTAGAGTGAACAAGCCAAGGGTACCTACCAATGCAGAATGATACCAGTAATAGAAAACTCAACTCCTACACTTTTAGGCAAAGACAAAATAAAGGACTTGTGTGTCTCTGTGTAGCTTTCCTCATTGACAGAGCATTAGACAGCTCCAGGCTTACAACTTCACAGCTTCAAGTTCAAGGGGGTAAAGCACCACAGAAGCCAGAAAAGAAAGGAGTGAGTCCATGGTCAGGCTAGCATTGTATGGCCACCCTGGCCCAGCAGTCCCATCCATTACTGATGGGCTGAGTCAGGGGAGGATAAAGAAAATCAGGAGCTATTACCAGCAGAAGGAAGGACAGATGATCAGCAGGCAAAAATAATGGAACCCAAAAATAAGGACTGAGCATTCTCAGAAGTGAGAATGAGAGGTTAGCAAAGATGGGTGGGACCAAACAATCTCTGAAAGCCAACATGATTTGACTGTCACCACCCTCCAAGCATCACCACCATACCACTTGGTAAGGGAAATTGGCAGTTCATCTTAGTCTAACTTTCCCTCTGTGATTAGATTTACAACCTAGGAGTAAGTAAGAGGACAGGTTAAATCAATGCTTCTCAAACTTTCCCATCAAAATATCCCCAACAGCCATAGAAAGTGGGAACTCTGGAATTTGGGATGGGTGGTGGAATAGGAGGCTAGCTGCATATTTTGGAGCAGTCTGCTGCACAACTAAAATGTATTTGAAGTCTTGTGCTTTTTCTTAAAAATGTTGATTAACTTAATGTGAGATGAGTACTGGGTGCTATACTATATGTTGGTAAATGTAACTTAAATAAAAAGAAAAATTAAAAAATGTTTATTAACTTCAAATTTTATTCCATAGAATATCTATGTAATTTTTAAATGTTTTCAATTACTAGCCACGTAAAATTTCCTCAAGTTTTTTCAAACAAAATCACATTGTTTTCAACTCTATTATTCTCAGGAAGCTGCTTCTGGCAATGACATCATCTATTAAAGCTCTCATTAGCATTTTGAATGATAACTGCCATCTATTTAGTAACTACTACATTCCAAGTAATTTTATACATTTTCTCATTTAATCCTCTAAAGAATTCTGAAAAGCAACTATCATTATTCCCAAACAAATGAAGGAAGTAAAAGTTACAGAAGGCCACACTAATTCCCTTCAAAAGTTACACAGCCACATATCAGGACTGAAACGCAGAACTCTCTGGCTTTAAATTCATGTCTTTTCCAACATGTTTCCCTTCCTCTGCTTTCACATTGCTTCTTTATGTTCCAGGAATGTCAACCTCCACTATGAAACAATCCACAAATTCAAACAGAAAACAAAATAACTAATGTCACTATCCACATGCGGAGGTCTCCAGTACCAAGGTAGTATGAAGAAAGAAGAGCAGGAGCCCTGGGATCAGGAGGCTAAGTTCTCTTGTCAACTTCACCTGGAGCAAAATGTGGAGTTTAGAAAAGTCTCTCGCCTGTCTGGACCTGAGCACCTTCACCTGTGAAATGAGAGCAGGATTTGGTCACATTTGTAGTCCTCCCCAGCTCTAGCAAGCTATCATTTTAACATCAATTCCTCAGGACTCAGTTGCTTAAGTGTAGACTAAGCCTCATATGGCTATTGAATGTAACATGCCCTCTAAAAGAGACTAGGAAATCCAATTGTAGACACACACTCAAAAGAAGTTTCCGGTTGAATGCTAACTCTAACTTCTAAGAAAGTAATAAGGATGATGGTAACTGCTACTTGTTATCAATCATGTACTTCTAGTACATGATTCATCATGTACTTCCAAGAAAGTAATAAGGATGATGGTAACTGCTACTTGTTATCAATCATAGTACTTCTAGAAGAATATCAACTATTCTTCTAGAAGTACTATCTCATTTAACCTCCACAACGCCATGAAGTAAGTCCCACTATTATTCCCATTTTATAGATGAAGAAACTAAATCACAGAAAGCTTAAGTAATTGCCCAAGATCAAATGTATTATGTATGGCAAGTCTACCAGCAAATACAGCTGGTTAGGCTCCACAGTCTGGAGTGGCCTTCCTCCAGAAAAACTGCCTCCCTCCTCACCAGGCTGTTCTCATTGAGAAATCTGTACTTGAAAAGCTTCTTGGGAAAGAAAATAAAATCTCATCACTAATGCTGTGCCATGGATTAAACTTAAAATGCAGAGTGTTTTACCATGCCAGCAGAGGCATACCAGAGTTACAACAGTGTCTGGTTTTCCAGTTGGCTTTGTTAACCTTGGAGTCTCTGTAGGTTTCAATGGTCATTGGGGAGAGAACGATTGCCCCAGTAGGAAGGAGTCTGATTGGAACCAGGAGGCAAATACCTTATACGGAAGGATTCACTGCATTACGACCATTTAAAAGCTGATGATACAACAGAATTACCATTATGACTTATCCACACCAGTTAGACATGCGTAATCATTAGTTCTCAAGCTGAAGTAGAACATACTAAACTTACTTGACATTCTTTCTCTAGCGCTTCCCAAACTCATTTGAACACATAATCATTTGTTTTCATTGAGCCTCTTTTGAGACCATTGTCCCAATTGAGACATTGGGACAGAACACATTTGGAAAATTCTGCTCAATAGAATACAGCAAAGACCACAAAAAAGAAACGAATGCAATAAAGAGTCCTCAACTTCTCATACTATCCATCCAGAGGGCCCTGCAGCCCCAGACAGCTGGAGCACACGGGAGAAGGCAGTTCCTCACTCTTCATTACTCCCACCAGGGGCAGAACAGAAATGCCTCCATCAAGATAGAAAAGTACTTGCTGCTTTTAATTGAGCATTTATTACAGATAAGACACTATGAAAAGCACTTCACATACTTAAAATTTTTAAGTTTGAACATCTGTATCATTTATAAATGTACAAAGGATAACTTTTGGAAATAGATTACTTGCCGGTAATCAATGTAGCTCCAAAAAGATGTTTCTTAAGTAGAATTCGTTAATTAAAATTTTCAGGGATCCCTGGGTGGCTCAGTGGTTTAGCATCTGCCTTTGGCCCAGGGCATGATCCTGGAGTCCCGAGATCAAGTTCTATGTCAGACTCCCTGCATGGAGTCTGCTTCTCCCTCTGCCTATGTCTCTGCCTCTGTGTGTGTGTGTGTCTTTCATGAGTGGATAAAAAAAAATCTTAAAAAAAAATAAAATAAAATTTTCAGGGAGGCAGTCAGTGACTGATATGAGGCAATGTCCTTAACAGGTTCTGCTTAATAGAATTTTTGCAAACATCCTATCCAGAAAAAGAACTTTCTATCATCAATTTTTATCTTTCTTTTCATAGTAATTTCAGGCTTCAAACATACAACCCATTTTTTTGCCACTGAATTCTCTAAGAACCTCTATCGAGAAGGAAATCTTGATTAGATAAGTGAACCTCAGATATTTGTAGTCCTAGGAAGAAATGGTTCCAAAAAAGAGGGTAAATGAAAGATGGTTGCTTTAAGAAATGAACAAAGAACGAAGATAGGTTCCCAGCTACAAGACGCACACTGAAAGAAATAGCTGGCTTCGGAATGTTAATGCCATCACTGCAAATTAGTTTTAATATAAGTAATTAATCAATTTTTGTCAGTTTTTGCAATACATTATGAACATTCTGTGTGAGGTCCGTCCTTCACTGTACTACTTCAAGTTTAAAAGCCTGAGGCTTTTAGAACTTGCCTTATGACATTGGCAAGGACCTTTTTATAGACTAATTAACATGCCAAGAATTTCAAGCCAACAAAAGATACAATGGTACCCTTTTCCAGTTTTCAAGAACTTTTTCATGCCCACTTTAAGCACCTTTTACACTTTGGCTCTCTCTGCTTGGATACCATCCCACTCACTGGAAGGACTGGCTTTAAATTTCACCTTGAGTGCCATCCCTCCCAGGACCCGTGATGAGGGGAAATAATGACATCACATTATGCAAGTTTCCTTTGGTAACCTCTCCTTCTAGAGCCTTTGTGTGGAATTAGCAGAAAAATATAAATCCATACTGAATGAGATTAAATTTAAGTCTCTAAGCAAAAGCACCGCATTGGATCAGAGCAAATGTAACAGATCTCAGCATGGACTCCTTTGGCACTCCAGTCCCCAAGAGGAGCACACACTGCCGGCCACATTGTCCACACAAGGATTTGGGGGATCTGGAACGATGGGTTCTGGATTTAAATTACTGTTGCTACTGAACTGCTACCTCTTCTATTAAAGTTTAAATTACCAACATACTAATACAAAAGAACCCATACTCATAAGCTCTAACTTGCTGGAAGGGATGTTTACAAACAAGATTTCCTATTTCTTGAACCTAACTTAGTTGCTAGGGCAGATTCTCACCCAGGTGGAGAACTGTAAATTTATTATTATTTCCATTATACATATAAATGTACCATTATGGAATATAAAGAAAAATAGAGGTAAAAGTATCATCATATGTAATATACCAGTATTAACATTTTCAAGTAATACTGATATTATTCCAAGTAATTTCTTTTGATCTTTCTTCTCCTATGACGTGCATTTTATTATCATGCTCCCATGGAGAAGGAACACAGGTGAAACTATAAGTGAATTTTGACCAAATATATTTACTAACTATGCCAGGCTGAAGACAATCTCTCAGCCATCCTCTGAGAGCTAACTCGAATGACAGCCACCATGTCACCCCACTAATGAGGAAATAGGACTCAGGGCTCAAGGGCTGCACACTTTCTGATTTTCCTCATAGTGAAGCAAGGCAGACAGAGGGAGTGAGGATTATTCATCAGAGAAAAGTGAAGCTAAACCATCAGCCCACTCTCTATCCTCTGCTTCTCCAGCATTACCCACTCTCCCCCATTCTTTGCTCAGAGACAGTCCCCCTTTCCTCACTAGGGTGGTCTACCTTCTCAGTTGAGCACTCCTCAGCTCCCCTGGAGGGCACTCCCGGAGGCCTCACAGGGCTTCAAAGCCAGCTACTAAATTGGCTAACCCTCTGTCCTTATGGTTTGCCCAGGCATGTCTCCCAAGGCCACTGTGTCAATGAGAAGCTCTAGGATTACTCTGTACAAGTGAATTCTAAAATCCTTCCTTGCTTCACAGCAATCTCACAGAGATTTATCTTGTCAAAAAGAAGAAAATGCAAACCTTTCTGCTGTCACTGAGGTACTCCAAGTGTGACTGCCTTTACTGCACTTCTCAAAAACGAGGCTCTGCATCCAAAACAAAATTTCAGTCATAATATGGGCTTTAACATGAAATGGGTGGAAATCCTTCAAAAGAGTAACTTAACAATGAACTGGGTGAACATGAACAAGCAAGCATTCAGTACCTGAAAGGAAAAATCTAAATGATGAATAAATATGGGAAAAAATAGGTTCAAGTTCATTAATAATCCAAGGTATGCCAAACAAAGCATAGATGTTTTTGCTTATCTAACTAAAAAGGATTTTTTAAATTATATATGCAGTGTCAGTGTTGGCTGGCATGTGGAAAAACCTGCTAGTCATATCTCCCACTACTGGTGGGAGAAGATTGATAAAAACAATTTCCCAAATACAATTTGGAAATTTGTATTGAGAGCAAAAACCCACAAAATCTCTGACCCACCAATTCTACTTGGGACCCAAAGGATGTAACTAGTAATATTTATAAAGATTTATATTTTCACATTTGATAATAACTGGAAAAATATTCAACAATAAAGTAGTAAAAATATATGGCTTAGTTACTCAGCAGAATGCTCTGCAGCCATGAATAAGAAGCTGTTGGAAAAGGTTTGCAAACGTGGAAAAAGTAGGAAAAGGTTTGCAAACATGGAAAAAAGAGAATTATAAAACAACACATAAAACACAATACTATTTTTGTGGGAAAATACAGTTGTAGAAACACAAACACTTAGGAAAGGGTCTAGAGAGGAGTCAATAGTGGTTATCTTGAAGTACAGTGCGATGGAGTCAAGACTAGCAGAGTGGCATGTAGTTAAGGGTGAGAGTATGAGATATACTTGGTCCATATTCTAACTCTGCCACTGTAGAAACTGTGGTAACTTGCTTTAGATTCCTTATCTATAAAATGGGGATAATGCTCCTTCTTAGGGTTTGGGAAAGGATTAAATACAATGATGCTAGTAAAGTATATAGCACAATACCTGATACAAATAAATACTAATTGAAAAAATTATAAATTTTTTATCTGCAATTTCCAACTTTCTACAATGGATATGTATTACTTTTATAATTAAAGTCATTCCAAAAAACTATAAGCAACTACAGAATTCCAACTAATGATATAGATGCTTAAGTACTTAAGAGGGCAGTAAACTCATATCCAGAATTATTCTGAAGTGTATCAAAAAATAAGATGGATTGGGACGCCTGGGTGGCTCAGTGGTTGAACATTTGCCTTTGGCTCAGGGCGTGATCCTGGGGTTCTGGGATCGAGTCCCACATTGGGCTCCTTGCTAGGAGCCTGCTTCTCCCTCTGCCTGTGTCTCTGCCTCTTTCTGTGTCTTTCATGAATAAATAAATATATAAATAAATTTTAAAAATCTTTAAAAAATAAGATGGATGGATGATAGGTATACAAATGTTTATTATAAAATTTTTTCAGCCTTGATATATGTTTGAAAATATTTATAGTGAAATGTTGAGAAATGGTTATTTCATTTAAAATTACCTTTTTCTTTATATAAGTAAAGCATACTCATTTTAACACAGCATATAATAAAGATATATTTAAAGAAAAAATAGTCTTCCTAACAGTCTTCATCAATTTCACTGTCCTCAAAAGGTATTTTTTTTTGTATCCTTCTACATTGTTATGCTCATAAATGTAAAGGAAGTTTTTTTTACAAGATCATAGTGTACACAATACTTGGCAACCAGTATTTCTTACACTTAGAAAGTAGCTTTTATTTAAAAAAAATGAGATCCACTTCTTACTAATGAATCTGTAAGTACAAATTAATTTTCTTTATAGATAAGATAGCAGTGAAGGCGTAGCTTCTTCACATATTGATTTTTATTATTACTTAAATTTTTAGAAGACTTCATAGTAAGAAACAAGGTACTTTGGTTTTTCAAATGAACATACAAACAAAAAGCAGAAACAGACATGCAAATACAGACAACCGATGGTTCCAGATGGCAGAGGAGAGGAGGATGGGCAAAATGCATGAAGGAGAATGGGAGATACAAGCTTTCAGTCATGGGATGAATAAATCACAGGAATAAACACACAGGCACAACATAAGAATAAAAGGCATGACTATATAATCCATATCATATAGTTAATAATATTGTAATAGCTTTATGGTGACAGATGGTAGCTACACTTATGGTGAGCACAGCATAATGTACAGAAAAGTTGAATCACTAATGTTGTACATCTGAGACTAATGTAGTATTGTGTGTCAAACATACTCAAATATAAAACTTTCTTGGGATGCCTGGGTGGTTCAGTGGTGGAGCATCTGTCTTTGGCTCAGGTAGTGATCCCAGGGTCCTGGGATCGAGTCTCACATCAGGCTCCCTCCTGGGAGCCTGCTTTTCCCTCTGCCTGTGTCTCTGCCTCTCTCCTGTCTCTCTGAATAAATAAATAAAATCTTTAAAATTTTTCTTTTTAAAATATACTTTGCTTTTTGAAATTCTTTATTTTTTTATAATTTTTTAAATTTTTATTTATTTATGATAGTCACAGAGAGAGAGAGAGAGAGGCAGAGACATAGGCAGAGGGAGAAGCAGGCTCCATGCACCGGGAGCCCGACGTGGGATTCGATCTTGGGTCTCCAGGATCGCGCCCTGGGCCAAAGGCAGGCGCTAAACCACTGCGCCACCCAGGGTTCCCGAAATTCTTTATTTTTATATGAAAATACAATGTAACTAGGTGCCTGAGGGTCCTGTCACCTAGCTAGGGTTTTATTCTCACTTCTTCCCGCTGGTCCTGAGTCCACTCACTCATAGGTCCTATTCTGCGGTGGCAGTATTGCCACTGTTACACTTGAGGCCATTTTCTAGAGTCATCACTCCAGCCCAAGGTAGACAGAAAAACTTACCTGACGTTTGCATGCCTCTGAATATGCTGACCACAATTTTACTCACATTTGTATACAGAATATAAAGAAAATAAAAAAACAGCAGCAACAAATGTATTCCATAATTCATTGTCGTATCCACCCCACAGAAGCAGGATGGACCCTACCCAAAATGCTGTTGACATGTGGAGATTGATGATTCCACACACAGACGAAGAGGATTTTCAAGAAGCATGGAAGGCAATACAGCTGCCCACATTTTAATTTGCATTGTTCTGAGTTGGTAATTTGTGGATAGACAAAATGGTATCAAATTGAAGGATCCTTGGGGCACCTATATGGTTCAGTCAGTTGAGTGTCAGATCCTTGATTTTGGCTCAGGTTATGATCTCAGGTCATGGGATCAAGCAATGGGCTTGGCTCTCAGTAGAAAGTCTGTTTGAGATTTGCTCCCTCTGCTCCTCCCCCCACTCACACACACTCTCTCTTTCAAAATAAGCAAATCTTTAGAATTAAAGGACCCTTTGTCCAAATATAAGGGTTCCAGAGCCTTTTGTTTATTATTTAACCAGATGCTCAAATCTAGATATGAGATGAACACACATTATAGACATACATATCAGAAATATGTAAAGAAGAAAAAGAAGCAGAGGTTAGTTTTGCTCATCAAGAATACTTCACCAAAATCACCAAAAATTCTGATGAATTTGCCCGAAAATGTGTGAGACAATTAGCTTACCATGATCCATGAAAAGAACCTATTCAGATTTTGATTGGAGGTGTTTTGAATCTTTAGATCCACTGGAGGAGAACTGATATCTCTACAAATACTTCTTTCCCACAGTTTCTCCCTTCACTCATTCATTTATAGTTTGTATAAAGGATATATATAGTTATACAAACTATAAAGGATACACTCAGGTACAGTATCCTTCATAGTTTATTTTGTATATTAAATATATATATCATTTTATAGTCTTCCATAGAGATTTTGCATATATTTTTTGAGATTTAATCCTGAGTACTTATTTGATATTTTCTGATACTCTCCAGGTATTTTCTAAGTATTTGTTGCTGATGTAAAAAAATGGAGTTGACTTTTGTTAAAAACAAAACCTTATATCCATCCACCATGTTCAATTCTATTATTTGTAATAAATTACCTATAGATTTTTTAAATTTTCTACAAAAAAGGATCATATCATCTGCTAATAAAGATATTTTTATTGTTTACAAAAATACAGTAGCATAGGTGAGTTGCATAGAAGATCTCTAGAAAAGTATACAAGCAATTGTTAACATTGATTGCTAACCTAGGGCCTTAAATAATCTTTCATAGGAGCACCGGGGCAGCTCAGTCAGTTAAGAATCTGCATTCAGCTCAGGTCATGATCCTGGGATCCTGCGATTAGAACCCAGTGTTGGGCTTCCTGCTCAGTGGGGAGTCTGCTTCTCCCTCTGCCGCTCCCTGTGCTTGTGCTCTTGCACACACACACTCTCTCTCTCAAATAAATAAAATCTTTAAAAAATAATAATCTTTTATATATCATGTCCCTATTGTATTTTGAGCCATTTTACATAACCCCTGTTGCAAATAACTAAAATTTTTTTTTCAGAAATAATATAACCTTTAAGGCAGTTAAAATATTACTGAACAATTGGGCAAGTCATAGGCTCTCTGAGCTCAGTTTCTTAATGTGTTAAGTACCTATGATTGGACTAGATTTGAGGTTGTAAACCAGATGTCCTTGAGTTAAATCCAATCTGCAGATTTGGTATGTTTGGCTCTCATAGTAGGATTTTTTTCTTTTTGTTTTGTCTAGGTGCCAATATCAAAAAACAGATTTCAGTTACAAGGTTAGACTTCCAATTGTCTTATAACATCTGTTAACCCCAGAACAGAACATTGGCCTCCTCCCCATTGGCAGAGTATGGGCTCCCCAGGGTGCTCCAGTCCCACCCAGTGGGATTTCATCATTTCCATTCTCACCCATTCTATCTGGGTGCTTGTGAGTATTTAACTTTGCAACTCCTTGAGAAGAGGTCCCTGGTCCCTTCCTAGTGTGGCATATTTCTATATATACTCTGAGAAACTATACACTTAAGGTGTGTGTGTATGTGTGTGTCTATGTATGTGCGTGAGAGAGCACCTTTTTCATTTAGCTGGTAAGGTAAATACTGTTTTATTTAAGGAAACAATAGCCAACTGGTAAATGATTGTTTTCTTAAAAAGAGGAAAATTATTAATGACTGTCTTAATAAACTGGTGAGATGGAAATTACCTTACAATTCAGATCTGTAAAAAAAAATAGCCCTATTATTTTATCTGTAATTGATCTGGTCTTGTTCATCAGCACCATTCACTGAGTTGCAGACAAGGAACAAATTGTTTGGTCCCACTTAATAATCTCAACCCAACAATTTAAAATGTGTCCATACAGAACTCAGACTTGGCATATATAAATCAGGAAAATGAAGAACATTTCAGAGCTCTTTCCTCTTCTGCTCCAAAATAATGTCTGGGTATGTGGGGAAAGGAGTGTGGCTCAGATAACTTCGTGGCCTTAGTCAGGAAGAGAGACCTGGCCCCCTGCCTGAATACTCACCTATGAGGTGGGTATAGAGGCTGCTAAGGTGAGTTTGGCCTTGTCTAGCTTCCCCTGGCATTCCATTTTCTGTGGCTAATATCAGGGACTAGCACACTCGTGGTCTGTTTGCTTTCAGCTAAGCCAAAGCTTTATGATTTTCCCATGCTGATCAACCCCACGTTGGCTATCACTAGTATGTCACCTCTAAGTTTGGTCATGATTTCCATTAATCCTCTCTAAGGATCATTCCACTGCCATTAATGATTCACTTCACCCTGGTATGGAAGCTCCATCTGGATGACTCTTCAGCCAGGCTCTCGGCCACTTTGAGAACCAGTCCATATACCAGGGAACTAGGAGACTTAATAAACCTAAATACTAATGTCTCGTTCTGCTGGGACAGTAAGGTGTGCTTTAATGTATTTAGTATGCTACTGGGTCAGAAATAGAGATAGGGAAAACATATTTTCTTCAAAATAGAATATATTATGATTTTATACTATTCTCTCCAATTCAATTCTGATCTATATATTTGTGCTTAATCTCATAAGTCTGATAATTTTAGCTCTTTTCTCCTATACCAAAAATCTCATATCTCCATAACACCATACTATATCAGAATGAGGGAAAAAAGTAACCCCAATAATGTGCTTACTGAAAATAGTTACAAAGTTTTTAAGTTCTTTTTGTCCTTAAGATGATACGTTCTATTAGGATGCATGATCAAATTACTGAGTTGTTACAGTTACTTGAATTAGTTCCTATTTTGCCACCAACTCTATAAACAGGTTCATTTCCTTTCCATTATGAGAATGCTCTTCTACTATTTTATTTTAGAATTATGTGAAATATTTGCATGGTTCCAAATCCAAATCTACAAACTGAACTTTAATCAGAGAAGTCTAGTCTCTCTCTCCATTAGCTCTATTCTGTTTCTTCCTTCCTTGCTCCCTTTGTTTTTTCACTTTTTGTCTTCCCATTTTTAATATAATATATTCATTTCCCAAAACATTCTGAAATAAAAGAGAGCATATTGTTTTGTACACACTTCAGGTTGAACATTTTTTTTAAGATTTTATTTATTTATTCATGAGAGACACAGAGAGAAGGAGAAGACATAGGCAGAGGAAGAAGCAGGCTCCCCATGGGAAGCCCAATGCAGCACTCCATCCCAGGACTCTGAGATCACCATCTGAGCCAAAGGCAGGCACTCAACCACTGAGCCACCCAGGTGCCCCTAGGTTGAACATTTTAAATACATTCAGACATAGAATTTTAGATCAGGAAGTCACTTTGCAGATTAAGATAGTCAAATACTTAATCCTAAAAAAGAAAAAACAGGACAGAGATTTGGAAAGGTTAACTTTCCAAACACATACAGCTAATTGCTAGAGCTGGGACTCAAATTCACATTTCTTCCATCTTGTGTTCTTTATACACAATCAACATTTATAGACAATCATAGTGATTTCACCATAAATTAATAAATGATTTGAAGCAAAATTTAAAGAAACATGAACACCAAGATACAACCAGATGATTCATTTTTATTCCCTTGGTTTATATTTGGTTTGATTCAAATTCTATCCCTTTAATAAATATGACAGGACCAATTCACTCTATTATTTTCTTACAGTCACCAGCAGCTTTCAAAAATATGACCACCAAATGCTTTATGCTTAGCAGCTGTAACAGGAAAGCCCCTGCACCCTTTCTTCTGCTTTTTTTTTTTTCTTCTTCTGCTTTTTTTGATAAAAATTATTGACTATCATGATTTTCCCTACTGAGCCCTACTACTTTCCACCTAATACCCTAGTCACTCTGAGCCTGGGGAATAATATGCATTTTCATTTTGGATTACTTGGTAGCCCCTGTGGAAGAGATTAGGCAAATATTAAAACATTGTCATTGGTTTTATACTGCTAGAAAATATAGTCTCTTCGTCTTTTCTAGTTTAATGCATAGATTGGTAAACACCTATGCTTATAGCACCTGTTTTTGTGCTGCCTGTGAACTATGAATGATTCTTATATGTAAAACTAAAAGTATTTGATGGAACACAGCCATGCTCATTCATTTATATATTGTCTATGACTCTTCTGCCCTATAACAGCAGAATTGAGTAGTTGCAACAAAGGGACAAAGGCCATAAGGCCTGAAAAACCTAAAATATTTACAAATACTTTGCCAACCCCTTCTTTACAGGATTCTTTTTTCCTGTTCCTTCTTTTACTTTATAATCTATACACAATCAATTCTTTTTGCCAATTCACTCCCAGGATCAAGCTCTTCTAGATATCAACTTCTTTATAAGGAATCTAGATTACCAAATTTTTGTAGAACCCAGAGTGATAGTTTCAAAAGCTTTATTCAGTTCAAGTAAGTTTTCTAATGGCCATATCCCAGATTTTTACCCATTACTACATCATCCATCTTTCTCAAACTCTCTTGCTACCACCTATCAGGAGATCATAACTTTAGAATTGGCTCCTTCCTGCTGCTTTTCCAAATAGATAGGGCCTGATTGAACTACTCACAGCTACACTGCCCATTGTACATGTTTGTAACTTTCATGGATGATAGTTAAATCCAATTAAAAATGAAGACTGAAAAGATGTTTTTCCAAAGAAGATATACAGATGGCCAACAGACACATGAAAAGGTGTTCAACATCAGTAATCATCAGGGAAACTCAAAGTAAAATCACAATGAGATATCACCTTATAGTTGTCAGAATGGCTAGTATCAAAAAGATAAAAAATAACAAGTGTTGGTGAGGATGTGAAGAAAAAGGAATCCTTGCACACTAGTTGCTGGAGTATAAATGGATACAGCCACTATGGGAGACAATATGAAGTTTCCTCAAAAAATTAAAAACAGAAATCCAATAATTCCATTATTGTGTATATACCCAAGGAAAATGAAAATGCTAATTTGAAAAGATATATGTACCCTTATGTTTATTGAAGCATTATTTACAATAGTCAAGGTATGAAAGCAAACTGAGTTTCAATTGATAGATGAATGGATAAAGATGTGGCATGTACACACACACACACACACACACATATACATACACACACAGAAATATTATGCAGCCATAAAAAGAAGAATGAGATCTTGTCATTTTTAATGACATGGATGACCTAGAGGGTATTATGCTGGGTGAAATAAGTCAGACTAAGGAAGACAAATACCATATGAGTTCACTCATACGTGGAATCTAAAAAAATTTTAAAAATAGATAAACAAAAAGCAGAATCAGACCTATAAATACAGAGAACTGATGGTAGCCAGAAAGAAGGGGGTAGGGGAGAAGCAAAATGGGTAAAGGGGAGTAAAAAATACAGGCCTTCAGTTATGGAATGAATAAGCCACAGGGATAAAAGGCATAGCATAGAGAATATAGTTAATGATATTATAATAGTATTGCATGGTGACAGATGGCAGCTACATTTGCAGTGAGCATAATGTACAGAGATGTGGAATCACTGTTGTACACCTGAAACTAATATGACATTGTACGTCAACTATACTTAAATTAAAAATTTTTAATGCTCCTTTTTTCTTGTTATACTCAATTCAGACTACCCAAATTAAAACTGCCTAGGCTCTAACACCATAGTTTTTAGTGTTAAAGTCCTTCTGTTACAATCTGTTTCCTTAAAGACTTGTGCAAGACAGTAATGATTGGGTCAAATGCATTTCCAGGATTAAGCAGTCCAGATTATCTTTTCTCTAATGGCAAGCTTTTTCTGTGGAGCTTTATTGTCCTTTCCCATAATCTGACTTCATTGAACCCTTTCCTCAGTTCACCTGATATGTATGAATAACTTTAAATCTCAGAGGCAAGAGATTTGCTTCATTTTGTGTAAATTTAGAGATAATTTTGAGATACTCTGACCCTTCAACAGAATGTAAATCTTTAGGCACTTTTCATGCCACAACACTCCTCACCACACCTTCCCAAGAACAGGTAGGGCCTTGCCCAACTAAGATGTCTTATTCAAGGAACAGAATAAAAGGACAACATGCCCCAAAGTTCTATGGTAATTTTTATTTTAAAGACAAAGCTTTTTACAGTCTCTAAAAGTTGGGCAGATTTTTATATTTAAAAGAGTTTAAAGTCTATTCTCCCTGGATGTCATACCTTATAGTTAAGTTTCCATTGAGATTTAACATGTAGTTAATAATTAGAACACTGCTTTAATAGAGTTTCTTTTTTTTTTAGATTTTTATTTATTTATGATAGTCACACAGAGAGAGAGAGAGGCAGAGACACAGGCAGAGGGAGAAGCAGGCTCCATGCACCGGGAGCCCGACGTGGGATTCGATCCCAAGTCTCCAGGATCGCACCCTGGGCCAAAGGCAGGCGCTAAACCGCTGTGCCACCCAGGGATCCCTTTAATAGAGTTTCTAATAGAAGACGCATCAGACATACAAGAAAACTCATAAGATACATCTTACGCACATAAATGCCTAAGTATTTGCTATGAATCCAATTCAATTGAATCAGATAGCGACTTTCAGTTTCTTCTCAGTAAGAATGTAGTATAGACCTTAACTACGTAAGGTTCTCAAACTTCAACATATAAATATTTGCCTAAGGAATTTGTTTAAAAATACAAATTTCTTCAAAACCATGATGAGATACCATCTCATACCTGTCAGGATGGCTAAACTTAACAACACAAGAAACAACAGGTGTTGGTAAGGATGCAGGAAAAGGGGAACCCTCCTACACTGTTGGTGGGAATGCAAACTGGTGCAATCACTCTGGAAAACAGTATGGAGATTCTTCAAAGTGTAATAGAACTACCCTAGGATCCAGCAATTGCATGACTAGGTATTTATCCAAAGGACACAAAAATACAAATTTCAAGGGATACATGCCCTCTGAAGTTTATAGCAGCATTAACAATAGCCAAACTATGAGGAGATCCCAAACGTCCATCAAATGATGAATGGATAAAGACGTGTACACACACACACACACAAACACACACACACACACTGGAATATTACTCAGCCATTTAAAAGAATGAAATCTTTATTTGCAATGACATGGATGGAGCTAGAGTGTATTCTGCTAAGTGAAATAAGTCAGTCAGAGAAAGACAGATACGTATGATTTCACTTGTATGTAGAATCTCAGAAAGAAAATAGATGAACATATGGGAAAGGGGGAAAGAAAAAAAAGGAAAGGGAAACAAGCCATAAGAGACTCTTCATGACAGGGAACAAATCAAGTGTTGATGGAGGGAGATAAATGGAGGATGGGCTAGACAGGTGATGGATATTAAGGAGGGCACTTGTTATGATGAACTTTGGATGTTGTGTATAAGTTGTAATTTGCTGAATTCTACTTCAGAAGCCAATATTGCCCTGTATGTTAACCACATAGAATTTATATTGAAAAAATAAATTTAAAAAAATACAGATTTCTTGTCTTGAGATTCTACTTCGTTAGGTTCAGAGTGGGATCCAGTAAAAAGCTTTTTTTAACAGCTTTGGCTTCCTATCCCTCAAAGCACACAAACACACATATACCATGTACACCTACACACACTAGAAGATTCTGACACAGATAGAAGAGGACCAGTCTTTCAGAAACATTGATATAAAGGGATTTCCTCTTTAATCTCACCTGTGTCCACCTCACTCTATGCCTCCACCCTTCCTGCACAAGAGAAGGATGAGTTCATCCTAAAAGCATCTCCTTTTCTATGGACAAGCTTCAGCTCTCACTGGCAGCTGTATAATTAGGAATAGCAGTCTAGCCATTCAAGCAGAAGTGCTGGAGAATGATTATCCTTCTGCCAGTTTTCCAGAATACTTGATGTGAGAACTCAGCAGACTTTTCTTATAAATGTAAAGAAATAGCTTTTCAGCTTGCTTTCAATCTGATGGAATGTATCTACACCAATCCCTACTCTGTTGAGTCCCCAAACAAATGGACAAATAGGTATATAGCTAGAACCTTGCCCTTTCATTACTCAGGACCCATGGGCAAATATGGATGGTCTAAGGCAGCACTGTCCAATGGAATTTTCGATGATGATGCTCTTTATTGTATTATCCAATATGGTAGCCAATAGCCATATGTAGCTACTGAGCTCTTGAAATGTGGCTAGTGTAAATGAAATTGAATTTTTAAATTTTATTTAAAACTAATCAATTTAGGGATCCCTGGGTGGCTCAGCGGTTCAGCACCTGCCTTTGGCCCAGGGCGTGATCCTGGAGGCCCCGGGATCAAGTCCCATGTCAGGCTCCCGGCATGGAGCCTGCTTCTTCCTCCTGTGTCTCTGCCTCTCTCTCTCTCTCTCCCTCTCTCTCTCTCTCTGTCTATCATGAATAAATAAATAAATTTTTTTAAAAAATTAAATTAAAATTAAATTTTAAACTAATCAATTTAAATTTTAAATATTCACATGTGGCTAGTGGCTATTTTATTAGACATCTCATATCTGTGGTCATTTATTCATGGGCTTCATATATAAAGATTGTAATATAGGTTATAATTGATAAATATAGATTTATAGTTTTCAAATATGTTTTTTCCCTTTTGGAAGCTCCTTCATGGTCAAATCTGTTTGTCATTTTTAACTTCTTCAGAGCAACCAGAACTTATTTCCATCTAGTAGGTACTCAAAAACTATCTTGTCAAATCAATCTATAACCAAGGCGGGATCCCTGGGTGGTACAGCGGTTTGGCGCCTGCCTTTGGCCCAGGGCGCGATCCTGGAGACCCGGGATCCAATCCCACGTCGGGCTCCCGGTGCATGGAGCCTGCTTCTCCCTCTGCCTGTGTCTCTGCCTCTCTCTCTCGCTGTGTGACTATCATAAAATATATATATATATCTATAACCAAGGCATGCCCATGGTATAAAAAGTCAAACAGAGCTAAAGTGAAAATGTCCTACACTCAATTATCCTTCTAATCTCCATTCCCAGGCAACCACTTTCATCTCTAGCTAGCAGTTTTCTCTGTCATTTACCTCCTTATTTCTAAGTAACAATTTATCTATTATCTCCTAATTAAAAATTATACACACGTATTGACTTCATATTATGATTGTAGGGTTTCTAGCTCTTTTATAATGCCCAGTTCCTAAAGGTTATATGACATTTTTTAGTTAGATCCCTATTTAATGTTCTCGTTTATAACATATACATATATAAACATCATTCACTGCTCAGCCATGACATGTACTATGATTACATTTCTTCTCTTTTGCTTTGTGTTTTGCCCTGGAGTTAATTGCTGTCTCTTCTTCTTCCTTTGCTTGCTTTTATTTGAAACTAAGCTAAATTTTCATAAACCCTCTAACAACTCTGTAAATGCTTCTCCTAAAATTTTCTAAATGGTCAAACAGATAAATGATCCAGAAAGCACCCTGCTGGAGCACCTCATCCTCCCACTTCAATCTAATGGGCTTGTTTTCCAGGCTGGATGCATAGCTTGAGTCCTGAGTCCTTTGCTTCTCTCCTAGATCATATCTCATAAAATTCTCTTTTACTCTCTCATTTAGTGGGTCATACCCTTTAGGAGTTGGTGGGGGAAATGTTGCACGGATAGTAAACTTTTTGAGAGAGAGAGAGAGCATACATATGCATGAGCAGAGGAGTGGGGGAAGTACTAGGAGAGGGAGAGAGGGAAAGAAACTCCAGCAGACTGCACTGAGCATGGAACCCCACATAGGCCGATCTCATGACCCTGAGATCTTGATCTGAGCTGAAATCAAGAGTTGGATGCTTAACAAACTGAGCCACCCAGGTGCCCCTGGATAGTGAATTTTTGCATGTGACTTTGTATATTTGAAATAACCTTATTCTATTCCCATACTTGAATGACAATTTAACTGGGTCAAGAATTAGCAAAACTGAAACAAATATATATGTGAATCTGCAAGTAAGGAGGGAATAATTTTCCCCTAGAATTTTGAAGATTTTCTTCTAGTTTTCAGTGTTGTTGAGAGAGCTGATACTACTCTAATTCATAATCCTTTGTATATGTCTGTTTTTTTCTCTCTGGAAGCTTTTAGAATTATCTCTCTATCCATTGTGAAGTTCCGAAATTTCACAATGACGTGTTCAATAGGAGTATATTTTTCATTCATTGTGCTTGCTACATTGTGGACCCTTTTAATCTGGAGACCCATATCCAAGGAAATTTTCTTTTATTTATTTATTTTTTTTATTTTTTGGAAATTTTCTTTTATTATTACTTTGAAAATGTCCTCTTCATCACTGTATCTGTTTTTTATTTATGAAACTGCTATTTGTTAGTATACTGGACCGCTTAGATTAAACGTCTAATTGTCTTAGTTTTTCTCCCTTACTGTTCATTTCTTTATTGCTTTTTCTTGCTAGGAGTTTTCCTTGATTTTATCTTCCAAATCATGATGAGCATTTTTAATTTCAAGTATCATTTTGAATTTTCCAGTGCTCTTTGCTCTGACTATATTTGTTTTATAGCTTTGCATTTTTATTTTATGTCATTAAAGATATTAGAGTCAATTTATAGGTGTTTTTTTTTTTTTTTCAAAAATCAGCCAGCTTCTCACTCATAACCTCCCCCAATGCCACATACATCCCTTTAGATTCAACCTACTTTTGATCTGCTAAATGGTTGAACACCTGCACATCCACTTTCCATCTTCATATACTATAATTTGGAATTTCAGATATTTCCTGGCTGGATCAAAGATAAAATTGAACACCTGTAATTTTGCTGCTGTTACCATTCTTATTTTGACTTCTGAGAGGAGAAATGGTCAGAGACACCATAAACTTTTACATCCCATCCTCTGAGAGTGCATCAGTAGCCTTAGTATAAGAAGATTCTCGTTAGGGTAGAAAGTTATTCTCTTCCAATTAGAAAAAGCCTGTCATATTTATTATATTTCTTATGTTTCTTAACATGAGCTCTCACCTAAATGATTTATTTATTTCATTTGTTAGATGCCTAAGACATACAAAGTCAGAAAAGCTATGGCAAGAAATCAAAAAGAAACAGTTCTTTTGCTCTCTGGCAGTTCCTTTAATGGTTTGGGCTTTATATATTATGCCCATTACGTAAGAGAGAGAGAGAGGGACACTGAGAGAGCATATAAAGCCAAAATGTTAAGGGAGATTATGCTAAGCTATTATTTACATATAAAACTGGAGGCTTTTAACTTAAAGTTTTATTCTTTTCCAAAGTTTTCTATTTAGAACACTGAAGAAAAGAAAAAGGAAAATGATGAGGACATAAAAATACTTAGTATTTAGTTAGATAGATACCAAACTTTGCCCAGCAGTTTATTCTTTCCCAATATTTTTGTTGCTGTATTCCAAAAACAAAAGCGTAGAGATCTTTCCCTAGGTAAGGAAGAGCCCAATTGTTGCAAATGGCCCTCCACCCATGCTGCCCTTCCCCCACAATTCTTCTACCTCCAATCAAGTCCACATCTCTCCTTATTTGGCTGCCATTCATCTGAACCTCCTTCCACTCTTCATTTGAAAATGTTTTCTCCTTGCAGTCCTGTTGGGAGGCAGAGCTCTCTTCCATTACCTAAGTTAAGCCTGTCAGATTCTCACTTTCCAAAGCCAACCTTGCAACTAGGGTGCCAGCACCTGACCAAGTCAGACACACCTGCTCCAGCTAGCAACGTAAAGAAGCAAGCATCATGAGAGGAAGGGGAAGCTCCCTTATGTTCTGGTAGCTGCGGCAGCAATATCAGGTTCCCTGGTAGCAGCAGTATCAGAGCTCTGTGCCAGCAGGGTCCAGGTTGCCAACCTAAGTGAAGCACCTAACACTGCAGCTATGATGACAGGGACTTATGGACATGGAGTCTGAGCTAGGTGCTCCAGACTCTTGGCAATTCTATCCATGCTATTCCTTTAATAAATTCCCTTCCTGCTCAAGTCAGTTCTAGGACTCTGATTCATATATGCAGGTTTCATATTTTTATTATTGAAATAACTGAGAATTAAAGATGCAAATCTTGATCTATGAAATAACAAATCTGTAAACAAGTAAGTATTATCTATTATCTATATTAACACTATGGGTAGATAGATATTCCTTTTGTGCCTGCAAATTTTTATTATTTTGAATAATAAGTCTGTTTTTAGAGTCCTAAACCAAAAACAAAAACAAAAACAAAAAAAAACCACCCTGCTAATATCCTTCTAATCTTGCAGATTTCAGGGACCAGACTCAAGGTTCTTGTTGGTTCCAAGCTGGGACATAGGAGAACTAAAATGAGCAAGCCAACTAGCCCATCATAACTGCCTAGATCCATTCTTCAGGCGCTAGTGTGCTTAAGTACTTCCTTTGGATTCTATACATCTGCTTTCAAAATGCATGTTCAGGTGAGCTAGGGGAGGGAGGAAGGGGGAGAGGAGGGAAGAAGAAAAGGGAAAGAAGGGTGGAAGAGGGAAGGAGAGGAAGAGTAGGGAACTCACAGAGGTGGTTAACAGCTATAAGAATCTATCTGAGCACTCCTTTAATTAGGCAAAGCTAATGAGTACTGGTGCCTTTTAAAAAAATCAATATCAGGTGGTGGTTTTTAGTATCATCACTATAAATAAAGGCAGTGTAAGTTCAGGGAATCACAGGCAAATTCCTGAGATAATTTTACTTTCTACTCAGATTTAAATAAGCAACTCAAAAAGATGGCACAGGCAAGGGAAATATTTTTCAGTAATGAACATACAGCCATTTTATAGGAGAAAATCTTAATAAAATATTGAGAATTAATACTATGCAAGGAACATTTCTGAAGATAGTATCACATTAGGCACTGAGAAGCATCTAGAGATGAACAGGCCTTTGGCTCCACCCTTATGTCAAGTTAAGTCTGAGTGAGAGTTAGTAGAGAAGTAGAAGAGGTATGTGAAAACAAGAAGATACGTAATATGATAAAAGATAGTATGTGATAAACCAAAAGAGGCATAGCAGAAAAAGTCACATTTTTCATTTGTTTTTCAATATCTTTATTTGTCACTCCGAATCAAATGTTCCACCCTGGGGCTCCCCATGCACCAAAGATGAAATGCTCACCATTTTCAAGGAGAGAGTGACTCTGCCTAGAATAAAGAAGTCACAGCCACACTATGACTTTCTTAATTTAGAGGGTTCACAATAGACATGAAAACCCCTAGCTTTCAAATACAAGAGCTAGGTTCATGAAAGGCAAGCATTTTCTCAGAAACTCAAAGATGTGCTTTGAAATACCAACTGCCAAGCACAGAAGACTGAATTGTAGAGTTTTAACTGTAAACATAGAATGGGGAGACAGTAGGGAAAAGAAGAGGGATTTGAGGAAAGCCCATCCTGAGGCTGGAAGAGGAAACTGAGGAAAGAGCCAGAGAGTTGATATGCTTCTGTCTTGGTCCCATTATCTCAGGATGCAGGATCCCTAAGCATCACTTCCTACAGGGACTTTTGGAGGAGAGTGACCCAGTTCACTCCTCACTCCTCAGGGTGGCCCACAGAGTAGAATTAGTAGCAAGTTGTGTTTAGGCTGAGAGAGTCTAAGATAAACCCCACCCTCTACTCTAGAAAATAACCCAGAAAAATCTCTGGAGTCCTTTCAGAAAGCATGGAAGATATCTGAAAAATGAAGAACCTCAGTGTGTGAAGAAGAGTCCTTAAGCCTACTTGAGAATGATGCATCAGGGAGATAGAGGACCCCTAGCAGAGGCTGCAAGGCCAGGGGACTCTGGGGACAGCCACACCAGTGGGAGTTGAAAGAGAAGATAGTAGGAAGAGACTGATCATACCAAGAGCACAGATGAGCAACACAGCCAGAGATACCTCCTGAACAGACACAGTGAGATGTCACAGAAGACCAGTTATACACACCTGCTTCCCCTATGTCATGAGGCCCCTGAGCTTCCCTTCCAGAGGCTGAAAGGAGAAGAGTGATACTTATAAGGGACCACCAACCCTGGTAGAAGGCATGAACCTAAGTTGACCGAATTTAAATCCTGACTTGTCTAGAGAATGAGTAAACTTGAAGTGCTAAAATCAAGTCTTCTCTACAGCTGATGGGGGTGGATGATAAGTTAGATTCATTTTTAGAAACCACACATATTTCTACATATGACAGTGTGAACATAGGGCCCATAACACAAAAGTACACACCAAGTGCTATGAGGAAACTGAAGGAAGGAGACATTGTATTACATTGAGGGGCAGAGGGATATCAGGCCAGTATTTTTAACAGGATTTTTTAACTGTGCCTTAGTAAATTTATGGGATTTTGAGAAGTAGAAATGAGGTGGAGGCATTCCAGATGGCAGAAAGAGGTTGATCAAAGCCTAGGAAATGGGAGGAGGTGGGAACTGTTCAGGAAAAAGTGATCGTCCAATTTGGCTGGAACCTAAGTTCCTCTTTTAAAATTCCATACATGCTCTGCCAGAGTCCTGTGCTTTGTACCTCAGCGACAGGAAGAGTGTTATAAATATCTACTGTAAAAAATATATTCTGAGCTGAGTGATGCCTGGAAACACCCATTCCTTAGAAGTTCTATTATCTCTGTATGTTTCCTATTCCTTCCTGCAAATGTAGTAAACAGACTTGCCACCAAATGATGCCTCTAGTGTGGAAATACTCTCCTCTGTGCGCAGCCTTTGCCTACAGAGAAGGGATCCTCCGTCAATATTTTGTCCTTTCAACAGAGGTTAGGAAAGCTTTCACCATTCTGCCCTCCCTATTCCTTGGATGAAGGCATGACTAATACAAGGAAAGGTGGTGGTTCACTGGGGTATTAGGCGAAATCTAGGAATTTTAATTAGACAAATCTCCAAAGGTGATCCGGATATGCAATTTTTACCTCCCTTTTTTGCTATCACTTTCCTTGCCTCCAATTCCTTCATAGCAATGTAGAATAGTATATGGTACATATTTGGTGGCAATAGCTATTTTGAATGAATGAATGGTTGGATAGACACACTGATCTATTTTTCAGACTTTAGCATGCAGTGGAATCACCAGAAGGGCTTGTTAAAATACAGATTGTTGGATTCCTGAAGAGAAAACTGAAGAATTTCTGTTTCAGTAGATCTGGGGTAGGGGTAGAGAATTTGCATTCCTAAGGACACTTACCCTGCCCTGCCCTCACCCTTTTGGTGATACCAATATTGTTGTTGGGGGAGAAGGGTACTCTGACAACTACTGGTCTAGATCAATATGGAAATCCCCCCAGTACTTCAATCATGACACAAAACTGATTGCTATCTTTGAATGTTTTGCCTGTCATTTTCCGGGAAGCTTTTAGAAAAAGATGCTTCCCTATGTTTACTTACATAAGTTATAAGAGCAACTCAATAGCATAAATTATAGACATTGAAACTTGTTTCTGGGAACTATGGAATTTTTATTAAGAATTCTAGGAATCAGAAACTTCTGAATAAAATGTGAATTATCATTTTCCATTCAAGGATTGACATTTTAATGATGCAATAAGACTTAAAAGAAAAAAGCCATAACTTCTAATATTTTACCCTAAACTGCCCCCCTTTAATATCACAACAAAGCAAAAATCAGACCTTCCCATCTGAAGTGACTGAGAATTGCATAAAGAGGAACACTCCTCTTTACCTTATCTAGATAAGAATCCATCTTGAGAATCTAGGACTGTCCTATTATCCTTTTACCCCTAAGGGAAAACAAAATAACACTTTTCACATTATGTCAAGCACTCATAAAAAGCTAGATCTTTGCCTTGTCTTCCAGACAGTATAAAAATTCCAGAATTGCTTCATCAAGAGAATCTTCTGCAAAAATTTGACTTTTTTTTTTACTTTTATTTTTTTTATTTTTATTTTTTTACTTTTAAACATTAATGTTTAATATTCACATTGGGCCACAGCTTTCTTTGGAAATATTATTCTTGAACTTTCCTCACCTGATTTTCCAATTCTGTTAGTTATCTATATACAAAGACACTCAGATTTTGCTGGATCACTGTAAATAAAAAGGATTTATTTTATAATGGTGCATATTCTGTGTACTATGTAGACTCCCATGCTCAGAAATTTAAATGGTCAAATATCCTTGTTTCAGCAAGCTCCATGAGAATCATTAATTCCAATGAAACCTAATTGGATATATACTATGGAGTATATATCAAAAAACAGTATTTGAGCTAAAAAAACATGCCTTTTTTTTTCCCACAGCCAGAATGCACATGAAATTCCCAATAAAATGTTGGACATAGTCTGAACTACACAGATCCTCAAATTACCCACAAACTTGATTTTGATGTAGTCCTACAGTGGACAGAAATTATGCTCATAAGGGTAGAAATATCATTTGTCTGCAGAAGTGTCCATTGATCCGGCCTTTTTATTACTCTCACTCACCAAAGACTGATGCTTATTTAAGTTGACATAACTTCTTCTAGACATAAGACTTCAGCTTCAGATTTATTTTCCTTGCTATATTTTATAAGACATAAAAATTATATACTCTTATATGTAATTATTATTAATTATAATTGCAGGTTGTATTTTGCATGCTAATTGCTCCCTGTTGTCCCAATATTCTATGAGTATATGCAATTTTATAATATACTCTAATTATACATTGTAGAGAATTTTCCATTTATCTTACAATGGGTTATTTTACCAAAATGCAGGCAAGCACCGATATTAAAGGCCTTCATAGTAATAGAATAAAAACAAAGCTTGGTTAAAATCTCTTTTAGGAAAGGAAAACTACCCCCTTTTTTACATAATCTGGTAGAAATTCATGGTTAAGTCTCCTGGGTGGATGGAGGCTAGCAGAAATGGGTAGAGGTCAAAAGAGAGAATAGATACAGAGCTCAGGCTCAAGAGAAGAGAGCATCAGAATAGATGAGTGTCAAGACAGATAAAGAAGATGTTGGCAAGTGAACAACAGGAGCAAGAATGGCAGCATAGGGATGCAGGCTTGGGAAGCAAGCATGTAGGATGAGTGGGAGGACCAAGGAGTGAGGACACCAGGCGAGCATGCCGAGAAGGCATGGCAAACTTATGCAGGTGTGAAATTGGCAGATCTATGTAGAGGGTAAGTAAACAAAACTTAGAGTCACAGCCAAGGCTATGACTGTAAAACTAATGGAGATGCAAGAGAATGAAGATGGAAGCAAAATAGACAATCCATTTTGACTATCCTAATGAGTTTTAATTAATACCTTTGTCTGGATACCTCCCATGACAGATGATAGCAACCTCCAGAGCAGCTTGAAGTAACTGCCCGAATGCAGATTAGCTGTTAACTGAATACATAGCTTGAGTTTTCTTTAGCCAGTTGTTTTCTATTGTATAGGCAAATGATCAAAGGTGTGAATCTGAATTCCCCAACAAGTGAATGGGATGGGAAACAAACAAACACTTATGAACTCTATTTCTGTTACTAGTAGCAACCCTCCTTAGGGAGGGTGAAAATGAATACTTCAAGAGATCCCATAATAAATGTTTAGAACCATCTCAGGCATAAAATTTTAAATTCCTCAGACAAGCAACCAGGCTAGATATAAAAAAACCCCACAAGGCTGCCCTGAAAGTCATATTCACCTGCTCTCCTCAGGCTGCCCTGAAAGTCATATTCACCTGCTCTCCTCAGGCTGCCTTGAAAGTCATATTCACCTGCTCTCCTCAGAAATTAATGAATGCTAAATTCAACTCTTAAGTGGCAGGCCCTCACCTAAGCAGCATATTAGAATTATATAGGCAAATTCTGATTTGTCCAGGAGCATGAGCATCAGCATTTCTTAGAAGCTCCCCACATGACTATAAGGACTGAAAACAACTGCTTCTCAAAAAAGAGCTTGATGATGAAAACTCATTGCTTGATCATACTTCAGGAATACATTTGATAAGTTTAAATCACTTTGTTACTTTGTTACAATAGCAATTTGTTAAATTACTATTGATGGGTACTGTTCCTCCTCTGTTTCTTATGAGTTGTACAACCTAATTTAGCCTATCAGTTTATGTATCCAATGCTTTGTTGTGACAAAAAAATGTCTATATTTCTAATAGAGATCTAAACCAATTGCCTTGGTTAAAACATCTATTTTTCACACCCAAGAGAAATAGACATTATATCAAAAGAATATTTTCTAAATAGTCATATTGTAAAATGGAGATAAACACAAATTGTTGCAAACTCAAGAAAGTGATTTTGATACAACTGTGTCTAATAAAAATTAAGAAATCATTAATAATAAAACAAGTTCATAAATAAGTGGCTATAAACTCAGCTGACTTTGATGTCCTGTGCACATTAATTGATTGATGAACATTAGTCATGACCTACAAACTTAAATAGAAATAAGAATCCTGCCAAATGTTAGATGAAAAAAACTTAAGTCCTGGAAAATATTATAGGCATATGAAGAAAGTAGTAGCATAACATTAGCATGAATAATGTTCATTTTGACTTCTGAGTTAAATTTTCTCCAAGTCCCAACATTATATACAATACATGCCAAAGTATTCAAATTTTTCTAAGGCATAAGACTCCTCTCTGATAAAATTAAAATTAAATTTTTAAAAAGCCTTCCAAGGAAACACAAAGAGCCTGGTTAGATTAAAGTCTAGCTCTGGGCTCAAAGGTCCACACTCAGCTTACTGTTGGCCCCTTTGAGCCCTATAGCCCATTGCCCTGAAACCAGAATTTTACCCCCATTTCTCCCTCTCATAGATTGAATTCTTGCCTATGAGGTTCTTTGGTTTGATAAAGCAAAGATCCATCAAATACCCCTAGAACCCTAGGGAGGAAATAATTTAGATTTAATCTGGGACCCCTGCTACTTTAGATATTAAAAGAATATATTAATTATCATTTGGCAACAAGATTGGCATACTATTTAAAAGGAAAAGCACTGAACAGCAGGCAGTAGAAATCTAATTTCAAGTATCTCAGTAACTCTACACTGAAATTTGAACGAACTCATTGTAAGAGGACTTACTCAGCAAACAAAGGAGGTAATAAAGAAAGAGATATAACTCAGTGCCAGACAGCGTGCGAGCTTGTTAACAAACACAACCTGACTTAATCCTCATTGCAAAAATATCCTCCTTTAGAAAGGATACTTACAGAATTGAAACACTCACCCAAGTTCACACAACTAGAAAGTGGTAAAGCTGGAGTTTGAATTGAGAAATATCTGACTCCCAAAGTCTATGCCCTTCCCCCTCACCACATTGGCAAACAGAGTGCCTACTAAGAATCATATTTTGAAATCTATTTTGAACTTTACACCTTATAAAATTCAATATGATCTATCTAAAATGAAGACTAAATATCAAATTATTAAACAAATACTTCTCATCAGTCATCCTGCTTCCTGAGATCCATATGTTGAAAATATTTCATTCAATATTAAATAAATAAATGAGAAAAAATCCAGCAGGGATCCAAACCTCAATATTTGAAATTATCAAATACCTTTTAACAACCCCATTATTTAGCAACAATGAAGAGATTTAAATTTCACCAACAGAATGAGCATAATGAAGGTATTACTATGCCATGTCATAAAACATTTTACTTCTGCCTGAGTACACTTTCAGAAGTCTAGTTATAGGATAACTTTGGATAAGAAACCCCTAAAAAAGCTCTCCAATAGCATTTCTTGGATGAAACAAATCTGGAATATAATGGCCAGGAAAAAGCCCTAGCCAGTGAGTTTATTACATTAAAAGTCTATAACCTAAGGATATAGTTTGAAAAATCAAAAAGGCCCGCTATAGAATATGTGAAGTTCTGAGAAATATCAATCTTTGCCCAAAAGGTAAAGTCAAGAGTCTGAGATGTCCATTAGACCAGTTGACTTGGTGAGGAAGTTATTTATATATGATCCTGCGGTTAGAGATGTTTGGCCTGGAGACATAAATTTAAAAATCACATGTAGATAGTATTTACATGATTGGATGAAGAATCACCTAGGCAGAAAAAAAATAAGAAGTAGCTTTACATTATTATAATCTTTGTGAATTGGGAAGAGAAAGAGGATTTTAAAAAGAAACAGAATGAGTGGTAGGCATGCAGGAAAAAAGCCAAGAGATGTTTTCCAAAGTTAAATGAAGACAATGTTTCAAACAAAGCATAATTATGTAAGTCAAGAGCTCAACTGATATGATTCTTTCCCATTCTCCCTAAACTTGTTTCTTCTCAAGTATTCATTGGCTAAGTAAATGAACATCCACATTTACTGAAAATACCACAAAACACTTGGAGTTACTCTTGACTTCTCCCTTTCTTTCAATCTCCACATCCAACCACAGCAAGTACTATTGACTTTAATTTCACAATAAATGCCAAATTTGATCACTTTACATAGCTTCCACTTCTGCCATCCTAGTCCAAGCCACACCTGTCTCCTCCCTGGACCACTGTAATAGCATCTAGGTTGGTTATGCTACTTTGTCTCGTGTGTTGTTATGACTTATATTCATCACACAGCAGCCAGAATGATCATTTTAAAATTCAAAATAGGGTCATAATCTCTGGGTCATATAGCCCAGAGGAGCTGTTGCTACAAGAAATGATGGAATCAAATGTCTCCTGCTTCTTATAGCTCCTGATGGCAGTAAGGACAAGATAAGAAATGAACTCAGTCTGCTGATAATAGCCTCCAAGATAAAATATTGGCCAGAATGTGTCTTAATTGTAATAAGAAATTGCTAAAGAGAAAACCCAAAGTTGTATTCTAAAAAGAGTATTAAAGTAAAAGCAGGAAAACAATACCAAAAAAATGTTATACCAATTGAGGGGCAAAAACCTAAAATGTAGAGGATATAAAGAGGAGCAGTAGGAGTGGGACATGTGAATTGGGGGACCAGACATGTCCCGCTCCACCAAAGCACTTTCTCTAGGAGTCATTTCCAGTCTTTGCCCCAATAAGGGCCAGTTCTGAATGGCCATACTTAATCCATGTTCTTGTCCCAAGCAAGATGGTTGTCCCAGGAGCCATCACGGTGGGAGAGGGTAGAAGATAATCATATTCTTCTTCTAGAAGTTTGTATTGAGATGTTGAGAACCTCAGACTGTTGCAAGACAAAGAGAAAGAAAAGCTTCCAAGTGATAAAGTATTAGAAAGTCCATGAGCTGATTGCTGAGCAATTCCATGCTACCCTAGTGCCTGCGTTTCCTACGTACTAGTTGTTCAGCATTTTTAGGACTTCTACGAGACTTCTCTGTAGCCTAATAATCACAATTTTTAAGTGAGTCAATTTGAGAGGGATGTCTTAATCCCTTGAGGCTGCTATAGCAAAATGCCACAGGGTGGATGGCTTACAAAACAGAAATTTACTTCTCACAGTTCTGGACACTAGAAATCCCAGATTGGGGGGGTGATATGATTGTGTGAAGGTCCTCTTCCAGATACAGACTTTCATCCTTTGGATGAAAGAGACTAAAGGGCAAGTCTTTAGATATATGTCATCAAGTCTCCTTGAAGTGGGAGACCCAGAAGAAATCTATAGAAAATATTTGCCTGGAGGCTTCTATACTTAGGAATCCCTATAATGAGTTATTTGCATATTAAATTATACAAAATGTGTTCAAGTGAATGGGTAGATCTTGTCTCAATATTCAAGGCCAAGAGCATCTGAACATTAGGAGAAAGAACAAAGACCAAGCAAACCAAGTTCATTCAAAATACATACAAATAACAACAAGCATAAGTTAAAGCAAGAAATCTCAAGAAAAAGATTAGAATATTGTAGTCTCCATAAAAACCTTAAAACACTCAACAAAAATAATTCAAATGACAAAGTACAAATTGAAAGGCTTTTAAGCCAAGTTAGTGATGAAAGGCAAAGAGCCATCATCCCCAAAAGAAAGCCCAGTATACACCAAAAAAAGATCAGCCTGCATAAGCCAAAGAAAGACCACAGGTGGTCAGAAAAATTAAAGAAGCACCCCATTTTTATTTTGATCTGGTTTCAGTATTGCAAGACATAAACACTTCCATGTCAGAGCATAATATAAGAGATTTTGAGGATGAAATCTTTATTTTTTTTGTAAAGTCATTTAACATTCAAACATCAGAGTTTTTATTTACGTGGGTATGAATTTGAGTAAGTATATTGTTTTTCTATTGCTGCTGTAACAAATTACTTCAAATTCAATTGCCTAAAACAACATAAATTAATTATCTTACAGTTCTGTAGGTCAGAAGTCTCATAGACATCTCGTCAACTGAAATCAAGGTATTGGCAGGGCTGCATTCCTTTCTGGAAGTTCTCAAGAAGAATCTGTTTTTGTTAGCTCTAGAGACTACCAGAATTCTTTAGCTCATAGCCTCTTCCTCCATTTTCAAAGTCAGTGACACCCCATCTCCCTGATCCTTTTTAATTGATCACATCTCTAGGAAAGGTTCTCTGGCTTAAAGGACTGATAAAATTAGAGCAGTTTTATTTCCCCGACCTTAATCACAGTTGCAAAAGTCCCTTTCACCCCATTCAGGGTAACACAGGGACAGGTTCTAGGGAATAGGTATAGACATCTTTGGGAGGACACTATACCACCTACTATAGTAAAAAAAATTGGATCTTCCTCAGGATGAGTTAAGCTCACATTTTCAAGTATTCCAGATGTCATCAAATGCTCAAGACTTCTCCCCAAATCGATGAGGGCATCTCTCTTTCGCTTTGTGGGTTCATAAATTCTGATGTCTCTCAACCTGTGCTCTTAATTTACTACAGGAGATGATGTCTTCTCCCTTCCACTAAATAAAAACTTACTCAGTATATCACTTGAGATATTTGCTATTCCTTGTACTCAATTAAAATATCATAACTTCTTCTTTTGTTTTTTTTGTCCTTCATTATATACACAATTGCTATATCAGACACTCTCCCAGAGGCAAGTATTATATATTCAACTCTCTTCAGATGATTTCCACACAGCACCATGGAGATTGAGGAGTTTATTGATGCTTTTACCATTTAACAAGTATCTGGCAAAACAAGTTTGTATTTTATAGGCAGAAAACAACAGACAAGTGGTTATTTTAAGTCAAGCTATCAAAACACATCAAATTAGATAAAGTTGGAGAAAAGAACTTTCCAAAGCAGGTCACTAAAAATTTCCCTCAGAAACCATTTTTTGGGCATGTTTAAAATTCAATTTTCGACACATTTTTTTTTTCCAGAAACTCCCGATACTTAAAATGAGGTTCCTCACTGATGAACTACTTTTGTCCTTTTCTCAAGGTTGTCAGGTCACAGACACCACAGGAGATCAGAGCTAGAAAGAAACTCTGAAATCTATGTTCTTTACTTAATAGAACAAGGAAACTGAGGCTCAGTAAGTAAAAAGAATGAAGTATGAGAATCACATTGGTTTTATGGGTGGAAAAAAAAGGCTTGAATTGCTAGTGAACATTATTCAGAATTAGGACCAAAAGGGAGAAATTCTCACATTCTCAGGCTTCCAACTAACAACACTCTTGTTCATAGCTTAACCTTGAGAATGGTAATAGCCACGAGCCAGTGGAGCGGAAGGCCAGAGGAGAGAAGGATGTCACTCACGCTGATGGAGTGAGTACCTTGCCAATAATAGGAATCTGCACACAGTCCCTTAAGCAACGATAGTTCAGCATGGTTTCCCCCAAAGAGTCTATTTTCATTAAACATTTTCAGCCACAGCTTGCTTGATTTTTAATAAATAGGCAAGTTGGTAATCTTTCTTCTGAGAATTTTATATCTGGTGTTAAAATGAATTTAAATCAGCATGCCATGTAATTGTACATTTTCAACAGAGTATAAAAACATGCAACAGCAAATCACTAAACCTCCCATAGTCCTTACCCAATACTTACCTCTTCTTTGTCCCTTTTCTCACATATATGTGACACCTGGGAAGACACCAGGCAGCGTTTTGTCATGATTCATTTAGGCCATGTACCTTTGGTCTCTGAGAAAAATTTCTGTTCTCACACATACTCCTGCTTCAGATATCCTACAGCTGAAGACAATGGAAAAGTGAGAGAAAATATAAGGGCTCATTAGACAAACATAACATCCCATCCCATGTAGTGATGAAAGTTTACTTCTGTTTTAATTCCAGGGACCCCTATGAAAAAACTTCACACAGAATGTGCTCCCATGTTCTCTCTCTCACTGTCACCATCACAGGAAAAGGCTCCAGAAAATGTTTGTTGGGCTTTTTTCCAGCTTTATTGAGGTATAATTGAGAAATACAACTGTGTATAAATTGTATTAAAAGTATACAAAGTGATGATTTGATATACATACACACTGTGAAAAGATTCCTTCCATCCAGTTAATTAACACATCCATCACCTCATGTATTCACCCTCTTCTTTGTGTGTGAGTATATTTAACTATTACCCTCTTAGAAAATTTCAATTATTCAATACAGTGTTATCAATTATAGTCACCATGTTATACATTAGAACCTCAGACCTCATTCATCTTATACCTCAAAGTTTGCACCCTTTAACCAACCTCTCCCTGTTTCACCCATCCCCAGCCCATGGCCACCACTTTTCAATTCTATGTTTCCATGAGCTTCACCTTTTTTAAAAAAATTTCACATATAAGTGATTGCATGCAGTATTTGTCTTTCTCTGGCTTATTTCACTTAGCATAATGTGCTCCAGTTTCATCCATAGTTTCATAAACTACAGCCTTTTCATCTTTTTAAAGGTTGAATAATATTCCTTTGTGTGTATATGTGCATGTGAAAGAGAGAGAGAGATCTATTCATCCACTGATGGAAAATTAAGTCGTTCCTACATCTTGGCTGTTGTGAATGATGCTACAATAAACATGGGAGTACAGATGTCACTTCAAGATAATAATTGTGTTTCCTTTGGATATACTCAGAAAAGGGATTGCTGAATCATATGGTAGATCTGTTTTTAATTTCATGGAGAAATACTGTTTTCCATGTGGAAAAAATATTCCACCAACATTGTACAAGAGTTCTCTTTCCTCCTCATCCCTGCCAGCACTTAACTATCTTTTTTTTTCATCCAATATTTTGTTTTTCCTGATTTTACATCTTTTATTTATTCAGGTATAATTAACAGTGCTACATTAGTTTCAGGTGTACAATGTGATTTTAAAATTCTATCCATTTCTCAGTGCTCATCAAGATAGGTGTACTCTTAAACTCCTTCATCTATTTCACCCATCCCTCCCACCCACCTCCCCTCTGACAACCATCAGTTTGTTCTCTGTATTTAAGAGTATGTTTTATATCTTTGTTTTGTTTCTTAAATTCCACATGTGAGTGAAATAAATCAGTCAGAGAAAAACAAATACCATACGATTTCACTCATATAAAGAATCTCTTGTCCTCTGAGAATAGATATTCTAAAAGCTATAAGGTGATATCTCATTATAGGTTTGATTTGCAATTCCCTGATTATCCATATACCTGTTAGTTGTTTGTATGTATTCTTTGGGAAAACATCTATTCAGGTCCATTGCCTATTTTTATTTTTTAATTTTTTAAAAAGATTTTATTTATTTATTCATAGAGACAGAGAGAGAGAGACAGAGACAGAGACAGAGAGAGAGAGAGGCAGAGACACAGGCAGAGGGAGAAGCAGGCCCCATGCAGGGATCTTTATGTGGGACCAGGAGGCAAAATAAAGATGTGTCACAGAAACAATGCTGGGAAGGGCACATAAAAGTTTTGGTCACCACAAATAAAACTAGAAATAGGGTGGATCAAGTGATGGACAGGCCCAAGTGAGAAACAGGTCTATGGCCCCCTACTCAACTGTCTGACTGCCTACTAAGGCCACTGTATATAACTTTCTATCTGCTAAGATTCTGGGTCCCCCTTTTCTAGACCTTTGGAATCTTTTTGATTTCCTGGAATTAATTGTTATTCACTGATTTCATCCAGTTCAATACCCCTCTCTCAACTCTACGTGGTTCTTCCCTCAGGCCCCATTAGGCCACTCCTTGCTGGCATGAACCTGTCTCCACATGGAAAAGACACTGAAATCATGAAAAGGAATGAGAGAATAGGAGCCAAGAAAGAAAGACAACAGAGGACTAGTCCTAAAAATAAGAGAAGTAACACAACATATAACCATGCAAGGGATGTGTGGTAAAAGGGTGCAGTGCAGACTTCCAAGAGGTGCACGTGGTGAAAATAAACACTTTGGAGACAGAGTGCTAGTTTTAATTCAGCTCTGTTTACCAACTGGGTTAATTTGGACAAATTACTTTATCTCTCTGGGTCCTAACTAAAACAGATGAATAATAATACCACTTACCCTCATAGCAGTTTGTGGAGACTAAACAAATCAATACACCTAAATACTTAGCACACATAGCTTACACTCAGTTAAAGTTGACTAATACTACATAATAACATGAAAATAATATCCCTTGAATCCTTGACCCTTTTATAAGTGTCTTAAATATATGTAAAAGGTCTTAACATGTGCATCTATAAGTGCCAAGTTAGTGCCACTATTCTTTCCAAAAAAACAAAGTACTGTCTCTGGAAGAGAACATAAGAAAGGGGCCTGTGTCAGCCCCTTCATTCACAGTAACACATATTCCTCCCTGGAGGGAGTTTGACAGATTATGACATATAGTTGCTGTCAGGAGTGAAAAACAACCTTGTAGTAAATAAGTTTTTAATATGTGTTTTTGAAAAATTGGGACTATGCTTTAAAATTCCTTGAAATTAGTCACAGGTAAGTATATGATTACAAGAACACAATGCTTTCCCTTTCCTCAGTGGCAGCAACTCCTCAAAACAGAGAAAGCAGACTAATTCTTCATGTTGAAGATGGAGCCTCATCCTCCACTCCACAAGCTGGGAAGTCATTCTTGTCACAATAATGGAATTATAGCTGTGAATCTTCCATGCTACTCCAGTAGCAGTCCATGTATTTTCTCCTCTACCCAGTCCATGTCCCTGGATGATGACAATGAGGATAATTTGATATTGAAAATAATCTGGTATAATGGGTGGAGATTAATCAAACATAGTTGGATTTTAGATATTTCAAAGTTGATGCTGAAGTCTGTAACAAGAAAAGACCAGATGATGAGCTCCTAGGAAAAGTAGTTCTCACTGAGTGGAGCACATGAATCTCAAATGAGACCTGGAAGCCTCAGATGGTGAGAATGTGAAGGAGAAAATTAATTCATGAAAGAAAGTACAAAACCCTGTCAGAAAAGCCAGTCCACCAAAAGCACAAAGAAAGAATGAGTGACAAAGGAAGAGGGCAGAGTCTCTAAGACTCTAGTATAGGCTGTGTGCCCAGAAAGTCTACTTCAGGAAAATGATATTGGTAGATGTAAGCAACCTCTGGGACCAGGTGCCTGAGCAATCTTAACCAGGAACCAAATAGAGAAGGATCCTACTTGTTATAAGCAGAAGAGCTAAGAGAGAGTAGTGCCTGAGCTCTGGGTAGACTGGATATTTCTTACCTACCTGTCATCCATTCCCACCTTATTCCTTCCTAGCAAAGTCTCTATTTCTTTTTTTTTTTTTTTTCAAAGTCTCTATTTCTTTCCATAGATTTTCTCTTCCTCTATACAGCCTCAGAGAAAGTTAACCCCACCTCCAGTTCTTAGGATGAGTCTTAGCTGTCTAAAAGAAATCTCATCAGAGGGAGGCAAGATGGTGGAAGAGTAAAGGACTTCTTCATCTGGTCCCTTCAATTTAGCTAGATATCTGTCAAATCATTCTGAACACCCATGAATTCAATCTGAGATGTAAGAAAAGAATTGCTGTAATTCTACAAATAGAAAAGCAACCACTTTTTGAAAAGTAGGAGGTGTAGAGAAGTGAATCTGAGGGGATGTATTGGAAGATAAATGGTGGGGATAAGGGGAGCCTCCATAAGCCAGCTACTACAAAGTGATATAGCAGTGGAGGGCAAAATTGGAACTTTTAGAAGTCTGCTCCAGTGAGAGACATCCCTGCCTAAAAGCTGCTCATGTGGTGAAGTGGGGCACAATCCAAAGTGGGACAGCGTGGTCTCAGGACACTTGGGGTCACAGAAAGAACGAGGGTACTTGAGCCAGCAGAGTTCCCAAGCATTGGAGCAGGGAAACCAGCTATGGTCAGGGAGTCCAGGAATAGGCTGTCAGTTTGGTTTGTCAAACTGCAGGATTGGGCAACCCATCTCCAAGTGGGGGCCGTGCAAGTGGCAGGCCTGAGGCAACCCTCCTCTCTCCCCCAGGAGGAGCGGCACAAGTGCACATCGAGTGAGTCTGTAGAGTTTGGTCCACACAAAACTAAAGACTACTTTTCCCTGAGGGTTTGCTGAAGAGAGGGGGGCCACAATCTTTCAGCTCCAAGGCTGGAGATTGGGTGACGGTTATTTTTATTTTTATCCTCTAAAGCAGCATGGAAAGACTTCAGGGAACAATAGCCTCATAGAGCAACCCAAAGCAGCTTACACTGAGCCCAGACTCCCAGCAAGGGGTGGTGCAACTCCGTTCGGGCAGAGACCCCTGATAATCAGAACAGCAGGCCCCTCTCCCAGAAGACCAGCTAGAACATGAGGTGAATACCAAGTTTATGGATTACACAGAACTGCAAAACTCCAACACTAAGGGAAATAGTATATAGAATATGAGAGTTTTTTCTTATGATTCTTTTATCTTTCAATTTAAAATTTTCCTTTTCTTTTTTCTTTTTTTCCTTTTCAATTAGTTTCTTATCAATTTTTTGTTTTTAAGTCTTTTTTAACTTTCATTTTTATACTTACATTTTATACATATATTCTTTTGCTGTACTCAACTTGTGTGTGTGTGTGTGTGTGTGTGTGTGTGTGTGTGTTTGACTTTCTACAATTTTGAGATGTAGTGTCCTCTAACAGACCAAAATACACCTAGGACCAAGTGGATCACTCTGTTTCATCCACCTGGGAGATTATATTCTCTCCTTTTCCCCTTTTTTCTTTCTTTTTCTTTTCTTTTTTGGTTTCTGACCTCTTTGGATTTGTCTAGTATGTATTTCACTTGGGTCATAGTTGATATTTTTTATTTTGTTTTCTCGTGCATCCATTCTTTTCTGGGCAAAATGACTAGAAGAAGGAATTCACAACAAAAGAAAGAACAGAGGCAATACTCTCTGCCACAGATCTAATTGATATGGATATAAGTAAAATATCAGAGCTGGAATTCAAGATAATGATTATAAAGTTACTAGCTAGACTTGAAAAAAGCATAAAAGACATCAGATAATCTCTTAGTGCAGAAATAAAATATAATCAGGCCAAAATTAAAAATGCTTTAATTGAGATACAATCTAAAATGGATGCTCTAAAAGGTAAATAAAGCAGAAAAAGGAGTCAATGACATAGAAGACAAAAGGATGGAAAGGAAGGAAGCTGAGTAAAAGAGAAAAACAACTAATGGGCCATGAGAGAGGAGGCTTCAAGAAATCAGTGATACCATAAAGTGAAACAATATTACAATTGTTGGGGTCCCAGAGGAACTCAAGATACCTCCAGATTGAAAGTGAGTGGATGGAGATCATTTGTCATGCTAGCAAACATCAAAAGAAAGCTGGGATAGCAATCCTCACATCAAATTAGATTTTAAACCAAAGATTGTAGTAAGAGATGAAGAGAGACACTATATCATATTTAAAGGGTTTATCCAACAAGAAGATCTATTATAAATATTTATGCTAACTTGAAAACAGCCAATTATATAAACCAATTAATAACAAAATTAAAGAAACAACTGATAATAATACAATAATAGTAGGGGACTTTAACACCCCACTAGCAACAATAGACAGATTAACTCAGCAGAGATCAACAAAGAAACAAGGGCTTTGAATGACACACTGGACCACATGGACTTCACAGATATATACAGAGCATTCCATCCTAGGCAAAAGAATACACATTTTTCTCAAGGGCACATTAAACATTCTCCAAATATATCACATACTGGTTCACAAATCAGGTCTCAACTGGTACTAAGATTGAGATCATTCCCTGTATATTTTCAGAACACAATGCTTTGAAACTAGAACTCAATCACAAGAGAAAATTTGGGAGAAACACAATTACATGGAGGTTAAAGAACATCCTACTAAAGAATGAGTGGGTCAATCAAGAAATTAAAGAAGAATTTTTTAAAAATTCATGGAAGTAAATGAAAATGAAAACACAACTCTTCAAAACCTTTGGAATGCAGTGAAGCCTGTCCAAAAAGGGACGTATATAAGAATACAAGCCTTTGGGATGCCTAGGTGGCTCAGCAGTGTGAGCATCTGCTTTTGGCTCAGGGTGTGATCCTGGGATCTGGGATCAAATCCTGCACTGGGCTCCTTGTAGGGAATCTGCTTCTTCCTCTGCCTATGTCTCTGCCTCTCTTTCTCTCTCTCTCTCTCTCTCTCTGTCTTTCATGAATAAATAAATAAAATCTTTTTTAAAAAAAAGAATACAAGCCTTTTTCAAGAAATAAGAAAAGTCTCAAATACACAATCTAACCTTACATCTAAGGAAGCTGGAAAAAGAAGAGCAAATAAAGCCTAAATCCAGCAGAAGAGAACTAATAAAGATTAGAGCAGAAATCAGTGAAATAGAAACCAAAAGAACAGTAGAACAAATCAATGAGACTAGAAGCTGTTTTTTTTTAAAGAATTAATAAGATTGATAAACCCCTAGCCTGACTTATTAAAAAGAAAAGAGAAAGTACTCAAATTAATAAAATCATGAATGAAAGAGGAGAGAACACAATCAACACCAGGAAACTACAAACAATTATAAGAAAATATTATAAGCAACTATATGCCAACAAATTAGGCAATCTGGAAGAAATGGATACATTCCTGGAAACATATATAAACTATCAAAATTGAAACAGGAAGAAACAGGAAACCTGAGCAGACCCATAACCAGCAAGAAAATTGAAGCCGTAATAAAAAAATCTCCCAAAAAAAAAGAGTCCAGGGCCAGATGGCTTCCCAGAGGAATTCTACCAAACATTTAAAGAAGAACTAATATTTATTCTTCTGAATCTGTTTCAAAACATAGAAATAGAAGGAAAATTTCCAAACTCATTCTATGAGGCCAGCATTACCTTGATCCCAAACAAGACAAAGACCCCAACAAAAAGGAGAATTACAGGCCAATATCCCTGATGAACATGGATGCAAAAATTCTCACCAAAATACTACCCAATAGGCTCCAACAGCACATTAAAAGGATTATTCACCACAACCAAGTGGGATTTATTCCTGGACTGCAAGGTTGGTTCAAAATTTGCAAATCAATTAACATGATACATCACATTAATAAGAGAAAGGACAACCATATGATCCTCTCAATTGATGCAGAAAAAGTATTTGACAAAATATAGGATCCTTTCTTGATTAAAACTCTGTACAGTGTAGGAATGTAGGGAAAATACCTCAATATCAAAAAACCCAACTATGAAGAGCCCACAACGAATATCGTTCTCAATGGGGAAAAATAGAGCTTTTTGCCTAAGGTTAGGAACATGACAGTTATGCCCAGTCTCACCACTTTTGTTCAGTATAGTACTAGAAGTCCTAGCCTCAGAAATCAGACAATAAAAAGAATTAAAAGACATTGAAATTGGCAAAGAAGGAGCCAAATTCTCACTCTTCGCAGATGACATGATACTGTATGTGAAAAACCCAAAAGTAGGACACCTGGGTGGTTCAGTGGTTGAGCATCTGCCTTCTACTCAGGACAAAATCCCAGGATCCTGGGATCAAGTCCCACATCAGGCTCCCTCTGAGAGAGCCTGCTTCTCCCTCTGTCTATCTCTCTGCCTCTCTCTCTGTGTCTCTCATGAATAAATAAAATATTAAGAAGAAAGAAGAAAGAAAGAAAGAAAGAAAGAAAGAAAGAAAGAAAGAAAAGAAAGAAAGAAAAAGAAAGAAAGAAAGAAAGAAAGAAAAGAAAAGAAAAGAAAGAAAAGAAAAGAAAAGAAAAGAAAAGAAAAGAAAAGAAAAGAAAAGAAAAGAAAAGAAAAGAAAGAGAGGAAGGACCTAAAAGACTCCACTCCAATTCATATATGATTTCAGCAATGTGGCAGGATATAAATTCAATCACACAAAAATCAGTTGCATTTCTATACCCTAACAATGAGATAGAAGTAAAAGAAATTAAGGGATCAATCCCATTTATAATTGCATCTAAAACCATAAGACACCTAAGAATAAATCTAACCAAAGAGGTACAAGATCTGTATTCTAAAAACTACACAACACTTATGAGAGAAATGAGGAAGACACAAAGAGATGGGAAAATATTCCATGCTCATGGGTTGAAAGAATAAATATTGTGAAAATGTCTGTGCTACCCAGAGCAATCTACACATTTTTGTGCAATCCCTATCAAAATACCATCAACAGTTTTCACAGAGTTGGAACAAATAATCCTAAAATTTGTATGGAACCAGAAAAGACCCCAAATAGCCAGAGGAATGTTGAAAGAGAAAACTAAAGCTGGTGGCATCACAATTTCAGACTTTAAGCTGTATTACAAAGTTGTAATCATTAAGACACTATGGTACTGGCACAAAACAGACACATAGATCAATGGAACAGAGAACACAGAAATGTACTCTCAACTCTGTGGTCAACTAATCTTCAAACAGGTAAGAATATCCAATGGAAAAAAGACAGTCTCTTCAACAAATGGTGCTGGGAAAACTGGACAGCCACACATAGAAGAATGCAACTGGACCATTTTCTTATACACAAAGGTAAACTCAAAATGGATGAAAGACCGATGAGACAGGAACCCATCAAAATTCTAGAGAAGAACACAGGCAGTAACCTCTTTGACCTCAGCCACAGCAACTTCTTGCTAGGCACATGTCCAAAGACAAGGGAAATAAAAGCAAAAATGCATGATTGGGACTTCATCAAGATAAAAAGCTTCTGCGCAGCAAAGGAAACAGTCAATAAAACTAAAAGGCAACCTACAGAATGGAAGAAGATATTTGCAAATGACATATTAGATAAGTGGGTAGTATCCAAGATCTATAAAGAATTTATCAAACTCAACACCCTAAAAAAACAAATAATCCAGTCAAGAAATGGGCAGAAGACATAAATGGACATTTCTCCAAAGAAGACATAAAAATAGCCAACAGACACAGAAAAATGCTTCACTTCACTTGGCATCAGGGAAATACACCTCAAAATCACAGTGAGATACCACTTCACATCAGTCAGAAGGGCTAAAATTTATAAGTCAGGAAATAATAAATGTTGGCAAGGATGCAGAGAAAGGGAAACCCTCTTACACTTTTGGTGGGAATTCAAGCTGGTACAGCCACTCTGGAAAACAGTATGGAGGTTCCTCAAGAAGCTATAAATAGATCTACTCTATGATCCAGCAATTGTAGTACTCCATATTACCACAAAGATACAAATGTTTTAATCCGAAGGGGCATCTGCACCCCAATGTTTATAGACGTGATGTCCACAATAGCCAAACTGTGGAAAGAGCTGAGATGTCCATCAACAAATGAATGGATAAAGAAAATGTGGTATATATATAAAATGGAATATTATTCAGCCATCAGAAAGAATACTTACCATTTACACTGACATGGATGGAACTGGGGGTTATTATGCTGAGCAAAATAAGTCAATCAGAGAAAGACAATTATCATATGGTTTCACTCATATGTAAACTATAGCAAATAGAGCAGAGGATCATAGGAGAAGGGAGGGAAATTAAATGGGAAGTCATCAGAGAGGGAGAAAAACCATGAAAGACTCTAAACTATAGGAAATAAACTGAGGGTTGCTAGAGAGGAGGGGGGGTGGGGGATGGGGTAACTGAGTGATGGGCATTAAGGAGGGCAGGTGATGTGAGGATCACAGGATGTTATATGCAACTGAAGAATTGTTGAATTCTACATGTGAAACTTATGATACACTATATGTTGGCTAATTTAAGTAAAAAAGAAAACAAAAATAAAAGAAATCTCATCCTCTTTTCCAGAGGTTAGTAAATTGTCATGTGACCCACTGATACCAGGGAGAGGCTTCCTGGGGCTTCTGCAAAAGTTCTTCCTCACCTTCTGGAAGACATTCTGGACATTCCTCAAAAATTGTTCTTTGTGATGCAAAGCCCTGAACTGCTGCCAACCTGGGAATGAATTCAGTATACAAAAGAGAGAAGGGCTAAAAAATATAAAAACTGGAAGTAGGGGCCATAAGATTAAGTTATTTGAAAGCTGTCCTACCTGCGACTTCCACTTTCACAAGCCACTAAATCCTTATTATGGTTGAAACTACTATGACACCAATGCTTTTGTCGTCTGTAGCTAGAATACCCTGGAAAGGAAGTAGGAGCTAGAGGAGGAGAAGGAAGATGACAACAAAGATGATGAGGAGGAGAAAATAAAATCCTCAATTACAGGTCAAACTCAGAAAAATTACTACAAATTGCAAGAAATCAATATTCTAGCACATGTCTGGCTGACTTTGAAAGCCTACCTTTTCCCACTATCATCTCATGTTGCTTCTCTACAGTGGATAGCAGAAAAGAGCACACTCTCAATTTCCTGCCTGAGTAGGATATGCACTGGATTTCCACACCAGCTGGTAAAATAGTTTTTGCTTGAGAAACAAAGGTCTCTACATAAGAGGAAGTGAAAGAGTACTCCTAGAACTCAGTCTTGAAAGGAGAAACCCAGATCCTTTGGAGGTGATAGGGGCAGAAACTGTTGGCTTTCCTTCGGTCCTGTGGCTTCCCTAGGTTATGTTCTATTATAGTGCAAGTTCTGGCAGTGATCTGAAAGAAACTGCTAGCAACTCCTGTTCTCAAGGGTTTAGCAGAAATAAGTTGATGGAGAAAATAAAATGCTACCAGTGGAGTCAAATACATAGAGAAATTTAGAACACTTTTCTAAAAAGAGCAAGGAAAGTTATACCCCTTATCTTCATTTATTTTTATTTTCCTAGGCTTTAAGGCAAGTGAAATAAGGCATATATTTTCCCCCTTTAAGTCAACAGAAATGCAGCTCATGCTGCATTTCTATAGACAAAGTGCTTCTTGTAAAATGTTTTATTAAAGGCATAAATACTTAGATTATCAAAGAATGCTTTGAAAATACAACAGAACACTCTCTTGTCAGAAATGTAGTTCCCTAAGATGGAATTAGGTATAATATAGTTACTTAAGATAGTAATAGTTAGAAAAAGGCACAAATATCTATTCTAGAGTACAGATTCCCTCCCTGCCCCATCTCAGAAAGGCATTTCCTCCCTACAAGGCCCAGCAGATGAAGATTCTGAGCCCTCTGGCTCCTAATAAGGAAGAGAGGAATGGAGAAGTAGGAGGAAGGGAGGTTACTCCTGCCCTTCTGCCACGATGGATATCCTACCACTTCCCAGTAACAGAGGGTCTGCATGTCACCCCATGGCTCATGATTCTCCAAAGCCTGTAACAAGGGATAGGTGAAGTCACCTGAGAAATATTATATCACAATTCCCTTGCCTCTCTTTCCATGATACTCATCTGGAAATACCTAAGCCTGATTACCCTCAATCATCTTTCTATTCTGCATTTGTACTTAAACAGTTGTCTGGTCTCTTTTTGAATTTGTGGTCACAAATCTTCAGTGGGAGCAGCCCCGGTGGCGCAGCGGTTTAGCGCCCCCTGCAGCCCAGGGCGTGATCCTGGAGACCCTGGATCGAGTCCCATGTCAGGCTCTCTGCATGGAGCCTGCTTCTCCCTCTGCCTGTGTCTCTGCCTGCCTCTCTCTCTCTCTCTCTCTCTCTCTGCATCTCTATGAATAAATAAATAAAATCTTAAAAAAAAATCTCCAGTGGGCCCCAGCACTGCCTGGCAATCCTGCTCTATTTCCCCTATGCAATTCATTTTCTCATTCTCCCGATTTTTCATTTTTCTCTCCTTAGGGCTCCAACACTCCCTACTTTACCTATTCTCAACCAACAGCTCTCATTTCTTATTTCAATGAGAAAATAGATACCAACAGAAGGGAACCCCATATCTTCCCATTATCAAATTTACCAATTTTTCTTATATATAAACATTCTTGTTCTTATCCATCTAATTTCTCCCCATGTATACTGGATGTAACCCCCTCTTATCAGCTCTTAATTATGAAAAAGCCTCAAGGGGTTGGTGAGACTCTTGAAAATACATGTAAAATGTCCAGAGCACAAGTATTTTTTTCTGAAGAACCATCCATAGTTTTCATAAAGATCTCAGAGGGAGCCAAAACATTTAACCACACTATAAGCTAATAAGAATAATAATAGTCAACATGTATTGAGCCTCTAATATATGCCTAGTACTAGCATGAAAAAACTAATTTAATTCTCAATGCAATCTTACAATAAAAGTGTTATTGAAATGCCTGTGCCACAGGTGGGCAAACTGATGGTCAGATGCTTAGAAAGTTTAGATAACAAGCTCAAGTCTACAGCTGGAATTGCAGAGCTCCAATTTGAGCCCAGACAGATGCTCAAGACAATCACGCTAATATTACCTCTGTTGTCTGGAATGACTGGTCACCAGTGGATAGAGAATTTACAATTATTCTTTCCTTTCCTCATTTTATATCTGGAAAACTAATACAAAAATATGTACAAATTCTCTTAAAGAAAATACTATTTTACAATCAAAATTATTCCAATAAACCACAAGGCAGGGGAAGGTGAATCCTTTTACTTCATAAGTAATTTAAATGATATATTGCTTTCCACATTGTGCATCATTTTTTAATAAACTATTATGAGATATTATGCAAATTTAAAGTTATCGGCCTTCTCTAAATAACAGAAAGAACTTTAAATATTTAATCAATGATTTATAACTGCTTGAGTGATCGAAGAAGGTAATTTACCCTGTTCCTAGCACTCTACACATTTGGACAATTAAAAAATTGCTTGGCTTATGTTCTAAAATGCCAAAATATGAGTCACTGTGATACATCCTCACTTGTTATACCTTGACTGCTATTACATCCTCACTCCTTTATTCCTGCAGACCAAGAAACAGATGCTTAAGACACACAAATGCCCCACCCAAAGCTCAAAAGAAAACCAAATATTCTTCTGAAAAACAAAACTTTTCAAGACATAGTCACCTATCCATTGCTTCATATTGCCCAGGCTTTATTTGCAAAATAAATCACAAAATATTTCTTCATTTGCAAAAGTCACAAGCAACATGTCCAACTATTTGAAATAGATAAAAACACTGTCTTGAGTTTCTACAATCTGTCAGAATACATACATAAAGTCTATAAGAATCCCCCATTTTATCATGTAGTCGGTATGCTCCTAGCTATAAAATGATGAGAGAGGGATTTACCCAGGAAAACCAATATAAGAAAAAGATCTCATTTCCCACTCAGTGTCTCTTCTGCAGACAGGTTTATATCCAGGAAACATGACTAGGAATCCTTAGGGTGGATGCTTGTTAGACTCTAGCCACCATTCACATTAACACCTGGAAAGTGCCAAAACTACCCCCAAATTTCTCAAATTTTCCAATAAATTCCCTTACCTCCTACAGTGCTTGCTTCACCCATATTGAGCTTTGCCATTCTGCAAAACCATTCTCTGTTGACACTAGCCTTGTTGCCTCTGCCTGGAACACCCTTCCCTTCCTCCCTCTCCCCCTTTATTTACCCAATTCTTCATCTTTCAAATCTCGCCTCAGAGATGCTTTCCTTGAGCACCTCCAACCCAGCTCTGGAATAGGTGGCATTCTATGGCTCCATTAGTGCCCTGTTTGCACTTAGCTTAGCAACAAAGTCTGTTGTTACAGTCTATTATCTGTCCCCCTTGCTAGACTCTACCATCCTTTGGATGAAGAACTGTATCTACCTTATTAAGACTTGCATCTTTTATCATAGCCTCAATTAGAATAGATAACAAATAAAAATTACTTATTAAAGGAATGAACAACCATCCTCATTTATCATATCCTCTATTTAGAGCTATATGCCTATAAATGCAGGTAGGAAAGATGCATGTATAGAAGTGAGTAGTACAGAGACATAGAAAAAAGAGAATAGCCTTACCCCATGCACATGAAAACACATATTCATTACATAATGAATTCCTCCTCTTACACTACTACCACATTGATTTTTACAATATGTCCTCCTCCTTTCTCATCATTTTATTTTTGCCATATCTTTTCCTGCCAATTCCTGATCATTCTCACAACTTGCCTTTTTCTCCACTTTTTTTTTTAAGGATTTCATTTATTTATTCATGAGAGACACAGAGAGAAAGGCAGAGACACAGGCAGAGGGAGAATGCAGGCTCCATGCAGGGAGCCCGATGTGGCACTGATCAGGGGACTTGATCAGGGGACTCCAGGATCATACCCTGGACTGAAGGCAGGTGCTAAAACACTGAGCCACCCAGGGATCTCCGTCTCCACTATGCTCTAATGGCAACTTTAATCTGGTTTGAATAGTAGTCTAATTCTAATTGTATATCAAAACAACATGGAACTAAATGTGTAAATAAATGTGGTACACCATACATGCCATTCATTGACTTATGCCTTACAATATATACTTATTAACAAGAAATGTTTTCTAGATTTGAGCAGTGTATTGCAACAAACCACCAAATGTCAAAAGATCAATGAAAGACTTCTGGCTAAGATGGAGTAAACAGATTTATGACTGAACCTGAAACAACACACACACACAAGCTGCAGAAAACAAATGAAACGACAGTTTTCAAGAAAGTAGACATTAGGCAATGAAGGCCCCAATAATTCCTGAAAGATAAGAAACAAATGAGGTAATCACTATAATTGCCCAGTTAGAGAACTTCCATGCTATGGCACAGGGAAAAGGAGCCTGGGTGGAGCCTAGTAGAATGTTTGAATTTAAGAAACAGAGATGGGAATCCAAGCAGACAAAGGAGGCTAGAGTTTGCAGAATAAGAATACCAGAGAGGAACAAGCTTCACAGAGAAGTCTAAATTCTCAAAACCTGAGCATAGATCAGCTCATGCATTTGTGAAAATTACCAGAAAAAGAGCCACTTGAAAGAATAAGAGATAGTATCTTAGTACTTACGGAGAACCAGGAATAGCATGTATTCTCACCAGTTAAATTGGAAAACCTTATAACTCACAAGGAACCGGTAGAGTACTTAGAAGGTTTTGCCTCTGAGTGAAAAAAATAATAATAGTACTAAACTAAATACAACTCTGGTGCTGCCTTACAAATATTAAAGGCAAGACCTGAAATAATCCAACTGTTACTAAGTAAACTAACTGTATCCCCAGAACAAAACTCAGAAGAGCTATGGAAAAGAAAAATGTCTAGCACCCAACAAAGTATCTATCATGTATGGCATCTAATCAAAAATTATGAGGCATGAAAAACAAAAAAAAAATATTAATTCACAATGAATAATAGATAAATCAAACAAATGAAACTGACACAGAACTAACAAAGATATTAGAACTAGCAGAACATTAAACAATTTTTATAATAAAAAAGAACCTTAAAACAATTTTGTAATAACATTCCTTATGCTTAAAATTTTAAGTAGAGACAGGAAGATATAAAAGAAGACACCAAATAAACTTCTAGAGATAAAAATTATAAAGTATGATATACTGGTCTTCCATTGCTTCCATTTTACTAGCTTAAAACAACACCTACTTATTAGTACATAGTTTTATGGGTCAGAAGTCCAGGAGGGACTGGTTAGGGTAGATGATTAGTGTCTCAGATAGCTGATATTATGCTACTGGCTGGTCTAGACTCTTATCTTGAGGCTCTGAGGAAGAACTCAATTTCAAGATCACTCAGGTAGTTTGCAAAATCAAGTTTCTTGTGGGTATAAGGCTGAGGTCTCCATTTGCTTGCCATGAACCAGAGGCTACTGGGAGCCTTGAGGCTACTTTTAGATCTTTTTTATATGAATCCCTCTATCGTCAAGCCAGCAACAGTACCCTCAATCCTTCATGTGCTTCATATATCTCTGGTTTCATCTGATAACAATCCTGAAGAATTCACTTATTTTAAAGACTTCTATAATTACATAGACCCACCCAGGTAGTCTCCCTTTTGACTAACCCAGAGTCAATTGACTAGTAACTTTGACTACATCTGAAAAATTCCTTTTGTTATGTAGCATTACATAATTGGGAACCTGATATCTCTTCATATTCACAGTTCTGGAGATTAGGCAAAAACTCTCGGGGGGCCATTTTAGAATTCTGCCTATCACAGGTGAGATAAAAAAAATACACTAAGACTTAAGGAATATTAAACGAGAAAAGATTAGTGAACTTGAACACAGTAATAGGAAATATCCAAAATGAAACAGAGAAAAAAAATAGAATAATAGAAAACAAAATGAAGCATCAGTAGGCTCTGGGGACAACTTCAAAGGAGGTGGAAAATATTTAAAGGAATAATTGTTCAAAATTTTCCAAAATTAATGAATCCACAGTGGCAAAAAGATCAATGAATCCCAAGCACAAGAAGTCTGAAGAAACTACACTAAGGCACATCATAATCAAATTGCTCACAACCAGTGATAAAGAGAAAATCTTAAAAGCAGGCAGAGGAAAAAAATACATGTTATTTACAAAGATAAAAAAAGAGCAAAATTCTCATTAGAAATTATGCAAGTGAAAATACGTATAGCAACATCTTTAAAAATAGGTGGAGAGTGATGTATAGTCAATCTAGAATGGTATACCCAACAAAAATTACTTCAAAAACTATGGCAACGGCACCCAAATGAAGTAATAAAGAAGTTTAGGGTACAGATTACAGTAAGCACAGTGATATTAGGATTGAAAAGTGGCTGTAGGAACTGCTGACTTCAGAGTCTTATAGTATCTGCTCAGTCCATGCCAGCAGTGTGAACAGGTCATGTACCAGTGATTCTTTTCCCCCTTAAATCAGTTCTGAGTTATGGTGTCCTATATAAGCATCTGATTGACAAATTTAAATTGCATACAGAAGCTTAACTGCAAGAGTTTAGAAAATACTATTAGCCTTCCAGCTTTTGTTGCCAAGAAAGGTACAAAGAAGTTGCAAAGAGATGTTGAAAAACCCATCTACTGTATGTTCCATGTTAATAAAAGTATATATTAGAAACTTCCTTAAAATACACCAGTGTGAATATCCCTATGTTGCCACTAGCACATATTTATAGCACATGCAGGAGTATGGATTCTATTTTTATCCATTGGCATGGGAGCCTCCCCTGCCTAGAAAGAAAACCATATCTTATTCTTTTCATAGCTTGAAGAACCTCCTACAATGATTATGACATAATAGGCAGCCTATATATATATATTTCATTGAATTAAACTACTTTTGTTAATTAACTCATTCATTAAATATATATTTATTGAGTTCTGGTTCAAGACAGCAACTCAGGAGGACTCTAAATTCACCTCTTCCCACAGATATGCCTAATCTATAGCTATACACAGAATAATTTGCTCTGAAAGAAATCCAAAAACTAGATGAATGACTCCCACACATCAAGCAGATGAGAAAAAAAAACACACATTGAAATGAATAGGAGAGGTTGAGACAATTTTGCCATAAGCCACACCACCTGAATGGCAACCCACAATCAGGAGGATGGCCACAACCCAAGTCTCTCTCTAAGGAACAGAGGATTTGAACCCTGCATCTGGTAATCCAATTTTAAGTGTACATAAGAGACGAGACCCTAAAACATCTAGTTTTGAAAGTCAGTAGGATTTGCATCCATAAGACCCACAAGGCTTTACTGTACTGAGACACTGTTCTTAAGGATTTGTGAGCACTCATGGAGCCTAGCACAAAGGCAGTGGACTAAAATGCCCAGTTGCTCTGGGAAAAAGATCTATTTGCTTATCTTAAAGCATCAGCCTAAGGGGCAGGCATCTAATTTAACACACATCTAGGGGCCTAGTGAAATACTCTGCAAAGACTACAGAGGCTGGCAAATACTATCTTTGTGCTCTTCCTCTGTCTCATTCCAGCTCAACAGTATCTCCAGGAAAGCCATCATGCCTATGTCTGGAGCTCTGGTTTTTGTGGCTACTGCCCAGAAGACATAATTTGATTGCCTGGATCTGGTGGCCAATGGGGTTTACGTATGTGGGTCCCACAGGACTATAACAAACAGAGAAAGAATTTTTACTAGGTCCCACCCCAGGGCAGAGTAGAGAGACAGTAGATTAAAGTCCCTATGTTTCCGTGAAAAAGCCTATTAGCTTACCTTCATAGCTATAGTCTAAAGGGCAGACTTTTTAGAAGTAGGGTGGGAAGAGGCAGAGGGAGAAAGAGAATCTCAAGCAGGTTTCATGCTCAGCATGGAGCCCAATGCAGGGCTCAATCTCACAACTCTGAGATAATGACCTGAGCCAAAATCAAGAGTCAGATGCTTAACCAGCTGAGCCACCCAGGCACTCCTTGAAAGAAATAATGGCCCAAAACTCCCCTAACCTGAGGAAGAAAACAGACATCCAAATCTAGGAGGCCCATAGAGTGCTAAGAAAGATAAATCTGTCTCACACCTATTAGAAGGGTTATTCTCAAAAAAACAATGAGCAACAAGTGTTGGCAAGGATGTGGAGAATAGGGAATACTTTGTGCACTGTTGGTGGGAAATATAAATTGGTACTGCCACTATGGGAAACAATAAGGAGGTTCCTCAAAAAATTAAATATAGAATTACCGTATGATCTAGCAATTCTACTTCTGGGTATTTATCCAAAGGAAAAAAACCCACTAACTCAAAAAGATATATGCACGCCTATGTTTGCTACCATCTTATTTACAAAAACCAAGATGTGGAAACTACCTGTGTCCATCTACATATAAAAAAATAAAGAAGTTGTGGAAAATATGTGTAACGGATTATTACTCAGCCATAAAAAGGAAGGAAATCCTGCTATTTGCAAAAATATGGATGGACTTTGAGGGCAATACGCTACATGAGAGAAGTTGGACAATGCTCTATGATCTTATGTGTGGAATCCAAATACAAAACAAAATATGGAACTCACAGATACAGAGAAGGGGGGTAAAAAATGGGTGAAGGTGACCTATAGGTACAAATTTCTAGTTATAAAATAAGTAAGTCCTGGAGATGGAATGAATAGTATGGTGAGTATAGTTAACAATATTATATATTAAAAAGTTGCTAAGTTAAATCTTAAAAACTTTCAACACAAGAAAAAAAACTAACAATGTGCTGATGGAGGTTAACTAGACCTATTGCGATCATCTTTTGCAAATACTACATATTTCAAATCATTGTATACCTGAAATGAATATAACATGTCAATTATATCACTGTGTAAATAAACACAACTAATTTCCATTTTACCTCCCCTGCATCTTTAACAGAAGCTTGAAATAATTGGGCAATAATTGGATTTAAAACTCCAGGTGTTTTTCCGCTGGGTCCTTCCTGCAGTCTAGTTTTCCCCCCTGTGACCCTCGTGTGGTCTGGGGGAAACAGTGGCGACTGCAGTTTCCTGGGCTCACTCTGCAGCCTTCCCAGCTGCACTTACTTCACGTGGAGCTGGAATTCCGCCCATCCCCTTGGCCTTGAGATTCATTAGGGACCACAGGGCCTTGGCAAGCCCCAGAGTGCACTGCAGGCAAGTGCCCAGGCCAGGCTTCACAGAAAACGGACTGTGGGGAAATTCCAAAAAGGTTCAAACAAAACAAGCAACCAAAAAAGCCAGTAAGAGGCAAAGCTAAACTTTTAAGACACAGATGTCAGGCAGTGGTATCCTTTCTACTACTGCCCAAACTAAAAAAAAAAAAAAAAAAAAAGTTTAAAAATAAATTTTAAATGCTAATAAATACGAATTAAGATTATACAATATCTATGTGCTAGGAACTGTTCTACAAACTTGAAATATAGACAAATCAGACAAATTCTTGGGCCTTTTCAATTTTAGATTTTTAGTGGTGAGACACAAGGGGAGGAAAATCCCACAAACAAGCAGCTGTACCATAATATTAACACTTATTTCAAGAAAACTAAAGAGGGCAATGGCATAGAACAAGATGAGGACTGATAACTTATTTTAGATCAGATGGCCAGGAAAGGCCTCTTAGAGAAGGTGACATTTGAGCAGAGATCTAAATGTAGTGAGGGAATGAGCCATGTGGCTAGCTGAAATGAAGAGCAATGAGTGAAGAAGCCTTGAGTCATGAATATCCCTGGCAAGCTTGAGGATCAACAAGGAAGTCAACATAGTAGATCAGAGAGAGCAAAGAGAAGAAAGATGGGCAATGGGTCAGAGAGGTAGCCAGAAAGACTCTCAACCGTCAGTATGCCTTTGAAACATCAGGGCAGCTTTTATTATTTTTTTTTATTAAAGATTGTATTTATTTATTTGAGAGAGAAACAGAGAGAGCATGAGTGGGGCGAGAAGGTGAGGGGCAGAGGGAGAGGGACAAGCTGATTGCCCTCTGAGCAGGGAGGCTGATGTGGGGCTCAGTCCTAGGACCCTGAGATCATGACCTGAACCTGTCAGATGCTTAACTGACTGAGCCACCAGGTGCCTCCTGAAGAGCTTTTAAAATTCACAGTTCCTAATCCCAGAAAACTGACTCCAGCTGTTTTGGGATGGTACCCAAAGAAAGGTAAATAGCAAAATTCCCCAGGAGATTCTAATGTGCAGAGATATATGTTTGAGAACCACTGATATGAGGCTTGCACCAAATGTGATGGGAAGGGGTGGTAAATTTGAGCAGGGGAGTGAAATGATTGGATTTACATTTTTAAAGCATCACATTAGGATCCCAAGAAAGCCAGTAAAGGGGCAAGAACAGAAATAGGGAATACAATTAGGAGGCCATTGCAATATTCCTGGTGAAAAACAGTGACTAGAATGGTGACTAGAATGGTAGAGGCACAAGTGGTAAAAAATGACCAAATTTGTGATATATTATGGATGCAATGCCAACAGGATTTGCTGGTAGACTGGATGTGGGATGTGAAAGAAATATTCAATGATGACAAAAAAGTTTGGGGCCTAAGGAACCAAATTAATGGTGTGAATGAGACAGGGGTCCTTTGGTAAGGGAATGGGAACAGAAGAATAATTTAGGGGGGAGAAATCAGGAGTTGACATAAAAAGAGTGTGATTAACACTTTTCTACCTTCTTCCTTTTTTTATTTAACTTTCATTTGGTTTGGCCATAGCCTGGCTCTCACCCTGTCAAAACCACAAACTGAATCTCATCTCCCTTGTGAATCCAAAGCTCAAAACATTTCCCTACAGTAATATTATATCACTATAAAGTAATGTGCCTGTACAGATATTCTAAAGATCTGAGGAAAGACACACCTGGCTATACCGACAACTCCCAGAAAAGACATTAAAAGCATATTTCCACAAGGAAAGTTTTAGCTCTCATCAATGTACTCCTGTGTGCAAACTGGGAGTTAAAATTTAGTTTAGCCAAACTCCTGGGCAGCAGTATGCCCTAAAGCTTTTAAGAGTCAGATCAACTAAATTTCAAGAAGTATCCAATCTCCTCCATTAGCATTCTTCATATAAAATGATTGCATGACTTAGATTTTGCAAAAATCAGATGCATTTCTTTATTTACATATTATAAGCAAGGCTCATTAAATTTTTTTTAACATCCACATATTTTTAGAGAACCATTGAACTTCTGATCCCTCTTCTCAATTTTAACATGAGGTTTGATCAGATTTCTAAAAAGGAGTATTGAGTGTTTAAATTTTTCTACTGGCTGATTCCTATTCTGGAATTGGTCTGGCCTATTTGAAAATAATCTTCTTTCTGAAAAACATGTTAGAATAGTTTTCCTTTTTTAACTCCAAGATGGCACTGGATTACAATTGCTTTAGCAATACTTATTTCTGTAAAAAAAAAAAAAAAAAAAAAAAAAAAAGGAAGAAGAATTATACTACTCAAATTAAGAGAAAATATTTTATATCTTTATCAAATTTTCTTTATCAAAACAAAATAATTTAAAGCTGTAAAGTGAAGACCTCAAAAGACATCTTTAAAATAATAAAATATGAAAACTAAATGAATATTAAAATAATTTTGTAGGCACATAATGATAGAACAGGTAGCTGTAAATATCAGTTTTTATGTTCTAAAGATGGTACCAACAAAGCCTTCTTAGTTAAACAAAAAATAAAGATATCACAACCAATGTATTAGACTAAATTATTTCAGAATAATGATAGAGACCAGACACCCAGGTTGCTTTTGTTTGGTTGGTTGTTTTTAAAGGTGTATTTTATTTATTTTAGAGAAAGAGAGAGCATGAGCAGGAGGGGCAGAGGGAGAGGAAGAGGGAGAGAGAATTCCAGATTGCACACTGAGCACAGAGCCTGAGGCCTAGCTGGGTCCCACGACCCTGACATAATGACCTGAGCCAAAATCAAGAGTCAGCCACTCAACAGACTGAGCCACCCAGGCGTCCCCAACCACCTGGGTTTCTAACTTAATGGGAGAATCTGGAAGAGAAAGTAAACAAAGTATCAATGCTATTGATAAAAGTTTGCTTATATGTACTAACATATTAATGAAATGAAAGAAGCTCTTCATATATCAAAAAGGGATTATATGTGTGTAAAAATGAAAAAATGTATGCCTTAGAAAAAAGATTCGGGTGTGAGAAGTTGGGTCTACAAATAAAGTATCAAAAGAAGAGAATGTCAAAGAAGAACATATAAGCTGCTCTTGACTGAGGGAAGAAAAAGATCAGAAATCTATTTTTCCTTTTATGATAGTGAGTTTCTGAACAGTGTTTTGTTTGCCAGAAAATTTGAAAGCAAAGGAAAGAGCATTTCAAAGTGACAAAAATTTCCCAGCCATATTCTAGAATAGACTGATCCCATTGATAGCAAATAGGTGTTTGGAGACAAGAATTTATCTCATACTAATAAATCTACTACTTTATTTGCTAAATTCCTTTGCCTCGAGCTGTTTCAATGCTATTGAAGCATTGCTCAATTACATTAAGTTTTAAAAACAATGATTAATGTGAAAAATTAGTGATATTTATAAAACTATGTTGATATACACCGAGATAAGATCCCTTTTTATGAAAATGTAATAGCTTACTAAACATTTCTTAGCAGTACATTTATTCAAAATACACAAAGGATGGGCAGCCCAAATGGTTCAGCGGTTTAGCGCTGCCTTCAGCCCAGGGCCTGATCCTGGAGACCTAGGATTGAGTCCCATGTTGGGTTCCCTCCGTGGAGCCTGCTTCTCCCTCTGCCTGGGTCTCTGCCTCTCTTGCTCTCTCTGTGTCTCCCATTAATAAATAAATAAAATCTTTAAAAAAATACACAAAGGCTTAATTTATCTTAATGGTGTTAAGGCAATATCAACCTATGTAATGTTAACTCAAATGGTAGAAATTTTTTCTATTTCAATCTTTTAATTTTTAAAATATTTTATCAGTTCTACTGATATAATTCACATATAATTATAGTAGTTCACAACATGTTTTGATATACGTATATGTTGTGAAATGATCACAATAAGTTAACATCAGTCACCTCATAGTTATAAGTTTTTTTCTTGTGATGGGAACTTTTAAGATTTTCTCTCTTAGCAACTTTCAAATATATAACAGTATTGTTAGCTATGCTCACCATGCCATACATTATCTCCTCTAGGGTATCTTTTCTATGGCTACCAATCCCATTCATGAAGAATTCACACTCATGATCTGATCAATTCCCCAAAGCCCTGCCTCCTAATGCCATCACATCAGGAGTTTGGATTTCAACATATGAAATGTTAAAATATGACACTAACATTCAGTCTATAGCAGTACTAGAATTGACAGAAGTTAGAGATTTCCAGAATAGAGGATTCCAGGGAAGAATTCAGAATGACTACTTAGTTCCTGAGAAACTAATTCTGGCCACTGAATTAAGGTAAAATAGTTTCTGGTGGGAAGCTGAAGTGTTTAGTTTTGGAATCTTCCAAATTTAATTCACCTGTTGTGCATCTGATTAGCAACCTGAAACATGGGTCTGAAGTTTAACAGAGAATGGGATACGTATCAAAGACATCTTCACCAGACAGAAAAAGATTTTAATATAGTGGGTGCAGTAAAAATTGCTTAGAAAAAGTATGGAGAAAAGGCTAAAGATACAGCCCTTGATGATGACATACAGAGGAGCAATTAGACGAAGGAACTATAAAAATGGATTGGAGTCATCAAGAAGTAGGAGGTCCAAAGACAGTGATTTGAAACCCTGGAACCCAAAGAAGGAACAATTTAAACGAAAAGGGGAAGAATGGTGTGATGGTTAGTTTTATATGACAATTTGAATGGGCTAAGGGATGCCCAGATAATAGATAAAACATTATTTCTGGATGTGTCTGTGAGGATGTTTCTGGAAGAGATTAGCATTTGAATTGGTAGACTGAGTGAAGAAGACTGAGATCTCCAACTCCAGTGTGCATCAGCAAACCACTGAAATCTGAATAGAGCAAAAAAGAGGAGGCAAGAGGAATTTGCTCTCTTTGCTTGAGCTGGGACATCCATCTCCTCCACAATCACACATGGGAGGTCTTGGTTTTCAGGCCTCTGACTTAGGCTGAATTACACCATGGAATTTCCTAGTCTTCTAGCTTACAGTCAAGCAAATCATGGAACATCATCACCTCTATAATGCATGAGCCAATTCCTGTAGTAAGTCTCCTCTTGTATATATATATATATATATATATATATATATATATATATATATATATACACCTTACTGGTTTTGTTTCTCGGCAGAATCCTGACTAGTACAGGGGACCTTCTGAAAGGAACATAATGGGAGCTTGCTGGAGAAGTTTGTGAATCTCTTCAAATCCTTTCACAAAACAGTGTAATATAAAAGAAAAAAAGTGGGGAGAGGCAGAGAGAGAAAAAAGAGAGGAAGAGAGAGAGAACCTCTATGAAAAGGAATCCTCAAAAAATGAGTGAGGCTGAGGGGCAGGTCTCTGTCCTCATCTCTCCAGCTTCCGGTGTTTCCCAGTGTCAGGAAAACAGCAGAGGGCATCTGACATTACTGAGCTGGGAAACAAGAAGCAGCCCACCAAGGGATCACACCCACAGGGAGGATCCTTGAACACCACACAAACGTGCGGGAGCTCTGAAAGCTCTCACCAGGAGTATGTGCAGAAAGCCTCCAGAGACCCAGAGGGGTCAGACGATGACAGAAGATGGAGCAGGAAAGGAATGATCTAAGCAATCACAATCAAGGCTCTCAGAGTCCTCAAACAAACCGCTTTCAAATGAACAAAGCTGCACCCTGAGATAAACCCATGAGGATATAATCCAAGAGCAGAACAAGCACGCTAGAGATGGAGGCAAACAGACAACTAGGAGGGAATCAGAGGTGGCTCCAGGAAAAGGCCATGTTTTTAAATGTCTGGCAACAACCATGAGTCCAGGAAAGCTATCCTGTATACTCCACCTCCTACAAAGAACTCCTAAAAGCACAGGAAAAGTCATGATATTTGCCATGAGTCACTGAAAAGGACTGTGATGGAGCCCCATGCAAATAAAAGAACAAAGGGGAAACAGCCCAAGTTGCATGCAACTGACCCTTGAACAACACAGAGGTTATGGGCACCAACCACTCACACATTCGAAAATCCCTCTATAGCTTTTGTCCCCCAACCAATTTTACTAAGTTTTTCATTGACTGAAAGCCTTATCAATAACAGAAAGAGTTGATTAACACATATCTTGTATAAGTCTTATATGCTATATTCTTACAATAAAGTAAGCTAGAGAAAAGATTAAGAAAATCATAAGGAAAATACATTTACAGTACTGTACTGAAAAAAAATCCACATGTAAGTGGACCCACGCCATTCAAACCCATGTTGTTCAAGGGTCAACTATACTGGGATAATTACGTCATGCCAGAAAAAAAACAATATCTGGTCACAAAGGAAGTGATGACTATCATCTAGCATTTCAAAATGAGACATGATAAATTTTAAAGACCAGAGAAGCTATGAAAGAACAGCATAGCACTCACAAATGGTATATCTAGAACACAGAAGAATATGAAAACAGAGCTGAAAGAGCTCAGAGGCTGGCAACAGAAGGGAAAGGGCATAGAAATGGCAGATAGGGACACTGGAGACAAATGCCACAGACATCACCATTTACAACCTGGTTCTTACTCAGAGAACAAATAAGGGCTCAGTTCTCTAGCTAATTAAACTTCTGCAGCTCTGTCTTTGGATTGTCCCCTACCTGCCTTTGCTTGTCCTCACTATAGCATTTTTGTATCTCCTTCTGCATTATCCCTTGGGTTTTCCTTCTTAATCTCATATATTTTCCCGACACTCTCTGAGCCGTGCTGCATGAATGTATCTAGTATCACTACTTGCACCTACAGGGCCCATGGTGTTCACACTCCACAAAGAATGAAAAGCCTTAACCCTGACATCCTTATTGTTCCCTCAAAACCCTCCATCTCACCCCAAGCGATAAGTAATTCAGACTTTGACTGCAGAAGTGACACTCAGCAACTGGTGACAGTTTCTCGTGGCAAACAACCATCAAATAAAGAATAAAAGAGACTTGGATTGTGTCAATTTCCTAGCAGATGATGTGGTTTTAAAAATGGGGGTAGAAAAACTCCCTTTCATGTATGTTGAGCTGATTTTAAGTACACAATAAGTGGAATAATTGAAGCCTAAATATTGTATGTAACATACTTCGCTGTTTGTGCTGTTAGGTTAATATCAGACAGTGGTGACATTATGAAGGTTCAAGTACACCAGCAACTCCAGAAGGAAGCATTCTCTCCCTGAGATTTCTTCTCTCTGTTCATTGTACAGCCTCCCAACAGCCTGGCTTTCATAAGGCAGACTACTTCATGGTCAAAAATGTAGTGTGATGCTAAAAAGGCCAAGAGAAGTTGCTGGGTAAAAAAAAAAAAAAAAAAAGAACCCCCCCTCCTCCAGAAAAAAAAACAAAAAACATTTCAGCAAGCAGGAAATAATGCCATTACCCTTTTAAACTAAAAAGCATCTTTGATTTTATAAAGCAGATTGCAGAAATATTAATTCCTCTAGCCCTTTCTGCTCTATCCTTTATTTTAAAGTTTCATTCTGAATTTTTCTCTTAGTTCAAGGTGTTACAACCAACTTGACACTTGGAAAGCTATGGTGATTTAGTAAGCACATAAATCTGAGCTTAATATCTAAACCAAGAGTTTCTAAAGACTTACGGGTTTTACACCAAAGATGACAGCATGTCCTTCCAAACAGCTCTCTGCCACCATGTAGATGAGAGCCTGACCTCTGAGGATTAAAGTTGGTGATGATGAGCTTCCAACTTTGCTCCTAAAAATCTAAATATAGTTTGGGTAACAAAATCCAACATGATAAAATAAGATGGCATTTCTGATCACATTTCTGTGACTGAGCAAGATGCTCAAGGTACTCTGTATGCAGATTGCCTTAGAACATGCTGCAGATGTAATGTATAACCAAAGAGAAACCTACTGATTTTAATTTAGTGGAATAAATAATTGTGAGAATGACATCAAAATCCAAACCCAGACCATGGCTCAGTTGGTTGAGGAAAGGGACAAGTGCAATCAGGATGGTTTATATACCTCATTTTCTATATAAACAAATTTTGATGTGTGAGAATGTCAGTGCTGGCAGACTGTTTCTATAGTAATATCCTAATAGCTTGGAGACCTCCTGGGGAAATTATTTCTCTCTTTGCTCTATCTGGTGGTATGTGAAACCAATCACGTCCAAAATAAAACACTGAGAACAGCACAAAATGTAAGCATGGAGAAAAGAAATGTGTTAGAAGGCTACCTCTTGATCTTAAGGAAAAACTAGATAATTGAGCCTGTTTTTAGCCAAAACTTTTGCCCAATGATTTAAGTAGAATATGGGGAGAGGGTACTCCTTCCTTATTTCTATTGTTCATGAATTTGAGAAAAAGACAAATACTCCCAATAACAGAGAACAGTGATGAGGTGAATGATTACCAAAGGCACTTTTCTTCTCTTTGCCTCCTCTTCTAGGTTAGAGACAGGGGCATTTTTGTTTGTTCAGAAGGTCTTTTTATAAAGTTCAATAATTATTTTAAGGAGAATAGTTTCTAAAGCTAATATAAATTAATGCAAACATTATTAACATATATAACATTCTCCATTGTCACTCAAATTAACTGAATTAACTGAATTCCATTTTAGGTCATTCCATTTAATTAAATCAGAGCTGCCCGCAACAAAGCTTTTCCCAAAATAAGTATAGTGAGGGCAATTACTCTGTTCTACTGTAAGTGTTGCAGGTGAAAATCAAGGAGGAACGCCCCTCAACCGAAAGACTATTTATGTTTGAATTTAATTAAAGCCAATTCATTTCTCCAACTGCCCTGAGACACCTAGAATTTCCAGAATAACCTTACTATTTTGTGCCAAACTCAAGAGATAGTACAGGATTGGGGTAGAGTTGAGACATTGTTTTCTTTTAAATAAGAATTAGGCAAAGTTTCTTGCTTTTCCAATAACTGAGTGAATGAGAAAATGTCTGGCTCAGACTGTCTCACAGTAAGATTATAGCAGGAACACGTGAGTCTTTGATACAAATTATTTAGTCAATAGTAGGTATAATGCAAGTTCTGCATCTAATGATATGACTATAAGCTACAAACAACATAGAAAAAATGCAAAAGAAGTCATGGCTAATTACTTTGAAAATGCAAACATGGTCTTTATCAATGGAAGGAAAGACTTGGTTCTGTTTAGGAGAGATCAGAGGAGGAGGAAATGAAGGGACCACTTCACCAACACTGCACATTTTTTTTGTCCTAAACAGAATACACATGAATACATTAACAGCATGAGAGTAAGCTAGCAATGTCATTATCCACAGGAGTGTAGAAAGTGTGTGAAAACTGCTCAAGTCACTCAGGAAATTCAGGTTAGTACAAGATTACAAATAGCTCTTTCGCCTCCATATATGCAGAGCATGAGCATCTTTGCACTAATTATCAAGGCACAGAAATACAGTTCTAGTATCAAGTGCAGCCTATAAATATGGACTCAAAATAGGATTCAAAGGAACAAGTTTAGCCTGGCACCATATAGAAAACCTGGCCAGTACCCCCTTGCCCTTAAGCTATGAGACAAAAAATTCAAACTAAATAGATTTTTTTTAATCCCTAAGTGAAACCCTATGTACTTTTCTTTGGGAAAGACAACAAAATAAGCCATTGACTTTTTAAAAAAATCTCTAACTTAGCCAGCATCCAAAATGCAGTACAATACAGGATATTTATCCCACCACCCTTTGCACAAATACAGATTTCCATAAAATCAATTAATCTCAGGGTAGAAGGGGCTTTGGAGGTCATGAAGCCCAATCTCCTACCGAGTTACTCTCACAGCCAGAAGATTGTCCAGCCGTGTTCAAAAACCTCCATTTGGGGAGCTTATTGCTGTTTAAGGCAGCCTCTTCCACTGAGGAAGAGCAGAAGTTATTAGACTGTGCTAATATTGGGCTGAAATCTGCCTCCTGGTAATTTCCATCCACTGGTCCTAGTTTTATCCTCTGAAGCATTTCAGGGTCTAAACCCTTATCATCACCATGACAACTCTTCAAATATTTGAGGGCGATGAGAGCTTTCTTCACCAGGCTATACATTCCCAATTTTCACACTTCCTCATTTAGAGATAGACCCTTCATCCCCCCCAGATGCTATACTTGAAACTAAATCTTACTTGACCAATGTCCATGTTAAAAGATACAGATCAGAATATGATACAGTAACACATTTGGGCCTGGGTGCAAAGACTTCTGCCCTTTTCTAGGAACACACATTTTCTTACATAAGAATAAAAGTTTTGTTCAATCACTCTCTCTAGTAAAGCCTATTACCAGAAACATAGGTGGTAATACTCAACCCTGACATCTCCAAAATAGAAGTCTTTCCTAGAAAACATTACAAAATTGACTTCAGTTCAAAAAATGGTTTCAAGCACTCACAACAAAGAAGGTTTTTTTTTTTTAAGAAGGTTTTATATAGAGGACATATAAGATATAAAATCCTAAAAAATATAAAAAATATTATTAGATATGGAGAAAGGGGAAATCATTTCCTTGGAGAAGTCTGGGAAGGCTTCATGGAGAGCGTAGGAAGAGACAAGAGTTGAAGGGTCTTGAAGGATGAGTGAGATTTTTTAAAAGATATTAGATATTTATTCATGAGAGACACAGAGAGAGAGGCAAAGGCATAGGCAGAGGAAGAAGTAGGCTCCTCACGGGGAGCTTGATGCAGGACTGGATCCCAGGACTCCAGGATCATGGCTGATGACATTTCTACTCAGTGTAAGAATCCCTAAGATATTCATTTCTATACTCTTATTATATTCAAGTGGAATTTGGCCACACAAAAACTAGAGGTGCATGCCTATTTAAATGGCCATCATTAAAAAGACAGGCAATAACAAATGCTGATGAAGATGTGGAGAAAAGGGAACTCTGGGGCACTGTTGGTGGGAATGTTAATTAGTACAGATACTATGGAAAACAGTATGGAGGTTCCTCAAAATATTAAAAATAGATCTACCACATGATCCAGCAATTCCATTCTGGGAATATACCCAAAGGAAACGAAAACACTAATTCAAAAACGTGTCTGCACCCCCATGTTCATAGAGCATTATTTACAACAGCCAAGATATAGGGACAATCCATGGACCCATCAGTGGATGAACAGACAAAGAAGTTGCGATACACACACACACACACACACACACACACACACACTGAATATTATTTAGCCATTAAAAAAGGACATCCTGAGGGATCCCTGGGTGGCTCAGCAGTTTAGCGCCTGCCTTCGGCCCAGGGCATGATCCTGGAGTTCCGGGATCAAATCCCACATCAGGCTCCCTGCATGGAGCCTGCTTCTCCCTCTGCCTGTATCTCGGCCTCTCTGTATCTCTGTGTCTCTCATAAATAAGTAAATAAAATCTTAAAAAAAAAAAAGGGAAATCTTGCCATTTACAACAACTGGAATGAAACTTGAGGGCATTATACTGTCTTTAAAACAATCAAACTTATAAGAAAAGAGATCAGATTTCTGGTTATCTGAGACAGAATGCTGAAGGGAAGGGGAATTGGAAGATGGTGGTTAGGAGGTATAAACTTCCAGTGATAAGATAAATTTGGTGACTCCCGCTAACACTGCTGTAGAATACACAGGGAGATTGTTAAGAGAGTAAATTCTAAGTGTTCTCATCACAGGAGAAATTTTTCCTTTTTTCCCTTTTCTTTTTATTGTATCTGTATGAGAGAATGGATAGTAACTAATCTACTGCAGTAATCACTTTACAATTTCTAGAACTCAAACCATTTTGCTATATACCTTAAACTTAGACAATGATACGTGTTGATTATATCTCAATAAAACTGGAAAAAACAGAGATATATTATATATACATATTTTGCAAACTCAATAACAGCTACCATATTGTACTTTATGTTGTGCTATTCATATGCCAGGCACTATACACTAAATGCTTTACACAAATGAACTCATCAGACATGTAGAATGCCTGTTTGAAGCAGGAACTATTATTTTCTCCTTCTCTATAAGAAGAAACTGAGTCATAGAGAGGTTAAGAAACTTGTCCAAGATCACACAGCTAGTGAGTGGGAAGAGTAAAGATTTGAACCTAAAGTCTGGCTGAGGGCTAATTTGTTACACTATGCTACCTCTCACATTAAGTATGTGGTTATTTATTCTAACAACCTGCTTATAATCTTACTAATTCAAGTTTTTAAAGGCTATTTTAGTCTTTAGGATGAGCTACAGCAACTTTTCAGTTTATATCTATCTGTTCAGCTTCCAGAATTCTTATACTATTCTGGATACTGATTAAGGGACACAGTTAGCCTGCTGAATCCCATGAATTCTGAATCATCATAGGAAACAAGCCATTTCTCCATGGCTAACTGAAGGGAACTTGCCTGTGATAAAAATACATCTACAGATCATACACGGTTCCCCTCATACCTCCTCTAAAGCATATTCCATAATTAAGGGTAGGCTAATCTCCTCAAGCTGCCACTCCCTCCCCACTTCCAGGACGGTTCGCTGCTAAACAACTCTGACAGATAGAAATGTAACCTGCTGTTTAATCCCCAGGAAAGAAAATTCCACAGCCACCCCCAAGGTAACAAATCCCCTTGGCTGATCACTTGGAGCCATGCCTATTCATCAAATGAGAAAGTTTATTTACATACTTCCAGTGAAACTGCTTTCTCTTGATTTCCTCAGGGGCCCTTTGGTCCCTGAAAACTTGCTTTGTTCTGTGGCAGCTGGCACTGTTTCAGATTCTAGGATCACTTAATTGGGTCATGACTTGTTTTCTAGTCCTGACTCCTCTGCCACCAAGGAAACTTGCTGAAGTTAGCAGACTAAGCGGAGGTGACTTAAGGGAAATCTAGACCTCTAAAGGGAGATTTTCTTATCTTGACCACAGAGCTGGGCACGTATGTAGGTCCATATGCACCAACGCAGGGAGGCTTGCCCTCTCTCAGTTAATCCTACACCTTCTTCTCCATGTCAGCTGAGCTTTCTGCTCTGATAGTCTGACTCATCTTTTGGGGGGGATCACTTACTTTTCAAGTCTTCAGAGACTTTCAGGGCTAGGCTACATTGGGTAGGAGAGTCCCAAAGTCTACAATTTTTTCAAGAAGCTTCAAAATTCTATAATAACTAGGAATAAATTTAACCAATGAAGTGAAAGATATATACTCTGAAAACTATGACATTGATGAGAGAAATTGATGACAATACAAATAAATGAAAAGACATTCAGTGCTCATGGATTGGAAGAACTAATTACTGTTAAAATGTCCAAACTAACCAAAGCAAACTATAGATTCAATGCAATCCCTACCCAAATACCAATGGCATTTTTCACAGACCTGGAATAAATATCTCCCAAACTCATGGAACCACAAAAGAGCCCTGAATAGCCAAAGTAATATTGACAAAGAACAAAGTTAGAGGTAACACAATCCCTAATTTCAAACTATACCAAAAAGCTATAGCAACCAAAACAGTATAGTACTGGCACAAAAACACACACATAGATGAATAGAACAGAATAGAGAGCCCCGAAATAAACTTACTTATATTGTCAATTAATCTATGGCAATGGAGGCAAGAATATGCAACAGGAAAGACAGCCTCTTCAACAAATGCTGCTGGAAAAAAACCAGACAGCAACATGCAAGAGAAGGAAACTGGACCACTTTCTTACACCATACACAAAATTAAACTCAAAATGGATTAAAGACCTGAAACCATAAATATCTTAGAAAAAAACAGGCATAAGCCCTTTTACCACAGTCTTAGCAATATTTTTTGGGGTAGGTCTTGTCAGGCAAGGACAACAAAAGCAAAAATTAACAAATGGTACTATGTAAAACTAAAAAACTTTTGCCTAACAAAAGAAAGCATTAACAAAATGAAAAGGCAATCTACTAACTGAGAGAAGATATTTGCAGATGATATATCTGATATGGGACTGATATCCAAAACATACAAAGAATTCATATAACTCAATAACAACATCAAAAACACTCAATTAAAAATGAACAGAGAAACTGAATAGATATTTTTTTTAAAAAGAACATAGAGATGGCCAACAGACACATGAGGAGATGATCATTATCACCAGTCAGGGAGTTGCAAATCAAAACCACAATGAAATATCACCTTATACCTGTACAAATGACTATTATCAAAATACAATAAGATATAACAAATGATGGTGATGATGTGGAGAAAAGGAAACCTTCATGCACTATTGGTGGGAAAGTAAAGTTGTGAAGTCAGGATGGAAATCAATATGGAGGTTTCTCAAAAAATTACAAATAGAGCTACCATATGATCCAGTAATTCCACTTTGATTATTGATCCAAAGAAAATGAAAACACGAATTCAAAAAGATATATGCATCCCTATATTTATTTCAGATTATCTATAATAGACAACATATGGAAGCAACTCAAGTGACCATGGATAGATGAATGGGTAAAGAAGAAGTGGTATACATAAACAGCAGAATATTATTCAGCCATTAAAAAAGAAAGAAATCTTGCCATTTGCAACAACATGGATAGACCTAGTATGCTAAGTGAAATACGACAAAAAAGACAAATGCTATATGATTTCCTTTATATGTGCTGTTTAAAAAATAAAACAAATGAGCAAACAAAACAGAAATAGACTCATAGATAAAAAAAAAAAAAAAACAGACAAAAAGCTGGTGGTTATGAAAGGATGAAGGAGATTAAGAGGTATAAAATTCCAGTCATAAAATAAATAAGTCACAGGGATGTGATGTATAGCATAAGAAATATAGTCAATAATATTGTAATAATTTTGTATAGTGACATATGGTAACTAGACTTATCAAGGTGATAATTTCATGATATATAAAAATATTGGATAAATATATTATATAGATGAAATTAACATAATATTATATGACAATTATAACTCAATAAAGAAGTAAAAATAAGGCAACTCTGGCTACAAAAAAAATGAACATTCTTGCACAGACCCTCAGGGCCACACCTAAGCCCCTCTCCTCATCCCAGCCAGCAAGGATAAAAGCATAAGACACAGTCACCCCCCTTCATTTCATACTTTTAGCCACATATTCTCCTGGTATTGCTAAGTCTGAGATACAATTATCCAAACTTTAATGACTCTACTCAGAACATGCAAGTCTCAAACCACCAGCCTCTCCTGACTCCAAGCAGCCCCTGGCTGTTTGTCCATTCATGAGGTAGAAGGATGCTTTCACTCCTCTACTCTTTATTCACTTATTCAACTAACACTTATCAAGCATCTTCCAAGTTGCCCCAAATACTGCATTAAGTGCTTGGGTGCACAAAGATTATCAAGTCACTGCCCATACCTTCTAGGAGCTCATAGTCTAGTGGGATAGACAATTATAAACCAAATCACTGATTTAGAGGGTTATAAGTCCTCTATCTGTTGTGATGTTTATATGCTATGGTGCCTGGAGAAGAAAGCAAATAAGTACCTGGGGAAGTTGGAAGATGCAAAATTTAGCCTGAGTCTTAAGAACGAATAGAAGTATGCCTGGAAGAAAGAAGGAATAGAATGTTCTTGTCAAAGAAAGTACCTTGAACAAGACACTAATATATAAAAATATATGCCATATTCAGAGTCAAGAGGGTGTGTCTACTATGGTAACTAAGGCCAAGGCGAAGGGGAGAGGGCCAGAGAGAGTAACTTGAAAGAGAGGTTGTGACTAAATTGGGAAAACCTTGCCAAGGACTCTGGTTTCATTCAGGGGCCACAGGTTTCCAGAAGAGCTAGAAGTTTTCTCTTTGTTTTAGAAAAATCTCTCCAGTGTGGAAAAAGTATAAAAGACATGAGTACTGGAGATGGAATGGTTAGTTGGGGGATCATTCTAACAATTCAGATTCCTGTCCCTTATTCTCCTTATTAGCGATGGGGAGGAGACTGTGAGGGAACATGACAGCAGATAACAGATATTGGAAGGCACATCCTGAGGGAGAGGGCTCAGTGCAATTTTCCAAAGTCCCTGAGGGTAAGATGATTCTTCATGTAAGAGTGAGATTTTACCTCAACAGAAGGGACAGGTAAGGTTTGACACTGAGCATGGAAAGTGCTTACAAATGGTGCCATGCTATAGAATTGGAAGAGTTGGGTGTTCTATTTCATGTTCCTCTTAAGTCCATTTAGAATCTTATATTATGCTAAGGACAAAAGATTCCCAAAGCACTGTCCACTTTGATCCTACTGCTGTGTAGGAGAAATACATTATATCTTCAATTTTTTTGGCTAAGGGATAACATGGAGATTTGTGGCTAATATAAAATATTGCTGATGTTACTCAAGAAGGAGCCAGCAAAGCCAATATTTACCAAACCCCTTTTGGAATCCACACAAACACTAGATGAGGTAGATATTTTTGTTCCTATCTGCAAAAGCAGATATTGAAATGGAAACACAGAGCGGGGGACACTTACCTAAAGCAATTGTGCTGGAGGGTGACAGAGATGGGATTGGGTCTCAAAGCCCTTCACCTCCCAAGTCCTACATGTTGCCCTGAGCTGCCCTGGGGAGGGTGGGCAAGCGCTGAGAGGGGCTCTGAACTGGAACACAGAAGCTGGTGTTGGAAGTAGGAAAGACATCAGATGCAGGGTATGGCTCTGGGCAGCAATATTTGTTTAATACACTTTTTCTAAGTGAAGCCACTTTCATTTCAGTATTTTTCCAACTATTTTTTAGGATAGAAAGAGGAATGGGTCACAGACCCTGAGAGACTGAAGTGGCTCACCTTCTAGCTCTGCCTCTTGTTTTGAGGGAATAACCTAGGTCAGCTTCCCCCAAAGGAAAAAAAGTTTTAAGGAAAAAACTTGTTTAGTTTTGTATAACTCAATAGTTCAAAAACTAACTTGATCACAGAGTCTTTTATCTATACAGCACCTAGCACCTTGTAGATCGACAGTTCAGAAAACACATAGTGACAGAGGCTAAGGACCTCTCTCCCCCAGCCTTCATCTCCTCCAAGGCAATCCCAATATTGAGATGTGGATTAACCTTGTAGGTAATGATTCAAACAGAGCCTTCTGCAGGCAGTGTGGGTGTGAAGAAATAGAAAGTGCAATGTAGTGATGATTGCTTGAGTGAGTCATTAACTCCTTTGAGCCTCAGTTTCCTTATCTAGGCAGTGGAGGAAACATAACGTTGTCTTGGGGACTGATGAAAGAATGCAGTGAACGGGTTTCATATAACTGCCTGACACTTAATAAGACTCAGGGAATGTTAGCTATTACTTTTTAAAATCATATTAAATGCTGGAGGTAACGTTACATGAGACTTGTGAAAATGCTTTATAAACTCAATAATACTATATAAATGTCGATTCTTCACTGTTGTTGTTATTATGAGACACTACCTAGTCTTTGTAAAATGCTGCCGTTAAGTCCTCTGTGTCCACAGAAATACTCGATTGTTAAAGATTGATTACTCTGCTTGTTAAGGCTTCATTACTCATGTGGCCCTGACCTGCAATGGAAAAGAACAAAAATCCTTCTGTTTCCCCCTCTATAAATGGAAATTACTTTTCAAGAGGCCACTTCCCTTTGGCATAAGAAGTGAAGTAAAGAAAGCACTTTGGGTGGGGGTGGGGGGGCTTGCAATCAATAAAGTATAAGAAAGTAAAGAACATTTAAGCAGATAAGAAAGTTTTAATATAGCAATCTGCAAGGATCTTTAGCATTTTTTAGTTTGAGCAGTCAATTCTTAGCTAACTGACCATACACTGGAATTTCAAATAGCATCAAGAAACTAGAGGACTGGAAAATAATCCATTGAGCTCCTAGATGCAGCTAGGGAGTCCTGGCTGCTTCTACATCGGCTTCTGATGAACAGGTTTCCTATGCAAGCAGAAGCTTTGTGAATGTTTCCTTTTCCACAGGTCTTGTTTATTCATCTGGACTCTCAGATGAAGAAGGTGAAACTCTTAGCTTCAGTCTGGCTTTGGGATCCATCAGGGTGTTTACCTGGAGGAGTTCAGTATCCTTCCCAAAAAGGCTAATTGCCTATACCAAGGTGCCTAGAATATGCTGGAAGAAATTGTCCTAACATAATGCAGATGTGTGTGTGCAACTGACTATGAGGACTTGATAGGTGAACATTACACAGTCCACAGACACTCTATCTCCTCGTCCTCCCTCAGTTGGGGGTGAGGGGGGCATGAACACAGAGACAACAGCCCCTGTGCTAGTCCTGCAGCTTCTAGATCTCTCCCCTCTCATCTCTTGTCCTCTCTACTCCCTTCCACTTTCTTCACTCTCTTTCTCCCTTTCCCCAAAGGAAATGCCTTACCTACAAGACCTTCCAATTTACCAGGTAATTTTACAGTTCCCCCTAATACATGGGCTTGTGAGTCCAGAGAAATGAGTCTGTGTTTGAATCCATCTCAGGCACTCACTGACTACGTGCCCTTGGGCAAGCAGGCTAACTTCTTTAAGAAGGGTCAGCTAAGAATATCTAACTTCAAAGAACTGTTGGGAACATAAAATGATCTAATGTATTAGAGCATTTTCCACCACAACCAGCACGGAGAAAGTACTTGTTAAGTAGCAACTATTCATAGCAGGCCCTTCTGACTTAGAGACTAATGGCACCATTCTACTTAAGAGAAAACTAAGACATAGAGGTAAGATGACATTGCCAAGGCCATCCAGTTAATAGGAAACAGAACTAGACTTTGAATCCAGGGCATTCGACTCCCTGGACAATTTTCATTATCCCAAGAAATGTATTTCTTAGCAACATGCAGAATGATTCCATAAGATTTCCTTTATTTTCTGGCTCTGGAAGCCAAGAGCTGATATGATATGATTCCCACCATCCTACAGTGGCCAGGAAATTATGGTCTGACTTGGACAATCAATAGTTTTACACACCTTGCACACATCAGTATGTATATGCATATATACATAAATATTTGTGTATATATGTGTAGTAAACTATAAATGTTCTTTTATCCAAAAATATTATAGATAAGTTGGTATGAGAAATCTGCAGTGACTTTCAGGGAACATTCAAGAACAAAGCAGAGGCCATCCAATGACACGAGAGGAGAAAACACATTCAGCTTCCAACTTTGTTGCAGCAATGCTGATTCAGTGTTTTCATTTCTTCAAAGAAATATTTGCAGTAGCTCTTATATTTAACAAGCCACCTTGTGCTTAGTGTTTTATAAATACAAAATAAGAATACAATTTTTTTAAAAAAGCAAGAACACAATAATACTGAGTAATGCTGAGAAAGCATCATAATTTGGTACAATAAGAAAAGAACTTCTCTGGGTACAGTTTGGATAGTTATTATCTTAGAACTCGAGAAAATACATACCAAATACTAAAAGGTTATCAAATATAATCACATCAAGAAGTCAGAAAACTTCACTAGACCCTAAATAAACACTCGTAAATGAAATCTACTTTTTATTACAACCTGCTTCCAAACTATATGGGAAATTTCTTTCAGGTTAAAATCAGTAGCACTTTAAAATGTATTTTATTAATACTGGGAAACCACTGGAAAACCCTCAAAATGGAGAATGTTGTGGGGTGGGTTGTAAGTAATTACCTTGATCCTCTGAAATAGCTACAGGAGTTCTTGAACCTGGCTGTCCTTATACTCTGACTTCCCCAAGTTGCCCTGGCTTATTATTGTAAGGGTAGGAAAACCCAGGAAATGCAAAGGCATCCTTGTGCAATCATTGTAAAAGTGAGTCATTTCACCCACAGTAGAATTTTATTACCTATAATAAATATACTTTCAGTTTTTAGTATTAAATATACTTCTTTTTTTTTAAAGTAAGGCTTTATATTCCTTTAGGTTCCCAGCAAAATTAAAGGGAAGGTATAGAGATTTTCCCATATACCCTCTAATCTCATGCATGCATGGCCTCCCCCATTATCAACTTGCCCCATCCCAGAGTGGTACATATGTCACAACCAATGAACCTACAATGACACATCATTATCACCTAAAGTCCACAGTTTACATTACAGCTCCCTCTGGGTGTTGTACATTCTATGTGTTGGGACAAATGTATAATGATTCTCTGTGCTCTGCCTATTGATGCTTCCCTCTCCCCAACCCCTGGGCAACCACTGATGGTTTTATGGTCTTCATAACCTAGCCTTTTCCAGAATGTCATATAGTTGGAATTATAACAGTATGTAGACTCTTCAGATTTTTTTTCCTACTCAGTAGTATGCATTTAAGATTCCTCCATGTATTTTCATGAATTGCTAGTCCATTTCTTTTTAGTGCCAAATAATATTCCATTGTCTAGATAGACCACAATTTATTCACTTACTTACTGAACATTAACAATATACTTTAAATCACAAACAGTACTAATAATATGGAAGTAGGATATAATACATAAACCCTCAGAGTTTTGGGGTCTAAGACCCAAATCATGTTATAGAAGAAAGCTCTCTGAGGAGTTAGGTTTAAATCTTGGCTCTACCACTTATGGATTCATGTGCTTTTGCACAAAACATTTAGCCTCCATGAGTATTTGTTTCCTCAAATTATAATATAGGGATAATAATATATACCTCAAATATGCTTTGGGAAATGGGCCAGGTAACATACATAAAAACTCCTAGCGTGGGGCTAGACATACAAGAGTTCTGCAAATGTTGGTTGAGTCTAAATACAAATTGAGCCTGAAGCTAGACATATCCAGTCCCTGAAGGCAAATATACATGGCTTCTAATTCTCTTGCTGCCCCAACCCACCTCCAATTCCTGGAGAAGAATTCAGAGAACAGTGAGTTTTCAATCCTTCTGACTGGTATTTCCTTCAGAAAAATCTCAAAATTCGTACACATCACTTTACTCTCAGAAAGAATCACACATGTTCTTTGAAAGCGCCAGTTTCCAAACATGAGGGAGTTTTATTTGTTTATTTTGAGGAGAACAATCTTTATTAACTGAAATTTTATGTTGAAGCACAATCTGTATAAAATCAGTAGAACCTGTGAGTTTATGCTGGTGAAGGTATGAGTTTGGAACAGGGTAGCATCTGGCCTTGAGTCAGCTGTCTTCTCTCCAACAACCAACCTCTTCTACAGACCCCAAGAGCCTCCAGGTAACTCTCAGATATCCCTGGGACAGTTTGAAAATTTCTGTTCTTCAGGGACAAATAAGCCTTCCCACTCTGAGGTAAGAAAGCTGCTAGAAATATTATGTCACAACCCCAATTTTTAAATACCAGTAGGGCCACCTCTATGGAGGAGTCACAGTTAAACAGAAATCTACCCCCATATTTTATTTCAAATTCTTGTGAACTTTAAAATTATCTTGGACTGGGCAGCCTGGGTGGCTCAGCAGTTTAGTGCTGCCTTCAGCCCAGGGTATGATCCTAGAGACCAAAGATCGAGTCCCATGTCAGGCTCCCTGCCTAGAGCCTGCTTCTCCCTCTGCCTGTGTCTCTGCCTCTGTGTGTGTGTGTGTGTGTGTGTGTGTGTGTGTGTGTGTCTCTCATGAATAAATAAAATCTTTAAGAAAAAAAAACTATCTTGGGCTGGTTAATTAATAAACACTCATTCATTTTAACCCAACTTATTAACCCATCCTTAGTATTAGTTTGGTAGTGAGTGAAATAAATGGAAGTCACACTGAGTATTTCTGATTTGGGTATAAGAGAACAAAACTGCAAGGTTCGGCATTCTGCAGGTTTAAAATCATCTAATACTTAGCACCTAGTTGCAGGCATCCTCCAAAAAAATCCTCCAAAAAATACATACAATCCATTTGGGTCTAAATTGAGCAAAGTAGGCATAGTGATATGAGAGTATTATACACAAGGCCTTGCCCTGGTGTCAAGTGTACTTTAATCTCCAGAGCAGAGGGAATAAAGAAAGTACTGTGCTTTAATTTGGGGGCTATTTATACACTTTAGTAATTACAGACGTGAAAGCAATGTCTTTGTAAGAAAGTTCTGGCTAAAACCATAGTTTTAAGGATCTGGATAATAGCTTTCCAGTAGCTATTTGTATTTCTCTCCAGATTGACTATCAGTGGTATCTTTACTTAGAGAAATGTGTCCCACACAGCTAAATCTAAGATTATTATATTTCAGAAAAGAGAAAGACTCTCTTTATTTGGTTGGAAACAGACAGAAGGGTATCTGTGTTAATTCTCTGCAGCCCCAAATATTTTCCCCAGCACCACACTTAACAGTTAAACCATTTTAACTATTGAATGTAAGTGATTATATAGCACCTTGCAAGTTAAACTCTTCTCTTAAATAATACCTATTACTATTATCACTCATAAATTCATTTTCATGCAGACCCAGTTTATAAAAGATAAGTGTTAATAGTACACAAGCTACACTATTTCCTACAGAGAGTGGTATCCATTAATACAGCTTGCTTCAATCTCTTAGGAGATGGTTGTTTTTAAACCAGTGAGTGGCTTCTAATCTAGTAAATTCAAATCAATCTGAATTTATTACACTCTGCTCTTTTTTTGCCCTTTTCCATCTTAAAATTTAAAGAGGTTTACTTAGTCCCAGACCTTGTGCTTGCTCTTGGAGCAATGTAAGAAAAATTTCCTGAAAGAATCATGTTTTCCTAGTTGTGAACCATAAAGAAACAGAACATGTGGGGCTGTGAGACACTGAGGAGGCTAGCTTGGAAACAGAACCTGCTGCTCAGCCTTATGGCTGAAGATATAAAAGTGCCAATGTTCTAGTCTGAACGGGTGGCTGAGTTTCATAAATATCCATGCTGTTGTGTGATTAGCCACAGAAAGAAGAAACTGTGAGTCATTGAAATGCAAGCAAATTAAAACAAACAAATAAACAAAAACCCAGAAGAAAAAAAAAACTGTAATTCAGTGCAGTATTCAGGGATAAAATGCTGTGCCATTGCCAATGGCCACAGGTTACATGCCAATTCTAGCTGGGAAGTTTAGCTTTCCCTAAGCCAGGACACAGATTCAAGATGGAAAACTGGGCATATGCATCATGAATCTTTCCTCATCTTGTGTCCTATTGAAATGGTAGAAAAGTGATTGGCTTTTTTAATAAATCTCTATCACAGAAGAACAGAAAGTCCAAAGGAACCAGGAAAAGACAAAGCAAACATGATCAAACGAACAAAAGACACAGGATAGGGAAACAGTACTTTAAAACTATAGTGTTCAATGAAACTTCAAGATTTAGGTCAACTAATACAAAAAACAGAAATGGAACCTGGGGCACTCCTCAAGATAATTCACAAAGAGCTAAATGCCAATTGAGCCAAATAGCCCCTTCCAATTTCTGGAGTTAAAAGGACTGACATTTGTTGAGGCCTTACAAAAGCCAGGTACACATTCAATCTTTATAACAACTCTCTGAAGCAGGTATTATTATTATTATCATCCTTATTTGCTAAATAAAGAAACTGAGGCACAGAGAAATTAAGCAACTTACTTACAGTCACTTGGCTAGTAAGTGATAGAATCCAAACCCAGGAACAGTTTAGCTGCAGAAAAGATGTTTCTATTAGCCATCTGTATTACTGCCATAGAAGGCCAGTTGAAAACTGCTCCTTTATGAAATTGAGGAGCTTCAAATTCAGAATGGCAGACTAAGCACCAGCTATAGCCTTACCTTCTCAGACCATCCTCAGAAATAATAGCAACAAAAAATTTTTAGTATTCATTTCTACAATGAAAAGCAAGGAACACCTTTATAGAACCAGAAACTTTGAGGACTCATAAAAGGCAGAAGTCAAAAGGGATCAAAGGAAGAAACCACAAACCAAAACACTTGCAAAAAAGGACTAAAGAGAAAAGAAGAAGGAGACCTATGTGTTTGAAGCTCAGACTTGACAGTTACTGGAGGGAGAAGTAGGCCTTGAGGCAGCTAAGAAGACAAGTGCCCCACCCTGCCCACAGGCTGTGCTGTTGAGCAACAGAAATGCTGGCCTTGTAAAAATTATGACTGCAGCACTTAGGCCTTGGATGCAGAACTAAGCCCTGGCTAAAAGGAGGAGAAACTGGTATTCATTGTCCTCTGGATATAAGCTCTCTTCCAGTCACTGACCCTCTTTCAAAGGCAGGCTTTGTGGACAAGCTAACAGGGAGGCTCCAATCTGTAGAATAATGCAAAACCATGAGGCACCAGTATTTGATGTAGAACATTACCAAACATAACAAGCGGAAATGTTCACACCCTGAGGAAACAGAGCAAACAGAATAAACCTTTGGGTTAGGAAAAAATAATGTCCACAAAATCATAACAGTGAATATGACATCTATAAAGTAAATCAAGTATAAGTCTTGACAACTAGAAATTTGATCATTTATATATATAAAAAAAAAAAAAATAGAGTTGCCTGGGTGGCTCAGTGGTTCAGTGTCTGCCCTTCAGCTCAGATCATGATCTCAGGGTCCTGGGACCAAGTCCTACATTAGACTCCCCACAGGGAGCCTGCTTCTCCCTCTGCCTATGTCTCTCTCTCTCTGTCTCTCTGTCTCTCATGAATAAATAAATAAAACTGTTTTTTTTTTAAAAAGGTAAGTTAATGAGCTAGATGATCAGAATGAGGAATTCTTCCACAAAGCAACTCAAGACATTGAATGTACAACAAAAAAAGTTAAAAGGTTAGACCCAGATGTTCTAATATTTATCTAAATATCCCAGAAAGGAGATTATATAGTATTGAAGGTAGTAAATATTCAAGACAATAATGGAAGACAATTTTCAACAACTGAAGACAGTACCTCCAAGATGGGAGGACCCACTAAGTGCCAAACAGGATGAATAAAAAAAGACACATTATAGTGTATACCCAGAACTCCAAAGAGAGAGACAAAAATCTCAATTGCTTCACAAAGGGAAAATATTCTAATTCTAAATAAAGAAGCAAGTGTCAGATTGACATAGGCCTTCTCATCATCCACAGTACATGCAAAAATGTCTTCTTGGGGTAATCTCTTACAAATTCATATGGGGAGTGTGCCTGAGTGACTCAGTTGGTTAAGCATTCCATCCTACCCTTGATTTTGGCTCAGTTCATGATCTCAAGATCATGAGATCAAGCCCCAAGTCAGGCTTCACACTGATCATGGAGCCTGCTTGAGATTCTCTCTCTCTCTGCCCCTCTCTCACCACTCCCACTCACTTTCTCAAAAAAAAAAAAAAAAATCATGTGAGAAAACTAACCTAGGATTCTAGGTCCAGAAAATTATCATTCAAGAGTGAATCAAAATAAATACATCTTTGAACATAAAAGGAATCGGAATTTTTTTGAACCAATAAACTCTCTCTCAATGAATGATTCAGTTTTAATTCAGAAAAAAAAAGACAAAAAGGCAAACAAAAAAATGAATCTAAGAGTTTGATCCAAAAAAGCAATGATAAGCAAAAATAATAATATGAATAATACTATAATATATATACTGTGTCATTTGTATCATAGTATATATAATTATAAGATATAAATACATCCATTATATACCATGTATATACTATACTATATAATATATAAAACATAATGGTATAAATAAAATAATATAACAAGTACATAAACATTTCTGACAATCTGGAACTAAAATCTCAGATAATCTCAACATGGTAAATAACTGGGGGAAGTGAAGTAGGAAATATAAGGATTCTAAGGTTCTTACCGTTTTTGGAGAAATCATATAGATATTGACTTAAAAATATTGCTAGAAAAATCTTCACTGCTATTAAATTTTTAAGACCAACCACCAAAAATGAGAAACATAATGCAAAGATTGTAGGATTTCCAAACCTCAGGATGGAGGTAGAAATGGAACAGAAAATGATCTATCCAAGAAAGAACAAACAGGGGGAAAAAGTTCTTGAATGGAAACTAGAAAACAAAAAGGATAGCATGCAGCATAAATCCAAGCATATCACTTATCACAATAAATATGAAGGACTTTAAAAATCTTTAAAATAAAAAATATTAATGAGGATAAAAAGAACATGAAGAAAGATTATAACAATAGGGAGCTGGAAACAGAAAGATAAATGGTTATTGACTTAGAGTACTTGAACTAAACAGAATCTCTTGACTAGGGGAAATGAGATATAGCTGAGGGAACAGTTATCATACAAAAAAAAAAACAGAGAAGTAAGTCAAAGTCTAGGTAAGTATACACAGAATCTTGAGTGCCCTATTCCCACCTGGATCCCAAAATGTTTTTAGTGATGCATTTTCCCTTCAGACAGAACACCAGAAGATTCTTCTCTGAGAAATAAGACAACCCAAAAGAACAGACCAAAGGACACTGACATCAGGAATTCTCCAATTAAACTGCCTGGTCAATATCCCTGTTGGAAAACCAATGGTCAATAGCTCAAACTATGTTCACAAAGCTTCCCATCAGCTTTTTAGTGCCCTATTCTTAAATAAACATAGAACCAAGGATCGATATATATATCGATATATATCGATATCTTCAGATATCGAAAGCTAATAGAAAAGACCAAAGCTATATTCAGAGTAAAGAAAGTTGAAGGAAACAGTTGTTTTACAGAAAACTTTGAAAAATACTATCTTTAATATTCTCAGAGAAATAAAAGAAAATATTATAGTCATAAAATAAAATTAGGATGCTTTTAATAAGAAGCATTCAGAGCAAAACCATCTCTCAAAATTAGATATATGATGGATAAATATTAGAATACTGGGAACAAAGAAAAAGTACTAAAAACTTTCAGAGGCTAAAAATAGGTGGTGTGCACACCTAAAAAAAAGAATCAAAATTGTATTAGACTTTTCAATGTCAAAACTGGAAACTTGAAGAAAATGGAACGTCTTCAAAAATTCCAAGGGAAATGGAATCCAACACAGAATTTATTTTAAATCCAGTTAATCATCAGTCAAATATGAGGGTAGAATAAAGATGTTTTCAGAAATCTAAGATGTCAAAGCTTATATCCCATGCACTGTTTCTCAGAAATCTGCAGGAAGAGGCATTCTTCCAAACTGTCAAATAAGTCAAATAAGAAATAAAATGTGAGATTCTGGAACAAGGCATTCAACTCACATGTAGTAAGGAAATTCCCAAAATGATGGGGCAAGGAGGCCCAGGATGATAGCTATGCAACAAGCCTGGAAAGAAACAGGTCCAAATTAGAGAAGTTTAGAAATCTCCAGAGAGATTCTCCAAAAAGAAAAAAAAAAATTGATGACATACCACATGTGCTCAAATATTTATCAAAAGAATACTTAAGAATTAGCAGAAAGTGTGGGTATAAATCAATGATAAATAGATTTTTAAAACTATCGTAAAAAAACCTTTCCAGGCCAATAGCATTCTCACAAACATGGTCAATGTTCCTAAAACCCACCAGACTTCCTGCAAGAAGTGTGTCAAGCATCAACCCCACAAAGTGACAATACAAGAAAAACAAAGATTCTCTTTCTGCCCAGAGAGTGATGTTAGGACAGGAAGCAGGGTGGCTATCATGGGCAGTCAAAGACAATTTTCCAGAGGAAAACTACAAAGATTGCACCAAGGCTTGAATGCACTGAGCCCAATTGCAGATCTAAGAGAATGCTGGCTATTAAGACATATAAGCATTTTGAACTGGGAGGAGATAAGAAGAGAAAGGACCAAGCAATCCAGTTCTAAGCTTCATATTTTGTTATATCATGAAGACAATAAAATCTTGAGGTTATGTAAAAAAAAATGAACATAAAAAAGAAGTGAATTACTCTAGGGAGAGCAAAAAGATATACAAGTAGCTTTGAATAAAGTTTGCATGGTCATAATCATAAAAATATTAATACTGATCTAATCAAAATTATCAGTTCATTGAAAGATAGGTGGAATGGAAGACTACTTGGGGAACTGAATGATAAATCTTCAATTTATAATATAGAAGATCAATAGGTAATTCCCAAAGCTTTTTTAAAAAAGTGACAGAAAAATGTTATTTAATAAGTTTTTAAGAGCTATTTGATTCAATCAGCAAATAGCTACAAGTTAGAATCATGAAGTATTTTGCTAGAACAGGACTCCCACCTACCTACAAAGAAATGAAAACACAACTGGCACCAGGCTTCTCATCAATAACACTGAATTCTAGAATACCAAATTGCCCACCTTCAAAGGCCCAAGGAAAAATAATTTTCAAGCTGAAATTTTATACCTATATAAATTATCAAATATAAGAATAAAATATTTTCAGCTTTGTATGGATTTGGAAAGTTTACATTCATCCATCTCGTGGGAAAATGATTTCTCTAGAAAAAAGCAAAACAGAAAAAGAATGCAAGAAAGACTACAAAATGAGATACAAGGAACCATAGCAACCAAGCATTAACCTAAAAGAAGATAGAAAAACTAAAGATGCAAATCCATGTTCTTTGGCATGTAGGATATATTTTTTCTCAGTAGTAGTGTTCAGATACACAGTATTTTAGTTCTTTATTTTTTTAGAGCAAAAAGAAAACCTGACTTGGCAATGAAGAATATTTAATAACTATGTGATTTTTATTTGGTTTAAGTTTTTAGAAACAATCTACAGATAAATCGGAGAATGCTGAATCATAAAGATCATTTTGTAAATATAGATTCTGGCCTTGAAAAATAAGAATAAATCCTTTTTTAAAAAGCAAGAAATTGGAAGGATTGTGGTTAAGAAACTATGTGTACAAAGTTCCTCATCTTTCACTATTTAGAATTAAAACATAACATATAAATTGTGAATTATGAACCATAAATATTTTATTTAACTTATAAAGGAAAGCTCCAGAAGATAAAAAATAAAAGCAATTGAAAATACTAGTACTCATTTTGAGAAATGGAAATTAGGTGTAGGGAGAGATGACAATTATTATTATTATTATTTATATTATATTTTTATATTTTTATATTTTTCTCCTTTTTGTTTGAGTACTTTTACTATGTATGCTACTATGGTCTATTTGTGTGCTCCAAAATTCATGTTTAAATCCTTACTCCAAAAGGAGCCTTTTAGATGAGTTCCCACAGGGCTCCCAAAGCCCACCCATCACAGGAGTTCACAGCAAGAAGCTACAACCTGAAGAGCGGTCTCACTTGATCATATTGGCATCTTGTCCTCAGACTTCCAGCCTCCAGAACTGTGAGAAATAACTTCCTATTGTTTGTGTGCTACCCAGTCTATGGTATTTGGTTATAGCATCCTGATATATGCCTAGATAAAATTTGAATTTATATAAAAGACTAGCTTAAAATGAGAAGGACATAGGTTGATGCATATGTTAGAAAGAGGATACACCAAAAAGTCAGAATCAGGAACAGAAGGTGGAGGAAATGAATGATTTCCATTTTTAATTCCTAAATTTGTTTCAGACAAGTGTTAAGTTTGGAATTTTATAATTTAAAAATTAAAAATAACAAATTTGTAGTAAAACTAATGAAAACTAGTCAAGAAAATGGACAACTGAACAAAATGCTATTCTTCATTTCTGGAAGAAACAATTTAAAACATTTTCCCCACGGGTAGTTGTTAGCATTATTTTCCTACAAAAAGGAAGAATGCCATTATTTATTATAATTAATTATATTTATTAATAAATATAATAACAAGCACTTAGCTAAAGATACTTTCTAGAGTGTTAATTTATAGTCCTTTAAAAAAATTGAATTCCCCAAGTATTAATTCTTACTTATGTATCATAGGCCTCGTATGCTTTAATTAAGTTCATTCTTTTTATGGAACAGCTCAGTAGTTTTGCAAGTCTTTAAAATCTAATAATGCAATCCACTTACATACAATAAACTTTTTGACAAGAGTCTGAGTGACAGGACCTTTGCTAGGACCTGAGGGACACAAAGATGAGTAAGTCAGAAAAGCAGCTCACAGGAAGTTTACAAGGGAGTCTCAGTGTCCATAGAAGGATTTCATCACCCCTTGAGAGCCATAGAAATCTTTCACAGCTAGCCTGTGGTTCTCAGCTTCTCATTTCTGTATCAAGTTATTAGGTTATTTTCTGAAGTGGCCAGGAGTCAATCGTGGCTTTTTTGGTTAATAGCTATTGGTTAGAAATGTGACACTGAGGCATTAAATATAGCTTCAATATTTGATACTGCGCTCTTTTCTTGTATGTGATATCAACAACCAAAATTAGAGTTATGCTATGCCCAGAACTTGAATGTAACCCCACTTGTGTGTACCAATGTTAAAGCTTTAGCAGTCGCATTTCCAGCTGGATTTGCAGATGCACCAGCTCTGTGTGGCTCTACCTCCAGAAGGCTTCATTTTGCATGGATTTGAATTTAGCTGCAGGTCTCTATCAGGTGACGGTAAGCAGTTAAGTGCTCTTTCTCGTGGTTTACTATTGCCAGAAACCAAAACTATCCAGAGCCCCAGTGTTTGTACCTTTTTATGACACTTTATTGTTCGTTACTTTATACTCTCACATACCTATCTTCCCCCTCTGGCACATGAGTTTTGTGATACAAGAGACCTGTCTCATTGTTAAGTGTCTCCTCGGTTCTGTGTAAAATGTCTAGAAATAAAATTTTGATTTGTGTTTAATGAATCTTTTAAAATATTACTTACCACTAAGTAATACCCTCTTGTTTCCACACGTTCATCCCCATCTCGCCAAGGTGCAGAATCTCTGACTTACCATTTAAAGAGCATTTATGAGAACTCGGCCCTAATCACAGCAGCAACATGTATGGATTCCTTTTTATGCTCCAGACCATGTGCTAAGTGTGCATTTATTTACACATAGTGGGTTTTTTTTTTATCTTTACAACAATCCCTTAGGATCCATTTTATCGCCACTGCACGCATGAAGAATCAAGGCCTAGCAGGAAATGTTCCCCACATCAAGACACAGTTCATAAAGGGTAGACATAGGATTTGAACCTACACCCGTCTGTCTTTTGAGTCTAAGCATTTAACCACTGCATTATACTAAAGGTGGCATTCCCAAGACTTTGGGAGAAAATGGTAAAGAAATGTATTAATCTCAGGAAGTGGCAGAGACAAGCAGGGGAGTTTAGAAAGGCATGGCTATGACTGGAATGCTGATCTTGGGGTTGGGTAGAAGTTAATTCCAGTGACATGGAATTCCTTTGCATTAATAAGAATAATGTACTTGACAAGTAATTTCATTATGTTTTTCATGCATGTAGTCACTTGCCATTTATTTACAATGTAGGAATAATTATAACACATTTTGTAATTTGTACAAATATGCACAATGAACCATTTACAATTGTTAGACTCATGATTACGGCATGTAATTAAAGCACAATGGTTTTGCATTTTTTCACAAGCATTGATAAAATTAATCCTGTTTTTTTTTTCAGAATGACTTTTAAAAAATACCAATGTTTAATTATTAGTATTATTTTTTTCTAACCTTTTTAAATAAACTGCTCTTGCCTTGCCATGGAAGTGTTTTTAAAGCCTTGGCATCAAAAAAGCCTCAGTTTATGTCTTTGTCTACCACTCTCTAGTTTTGTGACATTGGACATGATACTTAATCTCCCTAAGCTTCAGATAGCCATACAAAAGCAAGAAAAAGGAATCCTAACTTGCCAAGTTCTTTGAGAAGAGATGAAGTACATGAAGCTCCAAGTACAGGGTTTGAAGCATAGTAACTGTGATAATGATGATGATGATGATGACAGCAATCTTTATTGAGTGCTTACTATTTGCCAGGCACTTTTCTGGGTGTCTTATATGAATAAACTCATTGACTCCATAAAAAGTAGCAAGCAAGGACGCCTGGGGGCTCAGTTGATTAAGTGTCTGCCTTCAGCTCAGGTCATGATCCCAGATCATGATCTCAGGGTCCTGGGATGGAGCCCCCACATCAGGCTCTCTGCTCAGCAAGGAGACTGCTTCTCCTTCTCCCACTGCCACTCCCTCTGCTTGTGCATTCTCTCTGCCAAATAAATAGACAAAATCTTAAAAAAAAAAATAAAAGTAGCAAGCAGTAGTTGCTGTACTAGCAGTGCTCAGTTCGAGGACTGTATGCCCATGCCAATATTTCTCCACTGGAATTACAGTGCTGGCAGGTTTTAAAACTCACTGTAGTTCCTCAGTGTACCCAAATGAGTTGAAAACTTAGGTTGACACAAAAACCTGCACACAAAGGTTATAGCAGCTTTGTTCATGATTGCCAAAACTTACAAGCAACCAAGATGTTCAATAGCCGAGTGGATAAACTGTGGTCCATCCATACAATGCATATTTTTCATTAATAAAAGAAATGAACGATAGAGCCACAAACAGATCAAGGAACCAGAAATGCATGTTGCTAAGCGAATGAAACCAATCTGAAAGACAACATACTGTATGATTCCAACTATAAGACGTTCTGGAAAATGAAAAACTATGGGGACAGTGAAAAAGATCAGTGGTTGCCAAACGTTCAGGAGGTGGGAGGGAAGGAGGAATAGCGGAGGCACAAGGGATTTTTAAGGCAGTGAAACTGGTCTATATGATACTGTAATGGTAGAGACACATTATTATATATTTGTCAAATATACATAGAATATACAAAGAGTGACCCTAATTAAATTTCTGGAGTTAACAATAATATATCAATATTAAGACTGAATCATTAATTGTGAAAAATGTACCACACTAATGAAAGATGTTAATAGGAGAAATTATGTGGTTGCAGGTAGGGAATATTGTCTGCTCAATTTTTCTTTAAGCCTCAAATTGCTCTAAAAAAATAAAGTCTGCTAATCTGTAAAAACATACCAGGTTGTACACTTAAAGAATATATTATAGAGTTCTTTCTGAGGCTTAATTAATAAAGACATTTTCCCCTGCCCACAAAAAATATATATTTTTTCCCTGAAAAGTCATTGTAAAAAACTAAAAGCTGAGAATGGTCTTACTTAAGTAAAAAAAAAAAAAGGAAGGAGAAAAGTGTTCAGAGACTAAGTAAAGAGAACCCACCTTGAGTGCCCACCTCATCTATGCTGAATAATTTCAGACACAGAGGAATTCCCAAGTCAGTGATTTCTAAAGCAGTGTCCCTGTAGCAACATCAGCTTCATAGGCAACTTGCTAGAAAGATTCTTGGTCTACCCGGATTGGGCTGAGTCAGGGGTGGAGCCCAGCAATCTGTGTTTTGACCAGTCCTCCACGTGAGTCAGATGCTTGCCAAAGTTCCATAGCTACTGCTCAAAGTCAGTGGATCTCTACTTTCCTTCTTTTTATTATTTTTTAAAATTCTTCTAAAAGATTTTATTTTTAAGTAATCTCCATACCCAATATGGGGCTTGAACTCACAAACCCAAGATTAAGAGTCAAATGCTCTACCAACTGAGCCACTCAGGTGCCCCTCTTCTTCCCATTTTTCAGCAGACACATAAATTCACAAGCAAAAGTTTCCCATGTTTGATGACAGAGCCCCAGTGGATAGGCGCTAGGGTGAGGTAAGTGGGGTGCCACAACATGGAGAAATCAAGATAGATCCTACTTCGATGCAATGCTTTAAAAATCAAACGAATACAAAAAATATCCATGATGAACAAAATAATAAAATTTTCAATACAGACAGGATCAGAGTGACTGATTTTCCCTTTAGCCTCAGGCTGCCCACTGATCACAAGGCATTGCTTCAGCATGGGGGGGGGGGCATTTGTGGGGGGCTGGGGGCTGGGATCACTGAGGCCAGCCTTCCCTTTCTCCTGAGTGAAGTACTTGCCCTGTGTCACACCATCCTCCTTCAGGCACTGCCCCCATTAAACAGTGGTACTAATTGGAAACTGAGCATTTCTTTTTTTTTTTTTTTTTTTTTTTTTTTGAAACTGAGCATTTCTAAGAGAAATCAAAGAATTACTGTTCTCGAGACTTAGCATTTTTGTGGGAAGACTGAGTTTACACACAGAAATAGCAGAGAACCCACCAAATAACATCTCCACATGCAAGTTACAATAGTGCTAAGGGTTTAAATTCTGACGAATCACCCAGGACAAGAGAACTGAGCTACATGAGGCTTACTTGGTAACTTGATGAAAACGCTCTGGGGACTCCACATGGCTACAGGAACAGTGGCTGTGTTACAGTGATCCTCCAGGGAGACAGCCACTTGGAGCCAAGTTTGGAAGGTCTGCAGAGTTGGCAGAGGGGATGAGAGAAGAAGCAAAATCTGCTGTAAGCCTGAAGAAGAAACGGAAAAACTGGGGAGTGTGGGAAATGCAGCACAGGTTTGCTTAGCTCCTCTAGAAATAAGGAAAACCAAGGAAAGAGGTACAGGAGATGTCAGAGGGAAAGGGCAGAGTGGGAGAAAGAGTGAGGAGGAGGGAGCTACAGCTTGTGATTAAGAGTATTACTTAGCCACAGCCTTCCCCGGATTCTGGAAGCTAAGAAACGGGAGGTCCTGAATCGAGTTAGAAATGACAAACAACTAAAAAGGAGCAAAGGAAGAAGTTGCTGTGGCCAAGTTCATAAAGGGTGTTGCCTGTGTTCTCCTCTAGGATTCTGATGGATTCTTGTCTCACATTTAGGTCTTTCATCCATTTTGAGTTTATCTTTTTGTATGGTGCAAGAGAATGGTCTAGTTTCATTCTTCTGCACATGACTGTCCAATTTTCCCAGGACAATTTATTGAAGAGACTGTCTTTTTTCCAGTGGATAGTCTTTCCTGCTTTGTTGAATATTAGTTGACCATAAAGTTGAGGGTCCACTTCTGGGATTCTCTATTCTGTTCCATTGAGCTATGTGTCTGTTTTTGTGCCAGTACCACACTGTCTTGATGACCACAGCTTTGTAGTACAACCTGAAATCTGGCATTGTGATGCCCCCAGCTATGGTTTTCTTTTTTAATACTCCCCTGGCTATTCGGAGTCTTTTCTGATTCCACACAGGTCTTAAGATGATTGTTCCAACTCTCTAAGAAAGTCCATGGTATTTTGATAGGGATTGCATTAAATGTGTAAATTGCCCTGAGTAACATTGACATTTTCACAATATTAATTCTTCCAATCCATGAGCATGGACATTCATGAAGGCAAGAGAAACAAAAGCAAAAATGAATTATTGGGATTTCATCAAGATAAGAAGCTTCTGCACAGCAAAAGAAACAGTCAATAAAACTAAAAGACAACCTACAGAATGGGAGAAGATATTTGCAAATGACCTAGCAGATAAGGGCTAGTATCCAAGATCTATAAAGAACTTATTAAACTCAACAGCAAAGAAACAAACAATCCAATCATGAAATGGGCAAAAGACATGAACAGAAATCTCACAGAGGAAGACATAGACATGGCCAAAACGCACATGAGAAAATGCTTTGCATCACTGGCCATCAGGGAAATACAAATCAAAACCACAATGAGATACCAACTCACACCAGTGAGAATGAGGAAAATTAACAAGACAGGAAACAACAAATGTTGGAGAGGATGTGGAGAAAGGGGAACCCTCTTTTACTGTTGGTGGGAATGTGAACTGGTGCAGCCACTCTGGAAAACTGTCTGGAGGTTCCTCAAAGACTTAAAAATAGATCTGCCCTATGACCCAGCAATTGCACTGCTGGGGATTTACGCCAAAGATACAGATGCAGGGAAACGTCAGGACACCTGCACCCCGATGTTTATAGCAGCAATGGCCACAATAGCCAAACTGTGGAAGGAGCCTCGGTGTCCAACGAAAGATGAATGGATAAAGAAGATGTGGTCTATGTATACAATGGAATATTACTCAGCCATTAGAAATGACAAATACCCACCATTTGCTTCGATGTGGATGGAACTGGAGGGTATTATGCTGAGTGAAATAAGTCAATCGGAGAAGGACAAACATTATATGGTCTCATTCATTTGGGGAATATAAAAAATAGTGAAAGGGAATAAAGGGGAAAGGAGAGAAAATAAGTGGGAAATATCAGAGAGGGTGACAGAACATGAGAGACCCCTAACTCTGGGAAACGAACAAGGGGCAGTGGAAAGGGAGGTCGGCGGGGGGATGGGGTGGCTGGGTGATGGGCACTGAGGGGGGCACTTTATGGGATGAGCACTGGGTGTTATGCTATATGTTGGCAAATTGAACTCCAATAAAAAGAAATTTTTTTAAAAAAGGAGGAAAGGACATTAAAACAGAATTAAGTGGTCATATAAAAAATTTCAAATTTCAACCTGTGAAAGACTTCAGTGCAATTCAAACACGTCACCTGAAGTGATGATTGGGGGACTTCCACAGCAAAAACTTTTTTTATAAAGAAGAATGCTCAGATTGGGAGCACTGAGCAGTTTCTGGGCCCCTTAGTCATTCTGAATGGAGACACGCAGCACCACTGTGAGAACCTAACACCCCGGTGATTTGGGCAGGGCTGGACTTTGCAAACTGTTTTCTTTTTGGAGAAAGGTATTTGTCTTTCTCAGTAATTGTTGCTGAAGATCTACAGCTGAGACCCAGCAGCAGCTGCAGGAGCCAGAACAGGACAAGCTCAGCAGGTTACAGAAATAAAAGCTCCAGTTCAAGCTGAGAAAGCAGATACAGAGGAAACAGACTGGGCTACGTAAAGCTCACCCTTAACCTGTTGCTAAGAAGGAAATTGCCAGCAGACAGTAGGGTCAAGTAGGAGTGGAACAGCACTGTCATTGCATTTTGGAACAGAGAATGAAAGGAGCTTCTCAGGGTTATGGGCAGAGTCTGTGAGAACTAGAATTATGTAAGATCCCTTTTTCAGGGACAGCCATTAGGCATCTGAACAGAACCTATAAGGTCATGATGTCTACCAGGATCAGGGCCTATCACTTCTGTTTAGCAAGTTATCAAACTAGAGCCATCACCCAGATCAGAAGTAGGAAAGAATGAGGAGGCCCTACAAAGCACAGACTTTGTGGAATAGGAAAGTGCCATGGACTTGTTCTTGCAACCTGGTACTCACTGGCCCACTCCACCTCAGGCTAGGGAGCTCTGGGCTGTCCTGGTCAGAATATTCTTCATATAAGTGGTCAACACTGGCTGACTTGGTCTAGGAGAAGCCACTGGCCAGAGCTGAGATGAAGCTCAGCTCTGGAAGCTCAGCTCTGGATCTAAGGAGATGTCGACCCTAGGACTCTACCCAGGGAGGAAAAAAAAAGGCAAGACCCTTTGTTCTTTTTTGTTTTTGCTTTTGGATTTTATTTATTTATTCATGAGAGACACAGGGAGAGAGGCAGAGACACAGGCAGAGGGAGAAGCAGGGTCCCCACAGGGAGCTCGATGTGAGACTCGATCCCAGGACCCCAGGATCATGCCCTGAGCCGAAGGCAGTTGCTCAACCACTAAGCCACCTGGATGCCCCCAAAAAAGCAAGTTCTGAGAGAGAATTCTACCAACTTGAGGCCATGCCAACTTCAGGGCTGAAGTGAAGGAAAGAAATTCAAGGCTCAGATTCTGCAAGATGTGTTAATAGGTTATATAATGATTGTCCTAAAATTTCTCTCTATATATAAACAGTTTTTTAATATTATATATATGTTTTGTTTCTCTTTTAGAGTTAAGTACTCATTTCCTATGAAAATACTAACTTGTCTTTGATCAATTGGGAGTAAATGATTTTTGTCATTATTTGAAAATAAAAGCAAGGCCAAAAAGTGAAAATCTTTGCATTATAGAGCAGAGAGTTTTTAAAGATTCTTGAGTTACCCAGTGATATGATGAAATCAGTCTTCAAGGACAAAGATCTGAGCAGTAGCCTAGTAGAAGTAGGAGAAGAAGACTGAAGACAGTAGAAGACTGAAGACAGAAAGCCTAGTATTGCATACTATTGAAATGATTTAAAATCTAAAATAACATTTGCTAGGACTTAAGGGTAATAGTAGAAAGGGACAAATCTGAGAAAGAATTGTTCAGAGCTGCAAGTAGGGAGAACAATGAAGGAGAGATGGCACCACATCTTCTGCAGAGGGGGTTAGAAGAATGTGGGGGCTCTTGATGGCAATGAGGGAAGGATGCTGAAGTAACTGAGGGTGCAGATCATGAATCCTGTCCATGTGAGATTTTAGGATAAGCAGAACACCCATATTTTGTGGGCAACTAGAGATAAGGTAATGGAGAGAGACTGTAAGGTAAAAAAAATTTAGGAAAGAAAAGACCCAGGTTGAAGCTATGTGCACAATGGTAGAGAAAAGATCCAAGGGTACTATAATAATAATAGCAACAAGAGTAATTACAATTTCTGTGAGTTATTGAATGGCTACTGTATTCTAGCCACATTACCAACAGTCACCTGTTTCGCCTCTAGACACCATGAAATAGATTTGATTGCTCCTCTTACAGATCGGAGATTGATGCTCCTTGAGGTTAAGGGACTTGCCTAAGGCGACCCACTTAAGGACCAGGACTAGATTTCCAGTCTGTTGACTCCCAATTCAGCCTCTTTCCACCAGGAATTCCTTTCATATGTGTAGTGGGTCATTCTTCTTGTCACAAAGCACTGGAGGTGGAATTATGAAAATATGGATATCCTATTGGAGTAACTTTAATGGAAGAGAGGAAGGGAAATCAGAGTATTAACATAGGTTGGGCCCGAGAGAGGCACAAGTCTGGTAAAGAAAGAAGCCAAGAAATTTGTAATATCCTCCTACAATGATTTAAAAAAAAAAATCAGTAAAGAAAGCATTACCCCTTGTCCTAAACCTGACACAACACAAAGATAGAACTTTGAAACATAATTTGGTTTTGGAACACTTAATTACCTCCCCCACTAATGTAAAGGGAAAGATGAGATCCAGACAACAGCTTTCAAATAGAGCAGAAGTTCCAGTAGGGAGTTGAGCAAAGAGAACTGAGATGCTTTCAGCTTCATTAATAAATTCCCAGAACATTATACATATCCACATTCACTTATAAGCCCCTCGCCTCCTTGTCTCCTCTCTTTGGCCCCAAACATTCCAAAAGTGAATGTAAGCAACTTTTATTCTATTTTCTTAGGATTTATTATGATAATTATATATGTTTTGAGGTCAAATGATAAGATTCTAAAATCAATGCCATTTAACAAGCACTTAGTTAATGTGTTCTAATCTCAGTAGACACCAGAATGTGTTAGACATTTCCTGCCTTCCAGAAATGCACCATCTTTACATGGGCAACCATAAATCAGGATATGTGATGAAGGCTGTAAGAGAAATAGGAAATGGGGATTCAGTGCAAAAAAAAAAAAAAAAGAATGAGAATAATAAGGATTTACATTATACCTAGAAAGACCCGGTGGAATCTTGTCAGGAGCTAATGTTTATTCTGGGCCTTCAAAGGTGAATAAAATTTTTCTGAGGGGTTCAAAGACGAATAAGAAAAATGGAGAATTTTAATTGGGGCAGAAATGGAGGCTGCAGTACTTGACCAGACTACAACTGGCCCCAAAGAGAAATAGCCCATGGCCTAATGGACAATGTATAAAGGAGCCTAAAAGATATATACCCTCTCTCAGGCCTGATACTGAACACAGTCCCATCAACTGGGGGATCAGCAGCAGGAGCCCAGACAGCAGAGAGCACAGGAAGTCTGAGGATCAGCAGAACCGTGGCTTCAGGTCTCTCTTACTGGCCCTGCGAACTCAAGCCTCAGAGAGACTTTGGCAAAGGCTTAGCCTTGGACTTGACAGAGAGTACTGTCTCTCTTAGTGTTTGAGGATGTAAAGAAGTTGAGCACCATAGAGAATGGTCCTGGCCATTCCCTTGATAAGCAGACTGCCAATACCTAGACTTCAATCCAGAAACATCACATATTAGATCTAGGATAAGAAGATCAATCTGAGACCCTACCCAGCCAGCATGAGCTAGTTACAATTCTTTTTACTATTTCCCCAAATTACTACTACAGTGATTTACAGCAAGTAAGTATTCAATATATATTTTCTGAACAACTACCTGAATATGTTTTTATGCTACATTAAACTTGTTTTGCCTCCATTTCCTGCAGGACTACAAGCTACATTATCATCGTCATCAATCATCATCATAATCATGTTACTAGCTTCCAATTATGGTGGGTTTACCATGTGCCAGATGCAATGCTGGATGCTGGGGATCACTAATCCTCATAACACTTCTACAAGGCAGATACAATTAGCTACACTTTACAGATGGAGAAAGTCAACTTCAGAGGAATTGCAGCTCTTTCCTGGAACTCACATATAGCTCACCAGTGGCAAAGTAGTGGGACACCAACACCATGTTCTATCCAGTATGAAAACAACCCATTTCAATTGTAAATAAGCAAATTTTTAAATTTGGTCAATTGCAAGGGAGCAAAGTTATTGTGGTCAGTTGGTTTTGCGAGGGTGCAACAGGTAAGTGACTTTTTCTAAGGTTTTATTAACCTTATATATACTGAAAAGTAAACAATTTGATGAATTTTCACCAGCTGACAAAACTGATTTTTCCCATTTCAGTCTGAATATGAGAATTCCATGAATATAGCACAAAAATCACCTTTTCTTTGTCCATTACAGCCATCTCACAAAAAAGAAGAGAGATAACAGTTTCCAATTTACAGACATGTGTGATTTTATTCTAAAATTTACAAACAGTACTCTGGCACCCTATCTCAAAGGTTTACTTTCCTACCCTCCACACGTTAACAATGCTGATTACTTAATGCATGCAATCAACTCCCTCACCAAGAGATTCTAGAAGGACTTGGGACATTTTTATTCGACTACATGCAGGTTATCCTTCCTAAAGAAATATCTCAATTCTTCCCACTATCTCCTAAGGAAACTCAACTCCCCTGAACTCAGTTCTGCATGCTTCAGAAGTGAGAGATCTAGTAGAACTGGAGTAGCCCCATTTATTCTCATCACACAGAGCTGCAAAATGTAGCAAGGAAATAACAGCAGACTAGCAAAGAACCTTGCAACATCCCTTTTTAAAAGTGTTCCTGTCTGTCAGGGCATATGAATTATTATGCTACACCCCCGATTGCTAAATCTGCCCCCTCTCATGGAGGTGCCAGCTGCTGCCTGTTCACCAGCAACAGCTCTGTCACTTTTACTTTGCATCCTAATTAAGAAGACATCGAGAGACACATGGAAGTACAAGTACCAGAAGGATTGTGCTATCTGTCATACTGTCCTCCAGATGTTTCTAACGATGCTTTTGAATTTGGATGGAGGAGACACACAGAAAGAACTCTGGTGCCATGAAACCTTTCCGTGACTACTTGTTGAAGAAAGACAATTAACGACCGAACAGCTGCTAATGGGAACCTTTAGCTGGAAAACTTGTTAGGAAGAGCACTTACCATCTCTCAGAGGAATTCATACTGATAAACACCTTAGTTATGCTTCTTATTTTTGTTCTAAAATGCACAATTCATCCTTCCTAAATCAGTTTCCTTCAATTACTAAGAGAGCTCATTAAGATAAAAAAGATTTATCACCAGTTTAAAAGAAAAAAAATTTTTTGTGAGCTCATGGAAGCCTACAGTAAAAATCATTTTCCTGAAATGTTTTTAAAACTTCCCAAGTATTTGACTGGTAGCTTCCGGTATTATACTATTGAGGAATTGCAAACATATAGCTTTGAATACTGAAGCCACATTTTAGGAACTTCCCTGTTGGACATATCACTATTACTTTTTAAAGATACTTTACTTAGAATACTGTGCCCCTCCTTCACATTCCTATCCAGAGGCAATAAATACAAGTTCTGGCTTTGGATACATGTGGCTTATGGGGGGTGGGTAGGGTATAAGAGAAGGAGAGAGAGAGAGAGAGAGAGAGATTCTTAAATAATCATTTTGGCAACGGACCTTGTCTTTGGAGTGGCCAGACTTTATTATAACTATAGTGTACAAGTGTTCTTATTTGTTCTGAAGTGTGGTGTGAAATTGAAAGGTAAGCTTCACGTAAGGAAAGTGATCTTGAGCAAATCTCAATCAGTGTTGATCTCATTCCCTGAAGGGAAAGAAAGACTAATTAATAAAATGATATTTTAAATAGAAACTCTGACAATTCTGTCCAATTTCATTATACTAACAACCTCTTTCTCTACCCTCAAAGAAAAATGAACCACTCTTACTAATTTTCATAAATACTGTACTATACAATCAGGAAATAATTAATTTGGAGCTCTTCATCAGTAATGGTGATGAAGTTCTTTAATGAACAGCCTCCCTTTAACTCAATGAGACAAATATTCCTGAAATATTTATTGGTTTAAAACTATATCAAGGAAAGAAAGAAGAAGCAATTTTTTAAAAACCAGGTCAAATCTTGAATAAGGTATAGCTGGTTACTTGTCCTTTTTTGCACTGAAGGAATGAAATTCTAAAGAGTATTGGAACTTTAAAAAATATATCTAAATATTATTTTTGTTAAAAATAATTGTCACATTTCTATGCATCTTCTCTGTCATAACACTATGTTAAGTTACAGAGCTATACAAGTATGAAAAAGGACTTTTCTTTCAAGAAAATCAGTATCTAAGTCAGAATCTCTCAACAGCAGCTTTATGGACACTTTGGACTAGATAATTATTTGTGCAAAGGCTATCCTGTACATTGTGGAATGTTTAATGGCATCCCTGGCCTCTACTCAGCCTGTGGCACCACCTCTTGCTTGAGTTATAACAACCAAAAATGTTTCAGACATTCAGGACATTCAGACAAATGTCCTCTGAAAACAAAATCACCTCTAGTTGAGAACTAATTGGACTTAAAGCTCAAAAACCTTTAAGGACATGGTTTTCATAAGAAGGGTGCAATGATAGATTGAATCAAGAAAGGTATCTAAATAGCTAGACAATTGGGTGATCTAGTGATTATGAGTCAATTGGTTTAGGTTTACATCCTGGTTCTACTTTTTACTGACATGGGCAAGCTACATGTTTCTTGTAAGCCTCAGTCTCTGATCTATAAAATAGGGATAATAATAAAATTTACACATAGGATTGTCTTGATGAAGCAAAATAAAGTACAGAAAGACCTAGAGTGATTTTCATCAACTTCCATTACCATAGGTGGCCATCAAACTTTTGTTGGATAGACTAGACCTATAAATATCCATCATTCATAGTGACATTAATAAGTACAAAATAGATTTGAATGAGTATTTTAGTGCTAATGGAAATGTAAGCTCTTTTATGCATTGGTAGAGGGCTACTTACATTTTTTAAAAAAGATTTTACTTACTTATTCATGAGAGACAAAGAGAGAAGGCAGAGACATAGGCAGAGGGAGAAGCAGGCTCCTTAGAGGGAGCCCAAAGTGGGACTTGATCCTGGAACTCCAGGATCATGCTCCCAGCAGAAGGCAGATGCTCAACCGCTGAGCCACCCAGGCCTCCCGCTATTTATATTTTAAATGATGTTTTATAACAAATACATCATGTTTAATCTTGTGAGTTTTTCCTTTAGAGGAAATGACTCAGGAATAATTAATCCATAATGATCAAAATTGAGACATAGACTAGAAAAGTTCTTGAATTTCAAAAATAAGCCCAAAATGTTGGAACAGCCAGGCAAAAATATCAAGCAATAGATAGGAAAAGAGAGAAAAAAAATAAAGCTGATCTAGCTTTCTCCATAGAGTCCAATGCCAAAACTCAGAGAATCAATACCTGTAAGATTATCAAAGAAAGAATTGTGAGCTGTGGAATTTATGACCAGTCAAGCTATCCTTCAAGTTTTATAAAATGTTCAGTCAAATCCCTTAAAATATGTAAAAATTCAGAGAATATTGCCATGATTCTTCCTTAAGAAAACTACCGGATGACAAGTTTCATCCAACCAAAATATAGCTGGGGAAAGGAAGCAAGAGATGGATGATGAACACTGAGTGTATTTCACTATAAATAAAAGAAAGAATATTTTAACATGATACAACTAACTAAAATTATGAGAGGATTGTGAAAGAAGGTGGTAAGTTTTCTGCTTTCTTCATCTTTAATACACGGAAATCAAAGGATGTCAAAGGTAACAGAGTCAGATAATATAAATTTAAACATACTTAGCTGTTCAAAGGGAAACACTTAAAAAGCTGGTAGTATTGATTGAAATAAGTTAATAAAGTAAAAGAAAAGAAGGGGAAGGAAGAGGGAACATGTGAATTTCAGTACTGCATATAGTAGGAAACTAACAAGTACAATCTAAAAACATGAAGGAACTAATGATACTACATAAAAGTATAATTAAAAGATAACAAAACAAAAATGCAAACTTCTTACTACCAGAAAAACTACACAGAGGCAAATCGAATGAAAACAGACCACAAAGTAAAAGTTTCTTCAAAGTAGAAAATATAGCATAAACTAATATGATAGAATCCAGACCAAATATATGGGCCATATCAATAAATCTAAATGGCCTACACTAATTGAAAGACGAAAACTGAATCACAAGTCAAAACCTAATTCTATAAAATGGAAAAGTGAACGTTATTAAGAAAGTGAAAATAAAGAGAAAGTGTTTTAACAAGCAAAAGCAAATAAAAAGAAAGCAGGGTTTATGATTTTAACTGGCAGAGTGGAATTCAGAGCAAAAAGTATTAGACAAGACAAAGAAATCTACTTATAACGACGTTTTGTAAAATTTACAAGAATACAACTGCTAAAATATTTTTGTACCAAAGAACAGCAGTGTCATGAATACAGAAAAAAAAAAATTATAGGAAATTCAAAGGAAAATACCCAGAAATACATTAGAAGAAAGAGATTTGAAGTCATTTCTCTCGGTCTATTGACAAATAGCATAGGCAAAAAATAAGTAAAATTATAGAAGAATAAAATAAAGATTAACAACAGAGATCTGACTGATAAATATAAAATTCTGCACCCTGGAAAATTGAAACTATACCTTCATTTCATGTAAACGTAAACATTCACAAAAATTAACAACGTATTAGACCCCAAAGATAACCATGTAAATTGGGAAAAGTAGAAATCACAATTCCATCTAGAAACAGTAAAATTCCCCCTCAACCACTCTTGAGTAAAATAGTAACTGGAAAAAAATAGTAACTAAAAAGCAAAATTCCAAATTTCTGGAAAACAATATTTTATGATACTGCAACATATCAGGATAAGATATTGCTAACACAGTGCTAAAAGAAAAACTGATAGCCTTAACTGCCTATTTGAATAATAAAGAATAAAGATAAATGACACAAGCATCCAACATTAAAATTTATATATGGATCAGCAAAATTAACAAAAGGGAAATATCTGAAGAGAATTAATAAAGACAATATAATAGTAATAACTTAGAAATAGAGATATAGTAGAACTCATAATTAGATACAAAAACTTTTTATGAAGGAAGAGAAAGGGTGAATAATTAAGTATCATTATCAAGAAAAAAACAAAGGAGAAAAATTGCATATACAAGACAAGATGATAAAATGGAAGCCCAAACAGAAGAATTTAAAGAATCACAAGAGATTAATTTGCATAGAACTTGCTGAATTCTATGGAAATCAATTTTAAAACCTGTATGGAATAGATAACTTTCCAGAAAAGGCCATTTACCAAAACTGACGAAGGAAATGAAAAATCTAAAGTAAATAAATTCCATTAAAAATATAGAGAAACATGTCAAAGAATTTCAAACAACAAAAGCACTAAGCCCAGTATATTCACAAGATAATTCCAATGAATCCTGAAAAATAATTAATTCCAATGCTCTTTAAAGTGCTTGGATTACAGGTATTAATCAGAACTTTTTTTTTTAAATTTTTTTTAAACTTATTTATGATAGTATAGTCACAGAAAGAGAGAGAGAGAGAGAGAGAGAGGCAGAGACACAGGCAGAGGGAGAAGCAGGCTCCATGCACCAGGAGCCCAACATGGGATTCGATCCCAGGTCTCCAGGATCGCGCCCTGGGCCAAAGGCAGGCGCCAAACCGCTGCGCCACCCAGGGATCCCTTAACCAGAACTTTTAAATTATTTTTATGAAATAAGTATAACATTGGTAGCTACATCTGACAAATTGGCATAAAAAAGAGTATTACAGATGCATCTCATTTACAAATACTAGTGCAAAAATCCTAAATAAAATATTTGTAAGCAAAAATCTAGCAGCACTTTATAAGAATAATACAATGTATGTAATTAATTACATGAGGCTTGTAGAGATGTATTTAAAAAAAAAAACTACCATTCTTGAAAGGATAACACTCAGTAAAATAGAAAAATATGGGTACTGTCTTAACATGGTCAAGTTATTTTTTTAACCAAGTTATTTATTTAAAGCCAAATTTTTTTTTAAAGCCAAACTTAATAAGAAAACACTAGGGACATTTTCACAAAAGTCAAGAACAAGAAATGATGCCTATTATCTTTATTATTTAACATTTAACTAATATTACTTGCCAATAGAATCTGCCAAAAATAAAGAGTTAGAGGTATAAAATGTTGGAAAGGAAGAGGTCCTTTTTTTTATTATTTTTTTTAGGCAGATGATCTATCTCTATAGAACATTCAAACTAATTAACTGCAAACAATAAGAGAATTCAATAAGGGAATAGGCTAAAATAAGAGTAATCAATAGCTTCATATAAGCAAAGATAACAAATAAAAGATATGATAGGAGAAATGACCCCATACATCACATCACCAAGGAATGAAATTATCAAGAAATATACAAGAATATTGAGAAGAAAAGTCTAAAATGTCACTGAATAAAACAAAAAAATGGCATGAACAAATGGAAAGACATACCATTTTCTTAGACACAATGACCCAATACTACAAGGAGGTCAATACTTCTTAAAGTAATTAAATATTCAATAATATCCCAATAAGAATACCAATTTATATCTTAACCAAACAAGTGAATTTTAAAGTCCATGTAAAAAAATAATACACACAAAACTCTGATAATGAAGAGCAATAAGAAAAGCTAGTATCACTAAATTTTTATAAAATTACAAAGTCTCAATAATTAAAACAGTGCTCTGGTACATGAACAGATAGAGCAATGAGTTCTGAAATAGACCCAAAACTACCAAATGATTTAGGATGTCACAAAGGTGATATTCCAATAAATGAGGAAAAAGGGTAATGGTGTTGGGAAAAATGCATAGTGCTATGGGGAAAATATCCACACTTTGAACCAGGATCATTTCTAGATGGATTAAAACGTTAAAAGTAAAAAGTTAAACATAAAAATACCTGGAGAAGTGTCATGGCAGAAGTGTTTTTATATAACTCATGATTTTCTAAGTTTGACACAAAATCCAAAAGTCACAAAATAAAAGACTGATAATTTAAAATATGCAAAGCACAAATTTCCACATGGCAAAGGCAAAAAAACCCCACAACACATTAAAAAAATAAAGAACCTAGGGGCACCTGGGTGGCTCAGTGGTTGAGCCTCTGTCTTTGGCTCAGAGCATTATCCCGGGGTTCTAGGATCAAGTTCTGCATCAGGCTCCCTGCAGGAGTCTGCTTCTCCCTGTGCCTATGTCTCTGCCTCTCTCTGTGTTGTCTTTCATGAATAAATGAATAAAATCTTTAAAAGAATAAAAAATTAAAAAATAAAGAACCACAATATATTTACACATACATCCCAACAGCTAATATTGCTAAATTAAAAGGAGACCATACAACCCAATATGTGAAAGACCAACACTGAATTTTAAAAGGCTATGAATAGTTCAAAGAGGAGGAAGTGAAAATGGCTCCTGAACATATGAAAAAACTCTAAACAATGAGATGATATTTTCCCCTTATGTTGACAAAGATCAAAGAGTGAGATAGTACACTGGGCTGACAAAGGGGAGGGAAAAGACACCTTCATGCAGTGCTGCTGGGAGGCCAAATACACTCAGCCACCATGGAGGACTATTTAACAACAGCATAATTACAACAGTCCTTACCTACCCCTCCAACCTACAATTTCACTTCAACAAATGTAGGAATCTATCCATGGGATAGATATACACTCATATATCTGATGTGGTACTTGTAGTCACACAAAACTTACAAACATTTGCAAGCACCAAAATGGACATTAATAGGGAAAGAGTTAAACAAATTTTGGCGCATCCATAGTATAGAATTAGAGAATAATAATATACTGAAATGGAATGACTTCCAAGAAAGAATGGTAAGAAAGGGAAGGAAAGAAAGAATGGAGGGTGGAGAGGGAGGGAGGAAGGAAGAAAAAAAGCAGAAGGGTGGTATAAAGTTGGGGGTTGGACTTTGGGAATAGACACATATTTGTTTATATGCACATGTGAACAAACTATCTCTGGAAAGATACATAAGAAATTGGTTATAATTTCTCAGCTGGGAACAATGGTAGAAGAGAAATTTGCCTTTCCCAATACGAGCAAAAGATGCCTTTTGAATGTTTTTTATAAATCTATTTTTGAGTCTACAGGTTGGATTTGGTCTATAGATTACTACTTTGGGTTTTTTTTAAAGATATTTTTATTTATTCATTTGACAGAGAGAGCCTTAGAATATTGGAATTATGCAATCGACTTTATCCCAGTATGACAATTATTACAACATAAATACTTCAACTCCTAATGTCCCAAATTCCAAGTCCATTCCAAAAATAAAGAATTCTACTATGTTCAGAGGTGGGATTATTCTATTGCAGAATAAATCATACAGGGTTTTGCTTGACAACCCTTCTATCTCTGACATAATAATCCTATAGTGTAGATTGATTTATATAGACTGAAAAAAATTTATCTTGTTAGAAATTCAAGAAAGAGAAAAAGGAAAGATAATATGAATTTATTTGGCTCTGTCCATGTCTCAAGAGAAACATATACTACATTTGCTCATATTTGCCTTTAAAAACATAAAGGCTGATAAATAGTAAGTAATCATATAAAAAGAGAAACAGACTCACTATATCTGACAGTATAATCCCAGAAGAAAATTTTTCTTTTTTTTTTGTCAGAAGGGTTAAGAAACAAAATCACCCCGAATTGACTCCAAATTGCTCTATAGATTCAAATCTCTTTTGTCAGTCCCTGAATGGTCTGAATTTCTCAGATTTGAAGGCTTTTTGACCTTTTTGTAATGTTTATATTGTCAACCCACACAATTTCTTGTATACTTCTGACTCCCAATTAAATCTGTAATGGATTTTGACCAAACTGATACTTCCTATTTCGAGTAATGGTGCCACATCTAAAGAACCTACTGAAATGCTATCTACACAATGATCTCATTTTCAAGTTTTTCTTCCCAAAAGACTACTTCAACTTCTCACCATATAAATTGAAATTACCCACTATCTTTATTGGACTGTTTATCCATATACTCTTGCTGTTATTTCATATAAAAGGCTTTTGGTGAAACAAGAAGCATGTTCTCTTGAACCTTGCCCTTTAATTAGTGTAAGCTCCTTGGGGACTAATGGCCTGACTTCATGGCAGGTAATAGGATGGATCTAGGAAACAGGGCTAAAATTAAACATTCCTTCCAAATGTTTTGGGCAATCCTAAACCATGAAATGCCTGCCAACCCTCTGAGAAGATCAGATCAATAGAGCAACCATTGGGCATGTAAAGCAGAACCGCCCACTGCAAAGTCCACTTAATGAAAATCCCCAATGGGCACTAGGTCTGCAATAGAAGAACATTCTTACAGAAGAATAGATTCCCTTTGTCTGTGTTTCTGACTCCAGTGGATGGTCCAATGAGCAATTAGGCCTGCAAACACTAACACCTACCAGCCCCAAACTGATTAGATGGCCTCACATAAATAAGATTAGATTGTTTTGGACTTCTTGCCTTTAGGAATCACTAGAGTACTGATATTAAACACAAGTATTCTAGGGTCATCTTAGGCAATAGAGCTTTTTCATCAGGAAATTCAACTCCAATCAGCAAACACTTAAGATTGGCTTTTGTAGAAAAAGCACTTTGTCTTTTACCGACCAGCAAATTTATCCATGTCTTTGGTTTGCTTCATTAAATTTAATGCACATATATTGTACATTATTTTTAAAGAGGAAAGACATACTCAAGTGTTACCAGCTCTTCCTAATAAATCCATCAATACAATGGAGTATGCTGTATCTACTTTGCAATTCTATACTAGGTTAGAAGCTCCCTTTCAACGACAAGTTATTTATCTTATTAACAATCTATCAAAGTAAGTATCTCCTAAGGTACAGCATTATTAAATATTTTTCACAGCTGAAATTCCCCAACCCCCTCAGGCAGAATTAATAGTTTTTGTTCATACATATATCATGATGCTTCTCACATTTTTAATGGGTGCTGTTGTTGATGGATCTTTTATTACCACCAGATTGGGACCCCCCTGAAGGTGGACCACAGTTCTTATTCATCTCTGAATAAGCCCCAATAACTTGCAGAGAGCCTCCCACAGTATGGATGAATAAAAAATGAAATCTTGTAGCAAGAGGTTTGTTGTCCTCTCTCTGCTACCTAAACCCCATAGCAATGCTGGGATAGGAGTGGCAGGGTAGAGAGGGCCGGGGTGTTGAAGCACTAAAACTACTTCCCCTGAGTTCCTTTCAATCCCATGGCCCTCGTTCTTCTCACTTCAATTCTATTGCTAATATGACTCCTAGATTCACAATGTAACTTTCTTCTGAATGTGGCAGTTACTGCACAGAATGGCAATTTAGACCTATGACAGTTGAGCACAGAAACAGGTAGCCTATGGCACTGAAATGACAACACAACCCCTGGAGTCCCTGGTGGTGACACCCTGTCACACTGCCCACTGCATAGTGCTCCCTCAAGTCTCTCCCACAGAGCCTCTCCTCGTCCCTTCCTTCTGCTTCTTCTCTATTACTCTCTTTTCCTCCCAACTCCATTATTCCCACTGCCCTGCTTGTGCAGATGATAGCCCATGGGCTAAAAATACTGCCAGGTAGGGATGGAAAATGTCAAGCAGAGTGTCCCCACTCATCTTTCATGTGCCCAGGACAAAAATCATTAGTTGACTCTTTAGATGCTTACCTGCAACCTCAGAATTCTAAAACAGGGCTAGAAACAGCCACCAGCAATTACGATGAGTGGGCATGGAAGATAAAGTCTCCTTGCAATCGCTAGGAAATTTTTACCTTCTTGGCAGTTAAAAGTATTAATTTATTTAAGCCTTAGTACTGAACTGACAAAAAAAAAATCTTCCTTTTCTTTTCCTCAATCCCCTCCCCCCCCCCCAAACACACACACACAACCAAACCCCATTGTGATTGACTGGTAGTGGTTCTGCTGGAGTTCTGTGTTTAAAATAATCAAGAGGTAGCATCCTGGCCCAACAAGTAAAGGTATTATAATGCATTAGCAATGTCCTGCTAAGTGATCAAGAATAGAGAGCAGTGACATACATGCTAGTTATTTGCCCCATTTGCTTAACTCTCTCATCTGGTAAATTACTATTCTTGATGTAATCACCAGGGCTTGCAAACTTTATTTGATTCATTCAACAATTAACTGAACTTGAGTACAATTTAATTAGAATTGAGTATGAGCCAGCACTATGCCGGATACTGGACATAAAAAAATAACTCAGCATAGTCCTCAATCTCAGGCAACAGAGTCAAGCTTCTCACAACCACAATATTCTCTTTGCACTTCAGTGAAACCAGCCAGTAGGCAATGTGATCCATGTTTGTGCAGTTTAGGAAATGGCTGGCATACAACCATCCTTTTAATCTAACAAGGAAAATCTTAACCTTGGATTTCCAAAAACCTAAACCACTGGAGGGGAGAGGAGAACGGGGAATACATGAAACAGGTAAAGGGAATTAAGAGGTAGAAACTTCCAGTTATTAAATAAAAAAAATCATGGAGATGAAACTACAGTTTAGGGAATACAGTCAATAATATTATAATAACTTTGTACAATGACATAATAATTACACTTAGAGTGAGCATTTGGTAATGTAAATACTTGTTGAATCACTATGTTGTACATCTAAAACTACTATAGTATATGTTCATTATACTTCAATTAAAAATAGGGACACCTGGGTGGCTCAACAGTTCAGCACCTGCCTTCAACTCAGGTCATGATCCCAGGATCCAGGATCAAGTCCTGCATCAGGCATCCTGAGAGGAGCCTACTTCTCCCTCTGCTTTTCCCTCTGCCTAAGTCTTTGTCTCTATCTCAGTCTGTGTCTCTCATGAATAAATAAATAAATTGAAAGAAAAGAAAAGAAAAGAAAAGAAAAGAAAAGAAAAGAAAAGAAAAGAAAAGAAAAGTAAATATAATTGAAAGAAAAATTCTATTTACAATACACTTCCACAGTGTAAAGCAGATACATAGAAGTCTAATAAATAGACCTATATAAAAATTAAAATAGCTAAAAGAAGATGAAATTAAAAAAAAAATTTTTTATTGGAGTTCAATTGCCAACATATAGCATAACACCCAGTGCTCATCCCGCCAAGTGCTCCCTCAGTGAGGGGGCCCCCTCAGTGCCCATCACCCAGTCACCCCAACCCCCCACCCACCTCCCCTTCCACTACCCCATGTTCATTTCCCAGAGTTAGGTGTCTCTCATGTTTTGTCACCCTCACTGATATTTTCAGTCATTTTCTCTTTCCCTTTATTCCCTTTCACTAATTTTTATATTCCCCAAATGAATGAGCCACATAATTTGTGTCCTTTTCCAATTGACTTATTTCACTCAGCATAATACTCTCCAGGTCCATCCACGTCGAAGCAAATGGTGGTATTTGTCGTTTCTAATGGCTGAGTAATATTCCATTGTATACATATGCCACAAAAGAAGATGAAATTTTTAAAAAGCCTAACTCAGTCAAAAATATTCCAAAGGGTGTCCCCAAATTTTCTGGTTACATTTGAAAGGGGCTTAGGGCCTATGATGTAAGTTCAAATAATCAAATATTGAGTTTTGCTACTCCAAAGAGTTTGAGAACCTATAGTTTACTTACATAGTACATGATACTGGTAACAATAGCTCAAATGAGGACAAGCCTAGAGAAATAACAGACAAAAGCAATATGGCTTTGTACAGAAGTGAGTATATGCCATGCAAGCACTGACTAACTTTCCATAATAATCAGTTCAGGGTGAAGTGTAACAAATGTAGAAATTGTGACATTGACACATCCACACTGGAACTAACGAGTCTGTCTATGCTAAGAAATGCTGTTTCCTTGCAATAGGAGGATCCATTCAGCCTGAGAACCAGGGCAGCAACAGGAAAAGAGGACAGATCAGAAAGGAAGACACACAACTTAGCCCTCTGAGCTAAACCACAGCCTGCCCTCAGGGTCTCCGCCTCTCTCTATCCAACATCATGGTGGCTTCATATCACCTTCAAAATCCTCCCCAGCATTAGGTGCCTGCTGTTTTTAGCTCTCAAAACCTTGTTTAAGACTGAATGGTCTTGGACATCTACACTATTAGCAAATTTGGGGTTCTTTCTTTACTTGCTTGGGTTACATTTGTACAGAGGCTTAAGAAAAGTCTCCTAGCTTTTTTTAACTAGATATATGCACTATATTAAATATATAATTTTTAACTAAATACATTCCAACATGAACTGAGAGAGTGTGTGTTGACCCCCACACATAATTCCAGAATTCATTTACTTTCAGCTGTGGCTCTCTACTCAAAGGTGAGAAAGGTATCCTCCCTATGCCACTGTTAAAATGAACAGGATCCACATGACAAGGTATTTCTCAAGGTGCAGTCCTAGAGCACCCATCTTGAAATCTACCTAGGAAATATTAAAATGCAGATTTATGGGCTCCATATGGCAACTATTAAGGGCCCATAAATCTGCATTTTAACAAATTCACCCAATGACTCATAAAGAGATTGAAGTGTGAGGATCTCTACTATTTTATGGTAATTGGTCCTTAAAGGCATTTAAAATATATCAGCAAGGGGCCTGGGTGGTTCAGTCAGTAAAGCCATGACTCTTGATTTCTACCCAGGTTATGATCTCAGGGTCCTGAGATTGAGCCAGGCTAGGGCTCTGCAATGTTCAACATTCTCTCTCCCACCCTCTCCGCCCCTCCCCCACACTCATGCTATCTCTCTCTCTCTCTCAAAAAAAAAAATTTTTTTAATTAAATATATCAGCCAACACAGTCACATCTGTGCAGTAGCATTAGGGTAATTCAAAGTTCAGATCACTAGAAATTCCCAGAAAGTTGGCATGACTCCCACCCCGGGGTCCCCATGGGATTAGAATAATCCTATTCCCTGAGTGCAAGGCAAAGGAAGGTTGCAGATGTCTGCTGTGAGGGATGCTAAGACTATTTACAGATTGGGGACAGATCTTCAACACTCAGAGGGGCCCCTGGCAGCAGGGTGCTTCGCAGGATGGGCAAAAGCTGTAGCTCCTCTGCATGCCTCTGACCCCCTGTGTTGGTATTTATTGGTGGATATTCCTGGCTCCGGAGGGGCAGCTCCCAGTGTGAGTCACAAAGAGATTTTTGCCTGCATCTCTGGCCGGTGCTGTTCACAGTGGAGCACCCATAAATCCTCCTACCTGCATCGATCAATAGCAGACACAACAAAACTTGAACCAGGCAAGTTTAAAGTTCAACGTGGTCGCTAAGGGAAAACACATTGTTCTCTGATTCCCTTTTTAAGAAAGAAGAGCTCAGAGATAAATACAGAAAATCATTCTCTTGCTATTTTCAAATATCTAACCTTTCACTGTATTGAACTTCAGCAATTGCCTGAGTTATGACCACTTTTAAAACCAGGTTCAAGTTAAATACTAAGTTCCCTACTTGATTTTCTTCTCCAACACCTCAAAAGAACAGTTATTTTGATTCAGATACATGTCACATCACACTTATTAGCACACTCAAAAAAAAAAAAAAGTCCCTGTGCTAATGTTGGTATAGAATGAAAATATTTGAATTTGTTCATTTCCAAAGTATTTGTAAGCCTGCTGGTATCCCTATACACTTCTAGCTAATACACTTTGACCTATCGAATTCAGAGCATGATTTTGTACAGGATCATACATACATGAAAGATCTATAGCCAATGAAATAATTTCAAAGTTAGAGACAAAAATGACTAGAATTTAGTCTCCAACCCTCATCTTGCAATGACAGAAATTGAATTCTGTACAGTGGAACTCAAAATTTACTTCCAGCACTGAGATTGTGATTTCATACTCTAACAGAAGCTATAGGTACCTTTCTTTACCTTTTTTTTTTTTTTTTTTTTTTTTTGATGCTCAACAGGATCTCATGTTTATTGAGAAGTGATTAATGGTAAAAAGAAAGGCAATGCCCTCTCCTCATTGGCTGAACAATAAACTGAAGAAACATTCACTACACGTTTGACAATATTTTTCTCTTCCAAAATGCATTTCTGTAAACAAGTTTTTACCACTGTTCTTAGCTTTGAAATCAAATTAATCCTGACTTAATCAGTATAATGTACAAGAACAGAAAATTTCTTAGGACTCCTAGTACTTTACTTTGAGTAACAAAGGGTCAGAGAAAATGAACCACCCTTAAAGACACAACCTTGGGTAACACTGTTTAAATTCTCCAAGACAAAAATTCTTCATAAAAATGTTCTTCCAGTTCGGAAGGGAAAAACCAAATTCCCACTTTCTGGGGTGGAGGTCCAAAATCTTCAAAACTCAAGTGTTCTCCAAGTGCAAATGTCAAAATGGGGAGAGGAAAAGGTTTAAAAATTAGAGAAAACTGTATGCACTTACGGACTTTAAAATCCGAAAAACATAGTAAAAAGACAAAAAAACAAAGCATTATGCTCTGAAATCACAACCAAAGCCAAAATAAAAGGGAAAATTTTCACCTAAACTACCTAGAGGGATTTTTTGTTTAGTTTTTTCTTTTTCTTTTTTTTTTTTTTTTCATTTTCCAGTTAAGTCCTATGTCTTTTGTGATATTCCTTCCTTTACTCCTTTGTCAGTTAAAGTTCCCACACCTGCCCACAGCTTCCTACAACAAGCACCTGTGCCTCTCTACCTGTTGAGAGACAGCTGAGTTGCCTGGGTAGGAGGGAGGTACTGGGGAGGGAACACCCCCAGGCCAGCTCTCAGCCAGTGACACAAATAAGTTAGATTATTAGCCAGTGTTGCGTCCCCAAATGGGACAGCTTTAAGGTGTGCATTACCCCAATCCCAAATGTGGGTAACCTGCCCGCTGCTACACCCTGTGCTGGCTTCCCTGTCCTGCCTGGCCACTCCTTGCTTACACTCAGATCTAGTCTCAGGATGTGCTTCTGGGAGTTACACCTAAGTCCCCCAGCTATGGAAGGGGAAAGCCAACATGGTTTGGTTTTACATTAAAAAGACAAATAAATATATCAGATTATGTCAGGGGAACCTAGAGGAAGGGGTAAACAGTTCTGTCTCAAATAGTGTGAGTGGTGTTCATCTGGTTCTTACAAGTGCCAAGTTTTCAGAATCTTTGTCTCAATTCACATTAGACAGTTATTATGACTTGAATAAGAACATATATCAATCAGGCTCAAAACTGAAAAAAGTGACCATACTTCCTCAAAACCCAAAAGCAGCATTTGGGATACTTTCCTTAGGAGACTAAAGCATAAGAATTCTGCAGATGTCTTATTTGGTCTAGATAAGCCTGGTGTCTCCATTGGTTCACTATGTTTCACTTTTACTTTAACCGAGACACTTTCATACCTCCATTCCCTTAAATATATATTGAAGTAACCCTAGAAATACTTGCTTGAAAACTTTGTGTTTTACTTTCTATTCTTATTAACTGCTCTCTGATAGCACTTTAGTCTCTATAACAATACATGATTTTTATTAAATAGGTTTTGTGGAGAATTTACAGGTTTTCAAGCCAAAGGCTTTTCCATCTTCCATTGTTATATTGATGGATATGTAAAGACATGAAAAGACAACTTTAAATTTGAGCCTTTGCTCCACTGGGTCTGAGGTCACTCAGAAGATGAATTTAGGATGAAAAAATGTTGTAATATGTATTTCTTCCCAAGGAAAGATATTACCTTAAAAATAGTTATTGCTGCAGCCACACTCACAGAAGAGGGGTAAAAATCTATGTTTTCTAGGACAAACCAAAACACTAAGATTGTAAGTGAGCAAGTGAATTGCCGGAGACCACTCAGTGAGCCAAAGGTATGAGTGAAAACAGGCTGCAGGACACTAATTCCAGATCATACCGTCTAAATAAAAAGTTGGTTATTGAATCTCACTGCCAGGCAGAGGTGGATTTACCCTAAAGCCAATATAGCCTTACTACATATGTATGCAATATTTCTAGAACCCTGGGTGGCCCTCTCATATGATTTCACGTGGTCATATGGTTCTGTAAAATTTGCAGAAGTACAATTCTTTTTACTGTAATTAGTTAAAATCTATTTCCTGAAGAGGACCTCCTCAAATTCTATAAGCTTCAGATTCTATAAAATCTGAAGCCTTCCTTCTGCTGGGACTACATGAACATTCCCTGTACTTCCCAGCTGAACACTTATCCTTAGAACTCAGAAACCCACCAAGTATGCTCTTCCCAGAGAGACTTTGTATTACAACATTAGCTCAGGCCTCACAGCACCTCCCCAGGTAACAACTTCACTAATCCATGGACTTCCAGAAAATATTTCACAATGACTCTAAACCTTTGTGAGAAACTTAGAAAGCTTTAGTGCATCAGTGAGCAGTTAACATCTGTGGGTTCCTACTGAGATCTAAGGTATCAATTAGTGGTAACTAGGATTCTTGATTTTTTTTTTAACCAGGATTCCTAGCAATGGGCTTTCAGAGAGAACAAGCATATGCTGATGTTTTAAATTAAAAACGTACTCTCCTGTAGAGAATGTCCACAGAGCATTCATCTTCTTTGGCCCATATAATTCTTATTACATTTTGCCCTCCAAAAGTGATTATGGCACTCATGGAAACACTGAATCCCAAAAGAAAATATTTCTTTATGAGAAACCATAACTCTTTGACTGCCATTATTTCCTGGACTTTTAATCATGTAGCTCTTTTTATTTTTGTTTTTGTGAGCCCCTGCAGCTCATTCTTCATTCTCTACCACCAAACCCCAGCCAAAATACTAGATAAAAAAGAGATGAACCCTAACATAATGGCAGGACACCATTGTGTCCTGGAAGGTGTTACCATCCTTCTAGGCTATAGGGTAAACCTAGAGAAGAGCTGGCAACTTCTCCTTCTCTCCAACTCTTGTTATTATAACTAATGTTGCCAAGTGTGCCTGAATTGGTTTCATTAACAATAATACTAGCTACCATTATTGAACTCAGACTATGTGCCAGGCACTACATTAAGCACTTGACATGCATTATCACATTTAAGCAACCTCAAAACTATAAAAGGTAGGTACTCTTTAATGTGCCATTATATACATAAGGAAACCAAAGCACAGCAAGGTTAAGTAATTTGCCCAGAATTACTTTTTGTTTGACCACCTTCCATCTCACCCAGGGACTCTCAGTCCTAGCCTTTCCCAATATAGGATTAGACATGTAACTCAGGCTGGCCAGCTAGAGAATCCTATCCTCCCGGCCACGATGGTTGATTCAGGGGTGGCATTGTATTAGTTTTCTATTGCTGCATAACAAACCACCACAAACTTAGAAGCTTAAAATAACATTCACAATTCTTGTTGGTCAGAAGCCTATACACAGCAGGGCTACATTCTCTGCTCAGAGTTTACAAAGCTAAAATCAAGGTGCTGGCCAGGCTGCATTCTCATCTTGAGCATCTTGGGGAGAAGTCCACTTCTAAATCATTCTTGTCATTGGCAGAATTCAATTCCTTGCCTTTGTAGGTCCAAGGTCCTTTTCCTTGCTGGCTATTAGCTTTGGGCCACTCTTAGATTGGAGGTGCTACCCACATTCCTTGCCACATAACCTCCTTCATTTTCAAATTGGCAACAGTATGTTGAAGGCTTCTTATACTTAAAATCTCTGATGTCATCATCTCTGAGCTCAAGACCTGGATTTAAAGTATTTGTGTGATTAGATCAGAACCACCCAGACAATGTCCCTATCTTAACATCAACTGATTTGGGGACCTTAGTTATGTCTGTAAAATACCATCCAAACAAGTGCTTTACAGAATAACTGCAAAAGGATACTGTGTATTTCAAGGGTAGGAAATTTTCAGAACCATCTTAAAATTCTACCTACCACAGACATACAGCTCAGGTCAGGCCAGTCAGAATCCTCTAAACAAGGAAGCATTCCCTCTTCTCTGGGCTCACTATATATACAACAAATGCATAGAGCTGGGAAATGGAGAGACTGTGCCTGCAAATGAAGCCAAAATAGAGGAAAGAAAAGTTAAGAGGGAGAGAGAGGTCACTGATAATATTTGAATATCTGGATACAGATACCTGCTAACTTGACTGACATCTGTTACATCCAACCAAAGAATTCTGACCAACACAGCTAAATCTTTCTCATTCCAAAGCCCTAGCTCTTTTTTTAAGATTTTATTTATTTATTCATGATAGACACAGAGAGAGACAGACAGACAGACAGACAGACACAGGCAGAGGGAGAAGCCGGCTCCATGCAGGTTGCCTGATGCGGGACTCGATCCTGGGACTCCAGTATCATGCCCTGGGCCAAAGGCAGGCGCCAAACCACTGAGCCACTCAGGGATCCCCAAAAGCCCAAGCTTTTAATGATGAAATCTTGTATTTTCCTTTTATGTTAATGATAGTTAATGCTATCAATAACAAAGATGTATTAGGGAAAGAAATAAAAGTGTAGAGTTTTTGTTTATGGTTGAGGCTAAGTTTTCATCAGCTTAAAACAAACTGTTAAAACTATAAGATGTTTTATGGAAGCCTCATGGTAATCACAAAGAAAATACCTTTAGAAGCCACACAAAAGATAAGGAAATTAAAGAACATCACTACAAAAATCAAAGTACAAAGGAAAGCATATAAAGAAAAACAAAAACAAATATAAGATGGAAAATGACAATTTTAAGTCTTTATATATTAATATTTACTTTAAACATAAATTGATTAAACTCCTCACTGAAAAGATATACAGTGGTTGAATGGATAAAATATAAGACCCAACTATATGCTGAATAAGAGACTCACTTTAGATTTAAGGACACACATAGGCTGAAAATAAAAGAATGGAAAAGGTGCTCCATACAATGTAAACAAAAGAGCAGGCATAGCTATATTTATAACAAACAAAATAGACTTTAAGTCAAAAATGGTCACAAGAAACAAAGAAGGACATTATATAATGACAAAAGGATCAATTCACCAGGAAGCTATAATAATTACATTTACACCCAACATCAGAACATTCAAATATATAAACCAAACATTAATAAAACTGAAGACGGAAACAACAATACAATAATAGTCAGAGAGAGACAATATCCCACTTTCGGCAGTGAATAAAACATCCAGAAAGAAAATCAGTAAAGAAACTGGTCTTGAACAACACTATACACCAATTGGACCTAAAGGACATATACAGAATATTCCACTCAATAGCAGTAGAATACACATTCTTCTCAAGCACACACAGACACTCTTCAGGATAGACTCCATATTAGGCCACAGAACAAAACTTAACAAATTTAAAATTGAAATTGCACCACATATCTTTTCTGACCACAAGATATGAAGCTAAAAATCAGTAACAGGAGGATAACTGGCAAATTTAGAAATATGGAAATTACACAACATTATCCTGGAAAAAGGGGTGGGGTGTCAAAGAAGAAATCAAAGGAGAAATCAAATGAAAATGAAAATTAATGAAATTTAAATTCATTTAAATGAAATTTAGTGAAAATTAAAACCCAACATATCAAAACTTATGGGATACAGCAAAAGCAGTACCAAGATGGAAGTTTACAGCAATAAATGTCTATCTTTAAAAAAGAGAAAGATTCCAAGTAAACAACCTAACTTTATACCTCAAGGAACTAGAAAAAGAAAAACAAACCAATCCCAAAGTTAGCATACAGAATAATAAAGATTAGAGCAGAAATAACAGAGACTAGAAAAACAATAGAAAAAATTAATAAAATTAAGAGCTACTTCTTTCAAAAGATAAACAAGATTAACAAACCCTAAACTAAGAAAAAAAGGCTCAAAGAAAATCAGAAATGAAAAAGGAGACAGTGTAACTAATGCCAAAGACATACAAAAGATCATAAATAACTAATAAGAATAATTATAGGCCAACAAAATGGATAATCTAGAAGTGGATAAGTTACTAGAAATATATGACTTACCAAGACTAAATCATAAAGAAATAGAAAATCTGATCAGGCCAATTACTAGTAAAGAGATGGAATCAGTAACCAAATCTTTTCAATAAAAGAAGTACAAGACCAGAGAGTACAAAGGTGAATCTACCAAATATTTAAAGCATAGTTAACACCAACATTCTCAAAGTCTTCCAAAATATTGAAGAAGAGGGAACACTTCTAAACATATTTTACAAGTCCAGCATTATCCAGATACCAAAACCACACAACGATGTCACAAGCAAAGAAAATTTCAGTGTAATATCCCTGATAAACATACATGCAAAAATCACCAAAAAAGTGCTAGTAACCCAAATTCAACAATATATTAAAAAGCTCACCACAATCAAGTGAGATTTATGCCTGGGATGCCAGGATGTTTCAACATATGCAGATGAACTAATGTGATATACTACATTAACAAAGTGAAGGATAAAAATTATATAATTACCTCAAGAGAAACAGAACATGTAACAAAATTCAAGATCTATTCATGATCAAAACTCAACAAATGGTATAGAAGGAATGTACTTCAACATAATAAAGACCATATATGACCAAGCTCAGAGCTAACATTGTATTAACAGTAAAAACCTGAAAGCTGTTCATCTATGATTAGGAAAAATACAAGGATGCCCATTCTTGCCAATTGTAGTACTTGAAGTCCTAGTCAGACCAATTAGGCAAGAAAAATAAATAAAAGTTGTCCAAAGTGGAAAGGAAGAAGTAAAGTTATCTCTGTTTGTAGATATGATCTTATTTACATGCAGAAGATCCTAAAGTTTCCAACACACACACACAAATTCTTAAAACTAAGAGACCAATTCAGTAAGGTTCCAGGACACAAAGCAACAGATAAAAACAGTTGTTTCTATACACTAACAAACTACCTGAAAAGGAAATTATCAAACAATCCTATTTACAATCACATCAAAAAACAATAAATACTTAGAAATAAGCTTAACCAAGAGAATGAAAGACTTGTACACTGAAAACAACAAAACACAGATGAAAGAAATTAAAGAAAGAAATAAATGAAAAGATATCTATGTTCATAGATTAGAATACTTAATATTGTTAAAAGGTCCATATTATCCAAAGAAATCTCATTTTTCAATGCCATCTGCCTCAAAATTCCAAAGGTACTTTTTTTAAAGTTTTTATTTAAATTCCAGTTAGTTAACATACAGTGTAATATTAGTTTCAGGTATACGATATGGTGATTCAACACTTCTATATAACATACAGTGCTCATCACAAGGGCACTCCTTGATCTCTATCACCTATTTAACCCATCCCCCCATTGACCTCCCCTCTGGCAACCATCAGTTTTCTCTTTATAGTTAAGAGTCTCATTCTTGGTTTGCCTCTCTCTCTTTTTTACCCCCCTGTCTTGTTTGTTCTGTTTCCTAAATTCTACATATGGGTGAAATCATGTATCTGTCTTTCTCTAACTGGCCAAAGTGACATCTAAAGAAAAAAATCTAAAATGTATTCTGAACCACAGAAGTCCTGAATAGCCAAAGTCATCTTGAGAAAGAATAACAAAGTTAAATGGATCAACAGGTATCATGTACCCTGATTTTCAAATATATTACAAAGCTACAGTACTTAAAACAGTGTAGTATAAAGACAGACATATAGACCAGAAGAACAGAATAGAGAACCCAGAAATAAACCCATGCATAAATGGTGTACTGATTTTTTTATAAGAGTGCCAAGAATACACAATGGAGAAAGGATAGTCTCTTCAACAAATGGTGTTGGGAAAACTGGATACCCACATGCAAAAGAACAAATTTGGATCCTTCTATTGTACCATACTTAAAAATAAACTCCAAATGGATTAAAGACTTAAACATAACACCTGAAACTATAAAACTCCTAGAAGAAAACTTAAGGGAAAACTTCTTGACATTGGTCTTAGCAATGACATTTTCATTATGACACCAAAAACACAGGCAACAAAGACAAAAACAGACAAGTGAAACTATATCAAACTAAAGGCTTCTGCACAGAAAACAAGAGAGTGAAAACGGCAGTCTACAAAGTGGGAGAAAATATTTGCAAACCATATATTTGAAAAGGTGTTAATATCTAAAATATATAAGAAATGCCTACAACCCAATAGCAAAAACACAAATAACCTGATTTTAAAATGGGCAGTAGATCTGAGCAGACATTTCTCCAAAGAAGACATACAAATGGCCAACAGATGCCCAACATACCAATCATTAGGAATTGTAAATCAAAACTACAATAAGCTATCATCTCACACTTGTTAGGATAACTGTTATCAAAGAGACAAGAAATAGCAAGTACTGGTGAGAATATGGAGAAATTAGAACCCTTGTGTACTATTGGTGGGAATGTAAAATGATGCAGCTGCTGTGGAAAATAGTATGGAGTTTCCTCCAAGATGTAATAATAGAACTACCAGATGAGCCAGCAATCCACTTTCAGGTATACTTTCAATAGATTTGAAATCAGGATCTCAAAGAGATATCTTTACTCCCATGTTAATTGAACCATTATTCACAATAGCCACAATATGGAAACAACCCAAATCTCTTGTTAACAGATGAATGAATGAAGAAAAATATGTATACATACAATGAGATGTTATTCACCTTTAAGAAGAAGGAAATCCTGCCATAGGTGACAACAAGGATGAACCCAGAGGACATTGCTAAAATTAAATACAAAATGGAGAGGAGACTTGAAAATACCCTGAGCAGACAAAAACATTGAGCAATATAAATGAAACTTAATTTAGCTTATTCTGCAAAACCAGCTGAAACTTAACTTGGGTCGATCCTTATAAAAGAAACAAGCCATCCTCCAAAAAATTATATAAGATAATCACTTTTAACCATTCTCTGATTAAAAACCATCACTTTCAGGAAGGGGCAAGATGGCGGAAGTATAGGGTCCCCAAGTCACCTGTCCCCACCAACTTACCTAGATAACTTTCAAATCATCCTGAAAACCTACAAATTCAGCCTGAGATTTAAAGGGAGAACAGCTGGAATACTACAGTGAGAAGAGTTCATGCTTCTATCAAGGTAGGAAGATGGAAATAAATAAATAAATAAATAAATAATAAATAAATAAATAAATAAGCATCCAGTGGGGGAGGGGTCCCCTCGAGGAGCCGGGCTAAGGCCCGGTGGCAAGAGCCTCCAGGATAGGAAAGCCCCGTCCCGGAGAAGAAGGAACTTTACCAATCTTCCCGGAGGGAAAGGCAAGGAGCTCCGGCAGGATCCCAGGAGGGGCGGGGAAGCCCTCAGGCTCCCAGGGGCACTAACAGAGGACCTGCGCTGGGGGGGGAAAGCTCGCCACACACCATGGCGGAGCTCCCTAAAGGCCTGGAGTGCGCACCCAGTAGGGCCTTGGGAGCAGCTCCCACAGGAGCTCAGGCAGAGGGGCTGCTCGGCCCGGGAGCAACTCAGGCCGCTCCTGCCACCCGGCGGCCCGGAGCTGTGCTGATCAGCAACCCCCGCCCCCGGAGCATCCAGGCCCCTGCGGACTGGGAGACTGAGGTAGTTACGGCAGGAGCTGACTCTAGGGCTGGAGAGCTGGCTGCCGCCACTGTTGTTACTCGTCCTGGTGTCACCTTGCGCCTGGGACTGAGCACGGCCGCCAGGGAGCAGGGGCCTCACAGGATAAACAGCTCCCACCAAACCATGCACCTGGCGGGGGGTGGGGGGGGGGGCAGCTCTCTTAGGTACACACACCTGAGATTCAGTTCAGCACAGCAGCCCCTCCCCCAGAAGATCAGCTGGAAGGACAGGGGAAGAGTAAGCTCTTGATCAAGCAGCGCTGGAAAGCTCCAGGGGAAGTTGAGGGACTTAAAGTATATAGAATGAGAGGATACCCCTCCTTGTTTTTTTTTTGTTTCCCCCTCTTTTTGCCCCCTTTCCTTCCTTTTAACAGTACAACTTCTTTTTAGCCACTCTGCACTGAGCAAAATGACTAGAAGGAAGAACTCACCACAAAAGAAAGAATCAGAAACAGTCCTCTCTCCCACAGAGTTACAGAATTTGGATTACAATTCGATGTCAGAAAGCCAATTCAAAAGCACAATGATAAAGCTACTGGTGACTCTGGAAAAAAGCATAAAGGAATCAAGAGACTTCATGACTGCAGAATTTAGATCTTATCAGGCCAAAATTAAAAATCAATTAAATGAGATGCAATCCAAACTGGAGGTCCTAACAAGGAGGGCTAATGAGGTAGAAGAAAGAGTGAGCAACATAGAAGACAAGTTGATGGCAAAGAAGGAAGCTGAGGAAAAAAAGAAAAACAATTAAAAGATCATGAGGAAAGGTTAAGGGAAATCAATGACAGCCTCAGGAAAAATCTACATTTAATTGGCGTTCCATAGGATGCCGAAAGGGACAGAGGACCAGAAAGTGTATTTGAACAAATCATAGCTGAGAACTTCCCTAACTTGGGGAGGGAAACAGGCTTTCAGATCCAGGAGATAGATCTCCCCCTAAAATCAATAAAAGCCATTCAACACCCTGACATTTAATAGTGAAACTTGCAAATTCCAAAGATAAAGAGAAGATCCTTAAAGCAGCAAGAGACAAGAAATCCCTAACCTTTATGGGGAGAAGTATTAGGTTAACAGCAGACCTCTCCACAGAGACCTGGCAGGCCAGAAAGGGTGGGCAGGATATATTCAGGGTCCTAAATGAGAAGAACATGCAGCCATGAATACTCTATCCAGAAAGGTTCTCATTCAAAATAGGAGAGATAAAGAGCTTCCAAGATAGGCAGAAACTGAAAGAATATGTGACCACCAAACCAGCTCTGCAAGAAATATTAAGGGGCACTCTATAAAAGAAAGAGGAAGTCCAAGGAAACAATACACAAAAACAGGGACCGAATAGGTATTATGATGACACTAAATTCATATCTTTCAATAGTATCTCTGAACGTGAATGGGCTGAACAATCCCATCAAAAGGCACAGGGTTTCAGACTGGATAAAAAAGCAAGACCCATCTATTTGCTGTCTACAAGAGACTCATTTTAGACCTAAGGACACCTACAGCCTGAAAATAAAAGGTTGGAGAACCATTTACCATTCAAATGGTCCTCAAAAGAAAGCAGGGGTAGCAATCCTCATATCAGATAAATTAAAGTTTATCCCAAAGACTGTAGTAAGAGATGAAGAGGGACAGTATATCATAAAAGGATCTATCCAACAAGAGGACCTAACAATCATGAATATTTATGCCCCTAATGTGGGAGCTGCCAAGTATATCAATCAATTAATAACCAAAGTTAAGACATACTTAGATAATAATACACTTATACTGAGAGACTTGAACACAGCGCTTTCTGTAATTCACAGATATTCTAAGCACAACATCTCCAAAGAAACAAGAGCGTTAAAGGATACACTGGACTAGATGGATTTCACAGATATTTACAGAACTTTACATCCAAATGCAACTGAATACACATTCTTCTCAAGTGCACATGGAACTTTCTCCAGAATAGACCACATACTGGGTCACAAATCAGGTCTTAACTGATACCAAAAGATTGGGATCATCCCCTGCATATTTTCAGACCATAATGCTTTGAAACTAGAACTAAACCACAAGAAGAAGTTTGGAAGGATTTCAAACACGTCGAGGTTAAGGACCATCCTGCTAAAAGATGAAAGGGTCAACCAGGAAATTAGAGAAGAATTAAAAAGATTCATGGAAACTAATGAGAATGATTCAAAATCTTTGGGATACAGTAAAAGCAGTTCTGAGGGGGAAATACATCACAATACAAGCATCCATCAAAAAACTGGAAAGAACTCAAATACAAAAGCTAACCTTGCACCTAAAGGAGCTGGAGAAGGAACAGCAAATAAAACCTACACCCAGCAGAGGAAGAGAATTAATAAAGATTCGAGCAGAACTCAATGAAATAGAGACCAGAAGAACTATATAGGACAGATCAACAAAACCAGGGGTCAGTTCTTTGAAAGAATAATAAGATAGATAAACCATTAGCCAGCCTTATTAAAAACAAAAGAGAAAAGACTCATTAATAAAATCTGAATGAAAAAGGAGAGATCATCACCAATACCAAGGAAATACAAACGATTTAAAAAATGTATTATGAGCAGCTATATGCCAATAAATTAGGCAATTAGAAGAAATGGACACATTTCTGGAAAACCACAAACTACCAAAACTGGAACAGGAAGAAATAGAAAACCTGAACAGGTAGATAACCAGGGAGGAAATTGAAGCAGTCATCAAAAACCTCCCAAGACACAAAAGTCCAGGGCCAAATGGCTTCCCAGGGGAATTCTATCAAATGTTTAAAGAAGAAACAATACCTATTCTACTAAAGCTGTTCCAAAAGATAGAAAGAAATGGAGTATACTTCCAAACTCGTTCTATGAGGCTAGCATCACCTTAATTCCAAAACCAGACAAAGATCCCACCAAAACGGAGAATTATAGACCAATATCCCTGATGAAAACAGATGCAAAAATTATCAACAAGATACTAGCCAATAGGATCAAACAGTACATTAAGAAGATTATTCACCATGACCAAGTGGGATTTATCCTGGGGATGCAAGGCTGGTTCAACACTCATAAAGCAATCAATGTGATAGATCATATCAACAAGAGAAAAAACAAGAACCATAGGATCCTCTCAATAAATGCAGAGAAAGCATTTGACAAAATCGACCATCCATTCCTGATCAAAACTCTTCAGAGTGTAGGGATAGAGGGAACATTCCTCAGCATCTTAAAAGCCATCTACAAAAAGCCCATCTACAAAAAGCCCACAGCGGGATCCCTGGGTGGCGCAGCGGTTTGGCGCCTGCCTTTGGCCCGGGGCACGATCCTGGAGACCCGGGATCGAATCCCATGTCGGGCTCCCGGTGCATGGAGCCTGCTTCTCCCTCTGCCTGTGTCTCTGCCTCTCTCTCTCTCTCTGTGACTATCATAAATAAATAAAAATTAAAAAAATTAAAAAAAAAAAACAAAAAAAACAAAAAGCCCACAGCATATATCATTCTCAAAGGGGAAACAATGAGAGCCTTTCCCCTAAGATCAGGAACACAACAGGGATGTCCACTCTCACCACTGCTATTCAACATACTACTAGAAGGCCTAGCCTCAGTAATCAGGTAACAAGAAGAAATACAAGGCATTCAAATTGGCAAAGAAGAAGTCAAACTCTCCCTCTTTGCAGATGATGTGATACTGTACCTAGAAAACCCAAAAGACTCCACCCCAAGATTGCTAGAACTCATACAGCAATTCGGCAGTGTGGCAGGATACAAAATCAATGCCCAGAAATCAGTGGCATTTCTATACACTAACAATGAGACTGAAGAAAGAGAAATTAAGGAGTCAATCCCATTTTCAATTGCACCCAAAAGCTTAAGATACCTAGGAATAAACCTAACCAAAGAGGTAAAGGATCTATACTCTAAAAACTATAGAACACTTCTGAAAGAAATTGAGGAAGACACAAAGAGATGGAAAAATATTCCATGCTCATGATTTGGAAGAATTAATATTGTGAAAATATCAATACTACCCAGGGCAATTTATACATTTAATGCAATCCCTATCAAAATACCATGGACTTTCTTCGGAGTTGGAACAAATCAGCTGAAGATTTGTATGGAATCAGAAAAGACCCCAAATAGCCAGGGGAATATTAAAAAAGAAAACCATAGCTGGGGGCATCACAATGCCAGATTTCAGGTTGTACTACAAAGCTGTGATCACCAAGACAGTGTGGTACTGGCGCAAAAACAGACATATAGATCAATGGAACAGAATAGAGAATCCAGAAGTGGACCCTCAACTCTATGGTCAACTAATATTCGACAAAGCACTGGAAAAAGGACAGTCTCTTCAATAAATGGTGCTGGGAAAATTGGACAACCACATGCAGAAGAATGAAACTAGACCACTCTCTTACACCATACACAAAGATAAACTCAAAATGGATGAAAGACCTAAATGTGAGACAAGAATCCATCAGAATCCTAGAGAAGAACACAGGGAACACCCTTTATGAACTTGGCCACAGCAACTTCTTGCAAGATACATCCATGAAGGCAAGAGAAACAAAAGCAAAAATGAACTATTGGGACTTCATCAAGATAAGAAGCTTCTGCACAGCAAAGGATACAGTCAACAAAACTAACAGACAACCTACAGAACGGGAGAAGATTTTTGCAAATGACCTATCAGATAAAAGGCTAGTATCCAAGATCTATAAAGATCTTATTAAACTCAGCAGCAAAGAAACAAACAATCCAATCATGAAATGAGCAAAAGACATTAACAGAAATTTCACAGAGAAATTTGTGAACACAGATTCATGGCCAACAAGCACATGAGAAAATGCTTTGCATCACTGGCCATCAGAGAAATACAAATCAAAACCACAATGAGATACCACCTCACACCAGTAAGAATGGGGAAAATTAACAAGACAGTAAAGAACAAATCTTGGCGAGGATGTGGAGAAAGAGTAACCCTCTTGCACTGTTGGTGGGAATGTGAACTGGTGCAGCCACTCTGGAAAACTGTCTGGAGGTTCCTCAAAGACTTAAAAATAGAACTGCCCTAAGACCCAGCAATTGCACTGCTGGGGACGCCAAAGATACAGATGCCATGAAAGACTGAGACACCTGCACCCCAATGTTTATAGCAGCAATGTCCACAATAGCCAAACTGTGGAAGGAGCCTCGGTGTCCATCGAAAGATGAATGGATAAAGAAGATGTGGTCTATGTATACAATGGAATATTACTCAGCCATTAGAAATGACAAATACCCACCATTTGTTTCGATGTGGATGGAACTGGAGGGTATTATGCTGAGTGAAATAAGTCAATTGGAGAAGGACAAACATTATATGGTCTCATTCATTTGGGGAATATAAAAAATAGTGAAAGGGAATAAAGGGGAAAGGAGAGAAAATGAGTGAAAATATCAGTGAGGGTGACAAAACATGAGAGACTCCTAACTCTGGGAAATGAATAGTGGAAAGGGAGGTGGGCGGGGGGGTTGGGGTGACTGGGTGATGGGCACTAAGGGGGGCACTTGGCAGGTTGAGCACTGGGTGTTACGCTATATGTCAGCAAATTGAACCCAATAAAAAAAAGGGAAAAAATCACTTTTTAATCATTTTCTGCCTTTTGAAACTCTCACTTCAATAACTAATCATTGTAAAAATTAAACAACTTCTTTATTTTCACTTTGTAAACCATCATGTAATGTCATGCCCCTTTGTTTGACATCAGTCTTGGAATTTGAAGGTTTCCACTTCAAAAACTGTTCTTATATCCACAATAAACTCTTACTGAGTACTATTTATTGATTCAGTGGTTTTAATTTTGCTATTTCTGGATTTTGACATTTTCCTAAGTGAAACAAGCCAATCAAGGAAGACATATATTGCATGATTCCACTTATAGAGGGTATCTCAAGTAGTCAAAATAATAGCAGAGAATAGATTGGTACTGGAGGCTGGGAGCTGGGAGATGAGGGAAAGGTTCTTCAATGGCATAAAGTTTCAGCTTTGCAAGGTTAATAAGTTCTAGAGATATCCTGTAAAACAATGCCAACAGTTAACAATACTGTATTGTGTACTTAAAAATGTGTTAAAAGGGTCAAGCCCATTTTTTTAATTACACAGATGCACACAAAAAGTTTTCCTACCACAAGAAAAATAAACAAAGGGACAGAAGGAAATTTTTGGAGGTGATGGATATGTCTATTACCTTGATTCTGTAATGGTTTCATAGGTGTGTGAAAATGTCTAAACTCCAAATTATATTCATTAAATGTGCCATTTTTAATATCAATTATACCTCAATAAAGATGTTTTTTAAAAAACTGCTTATGGAGTATTTTCCCCACTGATTTCCATAATAAATCCTGAGGTGCATCTAAGAATATATATGCAGTAGAAAAGGGTGACAGTGACAGAGCTTAAAGAAGGCTTATTCTTCTTGAGCAGTGCCCTACCTTCAGAGATTTTTATTTCATTGCTCTGTGGTGTAGCCTAAACATCAAGATTTTTTTTAAACTCCCAGGTGATTTCAAAGTGCAGCCATGGTTGAAATCATCTGATGCACAACAGTGCTTCTCCAACATGAATAAACATACATATCCCCTGGAGATCTTGTTAAAATGCAGATTCTGATTCAAGAGGTCTAAGGTGGAGCCCGAGTATACATTTCTAAAATGCTTCAGGGCATGCTAGAGATGCTGATCTGTGCCTTGCTCTTGGACCAACAAGCCTATAGTATGTAGCAATATGTAAGGGTAGCATTAATTGAATGAGAAAAACCAAAAGGATATTTGAATACAAGAAAAGTGGCACCTACAGAAAAACATATATAGTGCTTCTTCAGCTTCGGCTACTGTGGAATCACCTTGCAGGGAAATCCATGAGTGGGACTCCATCTTCCTTGTCTGTTTCCATAAACTCATCAAGTAACCAGAACATCATGGATTTGTTATAGGGATCTAAACCAATCATTGTTAAGATGGGGAAATGACAGCTTCTCTTTATGAGTAGAGACAATCTGGAGTAGGAAAGATGCATTCATCTTCTTTCTGTATTGCACCAGTCTGTGACAAGCTGTAAACAACAGGGGAACTCATTTGGCATATTTTCCCTGCAGCCATTTGTCAGGTGTCATAATTCTATGAAAAAAAAAAAGCCCTTGGGAAATTATAATAAATATATTCCTTACTATTGAATTTCTATTTATGCTGATATCTCTTAAGAGTCTTAGCTTTTATCTGCATGGCAACATCATTTTAATATTAACATCATTAAACTTTACGGGGAATTGTTATTTGATACACAAACACAAAGTATTTTTAGTAAAATAAAACAAGTACAGTATTTCAGAATTCCAATTCCCCATAAAAATGGGCACCTAGAAATAACCTGAAAAGACATTTACAACACTATTACACAATTACAATTACAACACTATTAAAGTTTTTTACAGCTATTTTTCTATATCATAGAAATAGGAGTGCTTGTTTTCATTTCCATACTAGCAAATAGAAGATGCATAAATGAAAGGACTTAAATGTGACCTCAGGGTTTTTTTTTTCTAGACCAGTGGTTCCCAAACTTTTTTTGTCCCAGGACTCCTTTTCATCCTTAAAAATTATTGAGGATACAAATTGCTTTCATTTATGTTAGTTCTACGGATATTTACTCATTTAGAAATTAAAACTGAGAAAAAATTGTATATTTAGTTCACTTAAAAATAACAATAGTATATGCATTACATTTCATTATAAATAATGTATCTTTAGGAAAAGTAAGTAAATTTTCCAACACAAAAAATATTTAGCAAAAAGAATATTTTTTTTTACATTTAAAAAATATCTTTTGAGTCTGTCTTCCTAGAAGAGAAATGGATTCTCCTATCTGTGGCAGCATTCAACTTATTGCGATAGAAAGAATATCCAGCATCTCAAGATCTATAATCTGGAAAGGAAGAGTATTTTAATATTCAGACAGTTGTGGATATCCTTCTTTGATACTACACCAAAACTCAACAAGTGGTTGTTTCTAAAAGGTTAACTGCAATAGGCATCAGAAACCATATCAATAAAGTTTTATGCTGTGTTACATTAAAATCTACTTGTCTAGCTTATTCTTTGAATGGATCTTTTACCCACGTATGACCTTTGAGATTTAGAGCATGTTGGTCCACTGAATTATGGAGATCTTCCAAATGTTGACATTTCATTATACAATATCAAAAAAAAATAATCCATTAATATTACTACCAATCTGATGAAAAAGGTTTTTACATATCAGAAAGCTATCAAGATCATGGGAGCTGATACAAAATTCAATTTTCTCTTAGAAGCTCAAACTTTATCATTAAGAACAAATGTTGTTAGTTGTTTTTCTTGTAGTTATAGGACCAAGTTATACATTTTTTTGAAAGATGTCAGCTAAATATTCATGTCTCAATGCCAATAGTTTGTTAGTCATTCTTTAAGTGAAAAGGAAATTTCCTGGTATTCTAGGTAAAACATTTTATCTATAACTCAAACTAATCTACAAATACTATTCCTCAAGATAATCAGCCTACTTCACAGGCAGTAGAAATATTTTGTACATAATTCCAATTAATCCACCCAGATTATTAAAAATAGTGTGCTCAACAGTCAAGATTTAATAATTTTAATATTTTTACTGCTCCATTGAGGACATTACTAAGTAAAACTAACTTTGGTTTGTCTGTTTAATTTTTTTTTTATTTGGGTATAGGTAACACACAATGTTACACTAGTTTCAGCCATAACAATTTAGGGATTTGACAAGTTTATACATAATGCTTTGTTCACCACAAGTTTAGCTACCATCTAAACTATCACTATTACAATATCATTGGCTGTATTCCTTGTGCTGTGCTTTTTATTCCTGTGACTTATTCTTTTCATAACTGGAAGTCTGTATCTCCCTCTCCATTTCATCCATTTTGCCCAATCCCCAACCTCCTCCTCTCCAGTTATCATCAATTTATTCTCTGTATTTACAGGTCTGATTCTGCTTTTTGTTTATTTTTTCATTTTTTTAAATTCCACTTATGAGTGGAATCATATGGTTTGTTTTTCTCAGCCTGCCACATTTCACTTAGCATAATACATAATACTGAAAGTCCTAGCCAGAGCAATCAGACAAGAAAAAAAAAAGAAAGAGAGGCATCCATATTGGTAAAGAAGCTAAACTGTCACTATATGCAGATGACATGTTACTATAGACAGAAAATCCTAAACGCCACCAAAAAGTAGTAGAAGTGATGAGTGAATTCGGTAAAATGGCAGGATATAAAATTAATACCCAGAAATCAGTAGCATTTCTACACACTAATAATGAAGTAGCAGAAAGAGTAATTTTTTAAAAACACCATCACTTACAACTGTACCAAAAAGAATAAAATATCTAGGAATAAACTGAACTATAAAGGTGAAAGACTTGTACTCCAAAAACTATAAATCACTGATGAAAGAATTTGAAGATGGCAGAAACAAATGGAAAGATATTTCATGCTCATGGATTAGAATAACTAATAGTGTTAACATGTCCATATAAAAAGACCTACAGATTCAGTGCAACCTCTATCAAAATGCCAATAGTATTTTAGCCATAACTAGAACAAATAATCCTAAAAACCACAGAAGATCCTGAATAGTCAAAGCAATCCTGAGAACAAGAACAAAGCTGGAGATATCACAATCCCAGATTTCAAGATATACTACAAAGCTGTACTAATCAAAACAGTATGGTACCTGTACAAAAATAGACATAGAGATTAATAGGACAAAGAGACCAGAAATAAACGCATGATTACATAGTCAGTTAATCTATGACAAAGGAGGTGAAAACATGCAATGGGGAAGACAGTCTCTTCAACAAATGGTGCTTGGAAAACTGGATAGCTACATGTGAAAGAATGAAACTAGGCCACTTTCAAACATCAGACACAAAAATAAACTCAAAATGGATTAAAGACCTAAATGTAAGACCTAAAACTATAAAAATCCTAGAATAGAACAGGGCAGTAAAATTACTGACACCAGCTGTGGCAACATTTTTCTAAATATGTCCCATTTGGGAAGGGAAATAAAAGCAAAAATAAACTATGGAGACTACATCAAACTAAAAAGCTTTTTCACAGCAAATGAAAGCATCAACCATCAAAACAAAAAGACATCCTACCAAACAGGAGAAAATATTTGAAAATGATATATTTAAAGAAAAGTAAATATCCAAGATATATAAAGAACTTCTACAACTCAATACCAAAACAAACAAATAATCCTATTAGAGAATGGGCAGAAGACTTGAATAGACATTTTTCCAAAGAAGACATCCATATGGTCAAGAGACACATGAAAAGATGCTCAACATCACTCATCATCAAGGAAATGCAAATCAAAACTACAGTGAGATGTCATGGGGTTTTTTATTTGTTAGATTGGGTTGTTTTGTTTTGTTTTTTACTAAAACCATGGCAATGAAGAATGATTACTAGTACACTTTGGGCCACTACCTTGATTTGTGCTAAGGCACAATGTGTACCCAGCAAGTGTACCCATCATGGATTTTTTGCTGTCATTACTTGACCACAGGAAGTATTTATTTCTTTAAACTAAAACTGTTTTCTGGAAAAGTTTTCCATGGAACACATTTGGAAAAAGTTGTATTAAATACTTCTTTAGTCCTTTCCTACTTCTAGAGTTTATGGTTACATCTACCTCCCATATTATCCTTCAAATTGACATATATTAGAAGTTAAGAAATTTTACCAATGAAATTTTACCAATTTTCATTACGCTTCAGTGTTCTTTCCTATAATTTACTAATCAAGTTTTGACTTCTAGGGATCCCTGGGTGGCGCAGCGGTTTAGCGCCTGCCTTTGGCCCAGGGCGCGATCCTGGAGACCCGGAATCGAGTCCCACATCGGGTTCCCGGTGCATGGAGCTTGCTTCTCCCTCTGCCTGTGTCTCTGCCTCTCTCTCTCTGTGACTATCATAAATAAATAAATTAATTAATTAATAAATTAATTAATTAATTAATTTAAAAGTTTTGACTTCTATCTGTAGTACCTAACACAGTGCCTGGAACAGAGTATGTGTTCTAAAAATGAATGCTTCTTCATACTTTAGCATTTTTAAAAGATGATTTGAGGAATCTTACAAAACACATACAATATGGCAAATGTATTTTAAAAATCTGATCAGAGATGCCCCAGTGGCTCAGCGGTTGAGCGTTTGCCTTGGGCTCAGGGCATGATCCCAGGATCTGGGATGAGTCCTGTATCAGGCTCCCTATGGGGACCCATAGGACCCATTGCTTCTCTCTCTGCCTATGTCTCTCTCTCTCTCTTTTTCTGTCTCTCATGAATAAATAAATAAGTCTTTTAAAAAATAATGTAAAAATTTTGATCAAAGGGGTACCTGGGTGGCTCAGTGTCTGACTCTGGGTTTCAGTTTAGGTCATAATCTCAGAGTACTGGGATTAAGCCCTGTATCAGGCTCCATGGTCAGCAGGGAGTCTGCCTGAAGATTTCTCCCCCTCTTCTTTTGTCCCTCCCTCCCACTCATGCTTGTGCTCTCACTCTCAAATAAATAAATCTTAAAAAAATAAATAAAAATCTGATCAAAGAAAAAAGTGCAGGCTGAACAATTATTAGAAGTGGGTTGAAAATTTGACTCAGAAGTTTCTGATGGTCAAAGAAACATGAAATCTCATTCAGTTAGAAAAGCCACATTATGAACTTAGGTTTCATAAGAATTCAGCAGAAGGAAATTCAGGGTCACAAAAAGTGACCCCATCCATATTTGGAGGTGGGTTGAGACAGATTAATAAATACCAGATGTAGATTTAATTTTGGGCTAGTAAAATATTACTTCTCTATAATTTTATTATTTCATTCATAATTTTAATCAAATCTACTCTTTAAAAAAATAAAATCTACTCGAATTATAGCTGTGAGGAGTCAAGTTGTTCAAGAAGTATCCAGGGTATCATCGGACTCATTTATTGAGCAAATTAAAAATCTCCTCACCATGAAAACTCCAGAATCACAACAGCAGCACATGCCAATCATTCTAGAAGGATTAGGGCTTATAAAGAACCTAAATGTATTTATTAAACTATTTATGTATTCAGAAAATATATATTGGGTATCTTCTATGTGTAAAATCACTGTGTATTAGGTATTACCTAGATAAGATCTTCATATTTCCTGGGAATCAGATATCCAGATTATACAATTCATACAGATAATTTTTCCCTAAAAACATAAATAATAATACTTAAGAAGTAGTTAAAAGCAATCAACTTTGCATTCATTAGGGCTTATCATCCTTGACCATTGTATGCAGGACTTAGATTAGAGCTTATATTATGTAGATATGCCTATTTAGGTCTGGAACTACACAGCACAATATAAGTGACAGCTTACAGAAAATATAAATGGATTGGAACTGGATTTTGGGGACAGATGAATTATATGTGGTGGGAGAGGGGAGGAAGACTATATGCTAGAGCAAGAAAGTTATTACTATTGCAACATTTATTGGAACTTTTTAAACTTTTTCTCCCATTTTTCCTAAATGTAAAAATTTCATTACACCAGGTAATTATTCTCATGTCTTGGAAATTCAGATTTACTCTACCTAATCATAATGACTTTATTCAAGCTGTTCTCCACCAAAATATAGATTAGATAAATGATAGATATAGATAGATAGATAGATAGATAGATAGATAGATAGATAGATAGATATAGATATCTTTTCCATTCCTTTACCTCCACTCAAAATTCTATCTGTTCTCCAAGATACAGTTCAAATTTCATGTTATACATGAAACATTCTCCAACATTCTACATCGCCTTGTATTCTCACACCACTCAATTCTTGGAGCACATATAATACATACATTATTGATTTAGAAAATTATTCATGAGCTTTTGCTCTTAACTTTTTGGTCATTTATGATGTCAGATTTCTCTGCCTACCTGATGTGTACCTCAAAATGCTAAATTTTAGCTTCTCAGTCCCTGACATAATACTAAATATCTACAGGATAGGTGCCCAATAAATATGTGTAGAATTTAATGAAATTTCACTGATCTGTGAAAAAGAAGACACAACCATCTAGCAATGACGAAGAGACTTTTTTTTTGTTTTGGTTTTGGTTTGGGTTTGGGTATCTCAGGAACTCATAGAAGAACATTATTATTATCCTTGCTTACTGAGCTCTTTCCAGCTTATAGATTGAAAGGTAAATAAATCAAGATGTGCCATATTGTTACAGCATGTTTGGTAGGTTATGTTTAAATGGATCTTAATATTTTTAAGATGTTTAGTCATTTCTTTTATAACTAAAAGAATAATAATGTATATGTAGTACCAGAAAACCAGTTATTTTACTAAGTCAATGAAGGAGCCATTTCATGTCATGAAAATCAGCACAACATCTTGCTCACACAGGCAAGTGTCCAGATGGATTAAGTTTGGCCCTGGGAAATTTAGGTACACATCACCAGAGTGACTAGAATTATCATGCTTCAACTGTGCCAGACTATTAATTCTTCTTAATTTGGCATTTTTATTAGTTCTATTCTAAGTCTTTCTTAAATTTTTATCTTAGAAGATAAAAGGGAAGAAAACTCTTTAAAGAACAAAAGCATAGGCTTCATTTGGTATCCCATATGTCAATGGTCCTTTAGGACAATATATTTCAGCCAGCTTTTTGAAACAACCATCATCCAAAAGATTAACTTGGGTTAGACATTAGATAAATAATAGACCTGAAGATCCGAGAATGACATTTTCTCAAGCTTGAAACAATTAGAGCAACAGGAAATGAATACCCCCTTTATAATTACCTAGAGAATAATTGATCTAATTAAATCCTTCATATTAAGCACTCACATTGCCTTTTTATGGTGAAAGCCTAAATTCTAATGGTTTCTTCATGCATCATTGACATAGGACCAAACCAAAACCTAGGAGAACTGCTGAATTTTACAAATCTCCAACTCTGTTAATTAACTGACCAAGGAGGTTTTACATAAAGAATACTTAAGAATGTGTCTTACTTCTCCTAAGTAGCATTTCAAAGGCTGGAAGTAATTACATGTCTCAAGGATCCACCCAGAAGGCTTCAGGAATTACATTTCTTATCATAAATGGGCCTCCAAAATACACTGATGACAGAAGAATTGTAACATGGTATTTTGTGATTTGTATCAAACAGTCTATTTGAACAGAGTTTTGAATTTAGACAGAATTGCTGAAGTTCTCTAACAGTTATTAGGAATCCCACTACCACTTATGTATGATATATTACAGACACTGAGCATATCCCCATAACTGCAAAGCAGTGAAGTTGAATAACTCGCAGCAGCTCATACAAAAAGTAGAAGAGAAAGGATACAAATGTAAATCTGTTTAATTTTAAAGTCCATGCTCAGAAATACTCTGTTATACAGTTCAACCTTTTATTTAAAAATTATTTTTAAATAATTTATGAAGAGGATTCGAGGTAGCTCCTAGTAAAGAAATAAATATAATTCAGATAGTAAAACAATAGTATAAGAGATGTAAACAAGGAAGGGAGATCATTATACCAAAGGTCCCAATTAAAATACAATTTCTTAGACAACCCTCAGAGGAAAAAGGAAACATACATTATATATTTTTCTCTCTCTGATAAAAGGAAACAGAGTAGTAATGTGGGAGTTACCAGGTTCCCTGCCACTAAGTTTTTAGGAAATGTCATTGTGTCCAAGGTTAGAGATGGGTCATTGAACACAATTTCTTCCATGCACAGATCTGTAAAAGATGTACAAATATTCCTTGTGTGACTACTACTAAGATCAGTCTTCAAAAAATGTTGAGAATATAATGTTAAATCACCATCCTATGAAAGAAATTTTATGATACATAACTTTTTAGTGATCTAGTATAAGTATAAATCTTGGAGTATACAGAAGTGATTGTTTAAAATGTCCCTTAAATGGAACTTTCACACTAACTTTGAAATATTAACTGTTATAAGAATTGTCATCCTGCCATAAACAAATGGAAAGCCATACAAAATATGGGAAATGACTCTTTTCATCCAGTGGACATCAAACAGTGTAGAGTTATGATCTCATGCAAAAGAAGTGAGCCCTACAATTACCCCAACTTACTGGCTGAAGGGTGTAGTATAAAGAGAGGAATCCAACTAGAGCCCAGTCATGCTAATTGTACTGGAAGTCCTAGCCAGTGCTGTAAGTTGAAAAACATAAAAAAGAAAATGGCATATAAAGATTGGAAAGGAATAAATTCAATTGTCTTTATTCACAGATGACATGTTTACCCATGTATAAAATCCTAAGGAATCTACTAGAAAGTTACTGAAGTTAACCAGTAAATTCAGCAAATTCACAGTTTACAAAGTCAGTATTTAAAAAAAAAAAACTATTTCTATAACTTACAATGAACAGTTGGTATTGAAATTTTAAAATATAATTACAGTAGCACCAAAAATCATGAAACATTTAGAGATAAATTTATCAAAATATGATCAAGCTCATACACTAAAAACTACAAAATGTTTCTGAGAGAAACTGAAGAAGGCCCAAGTACATGGAAAGAGATACAGTGTTCATGGACTAAAAGACTTAATGTATCAGTTTTGCCCAAATTGATCTCTAGATTCAATGTAATTCTAATAAAAATCTGATCAGTTCTCTTATTTTAGTAGAAGCTGACAAGTCAATTCTTAAATTTACATGAAAAGGCAAAGCATCTAGAACCATTGAACAATTTTGAAAAAGAAGAGAATTTTGGAGGACTTATAGTAACTTACAGCAATTTTGCAAGACTTCCTCTAAAGCTAGTTATGAAGATGATGTGATATTGATATAAGGAAGGCACAGAGATCAATGGAACTGATTACAAATACCAGAAATAGGTCCATATGTATATGGTCATTTGACTTTTTTTTTTAAGATTTTATTTATTCATGAGAGACACACAGAGAGAGGCAGAGACATAGGCAGAGGTAGAAGCAGTCTCCCTGAGAGAAGCCTGATGAAGGACTCAATCCCATGACCCCAGGATCATGACTTGAGCCAAAGGCAGATGCTCAACCACTGAGCTACCCAGGCACCACTGGTCAATTGACTTTTTTCTGTGTGGGTATAAAGGTAATTCTGCAAAGGAAGTATAATCATCTCAACAAATAGTGCTGAAATAATTCAATATCAATATGGAAAAAAATGAATCTCAAACTCTACCTCATGGTATGTATAAAAATCAACTTGAAATAGACTATAGATCAAAATATTAAAGCTAGAACTAAACAACTTTCACAAGAAAACATAGGAGTAAAATTTTATGAGGTTTCAGTTGGTCAAGATTTTTTAGGTAGGACACAAAAAGAATGAATTAGAAAAGAAACAATTGATTAACTTCCTTTAGCAACTTTGTAGAACAACTCTGCTAGTAATGAAATCCTTTAGTTTATATTTATCTTAGAATATCTTAATTTCTCCTTTACTACTGAAGGGTAATTTTGCCAGAATTTTTGGTTGACAATTTTTTTTCTTTTAGTACTTTTTAAAATCACATCTTGGCCTTTCAGCTAAGATCAAATAAAGTACTTTTAATATGTCATCTATTATCTTCTGGCTTCCACGATTTCTGATGAACAATGAACTGTTAATGTTATAGAGGATCCTCTGTATGTGATGAGTCACTGCTGTCTTGTTGTTTTAAAAATTCTTTTTTTGTCATTTTACAATTTTATTATAATATATGGGTATCTTTGAGTTTATCCTTCTTGGCATTTGTTTAGCTTCTTGGATGTGTAGATTTATATCTTTAATCAAATTTAGGAACTTTTCAACCACTATTTCTTCAAATATTTTTTTTGTCCCATTTTTTTCTTGCTTTTCCTTTTAGGACTCCCATGATGAATAACCTGATACAGGTGCTGTCATTTCTTCATTCTTTTTTTCTTTCTGTTCCTCAGAAAGGACAATTTCATTTGCCTTAGCTTCATGTTCACTACTTTTTTTCTCTGTCTACCCAAATTTACTGTTGAGCCCCAGTAGTGAATTTTTCATTTAAGCCATGATACTTTTCAACCAAACAATTTCTATACAGTTCCTTTATAAAAATTCTCTCTGTATTGACATCCCCTATTTGTTCCTACATTGTTCTTCTGGCCTCTTTTAATACTTTGTTCATTGTTTTCTTTAGCTCACTGAACACATTTACTAGAGTTAATTTAACTTCTTTGATTAGTACTTCCAAAGTACAGGCCTCATCAGAGTTAGTTTCTGTCAAATTCTTTATTTCCTGTGAAAGAGCCTTATTTTCCTGTTTCTTTGTATGCTTTGTCATTTTTGTTGTTGTTGAAAACCAGACATTTTGAGTATTGTAATGTATTATATAAGGTGGTTAATTCTGGAAATCAGATTCACCCTCTCCTCAGGATTGTTTTTTTGACATATTGAGGGCTTTAGTTGTCCATTTATATAGTGACAGTTCCCAACTATTTTATCAAAGTCTATAGTCCTTATGTGTGTGAAGCTTTTTTTCCATTATCTCTGTAGTCAGCCTGTGACCTAAGACAAATTTCCTTAAATGTGTGGATTACAATTTGTTAAGGGTGTGTATATCTCTTTAAATCTTCCAATGGCCACTACAGGGAAAACCAGTGCAGCTCAAGGGGACTGAAACAAAAGCAATTGCCTATTCCAGTCCCTAAGGGAACTGCCAGACTAATTAAAATGCACAACCCAAACTTTTTGGAGGATAAGTTCCTTAGTATCCATTTGGCAATAGCCAGCTACTCTAGGAATGTAGGCCACTAACCCCAACAGCCATGGAGGTTCTGAGGAATGAGGATGGTAGCTTGGTTCACACATGTCACTCTCTTACAAAGTTCAGCAGCCTCTCCCTTAAACACGTGCTCACTTGGTTACTCTAAGTGTTTGATCAGGTCTTAGAGTTCAAATAGTTTATTCTGATCTTATTGTCTAGCTTAATGGTTGTTTCCATAGAGGGACTGACCTCTGGATTTTCCTACTTTACTCTTTTCAATGACATCACTATCTAAGTTTTAATTGTGAAAAATGTTTAGGTGTCCCTTTAATTGAGATAAAATACTATGTTACAAATTTAACATATAACTTGATAACCTTTAATTAAACCTAAAATACTCATAGAATTGGCTTTTTCTGTCATTATCATAAAAGAAACCAGATATGCAAGGCAGATGAATGATATAAACATTATTGGCTAATAGGCAAATATAATACTCTCTTACCAAGCATAAAACTCTCCTCTTACGATGGATCAGGTTAAACTTCAGCAATGATGGAAATATACAGGAAAACTGTCATAGTACAGTTTCTGTAGCATTAATAAACTGTTATCAGCTTCTCTTGTCTGAATTTAAATGGGCTGGGGTTATGACTTCTTAGCTCTTGACACCTTGGAGTTTGCTCAGTGTGTTTCTTAGCCTCTGTGTATCTATCATCATCTCTTTCATCTCCCTAACCAAATACACACACATTTCCTTTTGCATGTAAAACCTAAGTAACTTGGAAAATTGACCTGATTTTAATTTCTCTTCCTTGGTGCTCTTTTTTGTCATGGAATCTAAATAAGAATCTTTCATATTATATTATATAATATATATATATATATTATATATAATTAAAAATTATTTATCCTAACATTTGTATAGTCTTACCTTGATTATAAGCCTTCTGTCCGGGAGTTAAATCAAGGCGTTTAGCTATGACTGTGTTAGAGAAATGTTGGAAAAGAAAACATGAATTACAAAAACATATTTTTTGTAATTCATTCATTTATTCAACAAATATTCATTCAGTATCTTCATATCAGGAGCTGTTCTTATGCACTGGGGATACAATTGTAGGCAAATAAAAGGGTTTTTTGCTTTCATAGAACATATTCAGTGGGCAAAATCATGATGATTTTAACAAAATCATCAATGCTATGAATATACCAGAAAAAAAAAAAGAAAGGGGCCCTATAGAAAAAAAATGTTAATCTAAGAGAATACATAACAAATGAAGATTTAAAATTCAGGAAAACCTTCCCTAAAGAAGGGACCATTGATCTAAGATCATAAGCATGATACAGTGTTAATTCCATAAAGAGGATGAGGTCCAAAGGAGGGCCAAAGAGAACTTTCAGAGATAGATTTGCCTGTGCAAAAGCCCTGTAATAGAAAGCAGGAAGGCAGGATTGGGAACTTGAAAGAAGACCCTGTGGCTTTAGGGAAGATAGCAAGAGGAAGAGAGTGAAGTGAGTTGGAAGAAGGACCAATCTATGAATGATACCATAGGATCATAAGGATTTCATTCTTTATTAAGAACAATGTGAGGAAGAGGAAGACATAGACATGGCTAACAAGCACATGAGAAAATGCTCCGCATCACTTGCCATCAGGGAAATACAAATCAAAACCACAATAAGATACCACCTCACACCAGTGAGAATGTGAAAATTAACAAGACAGGAAACCACAAATGTTGGAGAGGATGTGGAGAAAAGGGAACCCTCTTGCACTGTTGGTGGGAATGTGAACTGGAGCAGCCACTCTGGAAAACTGTCTGGAGGTTCCTCAAAGACTTAAAAATAGATCTTCCCTACGACCCAGCAATTGCACTGCTGGGGATTTACCCCAAAGATACAGATGCAGGGAAACGCCAGGACACCTGCACCCCGATGTTTATAGCAGCAATGTCCACAATAGCCAAACTGTGGAAGGAGCCTCAGTGTCCATAGAAAGATGAATGGATAAAGAAGATGTGGTTTATGTATACAATGGAATATTACTCAGCCATTAAAAATGACAAATACCCACCATTTGTTTTGACATGGATGGCACTGGAGGGTATTATGCTGAGTGAAATAAGTCAATCGGAGAAGGACAAACATTATATGGTCTCATTCATCTGAGGAACATAAAAAATAGTGAAAGGGAATAAAGGGGAAAGGAGAAAAATGCATGGGAAATATCAGAAAGGGAGAGAGAACGTGAGAGACTCCTAACTCTGGGAAATGAACTAGGGGTGGTGGAAGGGGAGGTGGGCAGGGGGGTTGGGGTGACTAACGGGCACTGAGGGGGCACTTGATGGGATGAACACTGGGTGTTATTCTATATGTTGGCAAATTGAACACCAATAAAAAATAAATTTATATAAAAAAAAGAACAATGTGAGGCTAGTGGAAGATTTTAAGGAAGAATGAGTTGACATCCTAGAGAATAGCTGGCAATAGGCCACTTGAGAGGTGATATTCTAGTAGTCCAAACAAGTGTGGATAGTGTTGGATTAGAGTAATAGTGGTAGAAAGGGTGAGAACAGAAACATTTTGAGAGAGATTCAATATGATACAATTGATAGGACTTGGTAATATAGTTGACATAGAAAGTGAAGGAAAAGTCCAAATCCAGGATAACTTATGTTTTCTGCCTTAAACAAATAGACTGATGAGAGAATCATGAGATAAGAAATACTAAAAAATGACCAGGAGAGTATATGGCAAGATCTAAAGATCTAAATTGGATAAGCTGAATTTAAGGTATGTATGAGATACCCAAGAAAAGTCAGTGGGCAGTGGATATTAAGACCTGTACTTAAAGGGGAGGTCTTACCCGAAGATGTCATCTGGGCATCCACAGTAATTGAACTATAGCTCTAGCTGAGATTCCTTAGGGAAAGAATAGCAGTACAAGAAAAAATGGGGTATGGAGAGCAAGTCCAGCACTCCACTTTGACGGAGATGATTATGAATAAAGGACACAGAAGAGTTGGCTAGAAAATATAAGATAGAAATAGGGGATGCCTGGGTGGCTCAGCAGTTGAGCATCTGCCTTCAGCTCAGGCTGTGATCCCAGAGACCCAGGATCGAGTCCTGCATTGGGCTCCCTGCATGGAGCCTGTTTCTCCCTCTGCCTGGGTCTCTGAGTCTCTCATGAATAAATAAATAAAATCTTTTTTAAAAAGTTCTAAATAGAAGTATATAAGAGAATATTAGGAGAACTAAGAAAATAAATTATTTTAAAAGGAGGGTGTGGTCATCAGTGTCAGGTCACTGATTGAATTCCAAGATTACCCATTGAATTTGGCAACTCAGAGGATGTTCGTGATCTTCACAGAAGGCACAAAAGTGCCTTCTTTTTGTGCCTATTTTGGTGGACTGTTGAGGACGTAAATTAGACTGTAATAGTTTTCAAAGGAGTGAAGAATGAACAATGTCGGTAGGTAAGTCTTCAAGAAATTGAGCTGTGAATGGGGAGAGAAGAAATGGGTTAGAAACCTACATGGATATCTGAGGTTCAAGAATTTATTTTACTTAGGAGAAACTTCAACAAGTATAAATGTGCATAGAAACGATCCATATTCATGGTGAACGTGAATACATTGATTCAGATGCCAAAATTATCAACAAATGAAAGAGACACAGGGGCTTCTGGATGACATGAACCAAGAGAAGGATAGAGTGATGGAGGGGAATGGCATGGGTTTCAAAGAAAAAGACTTTGAAAGTGAGTAAGGGAGTACAAGTTGAATACTGATTCCATCTCGAACTACATGGTATGGAATGTGAGTGGTAAAAGAATAAATAGCATCACTTTGAATAGCTACAAGAAATGCCTTGTCCTCAGGGAAGAGGTTAGGATATAAGAGCTACTGTCTATTAGACTGTGAGATCCAGGATCTCGCATGGTGAGAACCTTAAGATCAAGGATTATGTCTATATTGACAAGATAGTTTAGAGTTATGCCTCTCAACCTTTAGTGTAACATCGGAGTCACCTAGGAGGTTTGTTAAGACACGGACACCTGTGTCTTATCTAATTTTAAAAATCTTGGGTAAGCCCAAAGATGAGCATTCCTAATAAGTTCCTATATCTGTTGATGATGCCAGTCTGCATACTACACTTTAAAAACCACTGAGATAATCTATGTTGTGATAAGAAACAAACCCTAAAATCCCAACAGGTTAATAAAGCAAAAGTTTGTTTTCACTTATTCAAAACCTAACCTGATTGGGTAGCTCTCTAGAGCATTCTTTTCTAAGCAGAAATCCAGAATCCAGGTTGTTTCTACTTGGAGTAATGCCATCTGGAACCTGTGGCCTCCAAAGTCATATAGCAAGGGAAAAGAGACTGAGACAGTCATGTAGTATGTATTCAGGGGTCAGATCTGGAGGTGGTTTGCATCCTCTCTACTCAGATCTCATTGGTCAGAGCTTAGTCACATAGTCTAAAAATAATAGTAAGAGGGTCAGGGAAATGTAAAGGAAAGCATGTGTATTTCGTGAGCATTTTTTTAAAATTTTTATTTATTTATGATAGTCACACAGAGAGAGAGAGAGAGAGAGAGGCAGAGACACAGGCAGAGGGAGAAGCAGGCTCCATGCACCGGGAGCCCGACGTGGGACTCCATCCCGGGTCTCCAGGATCGCGCCCTGGGCCAAAGGCAGGCGCTAAACCGCTGCGCCACCCAGGGATCCCTCGTGAGCATTAACAGCCTCTGTCAGAGCATCTTTTGTGTCTAACCTCAACAAAGGGAACAATGCCAGTCAAAATAAGGAGCTCAATATATATTGGCTAGCTCAATAAATTGAATAGAATTTAATAGCTATTGACTGAAATCTGGGTTTTAGTTTTCCTTTAGCAAGGCAAAGCATCCCTTGCAACTAGCTGCTGTTATTCACATATATCCTTCAACACACACACACACACACACACACACACACACACATACATCGCTGCCTTCTCTGAGTGACCTTCTCTGACCTTGCGAGATTCAACTTTACATTGTTACCCTTGGGACATCCATAGATTGAATTGATATGAGCATGCTGAAATGGAAAAGAAAATTATACTGATGAAAAAACAAGACTGTATCATGTTCACTCCTGTCTGCCAGGAATTCAGAGATTTGAGGTAAAGTATTTAGTTCAACATAGGGCCTCATTTTTGAGAAGGCTGTGCCCTTGGGATGTTCCACTTCCCGTATTACCTTCAAGGCCTTTATTGTATTCGAGGTCTGGTGATGGCTGAGTGACAGGAATGCTGACAGTTCTATTAGCTGTAGAAGCAGGACAGGTCAATCAAGACTTCTCACATCTCTAGGTAACAAGTGGAGTTTCCGAAGGCAACCCAGATTCCAGCAGGATGAGCTGCAGAGCCTTGTTACAAGATGAAAAGGGCTCTTGAGGGCTGCTGTTACCTCTAAAATCCTTGGCCACCACTTAAAATGGAAAGCATTAGTCCTGCTTCAAACTTGCTTCCTGCCCGCCTTTGGTAGCACCTAGTAAAAGAGTACAGAAATACAAACAGAGGGAGAGAGCGATTTTCTGGACTCTGAGGTGTCAGGAGAACATGCTTCCTCTTTGACCACTCACGGTCTCTCAGTAAGGAAAAGAGCCTGTGATGGGTACTTGAGAGAAGCATATCTTTTGGTTTTAACCTATGAAGATAAAAGAGGTCTTGTTTTAATAATTTATATCTTATTCTTCTCTCCCTTTGAGGCACAAGTTTCATGATGCTAAAGAACTTTACTTTGTTTAATAAACACATTCATTCAGGGGAAAATGAGAAAATCTTATGAAAACTGTCATGAGGGAAATTCCAATGAGTAGTAAAGAATGTATTATTCAGTGTCTCCATATAATTGGTGTAATGGGGTGTTTCCACTTAAAAAGTAGTTAGATTGGCATCTTATTGGATTTGTATTTTTTATAGCATTTCATAGATATAAAATAAATTAGAACATGGAGTATCCAGCTGCTCTTTGAATCTTTACACAGTACAAATCTTATTTATTTTCAAGTTCTCATGATAGTGACCAAAGGAACAAGTCAGATTTTTTTTTAAAGATTTTATTTATTTATTCATGAGAGACACACAGAGAGAGGCAGAGACATAGGCAGAAGGAGAAGCAGACTCCATGCAGGAAGCCCGATGTGGGACTCGATCCCAGGACTCTGGGATCACGCCCTGAGCCACCCAGAGATGCTCAACTGCTGAGCCACCCAGGCATCTCACAAGTCATATTTTTAAATCCTGACTGTCATGAGATGACTTAAAAAAGAAAGCTGAGATACTTTTAGCAACTGTCACTGAGTTCACTTTTCAGGTAAAAAAAAACATACACTAAGGTTTGTACAAATGTGACCTGCATTCAGACCCCTACACATCTCAGGAAATGATTGGCTGAATGATATCAGATTTGTAAAATGTCAGGTGGTCCAAAAGCTACTCTGCAGGGAGGAGTTGTTGTTTCAGGAAGGAAAGTCTTGGTTTTTTTACATTCTGCTATAGAGGTCTGGGAACCAGAGCTGTCCAAAGCCTCCAGCAACACATAACACTCCACAGGTCAGTGTTTATTAGGGTGCTATTGCCATTTAAAAAGACAAAAATGGCATCACTCTGCAATAAATTTTGCACTCAATCGATACATATTTGTTTGGACCTATTATGACCAGTGAAAATAATTCTATATATTTCTACACAATTTTTATTAAGTACATAGAAAACTAAAATCATGAACCTAGGATCAGGGTTCATGTGTTAAAATGTGGACAGTGAGCACAATTCAAAGAGGTAAGTATATGTTAAACTACATTGTAACTTGTTCAGGGACTGTGTGATATAATGAAAAGGAGTTTTATGAAATTTTTCAAAGATATTTATTTATTTATTTATTTATTTATTTATTTATTTATGAGAGAGAGCATGCACAAGTTGGGGGAGGATACAGAGAGAGAGTGAGAGAGAATCTCAAGCAGACTGGCACCAAGCAGGGAGCTGGACATGGGGCTCCATCCCACAACCCTGAGATCATGACCTGAGCCAAAATCAAGAGTCAGATGTTCAACTGACTGAGCCACTGAGGCGTCCTAGTTTTTATTAATTTTTTAATTTGCAAAACAGGTTTTTCCATTTCAAACTTATTTTCAATCTGTGGGATTATAGGAAAGTTACTTAAGGTTCAGTGAGCCTCAATTTCCCACCCATAAAAGAGACATAATATTTTTGCCTTGTAGAGTTGCCATGATAATTAAATGAGGGCTACATGAAAGCCAAGTTTGTAGTAAATGCTCAATGAATGGTAGCCGTAACCGAACTATAATTGTTATTATTCAGCATTCTATGAATAGGTGATTGTACAAAATATTGTTTATCAAAAGGAATTTGATTTCTAAATAAAAAGTGTCACGGATTGAATGTTTGTGCTTCCCCAAAATTCATGTTAAAACTTAATCTCCAGTGAGGTGGTAATTTGGAAAATATAGATCATAGGAGTGAAGTCCTAATGAATAGGACTAGTGCACATGTATATCAAGCCCTCTTATATGTAAATGAGATGCCAGAGAACTCCCTCACCCCTTCCATCATATGAAGGCACAGTGAAAGATAGCATCCATGAATGAAGAAATGGGTCTTCACTGCACATGGACTCTGCCAATTCTTTGAACCTGGCCTTTTCAGCCTCCAGAACCATGATAAATAAATTGTTTATGAGCCAGCCTACGGGACTATGCTATAGCAGCCTAAATAGATATAGACAAAAAGCTTTCTTTGAAAAAAAATTTTAAAAAGATCTTACTGCACAATCATATTTTTGTATAACTACTAACATGAAATAAATATACATTAGCTTGTAAATGCCCGTTAACCTAAGGAGTTGGTTTATATTTCAAAATAAATGAGGATGAAAAATAAGAGGAAATGAATTCTGACTTCCTATTTGATTATCCTCTCTCTTGTAAATTTGGATTTTTAAAATGTCCATTGACATTTATATTAAATTGTTTATTTGTCACAGAGTATATTTTGAACATTCTTTAGACTTGTCCCTAGACAATTTAAAAGAACTGGGCTAATAGTGGTTATCAACTACATCATACACGTTGAAGTTTATCAAACACCTTACGAGAGAAAGATGATTCCTGAGTCAAAGCCCAAAGAAGTGCAAAAGCGGGAAGTTATTTAAAAATCTGTTCATTTTAATTAGTTCCTATAACATCATTTATCATAAACTGTGAGAGACTTGTTCATAAATATTAGAATTTGAAAGTCACATTTATAGATGATATACGTGCTAGGCCTTCTCTACCTGTCCAATTGTCTAGAAAGAGGTCGTTTTTCACATGGACTAGACACACATTTTTATGGTTCTAAAAAAATTCATTTCTCGGAGGTTGTGGTCACAGTTCCCAAAAGAAAAACTTCAAAGGATATATATTCTAAAGAAATTAGTATGTCTTTTTACCAATATGAAGCTCCTGGTTTCATTTTCCACACTGTTTGACAGATTTAAATGTCGGAAATCAGTAACAAAGCTTAAAATTCCATGCCATCTCTGAAAAGAGTGTAAATTAAAAGGCTGTCAAGCTATTTAGTTTAAAAAAATGAAGGCAGACTTCCTGGCAGTCACATTTTTCCACCACTGATGATTCTGACCATATCCAGAGAGGATATGAACTAACAAACCCGGAATAGGCAAAAAGGAAGGACAAAAGGAAGTGAGAAGCAAAATGAAGGAAAGAAAAATAGAAAAAGAACAGTTTTTAAACAAAGAATAGAAATAATCAAGCTATTTTTCCAATTGCAAGTACAAAGAGAATACATAGAGAATTCAAGAAAATTGAAAATAATTCCTCAGTAAGATAAAGTAAACCAACTAAAAGAAGCACCCCTTCAGAATCGAGAGGGTTTTTTGTTTTTGTTTTGTTTTGTTTTAAAGATTTTATTTATTCATGAGAGACACAGAGAGAGAGAGAGAGAGAGGTAGAGGGAGAAGCAGGCTCCCTGCAGGATGCCCAATGCAGGACTCAATCCTGGGACTCCAGTCATGCCCTGGGACAAAGGCAGGCGCTAAAACACTGAGCCACCCAGGCATCCCAAGAGTTTTTAACTTATATGCAATTGTGCTTGTGTGGAAAGAGGTACCTTAGGCCAGTGTTTTCAAATTGCATTCTACGTACAGATTACCGTTCATATTATAGTTTTAGGAGTGACTATACAAGCCCGCCAGACATTTGGCTTTCCTATCAGATCCAAGCAGTGGACTCTGATGGGTGACATCTCTGATAAATTGATTTGAGGGATGAAAGCAGGATTTCAGACTAATTAGATTTCTTATCTAATTTGTCCTGGTTGAAATAAATGAGATTCATTTCTTTCACAGAAATAAATTCTAGAACTAGGGGTCATCTATGCTAATTTCTATACAGATATATGATCATGTTCTTTATACACATTAATATATCTGCATATTCTCCTATAAAATACTAAAATAAATCACACAAAAGATTAGTGTTAATCTGTTTAGATCACAAGTGGTTATAGAAGACAAGGAGGAATAGAAAATGGTATTTAATCGACACAATAGGATACTATTGAAACAGATAGATTTAGACATACTGTGGTAAAAAATATATCTAAATACCATTTCTCACTTAAAAAGGCCCCTCCTTAAAATGGTTAATTTCAAGGCTGGAACAAGGAAAACATAAGATGAGCCTAGAACATCTTGTGCCAGAAAATGCTCACAGAATGAACGAGACATTCCCAAAGAATCAAGAAATCAAAATCATCTTGAAGGTGCTCCCACTGGGCAAATTTGAGACAATTAGATCATCAGAATAAATACAATACAAATGACCAACACACATTTGAAGTTGTGTGTGTGTCCATTTACACACGGATCTTTTTCCAATAATATAGTATGGTAATACAAATGTATTTTCTCTTCCCTATGATTTTCTTAATAACATTTTATTTTCTCTAGCTTACTTTATTTTAAGAAGACAGATAAAACATATACAAAATAGTGTTAACTGACTATTTGTTATTAGTGAGGCTTCTAGTTAACAGTAGGCTATTAGTAGCTCAGTTTTGGGGGAGTCAAAAGTTGTATATGGATTTTTGACTGCATGGGGCTTGGCATCTCTAACCTCTCTGTTGTTCAAGAATCAGTTGTATATCCATAATTTTGTGGAAGAACTGTGATAGAGTGATCAGTTAAAAAAAACTTCCATCAGGAGGTATATTATATTATTATAGCTGTTGAAGCAAGAATGAAATTGAAATCTAGCTTAAATTGGAAACTAGAACAATGTACAATTTAGGGGCTATTAATGACAATGTTATTCTTGTATTTTTTAAATAGGTGATGATGTGTCTCAAATACTGTAACATTTTGATTCCATACTAGAGGTTAATCCATACATTTAGAACTAATGTAAACAGGGGCGCCTGGGTGGCTCAGTCACTTAAGCATCTGCCTTTGGCTCAGGTCATGATCCCAGGGTCCTGAGATGGAGCCCTGCATTGGACTCCCAGTGCTGTGGGAAGTCGGCTTCTTCCTTGCCCTCTGCCCCTGCTTGCTTGCTGGCACTCTCAAATAAATAAAATCCTGAGCCTGGGTCGATAGTTGGTTAAGCACCTGACTCTTGATCTCAGGGTTGTAAATGGACCCTGTGTTGGGCTTTGTGCTGGATGTGGAGTCTACTTAAGATTCTCTGCCTCCCTGTTCGCCTCACTACCCTTTTCTCCCTCCCTCTCTAAAATAAAGACATAAATAAAGTTTTCAAAAGAATGTATAACTATCTGAAAGAGTGCATAACTTCCAGTTTGATTTTAAAATAAAATTGTTTACATTAGTTTTATTTTTTTAAAAAATGCACTCTTTCAGATAGCATAACTTCCAGTTTGATTTTAAAATAAAATTGTTTACAGGGCAGCCCCGGTGGCTCAGTGGTTTAGCGCAGCCTTCAGCCTGGGCATGATCCTGGAGACCCAGGATTAAGTCCCACATCAGGCTCCCTGCATGGAGCCTGCTCCTCCCTCAGCCTGTGTCTCTGCCTCTCTCTCTCTCTCTGTGTCTCTCATGAATAAATAAATAAGATATTTTAAAAAAATAAATAAAATTGTTTACATTAGTTTTACTTTTTTATTTTTAAAAGATTTTATTTATATAGTCCCAATAGTTTATTTTTGCTTTCACTTCCCTTGCCAAAGGAGACATATCTAGAAAAAATGGGATTACCATCTATGTTTTCTTCAAGCAGTTTTATGGTTTCACATCTCACATCTAGATCTTTAGTCTATTTTGAGTTTATTTTTGTGGATGGTGTAAGAAAGTGGTCGAGTTTCATTCTTTTGCATGTAGTTGTCAAGTTTTTCCAACATAATTTGTTGAAGAGACTTTTTCCCATTGCATATTCTTACCTCTTTTGTTATGAATTAATTGACCATTTAATTGTGGGTTTATTTCTAGGCTCTCTATTTTGTTCCATTGATCTATGTGTCTATTTTTGTGCCACTACAATACTGTTTTGATTACTACAGCTTTGTAGTGTATCTTGAGATTAGGATTGTGATATTCCAAGTTTTTCTTCTTTTTCAAGGTTGCTTTGGCTATTTAGGGACTTCTGTGGTCCCATATAAATTTCAGGATTATTTGCTCTAGTTATGTAAAATTGTTGATGGTACTTCTATAAGATTGCATTAAATCTGTAGATTGTTTCAGGTAATATGGACATATTAACAATATTGTTTTTTCCAATCCATGAAGATGGAGTATCTTTCCACTTATTTGTGTCATTTTCAATTCTTTTATCAACATTTTATAGTTTTCAGAGTACAGATCTTTTACTTCCTTGATTAAGTTTATTCCTAGGTATTTTATTCTTTTTGGCATGATCATAAGTGGGATTGTTTTCTTCAATTCTCTTTATGTTATTCCATTATTAGTGTGTAGAAATGCAACAGAGTTCTGCATATTCATTTTGCATCCTGTGACTTTACTGAATTTATTTATCACTGCTAGTAGTTTTTTGGTGGAGTCTTTAGGATTTTTAATATATAATATCACATCTTCTGCAAATAGTAAAAGTTTTACTTCTTCCTTACCAATATGGATGCCTTTTTTTCTTGTCTGTTTGCTATGGCTAGGACTTCCAGTACTCTGCTGAATAAAAGTGGTGAGAGTGGATATCCTTGTCTTGTTCCAGATCTTAGAGGAAGAACTCTCAGTGTTTCACCATTGAGTTTGATGTTACCCGTAGGAGTTTTTCATATATGGCCTTTATTTGGTTGAAATATGTTCCCTCTAAACCTAGTTTGTTGAGAATTTTTATCATGAATGGATGTTGTACTTTGCCAAATGTTTTTTTCTTGGAAATGATGGTATGGTTTTTATCATTTCTCTTGATGTGATGATTTGTGACCTTGATTACTTTGCAAACCACCCTTTCATCCCAGGAATATATCCCACATGATCATGGTGAATAATTTTTTAATGTATTATTGGATTTGGTTTGCCAACATTTTGTTGAAGAATTTTGCTTCTATATTCATCAAAGATATTGCTTGCAGTTTCCCTTTTTCTGTATTTCTTTCTCTGGTTTTGGTATCAAGGTAAGGCTAGTCTCATAGAATGAATTTGGAAGGTTTTCTTTCTCTTTTATTTTTTGGGATAGGTATTAACTCTTCTTTAAATGTTTGGTAGAACTCACCTGTGAAGCCATCTGGTCCTGAACTTTCATTTGTTGAAAGTTTTTTGATTACTGATTCAGTTTCATTGTTAGTAACTGGTCTGTTAAATTTCTTTTTACTTCTTCCTGATTCAGTTGTAGGGAGTAATATGTTTCTAGGACTTTATCCATTTCTTTTGGGTTGTCCAATGTGATGGCATATAATTTTTCATAATATTCTCTCCTAATCCTTTGTGTTTCTGTGGTGTTGGTTGTATTCCTCTTCTCTTGTTTCTGATTTTATTTATTTGAGTCTTCTCTCTGTCTCCCTCTCTTTTAATGACTGGCTGTTTTTTGTTGATCTTTTCAAAGAACCAGCTTCTGATTTCATTGATCTGTTCTATTAGTTTCTCTGGTCTCTTTTTCATTTATTTCTGCTCAATTTTTATTATTTCTTGCCCTCTTCTGACTTTGGATATACCCAGATATTTTAAATAGAGCCTTGTCGCTTGCACATTTTGGTCATTCCATCTTCTATTTCTTTAACTATATGATAACATGTCATTTTATGTTCCACATCTTATGGAACTATATTTTTTTATTCCTATGTTCACAGTCTTTTAGGGTCTATGTCTGTTGTAGGTTACCTATTCTAACTCTCACCAATGTCATTTATTTAATTCATGTGCATGTTTGGTAATCTTTGATTGCGGGCTTATGTTTGATTCACCTTAATCAAGGGAAAACCTGAGAGCCTAAAATAAGAACACTTTTAGCAAGGAAGAAGCCATGAACCAGGATAAGCCACCAACCAATGACCACTTCAGCCACGCACAAGGTTCCTACTCTTAATCTGGAACACTAATAGTTAGCAATTTCTCAGCCCCACCTTGTCACCAGGCCAGGACAGTTTCATGGCCACAGTGACAATCTGGTTTCTGACTTTGAAGAAATCCCTCCTTTCATATGTGTTTGTTGTTTGCTGACTCCTCACAACTTTTCCTTCTCCCCCCCTTTGGGCTTTTTTGAGATTTGCCTTAATTCTTCAAACCCAATACCAAAAATTAGGTCTCATGAAGTTTTCAGATTTTTCTGCAATAAGAAGACCCTTCCCTCAAAACACACACACATAAATATTCCATTCATTATATTCCAAGAGCTATAAGCTATGAAAATAATTTCTACCAACAAGTCTCCCTCACAATTAGCTGCGTATGACCCTCAACCCAATATATAGTTATTTCTCTAGGTCCTGAACATAATGCTTGAGTTTATTTCAGTAGCTGGAAAAATACTCACATTAGATTTCCAACTCATAGAGTAAGAGCTATAGAAAAACAGGTTCATGTGCAGCCCTGTGTATCTCTTTTTGTACAGATTAGTAAGTCAAGAGCAATACTACACCCGTAGGAGAACAACAGAGATTATTGCTACCAATGAGAAGGGGAAATGCAGGGTAAATCCAACATGCCCAATTTAATTCTCCAGTTTAGGGGATCCCTGGGTGGCACAGCGGTTTGGCGCCTGCCTTTGGCCCAGGGTGTGATCCTGGAAACCCAGGATCGAATCCCATGTCGGGCTCCTGGTGCATGGAGCCTGCTTCTCCCTCTGCCTATGTCTCTGCCTCTCTCTCTCTCTGTGTGTGACTATCATAAAAAAAAAAAGACTTGGTTTAAAAAAATAATAATAATAATTCTCCAGTTTAGTTAATGTAAAATATAATTGATTCTCACAAAGTAATAATGAATTTTCATAACTTGAGTTAGTTGATGATGCCAACAAAAGCTGCTACAAATAGCTTTGCCCTTTGATCCCCATGACACCAATTCAATGATATGGCAAATTTTATATCTTGGGAAGGTTAAGATGAAGCATTACACCTGTGGCAAATCTCAGTAGAAGAGTCATAGCAAAGGCTCCGAAGAATACAGTGGTAAGCACATGCTCTTTGATGTGTAATTTATTCTTTTGGGAAACAACAGCTTGCTTGCCACTGAGTCCTGTTAACCACGGGACATTTGGTAATCAGAAACCTCAGTTGACCATAATAATTTTGGAGTTTTCAGATCTATCTAGCCCTAAAACTAACTGTAAGCAATGGACTCAACAATCAAGGAGAAGTTGATATATTAGATATCAACTTTAGGAAGGTCCTCAAGGCAAAAATTGAAAAGAAACATTGTCCACACATAGTAGGGTTATATCTCTCATGATGTCATGAGACAGCTCACTTCATGGGCTCACACTGCTTCATGAAAAGTTCCCTATGACTGAATGATGTGGAAGAGAACTCTGTGGCTGACAACAGAGAGAGGTAGATCACCATAATACTAGAGCCTACTTAAGGGTTTCCCTGAAGAGAAGTAAAGTGAAGAAGAGAAATCTTCCCAGAAGGCAGAATTTAAGTACATTTTTTGTCCATATTACTCAATAGAATGTCCTGATTGGTTAGACTGAATGTGTTTTCAAGCTCTGAGAAGCCTGAACCCTTCAATATAGTAGAATACCTAACTGGACCAGGAAGCCATCTTGTGGCAGATTGATAATGCTGAATCCTGCTACATCCCCTGGAACAAACATTTGTCCTGGATTTGGATATTCCTTCCATGTTGGACAGTCTTTTCAAGCAACACCAACCATAAATTTACTGCATGGTTTGTCATCTTCATGGAATGCCTCACTCTAGTCCTTCTGGTAAGAAAGTCCTTCTACTATAAAAAGAAAGAAATGCAATAAAAATTTACTGGTCATATCTGTTTCCCCATTACCCAGATGTAGTTGGAATTGCCTATTAAATATTCATTTACTGTGTCAAACTAATGCATAACATTTGGCTAGTGTGAAATGCTATCCTACAAGATACGATAAATGCTCTGAAAAGGATTCAATTTATGACTAGAAGACATGAGTACCAGCAACAAGAAGTGAGTGGGGTTGGCACCTGTTGTAATTATACCCACTGACTCTTTACAAAATATTTTCTCCCAATCTCCATGACTTTTTATTCTGCTGACTTAGAGTTTTCAATATCCAATGAGGAATCATCAAAAGATTTAACAATAATTTGACTACATTGGAGGTGGCAACTACCATCTGTCCATTTGGTCCTCTTGGGGACAATAAATGAAAGCAAAAAAAAAATGTGGTATTTGGTCCTGGCTCCTTAGGGGAAATTGACTGGAGCAAAATGGGAGCATAAAGAAGTCTGGCTAGAAGCTAGTTGATTCCAAGATGGTTCTATTAATCCAAGAGGTAAAGATTAAGAAGGGTCCTTCAATCTGTCCAGGCAGAGTGGACATTAAGAGCTCAGATTCCTCAGGAATGAAGGTTTAAATGAGAAACCAAACAACCTGAGGTGTTTGCTAAAGGCAATATCAAGGCTCATGACAGTTGCATACTTTTTTCTTGCTGTGTTACACATATATTCATATACCTACACAAATGCCCTTCTCTTTCCTTTTCTCTCAGATAGGTAATTTTGTTGTGTTATATTTGTATTGCATGATTGAGATGATAATCTGACTGAGATCCTAAACAAACTTTAATTTCCCCATTGGAGAATTTCTGATCATCCAAAAGATTGCACATTAGCATTTTTTTTAAATTTAAGTACAAGATTTGATTTTTATTTTTGTGTACATAACACAATACATAAGATAAAGTATATACTTGAATAAATGTTTATTGAATAGGTATATGGAAAGGAAGGATTAATGAATAGGTAGATGGATGAATAGAAGGCTAGATGAATGGATGATTCTGTGGTAATAGCAAATAAGAAATGTATGTGATTTTTTTCTTTTAAGGAGAATTCTAAACTCTGTTTCTTCCTTTTGGAGTTTGTATTGGGCATATATGTTAGAATATTATTATTTATGCCTATCTCTAGTTCATATTATCCATAATTTTATCTGAGTCACATTACAAATAGTTTTCTTCAGATCTACCTTCCAATTCACTATTTTACTATCAGCTCTAATATTCTAATATAATTGAATTTTTATTTAAATGGTTAGTTAAATTTCTAGAGATTTTATTTGTCTCTTTGATACTATCCATGTCATGTTCTTTTATACTTCTCCTTTTAATCATTTTAATACACCTTTTTAAAATCAAATAGATAAATGTAACATCTGAATTTCTTCAGGTTATGATCCTACTGTTTACTGTTTTTGCTGATTCTGGTTCAGGGTGAATGATTCCTTAAATATTTTTAAATTTTAGATTGTGAACTCATCTTCAGCATATCTATTTCTGTGGGAAACTTCTGTGGTCAAGTCAGGGTATTCAATTTTCACAAGTCACCATGGTTTCACTGACCTGTAACTCCTTTTCATGGTGATTCTCGGCTTGTGGATTTATGAACCATCAGAAGAGTATATATTTGAATCAAAAACCCATGAGATGACAATCCCATGATTATGAAATTGTCCAGGGGAATTTTGTTCCCTAGCAGCAAGGCTTAGTTTTAAAGCATCTATGTGGCCTTTTTGTGTGGGTGATATTTATTTTCTAGTCACTCTTATGGAACATGTGGCCCTTCAAGAGTCTTTAAACAGAGACCATCTTTATGCAGAGGTCTTAGTTCTAACTCCTGCTTCTCACAGGCCCCAAGGCTTGTCATCCATCCCTCCATGCTGTTATAATCTAAATATAATCTAAACATAATTTAAATCTGTAGGGTTATCATGACTCTTGGCACCCATGTTCCTATACACACACACACACACACACACACACAGCAATAACAGTAGCTGCTACAGTGTCAGATATGGCTTTTTATGCACTTGCTCTCTAAAGATTATGTTTTGTGAACTCATCTATGCATTTAAATGGGAGGTTCAAAAATATTCATTCAAAATTTCTAGGTGTTTTGTCATGGGAAAACTTGCAGCTTACTTAGCATAAAATATTGTCTGGCAACAGAGTCTCAAGTAGTAAGAAACTGGAAAGGTCTCTGAGATGATGAATCTTAGGGGAGGATTTAATTTGCTGAGAAAGGTAAAGAGAAACATGAATGCAAGGAAGGAGAAAAAAGGCGCCCCAGGCTGGAGAGTAGCACTTGTAAAGAACCCATAACAGGAAAAGGTAGCAGTTGGCTTCCATGACTGAAGGGAAAATTGCTGACCCAGGCCAGAAAGACTATTAAATAAAAGACCACAGAAGGGGTGGAATGTGCTGGTATTTGTGTTTCCTGGGAAGTGATTGGAATTTTATATCAAAGATCTATGAGATCACTATAAAAAGAAGTAAACAGTACATGTGGCTTTAAGAATCAGCCTATCTTCCCAGTTACATGGGGAAAGAGACATAAGAAAAAATCCTGACAGCTTTTAAGTGAAAGCTCATTTGACCAAAGGAGATATAACAGAGCTAGCAGGCAATTGTCGAAGTCCAAAAGGAGACTGAACCCTCTGATACAATTTGACATTGAACAAGTGTTGACAGATTAGCATCCACAAGCATTTCTGACAAGATATAGTTCCCTCAGGCTGTGGACAAACCTAGAAGTGGGCACCTGACAGCCTGCAATACACATACCACTGTATATCACCTTGACCGCATTTTATGATTACAAATCAGTTTTCTTTGACGTGCCCCATTTTTCACTGCAGCATCTTCGTCTCAGTGCCTTTATCAGTTATAACTTCATCAGAGCATTTGAGTGCACCATTTACAAAATTGCTTTTTTGCTGAAAGTGAGCGAGTACAAAGCAGTGCAATTCTGCAGAACAAAAGAGAAGAAAGAAGTACTACCTAGAGACTCTAGCACAGATGGCCTTCATTTTTCTAACAAAACACTCCTGTGAGGTGTTTTGCCAATAAATATCTTTATGTTTTACAGAAAGGTGAAATTACCATTGAGTTGATCATGCATTCAGGTTTTCTCCATAGGTGAATTAGAGAAGAAAGTCAAAGGCCTGAAATGTAATGCATGCATGGTGAAGTGTTCAAGTATGCACATTATCCACATGCAAGCTTCTCTCTCAAGTCTGCTAGCTCATGTCATCATCACTTATTCCTATTCCAAATGAGAAATCAGCTCTCTTTACAGGCAGATCTATTTTATGCCCTTCCCTGTCTGTGTTCCCAGCCTTCCTTAATAGACTTCAAGGCCTACAGTAGAGAACTGGCAAATCCTTTAATTTCTAGAAACTATCTGCGCTGTCAGCTCAGTTTTGGCTTTCTCTTCTATTGACAAAATTTGCTTGTATTTATTCTCTCATTCCATGCATTCATGTAATGCGAATCATTACATGAATCATTACTGCAAGATCAGCTCCAATGGATTCATTCACAATTAGGACCCATAAACAATCTATAACACATGAATAAATAACCTGATAAATATTATTTTATTATTTATGAAAACAGCATCATATCCTTAAAGTCACAGATTTCTCCCAGTATCAATCATGGCAAACAGAGACTGGCATTTGCAATGTAGCTTCTGCTATGCCTCAAAGGCCAGATCCCTGGAACCAGATTAGCTTCTTTGTGTTCTAATCCAAACTGTGCCATGAAGCCACTAGGCCAGAGCAGATAATTTACCTTCTTTCTGCATTAGTTTTTCAATCAGCAGAGTGAGAGCAGGCTACTATTTGCAACTGGGCTAACAGAGTTCAATAAATGTCATTGAGCCATGACTATAAATGTTCTTGAAGTATGCCACAGAACTACCAGGTGTTATTGTCCTAACGGCTAATTACTTCAAAGTGTAAATATTTAGTTTAAAAGTTGAATTGAGGCCATTTTTATATTCCAGGGCCACTTCATATAACAAATTATCCTAGCCTAACACAAAATAAACACCTGTCACACTTGGGTAGCTACCAAATCCTATAAACATGAGACACATCATTTATTTAGCACAACCCCCTCCCCCGCCTTCCCCCCCTCCGGCCCCCAGCACATGCGCGCGCGCGCACACACACACACACACACACACACACACACACACACAACCCAAAAACCTAGCAAATAACAACAAAAACAACCAAAAAAATACCTCCAGCTGCCCTCATGGAAAGTTACTGTCTGGAAGAGTGTTAACTCCCAAGAGTCTTTGAATGGGTGGGTGGCTAACCCTTTCCTGAATCTGTTTTTGCATCCAGTCCAGTGAACTGGAAACAACTAATGATTATCAGATTTCTACAGCCCTGCAGCGACCAGAAACAGCAAGGTGCCCATCTCTGCCCAGGGCGAAGGGGATCATCAACTGATTCTCAAATGATACCACTGTAGTCTGTATTTGTCCTTTTCTCCTTTTCCTTCCTTTTTTGGGCAGTTTCAGAAGATTGATCCATGAAAGCCCCAGTGTTTTGTGCCCCTGAAAGGAGAGCCCTGTTAAACTCAATGTGTGAATGAATCTTTCCTTCACCCATCCTCATTTTTCACTAGCAAATACTACAAGTTGAGCAGGATGGTTGTTAAGTCAACCCTTCTCTGGCTTGAACAAGTGTGGGGGTCTGAATAAGTTATGACTTATTCCATATTCAAATTTCTTTCTCCTTTTCTTCTCCATCTCTCATCACTTACATATTTGATGTTAACATTTTTACAGCAGAGTCCACAGTAATGTTTCATGAGTGGCCTTGCTTAACGGCACTGCCCCCATCACTTACATTTCTTCCCCAGCAACTCTCTCATCACAGATGTTGCCTGGGGCTGGGTAGGGTTGGGGACAGGATCAACAGCTCTCATACACCTATATACCTGGTGATCTGGCAATATGGCCTTTGTGTTTTCAGTTAATGTTTGAAGAACAATTTCTGTAAAAATGTAGAAAATTTATTTTAGGTAAACTAGTACCCATCAGCTCAGAAAATATCATTATAAAGAATTTTGCTCTATTATCTTGGGCCATTGCATCATTCTTCTAGAATTCAGCCAAAGGTTTGTGTTAGTATCCTCAGAGGTTTTGTGACAATGACAGGGTCTGGTGCACTTATGGACTGTTCTGTTTCAGCTGGACCCCATCAACCCATATAACATCAGAAGTACATTTATAATGCCCATCCCTGGCCCAGACTGTGGCCCAAAGTTTTCAGCCATAAGGCCATTTCCACCCACTCCAGGGGCAGCACCTGGCCATATTCCATATCCCTGGTATCCTCTCCTCAGGAGCAAGTAAAAAACTGCCCTGCCTTGTCCACATCACACGAGGAGACAGAATTTCTCACAGGAACTCAACTCAGACCCTTCTTCCTGTCTGCATGGATTTAGATCAAATGGACTTCTTTGGTCAAGTCCACTAGGCCTTGATACATTAATGATCATTAAAAGAATCAGAACATTCCTTGTCTTAAAAAGTCTCACATTTAAATGTGTCTTCTTGCAGAATTCTATTTCAGATTTCAGGAGCTAATTTCAAAAGTTCTTGCTTTCCTTTTCTGCTTTTCTTTTTCATCTTGTTCTCCCTGATTCCAGCCCCACCCCAATTTGAAACTCAATTTATCCTATATCCCTCCTTCCCCTTTGTGTTCCTATTAGAACAATCTTCAACCTCACCAAGGCAAAGAATGATCTCCAGAATAGAGTAGGAGAAATGCAAAAGAGAAAGTATATATATAGCTTAACAAATTATCCCCCTCACAAGTACTCATCCTATCTGTGACTCAGTTTAGCTGCCTGACATCTACAGCTCACTGCTTTGTTTCCCTCAGATCTTCCTCTCTTTTTAAACCTTTTTTAAAGTAGGCTCCAGGCCCAGTGTGGAGCCCAATCTGGGGCTTGAACTCACAACCCTAAGATCAAGAGCCAGTCACTCAACCAGCTGAGCCACCCAGCCTCCCCTTCCTCAGCCCTCTTAACAAGTTGAGCCATATCTTGAAACCCTTCCTGGCACCATCTTCATTTCCCCTCTTTCTCTTTTTAAATCACTTTGCTCTTTTTTCTGCCCCTCACATACTCTGGGGATGGAAACTTCAACATTGCCTGAACTTTTTCTTCTCATCTCCATGACTTTATCCAAACTTTTCACTTCTCCTTTAATTTTTGACCATTTGACTTCCATTTCATCACCTCTGCCTCTCCCATGCCCATCTCTAGAAATGCTTCTGCAGCTGAGAATATACATTTTAAGTTTTAAAGTCTTCTGATTTAGTTCTTCCTCCAAGTGCTTCTGGAACACAGTGGGGATATTTCATGTCGTGATCGAGGGAGTCTTAGAAGTTATATAGTGAGCATCCATTCTTAATCTAAGTCCCAAAGGAAGAAAAATTCCTTAGCAAGAAGAAACCCCAACCATTAAAACTGAGGACCCAGGACTGGAGAAAGTACCCAGCTAAAGAATATTCAGGGTTAGAGAGGGGTCTACAGCAGGGTCTAACAACAGCAAGAGGTAATTTTTTCAAGTTACAGTTTTTCAGTTAAAAAAAAAAAAAAAATCCTGCCTTTACAGGCAGCCGGCATTTTGCAGAGCACGGTGAAGGAAAAGTCTCTATAAAGACTGCACTAAAAGTGAAGTTACATTTGCATATTCACTGACCAGAGGCAATTTGCAACTAATAATAAGAACCCTGAAAGGAAAGAACAAACCCCGCCACTATTTACTGAGTGTTTACCATGTGTTGGGCAGAATGCAAAGTGTTTTACAGCATTATCTTAATTTTCACAACAACTCTGAAATTGAACTATTATTTTAGCAATCTCACTAAGAGAGGAAACAGGTTCAGAGAGGTTAAATAAATTGTCCCAAATCACACAGTATATATGTAACAGAATCCAGGTGGTTTCAACACGAAGCCTACACTCCTGGCCCAGAATCATGTGAGACAAGAAGTAGTCATAGGACATAAGAAGGATCTGGACAATACAGGAGAGAAGTAATCTAAAACAGAGCCTTCTCATCCTATAGGACGATCATCTAATAGTTCATGAAAAAGAACATGGTTTTGACATCAGAACCCCACTCAGTATATATCATCAATGTATATATTTAAACTTTATATAATAGAATTATGTCACTCTCTTTACAGAAGGTGGGCTCAGACCTTCTGAATGAATTATTTTTATATCTTCATAAAATTATATGTTAAAGGACCCCTCTGTCTATTGTCAAAAATAGCTACATGAATATTTCAGCCAATACTCTGGTAGAAAGAACAGAAAATTAGACAAATAGTCCCCTTGCTACAGAATTAATAACTTAAATAGCATTTTAACTTGGTGTGCCAATGAATACTCTAGTTCATATTGTGTTATGTAACGCAATTCTATATTATCTTGAAAAGAAACAAGAAGTTCTCACTTTTAATCATTTTAAATCATATGCTAACATTTTCTCGTTTAAACAAGAGGATTTTTATCCTCTATATATTCTTTGCAAAGTGTTCTAGTGCCTGAGAAATTATTTCAGCTATTGCCAAAGCATGATAAGACAGAGTGATCGTGCTATATTATATTTCATAATCACAGCTCTTCTTAGCTCATAATCCTATTAATTCTTTTGGTCTACTTCCTTTTTGGTAAATATTTGCACTCCAAAGTATTAGCATATGTACCTAGATACATACCTTCTAATTCTCCCTCTTGGAATCTGATTAGAAAATGTGATGGCACCATTAAACATTGTAAACTCCTTAAGTTTACACAACTTATTAATGGTGTTAGCAGAGTGCTGGGTGCAGTAAAAGGTACTTGGTAAATATTTGTTTACAAACAAATACTACCAATACTAGTAGTAATAATAATAATAATTAACATTTCCTGAGGGAAAGTAACAATTTCCCATGTGTCTGTCATTGTTCTAGGTTTTAAATTACTTTTCTCATGTGAACCTCATAAGAACACATTATTTCTATTTTCCCAATACGTAAATTCAAATTTGGGGAGGCCAGTTCCTTTCCCAAGATCCCACATCCAATAGGTGAGGCTGCCAGATTCTGTCCCAGGCATATCTGATTCCAAAGCCCAATGCTGAAATACTCTACTATCATCTCACCACCCTCTTATCTTTCCTAAAACCCTGCTGAAAAACTTTTAAGCTTATCATTTTCTTTCACATTTCCTTGCAAAATGGATATATTTACAAATTTCACTGCCCATACCCCTCCAATTCACATACATGCTCCTGCAAGGAAATGTCAGATCTTACCTCATGTGCTATCACTCTTCCCAGTGCTGCACTGCCAAGCATTTAACAATTGACTCTGCGGCTAGAGGATTCAAAAGGAGCCCTGATTTGTATAGCATTTGTCTGATTTCCATGCTATAAATTCTGCTACTATGAATGACTATGGAAATGATGTCACTGAACACAGGGTCAGAAGGAGATGTGTATAAATGACTTTATCTGGTGCCCATGTACGTCAGCATACCACCAACTCTTCTCCATACTCAGAGTGTGGAGTTGGAAAAAAATTCAAAAATGTGCTCCGTTAGGATTAGCTTTGGATGAGCAAAATGAATAGGAAACACATCTGTTTCTAACACTGACATACTGTCTGATAAATTTAAGTGGTTTTTTTGCTCTTCTAGATCAGTGGTTCTCAAACTGTGGTCCCAGACCAGCAGCATCAGCATCACCTGGGAACATGTTACAAGTTGCAAATTCTGGGCCTCATCCCAAACCTACTGGATCAGAACTCTGGTGGGGGTTGGGGGACGTCAGCAATCACTGTTTTAAGGAGCCTCAAGGTGGTTCTGATTCACCATAAAGTTTGAGAGCCACTGTTCTGAATTTCAAAATCTCACTTCCAGTTCAACCCACAAGGTAAAGAAGTCAAGGCAGAGAAAGCTAATGAGGGGGAACCCTAGGTCAATTTTAATGGAATAAGTGTAGGTGGTCACAGGCCTGGCAAGCAAGTATGTAATGCAGACTGCAAAGAAAGGTCTCACTTACCACTTATCCAAGTACCACTCACATCTGAGTCAGAAGTGAATGTAAAACTAACTTGCAGGAGATCTCTTCAAAACAGAGAAGATATTCATTGGCTCTTTGAGGCTCATCCCAGAAGCAGTGTCTTAGCAGGTATCAAAAGAGAAAGGATCCAACTGAAAAGGCTCACTCTTTAGTCTTCAGTTGAAGGAGCTCTGTACTTTACATATGTGAGTTGAAACACAAGTTCCCTAGCTAATTACCACCTGGGTTTATCCTGGGTTCACTTGAGAGTAACTTTTTTTCTGCCTTCCTCTGTAGTTCACCTGCATCAGATTCTCCTGAAAGGCTTGTTAAAACACAGATTGCCAACTTCATTCCCCTCCCCTGCCTCAACCAGTTCCTATTCCAGTAGGTTTGGGATAGGACCCCAAATTTACATTTGTAATAAGTTTTGGGTGATGTTGAAGCTGCTCCTATGGGATCTACCCTCTGAGAACTACTGGCCCTACCTGTGTGCTGTATATGCGCTCCCACTCTGGACAGTGCTCTTGATTTGCTTAGGAGCTGTTGGATTTTACCCAGAGGCCACCTGATGGAGCGGTAGGTGAAGACATGTGCACAGTAGAACCGGCAATAGCAAAGCTTTCATTTTGGTAAAGCCATCACTGCAAAACAGAACCACAGTTTAATCAGAGCCATAATTGGCATATTGCATAAGGATTTTCATTTACTCTGCTGCATCTCATTTAACTCTGAAGAGGCATTAGCTGCAGACAGTTTTTAAAGGAAAATGTTTATAATTAAAGCATATACGTGTAATCAATTTTGGCTTATGGGAAGGCTTTTCTAGAAATCAAAATGCATACTGGCATCAACACACAAATATTCCAGAAACAAACATTATGTAATTTACAAGGTATTCACTAATATACCAATATACTATTTCCAGCGTCTCATTCAGGAACCAGCTGATAATTTGTCTGTGAAGACTCAGTGTTCCTATTACTAAAATGACCCAAAGGCAGCAAAGTAGTCAGTACAGCCTGTCTTCATCATTCTGCTCCTAACCACATAAATAACCAAATAGCATTCATTGAGTTTACAGATGGCATCAAGCCAGAAGAGAAATTACCCAAAAGGGGAGAAAAATATTTTAAGTATAGTATGACTTTAATAATTTGGAGCAAAGAAGAGAAAATATAACAAACATTATCTGAGCAAGGCAATATATTGAAGGAGAAAATCCAAACTGCAAGATAAAAAGGTCAATATACATTCAAGTTTGCCATTTATTTGTTTACTCAGCAATTAATTATTAAGTACCTATTATGTGCCAGGCTCTGGGGACACAGTGGTGAGCAAAGTAAATATTGTCCCTCACTCATGGAGCTCACAGACAAGAGAGAAGAAAGGCCTTAAACTAGTAAATAAACAAACAAAAATGTAATTTCCAATCGTGGTCAGTGTTTTGAAGGAAAAGAGCAGACTAACAGAAAAAGAACAGCTTGGTGTGTGAGGAGGGACTATTTAGGTGGAGTGGTTGGTTAGAGAAGCTTCTCTGAGGAGCAGACATGAGCCAGAACGTGAAAGATGAGATACTGTCAGCTTTGAAAGAACATTACTCTAGACAGAGAGAACTGGTCCAGGCCAGGCCAATATCCTGCAGTAATTCCTTGGGCAGGAAAGATCAGTATCAAGGCTTTTCCTAGGAATGGAAAGACCAGGGTGGCTTGAGCACAATGAGCAAGAGAGAGGGTAGAGAGAGATGAGGTGGGAGAGAAGGCATCCAGGGAAACATGCATCAGCAGCCAAATAACATTGTAAATCTGGGGATCAGCAAACTTTCCCTATAAATGGCCAGGTAGTAAATAGCATAGGGTTTTATGGGCCCTAAGGTCTTTGTCCCAAGTACTCACTCAACCCTCTGGTTGTAGCAAGACAGCAGCCTTCCACAATACTTAAATGGATACTTTTTTGTGGTTGTGCTCTAGTACAACTTTATTTATACAAACAGTCAGTGAGTGTACTTAGACTGCTTTCTTACGGCCCCAGAAGCACACAAGCAGGCATGAGACTGTGCTAGAAAACATAAGTAGGAGCAGGAAATTAATTTCCTAAATGAATCAGACCAGCTACATTCATCAGGCCATCATTCCATGAAATGTCTTCTTTGGACTCCACACTTAAAGTGGGATATAATTAAACAGGTATAGGTTTTAAAATAGTGATGATTACAGCTTTGGAAAACTCTGGCAAAGCACAAAGGTTGAATGAGTTGATGAGTTCAACCTGAAAAACAGAGAAAAGTAGTAACATCTTTTTCATGTGTCCAAAGTGTTATTTGGCTGTAGGTGTATCCAACTGTTTCCAGTGTTCCCGGAGTAGAAAGATATGGGAATCAGAGGGAAGGGAGAAGTGAGAGAAGGAACTGGAAGTGAAACTGGCAGCCTGACCAGGCCAACCTGTGAAGAGTGGTCCCCACTGGCTCTCCTCCCTGTGTCTGTTGCACACAAGTCTACTCAGGAATATTTTAATCAGTGTGTCTCAGATATACTACTGTTTGAAGGAACATCATATTATACAACTATTCAAGTGAATAGTCCCCTAATGTATATCCATTTCTAAACACTGCGTTTTCCTATTTGCAAAGAAGCCAGCATGTATTGATCACTACCTACATGCCAAGTGTACTAAGCGCCTAACACGCATTGTCTCGTTTGCTCCTCAGGAAGTCAGTATTATTTTTGCCCTCATTTACAAATGATGGAGTCCTTGCTGTTATCCTCATTTCCCAGAAAACTTAGATTTAAGGATATTAAATAATTTCCCCCAGGCCAATTAGCAAATAAATAGTAGACTCAATTTATTTTATGTTTATAATAAAGTAGATTAAGTGAGGAACAGCTGTATTTACATTTTTGAAAAATAGCACTGCGTAATATAAATCATAAAACTGTCACTTTTTTGTTCAAAGGGCCAAAGGTTAGAATGTACTTTTGACTTTAGCCAATTGAGTGCATCACAATTCTGTAAACCTTTCCAGAAGATCAGTGATTCCTATTTATTGTCTATGTGCAAGTGAGTATTAGGTGAAGAGGCTCTAATCTTGGGATATTCAAGATGTAGACTTAATTTTCTAGGCTTTCCTAATATCTTTTGCAGTAATTAGGGTTTTAAATTTCTTGAAGCATAGGAAGTGTAGTTGTTTTATCTAAAACAACTCTGATACTTCTAGTATCTAAAGTATTTGTGGGTCTGTGTCTGCTGTCTCTTATTCTGTTCATTCTTACTCTTGTGTCTTATTTCTTTATAGGCTTAGATATCTTTTACTATATGATGCTCATTTCCTTCAGAAAATTATTTGAGGGGGTGCCTGGGTGGCTCTGTCAGTTGAGCATCCAACTCTTGATTTCAGCTCAGGTCATGATCTCAGGGTCCTGGGATCCAGTGCTGTGTCAGGTTCCATGCTCAGCGGGGAGTCTGCTTGAGGATTCTCTCTCCCTCTGCACCTTTCCCCACTTGCTCAATCTCTCTCTTTCTCAAATAAATAAAGAAATCTTAAAAAAAAAGAAAGAAAATTATTTGTGAGAATTCTTTGAGGCCTAGGATGAAGGTGCACTCCCCCAGAGAGAATTGGAATTTACTCCTTCTAAGTGTTTGGAGGCACTGTCAATTTAAGGCCACTTAATTTTTTTTATTTTTTAAAAAAGATTTTATTTATTTATTCATGAGGAACACATAGGCAGAGACAGAGGCAGAGGCAGAGGGAGAAGCAGGCTTCATGCAGGGAGCCCGATGTGGGACTCGATCTCAGGACTGCAGGAGCACGCCCTGAGCCAAAGGCAGATGCTCAACTGAGCCACCCAGGCATCCCAATTTAAGGCCACTTTAAACAAAATTCACAGCCTGGGTTTCATTGGACTGCAAATCTGGGAATTTAGGCTGCAGATCTTTGTTGGGATCAGCCTGCAGTTCCATGTCGGCTGTCTCTCCTTCCATCACTACTTGGCACCAAGGTAAATATCCTTACATTCTTTTGGAGAAGGATGTGAGCTGAATATTTCTGGTTCACCCTTTCACTTTGAGGTTCCAGCATGATAATAAGGGTCTGGTGTTTCTAGTTCTCACCTTGGGCTTTGCCCTGGTTCCCCACCCCTTTTTAAAAAATATTTTATTTATTTATTCATGAGAGACACACAGAGAGAGGCAGAGACTTAGGCAGAGGGAGAAGTAGGCTCTCTGCAGGAGGCTGATGTGGGACTCAATCCCAGACCCTGAGATTGCTCCCTGAGTCAAAGGCAGATGGGCAACCATTGAGCCATCCAGGTGTCCCAAGGTTCTCCACACGTTGACCCACCCACCAGCCATGAAACTGTCCTCAAGGCAGGAGTGGCTGCGGGATTGCTTACCTTTCTGGGTTCCACCTTTGTTTAATTTTGGCATAATAATTCTGTTGTTAGAGCTTTGATGTTCTTAAAAAGAGGGCTTTTCAATATTTTGTAGCATTTTAATTTGTTGTTATAGTATAGAATTAACCTCGCTCAAAGAGATGTCTAGCCTTCAGTTTTGGTTCTGGGGAGGTGATCTCTAAGTCCTTGGAATGTACTGCCTGAAAGAGTGTCTTAGTTTACTCAAGGACCTTGATTCACACCAATGGACTAACAATGAGATTCAGCGTGGGGGCTCTAAGTCACCTAGCATCAGCTCTGGAGGGGTGAGCCACACAGGCTATGAACCATGTCTTTAGTGACGGAGCCCCAATAAAAACTCTGGCCCACAAGGCTCAGGTTAGCTTCCCTTTTTGGCAATACTCTGTGTATATCACCACACATTATTCTGGGAGAAGTTAGCTCTAGCCATGACTCAACTTGGACAGAGTAAATGAAGCTTCATACATGAAACTTTCCTGGATTCTTTTCCCCTTCTTGGCCCTTGGTATATTTTAATATGTAACCTATTATTGTACTAAGCAATAATCATGGGTATAATGGCTTTCAGTGAGTCCTGTGTGTACTTCTAGCATCAAACCTGAGGGTATCTTGGGGATCCCCAAACTTGAAATTGGTATCAGAAGTAAGTATGGTGTTGGGGACCTCCCAAACTCTGCAATTATTTTCAATGGAAAGCGGTTGCTCTCAGTGGGAAGAAAGTCTCATTACCTAGCTAGTCATATGATTAGAAATGGAAGAGTCTGTAATAATTAGGAAATGCAATGCTATCCTACCCTTAGTCCATATTTACATACAGAACTATTTGCTTGTGTTGAGCAATATGATTGAGCTAATTTTAATCAAAATATCAGAACCACCTTTTATGAATCAGACTTCATCAAACCCTGACTGGATGTTTTTCAACCAAGTAAATGTCATCATTTATGTGTGAATATATGCACATGTAACATACGTATATATATAGCTATATTTGTATAAATTTACCTGAGAAGTTAACACTGGATTAGTAATCAAAAGACATGGGTTTTACTTACAGTTTTGACTTTATTACTTTATAGAAAAGTTAACTTTGGTAAGTCACCTATCTTTTTTGAGTACACTTCTTCATAAACCAAGTGACCAAGGCTGGGGATTCTCACTGGGGTAATTTTGTCTACCAGAAGTCATTTTGGAAATTGTTTGGGTTGTCTGCATCCTGCACAACTGTTGGATGTTTTATCAGACATCTGTTTAGATAAAACATCTGTCTATAATTGAGCCTAGAACCTCTCTTTTATAAATAAAAATAATTTATGTCTCTGCATCATTTTAATGTGCATGGAATTCTCCAGATTTATAACTACTATGTAAATCAAGGGAAGATTACATATTGTCTTGTTTGGCACTTTCCCAGCAATGCTACTTATGTGTTTGAGTCACTGAGACCAGTCACTTGCCTGAGTCTGCGTTGTGCAGTTCTTATACTCAAGCCCCTCACTGTAATCCTAAACTGAGCATTTACATATTGAAATGTAGGTTATTATATCCCTTTCTTTCATTTCTTACCTATATTACAGTCAGTGGATTATATATACACATTTATTTTATATATATATATAGAGAGAGAGAGAGAGAATTTCATTTCTTTTTTTTTAAGATTTTATTTATTTATTCATGAAAGACACAGAGAGAGATAGAGAGGCAGAGACACAGGCAGAGGGAGAAGCAGGCTCCATGCAGGGAGCCTGACGTGGGACTCGATCCCGGGTCCCCAGGAGCAGGCCCTGGGCTGAAGGCTGCACTAAACTGCTGAGCCACCCGGGCTGCCCATGGATTTCATTTCTATGTGGGGTTCTGGTCTGCCTGTCAAATTTGCCCTATGCCAAATAGACAATGACTTGGGATCTTCCCTTTTTATGAAAAGTTTTCCAATATTAAGAATATGCCAAGGTAGGGGTGCCTGGGTGGCTCAGTCAGTTAAGCTTCTGCCTTCAGCTCAGGTCATGATCCCAGGGTCCTGAAATCAAGACCTGCATAGGGCTTCCTGCTCTATGGGGAGACTACTACTCCTTCTCCCTCTGCCTGCTGTTCATAAACTCTTTCTTTCTTCATTTCAGTGAATTAGTCTGGTTTGGGTGCTGTGTGGTAAACAACTGTGGGTATATTTCTAAGCCTTCCTGCCCTGTGTAGCTTCATTTATACCTAACCCCTCAAGGTATGGTCTGTTATAAAGGATGATCCCCTGGTTCAGAGAGGAAATAGGGGACACAACAATTTCACTCTCAGAGGTAGCCTCTGCTCAAGACCAGGTGAATATGTTTTTATTTTAGCATCATTCATTTCAGTGAACTTACTAAGTAATAGAATCACACTGATGAGTAAGATGATGCCCACCATCACAGAAGACTTGTAGTCTAACTGGGGAGAAAGTCTTAAGCCCAAAAATCTATGCCATAATTCAGGAAATGGAAGAATCTGAAATGTGAAGTATAAGCAAAATGCTATGGGAGAACTCATATGGGGAGTAACTAATTTGACCTGGGAGAATGAGGGAAGGTTTTATGGGATAAAAAATGGGATATTTTCAGGCAGGAGGCACTCCATTAACAAGGGGTAGAATAGAAGCTAAAAAGGCAGGCCATGGGAAAGTCTGGTTAGTGATCTCAGAAAGTTAACATCAATAAGGAGTCTTGGACAAGGTAGGGCTGGAAAGGAAGTTTGGAATCCAGTCATGGAGGAAAGCCAGGCTGAGGAGTCTGGACAGAATTCTGCAGGCAGTTCTACAGAAAGCCATGATGTTTTGAGGAGAGTGATAATGACTGGAGCCATGGTTTCTGAAAATTTTCTAGCTGGTGTCTGTAAGATGCATTAGGGGCGAGGAGAAGATAGGAAGAAAGGAACTTGTGTTAGTAAGCAGTTGTACTAGTCCAGGTGAGACTAGCAAGGTGGGAAACAGAGTAGCCCAACTGGAACCAGAGGGTAGAGGGAGAGACTCACAGGGGAGAGGGAATATGGGGAGGTGGATACACCTTGACTCCAAGGGCTCTGGCCAGCCTGCATGAGTTCCCAGCGATGATGCTGTAGCCCTGATACTGCCAACCACCAGGGGAGGGTTGCCCAGGAAGATGGAGGTGATAATGAGCTTTGTCTTTAGACCAGTTGGATTTGAAAAGTAGACACTATATTCACGTGGAGATCTCCAGCAAACTACCAGAAAAAGAGACTGAGTGCTCTATAATTTCCAGATTATCCAACACTTCTCTACTGCCCTTTCCTCCTCTGAAAAAAGCCCTATTCTCTGCTAAAGTTGAAAGGTTACAGATAACATTGTAGTTAGAAGCTTATGCTCTGACCCAACTGACTTAGACTCAAATGCTAGCTTTGCCACTTTAGCGGTATGAGCTTGGCTAAGATCTCTAAGCCCTCAGTTTCCTCATCTATAAGATGGTGATAATAAAAGTATCCTTTGCAGAATGTTGCTTTGACGACTGAGATAGTATCTAGCATATTTTAAGTACCTAAAAATGTTACCTGCTACTAAACCTGATAACGTACCATTTCCAAACATACCCTGAACTTTCCTACCTCCAGTCATTTGCTCCTGCTGCTGATCACAGCTTAGAATGCTCTCCTATCCTGACCCCAACCCACCCACCAATGGAATTCATCCCTGCTATTCACCTACTCCCTACTCAAGATCCTGAAATCCAACTTGCTCTGAGAGTCAAGAATCACTGAGTTGGAATTTGGGATTATCCATAAGATTGGAAAAGTTTGCACATTCATTGTTTTGATTACACAAAGTCTTGGCTGGCTCGGAAGGGAAAATCCAGAATTTATTCTATTATAGAAAATACTCTGATTCTGTGAGGTTTCCTAATATGTTTTAATAGAGGGGTTCATGTAGCAAATCATGTGCCAAAATACAGACTTTATTGAGTATGAAAAGCAGAAAAATGAGAATTTGGGAAACCCAAACAAATTTGGACACATATCCCTTTTTTTTTTTGCATGGATAGTTGAGCACTTTTTCCTTAGCCCTTCTATTTTGGATTCCTTTTTGGCAGTATTTTCCCAGGTGAAAAGTGCTACCAGTCAGTTCTTTCCTGCTACCTTCCACCCACGCTTTGTTTTGGCAAATGTAACTTGCCTGAGAGCTACAGAAATGCTACCCTGCACAGCCCTGATGCCAAATTGGAAGAAACATTGTTCTCTGTGAAATTAAGATAAGAGTTCAGAAGGGCCAATCTGCTTCAAAGTATGATTTTAACAATTTTCTTTTAAGTTAACTGAAACAGTAGCTCAATGTCATTCTTTGGGTTTCTACTTATTACAGTATCTTTCTTTTGTTTTAGAACAGTTCCTATAGCAATATGATGAAAATAACCTTTATTTTTTTGTTCAGCTGCAAAGACAGAACTATAAATTATTCCCTACCCTAGTTTCCTTTCAGCACATACAAAAGCCAGTGCTTGCTCTGCCCCAATAAATCAAAGCTTCAAAAAGGGCAAGGCAGCTAATCAGAGAACGCAGCTTCCACTAACTAGACAATGAAATCCTGTGTCTGTCATCTTTGGAATTAAGAAGAGATAAAGTGCCACTTTACACAAAGTTTCCAAACCAGGTCAGGAAGGAGTCAAGACACAGAATGGATTTGTAAACTTGGTCATTACATTCATCTAAGACCATATAATCCAATAAAGATTGAATTTCCATCTACATTTTACAGCCCTGGATAAATGTCTTCAATGCATTTCCAATAGGACCAAAGACTTGATTTTACTTTTGAAAAATATATTTTCAAAAAATAAATAAATATTTTTGAGCTGGAACTGATAAGGAAAACGTTTCTGAGAAAAAAAAATATTGGAAATAAACCTTAAAGGATGTAGGACCATTTATTTATTTATTTATTTATTTATTTATTTATTTATTTATTTATTTATTTATTGAGATGTAGGACCTTTTAATGGTCACAAAGATGCATAAACATTTTGTAAGAATGGATTGGCTCAAATCAATTCTGCCCTATAGATCCAGTTCATTAGTTTTCAAATATTCATGTCTCCAATAGAGGTATTAATGAAGCCAACATTTATTGACTATATTTAAATTAGGCATCACTGCTAAGCATGAGATTAAGAAGATGAATACAGCATTGGGCCTGCCCTCAAGGAGCTCTCACTCTTTGAAAAACTCTTCTGTTACTTCATTTTATTACACAAAATAAAACATGTGCATCATTATAAATTAATCCTGAGGTTCATCTGGGAAGTCTACATGAAAACTTTGCTTCACAGAAATTTTCTCTGAAATGAAATCAAATGAGCAAAAATACAAAGAAGACAGCTTTTTAAGGGCCGAGTGTAGTTACAGTTACATAAATTCACCATAACCATAGTCACAAACTCAGTAATTCTATAAAACTGCTTGAAAACAAAAAAGAAAAAAATGGTTAACATTTATGTTACAGCACTTTCTTAAGGGCAGAACAGTAAAAAATATAAATGTGTTTGGAACCCAAACACTGCTAATATGTAGGATTTCTGACCTGAGTGTGTTTATATGAGGGACCAAGAGAATTACTGGAAGAAACTAATTTTATTTACTTACTTACTCACTTATTTTAAAGATTTGGGACACCTGGGTGGCTCAGTGGTTAAGTGTCTGCCTTCTGCTCAGGTCGTATCCCAGGGTCCTGGGATCAAGTCTTGCTTCAGGTTTCCTGTGGGGAGCCTGCTTCTCCCTCTGCCTATGTCTCTACCTTTCTCTCTGTGTCTTTCATGAATAAATAAAATATTTTTTAAAAATAAAATAAAATTTTACTTATTCATTTGATCTCTCAAATCAAGAGAGAGCACAGGCAGAGGGAATAGCGGAGGAAGAGGGAAAAAGCAGGCTCCCCACTGAATAGGGCTTGATTTCAGGACACTGAGATCATGACTTGCACCAAAGGCAGATGCTTAAGCATGGGCTTGGTTAAAAAAATGGTGTGTTCATGGATAGTACTCAAAGTTTGTCTTTAAGTCCAGCTGCTGGGCTAGGCTAGGCTGGGCTACAGACTTCAAATTTTAAAAAATGAGGGACACCTAGGTGGCTCAACAGTTGACCATCTGCCTTCAGCTCAGGGCGTAATCCTGGGATCCTGGATCAAGTCCCACATTGGGCTCTCTTTGAAGAGCCTGCTTCTCCCTCTGCCTATGTTTCTGACCGTCTCTCTCTGTGTCTCTCATGAATAAATAAATCTTAAAAAAGTTTTTTTTAAATGATAATGTAATTTTTACTAAAAACTTTATTGACACGGGTGTGGGATAACACTGCTTTGGGATCCACATCAAAGTGCAGCACAAAATGGAGGGAATCTATGTTCTCACAATACACAGCTGAATATTGGCTTATAGAAGTCTCTGAGATGATGGCACTCTTTTACTCCATTGGCATGTCCAGGAAGGTGAGGTGTCACACTTTACACAGGACAGCCCCCATGGGAACACCTTAGCAGTGGAGATCACCAGCATCACATGATGTTTATTGAGAAGAAATAGAAGAATGTGGCAGATGCCTTGAGATTGATGATAGGCAGTATAGGAATGTATGAGCACCACCTGGGACACCTTTGATATAATTTGAGTAGTTTGTGGTGAGTTGCAGGATTTTCTATAGTAAGTGGGGAGAAGAACCAGAGAAATATGGTTTATTCCTGCTCATCTAACCCCATTTGTCTACTTCCCTGAGCTGGAGTGGACTACACACCCTACATAAACATAAGTTACTCAAATGTTAGGTCCTAATTCATTTCAGGAATATGATGAATTATTTTCTAAGAAAAGTACCCACTTATCTGAAATTTAGTAACATATTCAACAACTTCTTTCCATCTGTGGAATTTCTGGTCAAGCATTCACATTTTATACTGTTATGACCATAGCATAATTCTAAACATAAGTGTGTGTGTGGGGGGGGGAAGGACACAAAGAAAATTAAGAATGCAAGGGAATAGGGTTTGTTTGCCATGAAGACTGCCCTATTCTCCTGAGAACCAGTGACATTGAACAACAAAAAAGGATTCCTGGTACTTTTGGAAATTACACAAAAGGTAAATTGAACTTTAGTCCAGAGGACATACCTGTAGGATGTCTGGTCAGAAAGTTCTGGGCTGGATTCCCTTCCTCATTTAAAGGTTTTTTTTTTTTTTTTTTATTTAAAGGTTTTTGCAAAACCTTTTCTGCTCACAAGAGAAGACTCTGAAAAAGAACTTATTTTTCAAGGTTTATGTGAAAATGCTCAAAACGGGTTAGCCTGCACTGTTAAACCTAAACTGATTGCAAATGGAAAAGTATGTATCCTATTGTACTTTTAGTGGCCTTCGAAAATAATTAAAAGCAAAGAAGGAAAAAGCATTGACAAAGTTATTTGGTGAAGACATTCTAGGATAGTTTTTTTTTTTTTTTTTTTTGAATTGGAAAGCCTCTTGTTTTGCAACAATGGTCTTCCTTTCTTCTTCTCAATCTACCTTGTGCTCTGCTACCAGATTAATTTTTCTAAGGCATCACCTTCATCATGTCATTCTTCTGCTTAAAGCCTCAGAAAATAAATTTCATAGGCAATGGGCAGGGGGAGTGGCAGAGAATAGCAAGTTCATAGAGGAATAACTATAGCTAAAATGTATTGTGTGCTGTGTGCTAAACACTGTTCTAAACACTATACATGCAGTGACCCATGTAATACTCAAAAACTATGAGATAGATGCTAATTTTTTTTAACCTCATTTTAAAGATGAGACTAAGGAACTAGCTCAAGATTATATAGGTGACATTTCAACCCAAATAGTCTTGTGGGATGCTAGGCCTCTCTCACTCTTTACCATTGCATTTCTTTCTTTCTTTTTGAAGATTTTTTTTATTTAGAGAGAGTACATGTATGGGAACGGGGAAAGTGCAGAGAGGGATAGAGAGAATCCCAAGCATATTGTGGTCTGAGTACAGAGCCCAACACAGGGCTTGATCTCATGACCCTGAGATCATGACTTGAACAGAAATCAAGAGTCAGATGCTCAACCAACTGAACCACCCAAGAGCCTCTTAATCACTGCATTTAAATCCTAAAGCTCAGGGCACCTGGGTGGCTCAGTTAAGCATCTGCCTTGGCTCAGGTCATGATCTTAGAGTCCTGGGACTGAGCCCCACATCAGGCTAGGCTCTCTGCTCACTGGGGAGTCTGCTTCTCTCTCTACTCCTCCTGCAGCTTGTGCTCTTTCTCTCTCAAATAAAGAAAATCTTTAAAAAATAAATTCTAAAGCTCAAGCGGCCCTCAGTGTTGGGCACACACATATACAATATTTCCTGTTCATGTTGTGCTTGATCCCTGAGAAGTTAAGACAGGCATTTAGTGTCTTCCACAATCTAAGAACTCTTTCCTATTTTATCATTCACTGTCACCTCTTAGTTCCTCCCATATGGCCAAATATTCTTGCTGTTTTGAATGCTGCTCTTCCTGAGGGTCTCTGTCTTCCTGTCTTCCCGTCTTCCCAAATCTTAACTATCACTTAAAGCCTACAAGGAACCCTGGCCTCATCTGAACAAAAGTATCTTCTTTGTCACATTCATTGAGGAGGACCTCTTTGGACTTCCACAATCACTGGGTTCCATTCTGGTGGTTTCATATCATCACTCATTACTTTGTAGAGTTCTCTTCCCAAATGCTTTTCTTCACCTCCGTTCTCAGTTTTAATCCCATCAAAACCAGGTCTAATGATAGTACACGCTTCAGAAACACTTTATTGATTACGTAAGAAATACAACCACCAAATGTTCCATAGATAGAAACTTTATTTAGAAGACATCCTTGGCTTGATAGAATAAAGCAGAGGAACAAATAAACACAAGTATGGAATTGAGCTCTTCTGAAATTGCCTTGGACAATTATCTTAGGGTTGGAGATATACACAGGAAATGTGTTTTATTGATCAAGTCCTTTTTGTTTCCTCTAGTGATTTCTAACACATACATTTCCAATTTACTGGTGATTTCTTTTTTAAAAGATTTAAAAATACATTTCAACTTATTTTTCTCTTAATATCAACAATAAAATGACTTCTTTCATCTGTGCTTAATAAGAGTAACTTGACTTTTTCTTTTCTTCTTGACATCATCATTTCTCAGATATTACTGAATTAAAATGTGGAATTTTATTCAAATGCCGTTGTTACCTTACATACCTCTTAAGAATTCTTTCTTAACATTTGGATTAAGCTTTATGTTCACAAGGACATTTGAGAGGATTTATAGTGCCTTTTGTTGAATTTATTATTCAGGATATTTGGAAGAAAGAGAAGGAGCTATAACTAATTTTTTTTTCAAAAAGTGTAAGTGGATGGTATACTTTCTAAATCCAATATATATTATTATGGGACATAAAACTAATGATGACTATGCTCAAATTAAAAAAAAAAACTTTATCATGGAAAAAAACTAACAATGACTAATTTTGATACTGTCACCATCCTTTGAGGAGAAAATTGTTTAGACAGGCCACTCCAGTATGAAGGTTATTTTGAGCTGAAGGTAACTGAGACCCTACAGGCTCAAAAGAAACTTTTGACCTTCCTGTAATAGCCTAGAAGAATCTAAATGTAGGGGGTCTTTCTCAGACTAAGGATTATTAGCAGAGATAAATTTATCTGAGGGACTCATCTGGGTGGTAGGGCAAACATCTAATTAGCTCATGTATGCTCTACTTCTTATCACCCAGTGAATTGCATTCTTCCCTCTGAAGTCCCAGATCTCTACCTCCTTCTCCTTATTTCAGGATGATATAAAGACTTCATTTTGCCTTTCTTTGGAATTTCCATGCCTGTGTGGATTCCTCATACATACGCTATTAAATTTTATTTTCTCCTGTTTGTCTCATGTTAATTTGATTCTTAGTCTAGCTAGAAGGCCTTTGAGGGGACAAGAATTCTTGTTTTTCAATAGTTTCAAATGAAGAGGCCACAACTCTTAAGTCTTGATTCTGGAAGGGAGCACAAGGGTAACCAAGACTGGCACTTGGTATTGTTTAGGTAGGTGCAGGGAGAGTGGTAGGAAATGAAGAGGAGGTACAGGTCAAAGAGATCTGTTCCTGTTCCCAAGCATGGGTTTCCTAAGACTCAGTGAAGAAACAGATTTTGTTATGTTATGAGTATATATATATATATATATATATATATATATATATATATATATATATAGTGCTTTGCTTCTACAGTTCCTTTTCTAGTATAAGTCTACAGAAAGCCTCCTGTGGCCTACTCAGGCCTAGAAGGTTCTGGGCAAAGAGTAACGAACCCTATTTTTCTTGAGTTTTGAAAAGGTTCGGCCAGAAATTCCAAATTAAGTTTTAAATGAATTTACCCACTTACAGTGTGCTTGATTTGGGTTTTTTTGGTTGACATATTGAAATTTGTAAGCAGGACAATAATAGAGTGTGTATAAATGAGTTCTGGCAGTACAAATCCTTCTCTTTTTTTCCTCCAAGACATAATAAGATAAAAGGAAAAATTGTTATTGAATCATGAAATGGAGTCATCTTGTCAGCCATTCCCACTCTGACCAGAAAGGCTGTGGAAGGTCACAGGTGAGTCTGGGCAAACCCTGCACTGTTTATTGCACCTTGTGGCCAAAGGACCCTATCATAAATGTGGGGCCCTGAAAATGGGTTTTTTACTTTATCTGTAGCAGGTTTGAAGACAAGTTGGTTTAGTCTATTCTTGAATGAAAATGGAACCATATTCTTTAAAAAGAATAGTAGTATAGATTGGATGCTTTCTAACCTGTTCTTTTAGGTACGTGTTTATATCATTACTCTTAAAACTAGGGAACTTACCTGTTAAAAGAACTTATTTCCAAGTAACTCTCTCCCACTTTTCCCCCAGATTAAGGAATGATGATGAGCTCTGGTTCAGAAGATACAAGCTTGAAGCATCTCAAGAGGCAAACAAAGAGAAATTGTTATATTAAGTCACACTCTTGAGTATTTAAGAAGATGTAAGACTCTAAGATAAGCAATTAGTGGGAACCATCCCTCTGATGTGTAAGATAAATGTTAATGCTTTTCTAACTACAGACTAAGATATACCAGTCATCCTTACATTCCTGAATTATAATGAAATGTGGGCCCCAATTAATCTTTGTTATACACTAAGAACAAAAACAAATGTTCCAGGGACAATAACTAGACTGGCTTTATCTATCATACAAAACCATTTAACCTTGCTAGCATTTTTTACTACAGAGGCCACTGATCAGGTTTAATTACCGAAGTGGTTAGTGCAAGGTCAATTACGTCCAAGGGCCTGGTTCTGGCCAGATTTTCTGTAATTAATGGAGTCAAACAAGCTTTGCTAATATTGGTGTGTCCTTGTTTAGCCAATCTACTTTTGGCAAAATGATTTCAGGTTGTGGATTCTACTCAATCTGTTGGTATTTACTACTGTATCTCCATAGTCACTAAAGACGAGAGTTCAAATATTGCGACCATATATGCACCAAAAGTATACATACACTTAAAGCTCAACCTGTCCAAAATAGCACACTCTGCACACTCTCCCTTTATCCAGTTTTTTTTCTTGCTGTACTTATTATTTTCAGAATGTCTTTTTTTTTTTTTTTGTCTGTCCCCCCATGAAAATATAAGCTCCATGAGGGCAGGGACTTTAAACTGATCCTATCTGTCGTACCCAGAACTATGCCTGGCATGAAGTAAGTTTTCAATGAATACATATGAAATGAACAAACTTAGAGATTGGTTTGCCAAAATTGGTGGCCAGTAGAAGTTTTCACCAGCATCTATCTATTCTTGTCATACTAGGTAAGAATGAGTTCACAGAACCACTCATTCACGGCAGTTTTCAGATATCAAAATGGATTGGAAATTTGGTGTTTTAATATGGCTCTGGTCCTTGCCAATCTCCTTTTCTTTCTCTTTCCTTTCTTTCTTTCCTTCCTTCTTTCCCTTCTTCCCTCTTTCTTTCTTCCTCCTTCTCTCTTTCTTTCTCTCGACTGTGTTGATTCCATCACTGGTATCCAAGAGGTTCAGTGGAATAATGACTATGTGCCTGTGCTCCAAACCCAGCTCTGCTCCTTACTATGTGTCTAAAATATCCACTTACCCTCTGGCCCTTCACTATCCTCACACATAAATAGGGATTGAAAGAATTCCCTCATAGGATTATTTTGAGAATTAAAAGAGAGATAATACATGAAAGCACAAAAAGCAAGACGTGAGATATGGCTAACATAATCTGCTATTAGTCTTTTGACTCTCATTTGGATTTTCACTATTTCTGGGGTTTTAACTTCTTTTTTACTTTTCCCGTTCCTTTCCTTAACTTCAGTCATTTTTGAATACTACATGGTACTTTTCTTGCCCTGTGTCTTGCCTTATTCCCAATTATTTAACAAAACTTGCTTCATTATATCTATTCTGTTTGATCTTCTTTTACCCAGAGGCCTCTTACTCAGAACTCTCTGACCATCTGTGGTAAAGTGCCCAAGTGGCTCCCTAGTCCTACTTTTACCTGCCATCTGTAAAATGGGAAAATATTGGCACCTGTATCAGAGTCGTGGGGAGAACTCCATGAGGTAATTGGTGTTAAAGACCAACAAGAGTGTCATGCATAGAATTATTCAAATGATGATAGTGAACTATTTTTTTTTTTTTACCCACAATGTCTCTTCCTCTTTTTGCTGACTAACCCTTGCTCGGTTTTTTTTTTCCAACCTCTTAATAGTGTATTAAAATTCTGTGTTACCATCATCTAGGACTGCTACTGACTAGATTCCGGAATTGTACACATAAACTACAGGAGGCTAATGTGGAATTACTTCCGAAGGCCAATATGGAGCTTGTACAGCCTTCCTCAATTGTCTCTAGCCCTCCTTATGTAGTTTAACTAAACCTCTTTAATGTTGGCTGGATACTTCTGTCTCTATCAGAGAGAGATAAGCATTTTTTTTTTTAATTTAGCAAAGAGAAAGGATAACTAGAAGTGCTCCCTTTTCCCTTCTTTCCCCACTCCCTGTGGCCCTAAAGGAGACTCATATGGGTTTACATGTGACCCTCAGGCCTACCCAGTGCATAGACATTAACAGCTCACTCAGGCACTGGCTCAGCTGTGCTGGCCCTCCTTTCCCAATGGTAGGAGAGCCAATAGACATCTGTTGAACTTGAGAACCTCACCATGGCAAAATTTTAAGTTGCATGATAGGTGCAATTTCACACAGTAAGGGTAGTTTATAGTCAGAAATCTTGTGTGTGTGTCTGTGTGTGTGTGTGAGAGAGAGACAGACAGACAGACCTTCCCATACTCCTTGCCCTCCCTCAGAGTTGCTCACAACCCTCCACCCCCATGTCCCACCTGTGCCCTCAGGAAGGTGTGCTTAGCCCTCTTTGGCCTGGTTCCACCTAAGACTCAAGAGAGAGGTGAAGGGGTCTAACTATACTTGACTCAACCTGATTTTATTTAGACAACGTTAGTAAATTAGAACACTCTTCTAGCCAGGTTTTCTTGACTGGTCGAGTTGTCCTGAATCCTGAGCACCTTCACCATCTCAACTGCAAACAAACACAGTAACAGCTGCTTTCTTCTCCAGAGGAATAAAGACTGTCTCAGAAGAAATTTCTATTTTATGCACTGACTGAACTCTGCTTCACTGAGTTTATTCCAGTCTCTAACAATACAAACTGAATTCTTAAGAAATATTCACACACACAAGTATTCAGCATGAATGCATTCATTTGTGAAACCAATAGTATACTAACAGACCACAGGCCACAAAAAGACCTAGACTTTGTAATGGCTATGTCAGTGGCAACGCGCTAAATGTAGTCATCAAATCTTGTTTCATTCTCTATGGCAATGGTTTTCAACTGCAGTCGATTTTGGACACCAGGGCAATGTCTGCTGATGTTTTTAGTTGTCACAACTGGGGTAGGGGGCAACAGGAATCTGGTCAGGAGAGGCCAGGGATGCTGCTCCACATCCTTGGGTGCACTGAAGTGTGCCAGGATATGTCACTACAAAATCCACCCCTGTGACAGAAGGATTATTTTGAGCTAAGACAATTGAGAGCCAGCAGAGGCAGAAAAAAGCTTTCTACCTCCGTGTAACTGCCTAAAAATAAAGTATAAATTTCCTTTTTTTGTAAATGAAATTTACATTTATAAAGGAAATTTCCATTTGTAAAGACATCGAAGAGAGCTACTCTAGGAGACAATTCTTATCATCTGAGGAACTCTTATCTACATAACAAGACAACCCTATTACCATACATTTCCTTCCCTCACCTTCCTATAACTTGCCTCCCCTGCCAAGAAGCCCCAAACTCTTTTTTCTTTGTTTAGCCTAAAATGGTATATAAACCTCAATTATCTGACCACCTCGTTGAGTCTCATTCCTTTGTGAAACTCCTGTGTGGATGTATGTAATTAAATTGGTTTTTTTCCTTGTTAATCTGTTTTTTATCAGTTTGATTTGAAAACTGCAGCCATTGAAAAAGGTCTTTCCTCCCCACAGCGCAGGAGCTCAGGACAGTCTCCCACAACAATCATCCAGCCCCAAACAAATGTAAATGGTGCCGAGGTTGAGAAACCCTGTTCTACAGGGATAGCTAGAAATCTAATGCATGAAAAATCAGCTTGGTTTTTGGGAACTTAGTAGCCTAAGAGAAGCCAAACTCATTCTAGTCTATGGCCATGTGTTGTGGACATATCAGAGATCTTCAATGTTTCAAACTGTGCTTAATAAAGTGACTCTGCAGGGTCAAACAGATGGGTCTCATTCCCCCGCTGGTCTGCTGGTGACAGATTAGGAGTGCGACACTATCCTGCTCTGCTGGCAGGACAACTGTCTTGGTGAAATGAAAAGTTCACCAAAGCACAATGCCAAGTGACACTTGTGTTTTGAGTGTTAGGAAATTAGGGCATGTATAACCCAGTGTTTTGTGGGGAGAGAGGTATTAGGTGGCCTTTGGTCTAGGATGAATGCCAAGAGTCTGGATGAGCACCTAGTGAGGTTGCAGATCCAGACAGTCCTCCTGACTGTAGAGGGCGAAAGGAGATCTGCCAGGCTCCAAGTCCCATTCAGGCTCCAAGTTCCATTCAAGGCCCGAGCTGGTGACTATAGGCAAGGAGCAAACCTTTTCTGTGAAATCAGTAGCTCCCCCATGCTCCGTAGGATTCCCTCTAGCTCTGTCATTCTCATTCCATGGTTTCTTATCCACCTGCTCTGGCACACAAGGATTAAGGCAATTCTGTAACAGGACATCAGTGAGGTATACTTGTTTGATAGGCAATAGTATAGTAAAGGAAATACAGAATAAAAGGAACACGTGCAGGTTTGCATAAACAGGAAAACCTTTAATTTGATAATCACGTATTCAACAAACATTCATTTATGGAGCATCTCTTCTGAAGAAGGTATACATAATTCTCCATTTTTCTTTCTAAAAATTTGTTTTCAACAAACCAAACGGGAAGTTTCTAAGTTTGTCTGCTTGGATGTATAGCAGTTAACATTCAGTTCCACTAACGATGACCCTCACTGCGTTCCCCAAAGGACAGATGGGACTCCACTAGCTAATAACCTTCCAGGTGGTGCTGACACAGCACATGTTTGAATATTCCTCTCTGTGGGAAATAGAGACATAACTTCTTTGCTACTGTAACTTCCTTCATTGCCTTGGTTCTTCAAGGATTTCAAGTGAACTCAACTCTTAGAGACTTTATGCCAACAGGTAAACTCACACAACTTCAATGCAATGCTCTTATTCTGTAGCTCTGGTTCTTGTGTCTGTAATGGCTGCCCACCGTGCAGAACGCTGGCCTCCCATGTGCTCCGGCCCAGAGAGCTGTCCTCCGGGGAGAGGAATGCCTCAGCTCCAACCATCACATCTTTAAAAAGGCCACCTGGAGAAGGAAGAAAAACCCACGATGCTCTACTTCTGTAACAAGATGAAATAGCTAAATGCACATTAAATCAGAATCAGGCAAATCTGGTCAATAAAGAGGCATGCTGATCTAAAAAAGAAAAATGACTCTTAGGGCAGACATTGACATTTTACAGCAGGAGCCAATTACTCCTTTTTTAATGAACCATGTCGTAATTAATATGATTCACATACACGTTAGAGAAAAAAATGAAAGTTTGTATTGATGCTCAAGTTGTACTGGCGTGAAGTAATCCAGTCCTCTTTCCCACTGGTTCCAATGGCTGTTTGGGACCTTCCTGGAGCAGAATTTTGAGTTGCGAAGATTTCCAGGCAAGTCGAGTTCCGCACAGCTGGCCTCTACTCAGGTCACACCAATGCTTTCAATCCCATGCAATTATATTTATTGTGCTTGTCAGTAGCAACTGATTTTAAAACTTAGTGTTTAAAAAAATTCAGACAGCTCCACCTACCCACTGAATGAGGCCCAGATCAAATGCATCTATTTTCCCAATAGTTTTAACCAACAGAGAAACAAACAATAAAGTTAATCATAAAAGTTTAGAAAGTTTCAGTTCAGAGGCAATAATAAGTTGGGATGTGTGCCAGTATCAGGAAGAGAGCAGACTGCAGATTAGTGACAAAGATGGAGAAGTGTGGGAGGATTGGCAAGCTCATGTGTGGCCTTGTTGGGGGGGAAAGAGTGAGCAACAGAAATAAAAACATTCTGCTCCTGGACAGTTGGTTCTTAAGTCCCCAAATGCAGTCAAAGGAGGCATGGATTTAATGATCCCTGTTAAGGGGAAAGGAAAAAGGAAGAGTCATGCAGGGCAGAAAGCATCTGTTTTATGTTGAGTAATTCAGAAGGATGTTACTCTTCATACAGTGCTAGTAAGAAAGGCACCTGCTGAGTTTCCATATCAACTTCCTGCTGGGTTTTCTATATCAGGTTCTGCAATGAGAACACCAAAGTTGAAGGAACAGGCAAGGAAGAAAGGTTAAGATTCCTAAACAAAATGTAAACGCAGACAACTGATGCAAACTTCAAGGGCTTACTATGATTAAATGAGATCATAGTTATGAAAATGTGTGTGTTTCACTCCCATGAAGCTCACTGATATTAGGGGCCCATGTATCTACCAGATAAGAAGGGGCTGTTCAAGAGACAACAGTGGGGTCCCTTAGGGGATGGTCACAGAATTACAGAGGAAGGTGTCCAGTCTGACTTCTGGTTCTCTGTGGATGGTATTTCCATCAAGTAACCCTGGCCCTGTAAGAAAAGTTTATGGGGACCTGCCAAAGAAGATAATGCCACTGTTAAGATTCAGAAACAGGCAAACCATGGATGAAATCCAGTTATCTCCTTTTTAATTCCAAAAATTGCTATGTCATGAAGTATTGCTCCCAGAATAATGGTAATACTGATAAATGTCATCATAAAGTGGTTAATAACTTTAGTTCTGGAATCACACAGACCAGTGGTTCTCAACTTGGGGTGATTTTGCCCATCAGGGGACATTTGGCAGTGTCTTTGGACATTTTTGGTTATCATAAATTGGCGGAATGTTGTTGGCATCTAGGGGGTAGAGGCCAGGGGTGTTGCTAAACATGTTATAATGCACAGCCCCCCACAAGAAAGAACTATCTGCCCTAAAATGTAGAGAATACTGATGTTGAAAAATACCGAATTATGGACACAGGATCTTAAAACTATTTGCCATATATTCGCCAATTTGCCAGCCATGTGGCCTTCAACAAACTTGTCAGCAGCCTCTCTTAGCCCTTCCTCATCTGCAAAATGGAAATTATAACAGAAACTACTCGAAACTTGTAAAACACTTCATAGCATATTTGGACTGCTTTCACCCTTGGCACAACCTGTGATTTACATAAAGCAAATGAAGAAACAGAAGCTCAGAAAAATTCAGTGACTTGCTTGGGATACAGAGCTATTAAGTGGCAATAATGGACTGAGGAAGACATTTTGATTCTTAATCAATGCTTTTCCCACTCTAAGTTTTCATATGACTGAGGTAAACTCCAGAGATTTGGGGACTTTGATTCTTATTGCTTCAAATATCAAAGATTTATTTTCTTTTGCATGCCAGTGAATATGAACTCAGGATGGAACAGCTGTGTAAGAGACTGAGCTGATTAAATAATGCAAAATGGTGCTGCTGCTGCCCCCTACCCCTAAAAGAAAAACTTTAAATTTGACCTCATGTTTTTTTTTTCCATCTCTGGTTTTCATAGTTCTGCCTGCCAAGTACATAATGTATTTTGCAGGACTTAATAACAAGAAACTGCAATCATCCTTGGGAACAGGTACTATACAATGCATTTTAGCTTCTTTTTATTTAAAACACTGTGAGTTAATATATTTCAAATGCTGATTTTGTGTTCTCTAGCTTTTATCTATGACAGCAAAAATTGCTTTCCCTAACTGCCATTTATTTTGAGAATAATTTTGTTTCATTACACTGAGAAAACTCCCTGTATTTCATCTTTTTAGCTTTATTCTTGAAAGTGAAGGTACAGCTTCAGGCTCCGTTGTTACATTTCTGGAACATATAGTTACAAAAGTATACATTATGATTAAAAACAAGGGGAAGAGGGACTTTTTCCTGTTGATTCTAAGGTTTGAGTCTCCGAATTCTGTGTACTTGGATTTGGACAGTTGGGAATAGGAAGAGGGAGAGGAAGTTAAGATGCCTAAAAATAATGTCTCTGCTTTGAGTCATCACCTAAAAACAATCTTCTTAAACCACAACAAACAGGGCTATGCTGATGTGATAGCTGACCAGATGTTAAGTTTAAAATCCTCCAATTATGTATGTTAAAAACCTTTTAATGTTCTTTTATCTTGGTTAACAAATTTATATTATTAAATTCAATTCCTCAATGTAGATTTGAAATTTCAATCAGTAAAGACATATGTTGTCAAGGCAGGCTGTACAAGATAATATAAGCATTAAAAGAAAAGGCTATCTAAGTGCTTTGGGGTGTGCTAAACAAGACAGATAAAACTGGAAAATGTGAACTTCATAATAATTGTAAGCTCTAGAAAAGACACTTTAGAATATGCACAGCCATGCACGCGTGTTTCTTTTAAAGGGTACTGTAGACTTAAAAAATTAAATAGACAAAACCTGCCTTAAATATGTATTTTTGTGTAGGTATGGCTCATGTTCAGAGTTACGTTCTGAAGCAGAATGCTTTAATGGCATGAAAAAGAGAGTTTATACTTCATGTTATAAAACTTCCTAAAATCAAATCTTATTTACAAAATAAAAAATATAAATGTAAATTTAAAAATAATATCAGAAAATGACTCAAGCATTTGTCAAATATATTTAACATCTCAAATAACATTAAGCAATTTTTAGAAACTCACTAAAATACAGCATGGGTCAGGCCCACGTTGATGATACCTGGTCTCCACTTTTCTAAGTTGGAGAAATAGTGTAAGGCATTCCTTTCTGTGGGATGGCGGGCTGGCTTCATTCATTCAATTCATTTAATCATTAAGTACTGTCTATGTGCCAGTGATTGTCCCAGTCACAGAGCACACTGAGAAGGCATTCTCTCACGGTGCTAACATGCCAGTGGGGGAGACAGCCCAGGAACGAGATGATTCTAATAAGGTGGGATAAGTTTAAGATGGATGCCTAGCGCCTGCTGGGAGAAAAAAACTATTCTTGGTTTATGAAAGGAAGTACGATTTCTGAGGCAGTACCCTGAGAGAGGTCATTATTACTCTGATTATGAAAACTGTGTTGATGGGGAGGCAAAAACCTGGCATGGCACAGAGGAGCAAGCACTTTTTCCTATTTAAGGACGGCGGCTTGCTAAATGAATAACTAACAAACAGGAAGGATGGAACAAAAAAAAAAAAAAACAAAGAAACAACACAATAAGGAAGAAGAGCCTGTCCCTCTAAAATGACAATTATGTGTATACTTAACTGGGGACCGAAATTTTAGACTAAGGGAACATTAGTGAAGCCTTCCAACTCTACACTGTCAACAAAAAATCTGTAAGAGCTTTTAGGAAGTAGGAAAAAAGAAGTAAGATAGACGTCTGTGAATTAATTTAAGCCTTGATCTTGTATTTTCTTTAAGCCACAGATGCACTATGGTAACTTATAAATAAAAAGGCTGCTGATTTTCATCTATGTGGGAGCCAGGTAAGTGAAGCATGGCTGTTTTCCAGTGCACATCTAGGTGGAAAGCCAGCAGTATGTCAAGTCAGAAAAGAGACATGTGTAGGGGGAGAAAGGAAGACTGATGCCCCTTGATCTCAAGACAGGGCTGAAAATGTGCTCAGATTCAAAAGTTACTGGATCTTGATCCTATTCACCAAATCAAGGAAGTTCCAGACATGAAATTCTCATCACTTCTTCCAGAATATGGGGATGGTGGAGAATACTGCTGACATTGGATGGTGCTCTTATAACACTGTAGTGAACAAGGAGTTCTGACACAATCACTGAAGCTTCTAGTTATATAAAGCAAACCAAGTAACTGTGCTAATGATAGCAAATTCAGGGGCCAACATTTATATGATAGTAGTCTTTTTTTTTTTTTTTAAAGATTTTATTTACTTATTTATTCATTCATTCATGAAAGACACAGAGAGAAAGAGAGAGAGGCAGAGACACAGGCAGAGGGAGAAGCAGGCTTCCTGTGGGGAGCCCGATGTGGGACTCGATCTCGGGTCTCCAGGATTATGCCCTGGGCCAAAGGCAGGCCCTAAACCCTGAGCCACCCCAGGATCCCCCATGGTAGTAGTCTTTAGGTGTCACATAAAAATATATGACCTCATGTACAAGATGTATTTGTTAAAATAAATAACTCGGCGGGGGTGTGGGGTGGGGTTCAAATGCATGATATAAAACACTGTCACCATTGCCTATGAGTCAAAGTATTTTTAGTTACTCGTTCCTATGGAATATCCATGGATGATAAGTCAGCAGAAGGGAACCAACAGTAGAAATGCAGCCCTGGATGTGGTGTTGTGAGAACCCCATTGTGCTGTCCCATCAGGGATAGGCCTCTGACCAAACAAGTTTATTCAGAACCAGAGTTACCAGAGCTCAGAAACAAAGGAGTGTTTTCCTCCAGTTATTCATTAATTCAAATATTTACAGCAAACTCACTTGAATAAGTAATCTTTTTAGGAAGCCATGCTCATTGTTACCTATCTTTCTTAACTCTGACATGCACTAGTATGGAAGAAGACAATACACTTGGCCTATCAGTACAATTAGAAGTGCCAGATGGGGAAATGAACCTACTTGAGAAACAAAATACTCTTCTATGGCAGATGACTGTCTGTTTAAATCTTATTTCAGTCTGTTTAGATATTTTTAAATTTCTGTTTTACTTGAAAATATTAATTCTCCTAAAAGAGATGCAACCAAGTGAGAAACCTGCCAGATTTAAAATACTTTCTGACCCTATTGTCAAGGATGGAGGAGAGACTAGTTTGTGAGGCTGTGGACACTTTTCCACGTATCCACTGGTTAACAGTGGAAAGGTGTCATTAACACATTTAAGTAGGTAGTAATGCAATGCTGTAATGCGTGGTCTTGGGGCCAGACCTTTTCGTGTGTTAGTGCAGAATTCTGACACGTAGGAAGAAGGCACAAGGTGATTTACCACACTTTTAAGGGAAAGGGCTAAGGAGGGTCCTAGCTGCCTTTGTAAATGGTCCTGGGTAACTTATCTCATGCCTGACCAGCTTATTTCTGTTGGTTGGTATTCATTAAGGTCTTTAACTGCAATTATTAAAACTTAGAGACATTGAAAAATTAAAATAAAATAAAACTCAGAGAAATCAAGGGTTGTGTTGCTCAATTTTTCTTGTTTTAATAACTGATTAACAAATATATGAATTACAGACAAAATTAGAAAATACAGAAAGTTTTTTTGTAATACCATTACTCACTGATAGCTATTAACATTTTAGATTGCTCTAGAGTTCCATTCTCTGTGTCTAACTGGACATTTCTATATATGCTGTCTTATAATATATAGCTTCTTTTTAGCCTAATAATGGATTGTAGTGACCTTCCCATGACAAAGATTATTCTATGGTATTTTTTAATGGCTGCACTAAGTTCTGCTACATATCTGTATCACGTAGGGAAAAAAAAAAAGATAAATGGAAAACTAATTTCACCAGAAAACAAATTCAAGGGTTTTCTTTGGCAAGAATAGGAATGGATGGGGGTGGTGGTTAAGGGATGGTATCGACTGTTAGGCTCAGAAGGTATTTTAGTATAATCTAGTCCAGTGGTTCGCAAGGTGCTATCTCACTAGGCGTCTCCATTTTTAATTCTAGAAGATGATAAGATTGTCCAACAAGGGAGAAATATCCAGTCCTATATCCTGATATTGATAAAGGAGAGTGGGCCCAACATCTATAAAAGGAGAGCTGAATCCTTTTTGTTAGTTATCTAGAGACTGAAGGGGCCAAATATCTCAGACTGACCTACTCTGTAAAGTTATTCTGTTAAGAGTTAAGTGAATGATTTTGGGGGGAGGGGTGGTTTGGGAGAGACAGCTTCTGATATGCCCTAATGTGGTTCTTTTCTAAACCTAATTTCCCCATATGGATTTCTACCAAAATTATTTGGTTAGTTCAGTTAAAGAAAACTGTCCTAAATTTTGATTCAAAATAAGGCTACCAGGACAGCATCAAAAGCTGGCAAAGAAACAAAATCTCCCATACATGGCTGGGTGAATATAAAATTGTACAGGCATTCTAGAAAGTAGTTTAGCACTTTCTTTGAAAACTAAACACGTAATTATTAATATGGTCCAGCAATTGCAATCTTGGACCTTTAGATTAGAGAAATGAAAACTTTTTGTTCACACAAAAAACCCTATACACAAATGTTTATGGCAGTTTTATTTTAAGAGCCAAAAACTGGAAATCAGCCCAGAGATATGGTTAAACAAACTGGTACATCCATATTGTGGAATACTATTCAGCAATAACAAGTAGCAAATTAAGGATATATGCAACTTGGAAGAATCTCCAGGGAATTATAATGACTTAAAAAAAGCCAGCCTCAAAAGGTTATATACAAGGGAACTCCATTTATATAATTTTTTTTTCTTTTCACCTATTTAACTTATTCTTCCATCACCCCCACCCTGTAACCATTAGTTTGTTCTCTACAATTAAGAGTCTATTTCTTGATTCATCTTTATTTTTTCCCTTTGCTTGTTTCATAAATTCCACAGTGAGTGAAATCATACAGTATTTGTCTTTCTCTGACTTATTTCACTTAGCATTGTATCTTCAGCTCCATTCATGTTGTTGCAAATGGCATGATTTCATTCTTTGCTATGGCTGAATAATATTTCATTGTATATAGATACCACTTCATTATCCATTCATCAATTGACGGACACTTGGGCTTCTTCCTTATCTTGGCTATTGTAAATAACACTGCTATAAACGTAGGGCTGCATGTATCCCTTTGAGTTAGTGTTCTTGTATTCTTTGGGTAAATATCCACTAGTGTGATTGCTGGATCATAAGGTACTTCTAATTTTTAACTTTTTGAGGAACCTCCATACTGTTTTCCACAGTGGCTGCACCTGTTTGCATTCCCAGCAACAGTGCAAGAGGGGTCCCCCTTCTCCACATCTTCACTAAGACCTATTGTTTCTTGTGTTAATTTTAGCCATTCTGACAGGTTTGAGGTGGTGTCTCATTGTTTTGGTTTTTCAGTTTTGATGTGCATTTCCCTGATGACATGTGACAATGAGCATCTTTTCATATATCTGTCGGTCATGTGTATGTCTTCTTTGGAAAGATATCTGTTCACATCTTCTGCCCATTTTTAAATTGGATTATTTATTTTTTGGGTGCTGAACTTTAGAAATTCTTCATATATTTTGGATATTAATCCTTTATCTGGTATGTCATTTGCAAAAATCTTCCCCCATTCCTTAGGCTGCCTTTTAGTTTTATTTCCTTCTTTGTGCAGAAGCTTTTAATTTTGATGTAGTCCCAACAGTTTATTTTTGCTTTTGTTTCCCCTGCCTTAAGAAACATATTTGGAAAGAAATTGCTTTGGCTGATGTCAAAGAAGCTACTGCCTATGTTCTCTTCTAGGATTTCTATGGTTTTAGGTCACACATTTAGGCCTTCTTTTTTTTTTTTAAGATTTTTTAAATTTATTTATGAGAGACACAGAGAGAGAGGCAGAGACACAGGCAGAGGGAGAAGCAGGTTCCATGCAGTGAGCCCGATGTGGGACTCAATCCCAGGACTCTGGGATCACTCCCTGAGCTGAAGGAAGACACTCAACCACTGAGTCACCCAGGTGTCCCCACATTTGGGTCTTTAATCCATTTTGAATTTATTTTTGTATAAGAAAGTGGTCCAGTTTCATTTTTTTGTATGTTGCTGTCCAGTTTTTCCCAGTATCATTTGTTGAAGAGACTTTTTTCCCACTGTATATTCTTTCCTGCTCTGTTGAAGATTAATTGACCATATACTTGTTGGTTTATTTTCTGGATTTTCTAATCTATTCCATTGTATATAACATTTTGAAATGAAAAGATTTATAAATAGAGGACAGGGTAATGGTTGCTAGTGGTGGTGGAGAGGGGAGAGATAGTGACAATATAATAGGGCAATAGGATGGATCCTGGTTGAAATGCTGATGGACCTGCTCAGTGTCTTGACTGTGGTGGTAGAAACACAAACATACACAGGACAGGGGATAGAATGCACTCACATATGGAACCACATACATGAGTACACACACACACAAAGGGATAAAACCAGGGAAATCTGAGTAAGATGGGAGGGACTGTACCATGTCAATACTTTGGTTGTGACACTGTACTATACTTCTGCACAGTGTTTGCATTGGGGGACACTGGCCAAAGTGTACAAGCAATATTCTACATTATTTCTTATAACTGCAAGTAAATCTACAACTATTTCAATAAAAATTTCAACAAAAAAATGCTACAATTCTTGGCAAATGATGTTGTCTAGCTTTCTTCAATCCAGTTACCTCTACATGTAGCTTTCAAATGCATATTAAAAATCTTGCCCACATTAATGTTCTGGTCAATATATTACTGAGATCCCATTTACCTCAGGGGAATGACCTGAGTAAGCCAGTAAGTTAATTTTGTAATGAGTTCTAAAGCAGATGGCTAGAGTGAGACAGAACACCATTACATTTAACGTGGTTGGGCTGACAGCCTGGCATTAAATGCTTAGATTACACACAATAGCATCTTAAATCTTAGGTTGTATATGAACTACTTATTCTAAATAGTCCACTAAGCACATTCTTTTTTGTTTTTTTTATTGCTTTGGAGTAAATTATGAAGAAAGATTCTTGCATGTTTTTAAACTCAAAATGTCATAGCAGATTTTCTAGGCACATAATAAACACTAAATATTTTTTCAGACTGATTACATTAGACTTAAATTCTAATTTTACTCTTAAAAGTAATATTACCTTAAACTTTATAAGAGATTTGGAGAAATGAGAAAAAGGAAAAAAAACATATGCTATAATAATCTAATATAATTATCACTTGGGCCTAGGGGCACCTACGTGAGTGTCCAATCTTGATTTTGGCTCAGGTCATTGAATCCCGCATTGGGCTCTGCACTTAGCAAGGAGTCTGCTTGAGGATTCTCTCTCCCTCTCTCTCTATCCTACCCCATCTGTCTCTCATTCTCTCAAGTAAATAAATAAATCTTAAAAAAAAATTATCACTTGGGTCTATTTTTATACAGTTTTAGGATGCATTTTTAAAATATCGATTATCATAATTGCATATTTTTGATATCATAAACATTTTTACATGTTGCTCAGTAAGTCTTTATTCTATTTTAATAGCTGCAAAATAATTCATCTGAATTTAATCCATTACAAACTTAAATTGTTCCCAGGTTTATTAAGATCATAAGCAATAATTAAATAATCATTTTTATCTTTATAGAATTTTCCCATTTTTTTAGGATATTCCCTTAGGATTGAGTCTCAGAAATGGGATTACTGGATTGAAAGGTAAAAATATTATTATAATTTGATGCATATTTTTTCCAATGAGCTGTGCCATCGTGATTAGGTTTTTGTTTTTTAATCAGCACTAATTTAATAAAAAAATGACATCTCAATCCTTTTTGAATTTATAATTGCTGTGAGTTTAAACATTCTCCCAAATGTTTGTTTAATAACTTGTTTTTCTTGTGAATTGGCTAACTGTGAATTCACATTTTTTTCTTTACCTACCAACAGGGGGTTTAGTTTCTTTTTTTTAATAGTTTGGAAAAGTTCTTTAGTAAATGTTAATATGTTTTTTATGCAGGGAAGAAATCAAGTGCCAAGCACAGTCTCATTTCACTAAATCCTTACAAAATCCACTTGAATTAAATATCTAATTTAGTTGTCCCAAGTTATAAAAGAGGAACCAAGATTCAGAGAAAGTAACTTTTGCTCACAAATATAAGCAAGGAACAAGTGTAGGTTGCAATCAGGTCTTTGTTTCTGAGCCTAGTATTCATTCCATCATAAAAACTCCCTTACCTAATTATGGTGAAAGATAATTGCTATAGTAACTTTAGTTGAAGAAAGAATCCATAATATCCCAATTTTAAGCCAGATTTAGTAGCAGTTAAAATGATGTAGACACTCTATTTTTTTTTTTAATTTTTATTTATTTATGATAGTCACACAGAGAGAGAGAGAGAGGCAGAGACATAGGCAGAAGGAGAAGCAGGCTCCATGCACCAGGAGCCCGATGTGGGATTCGATCCCGGATCTCCAGGATCACGCCCTGGGCCAAAGGCAGGCGCTAAACTGCTGCGCCACCCAGGGATCCCAACACTCTATTTTTTAAGAAGAAAGTAGATTACTTCTTTTGGATTAGATATAAGAAGGAGAAAGAAGAACTAGAATGCAGATTAAAACCCTTCTTGTAAAAAGAATTCCTTGGTTGGAAGACAAAGCTTCTGGAAAATGAAGAGAGCCAACAGGACAGATGAGAAATTGGCACAAAATCTCAGAATAGAATTTTTGTCTGTAAGTTTAAAAAGCAAGATGAGTTAAACTGGCAGAGTTTAGGCAATTCAGTAAAAAAAGATTATGACTTGGAATCATTAAATAACAGTTAAGGACTGGCAAGAAAGGGATCAAATTGTAACCAGATGCCTATTTTCTTTGGCCATTTACTAGTAGGCATTACTTGGAAAATATAATATTTAAGAACAAATAAATCTTTAAAAAGGAAAACATGGTAATATATGCAGTTTTACATAAACACCATTTATTTCTTAAGCCTGTTATTTGGAGTTGTGAGAAATAATCAGGGATCATAAAACTGTTAATTAATCTATTTATTTTAAAGGAGAGGTAGAGAAAGGTTTATGAGGATTTTGTAACTACAAAACACAACAAAAGTAAACTCTCATCCTAACAGAGCGGAACACACTGAAGAGGACAATGCTATGTGACGTTTACTGTGCACAAGCTTTTGCCTTTTTTCACTCTAAGCCTCACGGAAAACAAAGAGGGGCTCTTTTCTATGAAATTGCTTGTGCAGCTTCTCCAGGTCAGGAATAGCTTAGGGTCTGGGACTAGAAAAGAGCAGCAGTAATCAAGGTGCAGAGCTGGAAGTTTTATACCCACCATTTAAGATCCAGAAGAAGCTGGAAGAATCAGTGGGATACTAGGAAGGCTCACAAAGGAGAACTCTAATTGCTATGGAAAGAAGACTGGAAAGCTGGAGATAGAGTATAATAAATAGAGAAATGTAAAAACAGATTAACATGAGAAGGCAGCACTCTGCACAGCTAGAAGCTGCAGGACAGCAAAGATCTAGAGTCTGGACTACGGGAAAGCTAAAACTAAACTCATCCTCTAACCCCCCACTCCCACCCCACCCTATGAGCCGAATGCCCACTGAGAGCCTCAGCTCACTCTGGTTCTGAACACTGATGGGTGTAGGGATAAGTGATAAAGAATGTAAATGGCATGGCAGGCCCTGAACAGATGAGTCTCTCAATGAATGAATAGAGATTATTATTATTATTACTATACTTAAATGGTTTATGTATTTTACATATTGCTACAGATGCATCTTCTTCTGTCTGCTGTTCATGAATGACTCTAGGTTTCTTTAATTATTTTTATTTTTTAAAGGCTTTATTCATTTATTAATGAGAGAGAAAGAGAGGCAGAGACATAGGCATGGAGAGAAGCAGGCTCCCTGTGATGAGCGTGATGTGGGACTCAATCCCAAGACTCCCAGATCATGACTTGAGCCAAAGGCAGATGTTCAACCACTGAGCCACCCAGGTGCCCCTCTTTAATTATTTTTAAAGAAAGAAATACAAATGGCTTATAAAATATCCAAGGCTTAAGATTTTTTTTTTGTTACTCTAAGTAACAATAACATTTACCAGTGACAGTTACCAAAATTGCAGATATTGACAAAACCATTGCAAACCTATAGTATTTCCAAATAAAGAATGCAGATGGCCTGGTGTAAAATATCACCTGCTATGTGAAAAATAACTCCAAGCTCAGAGGCCACTGATAGGATTACGTAGAGGTTCTCTGGAGGTGTGTAATGGGTAGCACTCCTAGGGATGTAACCTCGGGATAGCCAGCATATCCTTGGTTATCAACATAATCTTCTTAAATATGCAGCTCTGAATCCAGGATAACTATGAGCCAGGAACTATAATCCAGGACTATACTATGAGTCTTTAATACATGAAATTATTTGGCTGAATTTACAATAATTACGTCCTTACCAAATATATCCAAATTATATAATAACATTAACCAGAAAGAAGAGTCTGACTGATTATTCAAGATATTCTGTAAAACGGTGGGAATGAATAGGTAGATATAAGCACAACCTATAACCACTCAATCATTAGTGTATTACAATGTAAACTGCACTTTTCTGGCTACTGGGGCATCAAATACTTGGAAATGACCAAAATTCAACTATATTTTGTTGGGAAATACCAGCATCTTTCAAAATCAGCTAGCCATAAAATACTGGCCTTTAATTCATTATGAGACCGGATCTTGGCATCTCTCCACAAAAATGCAAGTTCTGTGAGTTGGCATCACTGATTAACTGAAGAATTTGCATAGTTCAATGCAAATCAAGGCTGGTACAATATATACCTGGAAGAAACAGCCTGGTTTAGGAGAAAGAACATACCTATTTTCCAGAAACAAATTTTGGTCAGGCTACAAAATTTTCATGCCTTAGTTTCTTCATCTGTAAGAAGGGGTCTCCCTCTCTCTCCATTGGTCAAGGATTGCACCAGACACTGCAATGTTTGTAACTGGCCCCAAACAGACCAACCTTTTCTCCACACTTGGGTCTGGCAAAGCTTATTTAGTCAAGAGCCTTCCTCCATGTGTCTAGAAGGGGTCTGAAATTCATGACTGGTAAGCTACAAAATTAAACACCAAGTAAGTACCTAGGGGTATTTAATGGTAAAATGAGAAATATTTTTTTTTCAGGATTAGAATTTTAAGAGAACATACAGAAATATAAGTTTTGATCTGATAAGAATAAAGACTATAACTTCTCCAAGTCAACCATGAGAAAAAATACATTATGTTTTGATGGAGAGTGAAGAAAAATTTGAAACTCCTATGTTTTGGGTGTCTTTAACACATTTCAATTGCTAAAAGGCTTGGAGCATAAACAAGTATTCCACTGAGTGTGCTGTGCTCTCAGAACTATTCCACTTGGTATAGGCTTTAAACACTTTTGACAAATGCTTTCTATTTTCCATTGATTTAGGGGTAAAAAATGTCTTTGAAAAGAAACAATGTTTTTAAAAAAATTTTCCTGAAATTTCCTTCCCTGCAAGGTCTTCATCTTTCTTTCCTTTGTTTTTTTCTAAGGATTTATTTATTTATTCATGAGAGACAGAGAGAGAGAGAGAGAGGCAGAGACATAGGCAGAGGGAGCAGCAGGCTCCTCACAGAGAGCCCAGTGTGGGACTCGATTTGGTATCCTGGGATCAGGCCCTGAGCCGAAGATAGACACTCAACCACTGAGCCACTCAGGCGTCCCAGGTCTTCATCTTTCTAAACTGTGAGAAGTAAGTGCGCCCAGATGGCAGTCCCTCAGTAAGGATACTTGGGCAACCAAAACCCAGTATGAGTTAAGGGTGTACAATCTCATTCCTTTTCTCAAGAACCTTAGGTTCATAACATTAGTATGATGCTAGTAACAAACAGGGAGATAAAAATGTTGGGATCAGGTTAATCAATGGGATACTAATGTTTTTGTTCTGAAAAACTTATAAAGAAACCCAGCAGGATAGGCTCCTCATTCAAGCCCAGTGTTCCCTAGGAGCCAACTCCCCCTGTTCAACCTTCTGCCAGTTAACCCATGACACCAGCAATCTGCAGGACACTTAGCTGTTTTTTGTTTTTAACTTATGAAAAGTTTCAGATATTAACATTCTCTAGTAGAGAGGACAGTATAACAAATCCATAAATAATCAGAAACAATAATTACCAACCCATAGCCATTTTGTTTCATCCAAATCTCTGCCACAACTTTTTGAAGCAAATCCCAGACTTAATATTTTGTACATAATTCAGTATGTATCTTTAAAAGACTATAAAAATAAAAACACAGTGCCATGATCACATCTAAAATATTAATAATTCCTGAACATAAATATCCAGTTGGTAATCACATTTCCCCAACTAGCTCATAAAATATTTTAGCAATTGTTTGTTCACATCAGAATTCAAATATCCAAATATGCTCCCATTATTACAATTCATGTGGCTTTTATATCATAAGATCCTCTCTCTCCTTTTTTCTCCTTTTGCTTTTTATGTTTCAAAGAAATCAGGTCTTTTGTCCTGTAGTATTTCTCAGAGACTGGAATATGGTGACTGTTTTTGTGTTTGTTCATCATGAACTTATAAAAATATATTTGATATGCTTTAATCCAATGCAGTCATTATTCTTATGGATACTCCACTTGTACTATGTTGGTTAGTGAGAATCTTTCCATTTTGGAGCCTGTAAGTCCTATTGATATGATCCTTGTAATTTACAATAGTTTTCTGTTTGTTTACTTTTTTTTCCCCTTCTGGTAGGAAGGATTCAGGAAGACTCAGCCTCATCTTACACATTTCTATCGTAGACATAGAATCAGCCATTTCCCCAAGAAGCCTGGTTCCTTTAGAGAGGGATAGTATTCAGAGATCACAACTACAGATTGTCCTTTGTACCTGTTACCTCATATATACAGGTATACACAAGACGCTCTTCTTCTGGAACCCAGCGTGTTCCCTTTTCAAAGTTCAGTGAGAAAATACCAAGCTTCAAGCATCCTTGTATCCTATTCAGAAACCAGGTCCTAAACAACTCAGAGATGATTTTTTTTTCACCTGGTCAGCCAGGGGACAGGTTAAAATACCACATTAGCAACAAATTATTTTGGTGGACAGAAACTAAAAACAAGAAAGCTCATGAGTCCCTTCCTTTTTCTGGTATTAAAGGAAATACCTTGGTTCCATTTTGAGAACTTAGATAGAAAAAGGAATCTTTGTACATAGAGAATTTAATTTTTTTTTTAACTAAGTAAAGACATTCCTGTATGAGTAAAAGAAAAATTCTAGAAAAAGACTCACCAAGAATCTCCCTTGGACATGGAATTACAAAGGTGACTCACTGCCTTGTGTGGGTACGGGTCCCTGCTGGTAATTTATTTGTCAAAGCTGTGGAAGGATGACATAGGGGTGATCATTGTGTGAGGCTGTGGGCATTCGAAGGCTATCCCAAAGAAAACAGAAGTAGTTTTATATACTTGTCCAGCTAATTAGGAGGAATATTTCTGACCTCACTAAAGGAAAATATTCTTTAAACCTCACAGTATGTTTGAAAACAGAAAAGAAAGCGTAAAACAGAAGGGTATGTCTCATGGTAGTTTTTATACTTTAGAGCAAATTTATTCAGATGGTAAAAGGTTTCTCAGTCCCTAAGGAATAGCAGCAGGTTCCTATAGGACTGCTATGTGGGGATAGGGAATTTAATGGAAAGTCCTACAAATTAACCATAAAACTACTTAAAAATATACTTCCAAAAAGAAGATAAATGATCAAAAAGCACCTGAAAAAGTATTCAATATCCTAAGTTATCAGGGAAACACAAACAAAAATCATTATGAGATACCAAACCACCAGCTAAAATAAAAGACTGACAACTCCAAATGATGTCGTTGATGATGACTTGGAGCAACTGCAACACTCATACACAGCTGCTGGGAGTATAAAATGGCATAACCACTAGCAGAAGTGTTTGGCAGTTTATTAAAAGTTAAATATACATCTACCCTACAACCCAGAAGTTCCATTCTTAGATATTTACTGAGAGAAATGAAAACATGTCTACAAAAAGATCCACAAAATATCTGTAGCAGCCGTATTCAAAATAACTGCAAATAAGAAACAACCCAATTGTCCATCAATAGCAGAATGGATTCGCAGAGTGTGCCATACAATGGAACACTATTCTGCAATGAAAAATAAACCACTGATAAATGCAGTAACATGGATAAATCACAAAAACATCAAGTGAAAGACCAGATACACAAAAAAAATAGTGTTTGATTTAGTTTATGAAAAGTTTAAAAATTGGCAAAATGAATCTAACATGATAGAAATTAGATACTGTGTTTTTGGAGGGTAGACTAAAGAAAGAATCCAAAGAAAACTTTCTGGAGGAATGGATATGATCTATATCTTCTTTTCTGAACATTAGTTACATGGCTATAAATCAGTGGTTCTAAACCAGGGTGATTTTGCCTCCCAGGGGACAACTGGCAATGCTTGGAGGCACTTTTGATTGTCATGACTAGGGGGGATGCTACTGGTATCTAGTGGGGAGAGACCAGGGATGAACAAGACAGCTTTCCTACAACAAATAATTATCAAGTCCAAAATGTCAATAGTGCCAGGGCTAACAAACCTAGTATATATACAATTGTCAAAACTCATCAAACTGAAAAGCTAAGATCTGTACATTTTATTAAATGTTAATTATTACTGAAAGAAAGAAAGAAAGAAAGAAAGAAAGAAAGAAAGAAAGAAAGAAAGAAAGAAAGAAAAAGAATTCAACAACCCCTTCCTCACCTCCAAAAGTATATTTGGAGAAGATTGGCTAAAAACAAAAAAAGAAAAGAAAAGAAAAACTTCATATATATTTTTTAAAGATTTTATTTATTTATTCATGAGAGACAGAGAGGCAGAGACACAGGCAGAGGGAGAAGCAGGCTCCATGCATGGAGCCCGACGTGGGACTTGATTCCAGGTCTCCAGGATCAGGCCTTGGGCCAAAGGCAACGCTAAACTGCTGAGCCACCCGGCCTGCCCAAAAAACTTCGTATTTTAAACTTAGGAGAGTTCACCTGCTCAAAAAATGAATTTCGTATTAAAACTGTATGTAATTAATGTTTATTGAAACAAAAGAATATTGGTTTTTGGTTCCACATGTAAGATGTAAGGAGCTTAGAAGTTACCACTCCATACAAACAAGTAAAAAGCTGAATAGACTGAAAAATCAACAATTCTTCCTGAATCAGTAAGAGTGGGGAGGCCACAGGGCAGACTACTGCCTTTAAGATTGGAGAGACAAGAGAATATAGGGAGTCCTTGCTTATTGGAGCAGAAATTGAGGAGGAGAAACTGCTGTGGGAACTAGTACTACAGTAGGAAAACCTGAACGCATAATTGATGAAGTGCTGGAGGCTCAGTGTGGACAAGTCTGAGAGCTAAAAACTCTAAGGGGATCCATCATAATGAACCCCCACAATTTTGTGAGATTGACCTCCTGGGGGTCGGCCATGAACTCACAGAAAATATCAAGAAAAAAAATCCTCTCACGCTTCCAGATTGGGAAGGGAAAAAAGGTCTATTCAGAAATATACCAGAGCATTCTCTTCTTAACAAGGTCTGTCCTCCTGGGAAACCAGTTAACCACAGCCTAACCTGCTAGGGTGTTATCAGAACCGAAAACTAATTTCCCCAGATAAACCCAATTTATCTGGGAAAAGGGAAATAGCCAACTCCAGTCAGCTCTAGCCATTCTGTCCCACCTGAGGGGAGAAAAAGAAAAAAAAAATTGAGAAACAGATGTATAGTTCACAGTCCAGAGGCATAGGCTCAATAAATAACTAAGACTTAATTACAGGACTATAATTCCCCTCTTCATATACCTCTCTACCATATTCTTAAAGGCCTATTTACAAGCAGTTCCTTTTACCCAGTACATCATGTCCAGCTATCAAGAAAAAAAGACAAGGCATGCTAAAAGTTAAAAAACAGTTTTGAAGAGACAGAGCAAGAACCAGGTGTGGCATGACGGAATTCTCATACTGAGAATTTAAAACAACAATAATTCATTAGCTAAGGACTCCTTGATATAACAGAACATGTAAGAATAGATGTATAATGTAGCAGAAAGATGGGAAACCTAAGAAAGAACCAAAAAGAAAAGCTAGAGGTCAAAAACATTGTAAGAGAAATGAAGAATACCTTTGATGGGGTTAGCAGTAGTAGACCAGACACAGCTGCAGGAAGAATCACTGAATTTGAGGCTATCTTAATTATTACTGAAAACCAAATGCAAAGAAAAAAAGGACTGATGGAAAAAAAAATCTAAGGACTGTGAGACAACTACGAAACATGTAACATATGTGTAATGAGAATAGTAGAAGAAAGAAACAGAAAAAATAACTGAGAGTTTCCCCCAAATTAATGTCAGGCACCAAACCACAGATTCAGAAAGCTCAGAGAACATGAAGCAGGATAAATGCCTAAAAAACTCCACTACATTTAGCCATATCATTTTCAAGAAAAAGATCCTGAAAGAAGCCAGAGAGGGGAGGGAAATACCTTACCAACAGAGGAACAAGGTTAAGAATTAGACCCATTTTTTTCCCAATTTTTTATTCAAAGTCATATAAGCAAGAGAGTAAAGTGAAATATTTAAAGTATTGAGAAAAAAAAAATAATACCCCACCATCCTAGATTCTACACCCTGTGAAATTATTCTTCAAAAGTAAAAGAGAAATTTTCTCAGAAAAACAAAAATCAAGGGAATTTGTTGCCAGTAGACTTCTTTCAAGAAATATTATAAAAGTTCTTTTTTTTTTTTCTTTTTAGAGAGAGAGACCGACCACATGAGCAGGGGGGTGGCGGCAGATAAAGAAGGAGAAAGAGAGAATCTTAAGCAGGCTCTCCATTGAAGGCAGAGCCCAACACAGAGCTTGAACCCACAACCCTGAGATCATGACCTGAGCCAAAATTAAGAGTCAGACATTCAACTGACTGAGCCACCAATGTGCCCCAAAAGAAGTTGTTTAGGAGGAAAATCATATAAGTCAGAAACTCAGATCTACATAAACAAAGAACATCAAAGAAGATGTAAATGAGGTAAAATACAACCTTTTTAAAAACTGGTCTAACAGGGGCGCCTGGGTGGCTCAATCAGTTAAGCGTCTGTCTTGGGGTTGGGTCATGATCCCAGGGCCTTAAGAATGAGCTCCACACTGGACTCCCTGCTCAGCGGGGATTCTGCTTCTCCCTCTTCCTTTTCCTGCCACTCCCTCTGTTTATGTGCTCTGTTACATAAATAAAATCTTAAGAAAAAACTGGTCTAACAAATAAATGTATTTGATTATGTATGCTTATGTATATATCTTATGTGTGTGTGTGTGTTTATGTATTTATACGTGAAATGAATGACAGCAATGATATAAGGGACAGGAGGGAGCAATTAGGATTGTTTTGCTATTATATTCACTCTACCTGTGAAGTGGTATGGTGTTATTGGAAGTGCACTTGGGGGACAACTGGGTGACTCAGCAGTTGGGCATCTGCCTTCGGCACATATGGGATCCAGGATCAAGTCCCGCATCGGGCTCCCTGTGGGAAGCCTACTTCTCCCTCTGCCTATGTCTCTCTCTGTCTCTCATGAATAAATAAATAATCTTTTTTTAAAAATGAAGTGGACTTGTATTAGTTTTTTTTTTTTTAAGATTTTATTTATTTATTCATAAGAGACACAGAGAGAAAGAGAGCACATGGCAGAGGCACAGGCAGAGGGAGAAGAAGGCCCCATGCAAGGAGCCTGACATGGGACTCGATCCCAGGTCTCCAGGATCAGGCCCTAGGCTGAAGGTGGCACTAAACCGCTGAGCCACCCGGGCTGCCCAACTTGGATTAGCTGTAAATGTATACTGCAACCTCCAGGGTAACTATTAAATTTTTTTTTTTAAAGTATAACCACTATGTTAACAAAGGAGAGAAAATGCAACCCTATAAAATGTTAAATTAAAACCATAAAAGACAGAAAAGAAGTATAAGGCAAAAACAGGAACAAAGAATAAAGGCAACAAATAGAAAACAGCAACAAATTTGTAGATATTAACCCAACTATTTTGAATCATCACTTTGAACGTCAGTGGTCTAGAAGCACCAATTAAAAGACAGAGATGGTCAGAATGAGTCAAAAATAAGACCCAAACAAATGTTGTCTACAAGAAACTCACCTTAAATATAAAGACACATGTAAATGGGTAGAGAAAAAGATACCATGGTAACACTAATCAAAGAAAGTAGGAGTAGTTATTATTTTCAGACAAAGCAGACTTCAAAGCAAAGACATTACCAAAATGATAAAGGGGTCAATTCTCCAAGACCAATTCTTTTTTTTTTTTATAAATTTATTTATTTATTTATGATAGTCACACACACAGAGAGAGAGAGAGAGAGAAAGGGAGAGACATAGGCAGAGGGAGAAGCAGCCTCCATGAACCGGGAGCCTGACGTGGGATTCGATCCCGGGTCTCCAGGATCGCGCCCTGGGCCAAAGGCAGGCGCCAAACCGCTGCGCCACCCAGGGATCCCTCCAAGACCAATTCTTAACCATGTATACATACAACAACAGTGCATCAAGCTACGTGGGGCAAAAACTAAGAGAACTGTAAGGTGAAACAGACATATATACTATTATAGTTGGATATGGACAGATCCAACAGGCAGAAAATAAGTAAGGACAGAGTAAAATAAATAAAAATCAGTAAGAAAAAAAAGATAGGAAACCCGGTTTTAAAAATGGGCAAAAGACTGGAATAGACATAGCACAAAAAAGGGTGTCCATGTGGCCCACAGACAGAGAAGGTGCTCAGCTTCATTAGTCATTAAGGCAAACAAATTAAAAGCACAATGAGCTATCATGGCATTTACCAGAATGGCTCAAATAAAAAAGACAGAAAATACTCACTGTTGTTGATGATTTAAGGGAACCAGAATTCATATACCCTGGTGGGAGTTTAAATTAATACAAATACTTTGGAAAACTGCCAAATATCTGCCAAATATCTACTAAAGCTGAACGGATTCTATAATCCTCCTCCTAGGTAAATATCCACCAGAAAAGCACAGACAAGCACCAAAGACTCTATAGAACTGTTCATAGTTGTAGTGCTTGCAATAGCAACGAACAGCAACCTAAATGTCTGTCCATACAAGAATGGATAAAGCACAGTTTACACTCATAAACTAGAATACTACACAGCAGTGAGAACAAATGAAGGACTGCCATAGGCAATCATAACGTTGAAAGAAAGCAGACTCAAAGGGGCATCTCCTGTATGATTCCACTGACAGGATATTTTGGAATAGGCCATAATCATCAACTATGATAGAATTCAGAGTGGAGATTGCCCTTTGGAGGACAGGATCCACACTCCATTTATTATTTCTTGATCTACATGCTGGTTAGATAGGTGGACCTACTTCTTAAAAATTCACTGATGAAGTTGCCTGGGTGGCTCAGTTGGTTAAGTGGCTGCCTTAAGCTCAGGCCATGATCCTAGGATTCTGGGATTGAGCCCCGTGTCAGGCTCCCTGTTCAGTCTGCTTCTCACTCTCCCTCTGCCCCTCCTCGGCCCCTGTTCGTCCTCTCTCTCAAATAAATAAAATCTTTTTAAAAAATTCACTGATGAACATTTGTGTACTTTCCTACATGCTATACTTCAATAAAAATTTGACTTACAGAATGTAAAGGAAAAAAAATACTGGGAGAAAGACTGATGGGGACCAGGGAGTCATTTCAATAATTCTTTTCAAATATGCTCTTATCTTCCCTTCTTACACTTGTATAACTTGTACCTGGACTACTCTACCTAAAACCTCCTGAGGAAATTAAATTTTGGCCTTAGGGAAGTGTTTAGACAGTCCATGCACAGACAGTCCTGGGGTGAGAAAGCAGCGTGGAATTGGAGTAGAGTCTGGCACAGGCTGCAGGTGAGTCAGGCCAGGGTTCCTGGTAAGCCTCAGCATTCCTTAACCCAATCTGGAATGTCACACTCTTGCTGGGCCCATTTGCTCAGTGCTCAACAAAAGCGTTGGGTCTGAGGCAGCCACAGGGAGCAGTAGGCATGGAGCGTGGTGACGACTTCCAAAGGGGCATCCCTTTGTCCCACAGGTCACAATAACAGGCTGGCAACTGATTTGTGTAATTCCATCTGAATCTCAGAGGAAATTTCTAGTACAAAGTAGAAAGTTGTTCTTCAGTGGAAAGAAAAATGGATCCGAAAATGTAATGCTGTGAACTAGTTTATGGCACAGGTACTATTAACTCTGATGTTTGCGAAAAACAAGTAGCTCACAACTTGGGTTACTAAAGTTGAATTTCACAAACATTTTTTTCCTTAGGGGAATCTAAACTGTATAATATTAGCCTTCCTGCCAGGGATTTTCAGGCCTTCCTAATGCTTACAGTGGTAACCGGAATACATTCTCTACTAAGCCTGGAGGCAGCCCTGAGTCAGCTCTTCCCATTACCTGTACACCTAAGCCATTCAGGAGATATTATTCAGAAATGCCTCTGGAGGAGATGCTACAGAGCTCCACCAATATTCTGGCCTTCTCCTATACCAAGAACTTTTTCTTTAAGTTTAAATTAACTGACTTATAGGCATTCACATCTGCTTTCTTTCCCTTTATGTAGGAGTTGCTGCTTCATCCTTTGGGTGGGACAAACTAGAACTCCCAAGTTAAAAAAAATTGTCCACAAAAACTTCGTCACTCACTCCCTCTCAGAAGCCTGATTTCTATACTTGTCTCTAACCTTCACATTGATTCTCCAGGCTTCGAGGTCTATGAGCAATGAAGCCCATTAGCTAAATTCTTTTGGAAACCTGACAGCCTCACACTGTGCAGTTGTTCCTATGGGCACATCTGCTACACAGTAGGAGAATGAGATTGGATGCAGTCCTTCCCCCGCCTCCTAACTTTACTGTTTAAAATGGTACTGAGTTTTAGAAGTGGTAGGCAGTAGACAATTAAGGCATCCTTATACTTTGGTCACTATCTTGACATATTCAAACACTCCAGCTTTATGTTCATCATTGATTAAACACTTGAACTGCTGATTCCAGAGAGCTACTTCTTAGAATGGGATTCAATAGACAAAGCACTAGTGATTTTCAACTCCCAAACCTTGCATGTGACATAGCACCTTAGTATGTGCAGCAGCCCTTGCTCATGCACACAGACACATGCCTCTTTTTGCTAACACTCGGTGTTTTGGTTTCCCCAGATAAAAAACATTCTTATATCCCCAACTGCAACACCAAACTTCCATGTGGAATGGTGATATCTTATCTAAATCTCTATATATCCCTCCATGAGGTCTTGCATACAGGAGGCTGACAACAAATATTTGTTGGCTGGAAGGAATAAGTGATTGAATTAATGCATTACATAACTAGAATCCAAGTTTAGTATATTTCTTTCTTTTTTTTAAAATTTTTTAGTACATTTCTATACAGTTATCAAAGAAAATAATGTTTCATAGGATGGAGCTAGCTAAAAAGAGTTTGGGAATTCTGATATTTCTAACCCCAGTATTCCAACACTTTTCCTATGTTACCCAGCAAAGCACCCTCGCCAGAAAATGACTTTGCTTGGAGCTTTGCCCAGCACTGCTTCACAGGCATCAAAGTTGAGAGCAAGGGGCAGAGACCCTCACTGCTCTTCCCAGCTCTCGGAAGAGATAACTATCACAGTGGGGTCCTGAGGATTCTGGGTCATTTTGTTTCTTATAAAACTTATTTGTTGGGGTATCACCATAAGATTTCAAGAATTAGAATCAGGGGATAACAGTCTTCATATTGAAAACACAAACTTAAAGATGGCATCAATCATTGAGTGATTTAAAATATTGGAATTAGGCAGGTGGTGACACTGACAATGTGAAGACTATTCCAAGTGTTATTCTGAACACTGGGGTACAGTCTGGTCCTTAACAATGACCATGGCTCACCAGTTTTTCAAGTGTTTGCTTGCCATGCATATATTGTGTCATTCTAGTCTGTTTAACTCAAAAGATTTAATCCCACAAGATCACCTATAATTAGAGAGTGATGATGCATTCTTAGAAGACAAATATAGACACCACAGAGGTGATGCATCAGCAGTCTGAAAATAATTAATGCTTATCCTCACAAGGCCACCTACACCAAGACACTTGGGAACAGTTCACTATTGCCATAATGTCATAGAAGGATGGCAAAATCATTTTTCTTATCTGCAGAAGTAGGTCACAGCAAGAACATTAGGCCAACCCCTCCCCCCCCCCAAAAAAAACCCCAAATCCAGAGTGGACATGAATAGTTTTGTGACACAATCTTTTAATTTTTCAACTCAATGTAAGAATGTAAGACTTGGTCACTGAATCACTCTGTACTCTCTACACATCTCCCTACATGGTAATAGACCAGAATGAGGCCTTGAAATGCAGTATTTGCAGACACAGCAAAAAAGCTCCATTACCAGAATGCAGCTTCTTGACTGACAAGAGCTCAAGGATTTGAGGCAGCCAGTGGTTTTGTTGTTGTTTTATTTCCAATGACAAAATAAAACCTATCATCATAAATTAGCACATCTATCAGGAGTCTGAGCTAGGCAAAATATAGTCATAGAGGCTAAAGGTTATAGCACTTCCAGCTTTTAAACTCAGCATATGGCACACGTGGGGCAGCATTTTATTCCCATCCATATGTCTGTTTAAGCTCAACTCAACAGAACTTGCAAAAACAGTCTGAGTTTTGTGCGTTGCACTAGTGCTGGTGCCTTCTAAATAATAAGTGCCTTTCCCAGTGCCAATGAAGAGGGCATAAAAAGGGGTCTCACAGTAGTGGGAAGAGGGACCAGGACATTCACGTGGATGATTCTATAATCTCAGGAAACTTATCAGAGAGGCAGAAATCCACACTGCCTAAGGCTTTGCCCTGTCATCAGTCAGACAGACACAGCATGATTCCCACACCAGCAGCTTTTCCCAGTCACCGCTGGGGCTCCTTACAATCAGGCACTTGGGTTCACAGACTCACTGACACTGGACTTTCTTCTTGGGGAACAGATAAATTATCTCCAGGAAACCAGGCTTCTCTCCTAACTACGTGCTCTTATTGACCTACATTTTTAAAGAAATTTATTCTGAAGTTGTGGGAAGGGCTAGAACCCATTCTTTGGCTCCAATTCTGAGTTACTCATTTGGCGCAGTCCTTCCTCTCTCTTTTCCCCTCAAATGTACTGAAAAGCTTTCCTCTGTCTTTTTTTCCCCTTGCTTTCCTTACTTTCTTCTTGCTCAGACTAATCCTATTTCATCTTTTACAGAATATGATTTTCTGTGTTCACTTTATCATTTTTACTCCTCTTAGTATCATTGATGACCTTCGAGCTTAGTTATTCCCTGCTTTCTCTTCCACATTCATCCTTATTTTTTCCCCCATTTTAGCACTGAAGGACAAGTGTACAATGAGGAAATTCTTAAGTTGTGTCACAGTTCCCCTAGGGACAATCTTCTTCCTCGAGCTATTAGATTGGAAAATGGTTTTTTAAAAAAACATCAAGGCTTTGTCACAGAGCAGGTGCAATCATTAAAATGTAAAATTAGTCCTTTTTCCAACAAAAGTGGTGTGATACTTTGCTTCTAACTGCACAAAAGGATTTAGGAAATGGAATATAAAAAAACCTATCAAGAGCTTTGAAGAGTTAGGTGCAATGTTATATGATATTTTGTTCCTACAGTGTCGATGATAAAGCCACAGCAGGGTGGAATGCTATAATTTTGCTTTCTGTATTCACTATTGCAAGGTCAGTTCATTTAAGCATTGAAAATTGACCTGCTTTTTATTCACGCACACATCTATTTACTCATTTATTCAAGACATTCATTGGGTTCTTCCAATGTGCCAGGCAGAGTAATAAATTAAAATAAAAATTAAAAATCTTTTTTATCCTGAGAAACATGTCAATGGTTCGTCTCTATTCTAGACATGCCACTCACTTCAAAGATTATCTCATAAATTCTATTTACCTGCAGAAAATGAGGAGCAGCAGTAATAATAAACTTACCTGCAGGCAGATGCAGGAAGGCAGACATAGTTTCACAGCACTCTGTAAAACCTGTGACTGTTTCACTAGCTATTAACTGGCAGCCTAGTGGGCTTGGACCACAGTGGGGGGAAAGGCTCTGGGCTTGCATTCCAGCTCTGTGGTTTGCTGCTGGTATGGCTTTTCTTAGGCCCCCCTGAGCCTCCGTTTCCTTCTGTGAAAAATAGAGCTAGCTGTACTAGTCCCCAAGGGTGGGTATGATGGTTAAATGAAATAAAATCCACAAATCTACTACTATGCCCATCTCAAAGTTGATGCTCAATTAGTGGTACCATTATCATGACTGGAGTTTACGGATAGGAGAAATGACTGCCCCAAACCAAGTTATTCTTTTCTTTTCAGAAGAGGAATGATAACGTTGATTTCAAGGAGGCATAGGTTAAAAATTAGTGTATCGCATGCATTAGCTCTGCTCCTCTTGAGTTGTGCTATTTCTCTCACCAAGCACCCCATTTATTATCTCCATAAATGCACATCCACATGAGCACCCTATTCACTGATGCTTACCTGCCATCATTATCTTTTTCTCCTTTTAGCCCAAACTTGTTTAGAGAAAGCTCAACACAGGAAAGTAGTCAGCTACTTTACATGAGTCAACAAAGGGAAGGCGATGAATCAATTTCTTTTTGCTTAGGGTTGCAGGTGAGGGAAATGTGAGGAAAAGAATAATAAGGATTTTTTGGGCCCCCAAAAAGAGCGACTTAATGATTCAAGCCTAGCAACAGAAACTGATGCTTGGTTGTAGAGAGGACTATTGATTTCATGTGTTCACTTCAATTTGGTTCACAAAACTACACGACATTAGAGCTGGAAGAGATGTAAAAAATAATTCAGTCAAATCCCATTTTTTTAGAAATAGAGAATTTGAGGTCCATAGAAGTCTTAGATGTCTTGTGAAGGCGACCCAGCTAATTGCTACAGAACCAGAACTAGAATCTAGGTTTCTCACATTTTCATTCCAAAAGAAATTTAAAATGACTAGGGTACAGTGTATTTAGGTGGTTGTCTTTGTCTGTTTGCCAATGTGTTTTTGTCTAGTGTGAAAAAGAATCAGACTTTTAAAAGGGGTTTGGACCTGGGTGATTTACTTTATGTGCCTAGTGGTGGTAGTGAGCAGCCCATCAATGCTTTGAAATTACACGCAAAATTTTAAGTGGATATGCATTTTTAGGGGTGGGGGAGGGGCAGAGAGAGACTCTGTTTTTTGTTCTTTTTGTTAAAGATTTTATTTCCTTATTTTTAGAGAGAGTGCATGCGAGAGAGCACATGCAGAGGGAGAGGCAGAGGGAGAAGATAGAGAATCCTAAGCAAACTCCTCACTGAGCATGGAGCTGGAAAAAAGGCTCCCTTCTCATGACTTTGAGATCATGACTGAGCCGAAATCAGAGTTGGATGCCTAACCAACTGAGCTACTCTGGTGCTCTGTGGGCGTACATTTTTCTAGCAATAAGGTCCAAAGCTTTAACATAGTCTCAGAAGCATCAGCAAACAAAACAAAGTTAAGTGCAGTGGATTGGGTAGAGACAAGAGTAATAAGGCCAGAGGTTTCTAAGCTGCTGCAGGCTGGGATGCTTCTAGTGCAGGCATGGAGGATGTAGGGTAAGAGGAGGCTAGCTGGCAAAGAGAACTCTGTGGTCCCACCTTGCTTTCCAGAAGGGAGGCTTTATTTTGTATCTGCTTTCCACATTAGCGTTCTGCTCAATTTGCTGCAGGAAGGATGCTACTGCTGGCAGTAGGGGGAATGAAAACCACTATTGGACCATATTTTATAAAATTTCAATAAATGTGTGGCCCTCCCTCTGCCCATTAAAAAAAATAACCTTCAGCATTCTGTCAAGAGTTCCTTCTCCTGACTATATCTGTTGTTCTGTGTTTAACAACCAAGGTATCTCTTGTCTTCCCCATATCTTCAATGAATGCCTGCTAGTGGCAAGAAAATAAGGACCAGAAATTGAAAGTGGTTGGAAAAAAAGAATCTGAGTCCATCCTATCTTATTTCATGAGGATAACAGAAATCACTTTTTTTTTTCTTTTCCCTAGCTTCTCTCAGGATGATCTTCATCCCAAAAGCCAGGGTGCTGCAATAGCTGTATCAGAAACCCCAAGTGGATTGTCCACCTTTTTCTTTATAACCTGAGAAAAGCTCTTCCCTCCATTTTTCTCAGATAATAAAGAGTTGAAGGTATATATTTAGAAACCAGTAGTTTTAAGTTTTATAGAATGTTTGAAACTTGGGATGGGAAAAAAAAAAAAAAAAGAAACTTGGGATGGGGAAAAATGAGAACTAGCAAAAAGCAATAAAGCTTAGAAAGCAATATATTTGGTCATTTTCACCCAAAATTAGAACTTCATGCCCCTAAGACACAAGCCTAAATAATATTGTTTGTGTTGCATTAACCTTAAGGTATAATATGGCAAAAGCAGATTACAGGAAATCACAAAAAAACCTGTTATAACATTAGCAGCAGCTAGCAGGAGTATTTTGGCAAGCAATCACCCTTACAGATTGAGTTATAAACATTGGGATCATGGCCTGGGTCTGTGTGAGTTTAGACACAATTTGCACATAAATATATGACTTCAAAAATAAGTACCATATTGAAAAATGGCCACCCCACAAGATATTTTATATGAGGTTTGATGTTTCTCTTGTTTTGCATTTTGCCCTTCACTTAACGTGTTTATGAAGGACAGGAGAGCCCAGGGTTGGAGGAATAGTGAGGGATCAGCTGGTTCAACTCTACCTCTCCTGCGCTCCACAACTTATCAACATGGTATACATGGATTTAGGATTTTCAAAGATACTATCTCATTGAATAGCTGGACCAAACCCAATAATCTTCTGGTTATTGTGAATTATATTATAAAGTATAAGATAGTGGCACCTGGGTGGCACAGTTGGTTAAGCATCCAACTCTTGATTTTGGCTCAAGTCATGACTGTGAGATGGAGCCCCACATGGGGCTCCGCTCTGGATGTGGAACCTGCTTAGGATTCTCTCTCTCTCTCTCCTGCCTCTTGCCCTCTACTCTCTTCCTCTCTCTCTCAAATAAATAAATAAATAAATAAATCTTTTTTTTTTAAGTATAAGATAATGTTCCCATTTTTGAGAAATTTATGATCTCACTGGAAACCCTGGACATACATTTAAGCAGCTGTCCGTCATTCTAAGTGGGGGCCAGCCAGAGCAGGGAGTGACGAAAACACAGCTGTTAATCATATTGCCTTCTTTGGCACCCGTAAAGGCTAAGTACCCAATAGGAGGTATATAAAATATAACGTAGCTTGTTGCACTAGAGGAACACAGATAATACAGCACTGGGCTGCAACATTGGAGCCACGTCTCTCATAGTAATAATATGTTCAAAGTCAGAAATGAGAGGAAATAAAAGTAACAGCCACTTATTTAGTATTTGTTACATTCCAAGTACTCCTCAATATATTCACTGATTTATCATTACAATACCCATAAGGTAAAAACAAACATAGGCTCAAAGACATACTTGCCTAAGGTTCCACAGCCAGCACATAGGGGCTGAGATTTCACATCAAAGCTGAGTTCTAAGCCCATGCTCCAATCTCAACTCCTCATCCTTGTTATTTCCAAGATTCTTCAAATGTGTTAACATACCTGTGATGATGCCTTGTTCAATTATGAAATATAGCAAAGCTCATAAAGTATGTAGAACTTTCTGTAGAAATTTTACTGATATCTAAGTATGTAATAATTTTCTACGTTTCATATTAATATATCTTAAGGACTATTACTACAGTATATTCAAGATAATGAGATAGAGGACACATTATATTTAGTTTCTGAAGGTTCATATCAAAGGCCATACATTCAGAATACATTCATAACTGATAAATTGTTTGGATATTTTATTCAGCTTGATGAATGGAACACTGAGATGAGTTCAAGATATTTAAGCATTGGGATAGATTCAGTGTTGGTGGGGGAAGGCAGATATAAATCTGTTATATTTAATGGTACTGTTTTAAGAAAATGACTGTAAACAAATAACATCAACACACATTTTAAGTACAACTTTTAAGTAGGAACAAATACAATGGACTGTACAGTATAAGGAAAGTACACTTATAAAGTCCTATCTGCTGCTTGAAGAAAGTCAGCTGAAGGTACATTCACTTCTGGATGCAGCAGCTAATTCATATAATGCCTGGGCGTGTTCAGTCAGATCCAATAATGCCAACTTTATTAGTTTTAGATTATGACATTTTAGAAGGAACCTTCCATTTTATCTACACAGATTCTGGCACTTGCAGCATCCCATCAGAAGTCAGACACTAGTTATTAAAAGCTGGTTTCGACGGATTGAATCTGATGATTAAGGATGACTGCAGAGAAGGGGTACATGGGGCCACTTAGAGAACAAAGGAAAGGCTAAGCTTCTGCCTCAAAAATCCTGCATGAGCCTCCTTTTCTAAAGGATATTGAAAATGACATCTCACGTGGGGCACTTTTTTCCAGTTCTCATAGGAAATGAATTCTCTCTCCTGAGAGAGAACAGAAGCTCAACTGGGAAGAAAGGAGAAAGCAAGGAAGGCAAGCCCAGTGCCAACAGGAGCAGCAAAGGCAGGAAGAAAGGAAGTTAACTTCTTTGTTTTGGCAGCAGTTTTGTATTTGCCTTTGTGGCGTCTCTGAATTCCTGAAAGCGCCATCCATAATCACTGGCCCTTCTCCTAGGGAAGTAAAAAGAAAGAGCAAGCAAAAGAACTTTATGTCCTGAATCTTACTGTGACAGGAACCTTTCACAAATCTGAGCTTTCTAGGCTACTCATATGCATGATTTATGGTGAAGGTTCGAGGCTCTTAAAGTCATTTTACAAATGAGAAAATGCTTAGTACCTTATTAGGTACTAAGAAAAATACCTGAGTGTGCTTGATGAAAAAGTTGAAAAGAAGACCAAAGCCTTTTCCAGAAAAGGTTCCTAGTTTAGCTTAGATAATTACAGTGCTGTGGAAACATAAGGTTTGGTGTAACAGGATAACTTAATGAGACATAAACTAGTGTACTGTCTTTGATGCTATGGACTCCTTTGCAAATGATTGCAAGAGTTTTCACTCTCCTTTCCTTTCCCTCATGCACAGGAAAGGCAGAAAGACCCCAGTGAGTTTGAATGCCTGCCTCCCTTACTCCTCCTGGAGGCTACAGCTTCCAGAGGCCAGGGAAGGAGGCCACTCCACAAGAACAAAGTAGGCTTTCTGAGATGCAAATCAGGGGAGACATGGTTAATAAATTCCAGAGCAGTGTCTCTGTTTTTAGTGTCTGGCCTTAGAAGTATCAAATATGAGAGGGCAGATGATTATGACGATGCCAGGGGAGACCCTGGATGCAGCAGCATGGGTCTCTGGAACTAGCCTGGCACACAGGGAGTTGAAATACCAGGAAACTGCCACCTTTTTATTTTGGTCAGAGTGTCTTCCCAGAAATCTTTTATTCTGATTTTCCTGGACTGACAGAGACCGGTTACTTTAGGGAAAGGAAAACTTGCTTGAGAAAAACAGACATTGCTGTCTCAGTATTTATCCCCAAACTGGCAAACAGAAAACAGTGTCACACACGAAAAAGGTTCACTGAAAACACTCCCTACTTGAGAAAACAGTACTTCAAATACCACCACATGAAATTGCTGTACTAAGAAAGTCACACTTTCCAAGTCTGATTCATAGCATTAATGTTCAACTGGAAAAAAATATATAAATTTCTAGGAAACACTTCCATACAGGGAAGTATATATTAACACTATAACCAAATACCACACGGTTGGCTGAAGTTGAGAGAGAAGTGTTTGAGGATAAATTACGGAACAAATGTATCCACGTCTAGCAATTAATCTCTAAAGTCCTTGGCCAAAGCTTCTCTTCTCATCCAAGCTGACAAATGTGTTTTGGGATTTGATAGCCAGAAAAATCCTTGGGAGGTATTTTAAGAGTAATTTTTCTTAGAGGAGGCAAAGGAGTAAAGAAGGCAAGGTGAAATGCCTTCAATATTTCTTTGATATGCTTATCTTTTTAATATGATAACAGCACACTGATCTGCAACAAGACAATTTAAATGGAAATTTAAGATTTATTACACATTTTGCTGTCTTTCAAAATAGCAATGCACCAAGCCTAAAAAGATTTCATCAAGTATAATTTAACATTTTCTTGATGATCCAAGGTCAATATTATAAATTACCTACTAGTTGTGAGATCTTGGGCAAATCACCTGAATCTTCAGTGTCCTCATCTTTACCATGGAAATGATAGTATCTGTCTTATAGAATAGTGGTGATGGATTAAATGAGATCATCCCTGCAAAGCACTTAGCATAGAGCCCTTTACACTATTAAGAGACTCAAAATGGTGGTTACTGCTTCTTTTTAATATATTTCTCTGCTCATGATTATGATCTAGAAAACTGAGTTGACCTGTAAGTTTAACTTCTGAAGTTACCATCTAAAATTTAAACCTATATTCTCTTTTAGAAAAGAAAAAAAAGATCAAATAACCATTTCTTTCAATGTGGTAGACTTAATGTCAGAAGCAGCCCTTGGTATAAAAGACTAAAAATGTTGAATAAATATTTTTAAAATCTCTAATACATAGTTGAGTTGTCAGGAGAATAACTGAATCCTATAAGGTAAGAAAGAATTCTGAAACCTCTTGGTAAGCCAGGGCTGAAGAAAGAGTTTTCCAGAGGAATCCGCTCATCCTTGAAGGTCAAGACTAGAGCATGAGCTTTATGCTGGGGGTCAGAGGACAAGCCTGGGACCCTGTAAAATAAAAGGCTGGATCAGAAGCCCTTAAGATACCTGCTCCTCCTTCCCTGCCACTACCTCGTGGTAAATGAATTAGAAAAACAATCTGCCCTCCAGAGGCTGACAGTAGATGAAGCTATTTACCTGCCTCAGCCTTGGTCAGTCTGGCAAGGAGGGTGAAGGGAAAGGCACCTCTGAGAATTCCTTTTTTTTTTTCCTCTGAGAATTCCTAATCACAAGTTCACTCTTGGGAATATTTGGGGATAGAATCCATACTATTTATGGGACCTCATAAACGATCCTTTCTGGAAGAACATACTTTTAATCTAGACCTCAAAGAGCTCCCACAGGAAAAAAAAAAGCTCCCACAGATAAATACTAGGGAGAACATGAGCCTACGGTCACTATCACTTACCTACTTCATGACCACAGACAACTTTGAAAATATTTCTGTGACTCAGTTTCCTCATGTAACAAATGTAGATGATAATAGTACTTGTAATAGGGACTCTTGAAAAAATTAGATAAGTTACTATGTATAATATGCTAGGAATGGTGACTACCCCACCACAGTAAATACTCAATAAATATTAGCTATTACTAAAGGATATGGAAACTATTTATGACATAAATGAAGAAAGTAGGATTTAACATTATATATAACCTGCTTCTGGTTTTTCTTCATCTCTTTAACTGCCCTCCTTCCCGCCGCAGCATTCCTGCAGAGAAAACACTGGAAGGAAATAGACCAACATGCTAACTCTGTAGGATATGACTCAGGGAAATTTATTTTCCTTTTAGACTTTTTAGTTTTTAAATTTCCAACAACCATTATATATTTCTTCTACAATTAGAAATACTTAAAATAAGAAAAGACTCCTGTTTCCTCTCGTTGAATCCCATTACCCACTCCTCCCCCCTAATGCTGGCATTCTTGTTTTCTTCACAGAGTGACAATTTAGCCACATAATTTTCAGGTTAGTAGGTAAAGAAGAGAAGGACATCTAAAGGAAAAAAAAAAAAAACATATCAGAAAGAAAAAACTGGCAGGTTCCCACATCATGGAGGAGAGAAATAGTTTAAATACTTCCATGCATAAAAACAGATTGGCTAGTGATGGCACTCATGTTAAAAGCCAGCAGAGGTTTGGGGGTAAGGAAGATTTTTTATCCCCTCGGGTTTAACTTGCTTAGCTTTTGTGATTATGGCCCACAAAGTCAAGATGTCCTATATGTATAATTATAGACAAATATCTGAATGATAAGGGCAAGTAACACAGTTATGTCTGAAAACAAAGTCTACTTTAAAAATAAAATACATTATTTGAAGAAGGAATAATAAATCAAAGTCACCTTTCTTGTAATTTAGATATATTTTAGTCTTTATGAATCAATCTACTGTAACAAAAATGTCCCTGGAGTGCTGTCATATTTTCTGCCTGCCCAGCACATTCTGGACACCCTTGAAATGTTTGAAGAATTTCTTTCTTTATTGGTCCTACTTTCCTAGGACAGAGCCAGAAAACTTGTTTCTCCTGCCTTCCATGAAGTCAGGGCAGCATTATGGGACCAGATTCCACCAACCAAATGCCCTGCTCAGCACTAAGTTTGAGAAGTAACTTGAGGAAGAAATAATGGAGAATCCATCCTATGGTGACCATAGAGGGAAGTATCAGACTTTCTGAGGGTAGGAGGTCCCCTGGATAAGTGATGTAGTGACATTTTCCCTAAAACAACCTGGTTGGCATACTGGGCTCTGTTCCTGGGTGCACATGTAACTACTGGATACCCTTTAATAAATTCTGCTTCTGCTCAAACTAGCCAGGGTGAGTTCTATGGTTTCAAAGAAATCTGAAAATATGAGGAATGATGATAAATGAAGCCTCTAAAACATGAAGAATAACAGCAGATGCACCACAAAATTACAAAAATACTAAATAACTATTATCTCACTGGTTGGTCCTTTGTTTGTACACAGTAGAGACTAAATTCTCATTTACAGGTGGGGAAACTTTCCCAAGATCACACAACTTATAAGCATATGGTAGAACTGGTATTCAAATCCACATATTTCTGGCTCCAGAGTCCGAAATCTCACACTGACATAAACCTCTCCCCTGATACAACCCAACAGGGGATATAAAAGAAATATCTAATGACACTTTAAAAAGACTTCCTAAAGAGGGGAAATCCCAGTGTGCTTTATCCAAGCCCTTTTTCAGATTCTTCAGTTCACTTTACTGTGACTTCTAAACTAAAACACAGAAATGGAATGAAATCCATATAAAAAGTGAGTAAGAATGCAAAAATTTGTTCAGATGCTTAATAGATCCCGGGAACCACACATATGAATGACTTTCTTTTTAAAGCCAATTCCTATCATTCACTAAAAATAAAACAATACTACAATCTCTCAGGGACATCTGAGAACATTATTAATAATGTTACATATATCATAAAAAGCAAAGGAACAGGAAATATGAATTTTTAAAAATACAGTTCAACTATATCCTGATATCTGTAATCAGCTCTATATTGCAAATTGCCACTTCATCATGGTAATTTTGCAAATGTACTGGGAAGCTTTAGAAGACCTTTTAACACCTGTTTTAGGAAGACCAACCACCTTATATTAGCCCCTCTGCACATTTAGAAAACAAGATTCATTTACCAAGTCTGCTTAAATCTTAAAATATGAATGTATTCAGTGATAATTTTATTTTGCAGAGTAGAAAGAAACACAAGGGAGCTTCTAAATGTTGGCTCTCATTATACTTCCAATTATTTCAATTATTTCAGATTATGCATAAGGCAATTTCTCCTTTGATAAAATGCTGGATAAAGATAACCAGGGGAATCTAAATAGCAGCAGTCTTTGTACATATGGTAAATTATGTTCTTGGCGGCGGGGGGGGGGGGGGACAAAAAGCTCTAAGTTAGGTGATGTAATATGAATTTGATTTTCTTATGGAGACACTATTGTAACAAAGCCTTGCATAACTAAACCTAGTCCAAACTTTATATATAAAAATTATAAACATCTCATTTAATCAACTGTTCTGCATTATTTCAAACATAATTCCAAAAAAAACAAAATTGCAACCAAATAATAAAACCATGCCTACTATGATTCCTGCTTGATTTTGTTAAAAACCAGAGGATAAAGAAAGGCATAATCAGAACCCATAGAAATAACAAATCTTTCTTTGGGTAAACATAAGATGTCCATTTAGCCCTACAAACCAATAAACTCTTTCTTAAGGATTTTCTTACTTCATAGGAATGAGTGGCTTTTCAATAGCCATGTTTGTCCTGTATGACCTTGGGCCCCGATCACATCTGACAGAGATAAACTCTGACCTAATAGAACTGCCTATCTTATCACAGAACTAAGACTTTTGGGGAAAAAAGGGTGACTTAACTGCTTTTTGAGAAAATATCATTTTTGCTAAGCTTTTTTTATAATTAAAGACACAGATATGGGCTTTCTAGAACTAAAAACCAGAAGATTTTCAATTTTCTTAAGATTCCAACTCCTCAACACCACCAGCTATTCTTTGAACATTGATGTGAAGGCACTGGAGTCTTTAAAAAGATGAAGATAACCAACACTTACTTCTTTAGCATTTTTCCATCCATTCTTTCCACTTCTCAGAATGTGAGTTCATACCATTACAAGCTACAAGGCTCTGAAATAAATGGTGGCCAAACTGGAAGACAACGAATTATGGTGTGTACATGAAAGACTCTACCTCAAGTCTTAGATGTTATCTTACATATTATAGTAATAAAGTAAGCTACACTCAGTCTGATGTCTTAATTTGTATCCAGCTACCTCTTGGTCCCAACTCTCAAATGGAATTTGGCCATCCCCTAACACCTCTCTACTCTAGTTGGCATCAGTATGTTTCCTTTCTTAAGGCTCTAACGATAAGCCTTGGTCTAGTCCCCTATCTTGTATGGAATATTTTTGTTTTATTTTTTGATTTGCTATCTTATATTTTAAAACTTTTATTTTGAAATATTTTTAAATTTAGATAAAATTGCAAAAAAGTACAGAGCATCCCCATATGCAATTTACCTAGCTACTCCTAATATCAGCATCTTACATAATCACAAGATGATTATCAAAACCATGAAATTAATATTTGTACAACACTATTAGGTAAACTACAGATCTTATTCAAATTTCACCAGTTTTTCCACTATTATTTTTCATTTGTTACATTTATACCCCTAATCAATTTGGAGTTTATTGCTATGTATGGTGTAACATATGGATCTAATTTTATCTTTTTCTAAAAAGCCACCCAATTGTTCACAGCAGCATAATTATGATAGTAAAAAAAAGAGAGTCAACCAAATATCCACTAACTGATGAATGGATAAATAAAATGTGATATATCTATATAATGGAATATTATTCAGCAATAAAGAAGACTGAAGCATTGATTTTTGCTATGACATAGATAAACCATGAAAACTATGCTCACTGAAAGAAGTTGATCACAGAAGACCACACTGTCATCAATTTTTAAAAACTCTGTAATTTTAATTTATATGTTCCTTTCACCCAGGAGTTGTTTAATAAGAGAATTTATTAATACCTAGGTATAAAGGCTTTCCTCTTTTTTGTCTTTTTTGTTTTTGTTGGCAAACTGTGGCTTTTAAGCATTTAAAAGTGTAGTTTGTCATGTTTAATGCACTGTGGCTTGAATTCTATGTTGTCTAGTATCAGAATCACTACCATTCCTTTTTGTTTCCATTTACACAATACAAACATAATTCTACCTTTGTCCATCCTTTCTTTTTAGAATATTTGAATCACTGTTTTAGCTAGTATCGGATATAGAATATATACTTGGGTTTTACAATGTAAGCCAAATTGTAAATCTTTTTAATAAGTAAATTAAGCCCATTCACATTTATCGTTAGGACTGATATGTTTAGTCACATGTTTATCATGATATTTTATAATTATGAATTAAAAATAAAATTCCTGTTTCTTTCCCTACAAGAGGCACATATTGATATTTAGGAAAGTTTCTTATTTTAATTCTAGTGATTACCTTTGTACTTATATTTTTAAATGTCCTTTATTTAGGGGCGTGTGGATGGCTGTCAGTTAAGCATCTGCCTTCAGCTCAGGTTATGATCTTGAAGTCCCAGGATCAAGCCCCACATTGGGCTCTCTGCTCAGCAGGGAGTCTGCTTCTCCCTCTGCCCCTCATTGTGCTCATGCTCCCTCCCTCTCTTTTGCTCTATCAAATAAAAAAAAATATTAAAAAAATTTCTTTTATTTAACTATTCACCATATTACATTTCTCTTTTGGCTAGGGGTATTCTTTATCATCCACTTATTATCAATTCAAAAAATGATTTTTTTCTATTTTCATCTTTCTCTATCCCTTCTCCCTTCATTTTTTAAGTTATATTATTTCAATTTTGTCACAGTACATAACATGTGTGTTAGTCTTCTATCATCATGCCCATCTCTATTCTAGTCTTACATGAATATCTATATATATTTAAAGGCCATGATCAATGTTAGTCCTATGCTGACGTTTTCTCTGTCATTAGTTGGGAATCCTCTAGTGTAGAGGTCAACACACTTTTCCTGTAAAAAAACAGAAAGTAAATACTTCAGTTTTGTGGACCATATGGTCCTTATCACAAATATTCAACCCTGCCACAGTGTAGCAGAAAAGCAGCCACAGGCAACATGTAAATAAGCAACTATGGCTATTTTCCAATAAAACTTCACTTAGAAAAATAGAGGACAGGCCATAGTTTGCTGACCCCTGCTCTAGCATTCTTTAAGAAGGACTGATAAATGCAGGATTCTCTAAATTTTTGTATAGTTAAAACTTTCAGTATTGCCTTGGTATCTGAAGGAGAGCTTGGCAGGTTATAAAATCCTTGATTCACACTTTCTTTCATTGAGGCTTTTTCAAAAAAATGCTACTTTCATTGTTAAGTTTCATGCTAGCCTAATTATTTTGTCTTTGCAAGTTATTTGATCTTTTGGCCCAGAGCACTTGAGTATTTTATCTTTATCCCTGAAATCTAAGAGATTTAGTATGATATGTCTCAGATTTGGTCAGTCTACATTAATTTTCTCAAGTACCCAGTAAACTCTCTCAACGTGCAGATTCGGGTCTTTCTCTGTTTCTGTAATTTATTTTTAAATTATAGTTTTAAATATTAGCTCTGTATCATTGTTTTATTTCCTTTTTTTTTTTTCCTGAGGGACTCTGAAATATATTTTTAAATGACTTCTTCGCTCATCTTTTATTCCCATTTCTCTTGGACCTAAAGGGTGGCAGAATAAGGCACTCCAAAATATGCCACTTTAACATAAAAATTATTTTGAATTAAAGCATTTAAAAAATAGCAAATCAAAGGAAAACACATTGACCTTCCTTCTTTTTCTTAAAAGCAGGATATGAAATTCCCACGTGAAAGATGTCCTTCCTAAACCAGAAGGAAAGTAACATTCTTATCCAGGACCAGAAACTGAGACACAAAAATTTTTTGTGCAAAAACAGACCTTGTTAAAAGAATTCTTACCTTTCTTTAGCCTGTTCACATAGTTTCCCCCCAATTGCTTCCCTGTTCAACCTACTATAAAAGAATGTGGGTTTGGTCATTTCTTTGGGTCTTCATTCCTTATGAGAGTTTGTGTCATGCAAAACTTGTATAAATGTGTATGCCTTTCTCCTGTTAATCTATCTCATGTCAGTTTGTCAGAGCTTGCCAAAAAAAACTAAGAGGGGAGAGGTAAATGCCTACCTTTCCTTCAGACCCTATTTCCTTCTTTCTTTATGTCATTTTCATTTTCCTGGTTATTTTCCTGTCTATCTTCAAACCCCTTATTAAATTTTCATTGGAGTCTATTTTCTCTTCTTTTTTCTAAAGATTTTATTTATGTATTCATGAGAGAGGCAAAGGGAGGAACAGGCTCCTTGAAGGGAGTCCTATATGGGAAATCTATCCCAGGGCCCCAGGATCTATTTTCATTTGGGCACTTTTAAATGTATGCTTCATTTCTGAGACCATTTTGTCTTTCCATTTCCTGAGTTCCATCAAGTCCTTTTTTATTTATCCTGGTTTTTGTCCATTTTGCATTTCTGACTCAGAATTGTTTTTCATATCCTCAAGTGCCTGATGCCCTTAATTCTGTCTGAAGTGTGAATTTACACTCTTCTTTTGCCTCATGGTTATTTTGCAGGGAAGGATTTTCCTGAATTGATGGTTATAATTTTGTGTTTTCTGATTTTCTGTAAAATTTCTCTACTGACTTTTTCTCATTTTTATGATACTGGAGTGGTTTTTTTTTTTTTTTAATCTCTATTTTGAAAGGAGCCCTCTTCTGTCAGCCTAGCAAAGCCCAGGTACTTTACTAGGTTTTTCTGTCAAGTGTTTATTTTGGTGGTGGGAAAGGAGTTGAGTCCTTTGATTATGTGATTCTGTCTTACAGAACCCTAAATCCACCCCCACCTTCAACTTGCTTTTCTTCCTTTCTCCTTCATGTATTTGCTAAAAAGCACTTCGTTTCTTTTTACTTTTTTCTCCCTCCTCCAGAAGAAAGACTGCCCTAGTAAGTAATGCTTACCCTTTTAAATTATTACCCTTTAAACTGTATCTGTCTTCTTAAATGTTTTATCTGGTCCTATGCCACATGACCCTTTAAATCACACATACTTTAAAATCTCTTGCCTATACTCCAAGCTCTGATCTGCTTGGACATTTTTCCAGCATTTTAAAATTTAGGCTGAATTTAACTTTTCTAGTGGCCATTCAAAATCACCCTTAGGCACTTTTGCTAACCTCTCTCTTCTGTCTTCCTTGCAGTTTTTCTTGTTCTGCTTTTGCTCACAAAAAGCCTTATGGCAGAGTGGAGGTGGGAGGGAAGTATAAGGAACTGAACACCAGAACTTGTTGATTTTTTTATTTTTCTATTTACTCAAAGTTATTTTGCACTTTTGGCATTATCTGTCTCCAAGTATGTGTAAAGAACTTTCATAATCAGAGAAGTTGTTTCATACTGTTTTCAGTTTTTGAGACTAATAATTACATAGCTCCCATTGTTTTCTGCTACCTAGAAAATGTATAGGATATTTTCTGTCTCTCCAGAGGATGGGGAAGGAGCAGGATACAAATTTTTCAATTTAAAAAATGACCAACTTTAAGGGGAAAAGCAGGGCTCTAGCTGACTGTTGCCAAGAATGTGGCAATACGAGAAGAATACATTTAATTTTGTGTATCCAGAGTCAAACTCATGCTATGACTTCTTTTTCACTGACTCTCAACATCTGCCAAGGCACATTTTTTTGTTTGTTTGTTTGTTTGTTTGTTTTGGAGGGAGGGAAGGACACAAACAAAGTGGTTTGTAAAACTGACAGAAAGCACCATACCCACAGTGAGGCTCTCTCCAAGCCCTTGACATTATGAAATCAAAGTAATAATCAACTTTTGACAGATATAAAATAATAAACCCTTGTATATCTAGAGCAAGTTTAGTTTAAATGGATTTTTAAAAGCACCTAAACAGTATGTAGCAAGGTACATTCCAGATACTATTACCGGGTTAAAAAAGAAACAATAGAGTCAAGAAAAACTGAAAATAGAGGGAATGGTTGAGCTAGCTCTATTGTCATTAAACGCAATTTCCTTTCCATTTCACACAACTCTAAAAGTAAAAACAAAGCCACAATCCATTTGCTTCTAGAAACTACTCTGCAATTTGTGACGTGAACTGCTGACAACATATAGCAGACAACTAAAAATCCGAGGATATGTAACTCTATCATGACCTAACATATTTCATTTCCTCACCATGCCACCCAACCCTCCTCAACAAATTTGACTTCAAAGATAGAGAGTAGTGGTAAAATGTAAATACCAATTACATTAATTATAAAAACGTCCACACCTTGCCTTTTTTCTTTACAAAGTGCTGCAACAAGAAGGGTATTCTCCTTCTACAGACATTAAAACCAAGATTAAGTCATAGAAAGCCAATGACAACACTAAAATTCTAAAACACATGAGAAATTGAACTCTAAATTAGCCACAAGGTTAACAGCTAGAAGATTAAGCAGCTGTAGACATTAAAGTAACAGAACAAATAAAAAAGACTTAAGAGCATGCTGATTTCAAGTTCTCAGAAAAAATTCTGAAACTTGGTATCTTGGAAATACGAAATATATATCCATTGAAAGAAAACTCAATAATGGGGATAAATACCAGAATGTGTGAATTGGAAAACTCAGTACTAAGGGATTTATCCTGAATTCAGATACATGTATATATATATATATATATATATATATATATATATATATGCATATATATATATATGACAAAGGAGAATAGTTTAAAAGACTCCAATATATGTCTCATAGGAGGTAAAAAGAAAGAAATGGGAAGGGAGGGATAATGGAGATTTACCATACAACTGTTAACAGCTTTCCAGAACTAATTAAAGATAGGAGTCCTCAGATGAAGTGGTCTCAGAGTATTATGAAGAAAAACTTTTTTAAAATCCAAACCTGGACATCACTATAAAACTATAGTACATCTGGCACAAAGATAAAATCTTACAAACTGCTAGGGAAAAAAGGATGGATTATCTTCAGAGGAATGGCAAATAATCTTACAACAGCTGTCTTATCAACAGAAATAGATGGCAGAAGGCAATGAGTGATCTCAAATTAAAAAGAGGTACAGAATTCTATACCTGGCTTAGTCATCATTCAAGATTGTGAACAAAATAAAGACATTTTAGACACAGAAAGATTAGGAGACTGTGCTATTTACAGGCTGTCAGTGAAAGGAATACTAAAGGATATGAAACGCAAGAGGAAAACAAAAAGCATGACAACTGATAAGTATGTATATGATAAACATTAAAATACTTAAAATTAATAACTAATTTATTTGTTTTTAAGCAAAACAAACAGAAATGGTAGACAACAATGGGGAAGATGTGTGATGAAGGGGAAAATGCGCTCAATAGAAAGTTAAGGAACATGCTGGGGAAGACACAGAGTAGGAGGATCCTGAGCTCACCTCATCCCAGAGATACTCGAAGGCAAGCACATCCATTACAACTAACTCTGAAAACAGACTGGCAGAAAAGATCTTCCACACCTAATCACAGAGAGACCACAGAGAAGAGGGCACAAGGGGCAGAGACATAGCCAGGAGCTAAACCTCTGGATGACTACCTAAAATTGGGAGGGACATCACAAACATTGAGAAGTGGGGATCCAGACCCACACTGGGCACCCTACCCTGGAGATTTGCACTGGGAAGATGAGTCCCCTAATATATGGCTTTGAAAATCAGTGGGACTTAACTCCAGGAGAGCTAGTGGGTGTAATGAAATGGAGCCCCACCCTTAGAGAGCCCATGCTAAATAGCTCTGCCTGAGACAGCAGAGAAGCAGCAGTTTTAAAAGTGCCTGAGGTATAGGTGAATGAGATTTACATAATAATCTTACATTCGTGCAGGAGGAGCAGGGATTTATAGGAGATTTTTCTAGGCATGCGCCATTTATCTTGCTCTCCCCCAGCCTACACAGCCAGATGTTTGCAGAAGCCAGTTCTAATACTGCATCTACCTTGTTAGCACCAAATGTCTCACCTGGCATTCCCTAGCAGACTCATCTCCAAAGTGACTTGTGACCTGGGAAGGCAGGGGAGATAACCTCACACATCAGCATGCCCACAGTTCCAACAGCCAGCCAGGCCTCTCAGCTTCCTGTGCAGAAAGTAAGTCCTGTGTTCTGTGCACCTGCATGCAGCTGTAGCAGAGAGGCTAATTGCAGACAGTCAGGCTGAGTGCTGGCCCCACCTACCAATGAGCACTTGCTGTCATAGCCAGGCCTCTCAACAGTGAGGGAATAAACCATGCCTAGTATACCCAGAGCAGGCAAATCAGTTCATTGCAGCCTGTTGGGCTGAAGGCAACCGCAGCTCTGCCACAACAGGAAGGCAGACACATCCCACAAAGGGAATACCACTTGACCACTTGGTTCTGGTGACCAGAGGGCATTGCACTACAGAGCACCAGAGAACCTCTTCTATATGAGGATACTACTTTCAAGATTGGGAGATGTAGCTTACTCATCTAATATACAGAAACAAATGCAGAGTTACACAAAATACGGAGACAGAGGAATATGTTCCAAATGAAAGAACAAAACAAAAAAATCACAGAAAAAGAGCTAAATGAAATGGAGATAAGCAATATGCCTGATAAAGAGTCCAAAGTAATGGAAAAAAAAAATACTCACTGGGCTTGAAAAAGAATGGATGAACTCAGAACATCAACAAAGAGATAAAAAAAGAAAGAGAGCTGAAGAATACATGAAATGAAAAAATACTCTACGGGGATTCAGCAGCAGATTCAAGATGCAGAAGAATGAATCAATGATCAGAAGATAGGATAATGGAAAGCAACCAAGCTGTATAATAAAAAGAAAAAAAATAATAATAGAGAAGAGGTTAGGGGGAACTTCTTGATGTCATCAAGCATAAAACCATTCACAATATAAAAAATGACTAAAGTCAAAAGTTAGTAGGAGGAAGGAAATAATAAAGATCAGAATGGAAATAAATTTAAGATGAAAATAACAATAGAAAAGATCAATGAAAACAAAAGCTGGTTCTTTGAGAAGATAAACAAAATTGATAAACCTTTACTAGACTCATCAAGAAAAAAGCGAACTCAAAAACATAAAATTAGAAATAAAGGGGTAAAATAACAATTGAAATCACAAAAATACAAAGAATTACAAGAGAATACAATGAAAAATTATATGCCAAGAACCTGAACAACTTAAAAGAAATGTATAAATCTAGAAACATACAACCTTCCAAAGCTGCATCAAGAAGAAACAGAAAATGTGAATACATGGGATGTTTGGGTGGCTCAGTGGTTGAGCATCTGCCTTCAACTCAGGGTGTGATCCTTGAGTCCCTTATTGGGTTCCCTGCATGGAGCCTGCTTCTCCTTCCTCTGCCTATGTCTCTGTCTCTGTCTCTCTCTCTCTCTCTGTGTGTCTCTCATGAATAAATAAAATCCTTTTTTTTTTTTAAAGAAAAGAAAATGTGAATACACAAATTACTAACACCAAAATGGAATTGGTAATTAAAAAAAAAAACAAAAAAACTCCTACCAAACAAAGGTCTAGGACAGATGGCTTCACAGGTGAATTCTACCAAAAATTTGAAGAAGAATTAATATCTAGTCTCAAATTATTCCAAAAAAATAGAAGAGGGAGGAAACTTTTCAAATTCATTCCACAAGGCAAGCACTACACTGATACCAAAACCAGACAATGACTATATAGAAAGAGAACAACAGGCCAATATCCCTCATGAACATAGATGCAAATACCCTCAATAAAATATTAGCAAAGCAAATTCAATATACATTAAAAGGATCATTCACTCAACTAAGTGGGATATATTTCAGGGATGCAAGGTGGTTCAATATTCATAAATCAATGTGATATAATACATTAACAAGAGTAAGGATACAAAACCATTTGATTATCTCAATAGATGCAGAAAAGCATTTGACAAAATACAACATCCTTTCATGATAAAAACACTCAACAAAGTAGGCTTAAAGGGAATATACTTCAACATAAGAAAGGCCATATATGAAAAACTCACAGCTAACAACATACTCAATGGGAAAAAATTGAAGCCTTTTCTCTAAGATCAGGAACAAGACAAGGATGTCCACTCTCACCACTTTTATTCAACATAGTACTGGAAGTCCCAGCCAGAGCAACTGGATAAGAAAAAAAAAGGGGGGGGGGGGAGGCATCCATATTGGTAAGAAAGAAGTAAAACCTTTACTATTTGTAGAATACATGATACTATATAGAGAAAACCCTAAATACTTCACCAAAAAACTACTAGAGCTGATAAATAAATTCAATAAGGTCACACAGTATATAAAATTAATGTACAGAAATCTATTGAACTTATATACACTAATAATGAAGTAGCAAAAGGAGAAATTAAGAAAACAATCCCATCTATAACTGTATCAAAAAGATTAAAATACCTAGGAATAAATTGAACCAAGAAGGTGAAAGACCTATTCTCTGAAAACCAGAAGGCAATATGAAAAAGATTGAAAATGGCAAAAACAAATGGAAAGATATTCCAATGCTCAGGGATTGGAACAATTAATACTATTAAAATGTCCATACTACCGAAACCGATCTAAAGATTCAATGCAACCCCTACCAAAATACTCAGAGTATTTTTCATGGAATTAAAACGAATAACCTAATATTTGCATGGAACCACAAAAGACAGTATTTCACTTGAAATAATCCCCTCTGTTCCATCCATGTTGTTGCAAATAGCAAAATCTTATTCTTCTTTATGGCTAAGTAATATATATAAACCACAGCCTCTTTATCCATTCATCTGTTGGTAAAACCGACTTTTCATCCCTGTAACTTATTTATTTTACAATTAGAAAGTTGTTCCTCTTCATCACTTTCACCTATTTCAAAAACTGACTCCTGGAGTAGTGAAACAGGATAGAAAGCCCAGAAATAACCCTATGCATAAATGGTCAATTAATCTATGACAAAGGTGGCAAAAATATACAGTGAAGAAAACAGTCTTTTCAACAGATGGAGTTGGAAAAAGTGGACAGCTACATGCAAAAGAATGAAACTGGAATAGTTTGACATTTAAAAAATAAATTCAAAATGTATTAAAGACCTGAAACTATAAAACTCCTAAAAGAACACATAGGCATAATCTCTTGGAACATACTCTTAGCAGTGTATTTATGGATATATCTCCCCAGGCAAGAGAAACAAAAGTGGAAAATAAACTACTGAGCCTACATCAGAATCAAAAGCTTTTGCACAGCAAACAAACAAAATAAAAAGGCAACCTGAATGGGAGAAGGTATTTGCAAATATATACCAATAAGGGGTTAATATCCATAATATATAAAAAACTTACAGAATTCAAAAAACCAAACAATCCATTTAAAAGGTGTGCAGAAGATCTGAATACACATTTTTCCAAAGACATACAGATGGCCAATAGGCAAATGAAAAGGTGATCAACATCACTAATCACAAGAAAAATGCATATCAAAACCACAGGACACATCACCTCACACCAGTCAGAATAGCTAATATCAAAAAGACAAGAAATAACAAGTAGTAGCAAGGTTATAGAGAAAAGAGAACCCTTGCGCACTATTGGTGGGAATGTATATTGGTGCAACCAATGTGAAAAACATTATGAAGATTCTTCAAAAAATTAAAAATAGGAATACCATAAGATTCAATAATTCCACTACTAGGTATTTACTGAAAGAAAAAAATACTAATTAGAAAAGACATATACATCCCTATATTTATTATGGTGTTATTTACAATAGCCAAGATGTAAATCAACCCAAGTTACCAACAGATGAAAGGATAAAGAAGCTGTGGTTTATATATATTACTTAGCCATAAAGAAGAATAAGATTTTGCCATTTGCAAGAACATGGATGGAACAGAGGGGATTATTTCAAGTGAAATAAGTTAGAGAAAGATAAATACTGTATGGTTTCACTTACAAGTGGAATCCAAAAAAAACAAAACAAATGAACAAACAAAACACAGACTTTTAAAAGTCAGAGAACAAATTGGTGGTTGCCAGAGGGGAGATGGTTACTGAGGGGAATGGATGAAATAGGTAAAAGTGATGAAGAGGAACAAATTTCTAATTGTAAAATAAATAAGTTACAGGGATGAAAAGTACAGCATAAGGAACAGTCAATAATACTGTAATAACGTTGTATGGTGCCTACACTTAATTGTAATGAGCACTGAGTAATATATATAATTGTTGAATTACTACATTACATACCTGAAGCTAACATAATAGTATTGTTTTTTTATTTTTTCATAATAATATTGTATGTCAACTATACTTCGTATTTTAAAAATAGATAAAATATTAATAAAATTCTTGCCTGCTTGAAAAAGGTAAAGATATTGAACAATTTTGTTTTTGCTAGAAAACTTTCTATTCTATATATTTAAAAATTTTAAGAGCAACCACTAAGAAAAACCTGCACACTATTGCTTCCAAGACAGTAGAGTTTTTAAAAGGATTAAAAATCAAGATAACAGAGAATATGAAATAGAAGAAAAAAAAAGTATGACAACCAAAAAATACATACTTCTCTCAACACACTGATATACAAAGATGGTATACATAATTCCTACTATATTAGAAATCACGATCATGTAAGCAGATTTAACACACCTATTTAAAATAAAAATATCAAGAAGCATATCTTCTATTTGCAGTGCCCTGATTTCTGCTAAAAACATTAGTATATTAGCAAGACTTGCTTGAAAAGTGGCTGACAGGGCAAATGGACAACGTCTCAAATGTTTATTTTCCTTACAAATGGTACCCAAACTGAAGTTAAATGAGAAGGAAAAGGGGGCACCTAGGCCTTAGTGGGTTCATCATCTGCCTTCAGCTCAGGTCATGATCTCCAGGTCCTGGAACTGAGCCCCACATCAGGCTTCCTGCTTAGCGAGGTCTCTGCTTCTCCCTCCCTCCCTCTCTCTCTGCCATTCCCCATCACTCATTCTCTCTCACTCTCTCAAATAAATAAATAAAATCTTTTAAAAAAAAATGAGAAGGAAATAATAATAATTTAAGACCAGATGGAAGAGAGTCAGAAGCATTGGAAGTGTGGACAAATGTGGTTGTTTATAAAGAACTACATACATATAGTTCTAAAGAGACAAGAAAAGGCACCAGCACCTAACATTACTCAGCCTTTTGGGGGGGGGGGGGCAGGGAGGAGCACTGGGAGAGGGAGAGAGAGAATTTAAGTGGGATCCATGCCCAGCACATAGCCCAACATAGCTCAATCTCACAACTCTGAGATCATGACCTCAGCTGAAATCAAGAGTTGGGACACTTAAGCAACTGAGCCACCCAGGCACTCCTCAGATAATTCTTTACTCCAGTTCAGTTTGTTTTCCTTTATTATAGCTTCGGACAATGCACCAGACACTCTTTTGTATGCTACAGATTAATCCAACTTAAATTGTTGAAACCTAACTGGAGATATTAACCCCACAAAGCCCCAGTTGAAGCTACAGATAGACCTTCTGCCATTCCAACATAATCATTCCTCTGCAACCATCATTTCCAGCTTCTAACCTAGTAAGAAGCAACATGTTGCCTCTCTATCTTAAGGGATGTTAGTCTTATATTAGATGCCAGCCTTTCTTCTTCAGGTGAACTTAATTCATAAGTTTTTACAGTACTGTGAATCCTTTAACTACTGAGACTCAGCATCAGTGGATTTCAGAGAAACCTAAGATCCAGGCAGGAAAGTGACTTTACTGGTCACACTGCTGCAGGTGGAACAGCTAAGAACAGAATCAAATCCGGTCTCTCACTTACATGCCAGGGCTTTTCCCCACTGTGTCACTTAAGTGTAGAAGGGCAAGGATGGAAAGGACAATAAAATAACTTCATTTCTCACAGTACCTTTGGCCTGGTTACCCAAAACCTTTCCTGTTCTAAATTTCTTCACTTTGCTGAAGTTATTATTCATTCCTAGGAGGGCTCACAGAGAGGTTCTCAGTGGAGGCTTAGAATAGTGCCACGTTCCAATCCATCATTTCCTTGAATGTTGGCATCAGTCCCAGGCTGTTGTCTCCTTCTTCCAGCCAGCAAAGCTCCTGTAAACAACACAGTGGCTTCCTCCTTGGGAGAAGCAAGTGCAGTCATTTCAATCTTGATGCTACTTTATTTCTAAAAGCAGATATTTATCTTTAAGTCTCCTTTTCAAGGAAGCAAGACTCGGCACCAGGAAGCTACCTGACTGCACCACAGCTGTGCTGAGTGTGTGAGAAAGAACCAAGTCCTTGGGATCCCTGGGTGGCGCAGCGGTTTGGCGTCTGCCTTTGGCCCGGGGCGCGATCCTGGAGGCCGGGGATCGAGTTCTGCGTCGGGCTCCCTGCATGGAGCCTGCTTCTCCCTCTGCCTGGGTCTCTGCCTCTCTCTCTCTCTCTCTCTGTGACTATCATGAATAAATAAATAAAATCTTTAAAAAAAAAAAAAAAAGAACCAAGTCCTCTCCTTAATACCTTCAGGCAAGGAGAAAGGTTCACATTTTAGAAAACTTTCTTGGAATAACCATATTTACAAATAAATGCAAACACAAAAGCACTGGAAAATTCCTAAGTCACAAATGTTTCCATGTGTATCAGGATCCAGAGTCAGACTCTGGAGGTGAACCCAAAAGTGGATGGATACTGAGGGAGGGTAGAAGGAAAAGGGAAGCAGAGAAATCAAGGGCTGTCCAGAGGATATCACAGCTTTCTTTTACTTCCTTTTCTCTGACAGCCCATCTGCCAGAGGGCCTTCCCATGAAGGAGTGAGCTGGGTCTCTCAGAAAGAGCTGGAGGCCAGGCAGCACTCCAGTGCCATCATTTTCAACCCTTCTTTGTGGCTTCTAGGAAGGTCTTGTGGCATGGACTTCATTCTTTTGGAGAGAAAAAAAACCAAAAACCAAAAAAAAAAAAAAAAAAAAAAAAAAAAAACTACATAATGTGGATTTACCTATTCTTCAGTTAAACACTTTGAAGATATTCAGGAGAAACTTAGTCCCTTTAAGAAATAAAGTTATATTATTCAGCCTTGGTGAATAAACTACAAACAGCTGGGAACAGACAAAATGCCTCTGTGTGAATCGACTTTAAAAGGAACATTACAATCTAATCCAATCTCCTCAATGTACAGATAAAAAAACTGGGACCCATACAGATTACCTAAGACCAGCATCACAAGCCGAGTTGGTGGCAGATCTAATGACTACACTATACCTTAAGTGTCCAACATCAGGGTGAGCAACTGTCCTACCAGACCAGGCTTGCCATGAGAGAGAGAGAGGACTCCAGAGGTTGTCTATCATTGAGAGGGGGAAGAAACTCAGGCTGGGAGACACTGGTAAGTGTTCATCCTGAATGGCAGCAAGATGACTTACAGAGCTAATATCTGGATTCTACAAAGCATCTGAGTGTACAAGGGAGAGGTCATGGTAGAAGGAAAAAAGGGGAAAGAAAAAATACAAGCTTTGTGACAACGATTCACTACTTCAACAATCAGGGATTGTGTTAAGTGCTGGTTAATAATGAAAAGCAAAGACAAGAGGAAAATAATTATTAACCTACTTGAGCTAGAGATCAGGGTTTCATCATTATTAAGAGATTTTTTCCTTTACATTTACTGGGAGTATATTCTATTATAAGTGTTTTTATACCTTGGTTCTGGAAAACCTTTATTAGAAACACTTTGGAGGATGCCTGGGTGGCTCAGCGGTTGATCATCTGCCTTTGGCTCAGGGCATGATCCTGGAGTCCTGGGATCAGTCCCACATTGGGCTCCCTGCAGGGAGCCTGCTTCTCCCTCTGCCTATGGTCTCTGCCTTCTCTGTGTGTCTCTCATGAATAAATAAATAAAATCTTTTTTTTTTTTTTTTTTAAAGAAACACTTCGGATCTTTGTTAGAATGCAGATTCCTGGGCTCTCCTCCAGGGTTACTGGCTCAGAAGCCTGAATTTCAAATACTGACATATAAGAATCAACACTAGTCATAATCCCATCACCAAAGAATTAGATAGACCCTATTTGTCTTCCAGTCCTCCCCACAGCCATTTCAGAGTCAGAAGTGTAGAGATAGTGAGTGCCCTCAAATCACTAAGGTTGCTCAGAGCCTGCCAGGCCTTGCCATCAGGACTTCTCTCCCCACCATGTCAGGAAGGACAGATGGACTGAACTGGGCTAGATCACAGTTGGTTTAATTTTAAGATTCTATCTTTTTGGTCTAAAAGTCCAAATACATATAATTTTGTTAATGAAAACCATACCACATTTTCTGCCATAAGTATGCATTTCCTTTAAAGTCAGGGGAGGAAGAAAGTTAATGTATGAAAAATTAGCAAAACAAGAGATATTATTATTGATTTTCTGGGCCAAAACTCAATTCCTGCTTTTCTCAGTAGGGCCAAAGACAGAGCACCCCTAGCCCAGTCAAGCTCTCCTACCAAGTAGCAGCTCCTCAGGGTACAGGCCAGTGCCATGTATGGCCTGGAACTATCCTGCTCTGTCTACAACCCTAGCTCCTTGGTAAGGATAGAAATTCCTGAGGAGTGGGGCACATGGCAGGGAATGTGGGCAGGGCGAGTGGCCTTTGGCTGGCTCACTCCAAGCTCTCTCTAGAGTAGGGCAGCATGGTAGTCAGGTATGAAAGGAAGCAGAGTGAGCCAGAATCCATACTAGGTAACTGCACTAAACTAAGGATACCTGCTCATTTTCCCAAACCAAGAATGCCCTGTAGGACAAAAAGGGGTGAAGAAGGCAACAGCCTTTTCATCACCAAATTGCCGAGGCAATTCTGAGAAATCTGTTTTGAGGAGATTGAAAATAGAGCAGTAATCACTACCTTTGAGACTGGATTCCCTAAATATAATGAGTAGCACTCAACTCCTGATTATCTCTGCCCACTGAGCACAAAGGAAATCAGGAGGAAAGAAAGAATGCTGACACTTCTCAGGACTTGAGAGTACCAACACTACTGCCCTAATTCTCTGGAATGTGCACAAGGATTACCATAAAAGCTGAGCACAAACTCTAGCAAGTGCCTGCCCATCTTAATGAAGGTATATCCACCGCCTCCTCCGTCTGCAACAGCCCTTGGATATCTGCAATGGTTTACAGCTTTCCATCTTATCCATGCTCACCTAATAACAGGACCTTAATATGGAAGTCTCCATGCAGGAGATGAAGCAAAGGAAAGAGCAGAATACTGCAGTATCTTAATTCCCCTCATTTCCAATGAGGCCAGTTTTATACTAAAATATATTTCTATTTGTGTATATACATTTGCACATGCATTTTCAAAGAACATATAAAAACACTATCAATAATTACCCTATAAAGCCAATATTGGTTATTCCCAGTGATTTCAATTTTTTTACATTTTTCTGTATTTCCCAATTTTTATCATGAAAGTAATCTTTTCATAAACAATTTATAAAATGTTACTTTAAAAGGTATTAATGGTTATTATTTATCCAGAGATGAACATGGTGTGCAATAGACAGATAAGGCCATTTGTGTTGTGCAGTGTCTAAAAGTAGATGGAAGAAATGCTGTGGAGATAGAAACCTCACTTTATCTTCTCTGTAGCCCTTTTGTTGCTACTCATCTGTAAAGTTCCAAGGCCTCTACCTAACGATTTCTTGGAGCCCTTATTGATTATATATATTTTTTAAATTGTTTAAGATTAAACCACAACTTCCTCCAAACTAGTGTACTATCAAAACTTTTTAACTAAGATGCCAACAAATTGCCAAATGATTAAACCAAATTTTCACGTGTTATTTTCCTTCCTTCTTCTCTCATGATGGAGGTTTTAGCAGGCAGTGTAAAAGCAGATGGATGGGAGAATTATTTGTAAAATTATTAATTTCTGAACAATTGAGAAGTTGAATATATCAGTTTTACATCATGGAAATGATGAAACTTAACTATTTATGGACTTCTTAAAGCTAAAAATCAAACTACACACAAGTATCATAAATGAGAATTTTCTTCTTTAACCAGTATACAAGTCTTTTACTAAGACACTTTATCTGCTTCACCCTTCCCCAGCAAACAGTGCATGCTTTCAAATTCATCTGGAGCTAAGAAAATTTCCCTGAACAACCCTAATTATCAGATGATAATAGATAAGCTCCATAAAGCTTTTGTTTCTTCTATCCTAGATATTTTCACTATGTAATTCAATAACACAGCATTATACATAAAACTATAATCAGATGAAGCTCAACTTTTTTGCTAGGATCCATAATGCTTGAGAATGTTACTCACACTGCTCCCATGTTTGAAGGTTGTGGTTCTCTAAAGGATGATATTAATAAAAGAAAAACTGTTGCTGCCAGATGGTAAAAATAATATACTACAAAACCCAGGATTGTGAAAAAGGACCATTTGCCATTTTATTTGATGAAACTGTCATGGGATGAATAATAGAATCAGAAGACCCAGGTAGGCATTAAAAAAAAAAAAGAAAAAGAAAAACACATAGCCCTACATATTAATAGTTACATGAACTTGTCTAGATTACTTACTTTCTGTACTTTAAAATGGGGTTTGTTGTTGTGAGGATTTAAATAAGGACAATGTCTGTGAAAATATGTACAATTGTTGTAGAACACAGCTATCTACCTGAGGGAAACAAAGAAGCTTTAATCTGGGGGCTCTATGTCCTTAGAAGTACCACCTGCATAGCTGGGAAGGCCTGGAGCAGCTGATGGAGCTGGAGTTAATGAGGTTAAGTGTGGAAGAAAACAAAAAAGATTTCCTAGCTTGAGGCAGTGGTACACTCCTTATCTCTCAGTGAGTATAAGTTTCCAGGAAGACTCTTCTTGGGAATTCTCTGTGGGGGTCAAACTGTAAGTTAGGAGAAAGAGAGAGAGAGAGAGAGTTAGGTAGATGGCTCCATCTATTAATGGAGCCCTCTGCCATGTTACCACTAGTTGTTCCACATTTAGAGCTGATGGGACCCAACTGCAGTAGAAATGGAAGCAAGTGCAAACTGGGAAAACAACATTCAGCTGTGGGTCTTTGGGGCCTCTGGCCTGATTAAGTGGTACACCAAGAGTGCCAAAGGCCAGTCTTGTTTCTGATAAGATGTCTGGATTTTATTTTCATTGCAATAAGAAGGTCACGGAAGAATTTTAAGCCAGGAGCAATGAAAGTCCCTCCTTCTTCTTGGGGCACAACAACTATAGCATGTACTTAGCAATGCGTCAGTGATTCTTAACCAGATCCTATATTCTGTTTGTTCATGATCATCTACCGATATTAAGGTATGGTAACAAGTTAAAATTACAAGGTATGGTAACAAGTTAAAATTACAACAAATCCGGGGATCCCTGGGTGGCTCAGCAGTTTAGTGCCTGCCTTTGGTCCAGAGCAATCCTGGAGTCCCGGGATTGAGTCCCGTGTTGGGCTCCTGGCATGGAGTCTGCTTATCCCTCTGCCTGTGTCTCTGTCTCTCTCTCTCTCTCTGTCGATCATAAAAATAAAAAAAAGAAAAAAAATACAACAAATCCACCAAAAGATATCCCTATTTACCTGGAAGAAATGTTACATTATAATTTAAGAAGTTAGAATTTCATGTATGTTAATAGCTCTAATTAATAAGATAAACCTTTCCTTTTGGGATTTGGCAGTGATAACAGCCCAAGCAGGAGTGCCATTTGAATCCCTGGAAACCTAAAATAACATTTTTACAAAAAAAAGCAGCAGTGTTCACAGTAACTAACTTGGCCTGGAAAATAGAGAATTGGAAATGTAAAGATGGTATCTTTAACAAGTGTCATTCTACTATTTTACAGCTCTTGCCAATACAGCACTTTAAAGGATATGCATTACAGTGAATTTCCAATTGAAAAAGTAAATCCCAAATATGGGCAAAATTAGCAGCCCCACTCCTTGCCATTGTAATAAATGATTAAGTAGGTGTTATAAAGATGAAAAAGCAGAGCATCTCTTTCTAATCCTGACAGACATCCTCCCCTTCTTCACTGATCCTTTATCTTGCAGTGAAGACCTGCATAAGGAAGTTGATTCCTGGTATGTTCCTGATACCTGGTATGTTCCTGATAAGACACTGTTGGTGAACTTGTGCCAAGTTTCTATGAACCTCGGAAACTGGGTGGGTATCTGTGCTCCTGATTAATGCTGTTCAGCAAACAGACCAAAACTACATTAAGTATAATCACTAGCAGGGAGGGATAGTCACAAGAGCTCCTGTGGTTGAGCTGCTCTGAGGCCACTAACTCAACTGGCGGCAGTCAGGGCTTTCATGCCCATGTGCTGAGATGAGCCTGAGTTGAGATCATGAAGACATGATGGCCCCTTCTGTTCTGGGGTCAATATAGGATGGGCCTCCTCTCCTCTCAATTCCTCCACATCCTAAAAGGTAGATTTTCTACCTTTAATCTCTTTCAGACTTGAGACTACTTTGTAATAAAACTATTCTCAATTTACATCACATATGGATGATTATTCTATCTCCCTCATATGCTGCAACATCCTCCAAGTCAGAGTCATCACTCTTGATCCCCATTCACCCATTATATAAACATTTCAAATAGTATATGAGAAAGTAAAATAAAGAGTAAATGTCTTACAGCCTTACTCCCCAAAGATGACCACTATTAAGTTTCTTGCATCTGTCCCCATAAATGTTTGTGGGCATATACAAACTTCTGTGTTATTCAATGTTTGGTCCAATGAACAAAACTTAAAAGAAATATGGATATACAGAATTTTAAGTCATTTCTGGTTTAGAGTAGTATATAATTATAAGTAACTGCAAAGTAAGATGTGTATGGACATTCCAACGTAATACAACCTGCCTCCATCAACCACTCATACGGTCTCCACCTTCCAGGACTTCAGCAAGTATTGCATTTGGGTAGCAGGTGGAATTACCAGAGCACAAGCCTGGTGAGTCCAGCTCTATCTCCAACACATGGTGGGTACTCCCTAGCCAAGTCACTCCACTTCTTTGAATCTCAGTTTCCTCTCCTACAAAAGGAGAAGGTGTTTTCAAAGGTCCCTTTGAGAGTTCAGAATTGAAGCTGATAATCAAGTACTGATAAATAAAACAGGTACACCAAGGCCAAAGTATGAAAATCAAACACAATTATCACAGCTTACCAGGAAAATAAGGATGCAAATTAAACTGGAGCAGTTATTTGAAAAATATTTTCAATTGAGGTATAACTGACATATAACATTATATTAGTTTTAGGTATACAACATAATGACTTTATATTTATATACAGTGAAAAATAATCATCACAGTAAGCCTAGTTAACATCCATCACCATCCAAATTACAAAAATATTTTTTTCTTGTGATGAGAACTTTTAAGATCTAATCTGTTAGCAACTTTCAAATACACAATGTAGTATTATTAACTATAGTCACCATGTTGCACATTATATCACCAGAACTTACTTATTTTATAACTGGAACTTTGTACCTTTTGATTGCCTTTACCCATTTTGTCCTTTCCATACCCATGAACTTGGATTTCTTTGGTTTTGTTTTTTATAATCCACATATAAATGAGATCATACAGTATTTGTCTTTCTCTGTCTGACTTATTTCACTTAGCATAATCTCCTCTAGGTCCATCCAAGTTGTCACACATGGCAAGATTTTATTCTTTTTTATGGTTGAATTATATATATATTATATATATATAATATATATATATATACACACACACACACACACACACACCCCCACAACTTCTTTATCCATTCATCCATAGATGGACATTTAATTTTCATATCTTGGCTATTGTAAATAATGCTGCAATAGGGGGTGCATATACCTTTTTGAGTTAGTGTTTTCATTTGTTTTGGATAAACACCCAGTCATAGAATTGCTGGATCATATGGTAGTTCTATTTTTAATTTTTTGGCCAACAGGTTTCTGTTTTCCATAGTGGCTGCATGAATATATATTCCTACCAACAGTGCACAAGGGTTCCTTTTCTCCACATCCTTGCCAATGCTTGTTCTTTCCTATTTTTTGATGACAGCATCCTAACAGATGTGAGATGATAGCTCACTGTGGTTCTAACTTACATTTCTCTGATGACCAGTGCTGTAGAACATCTTTTTCATATGGCTGTTGGCCATCTGTATGACTTAGTTGGAAAAATGTCTGTTCAGATCTTTTGCCCATTTCTTAATTGAAATGTTTGGGTTTTTTGCTACTGAGTCATATTAGTTCTTTATATATTTTGATAATTAACCCCTTACAAGATCTATGATTTGCAAATATTTTCTCCCACTCAGTAGGTTGCCATTTCATTTTGTTGATAACTTCCTTTACTGTGCAGAAGCTTTTCAGTTTGATGTAGTACTTTATTTTTGCTTTTAGTGTCAGATTAAAAAAACCATCAAGACCATTGTCAAGGAACTTACCTCCTATGTTTTTTTGTAGGAGTTTTATGGTTTCAGGTCTTACATTCAAGTCTTTAATCCATTTTGAGTTATTAGTTTTTTGAGATGGAAATTTCAATTTCATTATTTTGCCTGTGGCTGTCCAGTTTTCCCAACACCATTCATTGAAGAGAATGTCCTTTCCTCCACTGTATATTCTTGGCTCCTCTGTCATAAATTAATTGACCACATATACATGGGTTTTTTTCTGGGCTCTCTATTCTGTTCCACTGATCCATGTGTCTGTTTTTATGCCAATACCATGATTACTATAGCTTTGTAATATAGTTTGAACTCAGGAAGCATAATACTTCCAGCTTTGTTCTTCTTTGTCCAGATTGCTTTGGCTATTTGGGATCTTTTATGGTTCCACACAAATTTAAGAATTCTTTGTCTAGTTCTGTGAAAAATGCTATTGGAATTTTGACAAGGATTACACTGGATCTCTAGATTGTACTGGGTGGTATGGATAGTTTAACAATATCAATTCTTCTAATCCACGAGCACAAAATATCCACCCATTTATTTGTGTCTTTTTCAATTAGTTTCATCAATGTCTTACAGCTTTCACTGTGCAGGTCTTTTACTTCAATTACATTTATTCTTAGGTATTTTATTCTTTTTTGATACAACTGGAAATGGGATTTTCTTAATCTATCTTTCTTTCTTTCTTTCTTTCTTTCTTTCTTTCTTTCTTTCTTTCTTTCTTTCTCCTTTCTTTCTTTTCTTTCTTTCTTTCTTTCTTTCTTTCTTTCTTTCTTTCTTTCTTTCTTTTTCTTTCTTCTTTCTCTTTCTTTCTTTCTTTCTTTCTTTCTTTCTTTCTTTCTTTCTTTCTTTCTCTCTCTCTCTCTCTCTCTCTTTCTCTCTCTCTCTCTTTCTTTCTTTCGATTTATTTGACAGAGAGAAAGAGTGCACACACACCAGGGGGAGCGGCAGAAGGAGAAGGAGAAACTGGCTCTCTGCTGAGCAGGGAAGCCAATGTGGAGCTCGACCCTAGGACTCCGAGGATTGTGACCTGAGCCAAAGGCAGATGCTCAACCCACTGAGCCACCCAGGCACCCCTTAATTTCTCTTTCTTAGAATATAGAAACAACAGATTTTTGTATATTGATTTTGTATCCTGCTACTTTATTTCTTTCATGAGTTCTATCAGTTTTTTGGTAGAGACTTGGTTTTTCTCTATATAATACATAATCTACAAATAGTTTTACTTCTTTCCTTTTTTAATTTAGATCCTTTATTTCTTTCTCTTCCTAACTGCTTGGCTAGGACTTCCAATACTTTGTTAAATAAAAGTGGTGAGAATGACTACCCCTGCTTTATTTTTGATCTTATGATGAAGTATGATGTTACTTATGGGCTTGTCATATTATGGCCTTGATTACGTTGAGGTTCCTTCTATACTCACTTTGTTGAGAGTTTTTATCATAAGTGGATGTTGAATTTTGTCAAGTGTTTTTTCTAAAGCTATTTAGATGGTCATATAGTTTTTATCCTTTGTTTTGTTAATGTGGCATATTACACTGATTGATTTGCAGATGTTGAACCATCTTTGCATCTCTGGAATAAATGCCACCTGGTCATGGTGTATGATCCTTTTAATGTATGTTGAATTCGGTTTGCTAAGATTTTGCTCAGCATTTTTGCATCTATGTTCATCAGGAATATTGGCCTTTAATTTTCTTTTCTAGTGGCATTTTATTTGGTCTTGATATCAGGGTAATGCTGGCTGCATAAAATGAGATTGGAAGCATTCCCTTGGAGCAATTTTTTAAAACAATTTCCTGATCTATAATTCATAGGGAATCCACTTCTTGTTTTACCAGAGGTATATCAAGCAATATACACTGATCCTGAAGTTATCTTAGGATATAGCCACAATCCTTCAGAAGTAGAGCCAACCCATGTTTACTCATTTCTCAGCAATGCATGTGACCTTCTCATCAGCCTCAGAGAGCTTGTGAGTATTTTTCCATTGTCAAGAGTCATATATAAGTTCAATGTTAAATTCAGTAGCTACAGGGCCACAATTTAAGCAACTAGTTAACATCATAATTCCTATTTGCTACCCAGTGACAATTAGCTGCCTACCAGGGAGGAGGTTCCTGTTGATCAGACCACATATGCTGTTCTGTCCTGTTTGTTCTGTTTTGACAGGGTCCTTTACTAGGAGCATAGATAAATATCCGGAGGAGTGTCAAAGTGATGAGGGAGGGACTTGAGAGAAAGGGAAAAGGTGCTGGAAGCAGGTAGGGTACCATCAGTGTTAAACATCTATTGGGCGATTTGACTGCAAGCCAACAGCAGCAAAGCTACTAATAATGGTTGAAAACCTTTGTTCTAGGGCAAAGCTAGGCAAAGGAAAGTGGCATTCACAGTGTCCTTGTCAGGTGTTTTTGCCATTTCTCTCAGAGGCAGGAGAGCTGGAGGTTAACAGAACAAACTCTGGAGTTAGAAAGATACGGGTGCTGCCACTATTAGACTATTACCTAATCAATTCTGACCCTCTATTGTTTATTTATCTCAAAGAGACAGACAAGGCAATACATGCATTGTGCTTATTATTATTATCATCTGGAACTGTGGATTCTGTGGGTTATCTCCCACTAAACACAAGAACCTTAAAAAACAATTACAAACAAAACTGAAAAATTATCCCCTGGTAAAGGAGCTGTTCTTACCTGAAAGGAATTCATATAGCGAAGGGATGGAGGCAGTGTGGCATTATTCCTTGATAAAATCAGCAGCAGCTCTAAGCAGGTTGCAGAGGGCAGGGTTAGAGAGTGGATGCTGATGTCACTTTCCCAAGCACTGGAAAGCCTGAAACATAATGATGTGGATAGTTTCATAATTGTGGGGTACTTGGGTTGCTCAGTCAATTAAGCATCCGATTCTTGATTTCAGCTCAGGACATGATCTCAGGATGGTGAGATCCAGCCCTGTGTTGGGTTCCAGGCCTGGCATGATTCTTTCTTTCTCTCTCTCTCTCTCACTTCCTGTGCCTCTGCCCCTCTCCCACCCGCTCCGTACTCTCTCTCTTAAAAAAATAATAATTTTATAATTGTATCTGTTCATAATTGTTTCAAAAATCTGATGGAGAAGAAGACTTTCAACTGTGAAAGGGAAAAACAATGCACAAAAATAGAAATAAAATGGTTATACTAAAATTTCACAGAGTAAATGTCTAAGACATTTTTATAGTGTTTTTGATATGAAACAGATTAGGCAATTTTTTCAGGTCAACATCTCATGTTCAAAGTTTAAGAGTCACATGAAATGCAATCTTATTTGTGAGGGACATATGTGGGGTGGGGAATGGATGATATAGCTAACAGATTGAATGCTTCCTATATTCTATTCCCTCTTCTATATGTAACATCGTGTTCACCCCTCAGATACCAATGAAATGGAACTGTTGCTGTCTTCTTTCTACAGATGTGGAGATTGTTTTTGAGCTGGATATGCCCTATGAAATATCTAGTTCGTTGATTTTCAAACCTTTAAAAAGTAATGGAATCCTTTTATCAAGAAATCTTGTGAAAGCTCCATTTGTAATACAAATAAAAGCAAAGCTGCTCTGTTGGAAGGGCAAAGGTTGGCAGGAGGCTCTCTTCATCTTTCAAAGTAGCCTATGAAGCATCTCTGCTACATCCTGTTGAACCTACTTGAAAATTCTTTCCATTCAAGAAATGAAGAAACTGAAGGATAGAAAAGTAGAGAGACTTCTCTGGGATGAGGTATGTGTTTAGAAAATGTTTATAGCAGCAATGGCCACGATAGCCAAACTGTGGAAGGAGCCTCGGTGTCCAACGAAAGATGAATGGATAAAGAAGATGTGGTTTATGTATACAATGGAATATTACTCAGCTATTAGAAATGACAAATACCCACCATTTGCTTCAATGTGGATGGAACTGGAGGGTATTATGCTGAGTGAGGTAAGTCAGTCGGAGAAGGACAAACATTATATGTTCTCATTCATTTGGGGAATATAAATAATAGTGAAAGGGAATATAAGGGAAGGGAGAAGAAATGTGTGGGAAATATCAGAAAGGGAGACAGAACGTAAAGACTGCTAACTGGGAAACGAACTAGGGGTGGTAGAGGGGAGGAGGGCGGGGGGTGGGAGTGAATGGGTGACGGGCACTGGGGGTTATTCTGTATGTTAGTAAATTGAACACCAATAAAAAATAAATTAAAAAAAAAAGAAAATGATATGGCTGGATCTAGAATCCTGGTTTCTGGACTTCCCTTCTAATGTTTAATGTAAAGGGGAAAATCAGAAAATCATTATGGAAAAAACAATGTAATAAGAATAGGTTATATCTTATGCTATCAATTCTTCTATTTACCTATTTCCTACCTGTGTCTGTATCAAAGTATCTCTTATCACTGTCCTAATTCTTAAAGAGAAATTATATATATGTAGATGTACGCCACTTATGTAAACTTCTTTCTGTGAAGCTACCTAAAAAATTCTGGAATGTCAGAGAGCATCAGGGGCTGAAGGCGTAATGGATTTTAACACTTATATGAGTCACAGGAGATGGTTTAGCTGTGTCAGCAGTCAGATTACTTGTGCCAATACATTTTTGATGTGGGGTGGGGAATTAACTCTTCTTTGCAGCATTTGCCAATTAGTTGGACTGGAATAGGACACTGCCCACTTTCCCAAAAAATGGTCTGTTTTCAGCAACAGCACATTTGAATGTCTTCTCCATGTTTTAATGTCTTCTCTATTTTATATTGATTGCTATGTTATTCTTTCTCCTTTTATTAATTATACAACATTTTCAACATTTTTCTAGGATGGAAATAAAAATCTTGCTGTCTTTGGTAAAAGTCAAATGTAGTACTAGTACAGTGGCTCTAAGCTCAGTCTCCCTACCCCCTTCCTTATGCTCTCTACAAACCATGTAATTACTTGTGTTACATTAAACACACAGTGTCTTGCTCATACAGTTTTCTGGGCCTGGAAGGCTATTAAGCTACCTGGTGAACTTCTGTTTATCCTGCAAGACCCACATATGTATCATTTCCTTGGAGACTCTTCTTGTTTCCTTTTTAAGAATTAACTCCTTGCCTAATACCATACTTGTATTCATTATAACACTTACCACCACCTTACTTGTATTCTTATTGGATTGTGTGACTCACCCTAGATCAGACATAAGGAACCATAACCCGTGGATTTCTCTAACTTCGCTGCCCAGTGTGGAAATAAAGGTTAGATTAGTTGTTTTTCCTTGGGCACACCCAGGTATTAACCTTTTACTGGCTATAAGAAAAACATTTCACTGACATTTATTTGTATGCCCAATAATTTATTTTCCAAGTGTTATTTTTATAATCAGAAACAATTTAATGTCATGATGTCAATGGGATTTCTGTGTCACACAAAGGAATGTTTAACTGCTGCTCAAAGGTGCCAACATGCTGCTAAGTGGGTATGGTGTGATCCAGCAAAAAAAAAATACTCAAGTAGAAATTAAAATACATTAGTATTCCTTGTCACAGACCAGTGAATGAGCTTAGACAAACACTCTTGGACAAGTCTGGTTTCCTCATGAGATCCTGGAATCCATACACAATCTATACAATGTATTAATCCACCAAAATTTACACAAAAGAACATTCATCACACTAATGATATCCATAGTCACAAAAAAGATGCACTTAGTTATATATGTGAGTTATTCAGGTCTCCGTGTAATTACAAATATTCTCATGGTATGTGGATTCAACCTGGGCATTTAAAATCTAATCTTTCAAGTATCCTGTGATTTAACAAATTCTTATCCCTATTAAAGCTCATGAAGTTGAAGAGTGTTGTCCTGATCACATCGTAAGTGATGGAAAAGAAACTCAAGTATGATCCTCTCCATCTAAATTTCATTCCCTTTTATATCTTATAAATGCTTGGTATTTCTGAACAAATTCTATCCAAAAAAGCGAAAGGGTAAATGATGGAGTAAATTTTAGATATCTTAGAACATTTCTTTTCTTAATAATTTGAACCCCTTATTTTTGAAATTAAACAACCCAGCTAGACCTAGGATGCCTCAAATTCCTAATATTTATCCTTTCATTTATCCTAATATTTATTCATTTACTCTTTCTTTTCCCACAATATATATTCATTAGCTCCAGGATTTACCTTTTTATTGTTAAGTTTTATAAACATTCTTTATAATCTTAACCACATATTATTTTAATCACATGAAACATCCATATATGAGGACAAAGAAAGTAATACATGAAAAGTGATTAACAGTTGTTTTGGAAAGTTAGAACTACGGGTAACTTTTCCCCAAAACTTCAGTCAATGTTTTTACATTGTGTGTGTGTGTGTGTGTGTGTGTGTGTGTGTTTTGTCTTGGTTCGTTTTGACTTAGGAAGAAAGAAAAAACGAAAGCAAGAAGATGGAGAAATGGTCTGGCATACTTAAAATTCAGGTTACCGTAAAACAACCAGCAAACTCATTATGACAATTTAAGGCATGTATTAATTAAGCCAGAAGTGATCCTTGAGACGATCTACTCATAGCTCAAATATCAATACAAATTTATGTTAATGACATAAATATTTTAAGAAACACAGGATTATAATAATCCAGAATTTAGATTTGTGGTATTTCCTGCAAAAACATCCTAGACTGTTAGACCTAAATCAGTAAACTTCCACTATAAAACTGACAAGAAAGATAATTCAAAGTGAATAACAAACTTAACATTAACTGAAATTTATTTTGGTGATTTTAAAGTAGTGGGAGAGGAGAAGCTTTCCTAAGAGACCAGAGCTATCAGCCAGGTGACCTTAGTCAGAGACCAAAATGCAAGCAGAGGACACACTATCCTTATTTCTGAACTTTCGCCTTGACAAAATTCCCTAGAGAAGAAACTATGGCCTATTTTTAAGGAGGCAATGAGAAAGGGGCAAAAAGCCACTTTCCATCATTTCTAACAAAAATAGTGAAATTGAGAGTGAATCAACCCCCAATATATATCAGAAGAAGAACTTGAGAAAATGGAAAGGTGATACAGTCTACTAAAAACCAGGGGTTGTTTAATGTAATAGATGAAAATGACAGAGATGATAAAACTCAACAAAAATTAATATATTTCAAATGATTCCAACATAATATATGGAGAAAAAAAATAATATGGTATAGGGGAACTCAAGATGAAAATATTTAACTTAAATTTCATGTTTCTCACGTATTAGCAGTTTATTTGGACTCTCCAGTCTTAGAAGGATGTAAGAAAGCAAATAGCCTATTAATGATAAAATATAATACTGTTTATATCTGTATATTTTTAAATTTCAATTTCAAAGCTATAACAACGATAAAGCTCAATTTAAGCTCTCAAAATACCAAAACAAGCATATGACCACAACTCAGTGCTAGAATCATTATAATTATTTAACACATTATTTAGAGAAGGAATCAAAATTTTAAAAATTTTTAAAAATTCTTATACTGTCAAGAACACAAAATTCAGAAACAACCAAATATACTGTTTATCTGTTATGATAATATTCACTCCAGGATATTTAACATTTCAAAAGAACTAATTCATAAAAATAGAATCTAAAAAGTGCTTAAACCAACTGCTCCTTATAAATTTTAAAATAAGGTTCAATAAGTTATGAACAGCACTTCTTTGAAATTACAGTATTTTCTTTAAAAAATTACAGAAAAAAAATTGAATTTTTTTATGTCACAAATGTCAAAGCTGTCCTTCAGTTTGCTTTAAACTAAAGGGCTCTTGAGAGGAAAAAATTAGATACACAATTCCTAAAAGCTATGCCTTTTAAACTCTGTCCACAAAACATATAAAATGTCAAGGCAATCTCTCTCTCTCCCACATATCAGAGAGCATGGAGGAAATGGTTCTGCTTTGAATAAGATATCAACGAGGCAATCTCAAAATTAAGTGTTCTTATTCTCTGCCAAAAAACAATAAAAGATTTTGTTTTTTATTAATGGCTATATCATTACAGGATACCACTTGTTGAAAACTTAGGGATTAGATTGGTAACTATTTATTTATTTATTTTTGTTTCCAAGTATTTTGCAATTTATAAATACTGGTTTTATTTTATTAAAAATAATTTTTTGTATAGTTGACACACATAAAATGTTTCCAGTGTACAACATAGTGATTTTCTTAGATGTTCTGGAAAAAAATTTTATTAAAGATTTTATTTATTTATTTGTGAGAGACAGAGAGAGAGAGAGGCAGAGATACAGGCAGAGAGAGAAGCAGGCTCCATGCAGGGAGCCTGATGCACGACTCGATCCCAGAACTCCAGAATCACTCTCTGAGCCGAAGGCAGATGCTCAACCACTGAGCCACCCATGTGTCCCTAGAAAGATTTTTTAATCAATTAATCTTTTACATTTATGCCTTTAATACACTTTGAATTTTTTTTTTTTAAAGATTCTATTTATTTATTCATGAGAGACACACAGAGAGAGGCAGAGACATAGGCAGAGAGAGAAGCAAGCTAGCTGAGAGGAGCCTGATACGGGACCCTAGGATAAAGACCTGAGCCAAAGGCAGACACTCAACCACTGCGCCACCCAGTGCTCCTACACTTTGAATTTAATTTCAAATATGGTATAAGATTGTTTTTTTAATTTATTTATACATTTATTAAATATACCTTTCTATATTTGAAATTTTTTGCAAGAAAAAGTTTAAAAAATCTGAAGGAATAGCTGGCCTTTTTTGATAGACTTCTAACTATGGTAATAATATTGTGAAGTTTCTGGCAGCCATGTTCAAAGAGGTGTATCTCCTTTAATGAAAGTGTTACCATTGCACAGCCATTAAAAAAAAAATGGGGCAGCCCAGCGGTTTAGCGCTGCCTGCAGCCCAGGGCATGATCCTGGAGTCCTGGGATCGAGTCCCGTGTTGGGCTCCCTGCATGGAGCCCGCTTCTCCATCTGCCTCTCTCTCTGCCTCAGGCTCCTCTCAGCGAGCTTGCTTCTCTCTCTGCCTATGTCTCTGCCTCTCTCTGTGTGTCTCTCATGAATAAATAAATAGAATCTTTAAAAAAATAAATAAATTCAAAGTGTATTAAAGGCATAAATGTAAAAGATTGATTAAAAAATCTTTCTAGGGACACATGGGTGGCTCAGTGGTTGAGCATCTGCCTTCGGCTCAGAGAGTGATTCCGGAGTTCTGGGATCGAGTCCTGCATCAGGCTCCCTGCATGGAGCCTGCTTCTCTCTCTGCCTGTGTCTCTGCCTCTCTCTCTCTCTCTGTCTCTCACAAACAAATAAATAAAATCTTTAAAAAAAATTTTTTCCAGAACATCTAAAAAAATTACAACAAACCTATATATATAAGGCTTTTATATTTTTTAAAAATTGTATTGTTAAGAAATAAAAAATCTTTAAAAACCATAGGCAGAGGAAAGGAAATTCTATGATAAAAAGAACTCCCATATTCTCCTATATATATTTATAAAAGGAAGACAGCACAAATTCATTTTTCGGTAGTGAATTTTAAGTTTCAAATAGTGAATTTTAAACCATTTGAAGATCAGAGGTCTCTATGGGATATGGTTAAAACTATAGATTCTCCCCCCACAACAGTGCTTATTTTAAAAAAAAAGATTTATTTACTTATTCTGATAGAGAGAGAGAGAGGGAGAAAGAGGGCGAGAGTAAAACACAAGCAGGGGGATCAACAGAGGGAGAGGGAGAAGCAGTTTCCTTACTGAACAGGGGACCCAAAGCAAGCCAGATCTCAAGACCCCAGGATCACAACCTAAGTCAAAGGCAGATGCTTAGTCGACTGTGCCACCCAGATGCCCTGTCAACAGCGCTCATTCATACAAAAAAATTTTTGTACATAAACCTGAATATTTCCCAGACCACCTAATTCCCCAAGCCTAATCATGTCCTCCTTTCATATTTATGGAATTTATCGAATATATGCCTTTTCTTGTCTGGCTTCTTTTACTTAGCATAATGTTTTCAAGATACACAGATCTCAGAGTAAGATCCCTTCCTTTTAGATTAAAATATGACTTCTAATTTACCACTTTCTATAAAATATTAAAAACAGTTCCATCTTTATATCATAATACCTGTGTTAGCATATTAATAAGTGTAACCACTTATGAAAAGCTTTCAAAGAGTTTTTGAAGAGGTTTCTTAGCTCACATTTTTACCTCATTCCATTACCAGAGAATATCAATTGAAGGGAAGGCTGAGAAATGCACTTCCAACCCGTTAATCACTTTACTGAGTAACTGGAAATCAACGTATGAGGGCTGGGATATAATAAATCAGTTCCACTCTAATAACATTCTCTGAAGTCAACCTCACACTGGCAACCACTGGGTTCCCTGTCCCATCAGGGAGCCAATGTCAGCTAACACTTTCATTAATCAACACTGCCCAGTCTGCCCCACAGTTCAAGTCCTTTGCCAATGTGGATGAAAAGTGTTTGTGGTGCACAAAATACAAAGCAAAAATTTAAGACTGCTGGTTTTACTATTTCCTGGGCTTAGTAAAACATATAGGTTTTCTTCATTCTTCAATTCAAATTGGTTGGGAGGGACTGTGTTGAGATGTATGGTGAAACCATGTTTGCTCTCAGCAGAAAAGAGAGAAAATGATCTATTAGAGCTCTATCAGCCCATGGCTTCAGATAAGGATGTATCCTGGTGGTCTGGCACTATACCCAACTCTATTCTCCCCTGCCTTTATAAAACACTGTCACCTTCAATATCTTTGGCTTCTCTCTACCTTCTTCCTAAGTCCACTCTCAGATGGCCTTCTCCTGCAAATCCATATATTCTTTCTGTACAAAAGGGCACTGGCGATGGTGTAACTCAACTCAGATGAATTAGGCCTGGTCAATCTTGGTATCTTAGCTATTAAGATACACTAATTTGCATAGCCGAAGTCACCATTAGCTCTGTCTGACCCATTAAAAGGCATATCCCAATGACTAAAACTGTGTCACTCAATGAGGAGAGATGAGAGTTCAAATGCAAGATCACTAACCTACTCATGCTCTCCATGCAAGCATCCCTTATTTTAGAAAATGTCCTCTTGTTTTAAGACTCCAGACCTTTTGTGAAATCACATGTCAATGTAACTCTGGTAGAGTGAAAGCACAGTTGGCCATATATATTTCAGGTAAGGTAAGAAAATAAATTTGCAAGTAATTTTGCATAGAGAAAATTCATTTCTACCAACTTAAATTCAATTCCTCTGTAACAATCTGATTCTTCAATACCTTACTAAAACAAACAATAAGATCTACCAAGTCAGTCCAGAAGTCTCCTAAATTTTATGTCTATCATTTACCCACTAGCCCTAAAAAGATACAATTGTAGAAATGGACAAATATGCTTCAAAGTTTTGCTCAAGAATTTTATGAGTTAAGATGTATTTTCTAGGAATATGATCTTAAGTCAAAGAACAGAAATATTTGGCTAAATTTATCTAAGGCAGAATCAAATATTATTAAATGGAAATTTCTGGAACCTAAGGAGAATTTCATTGAAACCTCCAAAGGCCATGATTTTTTACAGAATTATTAAATACATAATATTCTCTTTCCTTACACCACCACCTTGAAATGAGGTGTCTCTGGTAGCTGGCTTCACTATTCTACATTCTGTCATTTTGGAGAGGCTATTCTCAATATTTGAAACCAAGGTATAAAAAAGACACTTTAAATGTGGGTAATCCTTTCTGTACAGTGTATGTGCGTATAATTGAGGTAGGAAGGAGGGGAAGTGTTAAATGTGAGATACTCAAGAAATCAGTATTCTAGAAAAATTTTAAAGTTATTCTCAGAAACTGGTTTAACATAAGTACCTGAATTTGCCAGTGCTAGAAGGGTTAGAAAAGCTAACTTGTCCTTTTTTTCAGCAGCAATATATCATACTATGGATATAAAAAATACTGTCATCTTCTTAACCAATTCATAATAATGAGAAATTATTTGTGAATGTTAAAGTAAGGAAAGCTTGTATTTTGTAGCCTACAAAATAGCAAAAAACCATGTTTCTTGATGATCTAACTAAAAAAAACTTATTTAATTTTATTTTAAAAAACAAAATGCTCCATTTATAACCAAAGTATTTTTTTAAACTACTGATATAAACAGTGGTTTAGTGCTGCCTTCGACCCAGGGCCTGATCCTGGAGACCTGGGATCGAGTTCCACATCGGGCTCCGTGCATGAAGCCTGCTTCTCCCTCTGCCTGTGTCTCTGCCTCTCTCTCTCTCTCTCATGAATAAATAAATAAAACTTTTAAAAAAATACAAATTTCCTTTAGTTAGTAAAACAAACACATATTTTTCAGTGAAAGCAGCAAAATTATAATTTTGATACCTGAGTTCATCTCTTATTAATACCCCAAGTATTATCTTCAATTCTGCTTTCTAATTTACTTACAACATTGAGCTTTAGAAACTAGCAAATATAAATCACTGCTTCAAAGTATGAAACCCCTCAAAAATCAAGCCTTAAATAATAATTATAAATCTATACTGACATGGAAAGACACACTATTTTGATAAGTTGCTGGGGTTTTTTTTTGTTTTGTTTTGTTTTCATTTTTTTAAGAGCAAAACAGGGGCACTTGGGTGGCTCATTCACTTAAGTGTCTGATTCTTGATGTCGGCCCAGATGATCTCAAGGTCATGGAATTGAGCCTCAAGTCAGGCTCTGTGCTCAGCAGGGAGTCTGCTTCTCTGTCTTTCTGTCTTTCTCTCTCTCTCTCTCTCCCCACTTCTCCCTCTGCCCGTCCTCCTACTCGTGCGCACTTGCTCACTCTCTCAAATAATAAATAAAGGAAATGAAACCTATCTTGGAATGTTTAAAATGTATATTAATATTATATCAAATGAAATCAGCTTTTTTTATGCAAGAAACAATCAAATCATCTTAACAAGTACTTTAAATCTTTCATTTCCCTGAAACTACCTTAATGGGTAGTCTTTTCCATGAGAAAAGGTACTTGAAGTGATAAATTTTGAATTCAAGAATTTTATCATTGTGAGCATCACTCAAGTTGCTCTAGATATTAAAAATTCATTGCCAAAAAATAATAAAAATAAAAATGTATTGCCTACAAATTTACAAATTTGGTGGTTGCTATTAATACAATTCTTAGATCACAAAGAGTAGGAAATAAAACAAATGACTGACAACTTGGAGTAACTTGAGCAGGTATATTATCTATTAAGAGACTAAATAAAGACATGTTAATAGTATTAGGGAGTTTTCTTTCCTTCTTTTCTTTTTTAATACTAGGAAAAAAGTTTGTATCCAAAGATTATAAGGCACAATTATTTCAGATAATTTCCATGAACTTGGAACAAGGTAAAAGCCCATGTTATTTGCCTTAGCACTTTGCCCAAACAAACCAGGGAATGTGTCTTCTTTGGAAAGTCAGTGTTCCAACCTAGCATTCAACCTAGCATCCATTCATACTTTTGTTATGTCCAATAAAATCAAAATAATAGCCAATCTGCCTGGTGCTATGATCCCATTAGGTCTTGCAACAGAGCCAGCTTAAGTTTAATCAGACCAAACAGCTGTTTTAACAGTTGGGTTTCTCCAAAATTAAAATATTCTATTCCTGACAGTGCCTAGCAACTCAACTGTTGAAACAGCTGCTCAAGTTGAAGAGGTAAAACCAAATGTACATACAGTCTTCTTCCCAGTTGCAACTGCTATGAGATTTTTTTCAGGATAGAAGTTCCTAAAGTTAAGTTCATGTTGACATTTCCTAACCTATTTAAAACCTCCAACTCTGGTCAATATTTCTGCCATCATCATCTCTTGGTGTTTGCTCTTTTGTCTCCTTCACACTCTAAACCAGCTGGTGGCTCTGTACTTCCCTCCTTAGAAATATCATCGGTGTGCTTTATATTCTTATTCCTCTCTCTATTGTCTTGGGAGTATTTTTATTTCCTATGAAACAGGGGTGGTAACTCAGGAGTCTCCAGACTCTACTAAGTGATGTATTATTTCCCCATGACTTACATCAGCACTATTAAGGTTAACTAACTGTTGAAGACCCTTAAAAACAATCTTAAAAATGCTCTCTGGCTAATGGTTTTTATTTCTGGTCACTTTATAAATGTTTTCAAGATTCTGGACTTGTCACTACGATCTCATTCAGATGTGTCTGTTTGTTTAGTCTTTTAATACTCTGTAGCAGAGATATCTTTTCATCAACAGTCCTATTATCATAGTGAATACTTTTGTCTGTCTCTCTACCCGACCTTTCTATCCATGCATTCATCATTTTTCCAGCATCTTCTCATCTTAAAATTTCTGCCAACTAGATTGGACATACCCAGACTAATTGACTTTGAAAAGCTCTTAAAGTCTGTAAAAGATCTTGACCCTGGTTTTGTAACATTTGCTTTCTCCCCTCATAATGTCCTTACCCCTTTAAATTGTACTGCATTACAGATAATTTAAAATCCTGGCTCCCAGGGTCTGTCTAAGAATAGATTTACTGCAGGACCCAGACTCATCAAACCAGAACACACCTACAAAGACGCTGAACACGTTTCAAAATTACAAATTTTTTCCTGCAGCAGCTCCAGCTCTTCCGCTAGGTTATGTACAGAGTGATTCTGGCACATTAATCTTAGAAACAACCTCTCTCCCATGCCCCATTTCTCAGCGGCGGAGGGTGGAAAAGATACACTTCAACAAGTGCAGATACCATAAATGAAAAGGTGCTCACCACCTTGTACCAGGCAACACAGTCCTGGGGCAACCCGACTCCAAGGGAGATACTGGAGTGCTCTGAGAAACAGGGCTCCCGGCTGGAAGTCATTTCAGTATATCATGTCAAACCTTAAATTACCAGCATCATAAAGCTAAGTTTTTTTTTAATTAAAGGAGACTTTGAAATACTGGCTCTGCTGTCACTATCCCATTACCATGATGTCAGTGTAACACTAGCCCCGGAGTTAACTAACTTTGTTTTTGAATCAGTCTGCAGAATGGGATTCATTCTTCCAGCTTACAGTATTAAGATCAGTTTTGCTTCACAGGGCTAAACATAGAAAAGTTTTCATTTTTAATAAGAGCTTAGATAAATAACCCTAAATCCCAAAGGACCTCGTTAAAGCAGCCTCATAAAAGTTTTACACTTGCATATGAGTTTGAAAAAAAAATTGTCTACCTAGCAGTTTTAGCTCCTGCTGACTTCTCTAGCCTTGGGGAAGTTATTGTTGAAATTCATGTCTTGCTATTTCTGATGATTTAAAGCAGTCTATTATGATAAATCACCATGAAGTACACCAAATGAAAGACACTATTCAAACAAAAATTTCAATTTAAATACACAAAATACACACAATGCACTCATCCGTATGTTTAAATAGCACTAAGGTTCTTATATGTTACTCATCTAGCCACATATTTTATCCTCACAGCCTAGGATGCAAAAACATATTTTGTACAAGGTGATCTATTTTCCCTTTCATTTTTTAGGAGGTCATTTCAACACATTATTCTCTACTCTGGAGAATTAAAGTCCATGCAGGAAAGTTCCAACAAAATTGGAAACTAAATCAGTTGGAATAACAAGAACATAAGTAGTGGGCAATATTAACATTTCATCATTTTCCTCACAGGACATGGGAAAATCAAGACTGATACAGTATATTTAAAAGGTGAGAGAAGGGGCAGCCCTGGTGGCTCAGTGGTTTAGCGCCGCCTTCAGTCCAGGGCATGATCCTGGAGACCCAGGATCGAGTCCCATGTCGGGCTCCCTGCATGGAGCCTGCTTCTCCCTCTGCCTGTGTCTCTGCCCACTCCCCCTCCCCGTGTCTCTCATGAATAAATAAATAAAATCTTAAAAAAAAAAAAAAAGGTGAGAGAAGGATTGAAAACACAACAGAATCTTATATGTTCAATAAAACACCAGAGATGGCTTTTGAAAAATGCCTCTGTGCAGCACCTCATCTTACAATATGGTAAGTGCCTAACTAATATTTACTTAGTGAACTTGAAAGAAATCAGCTTATAGATCATTTTCTGCCATTTTATCCCATTACAGGACAATCATCATTAGTGCTTCTCGGGCCTTGGAATCAGTGACCAGGAGTCTTCACTGAAAATTTGTTAAGATTTCAATGATAAAACTTCAGAGCAAAATCCGACTTGAGAGGAATTAAGCCCCTCTGCAATATTACTCATACGTGACTATATGGTCTTGAAAAACTCCAGTAACAAGGAAACTCACTGCAAAGCCCTTCTTTAAATGGAGTGAAATCTACTTCAGAAACCAAGCCTTTCAGAAAATATTTCATAACATCTAACACTTTCTCTTGATTTTTCTCTAAGATAAACATTCCCCATTTCCTCTAACAGGAAATATATTCCATTTCCTAAACATTCTATTTTTATGACCATGTATTGAAACAGCCTTACCATGAACTTCATCATTGCAGAATGAAAAGCTGCATAGGATCTTTTTTTTTTTTTAAGATTTATTTATTCATGAGAGACACAGACAGAGGGAGAAACCGGTTCCTCGCAGGGAGCCTGATGTGGGACTCGATCCTGGATCCTGGGATCACAACGTGAGCCGAAGGCAGGCGCTCACCCGCTGTGCCACCCAGGTGTCCCTGCATAGGATCTTATATGTCATCTGACTCTTTCACATGTATCAGTTCATTTAGTCTTTACAGGAACATTGCAAAATGGGGTTTTGTTTATACCCATTTTACAGATAAGCAAGCATAAGTTCAAGAGGTTAAATGACATGCGTATGATCTCACAAAAGAATCAGGACTCAGCTCAGTACCTCTGGCTCTGAGTTTTCCATTACACTCTTTAACCTCAGTCTTTTCAGATGTAAAATGGGAGTAATAATATTTGCCCTTTAAGCCTCAAAGGTTTCTTGTGAATATCAAATGAGACAGTGTATGAAAAAAACAAAAAGCAGGTTTTTATTGCTAAGATCATTCATATGCAAAAGATCTATGCTCTTTCAAGTATTTAATTTATGAATAGGAGAAGTCCAAGTCACAGGCAATATGAATGTCATTGTTCTTTGCTTCCAGAATTCAAAGCATATAGCAAACTAAATGATCTAGGAATATAAGACTAACTCCTAAAAAGACAGGGGAAAGTCATTCATCCTTTGGAGTTTAGAATTCAATTAAGCAAGCACTTTCCTAGAAAAACTAATTTTTGCTTGTAATAAATGCTTAGTACTCTGTCAGTCTTATAAATTATATTACAGTATGTTACAGATTTTTGTGGGCTAGCTTGGAAACTTATTTGACATTTATAACATAATTTTATGAGAAACACTGTTCTAGTTCTAGGAAAGAAACTTTAGATTATAACCATTTGTAAGGTGAGAAGAGCCTTTTTCCCCCTTGTTAAGGCCTATTAATAGGTTCCTAAGGTATAATAGGGTATTTTTAAATACTTAGTTTCATTTTTCAAGGAGAATAAAGTGGTAGTATATATTCTAGATCTAGTTGATGAATGGAGAGTTAACTTTCAATTCAGGTACATTTTATTAAGTACTGCTGCAAAAACACCACAATAAGACAAGGATTTAATTCATTTAATTGTTTTCTAAAAGTATGAATTGATAAGCAAGCAGAAACCTAATAAATTGCCTCTGTTTCTCAATGAAAGTCATTTAAGCTAAATTGTAAAAAGTGTTTTGTCAAAAATTTGAAAGGTACACAAAAGTATAAAGAAGCATAATGAACACCCATATCCTTATCACCTTCAACATTATCAATGACTAATCTTGTTTCAGCTGTATTTCCCACCAAATACCCTCAATCCTTGAATTCGTTTAAAGTGAATTCCACAAACATGATCACATTATCTGTAAATATTTCAACATGTACTCTGAAAGATAGGGACCCACTTAAAAATATACCCACAATATTATCATACCAAAAAATTAACATAACTCTTCAAATGTTCACGTGTCCTCAACTATTTTAAGTTTTTTTTCCTCAGTTCATTTAATTTTTTAAAAAAATTTTATTTGACAGAGAAAGACAGCAGAAGGAGGCAGAGCAGCAGGAAGAAGAAGCAGGCTCCCACTGAAGAGAGTTCCCACTGAAGAGAGCGCCCAATGTAGGGCTTGATCCTAGGACTCTGGGATCATAACCTTAGCAGAAGGCAGACACTGACTGAACCACTTTGGCGCCCCCTTTTCAGTTCGTTTAAATTGAGAGCCACATAAGTTCCCTAACGTATTGTTTGATAAGTCATATGTTTCTTTTAATCAATAGATTCTCCTTATCTTTTTCCCCCCTTGCTAACTTTTCATTAGGTTGTCTTATAGTGTTTTTCAGCCTGAATTTCGCCAATTACATGATGGCATAATTTAATATGTTCTCTCCTGAATTTCCTGCAAGCTGAGAGTTGGATCTAGAGACATGACCAGGTTTGATGCATTGGGGAAGCTTACTCCATAGGTAGCGTTATATGTCAGGAGACATATAATCATCACTCCTCCCCCCTTTGTCTTTCTTTTTGTGATGTTTCCGAGTTCCATGATTTTATGATGGGTCTCAATATGGTGATATTCTAATTCTAGGATTTCTTTTTGATTGATCAGCTGGAATCTTTCTATAAAAAGAAACTTCCCTTCATCATCTATTTGGTTACTTTGAGATATGGTTCAAAGAAGAAAAGCAGGATAAATGCTATATTTTTCCCCCTTTAACATCCAGTTTTCAAAGCAATGAGATGGTTCACTAGCATCTTCCAAAGGTAATAATCAGTGAAATTTCTTGGATTTTTTTTAAGTATCTTTAAGAACTTAGAGATCTAAACATATTTATTGCTTTACCTTTATTATTAAGTTATTACTCTTATTGATATTCAAACTGACTCATCTTTAGCTAGTGAAGCCTATTCAGGTTGCCTCTTGAGTTCTTTTGACATGACCCTGATAATATTTGATAACTTATTTTCAGTTAGAACAAGATATTACAAAAAAAAAAGGAACAACACATTACAAGTTCTTATATACTGCCTAAACATATCTGCAATCACCCACTCCTGGGTGGAGTCTTGGTTGCTTTTAGTGGGAAATGGTATTTAGAGACCAAACAATCTAAGTTCTAGAAATGCACTGTCACTGAGTTAGTCAATGTTTTTAGGCCCTTCTCAATAACTAACGCTAAAAAGTATTATCTTTTTAAGTTTAAAATAAATCATGTATTCATTTTAATATTCTATTTCAAATCCAGAACTACAGAGTTTTACTTAACCTCATCAATCATGCAACCTCATCTGTATCTTTTTCCCATGCCCAAACTCCCAGTTTCATGACACCAATAAAATTACTCATTTGACTTATCTAAAATGCACATAAAACAGTCTCAGTGTATCAGTACCACACTATCATCAATAGTATGATTACTGAAGAAATTTTAAATTTTTTAAAAGCTTTGTGTGTGTGTGTGTGTGTGTGTCATTAGGGTATGTCCCAAGAAAGATGTATAATCCATTACTGTGTTTTAAAGTCTCTTGGAAAAAAAAAAAAAAGTCTCTTGGAGCCCTTCCTCTTTATGCATTTATGTTATCAACCATATATGCACTTACATTCTCTTTAAATTTCCTTTAGATTTTTAGGGATAGCTTTTAAAAATTATATTCTGTCTTATAATTAAGTAAAATATATACTTGTTCCAAAGACAGATCTATAAAATCAGATAAATTTCAAAAAGTCTCATCTTAATTTCTGTTCTCTTTACTTATCCTCTTATCATCCTTTTATAAATACCACTTAAATTGTTTTCTTTCATTTTTTAAAATTCAAGCAAATATATTCATATTCTAACTATTCTTCAATAAATGACAGCCTACTATACACTTTCCTTCACTAAGTTTTCCTCACATTTTCTTCACGTATTTTTCTTCACTTTGCCATAATGAGATCTGTCATTACTTTTTACAGTTGTATGGTTCTTAATTGCAAGCATGCCTCAAAATGTATCTAGTCCCCTATTGATGGACATTGGGTTGTTTCTTTGTTTCATTCATTCATTCAGGTTACTGACAATACAAATAGTAACAAATTGAATAGTCTTGTGTGTTTGTTCTTTCATTTTGGCCAATGTGTCATTGAAATAAATTTCTGTAAGTGAGATAGCTCCATCAAAAGGTAACTGCACTTGTAATTTTGCCACATTCCTCTCCATAGGATTTTATCATTTTGTTTTCCCAGTATTGTATGAGACTTCCCATTTGTACAGTTTTACCAGCTGAATGTTGTCAAACTTTTGGATTTTTGCCAATCTAATAAAATCTAATGTTTTATTTTGAGTGTTTTGTTAATGAAATAATCTTTTATTAAGAGAGTGAACATCTTTTCATATGTTAAAGAGGTCTTTGCATTTCCTTTCCTATGAAATATCTGTACATATCTGTAGTCCATTTTTTATAGGGTTGTTAGCTTTTTTTCTTCTCTGTTTATAGATTTTCATACATGAGGGTCATCAGCCTTTGTGGTTGAATTTAGAGAGTTTTCATAGTTCTTCTTTTTTACCTTATAATGCTTTTTTGAATAAAAGGGTTTTAAATTTTTATGTAATTAAACTTATCACTCCTTATTCCTTTTAGATTTGAGACAGAATATTTTTCTTCACTCCAAGATGATGAAAGAACGCACCCATATTTTTTTTTTGTACTTACGTGGTTTCCTTTTTTTTTTTTTTTAATTTTTATTTATTTATTATAGTCACACAGAGAGAGAGAGAGAGGCAGAGACACAGGCAGAGGGAGAAGCAGGCTCCATGCACCGGGAGCCCGACGTGGGATTCGATCCAGGATCTCCCGGATCGCGCCCTGGGCCAAAGGCAGGCGCCAAACCGCTGCGCCACCCAGGGATCCCCGTGGTTTCCTTTTTTAAAACCTCTGATCCACCTGGAATGTGTCATAGTATATTTATCATGTAAAGATTAAAATCTTATTTTTTCCCTTGTATATATCCTATTATCTCAACACTAATTATAAAATCTATATTTCCTCACTCATTTGTGTGACCACCTCTATTATATATTCTATTTCCATATAAGATTAGCTCTATTCTACTGAATTTCAATCTGTCTATTCATGGGTCAGTACCATACTATTTTAATTACAGTAGCTTAATAATATGCTTTAGTATCTGATAGGGCTAATCTCTCCTATGATTTCTTTTATTTTTCAGGGTTTTCCTAACTATTTTTGTTGCTAAATGAACTTTATAATCAAATTGTCTAGCTGAAGACAAGACAAAACCTGATAGTATGTTTATTGAGTTTAATTTTATTGGGTTTATACATTAATTTAGGTATGACTGACATTCTAATGATATTTAACCTTCTTATCCAAGAATATGGTGTATATTTCCATTTGTTTTAGATCACTTTAGAAGTCTCTTTCAAGAGTCTTTTATAATTTTCTTCATATAAGTTTTGAACATTTCTTGTTAATAAGCCAATGAATTCTCTTTTTCTATTGTAAAGGGACTATATTCCCTTCCATAATATATTCTAAGTGATTGTTGATTGTATATTAAAAACCTTTATATAATTTACTAATAAATTTAATAAATTTGCTAATTAAATAAAATTATTTAATAATCTTATAAATTAATAAATTTATAGTTTTTTCATGGATACTTTTGGGTTTTCCTGACATGTAATCATAACACCTTTAAATAATTCTTAGGCCAAAATTGCATTCTCTTGTCAAACTGCAGTAGCTACTATCTCCAATACAATGTGAAAAAAAGTTAAAAATTTTAAAGTTTTAAAATAGAGCCAATGTTTAAATTAATCATACTGGAAAAAAATCACATTAGAAGAATACTATTTATAATAACAAAATAACAAATTGGCAAGTTAAAAAGTGCTGGCTATGATGTGAAGCAACAGGAATGCTTATAATGCTGGTGTGGGTGTAAATCTGTACAGCTAACTTTGGACAGCTATCTGGAAGTATCTAATAATACTGAAATGTACTCTAAAACCCAATTATTCCATTTCTTCATGTAAAGAAGAGAAAAGTACACACAAACTAACAAAGAGTGATGAATAAGAATACAAAGTGCTGCATTATTTATAATGGAAAAAATTGAAAACAACTTGAATGTCCATTGAAAGGATAATCAACAAATAAGTTGTGGTATATTTTGACAAAGGAATATTTTACAGAAATTAAAATGAATAAATAAACTACAAGTATCAACATGAAAAGACCTTAAAAAATGTTAAGTGAAAAAAGCAAGTTGAAAAAAATACATACGCTGTGTATGTATTGATACCATCTACATAGCACTTAAAAACATGTAAATTCATAGCATATAATCTTAGTATCTATATTTAGCAAAAGTCTCAAAGTACACATACTTAGTAAAAGTATACATAGTAATCAATAGTATATAATCTGGTTTATAGATGCATGCATGGCAATGAAAAACATCAAATTTCAGATTACACATTTCCTCTGGCAAAGGATATAACAGGGCATGGATTCAGAGAAAGCTTCAACTGTTTTAATTTTTTATTTTTAAAAATTATCTACTTACCTACCTACTTATCTATCACAAATATGGTAATATGGTAAGGTGTATTAAAAACAGGGAAGAAAACAGATATTCATTATATTATTCACTAATAACTATTCTATAAATTCAGTTATATTATTCTCTAATAACTATTCTATAAATTCAAAACAGTTCATAGCAAAAGATAATTATTTAGATTATAAACTTGGTCAGAATTCTTAAGAAATTAGCTATAATACCCGGAGAGACTGGACCCCCTCACTGAAGTATAAGATGTGAGGAAACAAATACTTTTACTGACATAACCAGAAATACAGACAGAACTCTTATACAATTAGCTTCAAATACAAATGCATGAATTTGGTAATTGCTCTTCCCTGCTGAGGACATCAGCCAGTGTTCACAAGATGTCTATATGACTACACACTGGATATTAAGCTTGAGGAGGGGCACCTAGCCAAACACAGCAGAAATAAGATGAAATGACTGTATAAAACAGTGGCATGATCTACTACATGCTATTTCCTTTCTGGACTTTTTCTAAACTAGATTATTAATAAAGCTTGAGAAATGTCTAGATATTTAAGGATAAACATTTAGCACACTGGAATCAAAAGTACAAAGCAAAACCCAGCTGTTGCCAGGAAATTAACTGCAAGAAAACGGAATGGGGCCAGAAGTTCCAGGATTAAACCCAATACTAAAGTGAGTATCACTTTTATCTGGGAGAATCAAACCATAACTCTTAGTGACATGAGGGTTCACAACATCATACAAAATGGAATCAGAAGGGAAACAGACCTGAATCTTGCCCTCAAGCACTTTATTTCAAAATAACATATGTATCATCTATATATCAAGTTTATGAAATTCTTCAGCTAAAAAAGTAAAATGTTAGGTTGTCCAGACAAATACAGAGGAAGAAAGAGCTCCTTTATAGTAAAAAAATTTACACAGGCCTCTCCTACTTCTGCCCTTTATGGCTGAAGAACCTTGTTAGCAGTGTAAAGCCCCAGTGTGTTCAACTCTGATCCAGCGTCATTAACCCTTGCCCTCTGCTCTACAAATCTCATTTCTCCAGGAGGCTGTCCAGATAGCCACTTCTTCCTGAAGCCAGGATAGCAATTACTCCTGTGGGGCTTGAAGAGTCAATTTTAATGTATTACTTACCAGTCGGACAGGCTGCTACATGACATGTAGTACATTCGTTCATCAGTTAGAAAGGTGCATTTTAGTTACTACTTTTTGCCACAAAAATGCCAATCTCATTCCAGTACTAAAAAGTAAAAGTCAAGCAAACTTTTTCATAAAGGGTCAGATAATAAATATTTTAGGCTTGTTGGACATCTGTCACAACGACTCAACTCTGCCGCTGAATATGGTAACAGCAGCCACAATGTTTATACAAATGGGTGTGGCTGTGTTTCAATAAAATTTTATTTACAAAAGCAAGTTAGTGGGGGCAATCTGGACTTATCCTGCTGGCTACAGTTTGCCCAACCGTAATGTAAAGCAAGCAAGCATACTTTAAAAGAGAACTGTCCCATAGGACCATGTTAGTCCTTTTCACTTTTTAAAGTTCAATTCATTCCAGTCTTCATCAGCAAATACACATCAATTACTGATATAAGAGATATTTTACACAGTGAAACCTTTCTATTATTTCTCTGGGCCTCACTGCTCTAATTCCTCTGAATGAAAACAGATTTGTAGCCTTTCAGAGATTAAGAGCTCTGTTTGGAAGCTGATGCAAGTTTTGAACACTTGCCATAAAAAATGCACATGCATAATGCACATAATTTTTTATCCAATTTCATGGGGTTCACAGACATCATGAAATTTGCTAGAAGTGAGGGTGAAGTGTCTAAGAACTCCATGTTTTTGTCTTATCTCTTGAGTTAGTTATCTACTGCTACATAACCACCTCCAAGTTGGACAGCTTAAAACAACAAACATCAGTTTCTGCAGGACAGGACTCTTGAAACAACTTAGCTGAGTGGCTCTGGTTCAGGCTCTCTCCTGGGGCTATAGTCAAGATGTCAGCAGGGGCTATAGTGATCGGAAAGCTGGGCTGGAGCCTCAGTGCCCTCATGCTGGCAGCTGGATCACCTAAGAGTGAGTGAAGCATACAGCAAAAAGGAATCCACTGAGCCTTTTATGACCTACTCTCAGAATTCACCCTCTCTCAGATCTACTTTGTTCATTAGGAGTGTTCACTAGGTCCAGCCCACACACAAGGGACAGGGGCATTAATCTCCTCCCCTTAAAGGGAGAAATAAAGAATTTGTGGGCATACTTTAAAATCATCACATATCTCTAAGTTACCCAATGATACCAAGAAGATGGGATTCCATTTAATCTGCCTGTAATACCTCAGCATTCCTAGCACCATGCTTATCAAATAAATACCCGGCACAGATTCATTAATATGCTGAGTTAGGGTTCAGATAGTTTTTCAAAATAATTCTTTGAATTCGGTAGCATACCATTTTTAGAAGTATCTAAGCAGAATCTTTAGTTATTTAACTGGCACAAAGGAATAAAACTATAACAAAGAATGGATGATGATTCCTGAGCTATGCTGCCATGGCTTATAAGTAAATCTTCTTCCCCCCAAAATTTTGGTTGAGGGAGATTTATACAAGAAGGTTAGAAGGACAAATTTTGTTGATAAGAAAGAGTTATCATTTTGAAATTAAAAAAAAAAAAAAAGAACAATAGCATAGCAATCCCTAGCTAATTAAGACTTACCTTTCAAACTGGCTGAACAAAAACTATCTTCCCCTGAGCATTTCCTGAATTCCCAACTTTTGGAATTTTCCCTTAAGGTTTTTCACCAAGGCTTTGATTATCTATAAACCTGCCAAGCACACAGCCTCAGGAAGTAGGGCTGCCAGGTACAATCAATATGGTCGGAGAGAACATGTATGTGTCACATTAGCATTAATAAGTGTCACCTGCAAAAGTCCCAAGTGCATCAATAAAAAATTAAGATCTTCATATAAAAAAATCAGAAATTAAATTTTTTCCATTAAATTTTCTTTAGTTTCAATTGATTTCAGTGCAAATATGTACAGAGTTTATATAAATATTAAAGATGTCAAATAAGCCCTCCAACATTTATAGGTCATGTCTCCAAGGTACGGAAATGGAATCTGTAGTTACTCTGCTTCTGTAAAAACATCTGCATTCTTTAGGAAAGGGAATATAAAGTAGAAGAAACTGAATTTTCCAGTGGAAGTATGAGCTGGAAGCAGGATGATAGCTTTGGGACAGTTACCTCTCCCACCTTCTTTTCTCCTTATGAGACCTAGGCCCTGTGGTGAGTAACACTTGGCTACATATGTATACTTTCATAAGAGATCCAGTAGTTGTAATTTCTCATAGGCCAGCTTATTTCTAGTTATAAACCCAGGAGCCCAGCACACTGGACAGACTCAACATGAGTGGCTCGTGTACATACTGATGCTATTGGACATATTTTATATTATAAACCATTCTAGGGATTACTTCTATTTGACTCCTCTACTAAAAACTAACTGTGCCTTTTTGGTATTTTCTGTGCTAGATTAATACCAGATGTAGATGAATCGCATTCTTAGACTATATTCTACAGAAGCAAGAGTTTCATAGTTTTTACTCACCAATCTGTACCTATCCCCTGACACATTGTTAGTTGAATGCATGAACAAACACATAAATAAACAAATCTTCTACTTACCTCTGTGTACAGTAGGACAAGGTTCTCGTGAATGTGTGTGTTAGCAAAATACAATTCACCATTTGAGTAGTTTAAAACATACTAACCTTAAAACTGTAAATAAATATAGATTCTCTTATTAATTTCCTTCCTTTGGTATACACTCTGGGAAATTACCAACATGTCACTGCCCTCCTTCAGTCTATTCCCCTTGTGAGATATAACCAAGCTATACTTGGCGTACAGTGACACCTACTGGCTGACAGAAAATGTCTTCTATGTGTGTTTACATTCTGCAATCTCTTCCTTAAATTCTTATTTTCCAACTTCCATTCATTCAGTATCAGAAAGTATCTCTATATTCACTCCACTCCACTGACATACAGGATCTTCTTGTGCAATTTTTCAAAAGTATGTTCTTTGGGTCTAGTGTTCCCATGAAAAAAGTTTCCATGATCACATAAAATTCACAAGTGCTAAGTAAGTACTGTTATTTTCCTTACTAATTCACACTGAACCTTACTGCTGTTTGACCAGTGCAGCAGTAAAGATGCTTATACATAATTTCACTGAGCCCACTGACTCACAGATTTGTTTGTTAACAAAAATGACAACAATAATAAGTAACAATAAGGGATGTCTGGGTGGCTCAGCGGTTGAGCATCTGCCTTCAGCCCAGGGCATGATCCCAGAGTCTCAGGATCAAGTCCCACAATGGGTTCCCTGCATGGAGCCTACTTCTCCCTCTGCCTATGTCTCTGCCTCTCTCTCCGTGTATCCTCATGAAAAAATAAAATATTAAAAAAAATAAGCAACAATTATTGCACAGTAAGAATCTCAATTAGCTTATTTGACTATTGCATCCTTTTTTGCTCCAACAAAAGACCTATTAATATCCTTTGAAATACATTTTGGGAAATGCATCCTGCAATTTCCTATCTTTGCTCAGAATGTCTCCTCTTCAACCTCCTGCCCCCATTATCTTTCCATCCCTTAATTCTGAGATCAAATGCTATCTTCTCTATGGAATTTTCCTTAATTAGAACTAATGAGAAAGCCCTCTGTTTATGTCTATCATAGGACAGAGCATGTGTAACTTCTAGAGCTTTTATATAACTTGTTTCCAAGATTAAACACTGAAACTCTGGAAGTAAAAATTCTGTCTCATTTATATTTTTATCTTCTGTATCTCTAAGCAGAAAGTTTTACACACAGGAAGACTAAGTGAATGTCTGTTGAACTGAATCCGAGGCTAAGCACTGCATTAATTAAATACTTATAGCAAGAGAAAATTAAGCCCTCCGTTTATAAGACAAACTAAACAGAACTTGAGATCACACTCTTAAAATGCTTCTAAATATCCCTAAGTCATGGAATTGCATAAAATTAAGTATACTTATCCTAAAAGATGAGGAAATTAAGGGCCAGATTGGAGGCTATCACTCGGCCTGGCAATGTAGCTAGTCAATAGAAAATCTGGGACGATATTCCATGTCTGACTCTAATCCCATACTCCCCCTATTGTAAAATGTCAAATATCCTCCTACAACTCTAAGTGCCCCAAATGTTTCAGGTCATCTCAGTATCAAATGCCCTAACAATCACCCCCAATTACAGATGGGGGAATCATTCCTGTGACTGACTTACTTCAGAGTGAAGTCCCATGCCACATAAGATTATTAAATTTAAGAAATACATTTCTACAACTGCATCATGAAGCCCCATGCCCAACTCTTTCAACTAGAAGACATGGTCACTTTAATCTTTCTAGGTTCACTCTACTCTTCTAGAATACGTTTACTGAGTAATATGTAAAGTGAACTAATAGTTTGTATGTGCCTACTAGTACGTGAAAAACTGTTTAGGTAGGAATTTTGCTAAGGACACGGCTTTTACAAATAATCTCCTACCCTAAAGTTCTGCTTTTACTGCAGTTGTTTTTTAAACACTGGCCAATTTCATCAAAGAGGTAAAATGTGGCTGGTAACCCAAGGTGGATCTGAAGGTTTTACAATGACTAAGGCTCTTACCCCACACTGGGAGAAGAATGGGTGAATATACAAGCAGCTATTGGAATTAGGTCCAAAGAAGCCCAGGGAAAGCAAATCAGGTAGGAGACCTAAATGAGAACTCAATACAGAGAATGTTGAAAAAATAAAGTATTTGCAAAGGAGCCAAGCATGTCAGTCAAAGGTGGAAAAGAGAGGGAAGGAGGTCAATCCAAAAACTGTTAACATGGTTAGAAGCCTTGTGAGGACATGGTATAAAAATAGACTAAGACGGGCTTGGGAGCAGCCAATTAAGACTGGTGTTTGCAACCAGAAGGGAAAAAGAGTAGACACTGAAATTAGGTTTAGAAGCAGAAGCCAAGTTTAGGCTTCATTAGGTAGGTAAAAAGAGTGGATAAGTTAGTCTTACTTGGGGGCTAACAGGAAGAAGTCTCGATGGTATCAATCTGAAGAGTCTAAAAGCAGCGCTTTGTAAATAAATCCATTTCCACTTTTTTTTTTCTTTTACAGGCAGTGTTTGTTGATGGTGGCCTATAAATACTGACACAAGGACACATGGCAGATATAACCAAGGGTTTTGAAGACAGACCTATTTTTGAATCCTATATCTATTATATCTTAGCTGTGCCTCACTGGGCAAGTAACCTTAATTTCCATGACTTGGAACTACAACACTTTACCACACATATGTTAAAAGGATTCAATGATAGGAATGATACGATGTATTAAAAAACTTAGAACAAGTCTGATACATTGTAAAAACTCAAAGATAGTAAATATCTTTATTAGATCATTAAAACTACAAGACTTATCCTGAAAGACTTTAAAGAGGAGGGGATTTATAGCAAGCTTACAAAAAAGAAGAGGATATAGATGCACAGAAAATTAAAAAAAATAATATCACCAAGGAAAAGAATATCAGAATAAGAGTCTATAGTGCCTTTATAAACCTTATTTGAACCCAGAGACACTCCTATTCAGAAAAACCAACTAAGCCTGAATAACTTTCAGAGTTAACTTAAACAACCTAGCACATAAAATGTCAGCTGTGTCTCCCAACCTCCCCCTGTTGGCCTTATTGATTTTGAAACAAACTCTGTGATAAAATTAGCAAGGTTAAGTCACTTTACCAGTAAAGGTATCATTATTTTATGTCGCTATGTGATGGAAATAAGAGATGCTAAGAAAATAAGAGTTAAAAAAACCCCAGAAATCCACAGGGCTTAGAATAAATTTTTATATATTTAATTCATGTAATTCCCCAGGATGTGCATGTATTAGCCATGCACAATAGAAGAAAAAAAATTTATAGGTCTGTTAATGAAGACCTTACTCATGTAAGAACACTTAATAAACAAAGATGTCCATTGCCATATCAATGCTTTTCTTATAGAATATTACAAAATAATACGGACATTGGTTGAAATGGAAAGCTTAGGGTCCTATGGGTAATTATAAACTTTTAAACATAATGAACTACCTATGACCTGCACAGATGAATATTTGAGAAGCTGTAGAATTCCATTCTGATTGGACACAACAAAATAGGTGTCAGGCATAGGACAAGACAGGACTAAAGTGGTTAAACCAGAGCCAGGCTATAGAAGAACTCATACAATAATGCAAGGAGATAAAGATTTTGGGTAGGCAGGAGGAAGAAAGGGAGTGATGTAATTGGGGATGGCTAGCTGGCTACATAATTTAGGCTGGACTACAGAGTTTCTGGCAGGCTCAACAGATGCATATAACCTCCACGTGAAGAGTAATGAATACCTGAACTAGGTTGATTAACAATACCAAAGAGGACAAAAAGAATAGATATGAAGGAGATTTAGAAAGAACATTGGACATCACCTGCAAACTGGCTGGAAGTAGGGGAACTGGGAAACAACAGCCAACTTCACAATCTAAGCCTGGGTGACTAGGAAAATCATGATGCCATTGATAGATATAAATGGGAGGAAAACATATGTTCACCAGGAACATTAATGAATTTCTTCTACCTCGCACATATTGAATTTGAGAAGCCAATGGGATATCTGGCATGGATAACTCAGAAATAAGACAGAGCTATAAGCAAAGAACTTGGTGAAATGTAGGTCTGAAAATACAGACTTGAAAGTTTTTATTCAATGGAAATTAGAGTTTCTACAATGAGAGTAGATGAGCTTTAGCAAAAGGGAAAAAGAAATCAGGGATGTGGTTGTCAAGCTATAGCAAAAAGCAGAAATGTAAGGGAGGAAGGGAAGAGGTCAAAACAAAGGAAAGAGAGCAGGCCAAAGAACCAGAAGAAAACCAGGTGAATGCCAGGGCAAATATATCCAAGAAGAAATGGTGAATAAGGATTAAATAAATGCTAAGGATTAAGAAAAAGCAAATGATTTTGCCTACTGATGACCTCTTGAGATCTCTGGATCATTAGCTTCAGTAAATAACTGAAGTAGAAGATAAGTGAACATCTCCTTAAACATGATACAAATGCAAAAGCCTGCCAATTCCAATTTTAATTTTGATAGGATCAAATTATGATAGGACTCTAATTTTGATAGGATCGAATACATAACAAGACATCATAAACCAAGTTTAAAAGTAAGCTAAGGGATGGAAAGAAATGTTTCCAACAGATAAAGGATGAGGGTTCACAATCTGAAAGAAATCCCAATACCAAACACAGACAGGCGGGTGCACGCACACACATGCACATACATACATTCAGAAACACAAATTTAAGTAGGCAAAATAACATGAACAGGCTACTGACAAAAGAGAAAACTCAAATGGCTAGTAAGCATAAACACAGATATTCAACCACACTAAGGAAAACACTCATTTGAAAAAGATGCAATTCTATCAGACTGACCAAAATTAGTATACCTGATGATATCAAACACTGGAATAGGTATGAGGAGAAGAGTAAAAGTGCCAAAGAAAATAGCTCCTAGGAGGACAATTAGACAATATCTATTAAAATTTAAAATATCAGTGGTGGGGTGTCTGGGTGGCTCAGTCAGATGAGTGTCTGACTCTTAGTTTTGGCTCAGGTCAAGATCTCACGGTTGTGGGATTGAGCACCACATCAGGCTCTGTGCTTAGCAGGGATGAGATTCTCTCTCCCTTTCCTTCTGCTAGTCCCCCTATTTGTGCTCTCTTTCACTTTTTCTCTCTCAAATACATAAGTAAATAGAATCTTAAAACAAATAAATAATAAATAAGGTATCAGTATTAAGGGCCACTCCCTACTCTCTAATAAAAAGAACCAGAACTCCTCCTGTTGGCAGATTCTAGGGCCGGGAAAAATATGAATCTGGGGCATTTTGCAGTATCAGGAAGTAAAAGGGTGATCAAGAATTATTAGTATGGGGGCATGTCAAAGGGACCCAGGAGCCAGCCTAAAAGAGCTCCCAAAAGCCAAAACTAGAACAATTTAAACAATAAAATAAATTAATAACAAACATATAAATAACAAAATTTATACCATGGTGTTGGATTATAACCCAAGATATAAAATAAATATACATGAGTCCATCAGATAAAAATGATTGGATAAATAGAAGAAACCAATCTTCCTTATGTAAAAATTCCAAATAATACATACAGATAACACCTCTTTTCCGGGAGATGAAGCTTACTTTCCTCCTTCCCCTTTGAGTGGGGGCTGGACTCAGGGACTAGATTCCAAGGAACAGAATATGGTAAATTAAAAAACGTCACTTCACAGTGAAAAAAAAATGGTCAAGTGATCACGGTGAACATCACCAGTGGAACTCTGAACCTCCTGATATAATGTGATGGTATTCTTTTCCAAACCCATAATCTCAGTCTAACCAGGAGAAAAATGTCAGATAAACCCAACTAAAAGACATTCTAGAAAATTCCTAATCAATCCTTCTGAAAAATAAGTAAGGTCTATAAAACTGTCCAAGACCAGAGGAGACAAAGAAGACGCAAAGAATTAATGTAATGTATATCATGGACTGGATCCTAGAACAACAGAGAACATTAATAGAAAACCTGGTGAAATCCCAATAAAGCTTGGAATTTAGTTAATATTAAGGTAACGATGTGGTTTTTAGTTTTGAAAAAGGTGCCATGGTAATGTAAGATAATATGAGGCAAAACTGGAACTGGGTGAAGGCTATGTACACAGGAACCATCTATACCATTTTGTAACTTTTCTATAAATCTAAAACCACTCCCAAATAAAAAGTTCATTTTTAAAAATATAAAATTAATATATCTCAGGAGCAGCAACTCCACTTTTTCCTATCCACTCAGGAGCAGCAACTCCACTTTTTCCCATCCACTTTAAACAAGTCCTTGTAGAACTGTACAAGAAGGTATGTACAAGGGTCTTCACTGCATGATTGTTAGTATCAGATAAAAATATAAAAAACTGTAATAGACAAAAGAAATCGTAGACTATCTACATTATGGAACATCATACAGTTGTTAAAAATGAGATATATCTATCTATATGTAGTGAGAAGATATAATGCTAAGTGAAAAAACAGACTGTGGGAGGGTACTACAATATGTGGTAAGAAAAAGGAAAAGATATATAAAAGATAACATATAAAACATTTCTATATACACTCCTGGGGCATTTATAAACATATGTCTATGTTAAGATAAAGACTAGTGACTTATATCGAGATGGTGGCCAAGGGGATTTGAGCTTTATTCTATGATGCTGAAGTTATTTTACAAGGAGAATGTCTTCATCATTTACCTGGGGAACTATGAGCAATCAATGTTTTTAAGGCAGGGAGATAATTTTCCTCTAAAATGGGAGAGAAAATGGCTAGAGTAAGGTTCTGGTAGTTGTTACCGTGCAGTGATCCACAGGGTTTCCCATGGAGACTGGCATATTACAGGAGGCCTGGGGCCTGAAGTCCTGCCTAGGTCCTTGAGACAAGCACTTACTGTCACAGTAGATGTTACAATAGCAGTCAGCCTTAACAACGGAGAGGTCAATGACGTAATGTTCAACATATCTTGTTTCCAACAGAGGTGCGAGTACCTGGAGGACTCATGCAGCCATATGGATTTAAAAAAAAATTCCCACGTGCTATTGAAACGGACTTCTTCCCTCTACTCCAGCTGATCATAGAATCCAAAGTTCATTTTTCTCTCTCAATGACTAGAATAAAAGCTGAACTAACCAGGACCATTGCAGTTGCTCTAGATGACAAATGTCAAACTAAAATTTTGGCAGCTATGGAAGATTAAGCACTTTTTCTTTTATACTCATTATCCCACATTAAGCCAATAGATTTCCCTATAAAATGGGATTACAAAAATCATACGGAAAATCTTGAAGAACGTTTAACTCAGAGCATATATTTAAATAAGTGCTTAAAGCTCCATTTAAAGTACTACAGTTTTCCTTAATATATTTAAATGAGATCATTTCACAACAGTAATTTGATATTTTTAAAATAACATTTGAGGAGCTTTAGCAGTACAATGATAAGTAAATTTCTCCTCTACCAAAGCTACATTTCAGTAGCTGAGAAGCCAAAGTCCTTCTCCAATTCTCAGTCTTCAAACAGGCCACATAGATTCTATGGTCTGTCATTTTAATAACACAAAAATAACACGACACTCTTTGCATCGAGACAATAAAGCTTGAACCCTGCTGACCCCAACTATGCTTTTCTCTGTGCTTAAACCTGGGTAGATGATACACTGGACAGTCACACTATAAATTTACAACCACAAACCTCGATGGGCAGTGAACCACACCTACCAATCCCACACATCTCTAGTCATCTCATTCACCTCCTCTCCAAATGACCATTTTGAATCTTCTCCATTCTTCTCAAACTTTCAACTGTCTACTACACTCACCCCTTTTACTCTTAGGCCTCTTCCCCCACCATTCCTACTTTATTGATAAAATAGAAACCATTGGAGGACAAGTCTCTCACTGCTCCAACACCTATTATGCATACCTGTTCTATCCATTCCAGTTCTGATCCTCCTTCCGTAACAGAAAAGGAATTAACCCTCCTCTGAAGGCTAGTTGTTACACCTGAGCATGAGATACGAGACTGCCCGATCCTAATGGAATCAATCACCACTTCTTTCTCACATGTAATCAGCCTCTTCTCAATAAGATCTTTGCTGTTGGCTTTTGAACAGGTGCAAGAAGGTCTAACTCCATCTGCCTAACTGCAGTCAGCTCCCTGTCCCCTTTGTATCGCTCCTCCCCTTTAAGCTACACTTACTGTTTCTGTTACAGCACCTGCCACTCACTGCTCACCCATTCCAATCCAGCTCCCAGCTCTGTCACCTGACAAAACAATCCCTGCTAAGGTCACTGAAAACTTTTTCAATCTAAATCCAATACACATTTTATACTCAACATCTTATCTGACCAGATGCTTCTGATCTGATCACTTCCACCTTCTTAAAATATTTTGTTCCTCCCTCAGCTTCTATGAAACATACTCTGTTGTTTCCCTCCTACCTCTCTGGCTGCACCGCTAGCTCCTTTCTAGACTCATCCTCCTTTTTCTGGCCCATAAATGTGGGTAGTTCTTCACAGCTCAGTCCTTCCATTCTCTCTTCCTAAACAATCCCACCCCTGACCTTGTCATCAATTATGACCAATATGCAGATGACTCACGAATCTAAAAACCCAGCCCAAAACTTTCATCTGAACTCTGGGTCTATATATTAACTTCCTATTTGCTATTTCCTCTTGAATGACTCATATAGTAACTCAAACTCAACACATATAAAACCAAACCTCATTATCCTCTCCCAAAACTTGATCTTCTTCCAACGTTATCTATCCCAATAAATAGTGGTTTGGTTCCAAAATCCAATCAATCACAAACACTGCAATATTACCAAGTATCTCTCAAATCTATCTCCGCTACCATTGTCCACTATAGTCATTTCTCTTGGGCTTCTGCAATAGCCTCCTAACTTATCTACTATATCCAATTGTTCCCTAGTTGGCTGCCAGGATAATCTTTCTGAAGCATAAATTAAACCATCTCATCCTTCTCTCTGGACAAAACATTCAATGGATTCTTATTGTTCTTATGATAAATACAAAGACAAAGCTCTTTAAAATGCCTCTAAGATCCTAAGTTGGCCTGGCTCCTCCCTACTGTGTCCTCATTTCTCATTCTCGCCAGGTAGCCACCTTGGTCTTCCCATCTCTTGTCCTCACTGTGTCCTCTCCCACCAAAGGGCCTTTGTACTGCTTTCTTTCTTGCCCAGAGCCTCTTAACAAAGTTTGCTTATTTTCCTCTTTCAGACAGCAGTCAAGCATCAGTTCTTCCTGGAATCCTATCCAGGCCTGGCTGGTCTCCCTACAATTTACTCCTCTAGAACTATATAGCTCTTTTTCATAGCACTGATCATATTGTAATTTACTAGACTCTACTTAGGTCTGTGATGCAAGGCATCACATCTCTTTTAGATCAATTTTCTTTTTGCAGTACCTAGCACTATAGTATGGATTTAATAATATCTGTTGAATGAATGAATAAATGACCATCTTCAACTCCTGAGGTTGAGAACTTTTTTAATGTCCAAATTCAATGGGTTCTTGAAATTCAGCCTCTCCAGTCTGGTACCACTGTAAATGCCTTCCTCTCTTTCCATCTAAATTACCTAAAACAGGGACACCTGGGTGGCTCAGTCCATTAAGCATCTGCCTTTGGCTGAGGTCATAATCCCAGGGTCCGAGGATAGAGCCTTGCATCAGGCTTCCTGCCCAGCAGGGAGTCTTGCTTCTCCCTCCCCCTCTGCTCATGCTCTTTTACTTTCTTTCTCTCTCTCTCTCTCTCTCTCAAATAAATAAATAAATAAATAAATAAATAAATAAATAAATAAATAAAAAATATTTCGTAAAAAAATAAATTATCTAAAACAGCCCTGGAGGATGAATCCCTAGCTCTAGCCACTCTCTGATTCACCCTATCTATGTAAAGCTGACAGGATACCGGGGCAACATCATCTCATAGGCAATCATGATAGTAATAGGAAAGGAGACCAAGTGGAAAAAAAGAGAGAGAGAGAGAGACAGAAATACTGCACAAGGAAAAGGGACCTTGAAACCATTCCATTTGAGGCTCTTAAGCCTGGAAAAGAGAAAACCTAGGACTGAATATCAGATTATTTGAATATTTGAAGAGTGGTCATATTCAAGAATCGACAGATTCATTTTTGGTAGCTCTGGATATGAGTTTCTGGGAGACAGATAGCTCAATAAGAGGAAGACAATTCAGTCAATTAGAACTACGTCAATGTGGTCAATCTTGTTAAGGAGTGACTTTGCCATGACTTAGTGAATTCAAGCCCAGAATGGTGAAAAGTGCAGCACAGAGAACAGTGCTGCATTTTTGTATCAAGCATTTTTGTATCAGCGTAGAACCCTTTCTTCAAATAAAAGCTTTTGATGAGAATCTCATTTGCCACACAGATAAATTGGAGCATCTCTATGGGCAGATGACTGCCACTCTCTACTCCCCACTTAACCCCTATGCGAGCTACCTGCCACTGCATCGGCAACAGCCTACTGGAACTCCCTATATGAAAACATGCATACTTTTGGGGTGCCTGGGTGGCTCATTTGGTTAAATGCCTGCCTCAGCTCAGGTCATGATCACAGGATCCTGGGACTGGGCCCTGCATTGGGATCCCTCCTGAAAGGGGAGTCTGCTTCTTCCTCTCTCACCCTCTGCCCCTCCCCACTGCCTGTGTGCTCTCCCTCTCAATAAACAAAATCTTTTAAAAAGAAAACATGCATGCTTTCCCTGCCCACCCCTCTGCAGCTTTTACTGGGGTGAGGGTGGAGTAAAGTACTTATCTCTTTTCTATTTTCTCTGATTCAAATGATTATGATTTTCCATGAAAACCCTTTCCTTAGCATGTATGTAGATTTTGCTCTTTTCAAAGAATTTTTCTTTGTACATGTTGCCTTAACTTTCCTGTAATTCCTTTATGGCAGTAATCTTTGGTCTCCTGCTTTAGAATCACACATAATAGCAAGTATAGGAGGAGATAATAGCAAAGAGGAAAAGGAAAACCCAAACCCTTCTGATGTGAGAAAGTGAAGACTCCAGGTTGGACTCATAAAAACATCTAACACATGATTAGAAAACACAGAAAAAATGAAGTAACAATTTCATACACATATCCTCTTTCATGATTTAGCCAATCCCAGTCCCCTTTCCCTTTCTACTCCCACAGTTCACGATTATACTTATCTCACATTCTTACATTAGAAGAGGGAACCCAGATTCTTTCCAGAAAGCAGTTCCAAAAGATGAATTGCTGTCCATAGGTAAAACATGCTTTGACTAGTATCTCTAGGGAAAAAGCTCACTTTTATTATATGTCTCAGTCTTATTTCTTATATCTTCTTTAATGATTATAAATTTATGGATAAGAATTCCAAATAAAATAAGTCTGAATTTAGGCCACTGTACTTACACAGTGTAAGTTTTCCAGTTACAAATTAAAGAAGTATGTGCTCAACTTGCTATGTAATGAAGAACAATTTCTAGATAGGTATATCCAGGTGATAATACAGAAGTGTCCAACAATGTGCGGAAAGTACTTTCCAAATAAGCATTTATGTTTTCCCAGAGCTATTTGATAACTTTCCTGTATTTTTAGATTAATTTCCTTTCAATGGATTCCTGTTCTAAGAAGCTACAGCAAAGGACTTCTGAGAAAAAAAATCACATTTGTATCCTCAAACTCTGATCGAGAAGATCAGGTATGAACATACTAGAAGTCAGAAGTTTCCACTGCTGATGTTATGTATTAAGATGCATAAATATTTACTAATATAGTACAGTAAGCGGTATATTTTGGGGAGTAATCAAAATGCTGGTACATCCTAAACTACCAAAGGAATTATTCTTGGGGAAAAATATACATTTATAGTGACATTTTCATATCTCCTAAAATTTTATGGTGAGGACTACATGATATAATGAAAAAGGACAACCTGGATCAAATTCTGGCTCTATCACCAACTAACAACGTGACTATTTCTCTAATTGAGCCTCAGTTTCCTCACTTATAAATATAAGACTTGGACATTCATATCTGAAGTCTAAATTAATCCTATTCTAAAAATGGAATGCCCTAATTAGAGTGGACTGACAATGGCAGCCTATGACTTCTATCTGGAGACACAGAAAACACTTGAAATGCTTTAATAAAGTGCCCTTTAGGGATTGGTAACACTTGCCAATTCATTTGTTTGCTTGCTAATTTATTTATTCTAGCATCATATTCACACACTATCCAAATAAATTCATGTGAAGTGTTTTAGGTTATATAATTATTAAATAGCAGGTCTTAGATATTCTGCTAAATATAAAATTAGCATAAATTAACATTTGGTTTATGTTTTCATCAATCAAAAAGAACAAATTCTTCTAAATTTCCTCAAAACCACCTAATTTTATCTCAGGCAATGATAGTATCTGACACAGCAGGTATAGGCACCTCAATTAAGCAGACTTTAGCAATAATTTTATGAATACACAGGCAACAGAATAAAAATAAATGGAACTGCATTAAACTTAAAAATTTTTGTGTATCAAAAGATCAAAAGACACAATCAACAGATACAATAAAAAACACAATCTATGAAACAAGAAAAAATATTTGCAGCTCATGTCTGATTAAAGAGTTAATATAAAAAATTCAAAAAAATAAAAAAAGAGTTAATATCAGAATATATAAGCTCCTGCAATTCAACAACAAAAAAATCAAATAATCTGATTTAAAAATGGGCAAAGAACTTGAACATTTAGACAAAGAAGATATACAAATGGCCAACAAGTATATGAAAAATGCTCAATAGCACTCATCAGAGAAATGCAAATCAAAACCCCAATAAGATATCGCCTCATACCCATTAGGATGGCTACTATTTAAAAAAAGAGAAAATAGGGGCACACGGCTGGCTCAGTTGGTGAAGCATGCAGCTCTTGAACTCAGGGTTGTTTGAGCACCACATTGAGCGTAGAATTTACTTAAAAATAAAATCCTTAAGGGGTGCCTGGGTGGCTCAGTTGGTTAAGCATCTAACTTCAGCTCAGGTCATGATCCCTGGGTCCTACATCAAGCCCCACATCGGGCTCCCTGTTCAGCAGGGAGTCTGCTTCTCCCTCTGGTTGTGCTCTCTCTCATAAATAAATAAAATCCTAAAAAATAAAATAAAGTCCTTAAAAAACACAGAAAATGGTTAAGTGTTGGTGAGAATTTAGAACAACTCTTGAGGGAATGTAAAATGCTACAACTACCATGGAAAACAGTATAGAGGTTCCTTAAAAAATTAAAAATAGAACTACCATTTGATCCAGTAATCACACTTCTGGGTATATCTCCAAAAGAACTGAAAGCAGGATCTCAAAGAGAGATTTGCACAGCCAAGTTCAAAGCAACACTATTCATAATACACAGGAAGTTAACCAAATATCCATTGAGGGATGAACAAAAGTATTACATACACACACACACACACACACACACACACAGAGTGGAACAGTCCTCAGCCTTAAAAAGAAAGGCAATCTTGTTATATGCTACAACGTAGATTAACTATCTTAAGGACATTATGCTAAGTGAAATAAGTCCGTTACAAAACGACAAATACTCCATGATTCCACTTACATGAAGTACCTAAGGTAGTTAGTGTTATGAACTGAATTGTGTTCCCCCCAAATTCTTAAAAAGAATATCAACAGTTAGGGCTCTAACCCTAAAGTGACTGTATTTAATGATAGAACCTGCAAAAAGTACTTACTAAAATGAGGTCATTAGAATGGAGCTCTAATCAGAACTGCTGTCCTAAGAAGAGGAAAAGAACCAAAATCTCCCTGGCTCCATCCCCTCCCCATTTCTCTTTACTCTCTCGCTCTCTCAAAAAAAAAAAAAAAAAAAAAAAAAAAGGGCCATGTGAGGACATAGTGAGATTGTGGCTATCTATAAGTCAGGAAGAGAGGCCTTACCAGAAAGCAATCTTGATGGCACCTTGATCCTGAACTTCAAGTGTCCAGAACTTTTGAGAAAATAAGTTTCTAGTTTTTAAGTCATCTAGTCTTTGGCATTTTGTTATGATGGGCCTGGCAGACTAATATACCCAAGTTCATAAAAACAGAAAATAGAATGGTGGCTACCAGGGGCTGGGGGAAGGGGCAAAGGAGTTGTATAATGGGTACAGAGTTTCAGATGCAGAATGTAAAATTCTGGAGAACTCTTTCACAACATATATGTGAATAGATTTAACATTACTGAAACTGTATACTTAAAAATGGTTAAGACGGGGGTGATTTGGGAGCTCAGTCAGTTAAGTGTCTGCCTTTGGCTCAGGTCATGATCCCAGGGTCCTGGGATCCAGCTCCACATTGGGCTCTCTGATCAGTGGGGAGCCTGCTTCTCCCTCTTCCTCTGTAGCTCCCTTTGCTGCTCCCCTTGCTTGTTCTCTTTCTCTCTGTCAAATAAATAAGCCTTTTTTAAAAAAGGTTAAGATATGTGGTTTTTATCCCCCTCCAAAAATTAGGCATAATTTCAATTTACCTGCTGAAATAAGGGAGAAAAAAGATTTAAAAATACTATTTCACAAATAACAACAAATATTATTTTATGCATATGAAATGTATATATATGGGTGTAATTTATGTATTTCTATTTCATTACAAAAACCAATAATGGAGGTGCCTGGGTGGTGCTGTTGGTTAAGCGTCCCACTCTTGGTTTTGGCTCAGGTCCTGATCTCAGGGTTGTGAGATCGAGCCCCATGACAGAGTGCAGAGCCTGCTTAAGTTTCTCTATCTCAACAAAAAGAAAAAAAAAAAAAGTTTCTCTCTTTCCCTCTGCCCCTCCCACCCTGCTTACTTGCTCATGCTTTCTCTCTGTCTCAAAAATAAATAAATAAATCTTTTTTTTAAAGCAATAATGATGACTATATTAAGGTAAACAATACTTTGTTTTAGAAAGAATATTTATCAATACAGAGCCAACAAATAAAAATCTAGTTATTTTAAAAATATAATCTCTAAATTCACCAAAACTAAGGGTGAAGATAACATATCATCATTTCTTCCCTCAACATATTTTGCCGGAAAATGTTGCTACTAATTGTGGAAAAAGAATTCAAATTCTCCAGGTTTTTTAATCAGATATTTTACCTTTTGAAAAATGTGGGAAGAGCCACTACCAGTACTTGGACTCATATAAGTTAAGAGAATTCAATTTAGCTTTTTAAAAAAAAAAACCCACTGATTTACACTCAGTGATTACATTCCTGTAAATTCTCATAAATATTTAAGAACAAAGGACTTGAAACCTATAAAATTCTTCATCATTGTTTATTACAAATAAATCTATTTTTTCACGTTTCCCTAAAAGAAAATGAGAGAAGTATAACAATAAACATTTATATTATATTTGTATTTATCCTGTTTACTCTAAGTTGTTAACACGTGGGGTTATAGAAGTTTGAGCTCATGCCTCAGTAAAACATCTCTTATTTGTTTGGCCTAATTAAATGTCAAGAAAATTGTGGGCTGTGACACCACAGGGAAAGGCAGACACAGCCTGATTTCAGGAGATAGAATAAGACAGGGTTTTTCAAGTTTGGCACTACTGACATTTGGGGCTGGATAATTCTTGTTGTAGAGGCTCTCTGAGGCATTGTATGATGTTTAAGGCCATCCTGGGCTTTACCTATCAGATTACAGTAGCCCTTCAAGTTGTGACAACCAAAAATGGCCCAAACATTGCCATATGTCCCCTAAGAGGCAAAATTACTTCCAGTCTAGAGAATATAAAGACATAGATGAATCGATGAATTAGCACAATTAAACTGCAGAAGTTAATTTGGGATCCAAAGCTACAAAGTTAACATTTAGGCTCTAAACTCTGATACGCGATATCAACAACATAAGTTGTAGGATAACTATGCGCAGGGGATGGGGGATAAAAAACAATAGACTTCAAAATGTCGAGACGTGTGACTATTGCTAGAAAGAAAGAACATTCTAAATATATTACCTGCCACTTTATGCGTGTGCTCAAGGAACTAAAACCATAGTTGCATTTGCTGTTTTCCTCTTTTAGACTGCCATCTGGCAATCCTCATTTCCACTAAAAAAAATAATAAAAAATAAATTTGCAGCCGATTGGACTATAATAGTTAATGCACCACCTCACATGCCAAAAATATGCCAGGGTGTCTATGGTTTACTCAGTAATGCCTCCAAAGAAAGAAACTAATGTCCCTTAAAAGACAATGTCTCTAAAGACAAAAGCAAGTAACTCGCAGGATGCTTACCCAATTTATGAAGTTCCCTTCCTACCGTTAGGAGATACAAAGTGAACCAGTAGTAAGAGAAAAAGCACAACAAAAGAAGTTATATACAACAGGCAAGCTGAAATCATCAAACTCATTTATTATGTCCCCAAGACATCAAAGTTTAAAAAGTCCACTAATTAAATATAGCAAAATGCAACTGACTATATTATTATATTTCCAGTATCACAGGGATTAGGAATGAGTGAAATAATGAGACAGTGCACTGAATTCTTATCACACTCCTCAAGAGAAGCAGTGTAAAAGATTCTTCACGATAATGAATGTAAGTTCACCACTGTAACTGAATCTACTACCAATTCCTTTTCCTTAGCACCCAAAAGTTGTCAAAAAACAAACTGACACATCCAAACCAGTATATTCTTTCTTTTTCATGAATCCATAAAGGCAGACTATGGTAACAAGAATCTACAGTCATCAATAGATGAACACAAATTATCAAATATAATGATGAACAGAAAACTATGTACCATTCATTTAACAAATGTTGTGTTGGTTTTTTTTTTTTTTTAAGGTTTTATTTATTTATTCATGAGAGACACAGAGAGAGAGAGAGGCAGAGACACAGGCAGAGGGAGAATCAGGCTCCATGGAGGGAACCCAATGTGGGACTCAATCCTGGGACTCCAGGATCACACCCTGGGCTGAAGGCGGTGCTAAACCGCTGAGCCACCCCAGGCTGCCCGATAAATAAAATCTTTTAAAAAATAAATTTTAAAAAAGGGTAAAAAAAATTTAATGTTATACCTTTGCTGCAGAAATTACACTTCTAGAAATCCTTCATAAACAAGTACACATAATTACAAAACAAATTTGTGTAACAACACACAGCACAACACTAATTATAGCAGCAAAATAGTATTAACCCAAGTATCTATCAACAGAAAAATAATTAAATTATTTGTAGTAAATCCATTTCATAAAATGCCAAGCACTGACATGGAAAGAATCTTGGGGATCTCTGGGTGGCTCAGCAATTTGGCGCCTGCCTTTGGCCCAGGGCATGATCCTGGAGTTCCGGAATCGAGTCCCACATCGGGCTCCCTTCATCGAGTCTGCTTTCCCCCTCTGCCTTTGTCTCTGCCTCTCTCTCTCTCTCTCTCTCTCTCTCTCTCTCTCTGTGTCTCTCATGACTAAATAAATAAAATCTTAAAAAAAATAAAAGGAAAGAATCTCTAGGACTGTACAGTGTTGCCTTTTTTTTAAGTATAAAAAATACACATGTATCACTCATTTTATGTTGATAAAAAATAAATAGAAAAAGATAAAAATAAATAGAAGTTGAAGAATATATAACATCCTTTTTACTTCCGGAGAGGGACATGGTGGAGAACTTACATATATTAGTTTATGTATGTCTGTTTAAATATTTTATAATTTGCACTTATATAATCCAAAAAAGAAAAGATGAGCAATTTTTCAAAATTTCTTATTTACTTCCTAGAAAAAGACTGGGATCTTTCTGTTCTTAGTACAAATTTGATCTAAGTCATTGGAGAGTACAGGACAAGTATAAACTTTCCGTTCCGTTCCCTCTGCCAGGAACACTGTTCTCTCAGATAAGGGTCACTGTTTGACTTCCTTCAGGTTTTCCACTTAAATGCCATCTTATCTTAGAAAACTTCCTTGACTTTTCAATGTAAAATGACAACCTCCTCCACCTATCCTACTACTCCCCAACTACTTTACCATGTTTTATATTTCATTAGAGTAAATCAACACCTGTGTCTTAGTGTTCCTATCTCTTAAATGGAGGTGATAATAGTACCTATCCTGCAGGTTGATGTTAGGCTTAGATATGCCAGAAGCCCTCTGATGAGTGCCTGGCTCTTAAGAGAGGCATATCAGTACCATTACTCCATGCCTCTTTTGTTGATGGTCTGCCTTCCCCTTATTACAATGACAAGCCCAGGAAGAAAGGACTGTGTTTAGTTCATGACTGTATCCTGAATGCCTGGAAAGTGCTTCTCAGTAAATATTCATAGCTATTGATGCCTGATTTAGTACTGTAGCCATATGCATAGACAGCTGAGATTACAAGAAAAAGACCAATTATTTTCAGTAAAAGAAGCTTCCTGCACATTAGCATGAATCATCTGTAATAATTCAATCTACTTTAAAGCATAATATTTAGCAGTATGACTCCTAGAAACTTCAAATAGGGAAGTGGTATGGTACCATTTAATTCATTAATTTCTCAACACCAAATGGCAAAAGAAACTAAAATATAATGTGGAATGAGAAAACAAAAACAACTTACTTTTCATTCCTGCTTTTGATGCATGGCTGGTAGAGGACCTTGACAGCATTCCAGGCAGAACCTGAATCTGCCTTCAAGATATCTTCCAGTAAGGAGAACTTTTTGATACTTTTGGAACTCCTCAAAGATTCAATCACCAAACTATCTGAGTTTAAAATCCATAGCTAAAGATATGGAGAGAAAAGTCCAAGCATAAGGATATTATCATCACCCTATCCATATTTCATACCACCACTAAAAAACAAAATACAAACAAAAGTATAAAAATACCAGAAAAAAATATAGGAGAATCCAGTATATAATTGTAAGTATGGTAAGTCTTTCAAAGTGTAACATCTACTAGAGCTGCTGAGATCATAAAGTTCCAAAAAAAAAAAAAAAAGGACAACTAGGAGAAAATATTTAATATGTAGATAACAAAGTTATTATCTGTAATTTATAGAATTCCCAATAATCAATACGGGGGCAAAACAGCCCAACAGAAATAAAGGCAAAGAATATGAACAGAATTAACAGAAGAAGTGATAAACATATAAAAATGTTAATATAACTAGTAATAAAAAAATGTAAAAATCATATGCCACCCTTTTTCACTTATCAGATCAGCAAGAACAAAAAGATGGTAACATCCAGTTCAGTAGAGGGTTTGGAACTGCTAGTGGAAGAGTGTTTCCAGATTTGGACGCACACTATTTATTGAGGGGTCAGCAGGAGTCTGGCTTCAGCCTGACCGCATGGGGACCTCTGAAGCAAGAATCGCACCTACAAGGTCTGTCCCACCTTGAGCCAGGAGGCCACTGCTTTCTATCCCAGGGTCAAATCACAGGCAGCAGACAGACCAGGGCAAGAGTGGGGAAGAGGTAACTTTCTGAACAAGGTGGCATCTGTCATGTAAGGGCATGTCTCTGAAGACAGGCAGCTGTGTGCCTGTAGCAGCCCACACGTCTCAACAGCTGGGACATGGGTGTGCCAACTTGAGTAAGAAGGATCTGGGTGGGAGATCAAGAATGTCTCACTCTATGGGATAAATTAGTATAACTTTTCTGGGGGGGGGGGTGATAATTACCAGTTTAAAACACACAAATTCTGTCTAAAATTAGAAAGAAGTACTAAAATACACATGCAAAGATTATTTTTATTCCCAGCACTGTCTTTAACAACCACACACTGGAATTCTAGCCATTAAAGACTCTTATTTATATTAACACTAACAAGAAACAATCTTATGACATACACAGTTGTGTGAAGTATACACGAGGAAGAAAAATGCTCATCATGTGATTCAGGTATGTTTCACAAGCAGAGAAGCAAAACGTGAGTGTGTGAACATACAGTTGCATACAGGGAGGGAAAAAATGTTGAAGTGCACATACCAGATTGTTAATAACATCTACCTTCAAATACTATGATGTAGCAAGACAAGGAAAGAAGATGAGGGAATACCACCACTTCTTTTACATTCTTCATGTTGTCTGAATGTTTTAAGAATGTATTAGTTTTATAATGAGGAAGTTTTTTTGAATTTAAATATATATTGGCAGGTTTTAGGTTTTTAGGTATTTCCTATTCCCAAGTTTTAACTTGAAAACCCTTATAGTAAAAGAAAATTAAAACTAATTTCAGACTATGACTATGAGGCATAGTCACTTCAGTCAAAAAGTATATTAGCTTTGGTAGAAATGATCTGGAATCAGAAAGCATGGGGTCCCCGTAATGGATGGCCAGCTACAAAGTCACACTTAATAACAACTTTTAACTCTCCCCCTCCTTCTAGCTACCATGTTTCCCTATTAGCTTTTGAGTTCCTTAATGGCATATTTTCTTCCTATCCTGAATGCCTAGAACAGTACCTATAGAATAAGAAATGTTCAATATATGGAGGAAAAGAAGAGACGTAGGCCCTAAGGCCCTAATTCTTGGATTTTCACATAAACATCCCAAATTCTTTTCTGCAGACCTTTTTTTTTTTTTTTTTTTTTTTGTTTTTAACAGAAACAATAACAGTGCTTGTGGGACATGCAGGGGTTGATTCCACTAACTGGAGGACTTCTTACTACTCAAACATCAAAGTGTTAAAATCAGGATCTCGAAGAGGTATCTGTATCCCCATGTTCACTGAAACACTATTTATAATACCCAAGATGCAGAAACAATCTAAATGCCCATCAACAGATGAATGGATAAAACAAATGTGGTGCACCCAAACAATGGAATATTATTCTTAAAAAAAAAAGAAGGAAAACTTGTAATATGCAACAACACAGATGAACTTTAAGGACAGTATGCCAGGTGAAATAAGCCAGATACAGAAGGATGGTACTTCCTGATTCCACTTATATAAGGAATCTAAAACAGTCCAACTCATAGAAGCAGAGAGTAGAATGGTAGTCGCCAGAGGCTACAGGAGGGAGAAATGGGGAGTTGCTCATTAAAGGGTATATAGAGTTTCAATTAGGCAAGATGAGTAAGTTCTAGAGATCTCCCGTATAATACTGTGCATGCCTGTAATTAACAATACTGCTATCATGTACTTAAAAACCGATGAAGAGGATAGATCTCAAGTGTTCTTACCACATACACACATACGCAGAAACAGGAGCAAGAGAATACAGAAGAGTATTAAAGAGTATTCTTTAAACAGAAGAGTATCAACAGGGAAAAGTCAATAGAGGGGAAAAAAGTGACAGAGACAGAATTATGTTATAATGACCAAGAAAAGCCATTAACAACTTGGAGTGAAAAACTTTATTTTGTGGTGTGAGCAAGAATCAGGTTTTATTTCTCTCCATATCCCTCATACCTACCACATAGAGGCACTTGATCTTTTGTTATTAAATTAAGGGAATTTGATTTGTGAATTAAACTGATATTATGAATTCAATTTTTAATTTGTTTTACTGACCTGAGAATTAAAGAAAAAAGAATGGCAAGACTAAAAAATTTCTGAGGCCCTGTATTACCAAGCTACAGCAAGCTGAAATAATTTCTTACCAAGATGTACACTTTTCCATCATGACCTTGAACAGTGAATCTAAAAGTGCTTCTAGCAGTGGAGAGTTCCACCAGACACTGGGCGATAATGCTCTGTACAAACTGAGACCTGTTTGAACAGAAATCAATTTTCACAATGTACCTCTCATAATAACTCTAAGTGGCAAGAGGAGCCAAAAATATCCACAGGGTACCTAAAAGGTAGAGGTATGTGCAACTAGACTTTTCTGTACGCTGCCCATTCCTTCACAGACTGTGCTAATGTGGATTTTAATATATTTCAATGTATTTGTTTGCTCCAGTCTTCTTATTAACTATTCTCCGATCCTTAACACACTTCCTACCCCAAACCTAACTATTCCCCTTGACTGAATAAAAAATACTGTATTAGTCAAGTCAGTATTCCATTTGTGCTGTAGCACATTAACCGGTGAAGAAGTTAAAAAAGAAGGCATGATATTTCCTACCAAACATTAGGCAGGATTACATACAATGTTTTCCATTTGTATCCCTTCAAAGAGTCAGAGCTGAGTTACAGAATCAAAGTATTTACAGGAGGATAAATTTTAAGGTTATATTCAGATTGCATAATTTTTAGATATCCATAAATGAACTGGAAGACATACTATAGTTAACTTCTGTTTGCAAACTAAAAAGATTCAGAGAAAGAAAACGCTAATGGATCTAGTGGATAAGTAATATATACATATTTTTTTAAAACACTGGGATCATTTGAAAACTGTTTCAAAATTTAAATATGTCAAATTAAACCCAGAAAAAATTATTCAAAAACCTACTGATGATTAAATTATAAAACCTTGGATACCTGGCATATAGAAAGAAACACAAAAAAAGCTTTCAGAATTAGAAGATATATATAATGAACACATTTGTTTATACCTCTATGCAACAAACAAACCATAAATGAATCCTCAAGTCTCTTATATGTGTGGTTTGGTTCAATTGTTTAAAAGTCTTTTTTGAAGGCTTTTGTTTTTCCATTTAAAATAAAGACAGGTAAGAATAAAAATGAATTCCCAAATAATCAATTGTACCTATCATTTTCCACATTTGAAATCACAGAATAATTAATTTGCCATTTATACCTTGGTATGATGGGAAAATTTCTTTCAGACGGCTGAATAATTATCTCTGTCATATAAAACTTGGTGGTTTCTAGAAGCAAAAAATAAGAAAATTTAAAATCTCCACATTCCACTAAGATTTTTCTTGTGAGCATGTTGGTCCCAATTATAACATCTCGAACTAAATATTTAAAATGTATACTAGTAAAATTCATATTCAGCAAAAATTTTTCCAAAATGACTTAGTTTAAGACAACAAAGCACTGATGACTACCAGGAGACTGTAGAGGGCCTGATGTTCTTTCAGAAGACATGCCCCAAGTGAATATGGATATGCCCCAAGTGAATCTGGTACAATGACACTCTGTTCACACATATGGAAGGTTAGAAAAATCAGCTGCATCACAGCCATAGCTCACTTACATAGAATAGAAACTATTCATTTGACTTCCTAATTTCCATAGTCACAAACATAGGAGTCAAAGAAAAGGGATTTTTATTTAAAGATTATTTATTTAGTTATTTGAGAGAAAGCAAGCACAAGCTGAGGGGAGGGATAGAGAAAGAGGGAGAAGTAGATACCCCACTGAGCGGGGAGCCTGACATGAGACTCCAATCCGAGGACCCTGAGATCATGACCTGAGTCAAAGGCAGACACTTAACTGACTGAGCCACCCAGGCGCCTCAAAAAAGGCTTTTTAATCATAGTGTCCCAAAGCCCATGCAAAGATGCTATAAACCCCATATTAGTCTTTCCCAGAATACTAGTTTATTAATATTAGTTTATTAATCACTGAGTTTATTAATATACAATTCCCAATGAATCTGGTTATGTGATTAGTTTACAGAAAAAATTAAACAGTAAACTAAGTATCTTACAGAAATGAATATAAACATAACCATTCTGAATTTTTTAAAAAATCAATGAAAAATGTTTCTTTTCACTAGTATTTGGCATCAAATACATATATTTGAATGACAAACTACAGCAATGATGAAGATATAGAGAAATGGGTATACTTATTCACATATTGCAGTCAGAGCTGCAAATAATAGATTTCTAGAAAGCCACTTGATAGAGACCTTAAATATATTTTGAAGGACGCCTGGGTGGCTCAGTGGTTAAGTGTCTGCCTTCAGCCCAGGGCGTGATCCTGGGTTCTCAGGACCAAGTCCCACATCGGGCTCTCTGCATGGAGCCTGCTTCTCTCTCTGCCTATGTCTCTGCCTCTCTCTCTGTGTGCCTCTCGTGAATAAATATATAAAATCTTTAAAAATAAATAAATAAATAAATAAATAAATAAATAAATAAATTTTGATGCCATAATTAAACACTTAAGAATTTATCTAAAAGAAATATTCATAAAAATTTATCTATAAAGATGCTTATATTAACTAAAAACAAACTAACAATTGAGAATGGTTGGCCTAAACAATTATACATTTAGGCAAGAGAATTCTATGCACTCATGAAAAGTGGTGAGCCAAACAATTTTTCGTTGTTTTAGGATGGAAAGTTATTCTCAGTACATTTTCTGAAACTGTTTTCAATTGCTCAATATAACACACAAAAAAGGGCAAAAAAAAAAAAAAAAAAAAAGCCGATGAGTTTAATAGAGTATTACATATCTAGAGCCACGAAGATGAATTTATCTATCCTTCAAGTTCAATTTTCATTTTACTATATTGAAGTCATGATTAGATGCAGAATTAAACCTTTTAACATCATGAAGTGATCCCTCTTATCCCACTGCTGTTACACTATAATTAAATTCTACAATTTCAATCCTACAAGGTATTACTATTACTGCTTTATGTAGTTAGCATCCACTTGATGTCTCCCACTTACTTACCACTGTCTTCACCAATCCTTGAACTTAGACCTCCTATCAGAGATCACTTTCTTCTACCTTCTTCAGGTAGAATTCTATTCTTCTACAAAGTATAATTTCTTATAATTAAAAAATGAAACCACTAGAAATGAATAATTCTCATTTTTGTTCATCAGAAAATGTATTTACCTATGTGTTGGTTCTTTCATATCATATAAATCCTAGGTTAACAGTTTTTAACCTTTGTGCACATTGACACTACCATTCCATTGTCTTCAAACTTTCATCATTTCTGCTCATTTGAAAGTGATCTGTCATTTTTCTTCAGTTGCTTTTAAGATTTTCTGGTTTTTGTTTGTTTGCAGCATCACTCTGGTTTGTCTAGCTATAGACTTTTTTTTTTATTTATCTTACCTGGGCCTCATTTAATGAGAAGTCAACCCATAACTTATTGTTTTCTATCCCTTTTGTAAAATTCTTAGCAATTATCTCTTCAAATATTGCCCATGCTCCCTTATATTTCTTTTCCTTCTAGAAGTGTGACTAAAAATATGTTAGAGTATGGAGGTTCCTCAAAAAGTTAAAAATAGAACTACCCTATGATTCAGCAATTGCACTACTAGGTATTTACTCCCAAAATACAAAAATACTAATTCCAATGGATACATGCTCTCTGATGTTTAGAGCAGTATTATCAACAAGACCCAAGTTATGAAAAGGGCCCAAATGTCCATTGACTGATGAATGATGGTACACACACACACACAGGAATATTACTCAACCATAGAAAAGGAAATCTTGCCATTTGCAACAACATGGATAGAGCTAGAGAGTATTATGCTAAGTGAAGTATGTCAAAGACAAATACCATAGGATATCACTCATATGCGAATTTAAGAAACAAAACAAATGGGGTCGCCTGGGTGCCTAGTCAGTTAAGCATCAGACTCTCGATTTTGGCTCAGATCATAATCTCAGGGTGTGAGATCAAGCTCTGAATCTGGTTCGGGGCTGGGGTAAGATTCTCTCTCTCCCTCTTCCTCTCTCCACCACTCTCTCACAGAAAAGAGAGAAAAAAGAAAAAAGAAAAGAAAAATATCACAAGGGAAAAAAGAAAGGAAAACTAAGAAACACTCTTAACTACAGAGAACAAACTGATGGGGAGGTGAGGTGAGGGGATGGGTTAAATAGGTGATGGAGATTAAGGAGTGCAGCTATTATAATGAGCACCAGGTGTTGTATGTAAGTGCTGAATCACTAAACTATATACCTGAAACCAGTATTACACTAATATTACTATATGTTAACTGGAATTGAAATAAAAACAAAAAACCTCAAAAAAACATATGTTAGGTCTTCTTGGTGTATGTTTTATGTAGATCTTTCCCAAATATGCTTCCTGCTGTTTCCTTTGCCTTTTGATATCTTCAATCCTGTCTCTTATATAGTTCAATATAGTAAAGCATGGTTGTTGCAGTTTACATCTGATAACTCCAATAACAGAAATATCTTTCTATTGTTTGTTTTTTCTTAGTTCTTATTGATAGAAGTCTAGTTTATCTTTGGTTGTATGGGGAACACTGTGCTTGATAAGTTATTTGTGGTAATAATATGTTTCACAATGATGGTACTTTTCTCCAAAGGTGATTTGCATTTGACTTTGCCAGGCACACAGGTGTTATAGCTAGTCCAAGGCAGATTAACCAAGTTCAAGACTTGAAATTCACTAAAGTACCAAAGGATTGACACCTGTCTGTAATTCCACAGGGCTGTTCCATCTGATTCACCTTCACACTAAAGGTATGGCTTTTTAGGTTCTCACATTTTTGTGCAGAAAATTACTACCCTTTTGGTGTAGTCTAATTCATGTTCTTACTTCTCAAAGCAATCAAAGTAAAAGTTCTAATTTTAGAGAATTGGCATATTGCAGGGAAAAGGTGACTTCAATTTTGTGCTAACTTTTGAGTTTGCTTTTGTCATAATTTACCCACATATACTTTTTTTTTGGGCTTTTATAACATATTTTCTATTTATCTTGACCTTTGTTCCTTCCTATGGATTCCAGTTACCATTTGGTATCTTTCACTCCAGCCTAAATAACTTTCTTTAGCATTTTTTTTTTTTGTAGAGAAGCTCTGCTAGTAATGCATCACTTCCACCTATTTACATGAAAATGCTCATTTTTTGCCTTCATTTCTGAAGGACAGTTTTGCTGGATATTGAATTGTTAGTTGACTTCGTTCCCAGCCCCCACCCCAGCATTTTAAATATCTCATTTTAGTGTCTTCCGGCTGTCACTATTTCTGTAAAAAGTCACCCTTTATTGTATCATGAAGTCCCTGCATGTGACGCTTCATTTTTCTCTTGTACTTTCAAGACTCTCCCTTCATCTTTGGCTTTTATCAATCTGACTACAAGGTACCTGGGTGAAGTGCTGTGTGTTTATCCTACTTTTCACTGCAATTATTAGATCTAAAAGTTAATATTTTTCACCAAATTTGCCAAGATTTCAGCCATAGTTTTCTACAAATATTTTTTGCTGATTCTTTTTCTTCTTACCTCTGAGATTCCATTTACACATTAACTGAAACATGTGATATTGTCCCACAGATCTCTGAAGTCCTGTCCATTTTGATTCAGCTTTTTTTCTCTCTGTTCTTTGCATTGGTTAATTTCTATTAATATACCTTCAAATTCAATGGCTACTTTTTCTTCTGTCATCTCAAATATGTAGTTTAGCTGACCTAGTGAATTCTCCAGTTATGGTACTTTTCAGCTCTATAATTACTAATAGTTCTGAAGTTTCCAATCTGTTGAGATTTGCTATTAGTTCACTCAATGGTTTTTTTCCCTTTTAATTCTTAGCCATATTTATAATAGCCACTTTAGCATCTCTACTAAATCTAATATTTGCACTTACTCAGCACCTGTTTGTTGAATCCCCTTTTTTTCCTCTGAGTATCAATCACTCTTTTCTGTTTCGTTGCATGTTTCTTAATTTCTAAATGGAAGTAGGACATTGTACGTAATATAATGTTGCTATTCTGGATTTTGTTTTGTTCTTTCAAGGGTTGTTGGCTTATAATAGTCAACTGACTAGCCTGGACTCAAACTATGAAATGTCTTCCCACAGCATGTAGCTGCTAATGTTTCTGCTCAGTTTTATTTTGCTTAGCCTGGCTCCCTAGAGAGTATTCACTATACCTGCATAGTTTAGCTCTCAGCAGGTTTTGCTCAAATACCTCAAGTCATTAAGGCTTCCACCTCTGCTCCCCAATTGTGTGTGGATTGAGAAATGAAATCAAAGGCATGGGAAATGTGCAAGTCTCCCCAAGCTTTCAATTCTTACTGAACTCTCTGGCATCTATTGTATGCATTTAATAGTCAGCCAGAGCTATGTGAAGAGGTTATCTCAGCCCATCCCCAGCCTCTTACTTCCAAAATCTCCATCTTACATTTCTAGTTTCTCCTTTGCCTACCTTGAACCTTATATTATTATGACTATAATGATACCATGGAAATATTTCCTTTCTTGTTCAGCCTTCTGCTTCCCTGCAGTGCATAACTGCTTTCTTTTCCACATTTAGTTTTCCAAGCACCTTTAGCTAATTCTTCCAATATGTCAAAATGGCTTATCTCAAGATTGTTACATGTGGTCAAAGAAACCAAAGAATGCATCGCTTTCATTTTGTAATTGAAAAAGTGTTTATCGCAATCTTCTCTCCTTTGCTTCAATCTAGGGTATTATTCCCGAGGCCTGCCTGGGACTCCCTTATCTGTGTTAGATAATCTGTTTCCCAAACTCCATGTCTTCTTCCTGGAGGTCAAATCCTTAGGTTTGGGGAGGTATATCCTATGGTACATTCCTAAGAAAATATACATTTGAAGTCCATATTTTGAGACACTGCATTTCTAAAACTGTGTTATCTTCATACTTGATAGTCTGACTCTGATAGGATTATGTTAAAAATCTTTTTTCTTCTAAATTATGAAGGCATTGCTTCATTATCTTCTAGATTTCAACAATGCTGTTAAGAGTTCAATGCCATTCTAATTTCTAAACTTTTGTACACCACTTGCTTTTCTTTCTCCAGAACTCTCTTCCTGGTTGTTCAGAAACTGCTCAATGATACAGCTTTGAATAGCTTCCCTGCCATCTCATTAGTCATAATGGACATGTAGTAGGCCTAGCTCTAGAAAACAGCCTTGTAATGTTTTTTTTAGTATTTTTGTTCTTTGATAATTTGCTAAGCTCTGTTGTCTCCATTCTTTCTTTCTAGCTTTCTATTAGCTAGATGTTGAATATCCTAAAAGTCTCCATTCATTCATTCATTCATTCATTCAACAAAAATTTACTGGGTACCCATTATGTGCCAGATATTTGGTGCTGAGTTTACAGTGATAAATGAGATAGACAAGATCTCTATCCTCAAGAAACTTAACATGATGATTTTTTTTTCTATAATTCCTTTCCAATTTTCAATCTGATTTTTGGTTCTGATTTATGAGATAAGACAGCACCTTAATTTTATCTTCTAGTGCTTTGATTAGTTTTTAAAGCAATCACAGCTTTAATTCTATATTCTCTGAATTATGGAGGCACTATTATTTCATTTCTCTAAGAACATTATTTTTGTTAAAGATATTCTTCTGTTTTATACATACTTTATTTCTTGTCTATACCTTTATTCTCTTTACTTCATTATTCAGTCTCTTTTATGGAGGTTTGCTGAAAAAATTGTTGATTCTCATCAATCCATTCATGTTTAAGCATAAGGCAATAAAATGCTGACAGGAAACTCTCAGGTGTGGGTACAAGTCTTGTTGACTGTAGGATGGCTGAATCTAAGCTCATTTTACTGTTGAGGGGCCATATGAATCAGTGTCTGCAAATCTCTTCTCTGGTTGGTATTCTTCCATTTCCCAAGAAAGAGTCATCTAATCTCCTGCCTTGAGAGTATAAGCAAATTGTAAATAGGGTAGGACTCTTAGGAGTCTTACAGTTCCATATAACAATTTTGAATTCATCACCCTTCCTCCAGCCCTTTGTCTCAGACTGCTTTCCCTGTTAACCTCCTGCCTCCAGATTCTGAGCAGACCAGCTCTGGGGCTCTATAGTGAGTACTGGCTCACTCCTCACTCAGATGATCCGCAGACACTGACGTTGCAATGCCCTCCATACTGGCAAGTGTGCTCTCATACCTCTCAGCTTTATAGTTTCCAAAAAATGGTCTGCTTATACCTCTTGCTTACATCACTGTTGCTTTGTCTCCATTGTCCTTTGTCTCTGTGGATGTACATCTTTTGTATTCCCTAACTGACATTTTAACTGGGCTTCAGGGAGAAGAGAAAAGAATAAAAAAAAAGTCAATTCACCTAATTTGACTAGAAGCCTTAAAATTTTCTAGGATGTTGCTTAAAGGGCTTGCTTTCATTCTCAAAATGACGTTGAGGGTGGCATCCTTTACCACTATTCCTTCTTCCTTTTCTGTTCACTCTGAGCAAGTAACTACTTACAAGATTTTGAAAATGTTAAAATACAAACAAAAAAAGACCACCATCTGCCTTCTCTTAGGTACAGTAGCTTCACTTAAATCACATCTTCTAATTAATTGTATTAAAAACAATTATTCATCACCCACAAAGCTAATTCAGCGTGTTGTAGCTCTCTAAACATTCTAAAACCACATCTTTAAATAATGATGCAATTATTAGGATTTTATTATATTTGAAAGTGGTATAACACAGACTTTACCTAAATATAATGAACACTACTGGGAAAAGAACAAGGAACAGAGTATAAAACTCAGAATATGTTTTCTTCTGTTGAAAACAGACCCCAGCCCTAAAATACAGCCCTGAGGCAGAGGGCAGCCAAGAAATCTTCTCCACTGCCTCTAGCAACCAACAATTCTGATTAAGGAGTTGTGCTGAGAAAAAAAAAAAAAACTCGATATTCTTTACGACAGACCCAAGTACAAACTTTATACTATTGCTTTATATCCACAGAGAGGATATGAAATATTGAAAAGGACCCAACTTCTTAATGCTTAAAACTCAATACTATGTACTTATAAAGGTCAAAATACACAACTTCTTGGCATATTGGATGATATGTTAGCTGATTTCTATTTTAAAAATCATCAATTCTACAACATACATTAATTATCTATCTCTCAAATAGATTTCCTATAAAACCTCCTTCTACTCTTTTTTAACAAGAAGGCAATCATTTTGGATTTTTTATTATGAAATTCTTACCTGATGACATGGTCTCTCCCAACATTACCTTGCAACGCTTACAAATTACTTTGGTATTTGCCTTTGGTTTCTGTAGAACAGAAAAATGTCATTTAAATGTCATTCAGCTTTTCTTAAAAGGAATATATAATTTTAACTTAGTCTCTAGAGTATACATTGAACTTTACATTTTATTTTGCCCTCTACTAAATACTGGGAACACATTTAGCTTGTATGCATAATTCACATGCACAGAGATCTTCTTTTTTTCCAAATCTAAAGACAGAATAATGAATAGACTGATTTTTTCAAACCTAGCCACTTCTTGATAATATAACATAACTGTTGTAAATAATTTGAACAAGAAGCACCTTACATTTCTAAAAAGCACTTCCAAACACCCATTACCATTTAGACTAGGCAGATGGTGAACAACAAAGGCAGAAAGAGTAGGTGACTTGTCCCAATTCATGTGTCTAGAAAACAGGAGAATCAAAAACTGGAGCCATTATTTTGACTCCTAGTCCTGTGTAACTTATGTAATCTATAATTCATAATTACTTATCAGAAGTAGAAAATACTTAACCCATTCATATAATTCCATTTTTCCATGTAAGATACACATTGTAACTGGAAAAACTGGAAAGTGTTCTGAGACAAATTCCTGAAGCATTCTTAAACTTCAACAATCCAAATTCATTATTTGGGATAGAGATTAAATAGCTAGCACCCATCTAATCATTACGCAAACAAAAAAATGTTTTTACATTCAGAGAACAGAGGTGGTTACCAGAGGTGGGGGAGGAGGGGTGGCAAAAATGGGTGAAGGGGATCAAAAGGCACAAACTTCCAGTTATAGTATATGGAAGTCATGGGGATGTAATGTACAGCATGGCAACTACAGTTAACAATGTTGTGTCATATAATTAAGGTTGCTAAGAGTAGATCTTAAAAGTTCTCATCATGTACTGGGTGTTATACCCAACTGATGAATTCTTGAACATTACATCTGAAACTGATGATATACTATATATTGGTTAATTGAATTTAAATAAAAAGAAAAGTCCTCATCACAAGAAAAAAATTATAGTTATGTATGGTGATGAATGCCAACTAGACCTATTATGGTGCATATCTGGCAATACATACAAATATCAAATCATTACACCTAAAAGTAATATAATGTTATCTGTCAGTTTTATTTCAATCTAAAAAATCTTACTGATTTGCAGTTTTTTCTAAGAGGTTATGTTATAAGCAATTGCATGGTAAGAGTCTGGGCCAGAATTCTTAAGTTTAAATCCCAGCCCTGTTATTTATTATACACATGACCCTGAGCAAGTTAATGAACCTCATCTGATTTCCTCTTCTGCAAAAGGGAGTTAATAGTAGTGTTTAACTCATAGCGTTGTTTATTAGGATTTAAAAAGGAGTGTTATAAAGCACTGTACTGGGAACATGATAACTACTAAATGGATGTTACATAAACAAAATATGTTTTTGGTACGTGTCATTCAAGAAATGGGCTGGAATGTCATACCTTCCCACAAAAGGACCAATTTTTTTTGCCTTTTATTGGACAGCCACTATGTATTAAGAATCTACCAAAAAAATGCTTTTTTCACATCCGTAGTAATACCTTCATTAAAGTCATACAACATTCCTCTCACACAGATACGCTGTAACGTGGGAAGTCACATAAGAGTGGGCAGGGAGAAGGAATTTCTGTAACTCTAGACACCTGAGGTCATCTCTCCTGGGAAACTACAGGATAGAGTGGTGGTCTAAGTAAGGAAAGAGTGCCTTTCTAATGTGGGATAACATAAGGAATCTTACGATCAAGGTAAGTTTGTACAATTTGATCAATTTGTACAAAGAAAATGTACAATTACATTTTCTTTAGCATTAATAACTATTTCCTAAAACTGCATATTTAAATTGAGTTCCATGGATGTGCTACTAGTAACTGGTAGAGTTGATATTTGAATCTAGATTCCTTCGATGCTAAAACTTGTGCTTCTTAAATGCTATGTCAAGTGTTTTCCAAACTAATTCATAGAATCAACTCAATTGATTGAAGGTTATGGCCTATATTTTTCTTTTTAAGATGAAATAGAGGGGCATCTGGGTGGCTCAGGGGGTTAAGCATCTGACTCTTGATTTTGGCTCAGGTCATGATCTCAGGGTCATGAGATCAAGTTCCCTATCAGGCTCTGTGCTGTCATGGGGCCTGCTTAAGATTCTCTCTCTTTCCCTCGGCCTCTGCCCCTCCCCTGCCACTAGCTCTTTCTCTGTCTCTAAAAATAAAAAAAAATAAAGTAAAAAGATGAACTAGAACAGAAATATTACAGTACTTCACACACACCATAAATACTGCTTCAAAAAACTTTTACTTGACATGTGTTCATGTGTGTGCATCAGATTTTGATATAAATGAATTTCTGGGGTGCCTGTGTGACTCAGGTGGCTAAGCATCTACCTTCTGCTCAAGTCATGATCTCAGGGTCCTGAGATCAAGCCCCACGATGGGTTCCCTGCTCAGAGGGGAGTCTGCTTCTCCCTCTCCCTCTGCCCCTCTGTTTGTGCGCTCTCTCAAATAAATATATAAAATCTTCAAAAATATATGTATTTCTTACTTTAGGGGTCAAAAAAAGTCAAAGCTACAGAGAAACTAAGGCTGGTGAGAATTTGTTCAGGTGTAGGCAAGGATACAGGAAGAAGACAGCTCAGAAAGCAGGTGTATGTTCAACTGTGAAGTTTGACATTTGGGCAGTTTCATGCTTTCTTACAATTAAAACTTTCTGTATGGCTCTAAATTGGTATTAAAGACACTTTTTAAAGGACCTATTTTGTACAAGTTAAGTCAAACCATCCTCATTAAATCTTACTGAAAACTAAAGGCTTTCCTAAAAACTATATATTGGAATAGCAATACCTGAGAAGAATAAATTTTTCTACTCAGAAATTTTTCTACTCAAAGAAAAACTTTGAGTAGAAAAATTTCATTAGGTACTCTGTTATGTATTTCATTTATAATTGCTCTTATAGCACATTTCGCTTTGTCTTTCAGTGAAGCAGGAGAAGTGGTATTTATTGGTTAAAAAAAAAAAGTCTACCTTTTCAAGACACTGGTAATCAGGATTTTAAAATGTGACCAATAAAAAGCAAATTATCTCAAACAACCAAAGGTGTGTCGTTTGATTCAAAAAGAGCCCATTAGAAGGGACCTTTAACATAACTGGTAAAATCTGTATATGGCCTATATTTTTATCATCAAGTAATAATTGTTCATTTTGTCAAATGTGAAATGACACTGTGACTACTTAAAAAAGAAAAATCAATATGGGATGAAATGACAGAATGTCTGGAATTTGCTTTAAAGCACTTAAGTAGTGAGTTGGGGTGGGGGAGGGAATTAAAGATGGGACAGATGAAGCATACTTTATGAATCAAGATGATTGGTATACTGAGGTTCACAATTCTTTTCTTTTTACATTCATGAATATTTACAAAGTTCAACACGTGATTCTAAGAAAAAAAAAAAAAGCCTTAAGGATTTAACAAAACAAACAGCCAAAATCAACAAATTATTGCCAAGTACACCAGGAAAGAAAAAAAAGTGAAGCTGTTAGTCATGCTTGCCAGCTGTCATATAATCAAAGTTCAATTTTGTTTGTTCCTTAAAAAAATTGGATGAAGTCACAATGTGACCATACTTTCTAAGTCTACAATAATATTATGAATCTTATAAAAGGTTGAGGTGCCATCTTTATCATTCTATTTTTAGTATGCTGGTAGACACAAAAAAATAGCATGAAACACGTAAATGCAAGAAATAAGGAAAACTTCAGCAGGTATCATCTGAACACAAAAGGTATATCCTGCCACATTAACAGGCACAAACACTGCATGTTCTAAAGGGATCTTAAAGGAAAGAAGTAAGTGTTGGATTTTGCTCATTTATGCTATTTTTAAAATGAGGTCTTCTTTAATTAAAATATTATAACATTCTAAATTCTGTTTAAACAGAAACTCTGTTTTGTAATGCATTTCTCTTGACCACTACTTAAAGGAAATAATAAAGCCAATAAAGCAGTTGTGCGATAAAGCAGACTAACAGTGTGGGAACTCTACAGAACAAACATCAAAGACAGACCTTGTTGTGGACTAATTAAATCAATATATCTGAGAGACGGCACCACTGCTCAGAGATGTGGATTAGCCTCCTGTCCTCGTTTTTATTTCCCTTTGTGTTGTTTCAATTTCTAAGGACCCTTGATATTGTCTCGCCAAAAAAATGTTTCCCAAGAGATACTATTAGGATGCTGTGTCACCATGTGACATTTCAAAACCCTGCTAGATGGCTAGACTTGGTGATATGAGAAATAGGTTTTCAATAGCACAGAGCAGCCTTGTTCCCACAGGAGCCTTGAGAGCACTGTTTAAGCAGTCCCTCTAAATTTATGTTACTATTTTGGTCACAGGCATACTCTTTCAACTGCTGCAATATGCAATTAAAGAGAACTTCCATCTAGGCTAACTTGGAAACAATCCTGTCAACAGTGGCTTGTCATGACAGGAGTTTCTCACAGTCTCCTTGATACTAAACACCGTAATGTCTGAAAATGAAGGGTCTTCCTTTAATGCACAGGATGGTTGTTTGCAATTGAAAGAAATTATTGTAAATGGGCATCATATAACTGATAAAGACATAAATTGAAGAATATATTTCCAAATAGAGTGCAGAGTTTATCTAAAAAGGGAAACTTGTGGTTTCTCTTAATCTTTCTCTTCTCCTTTTCCACTCACACCTTGCAAATATCTTAAAAATCTATAGCTTAACAGTCAAGTATTAGTATATAAATTTAGATTAAAATGTGATTTTAACATCCATTTTAAACATATAATAGACCTCTGTTAACTTCTTACCATTTATTTTTGAAAACCATTCAAGAATAAAGTACTATAATCTTAAATGAATCATATTTAGGTAAGGGATTGGTGTTTATGGTGAGAGATAAGGCAAATAATTCTGATAACTTCAATCTTTGATGACTTCCTTAATTTGCCCTCAAAATATAAAACAGTTCTATAAACTAACTTACAACCTGAGAGCTGCCCAACTATTGCACATTTCCTGAAGTGGGTTCAGTTTTCATTACAAAAATTAAATGAGTCTTAAATGAAATTTAATGTACAATGCTTTTGTCCCACCAATAATTAGATGTTAAAATGAAGATTCTCTGGCAATGATTTTCTTTACTTTTTAAATCACATCTGTATTGACTTGCCATCAGAATGATTTCTCACAAGGGCCAAGTCAATGCCATTGATTTTCTTTTAAAGTAAGGCAAACCACTTATTCTCTGTACTGAAAGGAAACTGCTTTCTCCCTAAAGCAACTTCTCTAGCAGGAGGCACGTGACATCACATTGTCAACCACCAATTCAGATCCCAGTAGCACAAGCTTCATTTCCACGTTTGGACTCCTCCATTTCCTCTGTTTCCTTGATGGCATCTGCTTTTATGACATCAGCAGAAGTTTTAAATATGGGCAGACACAGGAAATACCTAGGCCTCGCTGTATGGCATGTACCTTGGAACAAAAGAACACTTTTGATTTAAATCAGACTATATAGATTATCGAATATTGTCCTAAAAACAAGAAAGTAGGGCATTTTGATTTGTAAAATGGCAACATTCCCAATTCTGGGCATGAAAAAGTCCTCTTTCCCTTCTTCCTGCAGCCCCTGTAAGCTGTTTTGGTCTAAGGCCATATGTTCTTCTTGTATCAAGAGAGCAGAGCTGGTGAATAGAGGCAGTTGAAAATCATGGATTTTGGTCCTTGGAATAGTCTGTGTAGTATGCTTTAATTAAGACTGGAGAATCCAGTTTCTAAGCCAACCTCTAAATTAGCATTTATTTTGAAAAGATATTTTACCAATTTCAAATGGTTCTCAGAAGAAGGACAGCATGTCTCCACTGGAGCTAATTCAGGTCTTGGCTGCCATAAATCACTTCTTAAATTCACCAAGAAGAAAGAGTCTCCAATAAAACAGTCATTCTCTTGTGGATGAAGTGGCTTATTAGCAAAGGGGTCAGGATGACAACACCATTCTTCAACTAGAGCTCCCCAGTTCTCACTCGGCAATGGGAGCACCCTGATGAGCTCCCTAGTAGAGAGAGGAAAAACATTTTTTTAAAGAACAAAATGGAAATGTAGCATTTTCTTAATTAAATCAGTATGAAAGATGAAAGAAACGCATTAGCCACATTGTCTGCAATAACTTCCCGCCTAGATTACAAAGTAAAATATACTTATTATAGGCAGTTTGAAAGTGTATAAAGGCATAGAGAAAATAAAAATTATCCTTTCAAGCAACACAGGTATACACATGTTCACAGTCCAGAATCAAAAGATATACACAAACTGTACCTTGCTTTCACTGTTTTAGTTATATTCTGATTCTTAATGATTCCATTCTATTCTATAGGTATGCCAAAACTTTGAGATCATTCCCTTTCTGGTAGGTCCTCAGGTTTTGAGTTTTCCAGTATCAACAACCCTGTCATGAACATTCCTATTAAAACATTTCTATACATATCTGATTATTTCCTTGGGAAAAAAAATCTTGCAACTGTGAGATCACAATCACAAAAGATATCCATATTTTAAAACCCCACACATATTGACAAAGTGCTTTTCAGAAAGGCTATATCAATCTGTAATTCCTCCATGTGCCTGCTTCAGAATTGAATACTATCACTTTTCCATGTAATAGGTGAAAATGGTCTCCATACCACTTTAATTGGCAACTCTAATTACTAGTGAGATTGAACTGGCTTTCATATTTATTGACCAGCGAGTTTCTTCTGTGAGTTGTGATCGATGGACTATTTTCCAATGAGCTATTAGTATGCTGTTAGTAATTTTTAAAAGTATATTCTATCTAAGAATATTAGCCTTTTATCCATCATCTGTGACAAATAGTTTTGTTATTGACTTTTAATTTGGTTTGTCTTAAATTCCAAATCACCTAACTCTCTCTTCAGTGATTTCTCCCATTAACTATTTTTAAATAAACTTTTTATTTCGGAATAATTGTAAATTTACAGAAAAGTTACAAAAACAGTACAGAGAGTCCTTATACACGCTCCACCCAGCTTTCTCTAAGGTTAACATTTTATATAACCATGGGAGATTTGTCAAAACTACAGACTTTATCTGGATTTCCCTAGTTTTTCCACTAATGTCCTTTTTTCCTTTGATCTAGGATCCAATTCATGATAACACACTGCAGTTAGTCATCATGTTTCCCAAGTCTCCTTAATGTAGTCCGTCACATTTTCTTAGTCTGTCCTTATTTTTTAGTACGTTGAAATTTTTGAAGAGCACTGGTCTGGTGTTTTACAGAATATCCCTCAATTTAAGTTTGTCTGATGTTTCCTCAAGATTAGACTGGGGTTACGGGTTTGGGAAACAAACTAACAAACAAAAAAAACCCCCACAGAAGTGAAGTGGCCTCTCAGCACATCCTATCAGAGGGTACACTCACTGAATCAATATGACTTATCACTGGTACTGTTAAACTTGAACAATTGGCCAGCATGGTATCTACTAGGTTTCTCCACTAATAAGCTATAGTCTTCCCTTTGCATACTCAATTCCTTGAAGTGAGTCACTAAGCCCAGACCACGCTGGAGGGGAGAGAAATTGAGCTCCACTCTACTATTATTTTTTATGCTTAAGATGGCCTTAAAATTAAGTAGGCCCTTATACTTGCTACTAGTTTTTTTTTAATGGTTTCATATTTTTCTGGACAACAAATACTTAAAATTTTATCAGAAGAAAAGCTAAACATGATTTTACCTATATTCTAAATGAGGGAGATATGTAGTCTAAGAGGAGAAGAAATATGGGCAGGATGATAAGAAGCTTCAAAATAATTAATCCTGAGAAAAACAGAATAGAACCACGTTCATGGTCTTCTTAATGCCCATGAGCAGTGTGATTGCTTAGAGCAGCCTGAGTACCTACATTCCTCTCAGCAAAAACATATGCTCACTAGAGTCAACTATATTTGATCACAGACCTGATTATGCCACTTATACATTATTTTAGTTACATAATTTAAAAAGCATATAAACTAAGGAAATATGAATTGCTATTCCTCTGAAAACTAAAGACTTTAAATGAAAGCCAGATGCCAAAAAAAAATAATAACTGATAAGCTGTAGGAGATACAACTATATATAGAACACTAGAAAAAAGGAAGAAGAATAAAAATCTAGAAAAATTCTACAGTTCCATTGCTTTCAGATGTCTAATTTCTCCTTCCATTTAAGAAAACACAAACTAGAAATTGTAGATGATGAATTTTGGATGGAATACCTACTAGTAAAAAAAGCTACACAACAGTATAGCCAAATTTAACAAAGAGGTATCGGTTCCATGGGACGCCTGGGTGGCTCAGCGGTTGAGTGTCTGATCAAGTTCCACGGTGGGCTCCCTGCTTCTCTCTCTGCCTATGTCTCTGCCTCTCTCTCTGTGTCTATCATGAATAAATAAATAAAATCTTCAAAAAATGTATCAGTTCCAGAATCCCTGGGTGGCTCAGCGGTTTAGCACCGCCTTCAGCCCAGGGTGTGATCCTGGAGTCCCAGGATCGAGTCCCATGTCCAGCTCCTTGCAAGGAGCCGCTTCTTCTTCTACCTGTCTCTCTGCCTCTCTCTCTCTCTCTGTGTGTCTCTCATGAATAAGTAAATAAAATCCTTAAAAAATGTGTGTGTGTGTGTGTGTGTGTGTGTGTATACATGATAAAATATTCGTAAATTAATGGACATTTGTATGCTTTAAATTAAAATATTTAAGATGCAAATGTATCATTTTTTAACGATTTCCTCCATGTTAATCTTTTTTCTTTGATCTCCTCAACAAGGAGTCTCATAAAAAGACTCTTAACTACAAAAACAAACTGATGGTTACCAGAAGGGTGGTGGGTAGAGGAATGGGTTAAATAGGGGATGGGGATTAAGGAGTATACTTGTGATGAGCACCGAGTGTTGTATAGAAGTGCTAAACCACTAAATTGTATATCTGAAACTAATATTAGTCTGTATGCTAACTAGATAAAAACTTAAAAAAAAAACACCAATAAGAAAATGACACCTTCTCCTAAACATAAACCTAGCACCTTCTACATAGCACCTTCTCCTACTGGAGTCTCTGGTGAGAGAACTGTGGAAGCAGGTCTTTGGGCAGCAGCTCCATTACCATCTTAGCAGCTTCTCAAGTACCAGCCCAAGGCCAAAATCCACAAACGCTGACAGATGCTCTACTGCACTGATCCACCACAGAACTCTGCCCAGTAATTCTGGATCCACCAGCAACAACAATCCCCACAGAACCCTCAAACATTCTACCTGGAACCCTACTAGCAAGTGGACTCATGGATCATTTGGCTATTTGATCAGGGTTTGATCAGGGACAGGAGAGGGGGATTTGTAAATATAATGTGATTCACTCTATTACTATTTAATGGTCATTCTTCTAGATCTTTCTTACTATTCTTATATCATTATAAAATTAATATATTAAAATATATTAAAATGTGCCAATCTTGTAAAAAAAAGGCAATTACAATATGGAAGAAAGAAGACATGTAATTTATAAATCCAGAGGACAAAGCTAGGAAGAAGAAAGGCTCATTTTAGTTTAACATAAGGAAGAACTTTCCCTTTCAGATTAGGAAATGCCCTCTAGCAGCATCACTCCAACTGCTGAATCTGTTTAGGATATTAAGTGACTCTTTCAACATTCATTTTCTAAAAGTCTTCTATGAACCAGGCATTCTGTTGACACAAAATATTAATACACATAGTTCCTTCTCTCAAGGTACTCAGGGTCTAGTAGGACACTTATAAACAATAAAACTTCATAAAATAAATGTAATAAATACTCCTAACAAAGTAATGGTTCTAAATTCATAGGAGGTTGGGAGAGGGGACAGCTTAGACCCTTCTGAAAATTTAATGAAAGCTTTCATCCTTTCTTCAAACATACATTCCCACAAGCACATAAAATCTGCATATTACTTTAGGGGATTCATTGATTCACAAAACCAACCCACAAATTCAGGGCAATAAATACAAAGTATGAGGGGAGTAGAAAGTATATGAATTTCAGAGAAGTGATACTTGAGCTGATCTCTGAAGGATGAATAGTTCCTTTTTTTTTTTTTTTAAGATTTTATTATTTATTCATGAGAGAAACAGAGACACATGCAGAAGGAGAAGCAGGCTCCCCTCAGGGAGACTGATGCAGCACTTGATTTCAGGACCCAGGGATTACAACCTGAGCCAAAAGCAGACGCTCAACCCCTGAGTCATCCAGGTGCCCCAGGTAAGAGTTCTTAAAACTATAAAAAAGAATTAAGGGTATCATGAATGGAGTTAACAATATAAAGGTAAGCACCGTATCTGTTTAACTTTTAACTATATTCCTAGTGTCTGGCATAGCGCGTGACTCACAGTATAAGTTCTTAAATACTTGTTAAAGGAATGAACAATCACATTTTGATACACATGAGGCCCCTGCTTGGCTCTGTCGCAGACTGGGATAAAAGGGTTAACAAACCTTTTCCCTTGCTGCTTAAGAATCTAACCTTTGGTTTAACCACCAAGCTCCGTTACCCTGGAAACCAGGTAGATGGTAAGCATGAATTATATTGCTAGGCAACGTTGCTTATGGTAAAAATGACCCCTGACTGGCAAATTGCATCTAGACTGACAAGAAGTATGAGTGAGCTACAAATATCTGATGAGGGTGCCATGCTTTGGACTTGCCTGAATGTAGTCCTTTGCAAGGAACCCTAGAAACTATGCCAAGGAATTGCTACAGAAGATGCTGGCTGCTTAGGACATGAGGCTTCTTCTCAGAGTAGCTCCTGCACCTCCTTGATTGTGGATCTCAAGCTTTGCACCTGGAACTGTGTCACATGGAAAGACAAGAGTCACTTGCTTCAACTGTTGCAGGATTCCTGCTGAGAGAAACTTCTTCTGATGCTGCCCTGCTGGCAAGCTGGCAAGAATTGTGGCTTGTGGTAGGATTGTGAGTCTGCATTTTTTTAAAGTTCTTATTTATTTATTTATTTGAGAGAGAGAGAGAGCGCGCGCGAGCATGAGCCGGGTGGAGAGGTGTGGGGTGGGCAGAGGTAGAGGAAGAAGCAGATTCCCTGCTGAGCAGGGAGCCTGACCCTGGGATCATGACCAGAGCCGAAGGTAGACACTTGACTGCTTAACTGACTAAACCACTCAGGTGCCCCATGAGTTTGCATATTTAATTGAATTTCACAAGATCTCTGGTGGGCACTGACATACACCTTATTCCATTTAATACTTACTACAACTTTGTGAGGTAAGAATTTCTATTCCCCTGCTACAGAGGAGAAAAGATAGGCTCAGAAATGTTCAATAATCTGTAATAAATTCACAGAACCAGTGGTGAGGAATAAAGGCAGGATCTTAACCCAGGTCTTCCAGGCTCCAAAACTGAATTCTTTCCCTCGGAATATATTCCCTCCCCTGACAATGCAGAATATCAGAAAAGGAGACTGGGAAGGGGTGCAAACTGTGTGGGGTGTTACATGCCAACCTAAGAGCTAAGGACTTGTTTCTACAGATGTGGGAAGCATTACAAAATTCTAAGGAGGGAAATGATAGGTCAGATTTGAATTTTTATGAAGAAGCAAAAGAGTACCTGTTTCAAGTGGGAGGCAGACCTAAAGAGGCTCCTAAATCTTCTCTATCACTGAGATTCTCTATCTCTTGACATTTTGCAAACAGATCCTCAATACATCGCAAAAGATACTAATATCAAAATCTCACACTTGATCACAGAAATGAAACTGCACCAAAATTTAAAGAAATCTGGGAGACTTGATACATATTAGCACAAAATGTGCTATTTCAAACTTAACTTGACCCCATATCACAGTGAATAAAAGCTAAAATATATCCCATAACTATCTACATAAGACATCAGGAGCAAGAAAAGTGCTCAATTCACAAGTCATTGCAAAGATAAAAGTGTTTTTACTACAGAAATAATTTTTTTCTGGTATTTTGAAAAACATAAAACCTCTTAGAACAAAAGATGTATTATAATCACAGCTCTACTGAAAGTGTATCTGTTGAAAACCTGAAACTTTGATATGATCTACTTCCCCAGAGAACTTTCAAAATAAAATAGATATCATTTTTTTTCCAAGGCAGTTTTTAGGTAAAAACCTGTCAAAGCTCAGAAAAAGAGTGAAATGATTTCTTGAATTTTCTCTCATCTTAAAATAACATGAACAGTAACACATTTATAATTAATTAAAATTTGTTAGTTATTTTTAATGCATCTTAACCACAAGCCTTAGGGACAAACAAAATACACAATGTTAATCAATGCTATTGACTGATGATGCTTATTCAAAACTTAAACATGTAGAAAAGAAAATGAAATGCCCCTTAACTTTAAAATCAACCATTAATCATTGACAATAATAATGGTAATAACATAGAACTTTTACAGGTTGGATTATAAACAAATGGACATTAAGAATCTTAGAATAACATCAAGTATTTAAAGCTCAAATTATGGCTACTAAAATCTAGATAAATTGAGCTGATGATATCCAACTGGTAGATGACAAATCCTACAAACCAAGCTTTATATTTCATTACCATTATGTACTTAGTAAAATTAGACCCATAAAGGTATCTTCATTTTTTTTCCCCAAAAGTTTATACAATGTTACCAACAATCCAATTTATGCCTGTACTCTTTTTTCACCTCTGTTCTTTTTCATAGACAAGCGACTGCATTCATAGTAGTTATTTTCAGACTACAATTATAGATGGTCTGTCAAGTAGACCAACTGGTTGGATACTCTGACATCTCTTATGTTTCCATAAAGTCTATTCTACTTGTTTCCTTCTAGAGTTTCTAAGGTCTCCCTAACTGCTGAGCTGACACTCAGCTCTGCTGCTGCAGGTGGAATGAGGAGGGCCTGTCTAGAGACCTTGGGAGACCTCTCAAGTGGGACTGAGAATCAAAATCTTTTATGTTTGAGTCTGTTTGGCCAACTAATATAACTCAAGTCAGGCATGAATTTATTTCTAGGAGATGCAACAAATTCCAAACCTGATGATCATTTAGCTGTTTCAATAAAGTAAATTTTGTCATTATTGTTACTTGATATTAGGGCTTATTAGTCTCAACAGGAGCATGATGAAAAACTATGTATGTTCAGACAATTTTTTTTAAGAGAGGAAGAGGGGATGAGGGGGCAGAGGGAGAGGGAGAGAGAATCTCAAACAGGCTCCCAGCTGAGTGTGGAGCCCAATATGGGGCTCAATCTGATGACACGAAGATCATGACCTGAGTTAGATACTTAATGGACTGAACTGGTGCCCATGTGCCCCTGTTCAGACAATTTTCATACAAATACTCTGAACTGGTAAAAGTGTAAACTAGAGAATTTTATGGTAAGGAAATAAAGTATTATTTATTTTCAGATATCCAAAACAAATGGCTAAGATCATGTTCCTAAATTAAGAAAAAAAGACTGCTATAACTAGCAGATTTTATGCACCTTGATTCTAATAGGTATTAAAAGCCATTAATGAGTCTTTTTTTTTTTTTTTAGGTTTTATTTATTTATTCATGAGAGAGAGAGAGAGAGAGAGAGGCAGAGACACAGGCAGAAAGAGAAGCAGGCTCCACGCAAGGAGCCCGATGTGGGACTTGATCCCGGGTCTCCAGGATCATGCCCTGGGCCAAAGGCAGGCGCTAAACTGCTGAGCCACCCAGGGAACCCCCCATTAATGAGTCTTAATAGATTATAGAAATAAGGTGCAGAGGACTGTTTAATTTGCTTGCCAAGAATTTTTTTCATTAAAAAAAGGAACATGGATTAGTCTTGCACTACCCAAAGCATCATGAATCACAGAACCCAAGGTACAACTTTACATGGTTCATTAATCATAGAATTTTCTGCTGGTAGGACTCCTAGAGTTGTATCTAATCTAACCTCCTCATTTTTACTGATTAGGAAACTAAGGCCTAGAAAATTAACGTCACTTATTCCCAGAAAATAAGGCTAACCAGTAAGCAGATCTTAACTCTGCTCCATCCTCTTACTAGAGGAGTGCCCAGTACAGATAAATCAACCTATCTCAAAGTGCCCTCCTGTAAAAGATGCTTACAATTAGTTGATTTCGATTATAGAACACACAAGCCTCTTTTGGTTTTGTTTTCTATTTAACATGCACAAAAGATGTCCTAACTACCTACATAAAACAGATATCTGAGGGAGAAATGAGAAGACCCGCTGAGTTTAATGTAAAAAGTCAACATGAAATCCTTGTACAGATACTGGAGGATGCTTGTTTTTCCAACAAACATGAGGCATGCTGCCTGAGAGTGAAATCTCCTCCTAAGGATTTCTCTGCATTGTTCAAGAGGCATACACTTGCCAGACACACAGGTCTGATAGGAAAAGGCTTTCAGGTAAGCCTTGCTTAAATGAGGCAAGGGCTAAATCAACTCCATGTTTATTTTATTAGAAAGAATAGGGAGGAAAACAGGGTCATTTCCCTGGCACAGCTAAAAAATCGCGTCCTGAATCAAAAAGACTTGACACACTAAACTAGATAATTTGCTAATTTGCTAAGAAGACCACTAAGCAAAGGGGAGGGGAAGGAATCTATAAAACCAATTAAAAGGAACTTGTCAAGCTTTTACTATTATATGTATGACAGCTTTTAACTGTTTTGACAAGTTTGGAAAATTGGCCTTGTTATGTCTACTTAAGAAGAAACACAAATAGGAAGCATCATAAAATTTTAAGCAGGGAAGTGATTGGTCAGGTTTGAATTTTGACAAAGAAGAGGAAGAAGTCCAACAAGAGTGCCTATTTAGAGTGAGAGTTAGGCCTAAGTAAGCTCCTAAACCTTCTCCATCACCAAGATTCTGTCTCTTGACATGTCTAAGATGACTCATTATGTCTACTTAAGAAGCAGCTGAAGGGATATAGACAAGGTTTTCCTAGCTACTAAGTGGTGAGGCTGCGGTTCAAACCCAAGGTTCCATTCTCCCACTCCTGCTTTACACCACACAGCCTCCAGATGGTCACGGTTAGGGAGCATGAAATTGTTCCTCTAGGTGTACCTATAAGCCCTTCTAGTTCTCAATTCCAATGATTAGAAAAAGAATGGACACAAAACAGAAGATATAGTTCCTGCAAGGGAAGAATTGTTACAGGTAACAATTTTTTATATCATCATCCTTTTCCAAAGAAACACAGATACCAGCCAGTAATGGATAAGCATATCCTTTATGGTGAGCAGTACCAGGAAATAGTGCTACACTGTATTTAACTTGCTCTTCCTGTGACTTCTAGGTCACCTCATTGTTGTAAAGGCATGCATGTTTCAGCAACTTCATGTGAGAATTCAACCAAAGCCTAAAATAGACTGAGAGGAGAAGTTTCCAGGTTTTACTACAACACAAAGTGGAATCCTATGGATATTTCAGGTTACAGTGGGTCTGTCACACAGTGCATACTGTGCAGCAACTTCAGCTCTTAGGTAATCTGAGCAGGGACATTCTCTCTTCTGCAGATTTAGTCACCTCATCTCTTACCCAAAATAATCATTCGGAGGTGTTCCACTCACTATCTCCCCACTTATACTAGGGTAACTTTCCATGATCTCATCTACCTGGGGCACTGCCAGGAATTAGAAAGTAAGCAAGAGAGACTGGTGGAAGGCCAAAATAAACACCCTACTGTTTATTCAATTCAACCCAGGAAGAATTTATTGAGTACACTATTCATCAGGCACTGTGGCCTGATGCTGGGGCTGATGGTGACGATGCTAGGGCTAATAATAAGAATAATAATTATAGTGGTAGCCATCATATACTGAATGCCCAGCACGTGCCAGGCACTGCTATAAATACTTAAATTCATTTGATCCTCTGAATAACCCTACGTAGTAGCTCCTATTGTCATCTATATTTTTGTAACAGGGAAATTGAGGAATGGAGTGGTTAAGTAGCTTGCCCAGAGTCACAGCTAATAAATGGTGGATGCAAACCAGACAGTCTGGCTTCTGAGTCTATACCACTAGTGGCTCCCCTACACTGCACTCTAAATATGAGTGGGGATAAGGGACACAGGTCAATAAGACTATTCCAACACCTGGTGCCTATAGCCCAATTGGGAAGACAGGCAAATAAACCTTTGAGGAGCACATAAACCAACCGAGAATTAAGGGAAGGCTCCTGGCTGTAGATGGCCTATCAGATGAAACTAGGAAGGAGCTAATCAGAAGGAGACAGGGAGTATGGGGTACATTCCAGGGGAGAGAGTAGCTCTGTACAGGCAGAAGTTTGGCATTCATTGAGATAAGGAACACCGAAAGAGGAGCAGGTTTCAGATATGGAGAAAGATCTATCCCCAAAGAAGTCTCAGGCACCCATCTTGGAGGAAACACATCTAATGAAGAAATCTAACTTCTTTCTTTAAGGATTGTTAACAACAATGAGGTTTTGATCTGTCTTTCCAACCGATGAGTGATTAGAAGCTGAAAATTCAGAGGAAAGGCTTTGTGCCCAGGAAACAAGTAGGAGGGAGAGAGAAGGTGGAAAAAATAAAGAAAAGAGACAGACACCTTGGGAATACAAAGAATATACCAAAGGGCCCTTCCCATCTCAAATGAGTAATCACAGCACACTGTAAGAATGGGTTATAAGATGAACCTAATCACCCAGAAAAGGTTAATCTGTGCTCTGTATGCTCTGTTTTAGTAAGTAGGGAAATAAGAAATGGATTTTAGAGAGGGACTAAGAGAAAGAGTTCAAACAAAAAGTTGTGTTGCAAGAGCTTCTATGATTTAGAAGATTCACTTAATGTGGGGAAAAAACCTCATTCACCATCATGATGGATAAAACATGCAACAGAGTCCATGTCTCTTTACAGAAGAGACATGCTTCGGTGATCAACACAGGCTTTCACCAAGGTAAGTCATCCTCCCTCAAAGCCAGCATGCTATGTTCCCCTTTGTCACCTTTAGAAGACCTAACTGCTCTATGATTGTTGGAGAGCTTTATGGTTGATTTTGTTCAAAGTGACATTAAGCTGGCTCTCATTTGAAGGCCATATATTGCTCCCCTGATAATTACTTCAAAAATTCTAATAGAAAAAAAGAAAACCATTGCCAGGCACAGAATGAATCAGTGTAAAATACATTCCTTACCTGTCTCTTATTATGACTTCACCGCAGGACTGGCAATAAAATGTGCAACATTCTTGGGCTTGTGAGCTCTGATTAAACATTGAAACCAGTTCTAAAGAGAAATCAATGAAATAGCAAATCTTAGAGGTGTGGGACAAATATATTAACATACTTAAAGAGTTTAACAGCCACAATAAATTACTATCAATAAACACTGTTTACAATCCACCCAGAAGTACACATTTAATTAGCATTATCTGATGACTCAACTAGAAGCAAATATTATGACGTGCTCTCAAAACAACATATTTTGCTAAGTGTTTCAGAGCTAGGTATTGTCCTAGATTATCCCTGTTACATACCACTGAGTTATTTCACTCATTCCATAAATACCAACATTAAGGATGGGAGAAAGATAGTAATTACTTTCACATCAAGCTAACTACAAGGGGCCTGGCTTCACCATCCTCAGCTTTCCTCTGCTCTGTCTTAGGTACAGTTTTTCATCAGTGTGATTGCTGCTCTTATCTCTTAAATTTAAGTCTAATTTGATTTAAATTACATACAAACAGAAAGAATCTCGAAATTGGTCTTTATTGGGCAGGTTCCTGGGAATGCAATGGTTTCTAAGAATTCAATCTTCCAAGAGCAAAACTCAATTTGGATTAAAGCTGTGGAAAAATGCATATTTCCCACATTATGTGAAGTGTAGCATTCCCTTAGTTTCCATTATATCATTCATGAAGAAAGGAAACTTTCATTTCCCCCCCCAAAAAAAACCCAAAACAAAAACCCACACACAAAAATATCAGTCTGTATATAAAAAAAAAAAAGTAATGAGGTCATACTCATTTCAAGCAATTTGAACTTGGTTCGTGTCACTTTGTATTTATGTTAAGATTTTAAAAACTGATGGTAGAAAATTTAAGCCTTGGCAATTAAAAATTCATCCTTTTAATTTCTAGGGGTCTCTGCCAACCCCTGTAGCACTAAGGTGAAGTCAACAGTATTCTTTAATTTTGAGCAGATAATAAGTAGACCTGGTAAGTCAACCAAAACAGTCTCTTCAGAACCAATAAACAAATTTTCAGTGAAACACTCCCCCCTACTGGTCACACAGCACGATCCACTGGCTTAGGTTCAAGACAGAACTTCCTGACAAGGTGGCAGTGTGAGAGAGCACTGCCACCTGGGGACGAATCTAATGCTTGTGCTGCCATCAGATTTCATTGTAGTCAGTTTCATGTCAAGGGTCCAGCCTGATCTGACCTATGTTAAACTCAGGGGAGCGTAAAACAATATGTTTACTGTAGTCCTTGAAAGAACAGTTATAGTTGCAAAGTCAACTTTTTAAAAACCTCAAGACACAATTGAATGTGCTAAAAATGTCGTCACTTCTACACTACATTTTGACTCCAGTCAACATTAGTATGCATCTATCTGGTATTTATTCATTCAGCAAATATCTATTCATCACCTATTATGTGGAAAGCTATTAAGTACTGAGATCTATTTTGCATACTCTTTTCATGCACTGCAGAGCAGGGCTATGAAAGTCTTCCTTTTCAGATATTTGAGTAAAATGTTTTAAAAATGTAAAACCACAGCAGACCAATCGAATGCAAGCAATATGCAAACCAACATTCAGCAGTCAACTTTTACCATCCTATAATTACAGCGAAATAATAATGCTTGCTGACTTAAATTTCTTTTAATAGTTCAAGTTTTGCTATTTATTAACAACCTTTACCCAAGTTGGGTAGGCGACAAATCAATTGTTTCTCTAGAAGGCCTTCATACCTCCTTAGTATGGGACCTAAAATTACAAATCTAGAAAACTAGCAGACCTGAAAAATACACCAGTGTGGCTTTTGTGCCTATCTTTGCCCAGTTTCCACAGCTGGTGTATTTCGCATCTTGGTGACCCCATTCATCTTTCCATGGTTATTATACTAGTCATTCTTAGCATGTGGATACGTCACTTAAGCTCCATGAAATTTCAGTTCCCTATGCCTTGTTCCTAAATACAAATCTTTCCAACTCAAAACTAGCTATTCACTAATTTAGGACTTGGGCAAAAATCACTCTCCAATGAAAAAGCAGCACAAGACTCAAGGGAATGTGCCACATCTCCTAAATGGCTCTTCAGAACAATCCTGCTGACTCCACCTTGAGTCTCCAAGCAGCTCAAATGAAAGCCTAAGTAGAGATGAGGCAGGAATGAAGTCTCAATGTGCAGCTGAAAGAATCATAACCCTTCCTTGACAAGGAGCATCTTGTAGGTCTGTTACAGTCTGCTTCCCCTTTCACATAATTTTTAATCCTCTGAAGCCTATTACTTACATGGGAAAAGAGGCATTGAGCCAATAATTTTATTAAATAAGTTATTCTGAGAAACATTTCTACCATCTTACTGAATCAATATGACAATAACAAAATACTAAAAATATAACAGCATAGCAATAATCAAAATCATATTATGCATCAAACTCAATTTCAGAATCTATATATGCTGTTTCACCTGGAAATGTCTCTAAATGGATGGGATCATTTCCATCATTCAGTTCTTTGGTCAGATATCATCCGTCCTCAGAGGGGCCTTCCTTGAGCACCTTTTACCCTAGTCACTCCCTATCCCATTACTCTGCTATACTTTGACCATAGCACTTTTCTCTGTATCCAAATAACTTATTGGTTCATTATGTTTCCACCCATGAGAATGTAAGCTCCTTAAAGGCAGAGGCTTTCCTAGCGTGTTCATTTCTGTATCCCTAGCACCTAGATCAAAGCCTAGCTTACAGTGTAAGGCAAAGTTTGTTGAATGGATGAGTTTCTATGCAATGCTTTAAAATCCACCAGGTCATGCACAACTGCCATCTGATTTAATCTTCCTATCAACTCAGGAAGCTATGTAATTTTAAAATTAAAGAAACAAAGCAAGGGTTATATGGGAAAACTCTGGACCTTCAGCTAATTTTGCTGAACCTAAAACTGCTCTAAAAATTAAAATATATTAGGGAAAAAAAAGCACATTAACCACACCCTCCCCCCAATCATGGAACAAAGCTTCAGAAAGGTTAAGTGGCATGCTCAACTGCACAGCTAATAACTCTGGCACAGTTGACAAAGAACCTTTTGACCAGCTCTTTCCATGCTTCTGCTAAACAGGCTTTTTCACCTGGGAAAAGGTCAACTTTTCTAAAGAAAAATCATCTTTGATTTACAGCGGAAAACTAAATGCAGGAACGAAACAGGAGGCTGGGATCACTCACTGGCGTTGGATTCTGCTCGCACCTGCAGACGCAGGTGCAGTCCATCTCCAGGGACATACCGCAGCCCACCACAGGAGGACGGCACAAGCCTGACCTCTGCTGGAAGCTGGAGCTCTGTGCAGCCTTCTGGGGTCTTCACCTGGAGTGAGGATGGCGTTATAGAAATATCCATGGACACACCTCCTTCTTTAGGCTCCCTGGTAATTAAAAACAAAACATAAAAAATTACTTCTCCTTGATGGAAACCAAGTGATAAAACAGAGAAAAAAGGCCAAGGACCTAACTGTTCCTCTTCAATAAATGTTCTAAAGTTACTGTCCTAAAAAAAAAGTGAATGAATCATAAAGGAAATCATCCTATACTAAATTTAGATCAGGTCAGAGAGTACTTTTCCCTGTCACTGTAACATGAAAGTTCTAGAACATAATTTTATTCTTGCCTTTTTTAATGGTAATTTAAATGTGAGTTTCCCTCGTTGCTAATAATGATCTTGAGCCTCAGTTCTCTATCCTTTTTTTATTTATTTTATTTTTTCCCCAGTTCTCTATCCTAACGCATCCTGCAGCTACTCCAACCTGGACCTACCTGGGGTTGCTCTCAGAGTCATTCTGCTCACATAGACCACCTCTCATTTCCTAACGCCCCCTATTTTCTCCCACAAGTTTCCCCACAAGGTTTCTTCGAACCAGCACAATCCAATGCTGACCTGTTGTACATCATGCATTTGTTCTCCCAGAGATCCCCTGTTCTCTAAAATATTTTGGTGAGAGGACACAAGGCAGCATAAGATAGTGGCATATCTGTCTTTGCATCTCTTGATCCTAGCGTGGTTTGTACATTCATTCTCTCTCTCTCTCTCATTCACTCAATACAGCTTTTTAAAATTCTGTAATGTGCCAGGTACTGGGACTACCATTAACAAGGTATCTTCTCTGCCCCTCATCCCAAGTAGGGCATGGGCAAGTAAACAGGAATGATTAAGGGAGTATTATAAAAAACAACCATGCACTGGCAGGGATAGGGCTGGCAGCAGCAGGCCACACTGGTAGGGAATGGGCAGCCCAGCACCCCCGGGACAGGTTCTTCATGATCCAAAATCATAGGACCACCATCTTCACAGATGCCAAGGAGTAGAGCACCATGTTCAAGCTGAAGCATATCCTTGAGGGCATCCTCAAGTGGCCACCTGATGAGCAGCAGCTGTACAGGGATGACCAGCTTCTTTATGATGGCAAGACACTGGGATAGTGTGGCTTCACCAGTTGGATGTTATGGCCACAGGCCCTGGACACTGTGGGCCTGGGCCTCTGAGAAGCTCTCTCTACTCCCTTTCCACCAGATGAATGGTTCAAAGCCCTGTGCATAGAGCCCTTCTCCAGCCTTCCTGAGCCATCATGAAGCCACAGGACTCAAGAAGCAGTGCCAATGAATAAGCAGTACAGTGGGAGGCCCTGGGCCCACCCCTAGCGCCCTATCCCCTCTAAAAGAGATTTGGGTGTCAAAAACAACAACAACATTGTACTTATTAATGATAAACATAGAGTACTATGGAAACACATGGAGGGCTACAGTGACTATCACAGGTCAAGCATTGTTATTTGAACAATGAATGATGAGTGAGTGAAATATTCTTGCTTCTGAGACTAGCATTACAACGATGCTGCATTTAACTTACAATAAAGTACTGTCATTTGATATACAGGATTTTGATAAGGATACCAGGATTACATGAAACAAAAGATACAGGAGAAAGAAACTTCTTGTCAATTTTAACAATTTTTTTTTTCAATTTTAAAAATTGAAAAAAATCGGGCAGCCCGAGTGGCTCAGTGGTTTAGCGCCGCCTTCGGCCCAGGCTGTGGTCCTGGAGACCCGGGATGGAGTCCCACATTGGGCTCCCTGCATGGAAACTGCTTCTCCCTCTGCCTGTGTCTCTGCCTCTCTCTCTCTCTCTCTCTCTGTCTCTTATGAATAAATAAATAAAATCTAAAAAAATAAAATAAAACAATCTAGTGATGTATGAATACCAGATATAAAAGAACTGACTAGTCCAATTCACTACAAATAGAAATCACTTGGTAAAGGCAATCGAGAATAAAACACAGTCCATTCCCTGTACATCAGGCGCTGAAAAGTACAACAGCAGATATAGACCTATAGAAATGATCCTCAGGGATCCCTGGGTGGCGCAGCGGTTTGGCGCCTGCCTTTGGCCCAGGGCGTGATCCTGGAGACCCAGGATCGAATCCCACGTCAGGCTCCCGGTGCATGGAGCCTGCTTCTCCCTCTGCCTGTGTCTCTGCCTCATTCTCTCTCTCTCTCTCTCTGTGACTATCACAAATAAATAAAAATTAAAAAAAAAATTAAAAAAAAAATAGAAATGATCCTCATATGAAGTTAGAATATGCCTAGAATTCTAACAGAGGTGCCAAGCACTCTGCCTTTTAAGTGTAGACAGCAGGGGCGGGCCATTAACTCCACATCACCTACGTACAAAAGTCAGGCCATCTACTTGAGTATTATCTAAGTACAGAGATCATACCATGTGTTCAGCTGTCAATCTTGATTAGGCCTCTTAATTTGCTTTAGAAGATCCTAAGACTATTTTCTGGTTAGTTCTTTTTCAAACCATATGGACTTGTACTTAATTGGCAAGAACCTGAGTCTTTTCCAAGGAATATATCCTTAAACTCTTGAGTCAAAAGTCTAGTTCTTTTTTTTAGAGAGAGATTGTGCACGCGCAAGAGAGCATGAGTGGGGGAAGGGGAGGGGCAGAGGGAAAGAGAAACAGAATCCTAAGCAGGCTCTATGTTCAGTGTGAAGCTCAATATGGGGCTTGATCTCATGATCCTGAGAACATGACCTGAGCTGAAATTAAGAGTAAGATGCTTAATGGACTGAGCCACCCAGGCACTCAGAGTCAATAGTTTTAAGAACTGATATTTAAGAAATAATAGTCCTCTAAAGCAGAGGTCAGAAGGACCAAATGGTATATATTTCTGGTTTTGCAGGCCATTTATGGTCTGTTGCATATTATACTATGTATTTTATTTTTAATAATGCTTTAAATAATGTAAAATCCATTCTCATAAGTTGTACCAAAACAAGGCACAGGTTAAATTTGCGCATGGGATATAGTTTGCTGAACATTTCTCTAAAGATAAATAATTTGTCCATTTTGCTGCTCAGAGATTTTCAAACTGGATTGTGCCACTGGCACTAGAAGTACCTTAAGGGACATCACTACATTTCTACGCCTCACCCCACCCTATCTCTGGCTTACCACTCTTCTTCCCCTTCATGAAAAATTCAGCCAATTTGAGTGGAGTAAGATAGGCATCAATGCAAGTGTGGGAAAACCACAGTGGCCTGGAGATGTGGAAAACCCAGAAGAGTTAGGAAGGAGGGCATCCACCAGGACAGCCACCCTACAGGGATGTCAGATCTCAAGAGGAAGGAAGAGAAACCTAAGTGGGGGAGGGGGGGTGGGCAACTCAGTATAGGGTTTCCAAGCCTGCCCTAGACGGCTCAGGCTGCTATAACAAAACACCAGAGACTAGGTGGCTTAACATACATTTCTTACAGTTCTGATGGCTGAGAAGTAAAAGTTCAAGGTACCTAGAGATTTGGTCCTTGTTGAAAGCCCTCTACTTGGCTGGCAGATGGCCACTTCCTCCTTATAACTTCACATGGCAAAGAGAAGCAGCTTTGGTATTTCCTTTTATAAGGTCACTAATCCCATTATGGTGGCAAAGAGAAGCAGCTTTGGTATTTCCTCTATAAGGGCACTAATCCCATCATGGTGGCTCCACACTGAAGACCTCATCTAAATCTAATTATCTCCCAAAGGTTCCATATCTCCTAATACCATCATATTGGGGATTAGGGCTTCAACATATGAAATTTTGAGGAAACACACAAAAATGCATTCCGTAACAGAATCCAAACAAATGAGGAAGGTGTCAACACTGAGGGGAGGTAGGGGAAGAATCAAAGGATGCCAGCATAAGATTAATTACATAGATGGGAACTGACCAAATAAATGTATGTCATGAGAATAATGAAAGCCAGGATTCTCACTGTGGGAGAACAGAGTTATAAAGTGGGAAAGGGAAAAAATCAGAATGGATCCTATGGTAATGGACTAGAATTGAAAATATCTGTGTGGAGTCATGGTTTTCAATGTATATAAAGAGATATAGTACTACAGATGTGTATATGTGTATGTGTGTAGATGTATAATATACAAACACACATACACATGCATACATTCATACACAAACATTATGCATATGCCACATACACACTCTAGTTTTGTCTACTAGGGCCTGGAAAAAGTGACAGGTCAATAGTAATGATACTTTATGCTCAGATTTTGGTTTCTAAAGGTCATTTTCCAGTTTTATTCTTAAAATTTTTTTAAAGGTTTATTTATCTGAGAGAGAGAAAGTATGCTACAAGTGGGGGGAGGGGCAGAGGGAAAGAATCTCAAGCAGACCATGCATTGAGCCTGAGTCCAACATGGGACCCAATCTCATGACTCTGACATCATGACCTGAGCCGAAATCAAGAGTTGGATGCTCAATCAAATCTGCCATCCAGGCACCCTAGTGATTTTCCACTTTAAAACAAATGGACATACACAAAATGATGTTCCTTGAAAAAATAACTACATCCAAGGATGGAACAGGAAAAGAATGAGATGAGACTGGAACATGTTGCTGTGCAAACAAAGAAAAAAACTAAAGAATAATAGGAACATATTTAAAAAGATCACATTACAAAAGAATAATAGAAACATATTAAAATCATCTTGAAGGGACTCCCCCTGGCCACATCTGGTATAAATTTGAGCAAAAAAAGTAACCCAATGAATAGATGATGATCTTGGGTCCATACTGATGTAAATGAATGAATTAAAAAAAAAAAGTCTGATAAGGAACATTGAGCATTGATACATAGTCTCAAAGGGCATCTCCAATTGATACTTATTGATTATACAGTGTCTTGCCCGACTGAATCAGTAAGAGTAGGAAGAGTTGGAACTGGCTATTTCACTGAGCAAATCTGAGATATCAGAAGCATGAAGAACTCTCATTTTGTCACCTTGCAGTATTCTTCCTAAATACTGAAGCTCTTTACAGTGTATATCAAAACTACCCATGAGCATGGGAATACAAGAGGTCTGAGATTCCTATACATGTGACAAAATTTTTTTGTTTTTTTAACTCCACCTCAGATTTGTATTTTTTCTTCCCTGTAAAAGTAGTAACCCAGTCAGACGACTTCACCTAGGACCCCATTATGCTGTGCATTTACTGTGAGCTTTTGCCTGCCTGTGCTTTTACTTGTAAAGCCAGAGTGCCCAGTTTCTGCCTTCTGGAATACAGAGATAGTTTTATCCTGTGCTGCCCTTGTTCTGTAGTTACTCTGATGATAGTCAGTGGGATTCTTGAAGTTTGCAGTATTCTTCTTTCTTGAATTGTTGAGAGAGGGGAAGAGAAAAACATCCTTTTTCTTTTATGATAGTGCAAACTGGCTAAAGTGTATGTTCGTATTTCCTTATCATTAAAATACTGTTCAATTTGTTTCTTACAGACAAGGAAAAATATTTTTGCATAAATTGACTCCACTATTGAAAAAGGGATAGTTTGGGGCACCTGGATGGCTCAGTCGGTTAAGGATATGCCTTTGGCTCAGGTCATGATCCCAGGGTCCTGGGACTGAGCCCTGAGTCAGGCTCCCTGCTCAGTGGGGAGTCAGCTTCTCCCTCTCTGTTCCACCTCCCTCTCCTGCTCTTTCTCTCAAATAAATAAAAATAAAATCTTAAAAAAAAGGGATGCTTTAGATTGAACCATTATAGCTTCAGAATCAATCTTTTCCTAAATAAAAATATTAAAACCAAAAAAAACTAAGCAAAAAACAAAACAAAATAACACTTTATGGTGGAGAAAGCAGACATCATCTTATCTACATGCTCAAAGTTAACATATACTTTAATGAAATAAGCCAAAATCCTGTGATACTTGATAGGAGAACACAGCATCACTTCCGTGATATGCTTGCCAAAGATGTACAACCTGAACCTAATCCTGAGGCAACATGAGACAAACCCAAATGGAAAGATATTCCACACAATAATTAGGCTGTAATCTTAAAAAGTGTCAAGATTATGAAGGCCAAGGAAAACTGAGGAACTCTTCCAATTTTAAGACACTAAGGAAACACAGCAACGACATATAAGGCATGATTCTGAACTGAGTTCTTTTGCTATTATGGGTATTATGTAGATCGGCGGCAAAAATTGAGAGAGGTCTGAGTATAAGATGGTAGTAACATGTTTCCTGGTTTTGAAGGTTGCATGTTGGTATGTAGAGGAATGTTCCTATTTGTAGGAAATACACAGTAATGTATTCAGGAGTAACATTAACTTACTCTCAAGTTTGAGACTGTCCAAAAACAAAGATTTTTGAGACCCTAACTGTACATACCTTTTATATACTTGTGGCTTTCTTCATTGTGCACACCCTGCTTGAAATTATCCAATGACTTCCTATCTCACTCTGAGTGCAAGCTAAAATTCCTTCGATGGCCCATAAGACCCAGTGATATACTGGAGACAGCTGCTAAAATTCCAGGCATTTTGCAAACTAGTTGACATCACTTTGGTAGCTTGACATCATCCATAGTGAAAGTATCTACATCACAGGAATCAGTAAATGTTGCAAATCAGGAAGATTTTTTTGTTAGTTTTATTGGTTTTCTTGGAAAGCAGGTTGTTAAACATTTACTAACATACATCTGTAAGACTATGTGCTCCACCAGGCCACCCACATCTCTCTGAATTTGGCACCCCTTCATGCTTGCTGTTCTCTCAGAGGGAAACAGTCTTTCACCAGGTATTATATAGTTCCAAACCTTTCCCCTTTAAGTTTATTACTCAAGTGTTGCTTTCTCATTTGGAATAAGAGGTTGTAATTTTCTCTCCCTATCCCTTTTTGTTTTATTTTTCTATGTATTTATTTTCATTCAAATTCATATATATTTTGGGCACCTGGGTGGCTCAGTTGTTGAGTGTCTGCCTTTGGCTCAGGTCACGGTCTCGGGGTCCTGGGATCAAGTTCCCCATTAGGCTCCCTGTGGGGAGCCTGCTTCTCCCTCTGCCTTATGTCTCTGCCTTTCTGTCTATCTCAAGAATAAAATCTTAAAAGAAAAAATCATTTATATTTTATTTATTTTGTATAATTTCTGCTCACTTATCACCCACTGCCACCATTATACTATAAGCTCAATGACAGCCAAGAATTTTCATCTTTGTTGCTGTCGTCGTTCATAGCTGGATACCTAGCACTTAGAATCTGAGTTTTTGGGGGCACCTGGATAGCTCAGTGGGTTAAGCATTTGCCTTAGGCTCAGGTCATGACCCCAGGGTCCTGGGATTGAGCCCTATATTGGGCTCCCTGTAGGGTAGCCTGCTTCTCCCTCTCCCTCCCCCTGCCCGTGGTTTCTCTCTCTCTCTCTCTCTTTCTCACTCATTATCTCAAGTAAATAAATAAAATATTTAAAAAATATATTAAAAAAAAGAATCTGAGTTTTTGGCACTAGAATAGGACCTTAGTAAACATCTGTGGACTAAATGAATGGCTAAGGTTTATCCCAGGAATACTAAAATAGCTTAACATAAACGGATTTTTCTAATGCATTTCACGGATGTAAATATGAAAGCGAAAAAAATATGACCATCACAATACATGCACAAATCATTACAGAAAATAAAGTATCTATTCATGATTAAAACCCATAGTAAAAGGATCCCTGGGTGGTGCAGCGGTTTAGCGCCTGTCTTTGGCCCAGGGCGTGATCCTGGAGACCGGGGATCGAATCCCAAATCGGGCTCCCGGTGCATGGAGCCTGCTTCTCCCTCTGCCTGTGTCTCTGCCTCTCTCTCTCTCTCTCTCTCTGTGACTATCATAAATAAATAAAAATTTTAAAAAATTATTAAAAAAAAAAACCCATAGTAAACTAAGAAGAGAAAGGGACCACGCAATCTACCACACAGATTCACCAAGTCAATTTCATCATACCTAGTGATAAAATGCTAGAAACATTTCAAGATTAGGAACAAGAATAAAACTCAATCATATCATTTACATTAACTGGAAACAGACTAAAAATTTTAATTAAAATGCAGATTATCAGAATGTATTCTGAAAAACTCCACCCAGTATATGCTTTTAAAAATTTATATGTAAAGGTGGGATCCCTGGGTGGCGCAGCGGTTTAGCGCCTGCCTTTGGCCCGGGGCGCGATCCTGGAGACCAGGGATCGAATCCCGTGTCGGGCTCCCTGCATGGAGCCTGCTTCTCCCTCTGCCTGTGTCTCTGCCTCTCTCTCTCTCTCTCTCTCTCTCTCTCTCTGTGACTATCATGAATAAATAAAATATTAAAAAAAATTTTTTTTTAAATTTATATGTAAAGGATACATTAACACTAAGAAGACAGAAAGAGATATGTGAGGCCAAACAGTACTGTCAAAAATGTTTTCTGACAAAGATACTGTGTATTTCAGTGGAAGAAACGGCACTCTTTTAAACTAATGGTGATGGAACTAGTGGATATTCTTATAGAAAAAATAAAATAAAATTTAACTCCTATCTCACTCCAAACACAGAAAATGAATTTCATCTAAATATAAAAGCTAAAACTATGTAACTCCTAGAAAATAAACATAGGAAAAAACAACCTCAAGATAAGCAAAGATTTCTTAAGAAGCAAACAACACTAACCATTAAAGAAAAAAATGCAATAAACTGAAGTTCATTACAATTAAAATTTTCTGTTCTTGAAAAGACACCATTAAGAAAATGAAAAGGCAAATTTCTGATTGGGAGCAAGCGTTCACAAATTCACAAGGCATAAATAAGAAAGGTCCTATTTCCAGAATCTATAAAGAACTCTGTAAATTCAACAATACAACAAACAGCTTGATTTTTTATAATGACAAAAAATTAGAAGACACACACACACATAAAATTAGAAGACACCTTCCAAAGGAACATGTATGAATGACCAAAAAGCAAATTAAAAAGTACTTAACATTATTAATCCAGGAAATGCAAATTAAAACGACAATGAGGCTTTGTACCTTTATAGAATTAGGTAATTAAAAGAAATGAAAATGTATGTCTACCAAAAGACTTACATGACAATGCTATAGCAACTTTATTCCTAATAATCAAGTTCTAGAAACCAACAAATTATCCAGCAACAGAATGGATGGATGAATTGTATATTCATACAGTAGAAAACTACTCAGTGAGAAAAAAAATGGACTACTGACATGTGCAATGACACAGATCAAACAAGAATCTCAGAAGCAGTTTTGAAGGAAAGCAGCCAGAATTTAAAAAAGTATATACTCTAAGAATCCATTTATATATAGTTCATGAAATGGCAAAACTAATCTTTGTTGAATGAAATCAGAAGAGTGGCCGCTTTTGCTTTTAGGAGAGGCAAGCTGGTGATAAAGTTCAGCAGCCAAAGACCATTGGGAACAAACCAGTCAGATTTCTTCACTTGCTTAAACAAGGGAGAGTAATCTAGGGAAAACTGTGAAGGGGCCCCTTGATAAGAGGAGGTGGGAACTTTGTCTTGTTTTTGTTTTGTGTTAAGTTTGGGGTGGTGGATAACCCTGCAAGGTGGACTGGAATTGTAGATACTTATCTCAATGTATGATTTGAGAAGGAGAGGGAGACACAGAGAAAAAAAAAAAAAGAAAGAAAAAACTACCAAGTATCATCCCCGATTTTACAATTGATAAAGTTCAGACGAAACGATGCTACTCTGGTGAAGAAGCTAGGATTTGAATTCAGTTCTCATGCCAAATCCCAAACTGCCAGATCTACACTTGTCCGATTTAAGGAAAAGAAAGATAAACATCAATCTACCTCGGAGCGGCTCCGTGTAGTAAAAGCTTCAGGATTTGAATATCTAATTTACTCTATTTGAAATGGCAGTCACAAGGGAATAAATAAAGGGGGCCACAAACAAGAGAACATTTCTCTTAAAAGTTTTTTTTTTTTAATCTTATTTATTCCTGAGAGACACACAGAGAGGCAGAGACACAGGCAGGGGGAGAAGCAGGCTTCCTGCAGTGAGCCTGAAGCGGGCCTCGATCCCAGGACCGCAGGATCGTGACCTGAGCCAAAGGCAGATGCACAGGGCAGCCCGGGTGGCTCAGCGGCTTAGCGCCGCCTGCAGCCCAGGGCGTGATCCTGGAGACCCGGGATCGAGTCACACGTCGGGCTCCCTGCATGGAGCCTGCTTCTCCCTCTGCCTGTGTCTCTCTGCCTCTTTCTCTGTCCTTGCTTCTCATGAATAAATAAAATAAAATCTTTAAAAAAAAAAAAAAAAAGGCAGCTGCACCACCACGGAACCACCCAGGTGCCCCTCTCCTAAAAATTTCTTGTAGTAACAAGTTAAACGTTGTTGACTTCTCATTGGAACGCGGAATACGAATACCACAATGAGCTCCAATAAGAAGCCTGCAATGTGTCAGTTTTTCGGCAGAAAACAGCGTGGATGGGGCGGGGGGGGGGGACAACCTAACCGAGTTTATGTACAAAATAGGAAGCTCACAGTGGAACTTAACCCTCTGAAGAGAAGCCCAGAAAGAAGCAGGCAAGGCTTTTTTTTTTTTTTTTTTTTCCGCTGTTTTTGGAAAAGCCGGGCACTGTTAATGTTACATCAGCGCTCCTCAAACTTTGGTATTTTGAGTCCTGGGAGGCGTGTTAAAAGACAAGTTCTGAGTCAGCGGGTCTGGTGTGGGGCTGAGACCTGCATTTCTTAAAAACAAAAAACAAACCCTCCCAGGTGATGCCGAGATTGCCAGTCGAGGAGGGTGCGGGAGGAGAAGCTGCACTTTGAGCAAATGACAGGCTCTAAGCAACTGGGAAGAAAGTCACAGCTCGTCCCTCCGAGGGAGGCGGAGGCTCCAGGACCAGCAGAGACCCCGGCTAACGCCCTGTGCCTCGGGGCCCACGCGCCCAGCGCCGGCCTTACCCGAGGATGAGCAGCGCGCTCTGCAGCCGTCTCCGCACCTCCAGGAACACGCGCGTCCCCGCCGCAGCCGCCCCCATGGCGGGCGCCCAGCCGCAGGTGCCGGGGACGAGCGGCCACCACGGCCGGAGCGGCGACACGTGCGGCGGCGGCGGCGGCGGCGGCGGCGCGGGCCTCCCGCCCGGATCCCTGCGCCGACACAGCCCGCCAGCCCACAGCGCCACCTGCCGGGCGGAGAACGCGCAGCCGCCGGGACTCCACCTGGGGGCGTGAGCCTTTCCGGATGCTGGCCTGGGTCCGAGGGCTGACAAAGGTGGGCAGGGAGAGCCCAACTGCCCTCCCGCTCTTCTTCCTGTGGGCGGGACCCGATGCGCTGCTCTCCCAGGATCCGACCTTAAAAATCTGAGCCGAGTACACCTCTTTGACTAGCGTGGGTGGGAATGAGGCTGGAAGAGCGCGGGATGAAGGATGCAGGAGATGCAGGCGGGCGCTGACCTCCCAGGATTTCTCCACCCCAGAACACAATCTTGTTTCGTATCCTAATAAACGGCAGTATCTTCTTTATGAACTGTGGTCAGTCCCTTGGTAGTTCTCCTCTGAGGCAACGAACGTCCAGGATTGACTTGGCATTGCTTCTGGGTTCAGACGCGATGGCTCTAAGACGGAAACAGGTGCAAAAATGTAAGAGGTTTTGTTATCAATATAGAAGGGCATGTAGTTGGGATCCCTGGGTGGCGCAGCGGTTTGGCGCCTGCCTTTGGCCCAGGGCGCGATCCTGGAGACCCGGGATCGAATCCCACATCGGGCTCCCGGTGCATGGAGCCTGCTTCTCCCTCTGCCTATGTCTCTGCCTCTCTCTCTCTCTCTGTGACTCTCATAAATAAATAAATAAATAAAAAAAAAGAAGGGCATGTAGTTAAGTCCAATATCACGAATCACAGGATTAGCCATTCCTAGCATCTTTGAGAAAAGGAAAATGAGAATGATTCCACAGGTACATTTCCGCTCTCCACGTTTTGTAGAGGTCGACACTGATTCACAGGAGTCCTAGTCTTATTACTGCTAGAAGATAATTTTGGAAAGTTTTACCTCTGCTGTAAGGCCTGCTTCTCCCTCTGCCTGTGTCTCTCATGAATAAAAATAAAATCTTATTAAAAAAAAAAAAAAAAGCTGTTCTCAACTCCTAGCATTCTTTCCAACTCTCCATACTTAAGATAGAGGGAAATGCTTAAAAATGGGGAAATATTAAAATGTAAGGCAGGGTGGTAAACTTATAGTAAGAATTCTTTAAAAACAAGAGGCTGGGGGCACCTGGCTGGCTTGGTAGGGGGAGCATTGGAGGCTTGAGGTTACCCCAACCAAATTGGGTGTAGAGATCACTTAAAAGTGAAACCTTAAACAAAAACCAAGAGGCTGTTAGGTTTTAAAAACAAACAATGATGGCTTGTATTCAGAAAATCATATCCATTAGTAGCTTCTTAATTCGAAGATTTTCCGAATCCACTTCCCCAGAGATCCTATTTTAAGACATTTTCTAAGGTCAGTATTTGCAGTTTTTAAGTTTATTATGGTGCTTCACAAATTCCTGTATCCACCGCAATAATTCAAAATCATGGTTGGAGGCAGCAACACAATGAAGAGAATCAAGTTTACTACTACTTTCCTACCTCAAATAACGGTGATCATGGGTGATGGTTTCAACTCCTAACCTCTTCCACCTTTAGTTCTCAAGCCTACTAAATCTTCAATGCTGCCACACTGTATTGAAATCTTTAACAGTCTTAGCGCAGCATGCTCTTCATACTTGATGTTTGATTATTTTTAAAGATTGCTTTATTGTACAGTCACACATTTGTAAAAACAACAACAACAACAACAAAAAACCTTTTTGTTTCTTTGACCCTACAGTTTTAGGCAAAAACAGTGCAATCCTCCCTGCGACAACTACATGATTTAAAGAGAACATAAAGTTAAAATGTTTCCAAATCTGATAACTATGTATCTCCTAACTTCAGTGTTCCAATTTCTCTGAGCCTCAAGTTCCTCATATGAAATATTGAGGAATCGTTTAACACCTAAAGGATCGTTTAAATAGTAGATAAAAGCTGTTCTCGGGCAGCCCTGGTGGCTCAGGGGTTTCGCGCCGGGCCTGATCCTGGGGACCCGGGATCGAGAACCACGTCGGGCTCCCTGCGTGGGGCCTGCTTCTCCCTCTGCCTGTGTCTCTCATGAATAAATAAAAATAAAATCTTAAAAAAAGAAAAAAAAAAAGAAAAAAGCTGTTCTCAATTCCTGGCATTCTTTCCGACTCTCCATCAAGACGTGGCTGGCCCCTGCGAGTTGAAAAGCCCTGCTCTTCCGTTTGGAGGCCCATCCATCCCCCTTAGTCGGTGGCCTCGGGCGGCTTCCCCGGCCGTGCGCTTGAGGGCGCTGTGGCGACAGCCAGCGCCTGGAGGCGAGGCGCCGCCGGGGGGCGGAGACCCGGGGCCGTCGACGTCGACGCCGGCGCGGGCGCGGGCGCAGTGCACGCTGGGAGCTGTCACTAGGCCCTTCGGCTCCCGGCCTCCGCGTCGCTGCCGCGGTTGCCAGGAGAGCGGCGCCGGCGGGGAGCGGCCGAGCCCACGGCAGGTAACAGCGTCCCCGCCCCCAGCGCGGTGGCGAGGCCAGCTGCGGGTCCTGAGCTGCGTCCGCCGCCAGGCCGGTTGCGGAGCCACGGGGACGCCCCGCGGGGCAGGCTGCTGCGGCGTCGGGGGTGTTGCCGCCCTGGCCCCGCCTGGATCCTGAAGCCCGGCTGGCCGCCCTCGGGTTTCCGGAGAGGCGGGCGCCGCGCGGGGCTCGGCGGGCCGGGGCCGGGGCCGGGGCCGGGGCCGGGGCCGGGCGGAGGCTCGGGGGCGGCCCCAGGCACGGGCGGCCGCTCCCGAGCCCTCTGCGCTGCGGCCCCGCGGCGCGCAAGGTTGGGGTGGAGGTCGCACCTGTGCGGAAACGGCGCGCGGGGTAACCCCTTTGTTGGTGGAATCCGGGATCCGTGCGGTCTCGCTCAGCCGCTAGAGGAGACGCGAATGCCGGCCATGGTTCATGGTCCGCGTTGGGGGACCGGGAGGGAGCGCACAAGTTTATTAGAGGAAGTCAGGTTCGTCCTGCGGAAGTTGTTGACCGGGATCACCTTTGCTTCCCCATCTCCAGCCTTTTAAAGTTGCAGCATAACAATAGTTACTTGTTCGGTCTCCCGCATTCTTCTCCCCTCCCCTGAAGGGGGGGTGGGGGGTGGTGGGGGTGGTATACCACGACTTTAAAAACGGAAAGAATTGTGTCTCTTAACGCTGTCTTCTAGTTCTGTGGAGTTTGGGAAAGAGATTTTGCGATCATCTGCTTTGGAGAGTGTAGCTAGAGCAATCAAAACAGGTGTTTTTCTTTTTTTTTTTTTTTTGAGAATTACGAAAGAAAATAAGGAAACTAAGCGTTTGCCTCACAAGCCCAGAGCTGTGGAAAGACATAAATCTCTCAATTTTCGGTGTTCCTGGCTTTCTTCTACGCAGACAGACCTCGTATGTTATCGATGGATAGTGTATGTCGACGTTGTACGCGAAGAAATTCACCGTCTGGTAAACACAGTGATTGAGTTGAGCCGACAGAAGTGGCCACAAGGGTAAATTAAAACCAGTTTCAGTACAAATGCTTTATTTCAGGGAGTAAGCCGCCACTCTGAAGCCACCACTAAACAATTGTAAATCTCTAGGTGATTCTAATTGTTAAGAACCCCGGTCTTGAAGGAAGAATTAAAAATACCTGAGTCAATACACAAACCAGAAAATGTGACACCATAACCAAAGTGTTAGGTGTGAATTCAACGTCTGACTCTGTATACAGTTTAGAGAGTCTTACTTTGTTGTTAAGGTAGTAGAAAGAGCTCCGGCCTGGGAATGAGAGATTTTGTTCACATTCTTTGTCCTCCAGCTGACCAGATGTGCTCTAAAGTCTCTAGTCATCTGTTTAAAGGAATTTCATGAGATCAGGATTTTCCAAACCAATGTCTCACCTGAACACTTCTCAATCCAGTAACAGCCTTACTGCCCCAGCAGTGTTCCATGACAAATAATTTAGGAGCACATTGGGTTAAATCATGCCCTACCTAGCCAGAAAGTCTATATTCTCACGGCCAACTTGTTAACATCTAGAATACAATTACATAGGATACCAGTCTGGAAATTACTGTACAGATCTTACTCAATTTATGATGGGGTTATATATCGGGATATATATATATATATATATATATATATATATATACATACATACATATATGTGTGTGTGTGTATATTTTTGCAGAAGTACACAACTTTAATAACGATAGATGAACGGAAACAAAAAGACGGATATAACACAGTAGGACAGGGGTGAGGTAGGGATGGAAGGGACAGAGGGATCACAGCAGCCAACGGGTGATTCTTTTGATGCCCTGAGGTCATGAGACACTTGACTCATGTCACCAATAACTGCATGTTGAGTAAACCACCAACTCTGGAAGGCAAGTAGTGGTACTATTGCTGAGCTTAGAACTGGGGCAGGGGTCCTCTCTGTCACAGAGTGGTTTTTGTTTTGTTTTTGTTTTTTTACAGAGTGTTTGTTAATTCTCAAGATCGTCTGGGCTCTTGAGTGTTAGGTCAGCGTAACATCAGGAGATGGCCTCTTGAGCACATGTTCCCTAACACGAGGTGGAGAAACAGGTCCCCCTTCCCACTCAGAGTAACCAGGATATATCCTGATAACCCCACCATAAATTTAAAATGTCAAAATTCGGAAAGGCATTTACTATATCTAACTTAATGTTAAACATGTGCACATTACTTACATTAGCCGTCAGTTGGGCAGAATCATCTGTCAAAGGTCATTTTACTATAAAAGTTTCGAATATCTCGTATGACTTACTGAATACTATACTGAAAGTGAAAAACAGAATGTTTGTGTGGATAAAGAATGGTTGTAAATGTATCAGTTGTTTACCCTCATGATTGCAGAGCTGACTAGTTGCTGAGGCTTATGGCCACTGAGAAAAAGGGTAAATTGAACTCTCATGAGTTAGACTGCCTATGCTTGAGCTGGGTCTCCGTTCAGCTCTAAAATTCCCTATGTTACGCTTTTAGCTCTCAGTTTAAGCTTTCTGGGGCATAAAGATCTAGTGGCAATTCACTGGTATAACAAAAGGCTTGTATTTTCCTTATTAAAATATTAAGGGGATCCCTGGGTGGTGCAGCGGTTTGGTGCCTGCCTTTGGCCCAGGGCTCGATCCTGGAGACCCGGCATCGAATCCCGAATCCCATGTCGGGCTCCTGGTGCATGGAGCCTGCTTCTCCCTCTGCCTGTGTCTCTGCCTCTCTCTCTCTCTCTGTGTGACTATCATAAATAAATAAAAATTTAAAAAAATATTAAGGATGCACATAGGTTTCATTGAACTTTAATGCTTTTATTTATGGCTGAAGAAGACTATCTTTTTTTTTTTTTTTTCTGGTCTCTTGATGCTTTTTCTATAACCATAATTTACATTTTGGATTTGATTTTGTGGTTAAGTCATTGATTTTATTGAGAATGGCATTTTAAAGTTCCAACAAAACTTGTTGATTAGGGCATTATTTTTACTATGCATGAGTTCCCTCTTTAGTCATAAGTTCTTAAACTATGAAACGTAATAAAAGTCTTTTGAAATGTACTTAATAATTAAATTTTAAGAATTCAGATCATTGGAAAGAGTTCAAGGTTAAAACAAATTCTAAGGCAGTCATTTCTGAGTTGCTTACATATAGGATCTAAGTGTTGAATACAATCTTAAATTATTTTGTTAAATTCTGTCAGGTGTCACTAGCAAACAACCAGTGTGGCCACTTTAGTCTGTTCTTTGTTACTTTGTTAGGAGTGAGTGCTATTACTGTGCTCTTTTGTTAGAGGGGGACAGTGGTGGGAACAATACATTTAATAGGTAATCCCTAATTCAGGTAAGCTTTCTTCCTGAAATGAAACTGTTGAGAAGTATAGAGCTGCAAGTTTTGTGTAATGGCTTATAGTTTTTATTGAAATTTTGCAATACAAAAATAGGTACTTTTGGTTACCTCATCTTTAAATGGTGATTTCTTTTTATTGTATTTACCTATTTACCTCCTCCTCCCCAAGCTATCCAAGCCTAAAACCTCCGTATTTTTCCATTGCATAAGTCAGAGACATGGTACCAAATTTAAGGAAAAAATTACAGATAATGTACATTCATTTTATGTGTGCATTATATAAACACCCAGGTAACCACCAGCATAATCAAGATTTGGAACATGTCACCACCACTCAGGCCTGTATTGTTATCCTTTTGCTTTCTTTAAATGCATGCTCTCCCAGGCTTGGCATGTCTACATCATGTTATCCTAACTCCAGTGCCACCTTGTCTGTGAATCCTTTTTTTGATTACCTCATTTTGAATTTTCTTCTCTTCTGACTTTCCTGTCAACATATATCATTCTTTTCTGTCCTTGATGGCTAAACCAATGGTATGCTCATAGTTCATAGTAGGCACTTATATTTATTTGTTGACCAAATGCGTAAGTGAAGTATTTCTCAAATGTCAATCATTTCTACATCATCTTCAAAATTTTGGTCGTATCTACATATTTTCTGTATACCTATTTTCTTTGTATTTCTCTATATCCATGTAGTTATTAACATAATTTTTAGAGAAAACTTGAAATAATCACCATAAATAAAAAGTAGGTATTACTTGCCATCAACAGAATGTAGACATAAAGTTGAAAATAAGCAAACAAAACTTGTTAAATTCTGGAAACTACTGGATATTGAACACTCTGAGCCTAAAACTTGCTGTTCTTTGTTTAAAAGGGAGATTAGCAAGAATTACAAAGGTGTTGATAACATTCTGCTATCAATAGGAGAACTTCTGATGCAGTCAGAGGAAATGCAAGAGAATGAAGAGGGAATAAGTTCCTCACTGATTCAGTGTTGCTTAGCCCTCTCCTTGGGCCCCATAAAATCATCTCACATCTGATTGGTGGCCAAAATTTGGGGAGATGCTGAATTAATCAGGGCCTGGATAAAATTCCAGAAGTTTATCTGTGAAAGAATTGGAAAATAAAACCTTAGTTGCAAATTAAAAAGTGTACTAGAGTTAACTTGAAAAGTACAATAAAAAGACTTAATCATTATTGAATTAGGTTAAGTTTTTTTTTTTTTTTTTCAAAAAATGCTTTTAATGTTACTGATGTTACTTTTACAAATAAAACATTCACTTGTTTTATTATTAGGAAATCATAGCTGTAAGATAAACCTTTGAAGCTAAAGAAATCTAAAAATCAGTGAGAACCTTTTATATGACAAAGTGATGACTGTTGATTCAGGAGTGATGAAATGTTGATGATATATGTCTATCTGCCATAGCTCCTATAAGCATGGATAAGGTAATAAACTTAAGAGAATATAATAATTCCTTTATTTCTTTCATTACCTTTTAAGTTTGATCTAGGTTTTAATATTTCCATCCTGCAGAAGACATTTTTGACCTTTTTTTCTTCTGAGGTAGTGAAAAATTCTCCTCTCATGGAAAGAGTTTAATGTGAATAGGTAGGAAAATAAATTACCTACTCTTGTTCTATTAAATATATCCTGTATTTCAACTTGTTGTGGTTATTTTCAGGCTTATATCAATATTGTGAGCTTAATGTTTAAATTACCGTTATTTCATGTTCATGAACAAAGAGTTCAGGTAAATAGACAATTTAGTTTGGTGTTTCTTTTTTCCAAAAAAAAATTTATCTGAATGGTAATACTAGATTTATGAGTATAGACAATAATTTGCTATTCAACCAGAGGTCAGATTGCTGTTGATCTAAGGTTATGGGATACAGCCTCAATTTGGAAGTAAGAAAAGAGCACTCCAGATGAATAGTCTTTACTTCATAAAAGACCTTTCACTCAAATAAGTAGTTTCTTTCCTATGTCTCTACTGTAAAATAAAGAAGCAGGATAGAAGCAGTGCAGATAAACTTTTTATTATTTGAAGGTAACAACGGACTAATCAGAGAAACTATAAAAAACACAGCAGTCTTAGTCCTTTAAGTTATACAGATAAATAACCTAACATTTCCATTTGCTCTTTTTGTGTGCTGTATCAGCTACTTGAAACCCTTAGAATATTTGTTAGTATAATCAATCAAATTTTCAAGATAGCTGGAATTTTTGTATATCGTACACCCTAAATGTCATTCCAGTCTGGTGTTATGCTTTCTGCTTGTCTTCAGTGTGATACACTTTGCACAGTGACTTTTCATATACACTTAACACATATACACTTGACCATATTTAAAATTTCCTGGACAAAATTTTTTCTCTGTAGAAAAAAATAGAATATAATATTTGCTTTAAAGTTAGTGTCTGTCATCTTGGGAAGAAAAATAAATATTTAAATGACTTCCCATTTTATATATCAGCAATTCCATGAATGTTACTACCACCCTTAAGTTAGGAGTCCACCTTTAAGCCTGAAGAGGGATTCCAGCAACATGATTATTTTTATGGCACCTGTCATTTTATTGGAAGGCTATCTTCAAAGCATTGTACCCCAAGCCTACCTGATTCTATTAATTTGAGGTTACCTATTAGTTTTATGTGATGTGATTACTGCTGTGTTATTATGTCTTTTAAGTTGGGTGTGGTTTAAAAAGAAAATATTCAGTAGGTTGCCTTCTTGTTGATTGATTCCTTCACTGTGCAAAAGTTTTTTATTTTGATGTGATCCCAATAGTTACTGCTTGTCTTCCCATTGCCAAAAACCACGTATCTAGAAAAATGTTGCTATGATCAGCAACAAAACTCCAGGTTTTCCAGGGTTTGGTGGGGGTGGGGAAAGGGGAGAGTTAATCTGTTGGCTGTGAGAGAACCTCCTGGGATATGAGAGAGTGGTGGTTAAAGGGGCACTAACCTGGAAATCTGAGCATACCTGGACATTGATGCTGATGTGATCATGCTTAGGACATCACTAGCACCAGTCTGGTGTATAATCAGAGCACTTACCAGATGGCTTGTGAAATCCCCCCTCAGAAGGAATTGGTGCTATAAAGAACAGTGTACTGCCCAGGTCCTTGACAGGTGTTATTATGACCCAATTAAAGTTTCTGTGTTTTGGTTAAAAAAAAATATATATCAGACATTGATCATGTCTGTCTAGATGTCTATGACATCTAGACAATGTCAATTGACTATGATCAATGTCAGAGAAATTACTACCTCCGTTTTCTTCTAGGACTTTTATGGTTTTAGGTATCACATTTAGGTCTTTAATCCATTTTAGTTTTGTGTATGATATTAGAAAGTAGTAGTTCAGTTTCTTTCTTTTGCAGATATCCATCCCGTTTCCTAGCATCATTTATTGAAGAAACGTTTCCCCATTGTATATTCTTGCCTTTTGTCATAGATTAGTTGACCATTTAACTGTGGGTTTATTTCTGGGCTCTGTATTCTGTTCCATTGATCTGTATGTCTGTTTTTGTGTACTATGCTGTTTTGATCACAGCAGCTTTGTAGTAAATCTTGAAATCTGGAATTGTAATATCTTCAGCTTATATCCAATAAGAGGTAAATATCCAAAATGTATAAAGAACTTATACAACTCAATACCAAAAAAAAAAACAAAACAAAACAAAACAAAACAAAAAACCCAAACGATCCAATTAAAAAATGGGCAGAGGACCTGAGTAGACTATTGTCCAAAGAAGACATACAGATAGCCAACATGAAAAGATGCTCAGCCTCACTAATCATCAGGGAAATGCACATCAAAACCACAATGTGATATCACTTTACACCTGCCAAAATGGCTAAAATGAAAAAGACAAGAAATAATAAGTGTGATAAGGATGTGGAGAGAAAAGAACCCCCATGTACTGTTGTTGGGAATGCAAATTAGTATAGCCAGAATGGATAACAGTATGGAGGTTTCTCAGAAATTTAAAAACAGAAGTACCATATGATCCAGTATTCCGCTGGGTATTTATCCAAAGAAATGAAAACACTAATTTGAAAGATATATGTACCCCTATGTTTATTGCAGCATTATTTACAGTAGCCAAGATATGGAAGCAGCTAAGTGTCCACTGACAGATGAATGGTTAAGGAAGATGTGATACACACACACCATAGAAAATTACAGACGTAAAAACAATGAGATTGTGCCATTTGCAACAAAATGGATGGACCTAAAGGGTATTGTGCTAAGTGAAATAGGTCAGACTGAAAAAAGCCATACAATATGATCTCACTCATATCAGTAGTCTAAAGAAGCTGACAAAAAGCAGGATCAGACCTATAAAAATACAGAGAACTGATGGATGTCAAAGGGGAGGGGGTGAGGAGATACGCAAAATGGGTGAAGGGTAGTGGAGATACAGGCTTCCAATTATTGAGTGGATAAATCAGGGGAATAAAAAAGACACACCATGAGGAATATAGTCAATGGTATTGTAACAGCATTGTATGGTGACAGACAGTAGCTACACTTGTGGTGAGCATACCATAATGTGTAAAGGTGTCAAATCACCTGATACTAATGTAACATTGTGTGTCAACTATACTCAAAAAGCTGTTTTAGAACATGAGAGACTCCTAACTCTGGGAAAAGAACAAGGAGTGGTGGAAAGGGAGGTGGGTGGGGGGTGGGGTTGACTGGGTGACAGGCACTGATGGGGGGGCACTTGATGGGATGAGCACTGGGTGTTATGCTATATGTTGGCAAATTGAACTCCAATTAAAAAAAAAAAGCTGTTTTAAATAAAAATTTTTAATTTATTTTAAAATTTAATTTTAAAAGTTTAAATAAAATTAACTTACATCAATGGCTGTATGACAAAGTATCTCAAAATGTAGTTACTTAATAAATACTTCTCAGTTTCTTTCAGAAGGGATTGGGGAGCAGTTTGGCTGTGAGTTTCTGGCTTAAATTTTGTGAGGTTGCAGATATTGGCCTGGACCATAGTCATCCTTATGTATGATTGAGGTTGGAGAACCGCTTTCTAAAGTGGTTTGCTCACATACTAGCAAGTTGTTTCTGGCTGTTGAAGGGAGGCCTAAGTTTCTATGCATAAGGCTCCTTAAAGTGTCCTTACCACACATAAAGGCTAGAATGAGTGATCCAAGAAACAGCACATAGGCTAGCAGTAATTTTGTGTAGGACAGGTGACTATACAAGAGAATGAATATTAAGAGTTCAGCATCATTGGAGGCCATCCTGGAAGCTAGCTTCCACATTTTATAAAGCTAATATACATACATGTCACTAGTAAGCAGTACATACTTAATCAGTATGCGGTTTATACACAGCTCATGGTTTTAGAATATTTAAAGATTAACTTAATAACACTTGATTATATTACTAAATGAAGCAAGTACTTTATCCACAAAATTCTTAGTTTCTGTTTTTCTTTGGGGGATAGTGGGTTGATTCTTGATTCAAATGTAATACTAAAGATGCAGATTTTATTCATTTTGGTTTTCCTTTATTTCTAAGATGAATGAAGGAGAGAATGCCACATGTTACACGGCTGCTGTTTGATTTGCTATGGAGACGTTATTCTTTTTTAAAAAAATTAAGCTTAATACCAAAAAGAGGGAATAATTTGCATGATTTTAAAAGTATACAGAAAGTATAGAGAGAAAAGATTCCCTTTCCTTGGCCCTTATCTATGCATTTTCCACCTGGCCAACTGGAAGTAAGCAGTTTTTTTTATTTATTTATTTATTTATTTATTTATTTATTTATTTATTTATTGTGTGTTCTTTCAGAGCTGTATCATATATATGCAGATAATATGACTATATTTTTTCCCTTTTTGTATAAATGGTAGCATACTGTGAACACTGTTGTGCACATTGATTTTTTTCTTTTTTTAGTTCATATATTTTAGGAGCATTATCTGAATTGGTACATACACTTTATTCATTCTTTTTACCAACCGAATGTATTCTGTTGTCTTCAATTCATATCACTGTTATTGGTTATTTACTATGAGTCAGCTGGGACTGACTAGGAGCTGGGGATGTGAGAGCTAAAACTGATGGATGAATACTCTGTCACAGGGATTAATACCCTTGGGAGTCAGGGTTCGATTAAGCAAAGCAAAGGAGGTTCTGTAGCAGAGAAAGTATAGTGTGTAGTCGGAGTTCACAGAAAGGAGATGTACGTATGAGTGTTGGAGATAGAGAATAGTTAGGGAAGACTTCACAGCAGAGGTAAGATCTGAAGCCTGAAGGATGAGTAGGTACTAGTCAAGTTAGGATTTAGTGTTTCAGGCAGAAGGAAGTTTTTAAAAAGACTTCAAAACCTATTACAAAGCTATAGTAACTTTAAAACAGTGTGGTACTGACAGTAGAGGCAAACATGTACACCAATAGAGAGGAATAGAAAGCCCTGAAATAAACCCTGTGGTCAAATCTTCAACAGAGTGCCAGAGCAATCGATCAGGTTTCTTCAAAAAATGGAATTGAGAAGACTGGATATCCATATACAAAAGAATGAAGTTGGAATCTTATTTTATGCTAGATAAGAAATAACTCAAAACAGAATACCTAAATATAATACCTAAAACATAAAACTAGTAGAAGAAAACATGGGAGAAAAGCTTCATGACATTGGTTTTGGCAATGATTTCTTGGATATGACAACAAAAGCACAGGTAACAAAGGCAAAAATACACAAGAGGGACTACGTCAAACTTAAAAACCCTTATTCATCAAAGGATACAATCAAAAACATAAAAAGACAACCTACCAGAATGGGAGAAAATTTTCAGAAGTGATATATATAAGGGTCATATCCTGAATATATAAAGAAATGTCACTCAGCAACAAAAAGACAACCCTATTAAAAAATTGGCAAAGGCCTGAATAGACATTTCTTCAAAGATTAGTACAAATGGCCAAGGCAGATGAAAAGATTTTCAGCATCATTAATCATTAGAGAAATGCAAATCAAAGCTACCATGAGATGCTACCTCACGCTTATTTCCATGGCTACTATCAAAAAACTGAAAAGTGTTGGTGAGGATGTGGAGAAATTAGAACCCTTATGTACTGTTGGAAATGTAAAATGGTGCAGCTGCTATGGAAAACAGTATGGTGGCTCCTCTTAAAAACAGAGCTGCCATATAGTCTAGCATTCTCACTTCTGGGTATGTTGAAAAGAAAAGATGATCCTGAAGAAATATTTTCATACTCAAGTTCATAGCAGCTCTGTTCACAATAGCCTAGTGGTAGAAAATGTAAATGTCTGTGAATGCATGGATGGATAACTATACATATAGAGTCAAATATTAATCTTAAAAGGGAAGGAGATCCTTGGGCTCCATGCTGGGCATCAGCTTACTTAAAAAAAAAAAAAAAAAAAAGGAGGGGGGAAAATCCTGTCACATACTACAATATAGATGAACTTTGAGAACATTATGTTAAGTGAAATAAATCAGTCACAAAAAAGCCAAAATATCGTAGGGTTCCACTTAACATGAGGTATCTAAGGTAGTCAGAAGCAGAAAGTAAAATGGTGGTTGCCAAGGGCTAGGAAAGAGGGAAAAGAAGAGGGTTTTTTGTTGTTGTTGTTGTTGTTTTAATGTGTGTAGAGTTTCAGTTTGGGAAAATGAAAAAATTCTGGAGGTTAATTGTACAATGTGAATATACTTAATACTACTGAATTGTACACTCAAAGATGGTTAAAATGATAAATTTTATGTTTTTTTTTACTCACAATTGGAAAAGATAAATGACATTAAACTTTTAGAAACATATATGCATTTTAAAATGCTATCCTGTAATGAAAGCCACGTTTCTAAATACTGAAAAAGGAGCTGATTGAAGAATGAACCTAGAGGGTTTGAATCAGAAGATATTGTACTGGCTCAGTTGGTAGAGTATGTGAGTCTCAACCCTGGGCCCATGAGTTCAAGCCCCACGTTGGCCATAAAGCTTACATGAAAAATATACAGAGTCACAGCATTTTGAATATAGGTTGATAGAAAAAAATTTAAGTGATGAAAGGGAGCATGGGGCATACCCAGAAGAGAAAGTGCATAATTAAAGACACTGAGGTGGGAGGCAGCAAGACTTGTACAGTTGGCTAGTTTTAAAAAATATTTATTGGCTCTTGTTAAAGATGGTAAGGCCAATTTTATTAAGGAACATCATGATAAGTATTGGGACCACTGCATTGGGATTTTATAGTGGAGGAGAGAGATGGGCCTTAACTCTGAATACATCATGGGCAAGTGTTGGTTTGTAGCATCCTCAGAGCCCTTATTTGAAATCTGAAACCGGCCCTGTCTGTGATGGGAAAGAAGTGACAGAACAAAGAGATCAATCCGTTCAGATTTGTAGGTGGCAAGCTTAATAAGTGAGGGAATTTACATATGAGGCTTGCCTTGGGTGGCCTCAAAACAAGTAGATCTCCACACCCACTCACCAGCTGGAATCTTACAAGTTTATAGATAAATCTTTATTGGGTTCAGTCACATATCCAGTCCAGGTAGCCTCCACACTACGTTTCTATCAAGTATATCCTTAGAGCAGCTTCTGGGAGTAGCGAAGGCAAGCAGAATGCACATTCTAAGGACGAGGGAGGAAGCGAGGAGCCTCCGATTACCTGGTTCCAGCTCATGGGTCAATGGGCAGTCACATCTTCTTGATGATCTCCTTGAATAGCAAGTGGGACTTCATAGCCATGGAGTAGTGGGAGACAGGATGGAAAATGATTCTAAGAGGAAGCATCAGGGACAAGGGGGGATTCTGGCTAAACCGACCTACCAGGGTTCTTGCTCAAGATAGGTTGAGGTATCCAGATGATGGAGGATGAGAGTCTGATCAGGTATTGAGGGTGGTCAGATACTGATGGTGGGGGGTTTCTGGTCAAGCTGATATAGCACGGTTCTTGGAAAAACTACATTTTGCAAGAAAGTTCACAAGTGGGCCTAGGAGAATATTCAGAAGTTTTACTAAAGTTTGGTCAAGCAAAGAAACTTCTGCCAAGTTTTACTTAGCTAGATAGAAATATGAACTATAAGATTGAGTGGGTCCAGTTTATGAAAAGGCTTTGGTCAATATGATTAAGAGCTTGCATTTCATTTCTAAGTAATTGTTAACAATTATAGCAATGATAGAGTATTTCTTAGGTGTTAAGCTTGGGGCTAAAGTGCATTTTGTAGACAAAAGTTTACTTGCAGAGCTTCCAGCAGGGAGTAATATTTTCAAACTATGTTTTGCTGTGTAAAATTAATTGGCTCCTAGAAAGCTGAAGGTAGTAAAAGTAGAAGGCTGTTAAAATAGTCCAGGCAGAAACTATTAGGAGCCATGGTTAAAAGACCATTCTGAAAGATAATGCCTACCACAGTCAACTTTGGGGAGGGGGGGGAGTAGGAGGTGAAGTCATAGATTCGATATAAGAATAGAAAATAAGGCCAAAGTGCAAGTTTGTGTGATTGGGAAGATGGCAGTACTGTTTATTTCAGTAATGAAGTAAAAACAAAAACTCAGAGAATAATAATAGCAGTGCTTGACAGGTCCTATTTCTTGTGTTGGAGTAATGTCCTAAAAAAAAAAAAAAATTAGAGCAGAGTGTGAAGCAGAAAGTGAGAGGAGTAATAATAATGACAAACAGTTCAGGGTTTATCAGTGTTTCAGAGGATACCTAGTTTTTGTAAAGGGACTCTGAATAAAGATTTTACAATAAGCAACACCATATTTTGGTTCTGATTCTATTAGGTGCTTGAGAATCTATCAATATATCTAGAGTTAATTCTCTCTCTTGCCAGGTAACATCTCAGCAAGGTTCTTTTGTTCTTTTATGATATTAAAACTATTGTTCTGTTTTCATCTTAACCTTAAAACATGAGACAAGATGAACATCAGAAGAGATAGAAAAGCAGAGGCCAGTCTGCTATAGGGAATTCTCATTTGTCTCCATGAAGTATCTCGATATCTTCAAAACTAATTACAGCTGCTTTCCTTTGCCCTTTAAGGGAGTTAACCCCTGCAGTGCTACTTACTGTCCAGCACCATTCATTTAAAACTGAGTAAACCAATGTGCACAGACACATGCGTGGTTTGTGTCCAATGTTAATCCTTTTCTTGTTTGTCTCTATATGTAAAATTACTTGGCTAAAATGTTAGTTTCTTCCTGTTTATTATTTTGATCTTCTTCTCTAGATGCATAAGCACAATTGAATCTGCATCTTTGTGTGTATGTGTGTTTTACTCATGATTTTACTTTTGGAATAGTTTTAATAAAATTTACAAAAGAAAATAAAACCCTTGATAGGATTTTTTTTGTTTGGAAAAAAAAATATGTCTTTCTTCACAGGCTATAAAATTTGTTTACAGATGTTCAGTTAAATGCAGTAGAAAGTACAAAAAAACTTGTGCCATTCAGTATACATAATATAGCATTTTTTATGTTCATGTAGCAACCAGTCTCTGTTTTTAAGTTGAATACTGTAATAGTCTATTGCTTATTAATTTTAAAAATGCTGAGAACATTATTATTTTAAAAATGATTAAGTTTTATTTTCTTGGAAATAATTGTTTAATATGGTGGGTTTAATTGTACTGTAAATTTTGCTTTTTTCTACACTTTTTCTATCAGTTTGTTTCAGTTAAGATTATATTTTAGTGATTAAACTCATTTGTCATTGTTAAATGAATAATAATAGCTACTAATGAGCATATTTATTTTGAGAAGGATACTTTCTGAAAAATGATTTTTTAAATAAACTTGAAAAAGCACTTGGTAGGATAGCTAACATTAATGTTGTCCTTCATCTTGTGTTTCACATTTCTCTTTAATCATTCTGAATAGGCGCACTCTCATTTTTGTTACTTATCATTATCTCACACTTTACCTTCTGTGTATTGAAAAACAAGCAGTGTTTTCTCCTTCTAATTAAAAACAAAACCAGAATATGGTTAATCTAAATAATTTAGGTTTTCTTTAAGTGTATTATGCTTGTACTTACTCTCAGGCAGAAGATTTACTCTTGCCACCTCTAAGAAGTTAGTTTCATTTCCCACCACCAAATTCAATCAGTGTATATATAGAGAAATCAGACGGATTTAATATTAGTAAATACTAAACATGAAAAAGATACGTTTGGAAAAAGCATTATAAACCTCAAAGCCAAAATTTAGTTGACATTCTCAGTTTTAGATTATTCACACAAGTATTTATTTCTTTCTATAGATGTGGTTGATACAAATATGAAACGACTAAATCAGAATATGTAATTGAACCATCAGTGATGTCCACAGGTTTCATAAATATGTGGGTAACTTCTTTGAAATACTTGTTTTCTTAACTATTATTTTTATCCCCTCTTAACAGTTCTCATGAATTCTATCTCCCTTTCCCAAGAGAAAAACAAAACCTGTCTTTACTGGATCTTGTAAAGAATCCCTTGGGTGCTTCATAATAAAATTTCTAACCTAGAACATACCCCTAATCCAGCAGGAATCTTCGCATCATCCCTGGGTATCCTTAATTTAAGGACAGCCACATTTATAATTATGTTTTTGGATGCACAATCCAACCTGTGGCACCTCTCTAGGATTAATTCCACATGAGAGCACATGTTTACTTTTTTGGTATTGTGTTTTCAGGGGAGTAGATTGTGTTCTTGTACATACTGTATAGAGTGCCCCTTCCACCATGGTCATTTATTGAAATAGGATTTTTGTTTTACAAATAACCAAACAAAACCCTTTTATATCAGAATTTATAGTTATTTTGCCTTATACTTTAACCTATACACTTTCAGTATTCAGTAGTGATGTAGGTTTGGGGTATTCAGAGTTTAGTTTTGGTCCCTGTCCCTAAGCCAAGGTCTACAAGGAAGAACAGAAATGTATGTACTTACATTATTATAGTGCTTTTTAAAAATAAGTGGAATAGGAAAAGAAACAACAATGTCTAAAAAATGAGGAGTTAAAGAGTCAAGAAAGGCTATATAGCCTGAATAGGTTTTAGAAAAATTGAATAAGAAAGGAGAGGGAGGCTATGTCAGGCAGAAGAATTAAGAGTTGTGGTAAAAAAGTAGTTGAGGAAGACTGTGATTATGGACCAGGCTAGGTGTCAGCCAGCCAGAGTTCTTCCTGCTTCCTCCTCTTAATTCTGTGTGAAACCTCAAACACCAAAATGTTCATACATACAGGACTTCATGAGCATACTTGCTTCATGGATTTGTTATGAAGATAATTTGTGTAAAAGGGCTTAGCATGGGGCCTGCCACAGAGTAATTACGAAGTCAGTGTGAGCTGCTATTAGTAATCATCATCTTCTTGAATAATGTTTGGGCAATGTTTATTTGGCGACTGTGCTTTGGGGACAGGATATTATCTTTAACTCAAGGACATATGTTGAGTTTCATTGTTGCAGCTATTAACTATTTGAAGCTTACAAAAGAATCCTAGCTACCCATTAAAGGATCATTTTAGGTTGTAATATGTGCTCACACTGTTCTGTTTTTCTAAATTACTTTTCTTCATGATGCTCATGACATGTCACAAAAATCAGTTTAAAGCTAGAAGAAATCTTTAGTTATCATTTTTATAGAATTCAGACTATTTCTAACAGATGGATAATTTCTTATATGTCGATTAACTTTTTAGTATCTTTTTTCCAAGTAAATAAAACTTGCTGTTTGTCAGCTTGCTAGAATTGTGGGATTTTTTATTTTTTGAATCTCAGGTGTTATTTTTATAATTTTCACTGAGATCAAAAGTGAGAATATAAATATATAATTAAAATACGGTGAAACTCTATGTCAGAATTTTCTCCATCTAGAGATTAGCATCTAATTAATTTTAAAAGCTTTGACTTCTGGGGACACCTGGGTGGCTCAGTGGTTGAGCATCTGTCTTTGGCTCAGGGTATGATCCAGGATGAGTCCCATGTCGGCCTCCTTGCACAGAGCCTGCTTCTCCCTCTGCCTCTGTGTCTCTCATGAATAAATAAATAAAATCTTAAAAAAAAAAAAAAAAGAAAAAAAGCTTTGACCTCTGGGAGTATCATACTTCATAGAAGAAACAACGTCTAAAAAATGAATGAACCAAGTACTGAATACTGCTGAGAAGTTGATTAAGATGAAAGGCTGGAGAAATGACCATTGGCTTTGGCTAATGCAGTTAACTGGTGAACCATACATGGAGTGGTTTCCTTGGAGGGAGAGTGTCATGAGGCATTTTTTAGTGGGCTGAAGAGTAAAGAGGAAATGAAGAAATGAAATAGTATAGAAAAATGTTTTAGAAAGTTTTGTAATGAGAACAGAAAAATGGGTTGGTAATCAGAGAGTCTGTGAGAGTCAAGAGGAAGCTATGGATTTTAGTTTCTCACTATGGAAGATTCCAGGGCTCTGTCTGTAGGTGAATGGAGAATGATCCTGCACAGGAAGAGAAACTTACTGAAGAAGAGTAAACCAGTAAAGGTACTTTAGGAAAATTCTTGAAAAGCAAAAGGAGATGGGATCCAAAAAGAGCATAAGGGTAGGTCTTTGATGGAGGTGGGTCCTTTGTTCCTCACAACAGGAAAGTAGAGAATAAGGATATAAGTGTATATGGGTTTGCAGATTGTTGGAGGGAATGTAAGCATTCCTTTTGCTTCTCTTTTTTATTGCTGCTGTTCTTTCATGATCTTAAGTTATTTTTAATGGTTAAATATCTTATTGAATTGGTGTGCTAAATTTTATTAATTTAAATTCAATTAACAGTGTATTATTTTTTATTTTACAGTGTATTTTTATTAGTTTCAGAGGTAGAGTTCAATGATTCATCAGGCTTATATAACAGCCAGTGCTCGTTACATCATGTGCCCTTGTTAATGTCTATCGCCCAGTTACCTTATACCCCCACCACATCCCCTCCAGCAACCCTCAAGTTTGTTTCCTATGATTAGGAGTCTCATATACTTTGTCTCTCTCTAATTTAGTCTTCTTTTATTCTTCTCTCCCCCTATGATCCTCCGTTTTGTTTCTTAAATTCTGCATATGAGTGAGATCATTTAATTGCCTTTCTCTGATTGACTTAGTATCCTCTCGTTCCATCCACATTGTTGTAAATAGCAAGATTTCCCCTTTTCGATGGCTGAGTAGTATTCCATTGTATATTTATACCACACCTTTTTTTTTTTTAATTTAAATTCAATTAGCTAACATATAGTACATCATTAGTTTCAGATGTAGTTTTCAACAATTCATCAGTTAAATATAACACCTAGTGGTCATCCCATCACATGCTTTCCTTCATGCCCATCACCCATATACCCCATCCCCTCACCTACCTCCCCTTGAGTAACATTCAGTCTGTTTCCCAGAGTTAAGAGTCTCTCATGGTTTGTCGTCTTTGATTTTTTTTTCCCATTCAGTTTCCCCTCCTTCACTTATGGTCCCATGCACTATTTCTCATATTCCACATATGAGTGAAACCGTATGATAATGGTCTTTCTCCAATTGACTTATTCACTTAGCATAATACCCTCTGGTTCTGTCCATGTCGTTGTAAATGGTAGGTATTCATCCTTTCTGATGGTTGAGTAATATTCCATTGTATACATACCAGATCTTCTTTATCCATTCGTCTGTCAATGGACATCTAGGTTCTTTCCACAGTTTGGTTATTGTGGACATTGATGTTATAAACATTGGGGTGCAGGTGCTCCTTTGGATCACTACATTTGTATCTTTGGGATAAATACCTAGTAGTGCAATTGCTGGGTGGTGGCATTTGCTTCTGTTTTCTTAATTAAATTTGCAGTTTGGTCTTTAGCAACAATGGAAGGAGGTGGTATTAGAGTTTTGAAAAGAAGACAAAGTATGAAATACTTGTGTCAGGCAATAGATTTACTAAGGAAACAGTGGTTTAGAACAGTGTTGAATACCTGGTTGAGGAGGTTTGTTTTTCAATTTAAAATGCAGTCAGCCATCCTGTGGTTATATGATTTTTCTCCAGCAATGTTCAGTTGCTTGAGCTCAGGCATAGAAAAAGCAGATAATCAAGTTCAACCCAGATTGGGACTTTGCCAGGTAAGTATTGAGAGAATAAGGAAGACATTTCACTCCCTGGCCCTGAAATGGGATGGATATAAAAAGGAAAAAAGCCTCCATGAGACTGAAGAGTAGTGGTTAAGAGTTAGAATTCTGGGGGTGCCTGGGTGGTTTCACCCAGGGGTGCCTGCTCTTGGTTTCAGCTCAGATCATGATCAGAGGGCCATAATCTCAGGTTCGTGAGATGAAGCCTCGCATCAGGCTCTGCACTCTGGGGGAGTCTGCTTGAGATTCTCTGCCCCTCAAAGAGTTAGAACCCTAAAGCTAGACTATTTCTGTTCCCTGACTCTGCCATTTATAATATTTCTATACCTCTGTCTCTTTATTTGTTAAGTGTGGACAATAATGTTTACTTCATGGGCTCAAATAGGATTAAATTAATTAAAATATGCAAAGCATTTAAATGGTGCCTGGCATGTAGTAAGCCACAATTTAAGGTCAGCTAAGATGTTGTTTTCTCTGCTGCATCTGAGGTCTTATCCTGAGAAGGTAGCTAGGACCAGAAGGCAGCTGATGTGCAGAGAAAAGCTGCAGATCTGTTGACCACATATTTGGAGTTTCTTAGAGTGTATAATATTTTGAAGGTTTGAGATTGGGTCAGATGAGGGGAAGTACAGAATATCAGGATTCTAGTGAATACCTTAACCTATTTGTGAAATACTTGTTAGATGTTTTATTTTATCTATATTGGTAGGTCTCCTGGAAAGTTTCTAGTTCTCTGGAGTAACTGGCTGTATGAGTTGATGGAAAAAATTATTTGCTAAAGATCATTAGTGTGTCAATTTTTGAAACTTAGAACTTTTGACCAAAATGAAATAAATTTGTTAATAATTGTCACATTCATTTGTTAGGTGGTAACAGTAATAACTGAATGATAATTTTTCATTTGGTAAAAAAACTTGGAGTGTCTGCTGTGTATATATATGTGTGTGTGTATGTATACACATACATATATATAGCATTTTTTAAAGTACTTTTTCATTCATAATGAACAAGTAGAGTTTTCCCCCTTGAATTTCATGGTACTTTAATCTATTTATTTACATAGTTGGAATGTGATAAAACTCTTGGAAAGTCCCCAGATATATTTGTAGAATTGGCTAATACTGAATAGTCCTTTGTCTCTTCATCCCTCTCCTGACTTTTCATGGCAATGGAGACAGGGAAGCAGGGAGCTCAGCTAGTAATAAACAGATTAGCCAAAATATCTTTATTTGGTTATTTTCTGAAATTAGGTCTATTCGTTTTTTATAACCACTTAAATTTTTTTTAAATTAGATGGTCTGTTGGAATGTTTTATTTCTTACTAAAATTTTGCCTTTTCACCCTGTAAAGTATGAAAACTCTGATAATTTTCATAGGGTCTAATTTGCATAGAGAAATCTATGTCTTTTTTTCTTTAACAGCTGTTTTAATTTTTATATTTGAATGAGACAAAAACACTACACTAAATCACACTTTATGACAATTCAAGTCCAATTTATGTGAGTTATAACTTAGAAATAACAGCTAAATTGTCAAGGGATATGATTATAGATTAAATTTAAAAAAACTGCTTATTAATAGCTCCAGAAAGAATTTTTTTAACAAGGATAACTTTTTTTTTTTACAGTATTATATTAGTTTCAGGTGTGCAATATTGTGATTCAACAATTCCATACTGAAAGAAAAATTATAAATGCCATTTGACTTTACCTGCAGCACTTTATGGAAGAACAAGCCACAGTCTTAATTTACCTTTTCAGGTTTCCTAGTTACATTAAATAGTTATTGTATTGATCAAGAAATAGGTTTTGGGTTTGGGGTTGTTTTGTTTTTGTTTTAATTTCAAACAAATAAAACTCATTTGATAGTGGTGATAGAATTCTTGTTTGGTTTCTTGTTTAAAGTGATGCACATGTTCAATATTTTAATTTTGGTGAGGAATCTTGATTGTTGTGATAGTTTTATGAGCATATATTAGAACTTAATAGGTATGTTAAATATGTACAGGTTAATAGTAAAAAAAAAACAAAACCACACATTTGGCAGTGACACATTTTGCATTCATGAGACAATTGGGTATAATTTAACCATCTTCAGTTTTGCATTTTACTACCTTTACTAAATTCAGAGCCATATCTTGTTCTTAATTAAAATTTATTAGTCCTTATAATTACTTACTTCCTCATACTGTTTGTTTTTATTAGTGCTAATGGTGGCAATAACTTCTTTGAGCATTTTCTATGTGCCACTCTGATAAGTTTAATATGTTCTTTATTTAATTCTGACAGCCATTGAGCTAGGTATTATCATCTTATTTTACAGTTGAGGAAACTGAAGTTTGACATCTCACCCAAGGTCATACAGCTAAGTGTTAAAACTAGGATTTGGATTCCCAGCTGTCTTGACATTATCCTGTGCTTAGAGACCCTAACTCCTACTGTCCATCTTTTTGTGGACTTGGGGTTCTACAAAACACTGTTTTGTTATTGAACATGTGCAGTTTTTGCCATGTATTACAACATTTCTGGAGAAGTTGCAGTGTATAAAGTTTCTTTGATCCAAATGGGAAATGTTATATTTGCATTAGGATCTAAGCCAGTGGTGTTCCAAGTGTGATTTGTGGGCCATTCACAAATTCTTTATTAAGGAAACATGAGATAAACACAGATGAAAGTATTAGACATCGGGGTTTTTTTTTGCTTGTGTGTGTGTGTGTGTGTTTTAAGGTTTATTATTTGAGAGACAGCACTAGTGCAAATGAGGGGAGGGGCAGAGGGAGAGAAACTCAAGCAGACTCTGGAGTGGGACACAAGGCTTTATCTCAAGATCTGGAGATGATCACCTGAACTGAAATCAAGAGTTGGACACTCAGCCAACTGAGCCATCCAGGTGCCTCTCAATGTTTGATATTCCTACAACTATGTACATGGTTTATATTTTTATCAGCAATCGACTGGGGAAAAAACTGGTTCTTTACCACACTTTGAGAAGTACTGATCTAAACCACTTTAAAATAAAATATGGAAAAATAAAATACCTGAGACTTAGAATTTGCATTTGTTATAGATTGGATGAAAAATTAAAAAGTGATATCCCTACACTTTTCTTCTGATATGTAATGAGTAATTTTATTTTCATTAAAAGTCATTGAGGAAGCAAAACCTAATTTCTAGTCCTAGGATCTGACCACTTTTTCACACAAAAGGAAAGTACAATAGCTCCCTCCTGATGAAATTTCTATAAAAGATCTTTCTCATTTTTCAGCTGTTTGCATAAGATTTTGCTTATAATGTTCCACCAGATAGTTATATGTGTTTTTGTTATATAAACTCTTTTTAGTTATATTAAAATATTTAGATAATTTTTAACTAAATAAAAAATATTTAAAGAATCAAATTTCTGCACTGAGGGGGGCACTTGACAGGATGAGCACTGGGTATTATGCTATATGTTGGCAAATCGAGCTCCAATAAAAAATATATATACAAAAATAAAAAATAAATAAATAAATCCCAAAAAAAGCAAATTTCTTATCTGACTTAACTTTTTAAGCTGCAAACACAAAAGTCTAAACCCCACAAACTTAATTGTTTGTTGTTGGCTAGTGTTTTATACCAAATTTAAAAACTATGTCAGAAAATCTGTCAGTTGAGGTAATACTGCTTTACAATTAGATTATTAGTCTTATTACAATTAAAATGCTTTTATTTGGGAAGCCTGAGTGGCTCAGTGGTTTAGCGCCTGCCTTCGGCTCAGGTCGTGATCCTGGCTGGAGTCCTGGGATTGAGTCCCATATGGGCTTCCTGCATGGAGCGTACTTCTCTCTCTCTCTCTCTACCTATGTCTCTGCCTCTCTCTGTCTCTGTCTCTCTGTCTCTGTCTCTCTGTCTCTCATGCATAAATAAATAAAATATTTTTAAAAATAAAAAATGCTTTTATTTATATAAATTACTTCTTTTTTTTAAAATTTTTATTTATTTATGATAGTCACACAGAGAGAGAGAGAGAGAGAGAGAGAGGCAGAGACACAGGCAGAGGGAGAAGCAGGCTCCATGCCGGGAGCCCGACGTGGGATTCGATCCCAGATCTCCAGGATCAGCCCTGGGCCAAAGGCAGGCGCCAAATCGCTGCGCCACCCAGGGATCCCTATATAAATTACTTCTAAATTGATTTTCAGGTTAATTTTCCCAGTGCACAAATACTATATATCTTATCTTGAAAATGATGTATCTTACACTGGAAATATTACAAGGGGAAAAAATCCTTGTCAATAAAAATTATACATGTGCTTTATCTACCACTATTCTTAGGTATATTGAATATAATTTAGTTATTTTATACTATTATATGTTTTCAGATAATCCAGTCAAGTTGAATTTTTTCCCTAAACTTAATTTGGTTTTACAGTTCTTCTGTAATTTCTCAGAAGCAAAACTAGAAATGCTTTAGTTTGTGTTCATTCTAACCTTCATTCCTTATATGTCACTATGTGTTAATATTTAACTCTTTTATCAAAGTTTATGGCTTTAATTGTTTAGTATGGCAGTCTCTTTTTGAAGACTAAGTATAATATATCCACTTAATGAAACCATTAAGAGTTATGATTACATACAAATTAATGTGGAAAATGTTGGTGGCAAACATAGAGTACCAAGACATATGCTATATGATCTTAGCTATATCAATTAAATAGATAATTATGTTAACATTGTTATTCTTTGGCAAAAATATCCACCTGTTTACTTTCAATTGTTTCTATTTTATTAAATGCATTTTTCATAATTAAGACCTATTTTTAATTTTTTTAAATAGGTGCCACACCCAGTGTGAGACTTGAACTAATCCTGAGATGAAGAGTCACATGTTCTACCACCTAAGCCAGCCAGGGACCCCTATTTTTCTTTTATAAAATAAAAATCAGGGGATCCCTGGGTGGCGCAGCGGTTTAGCGCCTGCCTTTGGCCCAGGGCGCGATTCTGGAGACCCGGGATCGAATCCCACATCGGGCTGCCGATGCATGGAGCCTGCTTCTCCCTCTGCCTATGTCTCTGCCTCTCTTTCTCTCTCTCTCTCTGTGTGACTATCATAAATAAAAAAAATTAAAAAAAAAACATTTAAAAAAAATAAAAATAAAAATCAGTAAAGAGAAATATAAAAATCTTTTTGGCCTTCTGGTTTGCCTTTTATAATGATCTTTAATGTGTATTATCCTATGCCTCTATTTTACTTATTTATTTTTATTAAAATTTAATTGACAATATTAGTTTTAGGTGTAGAACTGTTGATTCAGCAATTCTGTACATTACTCAGTGCTCAGCATACATTATTACAATATTATTATTTTTTAAGATTTTATTTATTCATGAGAGATACACAGATAGAGGCAGAGACATAGGCAGAGGGAGAAGCAGGCTCCCTATGGAGTCTGTTACAGGACTTGAACCCAGGACTGTGGGATCGTGACCTAAGCCAAAGGCAGACACTTAACCACTGAGTGGTGGTTATTATTACACCATTATTATTACAATGTTATTGACTATACTTCCTGTGCTGTATTTTTATCTTAGTGATTTATGTGCTTCATAACTGGAAGTTTGTACCTCTTAATCCGCTTATCTATTTCACCTACATATCCACCCACCTTCCCTCGGACAACCACCAGTTTTTTCTCTATTTAAGAGTCTGCTTTTTTGATTGCCTCTTTTTGTTCATTTGTAATTTTTTATATTCAACGTGGAATATAAGTGGAATTATATTTGTCTTTCTCTGACTTATTTCATTTAGCATCTGTACTCATCCATGTTGTTACACACAGCAACATCTCATTCATTTTATGGCTGAGAAATACTCCATATTTTGTCTATTCATCTATCCATGGCCCTTGTGTTGCATTTGTATCTTGGCTATTATAAATAATGTTGCAATAAACTAGGGGTGTATATATATTTTCAAATTAGTGTTTTTGTTTTCTTTGTGTAATTTCCAGTAGAATTCATGAATCATGTAGTATTTTTATTTTTAATTTTTTGAGGAACCTCCATATTGTTTTCCAATTTATATTTACAATTGCACCAGTTTATATTCATACTAACAGTGCATGAAGGTTTTTTTTTCTCCATATTCTTACTAACACTTGTTATTTTTTTTTTCACTTGTTATTTCTTATGTTTCTTTAATTTTAGCTATTCTGACAATAAAACGATATACCTTATTGTGGTTTTGACTTGCATTACCCTAATGATTTTGATTTTGAGCATCTTTTCGTTTGTCGGCCATCTGTATGTCATTTTTGGCTTCTACTGCCTTTGAGCTTTGTTCTTTTTCTAGCTCTTTTAGGTGTAAGGTTGGGTGGTTTATTTGAGATTTTTCTTTTTTGTTTAGGATTTTGTTTTTTGTAAGTAATCTCCACACCCACTGTGGGGCTCAAACTCAAAACCCCCAGATCAAGAGTTTCACACTTCACTGACTGCCAGCTGGGCACCCCTCTTGCTTTTTTGATGTAGGCCTGTGTCACTATAACCTTGCCTCTTAGAACTGCTTTCTTTTATTGCATCCCAAAGATGTTAGACCATTGTGTTTTCATTTTCATTTGTCTCCATCTATTTATTTTTTTCTTTGATTTCTCTGTTGACCCAACTATTGTTTAGTAGCATGTTGTGTGGTGTCATGTATTTGTGTTCCTTCCAGATTTTTTCTTGTAACTGATTGCTACTTCCATACCATTGTGGGAAGAAAGGATGCTTGGTGTGATTTCAGTCGTGTTAAATTTACTGAGACCTGTTTTGTGGCCTAACATGTGATGTACCCTGGATAATATTCCATGTGCAATTGAAGAGAGTATTCTCTCTTTTTGGGTGGAATGTTCTGTATATGTTAGGTCCACCTATTCTAATGCGTCATTCAAAGCCACTGTTTCTTTGTTGACATTCTTTCTGGATGATTTGTCCATTGATGTAAATAAGGTGTTAAAGTCTCGAGCTATTACTGTATTACTATTAACTTCTCCCTTTATGTTTTGTTGCTGTGAGAGCCCAGACTATGAAGGTATAACAATAAAGTATGTTTTCCCCCAAAATAAATTTTGCATTATTTTAAGGACCTACCCCTCCCAATTGAGAATGAAAGTATCATGAGGTCAGGAGTATTCTCTTTATTCAGCATCTAAATGTAGTGCTTGGCACATGGTGTATGTACTGAAGTAAATAGTTTCATAAGTCAAGTGACTCTGTTTAAGATAATCTTTCTAGAAATGGCATTTGGGGATTTGTTTTTATTTTATGGATAAAAGAATCAAGGTAGAGAATTGGGAAGTTTATATTTGTCACAGCTTTAACCAAGAAAATTTTGATTTAATAGATTCATAGATCTTTACCTTTTTTCAGTGCAAACAGCTATTATTAATATAGGTTATATGCTCTAGAGTAGTGACTCTTAACCCTTTTGAGGATTTTGTTAAAAACCATTTTGAGAATATTATAAAAATAGTAGACCATCTCCCTAATAAAATTTAAGAGGTAAATTTAAGAGGTAAATTTTGCATATAATTCAAGGTAATTCACAGATTCTCTAAGATCCATTCTATAGAAAAAAAAGATGTAGATGTAGATACGTAGAGATACAGATAGCTGCACTGAGGTATAATTCATCTACCATATAATTCACCTATTTAAAAACACGTAATTTAGTTTTCAGTACAGAGTTGTGTGACCATCCTTAAAATCAATTTTATTTATTTATTTAACTGTAATTAACATCCAGTATTAGTTTCAAGTGTACAATATAATCAATTCTGTATATTACTCGTGCTCATCAGGATACAGGTAGCCTTAATCCCCTTCATCTATTTCCCACATACCCCAACCTTCCTCGTGTAACCACCATTTTGTTCTCCATATTTAAGAGGTTTTTTTTTTTTTTTAATCTCTTGTCCATTTGTTTTTAAATTCCACATGAGTAAAGTCATGGTGTTTGTCTTTCTCTGACTTTTTAAACTCAGCATCATATCTTCTAAGTGCATCAGTGTTGTCGCAAATGGCATGGTCTCATTTTATGGCTGAGTAATTCTCCATTGTGGGTACATATACCACATCTTTATTCATTCATCTATCAATGGACATTGTTTGCTTCTGTGTCTTGGCTGTTATGAATAATGCTGCAGTAAACATAGATTTGCATATATCTTTTCAAATTAGTGTTTTCATTTTCTTTGGGCAAATTCCCACTAGTAGATCATATGGTAATTCTATTTTTAAATTTTTGAGGAACTTCCATACTGTCTCCCACAGTGACTATACCAGTTTGCATTCCCACCAGCAGTGCATGGGGGTTCCTTTTTCTCCACATCCTTGTTAACATTTGTTATTTTTGTCATTTTGACTTTAGCCATTCTGACAAATATAAGATGATATTTCATTGTGGTTTATCTTTACATTTACATGATTATTGATGTTGAACAGCTTTTCATGGGTCTCTTAGCCAACAGTATCATATGTCTTCTTTGGAAAATGTTTATTCAAGTCCTTTACCCATTTTTTTTTAAGGATTTTATTCATTTATTCCAGAGACACAGGCAGAGGGAGAAACAGGCTCCATGCAGGAAGCCTGACGTGGGACTTGATTCCGGGTCTCCAGGATCATGCCCTGGGCTGAAGGCGGCACTAAACCACTGAGCCACCCAAGCTGCCCTTCTGCCCATTTTTAAATCAGATTCTTTTGGTGTTGAGTTATAGAAGTTCTTTATATGTTTTGAAAATGAACCCCTATTGGATCATTTTACAGATATTTTCTTCTCTTCAGTAGGTTACCTGTTTGTTTTGTTCATGGTTTCTTTCATTGCACAAAAGCTTCTGGTGTAGTGCCAATTTTAATTTTGCTTTTGTTTCTCTTGCCAGAGAAGACATATCAAGAAAAATGTTACTATGGCCAATATCAGATTATTGCTTTTGTTTTCTTCTAGGCATTTTACGGTTTCAGGTCTCACATTTAAGTCTTTATTCCCTTTGTGTATGCTGTAAGAAAGTGGTCCGGTTTGATTCTTTTGCATGTTGCTCTCCAGTTTTTCCAGCACCATTTGTTAAAGAGACTGCCTTTTCTCCATTATATTTCTTACCTCCTTTGTTATAGAATAATTGATTATATAAGCATGGGTTTATTTGAGCTCTGTATTCTGTTCAGTTCATTTATGTCTGTTTTTCTGCCAGTACCATATTGTTTTGTTTATAATAGCTTTGTGATATATCTTGAAATCTGGAATTGTGGTAACTTCCAGCTTTGTTTTTCAAGATCGCTTGGGCTATTTGGGGTCCTTTGTGGTTCCAAATATAAATTTTTGGACTATTTTTCTAGTTTTGTGAAAAATGCTGTTGGTATTTTGATAGGAATTTGCATTAAATCTTTAAATCTAGATTTCTCTGGGGAGCATGGATATTTTAATAATATTGGTTCTCCCAATCCATGAATATCTCCCAACATGAAATATCTTTCGATTTGTTTGTGTCATCTGCAATTTCTTTCATCAGTGTTATATAGTTTTCAGACTACAGGTGTTTTACCTCCTTAGATAAGTTTATTCCTGTGTATTTTGTTCTTTTTGGTGCAATTAGAAATAAACTGTTTCCTTAATTTTTCCTGCTACCTCATTGTCAGTATAGAGAAATATAACAGATTTCTGTATATTATATGTTCTGTGATGTTGTAGATTTCTTTTATTAGTTTTAATGGCTTTTGGTAGCATCCTTAGGGTTTATTTTTATATATATATATAATATCATGTCATCTGCAAATAGTGAAAGTTTTATTTCTTCCTTACCAGTTTGGATGCCTTTTATTTCTTTTTCTTGTCTGATTGCTGCAGCTGGAATTTCCAGTGCTTTGTTGAATAAAAGTGATAATAGTGAATATCCTTGTCTTGTTCTTGATCTTAGAGGAAAAGCTTTCACTTTTTAGCATTGAGTATATTGTTAGCTGTGGATTTTTCACATATGGTCTTTATTTTGTTGAGGTGTGTTCTCTCTAAACCTACTTTATTGAGAGTTTTTATCATGAACACAATGTTGTCCTTTGTCAGATGCTTTTTCTGCATCTGTTGTGATGACCATATGGTGTTTATCCTTCCTCTCATTAATGTGATATACAGATTATTGATTTGCAAATATTGAACCACTTTTGCATTCCTGAGATAAATCCCACTTGATTGTGGTGAATGATTTTTAAATGTATTGTTGGATTCAGTTTGTTAATATTTTGTTGATAATTTTTGCATCTCTGGTCATCAGAGTTACTGACCTGTAGTTCAGGTAATGCTAGCTTCCTAAAATGAATTTGAAGCTTTCCTCCTCCTTCTAACTTTTTGGAATAGTTTGAGAAGAAAAGGTATTAACTCTTCTTTAAATGTATGGTGGAATTCACTTGTGAAGCTGTCTGGTCCTGGACTTTTGTTTGTTGGGAGTTTTTTTGGCTACTGATTCAATTTCATTACTAATGATAGGTCTGTTCAAATTTTCTCTTCTGATTCAGTTTTGGGAGGCAGTAGGATTCTATGTGTCCAATTTGTTGACATAAAATTTTTTCATAATATTATCCTATAATCCCTTATAATTCTGTAGTGTTGGTTCTTATTTTTTTTTTTCTTTCATTTCTGATTTTGAGTACTCCCCTTTTTTTATGAATCTGGCTAATAAAGGTTTATCAGTTTTGTTGATCTTTTCAAAGAACCAGCTCCTGGTTCTGTTGGTTTTTTTAGTTTTTGTTTGTTTTTGCTCTAATCTTTATTTCCTTCCTTCTGGTTTGGGGTTTTGTTCTTCTTATTCTAACTTCTTTTTTTTTTTTTTTTAAGATTTATTTATTTATTAGTGTACATGGGTGAGAGCAAGGACAGAGAGAGAATCTCAAGGAGGCTTCATGTGATGCCGGGCTCCATCTCAGGACCCTAAGATATGACCTGTCAAAACCAAGAGATGGATGCTTAATTGACTAAGCCACCCAGGTGCCCATTCTTTTTCTAACTCCTTTAGGTGTGAGGTTAGGTTGTTTGGGATTTTTCTTCTCCAGGTAGGCCTGTATTGCTATAAACTTCCCTGTTAGAACTGTTGTATCCCAAAGATTTTGGACCATTGTGTTTTTTCATTTGTCTCCGATATTTTTTTATTTCCTCTTTGATTTTTTGGTTGTTCCATTCATTGTGCTCTTTCCAGATTTTTTTCTTGGAATTTATTTATTTATTTATTTATTTATTTATTTATGATAGTCACACAGAGAGAGAGAGGCAGAGACACAGGCAGAGGGAGAAGCAGGCTCCATGCACCGGGAGCCCGATGTGGGACTCGATCCCGGGTCTCCAGGATCGCGCCCTGGGCCAAGGGCAAGCGCCAAACCGCTGCGCCACCCAGGGATCCCATTTTTCTTGGAATTGATTTCTAGTTTCATAGTGTTGTGGTCAGAAAGGGTGCATGATATGATTTCTTTCTTTTTGAATTTGTTGAGACTTGTTTTATGCTGTAATATGTGATCTCTTCTGGAGAATGATCCATGTGCACTTGAATGTATATTCTGGTGTTTTAGGATGAAATGTTCTGAAAATATCATTAGATCTGTCTTGTCCATTGTGTCCTTCAAAATCACTGTTTCCTTGTTGATTTCCTTTTGGATGATCTATCCATTGACTTAAATGAGGTATTAAAGTCCTGTTATTGTATTGCTATCAATTATTTCCTGTATGTTTTTTATTATCAATTATTTCCTTTATGTTTTTTATTACCTGCTTTATGTATTTGGGTGCTCCGGATTGGGTGCATAGATACTTACAATTGTTATATCTTCTTGTTGGATTATTCCTTTTATGACCACATAGTGTTTTTGTTTCTTGTCACAGTCTTTGTTTAAAGTATGTTTTACCCAGTGTAAGTATTTTTACTTGCTTTCTTTTCATTTCCATTCACATGATAAAAGCTTTTCCATCCTATCACTTTCAATTTGAATGTTTAGGTCTGAAATGAGTCTCTTGTAGGCAGTATATAGATGGGTGTTGCTTTTTCACCCATTCTGTCACCCTATTCCTTTATTGGAGTTTTTAGTGTATTTACATTCAAAATAAATCAAAGTAATTATTGATAGGTATGTACTTATTGCTGTTTTATTACTTGGTTTATGGTTCTTTTTGTAGTTCTCTGTTCTCTTGCTCTTTTCTCTCATGGTTTGTTCCTGTAGTGATACAGTCGGTTCCTTTCTCTTTATTTTTTGCATATGTATTACTGGTTTTTGATTTGTGGTTATTGTTAAGTTTGTATATAGCATCTTATGCACATAGCAGTCTATATTAAGTTGACAGTTGCTTAACCCATTCTTTACCCCTCTCACCCTCATAGTTTGGGTATATGGCATCATACTTTACATCCTTTTATTTTGTAAATCCCTTGACTGATTTTTATTAGTATACTTATTTTTATGGCTTTTTTATTTCCTACTTACTCCTGCTTCTGATATTTCATTTCCACTTAAGTAGCCCCCTTTAATATTTCTTGTAGGGATGGCTTAGTGGTTATGAATTTCTTTAACTTTTGCTTGCCTGGGGAGCTCTATATTTCTCCTTCTATTCTAAATGAAGGCCTTCTAGATAGAGTATTCCTAGCTGCAGTTTTTTTTTTTTTTTTTTTTTTTTCTCTCAGCACTTTGAATATATAGCATGCTCATTGCATTCTGGCCTGCAAAATTTCTCCTAAAAAATCAGCTGATAGCCCTAAGGGGTTTCCCTCGTATGTAACTTTTCATTTCTCTTGTTGTTTTTAACTTTCCCTCTTTATCCCTACTTTTTGCCACTTTAATTATTATGTGTCTTGATGTGGACTTCCTGGGTTGATTTTGTTGGGGATTCTCTGTGCTTCCTGGATCTCAATTTCTGTTTCATTCCTGGGATTCAGGAAGTTTTCAGCTCTCATTTCTGCAAATACATTCCCCCATTTTCTCTCTCTTCTCCTTTTGGGATCCTTATAATGCAAATGTTATTTCACTTCATGGTATCACTGAGTTATCTAAATCTATTTTCATTTTTTATTATGTCTTCCTCTCTCTCTTGCTCAGCTTGAGTGCTTTCCATTACTCTGTCCTCTAGGTCACTGATCCATTCTTCTGCTTCCTTTAGTCTATTATTTATTCCATCTAGTGTATTTTTATACATTAATGTATTTTATACATTAATATAAATATATGTATATTTATACATATGTAATTTCAATTATTGAGTTCTTCATCTTTAATTGGTTCTTTATGTTTTCTGTCTCTTTATTAAGGGTCTCATGAGGTTCTCCACTCTTTCCTTAATAGTCCAGTGAGTATCCCTATGACCATTACTTTAAATTCTTTATCAGGTGTATATTTTACCTCTGCTTGATTTAGCTGTCACTGCGATTTTGTCCTTTCTTTCATTTGGGATATATTCATCTGCCTCATTTCGTCTAACTTTGTGTCTGTTATATGTGGCAGAAAAGTCAGCTATGTCTCCTGCTCTTGAAAGTAGTGGCCTGTGAAGAGGGCCTGTAGTGCCCAGTGGTGTGTTGTTTCCTGTTGAGCAGAACCTTGTGCTTCAGGGGTATCTCCTGTGTGCGTTGTGTATGCCCTGCTGATATGACTTAGCTGCTTTTTGCCTTCTGTTTATTCATCTGTAATGGCTCTCTGCTGTTATGGACAGTGTTTGATCCTTGTTTTGTTACTGAGCCAGTCTGGGGCTACCTTGGGCTTCTCTTGAGTCTGCCAGAGATATGGGAGCACAGAGCTGTAGGAGAATGTAAGAACAGGATGTGTGGTCAGTAAGGTTGGCAGCAGCAGGAACAACTTGCAGCTGCTGAGGACTGAGGTACATGGGTTGGAGAGGAATGGTCCACTGAAGTGGGTGGGGGTGGGGGTGGGGGTTGTCACATGTTGTTAGCAAAGTTTGCCCTGGTCTGCTGTGGGAGAAGATCTGAAATAGAGTTCTGGCTGGTTGGGGCGTTTCCATAGGAGAATGGTGGGCAGGAGGCACTCTTAACAAGTTAGGTAGCTGCTGTTGTTACCCTGCTGGTTCCTGCAGGTATCTATGAAAGAAATTGTGCCTGCCAGCTCCTTTGTTACTGAAGAAGTCTCCCAAAGATCCCTGCCCCTCCAGCACATGCTCTGAGATTAGTAAGCAGATCTCCCAGATATCCAGGCTTTTTTCAAACTGCTGTTTCTTTGCTGTATCTCATTGGAGCTGTTTGTTGTGCTGTCTCTTTAAGGCTGGGGGGCTCAATTTCCTCTCTCCCTCCTTGCTCTCTCACAAGCCTCTTAATTTTTAAAGGACCAGGATTTAAGCCCTCCCAGTTGTAAGAACTCACAAAAGTTAGCCCCTCTGGTTTTCAAAGCCAGATACTCTGGTCATTTATCTTCCCCATGCAGGCTCCCTGATGTGAGTCTTGTTTCTCACCTCTCTCAACACCTGAGATGTCCCTCCCTCCCATGGAAAGTCCCATGGGTCCATTTAGCTCCTGATCTGTCACAACCCTTCCTACCTTCTTTAATATGGCCTCTTCTCTACATTTAGCTGGGGAGAATTTGTTCTGCTGGTCTTCAGGTCATTTTTTGTGTTATTTATACCAATGTGGCTATTATTTGAATCTGTGGGACATAGTAAGCTTAGGGTCCTCCCATTCTGCAATCTTCCCCGGAAGTCCTTTCCTCTTTTCACTTTCTTGCTGATATCTTTTGAAGCAGAAAGGTTTTCATTTTGATGAAATCCAGTTTATTTTTTGTTGTTGTTGCTTGTGATGTTTTTAGTATTATTTCTGGGAAGACTGTGTAGCCTTAGGCCACAAAAACTTATTCCTGTGTTCTAAGATTTTTATACCTGTTACATTTAGATCTATCATCCATTTTTGAGTTGATTTTTGTGTAGATATGAGGAAGGAGTCAACTTCATTATTTTACATGTGGCTATCCAGTTATCCTAAAACCATTTGTTGAAGAGACTATTTTTACCTTTCATTTAATCATGTTGGCATCCTGTGAGTCCCATTCTTAGACCCTCCTCCACATCCATGAATCCTAAAGAAAGGTACAGAGTTCGATAAAAATCCAGTAGGATACCAGAAAAGTAGAGGAGAAGCAGCATTGGGTTTTAGATTGAGCCTCAGTTAAATCTCTATTAGTTATCTAGTTGCTCTGTTCACTGCTCTACTCTGTTAGTTGTCTAGTGCTTTGTAATAAATTTACGCCCCTAATCAGGGGCCTAAAGCAGCAAGATTACTGTAGGTCATGAGTATGGGGACTTAGTTATGTAGTTCTGACTCAGAATCTTTTCACGAAGTTACAGTCAGTATGCTGGTACTGCAGCCAAATCAAGGTTTGTTTGGAAATGGAAGATCTGCTTCTAAAATGGCTCACTCACACAGCTATTGGCAGGTTCACTGGAACCTCTCAGTAGGGCTCCTTTAAGTGTTTCATCATGTAGCAACTGCCTTTCTCCAGAGCTAATGATCATAGGGTAAGGGAGGAAGCTGAAGTGCTTTTATGACCTAGTCTTGGCCATTACGTATATTCACTTCTGCCTTGCTATTTTTGTCAGAATAGAGTTACAAAGTCCAGCCCAACGGGCTGCAGGATTTGGAACCATTTTTTAAAATTAATATCAAAGAATATGTGAACATGTTTTGAACTATGTATTTTTTTTATTAAAAGTAAGGTCTAATTCCAAATAGCTGATGTTCCTTTATACTGTGTGCTCATTTATTGCTTAATAAAATGAGATGATCTCCAAGTAATTAATTTTTTCCTGTTCTTTTTTTTTGCATGTCTTTGATATTTCCAATCCAACCAGTCTTAGTGTATTTTAATATCAAAGCAAAGCAGAGGAATATGTCTATCACAAATGTTATATCAGAAAAAGAGAAATAACGTGATTTCTAAACTGAAGTATCAATATTTCCTGGTCTTTCCTCTCCTTTCATTCTCACGGTCATTTTCCAATTCCTGGGAATAAACATAAGAATATTATCTTTGAAGCTGTCTGTAATAGTTCATGACTTTACATGGTAGCTGACCAATTTTGACCACTTCTAACCCACGAAATATTTTAAAGTTATCCACTAGTTTTGTAGCAAGAGCATATGAGCCCATTTTAATGCTTTACTTTGTAACTTTGATTCCTTCTGCAAACTTTTTTTTATAGGTAATGGTTTTACATGACTTTGGAACTTGTCTCTAGTGGGACGCTGTGGGAGGATGAACACAGAAGAGCTAGAATTACTGAGTGACTCCAAATACAGAAACTATGTAGCTGCAATTGACAAAGCACTAAAAAATTTTGAATATTCCAGTGAATGGGCAGATTTGATATCAGCACTTGGAAAACTTAATAAGGTATGTCCATTTTATCCATTCCATAAAAAGAAGTAAAAATCAGAAATTTCATTTTGTACTTACTATATTTCTCTAAAATTTGAAGTAAAGAATAATAAAAATATAACTAAAGCTTAGAATTATTTTTGGTACTTCTATTACTTTATGAGTTGCCTGTCTGTATAGCCAGGCATATTTTTGCGGCCAAATCAACACAGTATTTGAAAAATATATTCCATCATTGCCATTAAAAACATAAGACTAGGGCAGCCTGGGTGGCTCAGCGGTTTAATGCCTGCCTTCAGCCCAGGGCATGATCCTGGGGTCCTGGGATTGAGTCCCACGTCGGGCTCCCTGCATGGAGCCTGGTTCTCCCTCCGCCTGTGTCTCTGCCTCTCTGTGTCTCTCATGAGTAAATAAATAAAATCTTTAAAAAATTTTTAAAAAATAAAAAAACATAAGAGTAGGAAACAAATATGCTAACTCTGAAGGCTAATAAGTTTCTGTAATTGAGCATCAGATATGGTTCTACAGTTTCTGATAGCAAAATTAAAAACTGCGTATAGAATGTGGTGACTCATATCTTTTACAAATGGTATAGAACAGTAAGGAAAACTTTTTATCCAAGGAATTCTTAGGTATATTCAGTACTTTTTACAAAAGTGACAAGTAGTTGCTTAGGCCTTGGAGGTTTACCTTGCATATTTCCTCTTAACATGTCCAGTTTTAAGCCCTTATTATAATGGCATTTTTGGATCAATTCATAGGTTTAAATTTTAACACTGTTTTTTGTTTACTTGTTTGTTTTTTAACTTAGATCAAACTATGTACCTCACACCTAGAGTTTTGATATTGGGGATTTGGGAGGGAATTTTTTTTTTTTTTTTTTTTTTAGCCATTATTATTGAATTGGAATGCTTTTAAATATTAAATGGAGTGGAGAAGAAGATAAGAAATGAGAACCCTCCCAGTAAGTATTAACATCATACAGCTGAGCATACAATTAGGAAAGAAATTGTCTTAAAATACATTACGAGGACCCTACTGTGTCACCTCATACATACTACAGATAATTATTTTGATAGCTTTAAAAATAGCTTTCATTTTTAATGTGCCAAGGATTTATCTTAAAATTAAATGTACAGACTAATGCTTGACATGTTAAATTCTAAGATTTATCATTTGAGGTTTGATAAATTGTCAGATTTTTCTTAAAATAATCTCAAGAAATCACTCCAAAAGTATGAATGTGCTTTAAAGGTAATGAGGTTCTTTCTTGTTCTGAAGAGTCTCTCTCTCTCTCTCTCTCTTTTTCTCTTTTTAAAGATTTTATTTATTTATTCATGAGAGACATAGAGGCAGAGACATAGGCAGAGGGAGAAGCAGGCTGCCTCTGGGGAATCTGATGCAGGACTCAATCCCAGGACCCCAGGATCACAATCTGAGGAATGTCAAAGGCAGACATTCAATCACTGAGCTACTCAGGCTCCCTGAAGAGTCTCTTTCTGAGGACTTACTAAGAATGCTATTTAAAAGCAATTTATTAAATTGCAGAAATTAATATACATAATTGAGTACATAAGTTGTTTTTTTTTTTTACTTAATATTTACAAAAACATTTTACCATATCCAGATAATCCAAAGTAGGATATGCAAGTCATTGAAAACCTTACTTTAGGTTGTAAAACAGGCATGGATTATATGTAATATATGTAATATAAATTTGTTGAAGATAGTTTAAATACATGTTTTAATATAAAATTTTATTGTTTATTAATATACTAAATTTATACAAGTTTTTAAATTCAGAAATGCCTTTAGAAAATGGTGTTATAGGGCAGCCTGGGTGGCTCAGAGGTTTAGCACCATCTTCAGCCCAGGGTGTGATCCTGGAGACCCAGGCTCGAGTCCTGTGTAGGGCTCCCTGCATGGGGCCTGCTTCTCCCTCTGCCTGTGTCTCTGCCTCTCTCTCTCTCTCTCTCTGTCTCTCGTGAATAAATAAATAAAATCCTTTTAAAAAAATGATGCTATATTTTACTCTTCTTTTTAAATTTAATTTGGTTTTAATAGTTTTTTCATCAAAACATTTTGTGTTATAGATCATTAAATTTTCTTCTGCAGAGATAATTATACTTTTCCTTAAAATATATGTAAATATTAGGGTGCCTGATGGCTCAGTTGGAAGAACATGTGACTCCTCATCTCAGGATCTAGAATTTGACCCCCCACGTTGGGTGTGGAGATTATTTAAAAAACAAATTAAAATATGTAAATATTGACTCTTGGCTTTGTGTTTAAAATTCAAATTAATATTTTGTTAACAGAAGTAGCTAGTTGAAAAATATTTTTCATAGCTGTATTATTCCTGATGTTTTACCCTTAACTTGCTTTTCATTTATAGATTTAATTTTATTTACATTCTTTGCATCCAATGAATTAAAAGATTGTAGTTGGAAGAACATTGAAAATGGTATCTCTAATTGTACCTCAGTTCAAACCTTTACTTTTGTTATAAACTGGGAGATCTAGGGGCACCTGGGTGGCTCAGTGGTTGAGCATCTGCCTTTGGTTCAGGTCATGATCCCTGGGTCCTAGGATCGAGTCCCACATCAGGCTCCTCACAGGGAGCCTACTTCTCCCTCTGCCTGTGTCTCTGCTTCTCTCTCTGTGCCGTGAATGAATGAATGATTGATTGATTGATTGATTGATTGATTGATTGATTGATTTGGGAGATCTAGTCCTGACTTTTCTATTGTGGTACCTTTGGCGGGTCATTTTATGTATTTTAACTTCTGTTCTTTTTTGTAAAATAAATGACTTTTTATATTTCTTCTAAATTCCAATTCTAGCATATTATACTGTTTTTATTCTGAGTGTTTATTCTGTAGTGTTCTAGCAACACTTTAATACTTAGAAGAACTTACTTATAAAGTTCTTTTTGTTGTTTAACAAATCTCCTTAGGTGGTTTATAAAATAGAATTGTCTATAAATTCTGATCTGACCATTATCTCTAAAGAAATACTATGTTTGAATAAATACAGTTAGTTGTATTTGGTCCACTTGGGATATTAAATTAGCAAAAACAAATGGGCAGTTATAATCTTAAGTAGATTCTTTTAAGCATTAGAATTCCTTGATATTATATGATATACTAAAGCAATGGTTGTCCCTCCTCCACCTACATTTATGTTGAGATTCAATTTCCTTCATATCTTTCAGCATATCAAAAATAGATTTAAGGCTGACTGACATTAGAGATCAGCAAAAATCTAAATCCTTTCCTTCTTTTGTGAATAAATTTGTTGGCAAAATACTGTGATTTTTTTTAACATAAAAATGCTGTTTCTGTTACCATGTGGTGGGTTTAGTTTTTAACAGAATAATTTTTTTACATCCTCAGTTTTAATTTTAAATATGGCATATACTGATAGATATAACTGACTGAGGCAAGAGTAATTTGGCATCCTTTATAAATATTTAGAGCCTAAAGAAGTCCTATAAGGATTTTTGATAATTCTGTGCTAGAAAATGGAAATAAAAGATATATTTTTGTTTTCCTCAACTGAATTACAATGTTTTCTTCAAGGTTTTACAAAATAATGCAAAGTACCAAGTAGTACCCAAAAAGCTGACCATAGGCAAACGCCTAGCTCAATGCCTACATCCAGCATTACCAGGTGGAGTTCATCGAAAGGCACTTGAAACATATGAAATTATCTTCAAAATCATTGGTCCTAAGAGACTTGCCAAAGATCTTTTTTTATACAGGTAAGAATAATTTTATTATTTATATATAAATTAAAAATATTTTCAACTGTTTCATGTTTTATGCAGTAAAAACTAAAATATTGAAAACTCCTTAATAATGGAAGTTTTTAGATCAATGTCAAATATTTTGATAGTTAAATGCTTCAGAAAAATTTAGGCTATTCCTTTATGTAAGTTTTTTTTTTCTTTGTCATTTATGGCAAGTTTTTGTTTAGAATTGTTGAGACTATACTGCTATCTGCCTTTTTAAACTTAAGGACTATGATGAGAAAAAATAAGAGACCTTTATCTCTTAGTAGTTTTCAATGTAGTTAATCATTCTTTCCCTGAAGTATTTTTTTTCTCTTGGCTTACATTCTGCAGTTTACTTTTTCAGTCTTCATATGGACATACAGAATTTCTTAAAGATTGCTTAGTCTTATGTTTTTCACTTTGTATTCTTTTGTTGGATAAGCTTATCCACATCCATGGTTTATTCTTTTAAGTGCTAACTCCCAACTCGGTATCACCAGTGTTGGCTTCTGCTTTAAACTTCTGGCTTACTCGCCATTTTTTGTGTGGTTCTATAAAAGCAGCTGAAACTCACTCTCTTCCAAACTAAACTCATTTTCTATAAACCCCGCCTTCTGCAAGTGTACTAAAGTTCAGTAAATGGCATCATTTTCCATCCATTTATACAAGCCTGAAATCCAAAAGATTACACTTAATATCTTGTTTTCTTTTGCCCATATTCTTCTCATGTACCTTCTGTCACTAAAAGCTAGGTCTCATAATGGTAAAGAACAGAAGCTGTGGGATCAAAATGGTTTATCTTTACCACTCACCAGCTCTTTGATCATGGATCATTTTCTTCACCTCTCTGTGTGTATTCTCATTTGCAAAAGGAGAATAAGTTTACCAGTTTCACAGGATTGTTAATAGATTTAAAAATGTAAATACGTATAAAGTGCCTAGAACAATGTGCAACATATAGAAGTACTCAATAAATGTTAGCTATTGTTCTGATAGATGTTCCAGTGCACTTACTTTTTTCACCCTGACTGACAGCATCTATTCTTAGGTAAATTATCTCTAGCTTAGTCTTTGTCATTGGCCTTCTAGCATGCATGTAATATCTGTTCTTATCTTTTTATGCCCTTTCTCCCCACAGTACCAGAGTAAAATTTTTAATACATTAAATAGATGTCATTCCCCTGGGAAAACCTCCATTGAGTTCTTCCTGTTACTTAGAAGTAAAATTCAAAGTCCCTACTGTGGCTTCTAAAGTTTTATATACTTTGGTCCTGCCTGTGTCAATTACCTCCAGCTCCTTCCACTTTCCATCCAAATTACTCCATTCTGTGACACAGTTCTTTTTATTTATTCTTCCTTAATTTTTTGTTTCCCTCACCCTGTGATGCTCTAATCCAGGTCTCTGGTTAAATATCAAATCCTCAGAGAATACTTACCTAGTTACCTTATCCATAAGAGCCTTTCCTCCACATTTTTGTCATTAGTACCAAATGACACATAAAATTATTTTTTTTATGTGATGTATTTAAGGGAGGTATCATTTTATTTATCCTGGTTGGGATTTATTGGGATTTTTAAGTCTATGAATTAGTGACTTTTATCAATTCTGAATCTCTTCAAATTGCCTTTACTCCATCTGTTCTCTCTCCCCTTTTTAGAACTATGAGTAAACATGTGTTAGATCTTCTCACTCTGGCTCTCCCATCTCTTATCCTCTCTTGTTTTAAAACCTCTTGTCTGTCTGTGTTGTATTCTGGATAATTTCCTCTTACCTAACTTCCAGGTCACTCATTCTCTCTTTTTTTCATATATATGTGAAATTCTCATCCTTAGTGAGATGTAATTGACTATAACATTGTATAAGTTTATGGCATACAGCATATTATTTGATATATGTACATACTATGAAATGATTACCATAAGTTTAGTCAATACATCCATCATAACTTCAGTTATGATTTCTTTTCTTATGATGAGAACTTTTAAGGTCAACTCTCTTAACCTTTAAATACAGTATTGTTAACTATAGACACCATCCTGTATATTACATTTCCAGAATTTATCTATCTTGTAATTGGAAGTTTGTACCTTTGACCAGCTTCACCCACTTCTCCTCCCCCCATCACCTAGGTAACCACCAGTCTCTCTACTCTGTTTTCATGCAGCTGGTTTTCTTAGATTCCACATTTAAGTGAGATCATACGATATTTGTTTTCCTCTGTGTGACTTATTTATTTCACTTAGCATAATGCCCTCAGGTTCATCCATATTGTCACAAATGTCAAGATTTCATTTTTTTTTATGACCAAATACTCCATTCAGAGTGCATGTATGTGTGTGTGTGCACTTGTGTGTGCATAAGCATGTGTGACAGTTTATCCACTCATCTGTCAGTGTCTTGGCTATTGTAAATAATGCTGCAGTAAATATAGAAGTACAGACATCTTTTCAAGATCCTGATTTCATTTCCTCTAGGGTATATATCCAGAAGTGAGATTTTTGGATTATATTGTAGTTCTATTTTTAATTTTTTGAAGGACCTCCTTACTGTTTTCCATAATTGTATCAATTTGCATTCTCTCCAACAGCATACAAGGGGCTCTCTTTTCTCCACATCCTTGCCAGCATTTGTTATCTCTTGTCTTTTTGATAATAGCCTTTCTAACAGTTTTGAGGTGATACCCCATTGCGTTTTTGATTTATATTCCCCTGATCATTAATGATGTTAAATACTTTTTCATGTTTGTATTGGCCATTCCAATATCTTCTTTGGAAAAATATGAATCCAGATCCTTTGCTCGTTTTTTAATTGGACTATTTGAGGTTTTTTTGTATTGAGAGATATGAGTCCCTTATATTAATTTTGGATATTTACTCCTTATATCTAAATATGTGGTTTGCAGATATTTTCTCTCATTCCATAATTACTTATTCATTTTATTGATCATCTTTTACTGTGCACTAGCTTTTTAGTTGGATGTAGTCCTAGTTGTTTGTTTTGCTTTTATTGCTTTAGGTTTCTTTTTTTTTTTTTTTTTTTTGCTTTAGGTTTCATATCCAAAAATTCGTTACCAAGACCAATGTCAAGGAGCTCTTCCCCTATGTTTCCTTCTAAGAATTTTATGGTTTCTGGTATTTATGTAATATGTAGTGTATTGTTAGTTTCAGGAGTGGTAGATTTTCCTTTTTTTTTTTTAAGATTTTATTTATTTATTCATGAAAAACAGAGAGAGAGAGAGAGAGAAGTTATGGGGGGGAGGGGGGAGGAATGGATGAAGCATAGCCCTGGCAAAGGCCAGCATTGGGCCTGGGACTTTTGGAGCATGGTAGCTTTCAGGAGGCTTCAACTGTAAATTTGGATCAGACTACCTAAAATTGGAGGCAGAAAAGTGTGAAACTAAGGGAGTTTTGTCTTGATGACCTCTATTTATTATATAAACTAGGAGCAAGAGATTCTTAATGTATTTGTTAAGTACTTAAATGCAAGAGGACTTGGTGCTAAGGCCTTAGGATACAGAAACAAAAAGATAGTCATGGTCCCTTGCTTTCTGATACTTACAGCTTTACCTGTTAGAATTTCTCTATAAGTACAGAATTACTTACTAGAATCAGTAAGTATCAGGTACTATAGGAACACAAAATAGGTAGCCTAACGTAGTCTAATTAGGAGACGGCCTCCTCCAGGAAATAGCTTAAGTTAATTCCTGAAAGTATCGGAGTCAGCCAAGCAACAAAAAAAGATGTAAGTATGGGAATATGGAATTGAACCTGTCAGAGCAGCATGTGGAAAGGTCTGGATACTAAAAAGAGCATGGAAGGTTCTAAAACAAACCTGAAAAGGAATTTCTTCAGTATAGTTGGAGCGGAAGGTACAAGAGCAAAATTGGCAAGTTTATGTGGGCTGTACAGAGGTATGTAGTAACAAAATGTCAAAAAATGTCAAAAGTAGGGTGCCTGGGTGGCTCAGTCGGTTAAAGATCTGCCTTCCGCTTGGGTCATGATCTCAGAATCCTAGGATTGGGAGCCTTGTGTCTCGCTCCCTGCTCAGCGAAGAATCTGCTTCTCCTTCTCCCTCTGCCTCTCCTCCCAGCATGTGCACATGCTCGAGCTCCTGCACGCTCTCTCTCTGTCTCAAATAAATAAAGTCTTTTAAAGAATATTAAAAGCTACATTAAACTATCTGAAAGGCAATAGGAAACTAATGAAAGGTTTTACTGACAACAAGTGCTTCAGGATAATACTGAAGCGATACCTGGCAAGTCATGATAACTGAGCTCTATATAATGGTTATGTCTTCTAAGGAAAAGTCTGGTAGAGATAATTTATAATATTCAAAAAAATATCTAGAAGAATGATTTGGAGAGAAAACTTGGTGATTGATTATGAAGAAGATTATTTTGAGTCAAGGATCTTCCTAAATGTATAGATTTTTGGTCAGCCAGATGGATGGTGATGCCATATTTTGAAATTGTGAAATTTGAAGACTTGGTGAAATAACTGTGTAGCTACTGGGTTTGTGAATATGAAGCTTAAGTGAGAGACCTGGATTGGTTAAATGGATGTAGAAGTCATCAATATATAGATAGCATTTTGAGCTGATCAGTAGTACTTCTTTCCTCAAAATACAAATCAAGATTCATGAATATATATATGTGAATTGATACTTTGTAGTTAATGTGCCTCTCCCCACTCCCTTTTGTTTCTATTTTTGGAAACAGTTCTGGGTTATTTCCTCTTCTTGCAAATGCTGCCATGTCTGTGAAGCCAACGTTGCTGAGTCTGTACGAGATATATTACTTGCCTTTGGGTAAGACCCTGAAGCCTGGTCTACAAGGACTGCTAACTGGCATTCTGCCTGGCTTAGAAGAAGGATCGGAGTACTATGAGAGGTAAGGCAGGACTGCTGGTGGTGCAGCTAAGCGATCAAAATCATGGATTTGAAAAAAAAAATAAAAAAAAAAAAATCATGGATTTGTCAGCAAGCATCCTCGGATTAATGTTTTAACGTCATAAAAACTAATTATTCTATGCATTTCAGTATATGACCTGAAGGTTTCTATAGCCAAAAAAACAAAAAAAGAAAGTAGTATATTTAGTTTGTATATTACAATGAAAATATAGGTAGGTAGTACGAGCACAGACTTGAGAGGCCGAGGGACTGGGTTCAAATCCTGGCTTGATGGACTGGACAGCTTAGGAACGCTTTTTCACCATTTGAGAACTTTATTCAGTTTCCTCATCTACAAAACAAACATTATACATAGTGCATTCTGTTGTAATAATCACTTAGTCCAGTGCGTAGCACATTTAAGTCATGAAAAAAATTGCAACCCATAATTTAAAATAATAATCAAAACATAGGAACTTAAATTAATAAAAGAATGGGAAATTGGGCCATATGCCAACAGTTTTTAAATTATTAGTGGTGGGTCACCTGGATGGCTCAGTCGATTCAGCATCTGCCTTCGGCTCAGGTCATGATCCCAGAGTCCCAGGATCAAGCCATGTATCAGGCTCCCTGCGTCATGGGGTCCCTGCTTCTCCCTCTCCCTGTGCTGCTCTCCTTGCTTGTGGTCTCTTTCTCTGTCAAATAAATTAATTAAAAAATAATAATAAATAAATAAATAATCAATGGTAGAAAAGAACCTAATACCAAGTACAGTGCTGTTTTGCTAACTATTGACATGATGCTCTTGATATTTTAACTCATTATTTTTATTTATTTATTTTTTTGATATTTTAACTTTTTAAAGAAAATGATTTAATCTATTTTGGAGTGTGTTATTTTTTAGAAAGTTTATAGACAGTGCACGATAGCATTAACTGTCTTTAATAGCTTATTACTGATATTCTTACCAAAAAGGAAATTATAAATTCAGGTGGAAAAAAACAGAAAATGCCAAGCTTATTTTATGAGTACATTTAATGATTTAAATTTAAATACTTTACTTTGGTACATTGACCAGCTACTCTCTTTTATTGTGGTTATATATTCTTGTAATATAGTATGAATCTAATTCTGAAAATACTGGATTACCTTCCTAACCTACTTGGAGAAAATCTATTTTTTGTCTCAAAACTTATCATTTTCTTTTGTTTACCTTTTTACTTACAATTTTAGAAACATGATATTTCATTTAGTGTATAAATCAGCTTTGTTTCTAATTGTTATATTCTAAGGGAAATACTTTATAAGTCTGCTAGATACAGTTAAAATTTTGACATAATGATTTTTATGAATGTAGTATCTATGGTGTATCTCATTATGTGTCTTCTGTTTAAGATGCAATAACAAAATACCACAGATTGGGTAGCTTATAAACAACAAATTTGTCACAGTTCTAAAGGCTGGAAGTCCAGTATCAGTACCAGCACAGTCATGTTTTGGTGAGGGCCCTCTTCCTGGTTTCATAATTGGACTCTCCTCCCTGTGACCTCACACAGTAGAAGGGACTATGGAGTTCTGTGGGTTTTCTTTCATAGTAACACAAATCTCACTCATGAGAGTTTCACCCTCATGACTTGAGCACCTCCCAAAGGCTCTATCTCTCCTAATGTCATTATTTTGGGGGGTTAGGGTTTTAACATGACTTTTGAGGAGACCTTCAGACCATAGCATTGTGTTTTAACAGTTATTCCACACAAATTCTAATAAAGGGATTTATAAACATGTTCTTTTAAGCCATAGATACATTAAGGCCAGAAGGGAGTATAGTGTTAGGTTAAGTCACATGGCAAGTAAACAGTAGAGCACATCATCAGGTTCTTCTGATTCTGACTCTACTGTACTACAATGTAATATATTTTTGTGTATTATGTTATTCTAGTTTGAAACAAATCAAAAGTAATTTATTTTAGAAGATAATCGTTACTTCTAAGTAATAATTTTGTTAGAGGTCTGATTTATCAAAGTTTAATGAATTACAGGAAATGAGGGCAATCTGGCTATGACATCTGTCACCCCATGATAACTAGGGTTGATTCAGCTGACCTGGTTGAGTAGGCAGGTGTCCCCTTCCTTCACTCTTCCAGGTGTGTCCCTCCCAAAGCTGTGTGCTTGATCAGAGCAGCGACCTTCTATAATAGAGGAGGACCATTTTTTGGTCAGAGATAAATGATTAGCCTATATTCCCCTGCTAGAATCTCCAACAAACTTTTTAAATTTTGTGAATTACATAATACGATTTCAAAGAGAAGGAAACATTTGGAAAATAACCTTTAAGAATTTATGGGGTGGGGGTGGAATCACCTGACTGGCTCATTTTGTTAAGTGCCTGACTCTTGATTTCATCTCAGGCCCTGATCTCACAGGGTTCTGATTTCAAGGCCTACATTGGGCTCCACACTGGGCATGGAGTCTCCTTAAAAACAAAAACAAGCAAACAAAAAAAACGAGAGGTGGTGCACCTGGGTGGCTCTCCACGGAAATCTTTAGTAAAAGGTGAAAGATTTATTGCGCCTGGATGGCTCACTGGGTTAAGTGTCCAACTCATGATTTCAGTTTAGGTCATGATCTCATCTCATGTCATGAAATCAAGCTCCAGATTGTTGGGCTCCTCAGGGAATCCGCTTGAGATTCTCTCTCTTCCTTTCCCTCTGCTCTTCCCCCTGTGCACATGTGAACATGTGCTTGCTCTCTCACTCTCAAATAAATAAATCTTTAAAAAAAAATTTTCATAGAGGGGTACCCGGGTGGCTTAGTTGGTTAAATGTCTGACTCTTGATCTCAGTTCGTGTCTAGATCTCAGGGTCGTGAGTTAAAGCCCCATGTTGGGTTCCACACTGGGTGTAGAGCCTACTTTAAAAAAAAAAAAAAAGAATTTCATAGAAATTAAAATATATTCTGCTGTAGGATTACTATTAATTGAGATGTATAGGACTTGGGGCATTTTCGTTGTTATCTTCATTTTACAAATTAGGACATAGAACTGAAGAAAGTTTGACTTTTCCAAATAACACAGCTAGTAAATGGGGGAACCAGGACTGAAATCTAGTCCTCTGAAGTATACACTTCTAGTTTATCACACTTGTCTCCAGGGCAAAGCACAGAACTACAGTATAAATGCTTTCATACTTTCTGGAGAAGAAGAATTTTTTTAACAATGTGAAACTAAATGCGTGTCTTCTTAAGCCACTTTGTTTTGTACCTCAGAACAAACACCTTGTTGGAAAAGGTTGCTGCTGCAGTGGACCAGTCAGCCTTCTATAGTGCCCTCTGGGGTAGTCTCCTCACCAGTCCTGCTGTACGTTTACCAGGAATCACATACGTTCTCGCCCATTTGAACAGGAAGCTTTCCATGGAAGATCAACTTTATATAATTGGCAGTGATATTGAGCTAATGGTACGTCTATATATGGTTGCTCACGTAACATACTTCTTTAGAGCCAGGCACACTATTCCAGACAGATAGTGAGAACTGTACCACAAACAGGGTTCCTATTTTTGTGGAGATATTTTTCATCAAGGAAACTCAAAGACCAAATTAGTCACTAATTATTGTTTTTAAAAGTTTCAAAATATTTTTTTCATGGAAATGGAATTATAGGTTATATGTTATTTCCATGGGTTATTCAAGCAAATAAATGGTCTTTATTACCATTTTGCTAACTGATAAGACCATTGTTAATATAGCCACGTTAATTATATGATTCCAGAAGAGACCTTCTACTCAGTCACAGCTCTCATAGGAAAGATGGATTTTTAACAAAGCAACAGCCGGATTCTGTAATGGGATTTGTACAAGAAGATATAGTACCAAAGGAGATGGTGCAAGATAATACCAAAAAAATTACATCAATTGCTTATACTTTTTAATTTCTAGATTAACAACAGAAGGAAACCTTTTATCTCTGTAGAGTGCTGTACTGTGAAAATTAGCAAAGTAAAAAGCAAACCCTCAAAGGTCATTATGAAAAGTGTTTTTAAAAAATTGTGGTTAATCATTCTGTACTTTTTTTCCCATTTGATTATGAAATGACTGAAATTTTTATGCAGATTTTTGGTTACATTTATTAAATTATAAGTAACGTATACTGAAGACATCTTGTGTGTACAGTTGTATGAATTTGACAAATGTCTACCATCAAGTAACCAATATTATGAACAAGGTAAAGACTATTTACATCACTCAAGAAAGTTCTTCTGTGCCCCTTTGTAGTTACTTCTCTTCCCCTACACTCCCAGGCCCTTACAAATACTGGTCTGATTTCTGTTCCTAAAGTTGTACTTTTTCCAGAATATTATAGAAATGGAATCATACAGTTTCAGCCATTAAGTCTGGTTTCTTTCATTTTTTTTGCAACACATGTGAGGTTCATCCACGGGTATGCACATATCCATGATCCTTTACATTGCTGTGTAGAATCATTTTGCATGAATGCACTGCAGTTTATTTATTCATTTACCAATTAATGAACATTTGTTTCTGGTTTGAGCAATAATGAATAAAGTTGCATACAGTTGTTTGTGGAGACATATGTTTTTATTTCTTGGGGAAATACCTAGGAATGGGATTTCTGGTTCATATAGTAAAGGTACATTTAACTTTTTTTAAATGACAGCTTTATTAAGATAAAATTCACACACCATAAAATGTATCCTTTTGAATGGTACAGTTCAGGGGTTTTTAGTATATTCACAAAGTTGTGTAGTTATCATCTAATTTTTAGAACATTTTCATCACCTTAAAAAGAAACCCCATAGTTATTAATCACACCACCTTTTTCCCTCCCCTCTGTCCCTGGCAGCTGCTAATCTTTCTGTTTCTATAGATTTGCCTATTCTGGACATTTCATACAAATGCAGTTATACACTATATAGCTTTTTATGAATGACTTCTTTCACTTGTCCTAATATTTTTAATATTCATCCATATTGAAGTATGTATGAATACTTCATTCCTTTTTATTGTTGAATAATAGTGCGTTGTAGGGATGATACCACAATTTATATATCTGTCAGATAGGTTTTTTGGGTATTCTGAATAATACTCTGAATATTCATGTGTAAGTTTTTGTGTCAACATAGGTGTTCACTTCATTTAGTAGTGGAATTGCTACATCATATGGTACCTCTGGGTTTAACTTTTTGAGGAATTGGCAAACTTTTCCAAAGTGACTGCACCAATTTACATTTCTGCCAGCAACATATAAGGATTCCCATTTCTCCACATCCTTTTTAACGTTTGTTATTGTCTTTTTATAATAGATATCTTAGCAGGTTTAAGTATTATTTCATTGTGGTTTTGATTTGTATTTCCCTAATGACTAATGACATTGAACATATTTTCTCCTGGTTATTGGCATCTTTATATCTTCTTCCAGGAAATATCTCTTCAGATTCTTTGCCCATTATTTAAACTCTGTTATTCCTCTTTATTGTTGTTGTGTTGTAGGAGTTCTTTATATATTCTGGATGTTAAACCCTTGTATATATGATTTAAAAATATCTTCTCCCATTCTATGGACTATCTTCTTATTTTCTTGATACTGTCCTTTGAAGCACAAAAATTTTAATTTTGATCAAGTCCAGTTTATCTATTTTATCTTTGTGCTATTGGTATTAGATAGTATCCAAGAAATTGTGTCTAATCCAAGATCAGACATTTATTCCTGTTTCTTCTTGTATATGTTTAAGGTTATGAGAAACTGCCAAACGATTTTCCAAAATGACTATACCATTTTTATGCAGATTTTAAAACATATTGTTACATTTCCTTTAAATGACTTAATAGAAATTTTAAACAAATCACTTTATTTCTTTAAAAAATAAATGTCACAATTGGAAAACTATTTATAACATATTCCTGAGTACTATCCTCCATATTATTCAAAAAGCTATAATAAACAAACAAATATTAATAAGTAGAAAAATGGATTTGAACAGATAACCTAAAGGAAATAAAAATAACTCAAACATATGAAAAGATGCTTAACATTGCTTATGATAGAAATAAAAATTTATACCAGGATACCAATTTTCATAAATAGGATTGGCAAAAATAAAAAAATATAGATAAATATGGAAAAACAGAAATCACATAGCTGCTGGGAATATAAATCTATATAACCTTAATGGAAAGCATTACACTATTTATATTACAAATAAATATACCCAAAGACTCAGCAGTACTACTTTAGATTTATCCTACAAGCATACTTGTTTATCTTTGTATTGTATATTGCAGCATTATTTAAGATAGTAAATATGTACAAATAGTATAAATATCCATCATTAGGAGCCTATTAAAAAATTAGGATTCATCTATGAAATAGAGTATTTCTTTGTCCATAAAGAAATAATGAAGCTCTTTATGTAGTGTTAAGGAAAGATCTCCAAAATATATTGTTAAAAAAAAGGCAAAATCTGAGATACATGCATGTGTCTCCTATTTACTTAGTTTTGCAGAAAATATTCATTAGTAATGCTGGTTGCATGTAAAAAGGAAATTGAGTAGTTTGGGGACAAATGTGGTAGAGAACTTTTTGCTGTATACTCTTGTGTGTGCCTTAATTTTTTCTAAACCATCATAATATATTTACCTATTCAAAATAATGTAAATACATTTAATTAGTGATAAGAAAGAAGCATACAGAAGTATTTGTTGGAGAAAATGAAGCATTCTGTTTGCATGGTAAATCTTTCCCAGTGTAATAGACAATAGATATTAAAGGCTCTCTTATTTCAGGTAGAAGCAGTAAGTACTTCGGTGCAGGACTCAAGTGTACTTGTGCAGAGAAGCACACTGGACCTCATACTCTTCTGTTTTCCATTCCATATGAGTCAGGTAAAACATTAATAATATTAATATGAGGAATTCTTTGGAAATCATAGATTCCTGATGCATAGTTACTTTTAAAATTGAATTTAACTTGAATTCTTTTGTTTTATGAACTGGTAAGTACAATACATAATTATGTACAATTCATGCAGGGCTTGAACTCAAGACTCTGAGATCAAGACCTGAGCTGAAATTGAGAGGCAGGCAATCAACTGAGCCACCCAGATGCCCTGAATTAAGTTCCTTTTTTAAAGGGTAGAATTTGACAGAATTTTGAAAAAGAAGAAAAAGGGTTATTGATTTGCATAGGAACACAGGGAATTGAAACAGATTATTTCATAGAATCTTTAAAAATTCTAACCTATTAAAAGAGATAATCATTGCTGGTTCTAAGTAAGGCAGGACTCTGAGACCCAGGCCTTCTACCAAGCTGTTATCTCTGTTCTGATGAAACTTACCTTTACTTGGTTTGGCAATTTGATGATGTATGTCAGACCCTTAGCAGAGTTGGCTCTTTGAAAGCCAGATATTCAGTCACTGTGACATTCTCTAGTACTTTTTTATTACAGATGAAAACAGTTAACAAATCATGAGTGAAGTGTTTCATTGGCGGGACTTAATTTATTATCAGTCTCTTCATTTTTAAAGAAATGGTCTGAATTCTTTTGAGTTCTAAACTTTGGTGAGCTATGTAGAACAACAATGTATGAACATTCAGAATTGAAGAACAAAAGTAGTAAGATACGGAGAATTTCTGCCTTGGAAAAGCATATTTATTTCTAAAAAGTCATTAGCAGAAAACACTACTATTTTGGGATTTTGTAAGAACTATGGTTGGTAGATAACTAGTGAGTTTTCATTATGATCTGCCAAGCTCACATTTTTCTTTATTACTTTATTCAGTTGAAATTGAATTATTAATAATTGAATTTTATAGTTCATTGCCTATATTGTCCCCAATTAGTACATAAACTATCCGCAGTTTCTGTTTTTGAGATTTTCCATCCTTAAACCAGAGGCCTTTATTCTGCCTCTGGCTTTTCACAGAAACACCTGCTGGGATGTCAGAGTGGTCTAAACTTATCAGTATAGGAGTGGGCAAACAGCTCATCGGGTAGTAAGGAGTCTGACTTTTTTAAAAACCCATAAAAGAAAATGAATATGCTAAAGTAATATATATGGCTCAAAAGCCTAAAATAGTTATTATCTGGGTCTTTATTGAAAAAAAGTGTACTGACTTTTACTCTTAAACTTTCCCATTCTTTTCTTCCCTTCCAAGCATTCAACATTGTTTGTCTTTGTCACTGATAGGTGATTCAGCAAGATGGGAGGGATTAAGTCATAGTAGACTTAAATTGGGAAGAACCTAATTTGTAATCTCATTAGACCAGTGTTTTCTCAACCTTTTGTTTATGTGATTTCTTTCAGTACTTTCTTACTCTACCATCTCTGTATTCCTACCAGCCAAGATTTTCTCAAGCCTTACCTTTTATAATTTGTATTATAAAACAATAGCTGTGTTTAATGTTATTTTAAAAGTACATATCCTACCAAGGCCCATTATAATACTTCCCCCATTACTGTACCAAATTTTTAAATTACCTGAGAATATTGATGAAGACAAAATCATATTTGTTCCCCACTTTTCCTCTTTCTATATCTTGCATATAATACATTTTAAGCAAATATTTATTTTAATTATAACTTAAGGGAGCCTTCATTATATTGTCCCAAAAGTGATTACTATTAATAACTTCAGCAGTTAGTGTTTGTAGACTCTTTTTACTTATTTCATGGAAAATTGACCCTAATATCTAATACTTATACCTTTGAGAATTCTTTTCCGTATTAGAAATATGTGGTTATGTCAACAGTAATCAAGGAATGACTTCTTATTTTCTAGAGTAGTTTGAGGAGAGGGGAAGGCACCTGGGTGGCTCAGTCAGTTAAGCAACCAACTCTTGATTACTGCTCTGGTTGTGATCTTAGTGTCCTGAGATTGAGCGTGTGTCAAGCTCCACATTCAGCAGGGAGTCCACTTCTCTCCCTCTCCCTCTGCACCTCCCTCAACATGTGCACTCTCTCTCTCTCTCTCTCTCCCTCTCTCTTTTTTTTTCTGGTTAAAAAAAAAAAGTTGTGTGTGTGTGGTTTTTTAAAATAAAATTAGGGAGACATACGTACTTTTTAAAAAATTTTTAAAATTTATTTATTTGAGAGAGAGAGGGAGAGCAAGCACACATGCAGAGAAGCAGACTCCCATTGAACATAGTGCCAGACAGGGCTTGATTCCACAACCCTGAGATCATCACCTAAGCCAAAATCAAAAGTCTGATGTTTACCCAGCTGATCTACCCAGGTGCCCCAAGACATTAGTCCTTTTCAACATTTTATTAAAATATCTGTAATCTTCATATCTGATGTTAGATTAGCAGTTCTCAAATGCTTTGGTTTTGAGACCCTATTATACTCTTTAAAAATATTGAGGATCCTGGGATGCCTGGGTGGCTCAATTATCACGTTAGCATAGATAACATTTTATGAAAGTAACTCTTTGCCAACACATTAAAAAATTTGGTGAATAGAGTAGCATTGTTTTATTTTTCTGCAATTTCATTAATGTCTGGTCCCACAGTACAGAGCAGAATGCTCATATCTGCTGCATTCAATCCATTTTGTTTTTTTTTTTCTTTTGGTTAAAATATATGGAAAAAATCTGTTCTGACTGATGATATGTAATTAGAAAAGGGAGGAGTGTTTCAGCAGTCTGTTGTTGTTTAAGAAGCATATTCTTCGATACTACACCAAAACTCAATAAGCTGTAGTTTAAAAAAAAATTAGTTGTATTATGGAAGCTGAAACCGAATCAATGAACCTTTCATATTCTGTTTCATGAAAATCTGCTGATCTGTCTTGTACTTTGAATGCATCTTTTATCCAAACAAGATTCTGTTTGTTCGGTTGGTTGGTTTTTGCTGGGCATGAGGTAGAGTTTGAACTCAGGCCCTGAGATAAAGAACCAAGAACCGAGCTGAAGTCAAGAGTCGGTAGCTCAATCAACTGAGCCACCCAGTGCCCACAAACATGCTTTTGTAACATCATGATTGGTTATTTGAAAATGTTAGTTTACTGAATTATGCAGATCTTCCAAAGATTAACACAATAACAAACTATCACATTGCTCACTACTACCGCAGATCTCATCAGTAAAATTTTTTAGGTATTGGGAAGCTTTCAAGCCAAATACAGATTTGCCAAAATTCTAATTTTCTTGGGGAGTCTGGCTGTCTCAGTTGTTAGAGCATGTGACTTTTGATCTTGGGGTTAAATCTGAGCCCCATGTTGGGTGTAAAGGTTATTTATAAGTAAAATCTTAAAACTAAAATTCTAATTTTTTCTTGGAAGCTCAAAATTTATTATCTATAATGATGAATATTAATTGTTTTTCTTAAAGTGACAGCCTCACTTTGTTTATTTTTGAGAAAATATCTGTCAGGTGTTGAAACCTGAGTAATCATAGTTTGTATCAGTCCCTCTTTCAGGCAAAGATGGTAATCAGTAAAAAAAAAAAAAAAAAAATACTGGTAGTACATCTCACAATTCAAACAGGTAAACAGGTGTTTTTCCTCAAGACATCTATCATATATACATCAGTATATGTCAGAAGTGTTTTGTGTATATTCCCCATTTCATTACACAGAATATTAAAAGACTTGTGCTCAGGGGCTAGTGTTTAATAAAATAAACTTTTTCTGCTTCATCAACAGCATTTTTAAGTGAAACTGGCTTTTTTTTGTTGTTGTTAATTTTGCTGAAGTAGTACATGGCAGTAAAAAATACCATGACTACAAGTACAGTAGATGCCACTGCTGTACTGCTTTTGTTCCTGCTAGGGTGCTGGCAGTTTTACTCATTATTGCTTGATCAGAGCAAATGTCAACACATTTCAAAAGGCAGATAACATCTTGGTATTGTTGTGGGTATAGTTTTTACCTTGGGGACTACTGAAAGGGTTTTAGAAATCCCCAGAAGTTCAGGGACCACACTTTAAGACTTGCTTAGATGACTAAAAGGCATTCATGTTCAGATGAGTGACCATAATTTTTCAGCTATTGATGATCTGTGTTCTGTAACATCTCCATTATTTCTCTAACATTCCTTTAAAACAAATAAGCTGAGTGAATCCTTTTCCAGTACTGTCAAGGACCAAAGAGTGAAAAGTTGACAAGTCTATGATTAAGAAGTCTATTCTAGAAAAAAAAAAAAAAAAAAAAAAATCACTTCTCTGTATTCAGGTGAGGCACTAACCAGGTACTTGAATTTGAATTTGATGAAGTACTTAGGCCCTGTGAGGCTCTGGTTTTTTATTCTAGAGTGATTCTTAGACTAGTTGATTTCCACATTAGCTTTTTTTTTTTTTTTTTTTTTTTTAAGATTTTATTTATTCATGAGACACAGAGAGAGAGAGAGGCAGAGACATAGGCAGAAGGAGAAGCAGGCTTCATGTAGGAAGCTCGTTGTGGGACTTGATCCCAGAACTCTGGGATCACGCCCTGGGCCAAAGGCAGACTCTCAACCATTGAGCCACCCAGGCATCCCTCCACATTACCTTCTAATGCTCAGATTCCAAAATACTATTATTAAGTAGCTATCTAGTAATATTCTTAAAATTAACAGCTATTGAATTAGCTGCTTTCCTTTTATCTTTCTTTTAACCTTATCTCTTTTAGCTAAAACCAGACCTTGATTAGGAAATCACTTTTTGAACATCTAATTAAGGCTATTAGGAAAGGCAAAGAAAAAAATGAATTTTCTCTTTATAAAAGAGCTGGAGTAAAATGAAAAATAAGATGTGTTAAAGCTGGATATGGGTACAAAAGCATTCATTATATTGCCTTCTGTATTTTACTATCTGTTTGAAATACTACAAGATAAAAATTTTTAAGAGGTCAAGAAATGAAAGACTTATAATTGATGAAGATAGTGAACTTCTAATGTAATTACTACCAGTTGACACCACTATGAATATGAAAGACTAAATGCATGTGATTTTCTTGAATCTTTTCCATTTTGCTCCATTTTCTTGTTTGTTTTATTTCAAATCTTACTAATATTGGATAGGTTAAAGAACTTTAAACTGGAGATTGAAATAATTGAGTTATGCAGCTAAATAGCTGTGCTTCCTTTTCTTACTGTTTCTGAATCAATAAAATGGAAGTAATCATTCCTGTGTTCAAAAAGTCAAATGAATCTTAAATAAAACTACCTCATAAGCTCTAACGTTCTAAGTTTATTGCAAGGTAGTATTTTTTTAAAGAGGAAAAAAAGGAATGTGTTTTTATATGTGATTAAGTACAACTACATTTCTCACTTTTTCAGGCCACTCGACCAGATATGATCAGGATCTTGTCAGCAGCCCTTCATGTGGTATTGAGGAGGGATATGTCCCTGAACCGAAGACTTTATGCATGGCTTCTTGGTAGGTGTTTGGTGTGTATTGTCCTAGCTGAGGAAAGATAGAAATTCCCCATACATAAATATTATCAAGTTATGTGTATGTCCTAAGTAAAGAAACTAATACTTTGCTTGAATAGACAATAAAAAAATATAAATGGTATTTTCTATTATTTGAAGAAATTTCAAAATCTTCTTAAGAGAGGCTATTTTAACCCATAAGTTGTGTTTTCTTTGACAAGATTTTTTTCCACTTATAAGTTGAGGCTTTTATACTGTGAATATGTAGACAAAGCAAGATAAATTAATAACCAAAGTAATAACATAATTTTCAAAACTTTGAAGTCATCAAAAGAATCAGAACTATTACTACTGTCCCACACATGGCTCCTTAACAATCTCCCACTCAAGCAGTAAGTTCTTTGTTCTTCCATACTTTTTGTGAGTGTTTGGCCTGTCTTCACAACTCCTTACTGTCCAGAGTGAAAAGATACAATATATCTTAACTTGGATTTTCTGACTCTTCAGCTATTTCACTGTTTGTAAGATTAAAAAAAAAAATAAAAAAAAGGCAGGATAATGCTGGAATACTATGATACTCACTTACATATTGAATTGGTTTCCCTTTATTAAACTATCTAAAATGATCTCTCTTGCTGACATTGATTGGGCTACTAATTGGTAAGTGTTTGGTGCTGTTTTTGAGATATTTGTTGTTTTGGTCTTTAGTGAACAACAGTTTTGAGAATTCCATTTTAATTTATTTTGCTGTTTGTTTCCATGGAGGTTTTGATAACAACGGTGCTATCATAGGACCCAGAAGCACAAGACACAGTAATCCTGAAGAACATGCCACTTACTATTTCACTACCTTTTCAAAAGAATTGTTGGTGCAGGTAATAAACGCTTTCACTTTATTTTTTGGTTACTCCCTGATCAGTGAGTTACTCAACAAATGTAAGTTCCTGTCTTAATTGAATTAGTATGTCTGGACACCTGGGTGGCTCAGCAGTTAAGCCCCTGCCTTCAGCTCAGGGTGTGATCCTGGAGTCCCAGGATCCAGTCCCACATTGGGTTCCCTGCATGGAGCCTGCTTCTCCCTCTGCCTACGTCTCTGCCTCTCTCTGTGTCTCTTATGAATAAATAAATAAAATCTTTAAAAAAAAAAAAAAAAGAATTAGTTTGTCATGGAAGGGTGGAAACAAGGCTCACAAATATCCTAACAATGACTATAACAAGCAAATGATTACAATAAAATGGGTAAGTAATCTTTAGATTTACTTCCAATTAAGTACAGAGATTTTTTTTACTTTGTTATGACTTTATTAATACATAGTTTCAGCTTCTCACCTCTCTGCCCTATGAATTGGAGATCTTCCAAAAATGAGCTAGGACCTGCGTTATTTCCTCTGAAGCCTCTTGGAAATTTGGGTTGCAAAAGGAATCTAAATGTGGTAAAATTACTGTTGTAATGGGAAAGTTAAAATGAGCCATAGTTTTATTTTTTATTATTTTTATTTTAATTATGAGATATTCAAGGTAACTCAAACAGGAAATACATGGTTTCTGAAGCATTTTTAAGTGAGTGAGGTTATAGGAATTCAGTTTTGAGTTACCAGTGGGAAGACAATTGCATAGTAGCAGATGCTGTCATGGTACTATGCCATACAGTACCTGTATGTTGATGAGACCTGTTGATGATGCTGTTATATTAAATAGAAACATTTTTATCTTTTAGGCAAAAAGTTAAAGTAACTCATGAATTTTTCTAGATTTTTTTAACTTTTCCACTTTTTTTTCTAGAGAAATGTAAGCACTCTTTTTTTTTCTCAAGATGGATGAATATAACTTTTTTCCCCCTTAGCAGAGGAAAAAACCTAACTTCAGTGAAAGAACTTAAGAAAAGCAATAGATGTATATGTGCTGCCAAAGCGAGCACAGAAAAGCAATAGATCTAAATCTCTATTACATATGGTCGTATTTAATTTTTTCCTTAAGAAAAAAGTATTTGCATCTGTTTATTTAAATGACTAATATCCTTTTTCTTTTTTAAAGGCAATGGTGGGGATCTTACAAGTGAATGGATTTGGAGAAGAGAGCACTTTAATGCAGGATCTAAAACCTTTTCGTATTTTAATCAGTTTACTTGACAAACCTGAGCTAGGTAATATATACTGTCCTAGGGCGTAAGATCATGTGTGGTTGTTTTGTACTGCCTCATAATAAAAGTAAGACAAAGTCATGACATAGAGAAATTGCTGTTTTTGAGGTGGCCTTCAAATACAGGTTCTCAACAATTTCTTAACTCTAGAACGTTAAGAAGATACAAATGTATATACCCAACCCATTTGTTCTCATATTTTACCTTGTACTATGTATGTAATGTATGTATGTAACGGAAGAGGCATTTTAAAGATAATATCTAAGCTCTTCTTAATCCTGATTAACTGAAGCATCTATGATCTGTCATGACTGTCTGTCTTATAGTTCACAAAATTCAAGTACTTGAGCAAAAGATATCTAGGTTCTCTCTCTCAGCTTAATTCCCCATGTCCCCTTTGTTTTGTGTGTTCTCCCTTTCTCCACTGTATATTTCTCGGATATTAGGTCTATTAGGAAGTTCATTATGGCACCTGAGACAGAAATTAAGAAAAACCAAAAATATTAGAAACAATAAAATGAAATATAAAATGTGTAGTTTTATTAAATTATATGCAGATGTTTTAGCAAATATGCATGTCTTCTCACCAACTCTTAAAAATGCAAAATTTTAAATATAAAAACAAGTTGTATTGATGGCTTTGATAATTTATTTTTAGCTGTTGTGCGATAATAGATGAAGCTCAGAAATTTTTTTAAGGAGATTGGCATCTGTTGTAGCCAAGTTTTTTTCAAATCATTTAAAATAATATCAGTAGTAATAAAAGTATTTATTGAATACTTAATATATTCTGGGAACTATGCTACCAACCTTATAAATAATTTTTCCTAACCCTGTAACAGCCCTGTAATTTTGGTATCATCCTCATTCTAGGCAAGGAAACCAAAACTCAGAGAAGTTAAATAACTTTTCCAAGGATGTTGCTATTAACTGCCAAACACACTTGCTTGATTCTATAATTTTTAGAATGTCAATCTGTTAAATAAACATTTGTTCAGATCAAAATGTGAAGTTTAATGTAGCTTCTAGAAAAAATTATTTTTTTCAAAATAGTTGTTTTAAAGCATCCTGTAATCAGGCCAATTTGTAAATAATCCTGATTTGTCAATGCTAATTAATTATTGTCTTTAATATGTATATTAATTTTAGGACCTGTAATTCTGGAAGATGTCCTAATTGAAGTATTTAGAACATTATATTCTCAATGCAAAGCAGAATTGGATCTTCAAATGGAACCACCCTTCAGCAAGGATCATGCTCAGTTAAGCAGGTGGATTACCAAAAAACTAAGCATGGATACAAAAATGTCCTTATTTATTAATATTCATGAAGTAGACACTGCTCTATGAAATTTGTGTTCCTGAGTATCTGATTTTGAATACTACTGTATTTTGGCAATATGAACTTTCATGATTAACTGTGCTGATCTTTGAAGTAGGCATTTTATAGTAGAACCACCACGTTCCAGGGTTGGTTCTCAATCTAACTCATTAGAATACTAAGTTTTAACAGTTAATATGAAGATAAAGATTCCAGGGAGTTTATTCACACTTTCCAAACTCAAAGGAGATTAACTGCCACATGCCAGTTAGTAATGGAAATTGTACCTTGCTTGGTACTGGGCCTGGTTGTTTGGGTGGGGTTGTGCCTCTTGGTTACTCAACACACTCAGGAGACCAAATCACAGTTCAGAAAAAGATTGAACTTGGAGTTAAATGAATCAAAGGGCACCAGGTGTTATTTCAACATTTTTTTTTTCAAGTTGTGGTTATTTCTTCTTTCAGGTATATATACAAATATGTATTTTTTTAATGCCTGGGAAAAGTCATGGAATATTAGCATATCCTTTTCTCTAACTCGGTGGTAGATTCATGTTGACAATGTCATAACCATAAAGTCTCATCTGTCATTATAACAAAGGTTTCAAGACTATAGTTCCTTTTACATAATTTGCATTCCATTTGTGTCTCTTCAGTGAGGCTTTGGAGATAACCTGGGCTTTCCTAAAACACAATTTTACATATTAAAACATTTTAGGAAAAAAAATTTTTAAAAAAAGAAAAAATAAATAAAACATTTTAGGACAGTTTCTGATTTCTGATAAATATCCCTGTACTTTTTGTTTGAGAAGTTAATATTGACTACCCTGGTACCCGATTTCATTCTTTACACTGCCTGATAATCTATATTGCCCCATAGCATACTCAGTGAGTCTTTTGTGCTATTGACAGTACCGCACTATAAATAAAAACAACTGTTTTAGCTGTTAGGAAAGGTGGCAGGAGATGATAGGAAAGTGGGTGGTTAATAGGCCAGAGGACCCCCCCTTGAAATAAGTTTTTTTTTTCCCTGATGGAATTTTAGTAATAATGGCAATTTATGGTATTATTTTGTTTTTCAGCTAAGAATAATAATTTTCAAGGAAAATAAAAGAATGTAGTGCCAAATAACAGGTCCTCAGGGTTCAAAAATAACTTGTTCTTTTGCTGGAAGCACAGCTATTTTTTCTTCTCGAAGGCTCATTTCTGATCTTGATCCATACATTTGAGTTATGAAAACCTGACTTTGGAAAAGTAACCACATACAAAGTAATAGAGTGTCAGTATATAAAAATTATTTGTTGCAATTTTCTCACTAGCAAATGTTCTAGCAAATACCTAGGAATATGTACTGTCCTAACAACATTGTACTCAAATTTAATTCTGAAAAAATAAATGTTAATATTTCTTAGTTTTTGTTTGTTTCTCTTTTCCTTTTTTAGTAAATTAAGGGAAAATAAGAAAACAGCAGAGCTGATTAAAACTGCCAACCTTCTTTTTAATTCCTTTGAGCCTTACTATATGTGGGATTACGTTGCACGTTGGTTTGAAGAATGTTGTAGGTATGTTAAACTGTTTCATTCATTTTAATTTAGTAGCATCCAAAGCCAATTTTAAGTTTTTGAGTCTAACGAAAAGAATGTTCTTTTATATATTCTACTACTACTGACAACTATTAATTATTTAGTAGCCATAATCTGGCTCTGTCGTGTCACTTAGAACCATTGATCATATGCTTTTGAAGTTGAAAAGGAGTTTAGAAAACAAGGTATTTAGTCACCAACATAGCTGAAAGATTTTCTCTCTCCAGTTTATAGTAATCCAGTTTTTCTTCATTGTTAAGAAAATAACAAATTTGTGGCTGCTGCCTCAGTATACTTTACCAAAATGATTCCCACTTTTAATAACAAAAAATTCCTAGGAGATTCTTGTGTTTTTAAACTCCTAGAGCTTGCCCATTTTGTCACTGGTGAGTGATAAAAGCCCTCTACCTCTTAGGACATAAAGTATAAAAACTCTGAAAACCCAAGAATACTGTGAACCTGAGTGGAATGAATCTGTGGATTCTAGACAAAATCCTCTCAGAACCAGATTAACCTCTCAAGCCCTGGGAGCATGTAGTCAAAAAGTAAGCATGTACAATCTTGGAATTAGAAGTCTTTTAAAAATATGAAACATTAATCCCTTTAATGGTTTAGAAAGTTGTTTGCTTACTCATTCAACAGATAATGAGCACCTGGGAATATAGACAGCCCCTGTCTTCAAATACCTTATAATGGGAACAAGTGAAACATGCACATGCTTATTCTTAGAATTAAATTAAAAGTTACAGATATGTTGGGGCTCCTGGGTGGCTTAGTCATTGAAGCATCTGCCATAGGCCCAGGTCATGATCACAGGGTCCTGGGATCAAGCCCAGGTCAAGCTCCTTGCTCAGCAGATAGTCTGCTTCTCCCTCTCCCTCTGCTCTCCCCCCCCCCCCCCCCGCTTGTGCTGGTGCTCTCTCTTTCTCATAAATAAATAAATAAACAGACTTTTTAAAAAAGGTTACAGATGCCTTAATATATTAAAATGTAGTAGGAATGTTGAAGAATAATGAGTATCTTTTTGCCACCTAGCCCTGGGTTTCCACCTTCACAAACACTCATCCATTCTTCTTTGCCCTTCTGTACTATTCCCTGAACACACATCGATTGACTGAACCTTCACTCCTGCTGCTGAGTCTTCATTTGTGCTATTTCTTCTAAAACATTCTTCCCCTTAGCTCATCTGGGAGATCAATAGCTTTCCTTTCTTTTTTTTTTTTTTTTAAGATTTTATTTATTTATTCATTAGAGACAGAGAGAGAGGCAGAGACACAGGCAGAGAGAGAAGCAGGCTCCTCGCAGGGAGCCCGATGCAGGACACGATCCCAGGACCGTGGGATCTTGTCTTGAGCCAAAGGCAGACGTTCAACCTCCTGAGCCACCCAGGCGTCCCTTCTATGACTCCCTTAAATCTCCCATCAGAATCAATTCCTGCACTGCCATATTGTTACATTTATTTATCTATACAGTTTTATTTCTTGCTTGTTAGGGACTCTGTCATATTCTTTGCGTCTTCAGAGTGTAGGGCAATATATGGTCTAGGACTAATATGATTTAAAGTGAATGTTTGTTGGAGGAATGAGTCAGAAGAGGTTTCCTGGTGGAGACACCTTTTGATCTCAGACCTTGAAGGATGGATGCATTCTGAATTTGAGAGAATGAGTTTGAGGGAAGATGGCGAATCAGGAGGACAAGTTGGTATTAAAAAAAAAGCCCCAAGGTTATAAATCAAGCAACAAGCAATCCGTTTTAACTAGAGATGATATGTGTAGTGGAAACCATGGGAAATAAGTCCAAAAGAGTGAGAGCCACCCAGAACACTTGGAAGAGGGTGAGCATTCCAGGGAGAGTTATAAGCCTAGGAATATTGCTTTGGAAATTTTTCACTTAGAGTTAAGTGTTCTAGGGGAACGGAAATGTTCACAGGGACATCAATGTGTGTGTCCCAGTGTTGACTCTCATTAAAAAGAACGTGATGTATGTATGATATAAATATACATACCACTTGGTAGTATACTCAATAAAGTGAATTTTGTCCTTTTAGGAGAACATTGCATGCCAGACTTCAGATTGGGCCTGGAGATAGTAGTGAGTCATCTGAGTTACAGCTAACGAATTTCTGCTTACTGGTGGATTTTTTGTTGGATATAGTTTCTTTGGTAAGACCACTTTGGTAAAAAAGTATTGAAGAAACGTAATAACATAGTTCAAATATTTCATTTGGAGATAGACCTCATCTGTCAATAAATTTTCTCTTCAATGTTAAATTGATTTTTTTTTCCCCTTTTGGCAAAGCTTTTTTTTCCTATGAATTTTTCCAAGTTTTGTCCTCTGATATATATATGTCTTATGTAATACATGGAATATACTTCACAACTGCATGTTACTGAAATCCTAAATGTTAATGTATAGTGGTTTAATGCTGCATTTATATTTAACTAATAATTCTTTCTGTTAAATGAAGACTGTTGGAAATCTTTTCTCCTTTTCTCTCCTGCATTCTTTGCTTTCTCATTTTGAAGCCTACTAGAAGTATGAGGGTGCTGTGTCAGGTATGATATTTGGCCTGTTTTGTCTTGAACTGATTGCATTCACTTTTGTTATAGTTTCAGTAATATAGCAGATAAAACTGGGGTTATTTTATAATATATACCTTGAAGTACTTAAATTGAGAATTTGGGAATAGAAATTTTATAAGCCAGTAATAACATGACCATACAATGTTAATTAAGAGCATGATACATATAAAGTATTACAGATGAGTAAAATTATTTCTTTTGTGTTACGTACATTAAAAATAAATGAAATAATAGAATTTTATGGATATATATGTGTATATATATATATATATATATATATACACATATATATATAAACTTTTGTCATTTCATTTTTCATCTTCAGGAGACTTACATTGAAATCCAGACAGAACACTTGCCCCAGTTGCTGCTCAGGATGATTTCTGCCCTGACAAGCCATCTCCAGACATTGCACTTGTCTGAACTCACAGATTCACTCAGGCTCTGCTCAAAGATCCTTAGCAAGGTTCAACCTCCACTCTTATCTGCCAGCTCTGGAGGTGTGTTGCAATTTACAAGTGGGCAGAGCAACTCAGTCAAAGAATGGGAAGACAAAAAGGTAAGGTTTGCTATTATTTTTGGTATTAGACCGACTGTATTTCTTCAAAGCAGACTAGTTTATATATAGTCATTTAAATATTATTGAATTTTTTTTTTAGATTCAGTTGTTGTGGCAGTAGACCATCTCTTAGGCTTTTGGCAATTTAGCTGTCTATATCAGCCCTCCACTAAAAATATAATTAAGCAAGATATGTAATTTTTAACTTTCTGGTAGCCATATTAAAAAACAGAAACAGGGATCCCTGGGTGGCCCAGCGGTTTAGCGCCTGCCTTTGGCCCAGGGTGCGATCCTGGAGACCCGGGATCGAATCCCACATCAGGCTCCCGGTGCATGGAGCCTGCTTCTCCCTCTGCCTATGTCTCTGCCTCTCTCTCTCTCTCTGTGACTATCATAAATAAATAAAAATTTAAAAAAAAAAAAAGTAAAAAAAAAAAAAACAGAAACAGGTGAAAATAATTTAATTATATTTTATTTAGCCCAATATAGCTAATATATTATTTTAGCATATAATCAATATAAAATTGATGTAATATTTTAAAAATGAGGTATTTTACATTTCTTTTTTGTACTAAGTCTTCAAAATTCCAGCATGCATTTTATATTTACAGCATTGAATTGCAAAATTTTTATCAGAAATAATTGATCTGTATTTAATTTTATAGTGTACGTTTAAAAAACTAAATTCACATACCAAGTTATTCTAAACCTATGTAAAAGTTGTATCATAACTAAAACATTACTTTTTTGAACTTTAATTAAAAAAAAATTTAGTTCCTTTGCCAGATCAGCCATATTGGAAGAGCTTAGTAGCCACATGTGGCTACCATATTGGATAGCAGGTTTATTTTTTATTTATTTATTTATTTTTAATTTTATTTATTTATGATAGTCACACAGAGAGAGAGAGAGAGAGGCAGAGACACAGGCAGAGGGAGAAGCAGGCTCCATGCACCGGGAGCCCGACGTGGGATTCAATCCCGGGTCTCCAGGATCGTGCCCTGGGCCAAAGGCAGGTGCTAAACCGCTCTGGGGTTTAGCGGATCCCTGGACAGCGGGTTTATAGTCTAAACTGTACTGGTCCTTTTCACATATACACTAAATTTTTGTGTGTGTGCTCTTCTTGATACCTAGAATCTTTCTGCTCAATTCAATCTTCCAGATTCTTAATGCCAGCTTTCTAATTTTAAATAGAATTACGTAATTTTAATTTCTGGCCATAGTATCATACTTAAAACAACTGTGATGCACCTATGGAAAAAAACACATAGATAATTCCATTGAATTTAGGCACTATTTTAAAAACAAAGATTTAAAATTTTCTCTTATTTGGGATTCATTACCTAAATCCTGGGTTTGTATAGTTGCCCTTTTTTTTTTTTTCAGTTGCTTTTTAAAATTTTTTTACAGCTAGCAAAATATTTTATCAGGATCATCTAATATAACCTTTCCCATCAAGTATTAATCTTAAAACTTTTTTTTTTTAAGATTTTATTTATTTATTCATGAGAGACACAGACAGAGAGACAGAGAGAGAGAGGCAGAGACACAGGCAGAGGGAGAAGCAGGCTCCATGCAGGAAGCCTGACGTGGGACCTGATCCCAGGACCCTGAGATCACAACCTGGGCCAAAGGCAGGCACCCAACCGCTGAGCAATTCAGGTGTCCCAATCTTAAAAACTTTTTTAGTGAACTTTTTAAATGTATTGTTTTTCATATATGAAAAGAATGTCCCTGACCCATGTTCAGTTTAAACATATCCCAGGATTATCTTACATAAACCAAAACCAGTCTCTTATTTTCGTTCCTACCTGTTTATTATTTATATGTGATACATAATACTGATTCTGTTAGGAGAATTGATTTTGTTCTATTTCCTTAATTTATGCCTCTAGGATGTACTTAGAAATAAACCTAAAATAGTTGCTAACTGCTTTGTTTTTTGTTCTTTTTTTTTTTAAGATTTATTTATTTATTCATGAGAGACACTGAGAAAGAGAGGTAGAGACATAGGCAGCAGGAGAAGCATGCTCCTTGCATGGAGTCTGATGCAGGACTCGATCCCCGGATCCCAGGGGTCATGAGCCAAAGGCAGGAGCCCCCAACTGCTGAGACATCCTGGCATCCCTGTTTTTTGAATGAGATTAGTTCAAAATGGGAGGACTTCAGCACTCTCATTAGCATATTCAAATATGTATTTATTATATAGAAAACATCTAGAGGCACTTATTGATGGTTATAGGTTAAGGTAAATGGGAACATACATTCATAATTGGGTATTAACTTGAAAGTATGCTTTACCCTCTCCTCTCTCTTTGGTTCTCTTCTGTATTCTCAGACTATATGTGTTCTTCCCTTTTCTTTTACCAAAGCACACTGATATTATCTTCACTGAAATGTCTAAAATTTATTATATTTGAAAGCTGAGGGTATTTTCTTTTTTTTTAAAGTATAAGTGAAGGAATGATTCTTTAAAAAAATCATTACTCTAATTTTGTCTCCATGTACTTAGTACATTTTTTAAAAGTCATCATATTAGATATATATATCCAAATGTCCAAAACATGTCATTTCTTTCTCTTTTCAGAAATATATTTTATTATAAAATAATCTGAAACAGTTATATAATATAGACCATACAACTAAATAAATGTATATAAGTTTAACTGAATTTATAGCTTGAATTCTATTAATGTAATGTCCATTGTTTTATGATCCTTATATGAAAAAGATTAATACAGAAATAACTTTACAATAATAAGCTAATGACAGTTGTATCATTTAAATAAGGCTTCTTTTCAAAAAGGTGTTACAGGATTTTAGATGGTTTTAACCTTTCAAATTAGAAATGTTGACAGTTCAATTCTGATTGCTGCCTTTAAAATTTGGCAGTGTGATATGGAAGGTTCTCATTCTGTTATAGTAATAGTAAAAATACCATGAAGTTCAGAATCATCTAAGCAAAGCTCTTCTAATAACTGCTAACCTTATTTGCTATGTAAGCTTGGGCAGATTTTGTTTTCAACTTCCCTGGACCCTCAGTAGCTTACCTTTGAAAGAAATAGAGCAGACAGCCTCTCTTTATCCAATACCCACTTTGTGTATTCATTGGTGAAGTAGGCACAGTCCCTGACTACCTGACCCATTTTTGCTGGTTGGGAGGCAGGGGCCAGCTCCTACAGAACCTTTTCACCATGCTGGGGCTTTTATTCTTTATTTTAGAAGCAATGGGAAGACATAGGGTAACAGGCAAGTGATATAACATGATTCATGTAATAGATAAATTACTTGCAGTGTGGAGCCTGGATCTCAGAAACAAAATGGATGTGGGGAGACCTGCAGTAGTGCAGGCAAGAGGTGGTGGTAACATGCTATTAAGATGGGGACATGAAGACTGAGAAATAAATGGATTAGCCATATATTGAAGAGAGAAAAATCTCTACTAATGGATTAGAAAGGGTAATGAATGATCACTGACATTTATTGTTTACTAACTGGCAGGTACTAAGCCATGTGTTTTATATATACTGTTTTACTTAATCCTCACAGCAACTGTAAGATTAGGAACTGTTGGTATCTCAATTATATTTATCAGGATACTGTTTAGATAGGTTAAATAGCTTGCCAAACTAGTAAGTGTCAGAATCTTAGCTAATTCGTGGCTAGTACCCTTAACCACTATTCTGAAGTGGCTATAGGGAAAGTGAGAAGGTAAGGTGGAGAAGATCCCAAGAACCCCTAGGTTTCTGTCTTTTGATTTGATGAATGGTGATGCCATTCACTGAAGCAAGGAACACTGTGTGAGGCCCAGCTTTGTAGCAGCAGAACATTTAGTTTGTATCTTCAATAATCTTCAATAAGATCACTTTTTAGTGATTAAAAAGTGCTCTTATTCAGGTTCAGCTTATGCTTTGGCATGGTCCCCAAGCAATGCATGATATGTACAACTTTTGTCTCCTTAAACTAAGCCAGAAAATATGCTCAGTGATTGTACTTCTCCTGTCTTTGTAGGAAGGGGATGGTTAATGCATTCCAGCTCCACTCCAGTGGCTGGTCCATGTTTTGTTGATAATTTTAATTGTCTTTCTATCTTATTCAGATTTCAAACTTACTCCTTTTATTCCTAGTACCTAATACAGTGTCTGGCGTATATATAATGTAGGTTCAGCATCTGTTTGTCAAAAGAATGTAAGATTGATGGCAAACATTTAAATAGTGCTTTACACATTTCATACAGAAATTTCACATAACTGGTTTCTGAACAGATGACCTATTAGAATTTATTTCTGATTTTTAAAATTTCTCATTCCTTGCATTGTTTAGACATTAGGAAAGTGATTTCATGATGTAGACTGAATAAATTGTCAGTTGTTTGAAAATAAGGATATATAGAGATCATAGAGATTTGTGCATATACATATTTTGCCCTCAAGAACCCAGCCTTGGGATCCCTGGGTGGCGCAGAGGTTTGGTGCCTGCCTGTGGCCCAGGGCGCGATCCTGGAGACCCGGGATCAAATCCCACGTCGGGCTCCTGGCGCATGGAGCCTGCTTCTCCCTCTGCCTCTCTCTCTCTCTCTCTGTGTGTGTGACTATCATAAATATATAAAAATAAAAAATTAAAAAAAATAAAAGTGATGGTAAAGCAGTGTGCAAAATTTAAAAAAAACAAAAAGAACCCAGCCTTATGTTATGTATGTAGTGAATAATAAACACTTAGCGAATGAGTTTATATTAATCTATTTATTAGACTCATGAGTATTTCCTATTGATTATCATAGACCTATGAATCAGTTGTAGAAATTGTTCTGAGATTCAAACAGACATGTAGATTAAGTTTTAAATCATCTAATCCAACTGACATCTCTCAAAGCATGGCCATTTCTAATTTTTAATTTCTAATATACACATTTAACTGCTTAGCCTTTGCTCTTTTTAATGTCTACCAGGTATCATCAGTTTCTCTCGAAAATCCTAGTGAAGTGTTTGAAGATGGAGAAAATCCACCAAGTAGTCGATCATCAGAGAGTGGATTCACTGAGTTTATACAGTATCAAGCAGACCGAAGTGATGACATTGACAGAGACCTGAGTGAGGGGCAGAGGACAGCTGCCATCCCCATTGGTAGCACATCCTCTGAGACAGAAACAGCCTCCACTGTGGGATCTGAAGAAACCATCATCCAGCCCCCATCCATAGTCACTCAGGGGACGGCACCTCGAAGTGGGAAGACAGCCCAGAAAACCGCAATGCAGTGCTGCTTGGAGTACGTCCAGCAGTTTCTCACCAGACTTATCAATCTCTACATCATTCAGGGTAACACTTTTTCTCAGGCTTTGGCTACAGAGCATCCGGGGGATCCCAGTCGAGAGCAAGGAGAGACTTCAAAATGGGACAGGGATTCACATGGAGATGTAAAAGAGAGAAACATAAGTAAACACAAAACTTCAAAAGAATACCTTTCTGCCTTCCTTTCTGCCTGCCAGCTCTTCCTGGAGTGCTCCAGTTTCCCAGTTTACATTGCAGAGGGGAACCATACCTCAGACTTACATACTGAAAAATCAGAGACTGGTAAGGTCATCTTGGTTTTATGTATATATTTAAATATTTTTTACAACACACTTTTTTTTTTTTTTTTAAGAAGCACTCAGATATTAAAACTGGGATTTTTTTTTTTTAGCCAGTTAATTTTTTAAGGTGTTATTTTAATTTGTAGATTTTTTTTAATGAAATACTATCTTTATGGGGAGATATATATTGCTATATTGGAAAATGTGATTTTGATGTCTTTCACTGTTTGCTTGCAAATGAGTAGAAGCTAAGAAGGAAATTAACTCCTTTGGAGAAACATAATGTAACATTTAAATCCATTGGTTTCCTTTATTAAGTGTTTAGCATTATTTAATTTTTTTATATAGGCACACCCAAAATGCAGCGAGTGCTACATAATGTTTATTGATTAATGTACTGTGTGTCAGGACAGGGAAATAGATTTATGACTTGGCATAAAGAAAATTACATACCAAAAAAGTTTATGAAATTCATGTTGCTGTTTTATTTTCTTAAAGCTCCAGTCTAGGTGAGAAATTATGGAATTATGGTTTTTCTAACAGATCAAGGCCAGAAGGTAGTAAGAAGAGGTGCTTTGTTTTTTTCTTAAATTAACCTGGAAGTGAGAGTCTGTGTGAAAGGTTTATCATGATGCAGTGTGTTGTCTTCCATCTTTTGTTTCAGACTGGGAGCATGTGCAGCCTCCACTGTGGCTCCAGACTCTGATGAATGCTTGCAGCCACGCAAGTGATTTCAGTGTGCAGAGTGTTGCTATTTCATTAGTCATGGACCTGGTGGGACTGACTCAGTCTGTGGCCATGGTCACTGGGGAAAACATCAACAGTGTGGAGCCTGCACAACCCTTAAGTCCAAACCAGGGAAGAGTAGCAGTCGTTATTAGACCCCCCCTCACTCCGGGCAATCTGAGATACATAGCTGAGAAGACTGAATTTTTCAAGGTAAATTCTAAGAAATATGGACATGACTAAGATGGTACTTGACCTAGTTTGCTTAGCAGAGATTTTAAAGATGGTAATCAGCCTTCATTAAAAACCTCTTCATATTTTACTATATAGAAAAAGATGTATACCACACTTAATCTATACTACTTGGCCAGTCTTGTCCCCAGTTTTGTGAGAAGGAAGAAGATAAGGACGAGAGGAGTTGAGGATGAGGTTAGAGAAAGCAAGCAATAGGGCTCTATACTCTAAAGGCATGGAGCTGAGTAACTACAGCTAAAAAAGAAGTAAGTTCATTTATACAGTGAAACTTATTTTCCACATGGTGGGGTTATGACACTTACTCTTCATAGAGTATAATTTCAGCTCTCCAAAACTTCCAGGAAAAGTGTTTTTTTTTGACTCTCTATTATCTGATTATCATCTGTGGTGTATGATGCCATTCACAAAAAAATGCACAGTTTTTTATTTTGATCACAGCAGTGCAGATGATATCTTCTACATAGAAAGAACATCAAGTATATTGGATTATATTACATCTTAAAGTAGGTAGATTCTTTGTATATAAAGCTTTTTAAAAGTTTTATCTCATTTCAAGTCATTGTGCCTCACCAGATCATTTCTCCTACTAGATTTAGAGTTGGTTTTTCTGTAATAACATTATGGTGGTAAACCCTAAAAACGGTTACATTTTTTGTTAATGCTATCATAGATCATCAAGTACTATGTTAACATGTGTAACTCTGAAATACATACAACCTATATTTTATGTATCTTAAGTAATTTGGATATTTGAACTATGAATTATATTTAATTTTGTAACATATAACCATAAATATTAAATTATATTCAATGTGGGATTTGTATCCTCCTAAGGCTACGTATTCTAGCAATACTTTACTAAATGTCATTAAAGGTAGTGAAATGGGGTTCTCTCTGGTACCTGTAGAAAGTATTTACATGTTTGATGTTTAAAATAAATATCATTAGGAAGGGACCTTAAAAAATAAAAATTCATCATTAAAGATCTATCATAAGAGGTTCTAATGGCCTGGATGACCAAAAAGTGAGCACATGGAAAGCTACACTTCATCCTTGTGGCATAAATGAATGTTGAAGACCTTCAAGGTCTGGTATTCAGAGGCTTGTACATAACAGGAAATGCTTGTTAAATAAGTTTTAATTTATGGTGTCGTAACATTGTCACTTTTACATCTTTTTCTATAGCATGTAGCTTTAACATTGTGGGATCAGCTGGGAGATAGGACACCTCAGCACCATCAGAAAAGTGTGGAACTGTTTTATCAATTACATAACTTGGTTCCTTCTTCTAGCATCTGTGAGGATGTTATAAGTCAGCAGTTAACCCATAAAGATAAGGTAAATTCTTTTTTTTATCTTGTCCCTCCCTCACCTCCCCCACTCCCATTATACCAAAAGGTAAATTAAAGAAACTTTACCAAAACTATTATAGCTAATATCTGATTAGAGATTATATAAATTCATTCAGAGTGATCTTCATGTCTTTAAAACAAATTTCTTCTGTTCTCTTTAGAAGAAAGTTCTTTACAAAAGCATCAGTAATAGGAGAAATCAAGTAACCCATAATCAAATACTGGGTTTATTTCTTAGTTTAGGACATCAGTTGTGGATAGCAGTGATTCAAGTTGTTGCTGGGCCAAGTTCTTGGATTACTTAAGGAGGAATCAATAGCCTTGTTTTGGAAGTATGGCTGCATTAACTAATGTATGTGAAATGAAGTGATGTGTGTATGAAGTTACATTTATAAGCCACAGAATGCTAATATATGAGATATTATTTGCATTATAATAAATATTCAAAATAAGGATTTTGTATCCTAATGTATATGAAATGATCCATAAGTCAGTAAGAGTAAAAGTAATAGAATTATAGGTGCTCCTGAGAAGAAGCCAGAGCTATCATTCTGGTTGACCTCTTCAGGGCAGGGTTTTGTTTTTAGATTTTATTTATTTATTCATGAGAGACACACAGAGAGAGAGGCAGAGGTACAGGCAGAGAGAGAAGCAGGCTCCGTGCAGGGAGCCTGATGTGGGACTTGATCCCAGGACTCCCAGATCACTCCCTGAGCCAAAGGCAGACGCCCAACTGCTGAGCCACCCAGACATCCCTTCAGGGCAGTTTAATGAAGTGTGGTCTTCCCATGCCTACTCTGTAACGTCAATCAAAGATTTTATTAAACAGCTCTTAGCAGTGCATCACCTTAATTTTTAAGTACTGTAAACGCTAGTGAGTTTGAATGGGCCATTAAAAAGAAAAAGGCATTGTGTTGAGTAAATGAAGCTTTTGGCAAGAAGGGAAGTGGCAAATGAAGGAATAAGAGGAATAAGTTGGGTGGTGGGCACTGAGGGAGGCACTTGGCGGGATGAGACTGGGTGTTATGCTATATGTTGGCAAATTGAACTCCAATAAAAAAAAAAGAGGAATAAAGTTTATTAAAATTCTATGTCTGCTTCAACACATTCTTTTAAAATTGTTTAGGAATAAAAGGTTTGATAAAGGCTTGCATTTAATTTGTTTATATTAAATATAAATCTAGGACAAATTATATAACTGTTTACTTGTGTGATATTTTTAAAGAAATACTAAGTTCTGAATAAAGGTATACATCCATGAAAAAATTAAAATACTGTTACTTTTCTTTTTTTATGTGTTTGTATTTGTTGATGTACAAACACAGGCTTCATAGGAAAAGCATTTATTAAAAAAAAAAAGAAAGAAAAGAAAAGCATTTATTAGGCCCATAGAAAAAAAAGAAAGTCCTCTAACTGATCACCCGCAGTTTAGACAGTTTTCAGTCCCTGATGCTGGAGGGCGTTTACTCGAGGGATTCCACAAATGTTGAAGGAAGACTAAAAAATCTAGATAACTTCACAATTCCTACCTGATTTACATTAATTCATGTTCATTATCTAGACCAAATGCTTATCTTTCTGAATATTTTTCCGTTATTTTGTCCATTATTATTATATCACTTAATGTTTTCAAGATAATTTCAAAGCGATATAATGTTTTTCTTACATAATTTTTTAGGTGTTTAAATTTTTTAATCTAATAAACCAGCTTTATAAGTAATGACACATTCATTTGAGATTATTATGTAATTCCTGGGACCAAAAATAAACTGTATAGTGTAATAAATTTTGACTACTAAGTATGTATATTAAAATAAGAAGGAAAGTGCATCCTATACTGTGCGTTCTTAGTTCTTTCCATCCTGTTGTAATCTAGAAAACTGGTTACCTAGTCTAAACTAAATACTAATGATTTATGAGATAACATGAGATGATCCTTCAGGTTTAATATATCTGTATACATTTAAGTCTCTTTTATGTTTCTACTTTCATAAAAACAATTTATTGTGTTGTGTGTTGAGTACTATGAACATTGAACCTAATACTGCCTCGTAAATTACTACTTTCATTTATTAAAATCCCTTAATATCTTCAAAGGAGAATAAAATAATTTAATCTCCCATCTTCCTCCTCAGAAAATAAGGATGGAAGCACATGCAAAGTTCGCAGTTCTTTGGCATCTCACAAGGGATCTCCATATAAATAAGTCATCATCCTTTGCGCGTTCTTTTGACAGGTTTGTTGCATTTGATATTTGGATTTGCAGTCAGATATCTCAATGTCTCTTTTATTGAATCCTCTGCCTAGTTTGGCAGGGGTAGAAAATAACTTACAGATTTTGTTTTATTTATTTATTTATTTATTTATTTATTTATTTATTTATTTATTTTTAACTTACAGATTTTATAAAGAAAACTTATAAATTGTTTTTTTTAATCTAAGCTATATTAAAATGTATGGCATTGAAGCACCCAGAGCCCCTTTCTTTCACTAGATGACTATTCATCAAGACCCTACTATGTGCCAGGCACCATTCTAGGTGTCAGGGATGCAGCAATGAATACAGCCTTTTTGAGTCTATATTCACAGTGAAGTTTCATTTAAACAGTTAATTATGTATCTGCTTCTCCAACAGTTATATTCAGTCTTCTGCCTGAACTGGACATAATAAATCTGTTGCTAAAATACTGACAGACCACTTACGTGGATTCAGAGAACCTGTAGCTACCTAAGAGTGGTTTCGCTACTTGTCTATCTAGACCACTTAAGATGCCTCATACCCCAAATATAAGATTCGCATTAACTTCCAAGGAGAGGCTATTATATGGTAGATTCAGATATTGGCACTGGATAATAGGAGTCTCACCAGCAGGTCTCCTGGAGGAGGCCATAGATCTGACTCTCCTACTATGCTTATAGCCCCAGCTCAGGACCAGATGTGTGCTTTACTGAGCACTACTTTTTCCATAGCATCACCATTTTTAAATGATCTGCTGTTGAACCAGTACAATGAACGAGGTGCTTGGCTTAGGTACTTTATAAATGCCATCTCTATTTGACAACTCCCTTTTCTCATCATACAAATGAGGCACTGAAGGACCAGAGAAATTAAGCAGCTTGCCCAAGACCACACATGAGGTCGAGTGGATAGCCCACATTTGAATCTTGGGTTTTCTGATTCCAAAACACATCTCCGTACCTTTCACAGAAGGTCTTTCCTTGACTTAAGCACTTAAGTTTGATTTGGTAAAGAGATTGGGTACAGAAGAGCATGTAAGAAGTGCTGACTTGCAGGGAGTTTAGTATTTGGTGATATGAGCCAGGAATATGTTGCTGAAACAAGACTAAGAGGTTTTTTTCCTATTCTTTAGTATCTATCTTATAAAGGTAATGTATGCTTGTGAAATAAAAAAAAAAAAAAGTGTATAAGAAAAGAGAGAAAGACCATTTTCTCCTTTCTCATATCTACTGAAACTGTAGGGATTAAGATGATTAAAGTGCTATGGTCACCAGTTATCCTGAAGTATGATTACTTTTTAAAAGTTAATTCAAAATAGTAAGACTTAAATAATACTGATTTAAGAAAAATTAGTGTTAAGATTAAAGTTGATGTTCTGTTGCTTTAATTATTGGTGTTCATTGTAGGTCACTGTTCATCATGTTAGATAGCCTGAATAGCCTCGATGGTTCTACTAGCTCTGTGGGACAAGCCTGGCTGAACCAAGTGCTACAAAGACATGATATTGCAAGAGTTTTGGAACCATTACTGTTGCTCCTGCTTCATCCCAAAACCCAGAGGGTGTCAGTGCAGCGTGTACAAGCAGAACGTTATTGGAATAAGGCTCCCTATTATCCCGGAGAAGAAAGCGACAAGCATTTTATGCAAAATTTTGCCTGCAGCAATGGTGAATATCACATGGAAGTAGGACAGCTTTATTTAAAATTAAATTATTAAAATAAAGTGAGAGGTGAACATGGTGGTGATTGGCAACAGTAAGGTGTTCCCCATGGGCTTTTTCTCCCCTCCACATGTGCCAGCAATCCTCATTGTGGGCCCTGTCAGAACATACTCCGTCAGTGATAACCTTAAGAGGACTTGTCTCTCTTTATCAGTTGACTCTTTCAAGGGAGGAGTCAGCACAACTCTGGTCAAAGACAGTCTTCAATTTTGATGAAAATGCCTTTATAATTTAATTAGCAATTTTGATCATTCAAGGCTGGGGAGATATTTCATTGGGAATGTATAATCCTATAGTGCACATTTATATTTCATGAATCATTTTCCTCATCTGTGAAATAGTAGTAGTAGGACCCACCTTTCCAGGCTTTATTGTGTACATCAGACATTGTCCTGTGACATGTTTAGTGCGGACTGGCATATCCTAGTGTTTGTTAAGTAATCAGTATTACCACTTGAGGTTCACACTTTACAAATGGTCAAGTGATGCCATCTATAACATATGGCTGCATAGATTAGATTAGTCTATTACACTTCGGAGACTAACGATGCCCACATACATCATTTGTATCTTAACAAGTAACCCTGTGTGGTCAGTGATTAAAAAGGTCATTTTCCTGAGCAGATAGCTGATGCTGAGAGGGCAGTGGCTTTCTCACAGTTCCATGGCTGCTGAGTAGTAAACCTGTGACTGAGCCATTGTGCTTCTACTTCCTATTTAGTGTGTTTCTACAAGCCTTGTTTCCTTTCTCCACCTGCTTTTCCACCACTTATTCTGAGTCTGCCTGGGGCATGTTCCACCCTGCCTGTCACCCCAACTTCTTTGTGTTAGCGCTTTCCCCGCTCCAGTTCCTGCCTAACTGCTGAATTCTCCCCTTGCCATGAGATCAGCTTCCTTACCTGTAGGGGCACTATGCTTTCCCTGAGCTTTATAACATTTTCTACTCCTATGAAAGGAAGCCTTCTGCTCTAGGTGAAAGAATGCCAACAGCTTAGTATGCCCCCTAAAAGGTACAGAAGGCGATGAATATGTTTGTGATCCTCTCCTAAGTTCAAACTCTCTAGAGAGCAGTGATGTTTTTTCCTTCTCTCACCCCCATTATCTCCAGGTTTAGGCATACTAGATAATTCATAAATACTGAGTTGTATTGAAATCAAGGAGATCATATATATTATATATAATTTATATATAATATATAAATACATATTATTTGTATATAATATATATTTTACGTATATATGTATAATCAACTACCAAACTATTTGAATTCTTAGAAATAGCGTAACTAAAGGAAATATCACACAAAGAGGGAAAAAAACTAAAATTTTGAACTGCAGTAAAAATGATACCTTATTTGGGGAAAAGGGAAAATTTTTATATTGTTTCTGTTTTAAATGTGTTCTGTTTAATTCAATTAATAGACATTCTATTGTTGAATTGTCTTTACTAAATTCTAGTTACTAGTCATCTACAAAATTTTCTAACTTAAAGGATCTAAAATAGTAAAAGTAAAATATAATTTTAGTAGGGAAGTATAAATAGCTGATGAAGGTAATGAGTAAAAATCTTGAGTTCAGTCTACATTTCAATTATTTTAATATGTTTTATAATTTTCCTTCTGTACTGTTTTTCTCCTATGCCAGTAAGCCAAGTACAACTCATTGCATCTAAAGGAAATGGTGAAAAGCCGCTTACCATGGACGAAATAGAGAACTTTAGTCTCACTGTTAATCCATTGAGTGACAGACTTTCCCTTCTAAGTACCAGCAGCGAGACAATTCCAATGGTTGTATCTGATTTTGACCTTCCAGACCAGCAGATAGAAGTTCTCCAGAGTTCTGACTCTGGATGCTCACAGTCCTCTGCTGGGGACAACTTGAGTTATGATGTCGATCCTGAAAATGCGAATGTCCAGGAAGATTCCCAAATGCCAAATGCCTGCTCCCCTGATGATGATGTTCAGCAGGTAGTGTTTGACCTGATATGTAAAGTTGTAAGTGGCCTCGAAGCAGAATCTGCATCAGTCACGTCCCAGTTAGAAATGGAAGCTATTCCCCCAAAGCACAGTGATGTAGGTCTGGGTGAGGAGGCACTTAAAACTGATGATCAGTCTGCTCAGCAGAGCCAGAGTGCTTTGCTGAGTAATGATGGTTCTCCATTTCTGTCTGTGTCTGCGGAAGGAGGCCCTGAGTGTGTGGCAAATGGAATCTCCAGAAATAGTTCCTCACCTTGTATTTCAGGAACCACACAGGCTCTCCAGGACTCTAATGTTGCTTCCATAGAAACCAAATCTAGACAGAGGAGTCACAGTAGTATCCAGTTCAGCTTCAAAGAAAAATTATCAGAAAAAGTCTCTGAGAAAGAAACCATCGTTAAGGAGTCAGGTAAACAACCAGGAGCAAAACCTAAAGTAAAACTTGCCAGAAAAAAGGATGATGATAAGAAAAAAACTTCAAATGAAAAACTCAAACAAACCAGTGTGTTCTTCAGCGACGGTCTAGATTTAGAGAACTGGTACAGCTGTGGAGAGGGAGAAATTTCTGAAATTGAGAGTGACATGGGTTCTCCAGGATCACGGAAATCTCCCAATTTCAACATCCATCCGCTCTATCAGCATGTGCTTCTGTATCTCCAGTTGTATGATTCATCAAGGACTCTGTATGCTTTCTCTGCTATCAAAGCCATCTTGAAAACTAACCCTATTACTTTTGTAAATGCCATTTCAACCACTAGTGTAAATAATGCGTATACCCCTCAGTTGTCTCTGCTTCAGAATCTCTTGGCCAGACACCGGATTTCTGTCATGGGCAAAGACTTTTATAGTCACATTCCAGTAGACTCAAATCATAACTTCCGGAGTTCTATGTACATAGAAATTCTCATTTCCCTCTGCTTGTATTACATGCGTAGTCATTACCCAACTCATGTCAAGGTCACTGCACAAGACTTAATAGGCAATCGAAACATGCAGATGATGAGCATAGAAATTTTGACGCTTCTCTTTACTGAGCTGGCAAAAGTAATAGAAAGCTCAGCAAAGGGTTTCCCTAGTTTTATCTCTGATATGTTATCTAAGTGCAAAGTTCAGAAAGTGATTCTTCACTGTTTGCTGTCATCTATCTTTAGTGCACAGAAATGGCATAGTGAGAAAATGGCAGGTAAGAACATGGTTGCCGTGGAAGAAGGTTTCTCAGAAGATAGCCTTATCAATTTCTCAGAAGACGAATTTGACAATGGCAGTACACTCCAGTCACAGCTTCTTAAAGTGCTTCAGAAGCTCATTGTTCTAGAACACCGAGTAATGACTGTCCCCGAAGAGAATGAAACAGGTTTTGATTTTGTTGTATCTGATCTGGAACACATTAATCCCCATCAGCCCATGACTTCTCTTCAGTATCTCCATGCTCAGCCAATTACATGTCAAGGCATGTTTCTCTGTGCAGTGATACGAGCTTTGCATCAACACTGTGCCTGTAAGATGCACCCACAGTGGATTGGTTTAATCACATCTACTCTTCCTTACATGGGAAAAGTTCTGCAGAGAGTGGTTGTTTCTGTGACACTACAGCTTTGCCGAAATTTAGATAATTTAATCCAGCAGTACAAATACGAGACAGGATTGTCCGATAGTAGGTAAGGGTTGATTTTTAACTTTATCACTGACATTTTTCACATCATGACTACATAATTGTCCAGAAAATCAGTTACAATTTGAGTAAATAAATTAGTGGTTATCAGTTACAAATAGTACAAGGTTATAAATAGTATGTTATTTTCACAAAGGAGGAAATTCAGCTTGAGGGAGAGTATTAGTAAAAGAAATCCAAAATGGAAAAGAGGAGTATTTAAACAGGCCTTTTTTCTCCTCTAAGAGTTGAAATTAATTTTGATGTTCTTCTTGACTGAGCTGGCAAAAGTAATACAAAGCCAAGCAAAGGGTTTCCCTAGTTTTATTTGATAAGTTATCTTAGTGGAAATTAATATCACACTAAAAATAATTAAAAATAACTGTTTTCCCATCTGATTTTTTGTTTCCAATTTTTATAGTTTAGTGATGTCTTCCACCTGTATCCCCATGCTCAATTAATCTGTCAGAAATTAGCCAAGTGTTTAATAGACAAGTGTCTGCTTTATGTCCTGTATAAACTTAGCTAAATTTGTATTGAATATTGTAAAATATGAGAAAACTGCCTGTATCATCAATATTGATCACCTGCTATTATGTAGTTGCTAGATATTTACTGGCTATATATATATTGAATTCTTTAGCCAAAAAGAACTCTAGTACAACTCACTTGTTTTAGATATTAGGATATAAAAACTTCTAATGTGTACTCTTAGTCATTTTTTCATGTAATATTTTTTGAGCACCTACTATGTGCCTAGCACATACTAGACATTTACTATTGATAAAACATGAACACTTCTTTCACAGAACTTGTGTTCAAATGAATGCATTTTATTTCAGACCTCTGTGGATGGCATCAATCATTCCACCAGATATGATTCTTACTCTTTTAGAAGGGATCACAGCCATTATCCATTACTGCTTATTGGATCCTACTACTCAGTATCACCAAGTAAGACTGCATGAATATTTGACACCTTTGAAAAGACAGAGGTTTAACACCCATTTGTAAACCTCGGTAATTGGTATGTATTTTTACCCCCAACTTTGATAGCTTTTGGTCAACGTAGACCAAAAACACTTGTTTGAAGCCCGCAGTGGAATCCTCTCGATTCTTCATATGATCATGTCCTCTGTGACATTGCTTTGGAGCATCCTGCATCAGGCTGATTCTTCAGAAAAGATCGCTGTTGCTGCTTCTGCATCTGTTACCACTATTAATCTTGGAGCCACTAAGGTTAGTCAATTCACACTTCCTCTGTGTATAGTCACAAAAAACTCAAAAGAGTTTTTTCTGGGACTTTCCTGAAGATTTTATTCAGAATTTGTGAATAATTTAAGTAGAATTTATGGCACGTATGTGAATTGAATAATTAGTTCTCAAATAATTTTAACTGTCTCATTGAGAAATGATGTATCACATAATTCATGCATTTATAAGTATATACAATGATTTTTTTTTTCTAGTACATTCCCAGAGTTGTGAAACTGTCACCACAGTCTTTGAATATGTCCACCACCACAAAAAGAGTCCTGGTACCCATTTGCAGTCACACCCTGTTCCCCTCGCTAACTCCATTCAACCACTAATCTGTTTTTTCTGCATATACATTTGCTTTTTCTGGACATTTTTAATAAATGGAATCATGTGTTATTTGGTCTTTCGTATCTGGTTTCTTTCATGTGACAAAATGTTTTTGAGGTTCATTCATACATAATTTTATTCCCTTTCTTTAGGTTGTTTTAAGTTGACATTTTAATATGCAAAACCCTCCTAGAAAACAATTTAGCAATATGCACAGAGAGCTTTAAAAGTTTTGTAGTCTGTGACCTAGTAATCTACTTGAGTAATGAATTCTAAGGTAATCAAAATTATGTGAATATATATATACATGTATATATCATTATAGCCTTATTTAGTGGCAGAAAGAGAGATCCTAAACAGTAAATAAGAAAAATGGTTAAATAAATTATCCTTTTAATGTTACATTACAGAGTTATTAATAATTGCAGTTTTGAAGAAATCTTAGTGGATGGAAAATGTGTAAAACTGTAGTGAAATAAGGATGTTATATAAATGAACAAATCTTGTATTTATAGTTATATAAAAATGATATGCAGAAGAAATTAGTGTGCTAATAATGACTATCTCAGTATAATATGATTAATGGTTGAGTTTTTAAGTTTTTTTCTTACACTGGCATTTTCCAAGTTTTTCCTTCATACTTAGAGGAAAATTATATTTGAAAGCATGTTCTGCAATGTCAAGTTGTTGAATTGATATCCCTCAGTTACCTAATCTTACTTGTAGACCTGACTCCCTAGATATGCAATAATGGGAGAACAACTGAAATTGAGGGAAGAGGAAGGGCAGAAACTCAAAAATTTTTACTAAGTACTTATGTTTAGATTAAATATGCTTTTCTGTTGTGTAATTTCACTTAAATATAAAACACCCCCTTTCCTTTTTAAAGGAATCTACTAATGTAATTGAATTTCATTGATACGTTTTCTTATTGTCATATAGACTCTTGCATCTGGCTGATTGGCAGTTGTCATTTTATAGGGTTTGGGGTTTTTTTTCTTTTCCAGTTAAAATAACCATGATTGCCTCTCTTAACACTATTAAAGTTTCCTCTACTGTTATTTCGGTAGCAAAACATGAAAGTGCTATATATTATTTTTTAAAAAAACTAGAAGTACAGTCTAGTTATTAATGTGTCATAAGTTTTAATTAACTTGTCATTTGTTTAAATTGTTTTAGAACTTGAGACAGCAAATCCTTGAATTATTGGGCCCAATTTCAATGAATCACGGTGTTCACTTTATGGCTGCTATTGCATTTGTATGGAATGAAAGAAGACAGAACAAAACCACCACCAGGACTAAGGTATCTATTTAACTATTTGTTACTGTTGTTGTTTCATTTGGTAAGCATTTGGTGAGAACATGCTAGTTTTCAACTCTCCATTAGTTGCAGTGGGGCTGGGATGGGATGGGGAATAGAAAACAGTAGTTTTTCTACAGGTTTAGATAATGTATTCATTGCCTAAATGTCTTAAATAAAAAGCATTTTATGCAAGAAAAAGAAATTAGTATGATGGTAACTATATTTGAAATAGAAAAGTTAACATAATGTGTTTTTTAAGATTTTATTTATTTATTTATGAGAGACACAGAGAAAGGCATAGGCATTGGCAGAGGGAGAAGCAGGCTCCCCGCAGGGAGCCTGATGTGGGACTCAGCCCCCACCCCCCCACCTCCCATCCTGGGATCACGCCCTGAGCCTGAAGGCAGAGGCTCAACCACTGAGCCACCCAGTGTACTTTTTAAATGTTAGTCATTTAGGGTACAAAGCAAGATTATGGAGTTTTTACCTTAGTTTTTCATTAAGACATTATAGCTTAAGTAGTTCATTTCTAAATGTAATCTATATATTGGTTTACCTGGATTATATGTGAGATTTTTGCTGCTCTGTGAGTTTGAAAGCTCAAAAATGTTCTAAATTGGAAATAGTGACTCATTAGAATATTAAGGCTATTAAATAATCAACATTCACATAAGATATATGATTTGTCTAGTTCAAGGTTTCTGATGTGTTATTTTTGTGCTGATTTCACATCACATATATGTTGAAGTTTCAAAAGGAATGAAAATAAACATTCCTACTTATGACATTTTTTTTCCATGGGATAATTGAATAGCAGATACTACATGAGACAGAAGTAAAATCCTGGATTATTTAAAATCAGTCAAGGACCTGTGGTTGAACAAGGTATATCAAACATCTGCATTTTTCTCTGTTCTTCTTTCAAATTTGAGAGTAGAAGAATTTGGAAAGACATAAACCAAAACCATGACAAAAGAGAGAGTTGACCACAGAAAAATAAGTGTCAGCAAAATTTTGCAAGATGAAAAAAAACACAGGTCTGAGTGGTAACTGATTTAATAAAGAAAATTGATAACCAAATTGCTGCAAGAAAGGAACCAGTTGCCACTGTAAAACTACAGATAGTCTTTGGAAGTGGAAGTGTCAGGTGCTTCTAAATATAAAGGGTTGGGATGGGGCTGAAATCTGGAAGATTGATTGAAAATTTATATATAAGGAACAGCTAACTACTCCTAGATTCCTTTTCCCCAACTCATATGACCACCAACTGTTATGCTACCCAAGCGGGAAACTGGAGTCAAGTTTGCTCTTTAAAGTGTTGGTTAAGAAAGGCTCTGAACCCAAGGGCAGAAGATTCATACAGGTAGACATTAGACTTCATGATGAAAACAGACAGGAGCATTTGCAGAAAGTTTATATACTGAAAAGTGGGCATTAGCTTCACCCGAGTGAGGTAGCACGAAGCCATATGGTCCTTAGGAATTTTGAGGATTCCTCCCTGGGGAAATGACCTGACCAATAAAAAAAGACCTAGAGGTACTAAAGTTTTTGGGTCTATAAACAAAAAACTAGGCTGTAGTCACCACACAGGGAGGCCTCCCTACCGATCCATATTACACACAAATGTTTGATTTCTCATTACTTTTTAATAACCTTTTTCAAGGGCAATAACAGCATGGTTGTTAAGAGCATAGACTTTGAAACCAGATCCCTGGGTTTCATATCCTTAGTTTACTCACTAACTGATTGACCCTTAGGTAAAAATACTACTTTATGGGACTGTCAGAATTGGAAGAATATATATCTACGGTACTTAGATTTTAAATTAGTCTTTTTTTTTTTTAATTTTTTTATTTATTTATGATAGTCACAGAGAGAGAGAGAGGCAGAGACACAGGCAGAGGGAGAAGCAGGCCCCATGCACCGGGAGCCCGACATGGGATTCGATCCTGGGTCTCCAGGATCACGCCCTGGGCCAAAGGCAGGCGCCAAACCGCTGCGCCACCCAGGGATCCCTATCTACGGTACTTAGAACAACACCCAGCACTTAATAAGCACTTTGTAAATATTAGCTATATTTATATAAATATTACATATTTATTTATATTCTTCACATAAATATAGAGCCAAATATATTGAATAAATATGAAATACCAGCCACATGACAAAAGCCTCTAATATGATAGATAGTGACCAGAACAACTAGATAAAGTCTAAAGAAATAATGCAGGTAACAGAATAACAGGTAAGTAATAATATAGTAATGCCTTTCCAAGAGATGAAACTATATTGCATCCATGATATAAGTTATAAGAAAGACCTTTGCAAAAATTAAAATTTTTCTTAGATATAAAATTTTTTATAGCAGACACCAAACAAAATCAGTTTAAGGTCAGAAGAGAAAGTGGAAAAAAAAAATAAATAAAAATAAATAATAAATAAAGAAAGAAAGAAATAAAGAAGAGAAAGTGGATAAACACCAGAAATAAAATACAAATTTAGAGATACAGAAAGTAGAGGCAAAGAGATCAGAAAATTAGGAGTGATACTGGGGGGTGGGGTGTCACTATCTTCTTGCAAAAAGAAGAAATTAAGGAGAAAAAATATTAATGAAATTGTACAAGAAAATTCTCCAGAAATGAAGGAAATCCGTTTCTACACATACTGTGAAAAGAGATCTACACAAAGATCAGGATGTAATTTCAGAACACTGGATATCAGAGATCTGAAAATGTTCTGAAGAGAAAATACTGATCCTATTCAGTGGAATAATGATATATTTGTTAAGAGCAGTGCTGGAAATTGTGATGGGAAAGTTAGTTTCAACCTATAATGCTATATCTAGTCAAACTGTCATTCGAGGCATTTTGAAACTGCAATATCTATATTTTAAAAAGGCATTGCCATCAATTCACACTTTCTCAGCTACTGAGATGAAAGAAGCATCTCCACTAGAAGAGGAATAAAATAAGGAAGAAGACATGGGATCCGAGAAATAGGGGTTTGGACACAATAGACAAGGAACAAGAATCTCAAGGCTGATAGTCAAAGAAAAGAGATCAGGATGTTAATGTGTAGCAAGCCCAGGGAGTACCAAGCCAGGGTAGAACAAAAAGACCTCTAACAGATGTCTCAAGGAAAAAATAAGAGAGAGAAGAGGAGGAAAAGGTAGAAGATTAATTACCTAATGCATTTGAATATGTAATGAGAGGTTTACAGTTGTTGGAGCATTTGGGGGATGAATCTGATAGAAATGGAGAAAACCAAACAAAAATAAAGCAGTTTATTAACTCTAGAAAGAACAGAAAGTAAAAGAAAGGTAATGACAGTATAATACACAGTACAACAGTACAACCATACGTAGTTAAATGAATATTGGATATTGATTAAAGTAAAATTATGACATAACTATGTTGGGAAGATAGGGAGAAAAGTGTAAGGAAGCTAAATTTTTGTCTTCTGAAGTAGGAAGTCAATAGGAAATTGAAAAAAATCATGAAATAGGAAAAAATAGCTATCTGTATTACTCAGAAATAAAAAAGAGCTGAGTTGAGCATGATTGCTTTGGGGTGTGAGATATAGGATAGGACACAGCTGTCTTTTCTTGTAAGGCTTATTGTCCTGTTTGATTTTTTGAAATGATGCATATACATTGTATTGATATATATATTTTTTTAACCTAAAGTAATCAAGAGACTTGCAAAGTCTTTTATATTAAAAAGGGGCCATGAGGGAAGCCTGGGTGGCTTAGCGGTTTAGCACCGCCTTCCGCCCAGGGCCTGATCCTGGAGACCTGGGATCGAGTCCCACATTGGGCTCCCTGCATGGAGCCTGCTTCTCCCTCTGCCTGTGTCTCTGCCTCTCTCTCTTTCTCTCTCTCCCTCCCCCGCCCCCCGAATAAATAAGTAAATAAAAAATCTTTAAAAAGGGGGAGGCATGAAATATTCTCTTAATTCTGTGATTTCTCTTAAAAGACTTATGTACCCACATACATACAGAAATACAATGATGTGTTTATTCAGGTCATTCCTACAGCCAGTGAAGAACAGCTTTTACTAGTAGAACTGGTTCGCTCAATCAGTGTCATGAGAGCAGAAACTGTTATGCAGACTGTGAAGGAAGTTTTAAAGCAGCCCCCAGCCATAGCCAAGGACAAGGTAAGAAGAGCTTTCCTTTGCTTTTATTTATAGTTCTATTTCAGAAATGATGCTGGTAGGTAAGATGTTTTTTTGTACAGTAATGTCCTTTTAACTCTTACAGATTGCAAAGAGGAAGGCATGTTGCCCTCACTCTACTGTGATAAAAATATTTATCAGTATCTGCAGTGACTGCCATTGGGATCTTTCCTGTAGCCAGTGAAGAGCCATTAACTGCTAAGATCTCTTATGTGAACATTTAACGTAGTTAAGAGTTGTATGACTGAATTCTTAGGGGAGGTTTTTTTTTATGGTCATTTAAAGGAAGAACATGCAACCAGAACCTAAGGTCTGCTTACTACGATTGTTGCCTTTTTTTTCTTTTCTGGTTTTTTTTTTTTTTTTTTTTTTTAACAGCTTCTTTATTGCTTTCTCTTTAGAACGAATGTCTAGCGTTTTGCCATAACCTTAGTTCTACTTAGTGTCATTTCTGGACCATGTACAATCTCAAACTTTTCAAGGGCCACAGAAACTAAATAATATAGTCGGCATTCACAATGCATTGCCTCTAATTAGGCAGATAAGAAGTCTCCAGATCAGTAAAATTATGGACTTCTCTACTTTCTTCTGCTCTTTGTTCCAGCAATCCTAAAAGATATTTTCAGAGAAAATATTTATGACCTGTAAACATTAGACTGTAAGCCAAGTCAAAATAAACCAAATCAGATCCTTAACAGAATTATTACATGTATCTAAAAATGTTTGTTTTTTTTAATTTTATCTTTTTCTTGAATTCCCAATGGGAAGAGTATACTTGTGTATGTGTGAATAGCTAATATTCATACTAGCTTCGTATTAATTGGCTTACTATTCCTACATCACCCCTGAGGCATTTGCAATAGGATTAAAGTTGCCTATGAAAGCTCAATTCATAATATTTTGAGCATCTGCTTGTGCCAGACATTGGACTAAGCACAGAGGATATGGAAATAAGTACTAGCAAATTCTGCCCCACCCCCTACAACTGCTCTAAGTTCTGAAGCCAGAACTTGATTTGATACTTGATTTTTCTTTGTGTGATAAAGGGCAACTTTCAAGGGAATAGTTGATACTAAAAAGAAACAAATTGGTACATGTCAGTGGACATCAGTATCATTTTCTTGCCTATTTCTTGCCTATTGCTAGTTTCTAAGGGCAAGTGTTTTTTATTGTATGTTAATACTTGGTACTCTCTAGTTAAAGACTACATTAGGATACTATTAGTAGTTGATATCAGATTTGAATAAGCTACACTAATTTAGTAGAAACTTGTAGTAAAATAGATTTAAATTCAAATTTCATAAAAATCTTCAACCCAATTCTGCTAGCACCAAACAAGTATACGCTGATTAAAATAAAACTGATCTTGATGCTTACAGAGAGTAGATGATCATTGAAAAGTAATGGCTGGAGTGTCAAACTTCTGATGTATTGCAGGTGGGAATTGAGAATCTTTTGATTTCTTCTGTGCATTTTCAATTTTTTAAACAGCTCCAGGGTTAAGTTTTTTTTTTCTACTAAATGAAAGAGACTTTGCGAGGCCTTTTTAATGACAAACTAGTGTTTTTGTTTTCTTTTAATGTTTAGATTAAAAATTGGCAGTAAAGTACAGAGTAGTTGCAACAATAAAAAAGCAAAGGCAGCGTTTTTCTTCACTGTAAAATTGATTTCTTTTGTTTATAGAAACATCTTTCTTTGGAAGTCTGCATGCTTCAGTTTTTCTATGCTTATATTCAAAGGTAAGATAACCGATGTGGATCTCTCCTTACTGCATTAGCAATGTGTCAAAGATAGGGAATAGAGGAGAAAAACACCTGAATTCTTTCAAGTTGCTAAGTTGTCCTTTGGAAACGAAAAATGTTAGAAACATTGCCTATGGGTGTATTTATACAAGTCAGTGGGTACGTTAATGAGCTTGCCATAGAGATCCTGCACCTAAAGACCTAAGTTTATTGAAGATATACTGGATACTGAAGCAGTGAATTTTAAGAAAATCATTTAAATATAAGTGAAAAGCTGAATCCAATTCTTGAAACCATGCTTGTTGCTGCCGAATTCACTATTATTTTGATATAGGTGAACATGTGGTAATTTCATCTGATTTTTTTTTTTTTTTTTTTTTTTAATATTAGGGATGATGATAAAATACCTTCTTGTTCTGGTATTCCAGTTTGGTGTTTAGCTTCTTGTTCTGGTATTCCAGTTTGGTGACCCCTGAGCAGAAGTCTGCTGAGTTTTGATAGACTTCTTACTAGAGAACCTGAGTCTTAATCCTCCCTTATAGGGCAATTGCATTTTAATCACCAAACTTGGCATCAGTTTGTGATCTGTGACAAACATCTATAGTTAGGTTAGGTAGTATATTTAAACTGTGATTCAAGCAAGGACTACCTAAATAAAGTTTGAACTTAGATACATAGAAGTGTTAGAGTTAAGGCCAGACCAAAACAGAGATAATCTTAATTTCTCTAGATGTTAGACCAATGTTCAGGATAGATTGATGACTCTCCCTTAGATGAGCTAAAGACTCATAGGTGATGGAAAAAAGAGCAAATACAAGAGTTAAGTGGGGAGAACAGGACCAAGAGCAAGGGACTATGATGTTAGTAATTAGACTTACTGCGATTGTATTTTACTTCTGAGAGTCCATGTGATGAAAAACTGGGATTTGTATAGCAAAATTTCTATAAAAAGTCACACTGGATATTTTAAATGTGTTGGGTTTCTTTTTATATAATATTGGTAGAAAACATAGAGCTTTTAGGAATTTTGCCCTGGTATAGTCTACACAAATTTAGGGAATGTTTAGAGAAACTAGTAGGAAAATGTTTTAAAGGCTGTGGGAAAATACAAAGAAAATTACATATATACAAAACCATATTTGTCTTGCAGAATTCCAGTGCCCAATTTAGTGGATAGCTGGGCATCACTGTTGATACTTCTGAAAGACTCTATACAACTGAGTCTTCCAGCCCCAGGGCAGTTTCTTATACTTGGGTAAGCAATTTCACTTAAAAATATTATTTTGAAGAAAAAAAATGTTCATTGTCTTAACTGCTGAATAACAGATGTTTTTAGGTGACCATGGAATCTCTCTGTATTCTCATGGAATTCTCAAGGTATAGAATTAGACATATGGTTTGAGACCTGAAGAAAAAGGGGCTGGATAGTGGTAGGGAAGAAACAGTGTGTCTTTGTACAAAATGTAAATGCACTAACATAAAACTAATAATAATTGCTTTAGGGATGAGTAGGATGGCTGATGGGGAAGAGGAGAGTCATTAGAGTTTAGGGCCCTCTACATAAACAGGCTTAAAAAGTCATTTTCTCTATTTTGAAGTTTCTTTATCTATGTTACTAATTTGTACGATTACTTGATAAATCCGTCTTCCGTTCTTAACTGCAGGCATCATGGTATCATGGACATTGTTGGTTTTTTGCTCACCATTGTTCATTACATGTCTCCAGTAGATACTAGTTCAGTGAATGAAGGTGTCAGGAGCAGAAAGCCTTTGTGGAGACAGAAATGGGAAGGAACACTAGAGCAGTGTGTATTGTCTGGTTTGGTTCTTAGAGTAGAGCAGAGGGGGAAAGATGAAGATGAAAAGGGATCTGGGAGCTAGATGGGAAAGGATTCTGTGTTTTAGTTTAAGATATTTGGTCTTTCACAAGGATGGGAGTGATGGCAGGCCTTGAAGAGGGACATGACTGGCAAGTTAGTAGTAGTATGGATCCGAGGAGAAAGAGGGTAGGCTAGGAATGCTGTTCCATGTGGGAGGCAGGGAGTGTGTGAACTACCAAGGATGGGACAGTACAAATAGGACAAAGAATAAAGAAAAAGAGACCAGCAAGGGAGATAGAAAAGGAAATATCAGAAAATTGGAAGAAAACCAGATATGTTCCATGTTCTAGAAAAAGAGAAGAGGCTCCAGTAGCACTTGCAGGGAGATTACAGAAGACAGGGGGATAATAAGAGGGTGTATTTATTGATGATTTTGAGAGGACTGGTGATTTAGGAGAGAGGAGTTTAGTGAGATAGTAAGCACAGATGTTAACAGCCCAGGGTTAAAGTGAGAAAGTGTAGACTACTTTTTGAAGATGTTTAATCATGAAAAGAAAGAGAAACCATAAAGTCGCAGTAGGAAAAGTGATTTGGAAGTCATCATTAATGGTAAAGAAGATCTGGGGGCCCGTCGCTGGCTCATTCCATGGATATGGAATTCCAGCCCCATGTTGGGTGTATTTGGGGAAAAAAAAAAAAAAAAGGAGGAGGAGGAGGGGGAGGGGGAGGAGGAAGGAAGGAAGGAAGGAAGGAAGGAAGGAAGGAAGGAAGGAAGGAAGGAAGGAAGGAAGGAGAAAGGAAGGAAGAAGAAAGGAAGAAGGTAGAAGAAAGGAAGAAAAGAAAGAAGAAGATCGGAGGATGTTAGTGAACAGCAAAGACTTTGAAATTGCCCTCTGCCTGCATTCAGTTCCCTGCTCCTTCACTTCTTAGCTGTGTGGCCTTGGGCCCATTATTTAACCTCTCCATCTATAAAATGCATATGATAATAATGCCAACTGAAAGTTCTTATGAGGATTAAATTAGTTAATATTTGTTAAATTCTTAGAACAATGCCTGGCCAATAATGGGTGTTATTTAAGTGGGAGCGATAGAAGATTCTAGTCTAGAGAGAAGAGGGCTCACTGATAGCACCAGATTCCAGAGGCAGCCGGGAGGGAGAACAGGAAATGGCAGGTATAAGAGTGAGAAAGGAGAATACATTTTCTTGAAGACTTTGCTGCTTAAAGGTTGATGTTTAGCCAGCAGCATTGGAATCACCTGGGAGCTTACTGGAAATGTAAGATCTCAGGCTTCACCCCAGACCAACCCCATTATAATCTGCTTTCTAGGAAGATCCCTGTGATTTGAGTGAGTACACCCTAAAGATTGAAAATGACTGCTTAAGATATAAGGAGGGGGATGGAAAGAAAATAGAGTAAACTTTTCCCCAACCTTTTTACATTACCTCAGACAGTCCAGTGAGGTCTTTAATAGCCAGCAACAGTCAACCTGTTTTATGCTGAATGGATAGAAATTCAACCAAGTGCAAAGAACTTTGACCTTTTAGTCAACTTCTGTAGTTCTAATAGGGATTTTATATGTGTAGATGTGTGATTCTATATATAGAGTTAGCTTCTGCACTTAATTCCCTTATGGGAACTATCAATTCTGGCTTGGCAACCAATGATCTAGAAAATTTTGAAGTGGAGGAGGAGGAAGGTGAAGATTCTTCAGTGAGGTAGCCTCAAGTTTTCTGGTAAATGGGAGAATGTAGTCTTGCACTAGGCAGCAGAGAGGAGGTAGAGGAACCTTGCTGAGTGTTTGGTGAGAGTGGGTCAGCCTGAGCTAGTTGAGTGACACTGAGGTCCAACTGCAGCCAAAGTGAGCCAGATACCTTGCTCAAGAATTTCAGGGATCGGGATCCCTGGGTGGCGCAGCGGTTTGGCGCCTGCCTTTGGCCGAGGGCGTGATCCTGGAGACCCGGGATCGAGTCCCACGTCAGGCTCCCGGTGCATGGAGCCTGCATCTCCTTCTGCCTGTGTCTCTGCCTCTCTCTCTCTCTCTCTGTGACTATCATAAATAAATAAAATAAAATAAAATAAAAAAGAATTTCAGGGATCATGATGATCCCCGGTCCCTCACACTATTTTGAAAATTATCTAAATCAAAAACCCGAGGGAGTTTTAGGCATTAAAGATATAATGAAAAGAGCAGAAAACACAATGTCTACAATTCCTGAATCAAAAGTTAAGATAACTGGTATGCAGGAGTTTTAGTGTAAATGTAACTCCTAGAAATCAAACAGTGTAATCATGAAGATTTCTACTTCTTTTTGGATCTCTAGTTCCAGCCCTCATCCCTGTGACCTTGGGTACCTCAGTAAACCTCTTGAAGGCTATTTTCCCATTCATCAAGCAAAAATAATGGTGCCTGCCCTACCTACCTGAGTAACAGGCTCAAAGAAGGAATATATGTACAGTTTTTTGAGTTATCAGCAAATAACCCTGTCATTAAAAATTAAAGCTATCTATAGTGACTTGTGGCTTCTCCACAGGATACTGTCTCCTTAGATAACTTTTCTTCCTTTCTCATTTTTCAGAACATAAAGGATCCTACCTCCTTCTCAAGTGTGTATACTCAGATTGTTTAAGCAAAAAGTTGGACAATTTCAGAGAGCCTAGGAACTTCATTCCTTTTTTGAATTTCTGGTTATGTGTTTATTACCAGCCATTCCATTGATGCTCTAAAAATTCCTAATTATAAAATAGAAATTGATATGAAGGTTGCTTTTTAATATAACTTCACATGTTAGTTTGGAAATAATTATGCATATAATTTATCTTAATAAAAGATAAATATCAGGATGCCTGGGTGGCTCAGTGGTCAAGTGTCTGCCTTTGGCTCAGGGCACGATCCCGGATCGGGCTCTCTATGGAGAGCCTGCTTCTTCCCCTGCCTGTGTCTCTGACTCTCTCTCTGTGTCTCTCATGAATAAATAAATAAATCTTTAAAAAAAATTTTTAAAGATAAAGATCAGTAAATATTGAGTGGAACTTTAGCAAACAAGAGAAGTTGAATTTTTTTTTCATTCATGAAGTATTTTTTTAAAAGATTTTATTAAAATCTTTTTAATAAAATTTAAAGTGTCCCATGGTGTCATATGGTGACACCATATGACAATAAAATATGATGTCCCATATTCATGAAGTATTTTTTAATCTATTTATATACACACAGGGTAAGAAACTTTTCTGTGTTGTAATTTAAGATTTCAGGGGTTTGGGGTTTTTTTGTTTTTTAATTTTTTATATATATAAAACAGAAACAAAAATATATAAATAATTAGCATACTCTCCACAAGTTATTACAGAGTGAACACATCAATTATATAATCAAGGCCAAATTAAGAAATAAAACACTATATGTCTTCTCAGGTCCCCTCCCAATTACTGTCCTTTGCCTTCTCCCCAAAGATAAGCATCATTCTGACTTCTAACACCACAGATAAATTTTGCTCTTTTTTTGAACTATTTGTAAATATTTTATTTTATGTCTGCTGCTTTCACACAGCATATAAGATTCATCCATGTAATTTCACATAGCTATAATTTATTAAATTTATTGCTGTTTGGTGTTTCACTGTATGAATATGCTAGAATTTATTTCTTCCTTTGCTGGACTTTGAGATACCTTCCACTTTGGTGCTTTCACAAGTAATGTCATGAGCATCCTTGTATATGTGTTTTTGTGCGTATGTTTATTCCTTTTAACAGACTCAAAGGATACTCTATATATTCATTAAACATATAAAATAGAAATTGAGGCCATGAAGCCACTTGGTCATTGTGAGAAATCAGATTGCATCATTTCCTTTACACTGATACCTTGTTTGTTTTTTTCTTTGGCCCTTTTAGGGTTCTGAATGAGTTTATTATGAAAAACCCTAGTTTGGAAAATAAAAAAGACCAAAGAGACCTTCAGGTAAGGCATTTTGAATTGAGGGCTGTTGCCAAAACTTTGTCTCTCTCAGTGCCCTCAACTCTAAAAAGATAAGGTCTGGGATGCCTGGGTGGCTCAATGATTGAGCATCTGCCTTTGGCTCAGGGCATGATCCCAGGTCCAGGGATCGAGTCCCCCACATCAGGCTCCCTGCAAGGAGTCTGCTTCTCGCTCTGCCTATGTCTCTGCCTCTCTCTCTCTCTCTCTCATGAATAAATCAATCAATAAAATGGTCAAATAAGATCATCTATGAAGTTGGGCGCACACACATACATATGCACACATATTTGTAACTTTTTCCTTGTCTCTTTAGGATGTGACTCATAAAATAGTGGATGCAATTGGTGCCATTGCTGGTTCTTCTTTGGAACAGACAACATGGCTGCGACGAAACCTTGAAGTTAAGCCTTCTCCCAAAATAATGGTGGACGGAACCAATTTGGAATCTGATGTGGAAGGTATTGATCTCAAACATTGAGGTTTATATTCATAGGCACCTGTGTAGTATGAAATCATTACAACTAGCACTGCAAGCACTATAAGTTCATCCCTTTTCTCATGTTAGCAGATAGCTTTTGTCACTGGGAAAAGACCTAACTGTATCTTTACCTGTCTTTTCTCTTATTTAGATATGTTATCACCTGCAATGGAAACCTCAAACATAACTCCTTCTGTATATAGTGTCCATGCATTGACATTACTTTCTGAGGTAAATATCAAGTTTCTTCACATGAACTTCCAAGTAAACGATGTCACATTTCAATATTAGCAAGCAGTTCTTACAGAGGAGTTTTTAATTTGAAAAACCGTTGTGTGCTTCTAGAGATCACTGTATAGAATGAAGTTTTGACTTTGTATTCAGACTATGTAGTTTGTTAAATATGAGTGATAGCTTTAGATATTGCTTCCTTCCCCATGCACTATTTTTTAAAAGTATGATTTTTAAAAAGAAAAGTGCTTTTGTATCACAGTATGATCAGGAGGTTAGAGGTGGTATAATGATGCTTACCACTCTGATACATCTTACAGCTGACCAATATTTTTAAATCTATCTTCTGACATGCTCTTTTTTATATCCTGTTATAGTCTTGTAGGTCGCTTTTGTTTCCCCTTTCAGATGTGGATACCAAGTCTCACAAAGATTAGAATGATATGACTAAGGCCAAATAGCTATTAATTGATAGAGTTGGGACTTAAATAGCTCAATTCATTTGGTTAGTTTATTTCAAGCCCTCTTTTAACCAAGTCAGAGAAAGAGAATACTGAGTGTCTAGTCTTTAATCCACCATTTACTCACTGTCACATTAGAAGGTTCTTGATCTCTTTTTTCTATACTTCCTTGTCTCAGTTGGAAATAGTAAAATTTGCTCTACTTCTGTCCTATATTTATAGCGGGCAAAAACCCAAATAGTGGCAAAAACCATTCATATAAAAATGGCTTAGTGAGATCTGACTTTAGCTTTTTCTAATTTTAAGGTATTCGAGGCATTCTTACAGACTGAAACTCCAAATGCCATCAGTTTTAGCTGCTAGATTATACTTCATTTCTTATGTTTTTTAGGTGTTGGCTCATCTTTTGGATATGGTTTTCTATAGCGATGAAAAGGAACGGGTTATTCCTTTACTTGTAAATATTATGCATTATGTTGTGCCCTACCTCCGAAATCACAGGTATTGTTACTAAAGGTTATTTCTTAATTCAAATCCTATTAGAAACACATTGTGTTCCTTTATTTCCTTTTTTGGAATTACCACAAAGTGACATTATTTTTGCCTGGAATTGTAATGATTAAAAAAAAAATTATTTCTGTTATGGTGCCTTCTGTGTCCTGTCATTGTTCTAGGTGACTGTGATCACTCATGAATCACACGATGATTCGAGTCACAGCATACAGGTTAAAGTGGTTCTGGTTCTCCTTCCCTCCTAGTGCACATAATGCCCCTAGTTACCGAGCCTGTGTCCAGCTGCTGAGCAGTCTTAGCGGCTATCAGTACACGCGGAGAGCCTGGAAAAAAGAAGCCTTCGACCTTTTTATGGATCCCAGTTTCTTTCAGATGGATGCCTCTTGTGTTAATCAGTAAGTCGTCATCCTTTATTCAGTGCAATAATGCATCTTGCTGAAATTATCAACTGTCCTGCCAAGTAGAACACTTTTTTTTTTTTTTTAGTGGTAACAACAGCAAGATCTTAGTTACATATCATAATCCTTGTTTCTTTCAGTTGGAGAGCAATTATGGACAATCTGATGACACATGATAAAACAACATTTAGAGATTTGATGAGTGAGTATTCATAAACAGTGTGTTTCTTGATCTTGACCCATTCTTATTGTTTACCTTGTTTTTCTCCAGAAACTACTGAATTAGCTCTTTGTCAAGTTATAGTTAAAATCCTATAGGGATGGAATTACTAAAATTTAGAAAGGACCAGACATCTGGGTGGCTCAGTTAAGTGTCTGCCTTCAGCTCAAGTCATAATCTCAGGGTCCTGGGATGGAGCCCCCACATCTGGCTCCCTGCTCAGCAAGGAGTCTCCTTCTCCTTCTCACTCTGCCCCCGCTCCCACCTCCAACTTGTGCTGGCTTGCTCACGTGCTCTCTCTCTCTCAAATAAAATCTTTTAAAAAAAAGTTAAAGAGGACAACATGGTGATAAATGAATAGAACTATTTGTTTTTGGTTTTTTTAAGATTTTATTTTATTTATTCATGAGAAACACACAGGGAGAGGCAGAGACACCGGCAGAGGGAGAAGCAGGCTCCATGCAGGGAGCCCGACATGGAACTCGATCCCAGATCTCCAGGATCACACCCTGGGCTGAAGGCGGCGCTAAACCGCTGAGCCACCCGGGCTGCCCTATTTGGTTGTTTCTAATTTGTGTCTAAATTGTTTTCCCAGCACACAGCATATAACCTGGCACATAGGAAGCACTCAATAACTAATTACTAAATAGATGAAAGACTGATAGATGGCGAGGCAGGGAAAAGCCGGCAGTTGGATTCAGCCTATCAGACAAGTCACTCTCAATCCGAGGGCTCTGTTTTTCTCCTCTGAAAGAAGAAAGAAGGACCAAGAGGATCAGAATCATGCTCCACCCCCTTCTACTCCATTTTGATTGGTTTTATATTAGGGTTCTTGTATTTCATCTGAAAAAAAGGGTTTTCTTGTTGTCATTTTATTTATTTATTTATTTATAATTTTATTTATTTATTCATGAGAGACAGAGACAGAGAGAGAGAGAGGCAGAAACACAGGCAGAGGGAGAAGCAGCCTCCACGCAGGGAGCCTGACGTGGGACTCCATCCCGGGTCTCCAGGATCACGCCCTGGGCTGAAGGTGGCGCTAACCCGCTGAGCCACCCCGGCTGCTGCCGGTTGTTGTCGTTTTAATTTTAGTTATTTACTGTAAGTAATCTCTACACTTAGCATGGGGCTTGAACTCACCATCCTGGGATCAGGAGCCAAATGCTCTTCCACCTGAGCCAGCCAAGTGCCCTGGCTTTCTTTTTTCTTTTTCTTTTTTTTTTTTTTTTTTTTTTAATAGTCACACAGAGAGAGAGAGAGAGGCAGAGACACAGGCAGAGGGAGAAGCAGGCTCCATGCACCGGGAGCCCAACGTGGGATTCGATCCCGGGTCTCCAGGATCGCGCCCTGGGCCAAAGGCAGGCGCTGAACCGCTGCGCCACCCAGGGATCCCTCTGGTTTTCTTTTAAAGTTACTAAACTAATGACCTTAAATTTTAAAGCTGGACTGATGGTTTTGTCTAAGTTCTTTAACACAAGCTGTAGTTTCCTATCTGGAAAAGGGGCAACATAGTTTCTCTCCTCTCACCATCACAGGATGGTTTTAAGATTCAGATTCATCTGTTCAAACAATATTTATTAAAAGACAGAAATGGGTCAAGCTGTTATGCTAACCTTAATTAAATAAATTAATTTATTTCAGGGAGTCAGTAGTTGTGAAGGAAGTAGGGTGATAGGATAGTTTTGAAGTAATACCTAAAGATCTCACAGGTGAGATGAAACTATAGAAGCCAACTCTGGGAAGGCCCGGGGACAAATTATTCCTTGCACAGGGAACAAAAATTACAAAACCCAGGCCAGATAACTTTTTAAAGCAGTGAGGCATTCGGCAGATGGCCTGAAATGTTAGAGGGTTTTATAAAATAGTATTGTTGGTGTTCAGAATTTTCTAAATTTTCATCTTTGTCCACATTCACAATTGCTACCCCCGGTCTTCCGCCTTATATGTGCTGGGTGTCTTTGCCAGCCCTTCTGCCCCAGAGAGGAGCCTCAAATCCTCCACCCTAAGCTCCTCCTCCTCTTGAAAGTCACAGGGTGTCGAGCCATTTTTAAAAACAAATAACAGAATTTTTTTTTTTTTTTTCAAATGATTGGATGGGTATGTGACAACCTCCCTCACTTGCACTTTTTTTTTTTCAGCCCGTGTAGCTGTGGCTCAGAGCAGTTCCCTTAATCTTTTTGCAAACCGGGATGTGGAGCTAGAGCAGAGAGCCATGCTTCTCAAAAGATTGGCATTTGCTATTTTTAGCAGTGAAATTGACCAGTACCAGAAATATCTTCCAGATATACAAGGTAAATAGTGAAAACCTATTTTCTCTGTCTTCCAAATTAAGTTTTTTTATTCCTTAGGAAATACTTCACCTAAACTGTAAGTTGGGGTGAAATATATACCAAGTGTAGGTGGATGGGGAATGTTGTAGAAATAGAAATTTGTTCTACTAAATCAACAAAAGTTATCATCCGCAGCATGTAAAAAATCAAGCACTCAATTTGTAGGACTTGCCTAAGTGTGGTCTCTATTTTATTTTTTGGTTCAAAATTGCTAAGAATTCGTTTAAAGACGAGGCATAAGACTATTTTGCTGCAGGTAGGCATGTTAGTGGGTTGGGGTTTTTTGTTGTTTTATTGTGGATAAGGGGTTACATATTTTTAAGGAGAACTAAAATATAGTCAGAGCCAAGAAATTTTGGCCAGAAATAACATTTGGAGATTGGTAGTTTGGGCAGAGGATTATATAAGGTTTTTGATAACCTTTACCAAATAGGTTTCGTGGCCTTCTGTGTCACCCTGTGCCACTAAATATCTCAACAGTGGGGATGGACTTGCCCTGAGGCAGAACTTTCCATACCCGAGTCAGTGTACTTAGGCAGCCACCAGCTTCATCAGCCAACGTGGGCACTGTGCAGGGAAGGACAGTTAGGACAGTTGTCCTCTCTTTCGGGAGATCATTTCTCTCAGAAGATAAGTGGCTCCATCTTTCCTAACCCTTTATACCAAATGTCAGATATGCAACATGGATAGTTTGTCCTGTGATTTTTTTTAAGTTGACCAAATTAGTGCTACTCAAAAGTGTGATCTGTGGATCAGTACCAGTCTGTTATCCCATTCATGATAAGTTCAGAAATTTATAGTAAACATTTTAAATTTTTTTAGCACTTTGACAGAATCTGTTGAATCTGATTATAAAATATTTGTATTTTAGAACTTCCTTTATTTTCCTAGTAATTTTTATATTTTATGAAAGTAACAATCAGCAGCAGATTGGATTTTTTTAATTGCTCCTTCACCAGTTTGAGAAGTAGTAGGCTAGGTTACGTGGAAAAATTGACATGAAAATGATTTTAATTATTAAGCTACTGAAAATATACTGCCTTTCTTTCAGAGAGATTGGTTGAGAGTCTCCGTTTGCCCCAGGTGCCAACTCTTCACTCTCAAGTGTTCCTGTTTTTCAGAGTGTTACTTTTAAGAATGTCTCCACAACATCTTACCTCACTCTGGCCTACCATGATTACTGAACTTGTGAGTTAATTTTAATCATCAGGTTATAAATCTAAATTATAAAACAGTGTGATTAGCATCAGCATGCTTACTGTATAAAAACAAATTGTGGAAAAGAACTGAACTCTAGTTAAGCTTGTTATAACTGACAATTTTTAAAGCTGAAAATGGTAAAACAAGTTCGATTCCATCTCCATACAGCTGAAACTTCCTTGAAAATCGTTACTTCATCTGATCTGGTTTCATTTATTCTCTCCTACGCCACATTTTTAAGTTTGTCGTGGCTGCCAGGCCTGGTGGCAGTCCGTAGCACTACCTGTGGAGTGCTTAGAGATGGTTTACCTGGGTTTAAATGGACTGCCATAAGGCTCGTGCTCACTCTTGAAGGGTGGCACTTACCCTAGCTAAGCTTCCTGCACAGAGACTTTCATTAGATTTTGTAATCTCCTAAACAGTAAACATCCCTGAGTCCCACCACACCAGTCCTCCTCCCTGGATCATACCGTCATCCTCATCTGAATGATTTGGGGAGCTGGGGGAAGGAACATGAGTAGAGAAAGGGAAGTGTATTTGTAACTCTGAAAACCCAAGCATTTATAATCTCACAGACTTTGTCTTGAGGTTTTTTATTTATTTATTTATTTTTAAGTAACCAGCAGTGTTCCAGCATCACCAAACAAAAGCCTGGCTTCATCCCAGTTTGGTCAAGTTACTAGGAAGGTTCTGTGCTAAATTTGCAGTTTATTTCAGAAACTAGGTAGGATTTAATTAGATTGAATCCTAAAATTTATTTTTGAAATAATGAAAACATAGCCTGAAGAGAACTTGAAATAAACATTAAATATCTAGCTTAAATAAACATTTAACATGAATTTCGTGGTCTTCAGGTACAGGTATTTTTACTGATGGAGCAGGAACTCACTGCTGATGAAGATATTTCACGGTAATATGTACTACATTTCCATATTTTCTCGTCAGTGTTCAGAATCCTAAGTCATCCAGAATGTTCCAATTAGAGTACAGATACTGTTTTATTTGAATATGTTTGTCTGTTATAACCTAATCAGTCATATTTGGATATAATATAGATCATTAATTTCTTAACCATTTCAGTCTAAACTATCAGCACTCATAGCCTTTGTCTTCTTAACAAATGAAGTTTAAAGCAGTATTATTTCAGCTACATGAGCTGTGCTGGTTTTGGTAGGTCAGATCATGTCCCTGAAACATGCAGCAAAACCTATCATGGCAGGTAACCAATACCTAAGGTATCCATATGTCCAGATTTTCCAGCATGATCTCCATGTACTACAGTTTTGTTCTTTTTAGTATAGGCAGTATACTAATAAGATTAAGTATAATTTTTTATTTATGTAGAAATTTTGTACAAATAAAGCTTGTAAATTAAAATGTACCTTAAAACCATATGTTTTGAATTTATTTTATTCTTCAGTGCTAGGTTTAAAAAAAAAAAAAAAGGCATTCCCGTGCCCTAACAACTTTTTTTTTTCTTATAGAAAGACCTCTCCCCCAATCTTTGCAGAGACATCCAGTAGTAGGGAGATCTCTTGGTTTTATAGATTGTATTTTTATATTTCTTGAGTGTAACATAAGTTATCCTGTACTATTGTTACATTCTCAACATAAGTGAACTTTTTAGGGACACCTGGGCAGCTTAGTTAAGCCTCCAACTCTTGATTTCAGCTCAGGTTCTGATCTCAGGATCATGAGATCGAGCCCCACATTGGGCTCTGTGCTGGGCATGGAGCCTGCTTGAGATCTCTCTTCCTTCGCCTCTGCCTCTCCTCCACTCTTTCTCATCACCCCTTAAAAAAAAAAAGTGAACTTTTTATTTGAAAACAGAATGTAGTCATGACCTTCCTCAGCAGTTACTGGTACACCTACCAGAATGAAAACTATTAGCTGGCACTTTGGGAATTACCTGTTAGGAAATGGGAATAGCTGCTGACAGCACTATCTCCTGCTTACAGGACTTCAGGCCCCTCTGTGGCTGGTCTGGAGACGACCTACACAGGAGGTAACGGCTTTTCTACTTCATATAACAGCCAGCGGTGGTTAAACCTCTATCTATCTGCTTGCAAATTTTTGGATTTGGCTCTGGCATTGCCCTCCGAAAATCTTCCTCAGTTTCAGATGTAAGTAAAAGCAAGGATATTAAAGGGATATTTTTGGAAATGCATCTGCTTTGATAATTGACATCTAGGACTAATTTAAAAGAAATAATCATGTTTTCTAAAATGGGGTGGGGGGCAAGGCAACACAGTTACTGGTACTGAATGGTTGCTATAGATAAATTAACAGAGCATTTAAAACCTGCCTACCACATGTGAGGCAGTGGGATACAGGAGTCACCAACTTCCAGTCCAGTGTAGGGGACATACAGTTGAACACACGCTGGGTGTTCTGAAAGCTGACATGCAGGAGGCTTTTGAGGTCACGCAGCAGAGACCCCTTACTTGCTTTAGGTCTGTGTGCAGATCTATACTGACATGGTGAAGAGTGAGGGGGTGGGGGAGGCACACGGGGAGTCTGGGGGGTTGAAATGGACCTGGTTTGTGTGAAATGCTGAGGAATCGGTATTGCAGGAGCAGAATGTTATGGGAAGAGGCTGGAAAGAGGCCGAATGCTGTAAAGCCTTGAAAGCTATATTAGAGCATTTGAACCTTAAGGACGACAGAAACCCATTGACAGACAATTCATAAGGAACGAAGTGATGTTACCAGGCTTGCATTTTAGAAATTTTATTTCAGCTGCATAGTTTAGACAGAGGACTGGAGATGGGCAAGCCTGTAATCAAGGAGACTTTTATTTCAGAGGATAGTGAACTGAACTAGAGAGATGATAGCAAAGGGGAAAGGGAGAAACTTTAATAGAAGTAAGTTCTCATATTTAATTATGGTTTTCCATATTAAATTTTTAAATAGGCAAGCTATATGATTGTTTTATCAAATACAGCTAACTTGAGAATTTATCCATATGATCAAATATGTATTTATATATAATGTGTTTTATTATTCTTCTGGAATGGAGTATCCATAGGATGAAGAGTAAGATACCAAAATCTGCTTTCTATACTGGACATACTTAAGTCTCTAAAAATTGCTGTTTCACAAGCTTACTTTTTATTAAATTTAATAGTAAGAACTAGAATATCTGAAAACTATTATACATCTATTTCTTAACAAATATGAGGAGTCTCGTATCTGTTTAAACTGATGTTACTCCTGAAGAAATTCAGAAAGGGATCCTAAGCAGAATTGTAAGAAAGTGGCCAGAATTAATTAGGATGCTTATTATCATAAAAGTGATGGAAACTATAGGTTTTGATGCTCTAGGAAGAACATTGAAGTAGTATGCTATGGTATTGGCTTTTTGGCTTCCATGATCAGAACCAAAATGAGTTCATCTGGTTTACTTGTCAGGAGAATGTTACTAGAAAAGGGATGAAGTAGGCTGTAATACTGAAGAAAAAAAAAATACTAATAGTTTTTTAAACTGCTTTTAAAAATCTATTAAGTAGAAGAGTGACATGAGAATTTAATCTTGAAAGAGTAACATCTTTCTAAACATGAAATATTTTCCAAAAGTTAAAGAGAGAACCACAAAAAATTTTAGTCTCTGTAAGACTAAAAAATACCATGAAGTGGAAAAGGCAGCAATGAGTTGTGTGGTGACAAGTCTAACTTGCCTAGTATGTAAAAAATCAACCCAATACAAAAATGAGCTGACAGATTTAATAAATAGTTCATAGAAAAAGAATGGCCTATAAACATTGGAAAAGTCATACTTATCAGAGAAATTCCAGTTATAAATAACCATCATAATGGTAAACATCTAAAAGTATATTCTTTTTAACCTTAACAGATTATTATTCTAGTTGCAAGCATACAGTGGTATCATCCAATTGTTCTCCAAAGGAGGTGATGTTTACCAAAATTGAAAATACATTCTCTTTGAGCCAGTAATTCTGCTATTTCTAAGGACTTCTATATCACTATACTGTCAGATGTGTACAAAAGTCAATATTATGTAAGGGTGGCCATTGTGGCACTATTTGTAATACCAAGAAATGGGACAGTCTAGGAGACTGGTTAAATCAGTTCATTCCAACACTATAGTACCAAGTAGTTGTTAAAAGACAATATGAGGTTTTATATATTATCTCCAGGATATCTATCTAGTTAGAATAAGCAGCAGTCATGCTTTTTTAAAGTTTATTGAAAAGGAGGAGGTTGGTTGTATGCATATATGCTCTATTATGCATGTACTCTGTATGGACACACAAGGGACTGGTGATACTGATGGATCCTGTGGTGGGAGGGAGACAGACTACTTTTCCTTAGTGTGTCCTTTGATACGGTTTGAATTTTTCCCATAGTCAGATATTAATTTTACTTATTAAAGACAAAAATATTAGGGAGGTATGAAAGAAGTTCTATTTATTTTTTCTTTTCCCCCTACTGTGTGTGTATGGGATCTGGCCAAGTATATGGTAGAGATTTTGCCCATTAACAGATGAGGATGGAATCATTTAAATTACTTGCTTTGTGCTAAAAAAAAAAAAAAAAAAAAAAAAAAAACACTTTATTTACTATTTACAACCCTATGAGGTAGTTAATAGTATTTTTCTTTAATGGTGAAGAAAAGGATCAGGTTAAGAATCCTGTCCTAGGTGACAGGGCTGCAAGCAGCACAGCTGCCATTTGAATTTAAGTGGTGGGGTCGTGATCTTTTCCACTATACCTCTGTGGCCTTATCTTGCATGGTACATCTTGTCTTATCAGTATCAATATTCTTCTGTACACAGGTACCGGTGGGCCTTTATTCCAGAAGCCTCAGATGACTCCGGTTTGGAAGTCAGAAGGCAGGGCATACATCAACGAGAGTTTAAACCTTATGTAGTTCGACTAGCAAAACTTCTTCGGAAAAGGGCAAAGGTATTACATTCTTCTTTTTTCTTTTTAAATGTAAGAAGATAAAATTTGTAATGTGTGTTTATATGTCTTATGTACTTTATATTTTTCAGTGTGCATCAGGCTAATTAGAGATCCTTGCCCCAGAAAAAAATAATGAATTTGGCATGCTCCTCAGTGAGCCTTTGTTCCAAATCTCTTTTTTTTTTTTTTGCATTAAAATTTTTTCAGGGGCATCTGGCTCACTCAGTTGGTGGAGCATCCGACCCTTGATCTTGGGGTCATGAGTTTGAGCCCCATGTTGGGTGTAGAGATTACGTACAAAAAATAAATAGAACGCAAACTTTTCAAAATTTTTTAATTTCTTCAAAAATGTAGAGTTTGGGGATGATGTGGGTTTGCAGTGTGTGCTTTGAGTGCTCAGAAATTTTCCAGTCTTCTGGGGTCCCCTAATCAGGCAACAGCCCCTAAACTGAACCACATTCCACAAACTAGAACAATGGGATGGGAGGACAGTCACTTAAGAGGATGTTCTGCTTGAAGGATCTGAGGAGCTTGATTTTAAATCAAGTTGTTTCTTTAGGAACTAAGTAAAAGGGCAGAGATGAAGATAAAAGTTGGATCCAGAGTTTATAGAATAGACCTTGGGTACCTCTCACTTTGATATCAGAGTTCAAAAAAATCATCATGATGACAAATCCAGAAGCCATGTGATTGTGTATGACCTCAGGCACATGTACTTTGTCATCCCTGCATCTCTTTATCATTGACAGTTTTTATAAGACTCCTCTTGTATCTGAGGGATAAAGACAGCTTTTTGCCTAAAACGTGTCCCCCAGCATAAGAAAACAGTTTTGATTAGAAAGCATTTTCTGCACGTTAAACAAGGTCTTCATGGCCAAGCATACTTTTCATTGGAACAAAGGCTATGAGTTCTCCTCTTTCCTTCCACAGGACAAGGAGGAGGACTTTAAGACAGTGATTTTGGAGGGATTGGAGATGGCCAAGCATCAGGTGAGGGTGGCTTTTTGATGCTTGTGATATGGTGGCTAAAGTTGCCACATCTGGACCAAATATTGAGACACAAACCCAGGTTTGGGTTTCAACAAGTACAAGAGAGGTAAACAGGAAGGAAGCCCATCTTCAAGCGTAGACTGGTGAAGTGAAAGGAGAAATCCTTTTTCTGGAAACATGTCTGACTTTTTAATTTTATTTATTTTTGAGGAGGTGGTATTCTGATGGATAAGAGCAGAGCACCACAAATGCACTCTTTATTGGTCAATAGCTTCTTAGTAAAAGCCCTCTCTAAGTATGTTTTGGCTGGAATAGAAACAAAAGGTCACACCTTAGTTCTCTTACATTTGTAAACTAGTTGTATGGAGGGTTCAAGCATATTATGCATTTTCCCTCAGGATAAACTCATCTCTGTTTGCCCTTAAACTACTATTGGATTGCAGTTTGATGTAGGGGACTGAAAAGGTGGGACGGTCAGCCACCTAATGGTAGTCAGTCAGTGATGTGAAAGTCAGTCCCAGGACTGGTAAAGCCAGTGTTCTAGTTAAACCAAAGGAAGAGAGATTTTCTGTATCCTCGGTTTTAGATTGGGAGGTTAAATAATTGCTGGGACTGGATGATCTTTTTTTTTGTTTCCTCTTGCTTTAACTTCAATCTATTTTCCTTTCTCAGGATTTCATTTTTAAATGATCACACACCAGAAAATAAGCTGGGTTTTTACATCTGCATTCTCCACTGGGAAACTAGTGTTATTTAAAAATTAGATTAACAGCGAAAGTTTCTCACAACATCTGATCTGAGAAGGCAAACCATTTGTTAATCAATAGGACAGATTATAGTTCTGATTTTTAAGTTCCCCTTCATATTTTTTTGCCCATTTTCTCTCTACTCAGTGTTTTTGTATCTGTGATTCTGCCCAAATCCAGACATCTCAGTTCTCTTTCTTTCCCTAGAGATCTACATCTTTGTATAATCTAGTTGGCTGCTTAAACCAGCCTCTTGGTACACAGATTATTTTAACTGTATTTACTTTTAGTTGGACAGTTTTCACCTACATTCTTGTTTGACTTTTCTGCTGGAAGATAGATTTCCCCACTTTTTAAAATGAGGAACCTTTCTGCATCTTGACCAGATGCCCCCCCAGTGAGTAAACTGCAGAGCCGTGACACCAACCCTGTTATTTTGACTCCAGGTCCAGCTTTCTTCCCCATGTTGTTTACCATGGGGAAGAAGCAAACGTCATGGTCTCTCCTGAGTGTTCCTTTCCTTTCTCTTGTACTGAGTTACTCACTTTGAAGCCTACTACCATCTGTGGCAAGTGTAAGCCACTTGGCTAAAAGGGAATTACCTGACTTAATAATTAGGTGAACTGGAGAAGACTACTGTCTCTTCCTAACCTCCTTCTATCATCACCTTTTGATTTAGTCCTGGGTCACCTTAGCGGGAGCCCAGAAACCTGGGAGCTTTTTGAGTATATGCAAAGCACAATATAAACTGTTAATATCTGACTCTCCCTCTCCAAAACCAATTCTGCTAACTGAGCTTGCTTGCACACTCCAGGTGGAAAATGTGCCTGCAGTGTCCACACTTAATAACCGGCACTAAGAGGCAAGAGTTGAATCAAGTCTGGAATGGAGACTTAATGTCATCATCTGTTAACTGTTGCTGGTGTTTGTACCCTTTCAGATTTTCTCATTTGTTAATAACATTCCCTTTGTGTTTTCTACAGAAAAATCCAGAGGAAGACAACTCAGGGAGAACGTTGGGTTGGGAGCCGGGGCACTTGCTGCTTACCATCTGCACCGTGCGCAGTATTGAGCAGCTCCTGCCATTCTTCAATGTGCTCAGCCAAGTCTTCAACAGCAAAGTCACCAGCCGATGTGTAGGACACTCAGGGAGCCCCATCCTCTACTCAAACACCTTCCCTAATAAGGACATGAAACTGGAAAACCACAAACCATTTTCCAGCAAAGCCAGGCAAAAAATAGAAGAGATGGTAGAAAAAGATTTTCTGGAAGGGGTGATAAAAACTTGAAGCACCACAAGTGATTCCATTTAGTTATATGTAAATGTAATTATTTAAAACAAACATTGCTCTGAGTTGTATAGTTTCTTTTTTCTCTTTTTTGTATGTAACAAAACCCATTTCAGGTTGTATTTAATTTAAATATTTGTAAATAAGAGCAAATGTCTGAATGTGGCCTGAATCAAGTTTAAATATTGTTGGCTCATATCGATTATGGTGCCTGAGAGAGATCTATATATACATATATAGTCCGTTGTTTTACTGTCCTGAGTTGTCTTAAACCTGCAAAATACACACTGCACATTTTTTGCTATTGGTTTCAGGCTTTAATTTAGATCTGTTGCGCTCTTTCTGTTATTAACCACATTCTAGTATCAGAATGGTGTCGCTTCTCTGTTGGAGGCATAGTAATGTATGACAATTTTATCTCACATACATTCCTAAGAAGAGTAAAGAATAACTGGAGCCTGGGCCATGCATCCTCCTAAATGCAGCACAAGCATCTCAACCTCAGTACAGAGATGCACAGCCTCTGTATCACACCTCTGAATTCCTGGTGATGTTCATTCAAGAGGTAAGTCATTTAAAAATCATTCTGAATTTTGCTGTGGAAAAATTGGTTGTATGAAGTCTTCTCCACCCTCCTCATTTGTATTAACAGTGGTGAATCCTCCAAAACAGTGAGCATGATTAGGTTACGACGATGGAAAAGACGTTCCAAGGAGCTGATAATAAGGTTTAATTTTCCAGCAGCCCTCGTGAATTTTCCCTGCATGTATTATAAAGTTGATAATTGAACCACAGAGTGAAGCCCCACTTTACATTAATGAGATTGAAATTAGGTAAGTTTTACTTTTTAAAAACTAAATTTAACAAGTCTTACCTACTTCTAAACAATTACTGTGGTAGTGTTTAAGAAAAATAATCAGTTTTAGAAGCACAATCTAGTAAGATGCACTGTAAACATTATGATTACAAATGGGTTTGAACCTGTCACAATAATGGGAGTACTATTATTTTGTAAAAACTTTTTAAAAATCCAGTTTCTCATGAATATAAAAATTGTCTTCAGAAACCTGGTTGGGGTGGTTCTCCAACTCCTCCAGCCAGCTGAAATACTGCCAGGCTCACTGCGTGTGCAAGGCTATCTGCATTTTCCTGCAAATTACATGAAAGGAGATCAGATGAGAAAGAGCATCTCTCAGGTAACTTGGGACTGTGAAGGGGAGGGGACTTCTTGATTTTGTTTCACTAATATATTCAAATGAAAAAATTTTTTTTCACCTTTCAGTAACATTCCAACACTCTTAAGTAAATAAATAAATGGAAATCTCAAATTCTTCTAAGTCAGGTGAGTCCTTAACTAATTTTGTAATCTGATTTGATTATCATTCCAAAACTCTGAATAATTCAATACATCTATTTAGAAGCAAAGCCACAACTGACCTAAAAGTAACTGTTACAAGGTCCCAGATGGCCTCTCCCCATAAATCAGGAATTTTTATTCCCTGTATTCTAGGATGGCCTAAGCCTCTGCCAAAAAGCTGCCAGCTCCCTAATAAAATGCTTCCTTCTGAGTGCCTATTCAGTCCACTCTATATGGCCTCAGTTGTGCACACACTTTCATTTTATCAAGGGTTTAAGATGATGGTGTCTAAAGAGGACAAATGTTAAAAATCCAGACTGTGAAGTCTTCGCCCTACGGCAGAGGCACATGGCAAGGCTGTTTAGAGGAAATTACTTTGAAAAACAAATCAGAAGTCCAGGAACAAAGGGGTGGCTCAGTTGTTTAAGTGACCGACTCTTGGTTTCCACTTAGGTCATGATTTCAGGGTCATGGGATCAAGTCCCACGTTGGGCTCTGTGCTCAAATAAAAAGTCCAGAGACAAAGATGAATTTCGATCAGCATGGCTGATGGTACCATTAATTTAGACATGTACTTCAAAACTGGTTGTTTCCGTAAAGCAATAAATTTATGTTTCTAAAGAAGGAAAAAAAGGATAGTCCACTTCAGGCCATATAAGTTGAACATATGGCAAACTAAGTACTAGTTACTCATGCCACAGCTAGAAATAGGACACTTTCAGGAAGTCTGGAATAAATCAAAAGAAAAATATTGGGGGAAATAAACTAAGTGGGTCTAAATTTTTTAATATGAACCTAAAAATCCTCCATAGACAAATCTCAAATGTTAAACCCTGAATTATCACAGTGAGACTGCAACACTATTCAAATTGTTTTCTTTTCTCTCCAACTACCACCCCTACTACGCAATGCTGTCAGATTCTCACTGCACATTTTTTTAATAGAAGTGTCCCAGCTTACCTGTGAGTCTGCTTCTGCATATACTCGGACGATATCTTCTGTACCAGAAGGCCGGACAAAAGCTCGGGAAAGCTTGTACTTCTTCACGAGGTCATTGATTGCTTCCTGTAGGCCTGGAGGTGTAACTACTTGTCTTTCAGCATCAGTGGTGCTGATAACTTGCCTGTCTGCAACCTATGCACAAACATTTCATATTTGTCACTATATCACAATTCCCACCAAAAGATTGTAGCTATTTCATTTTAGTAACAGTCCTCATTGTACAGCCAAGTGCAACACTGTCAGATAGTAACCTACTAGAACAAATACAGAATGCAACTGCATTAAAATTTTATAGGGTGCCTGAGTGGCTCAGTGGGTTGAGCTTCCAACTTTTGGTTTCAGCTCAGGTCTAATCTCAGGGTCCTGACATAGAGCTCCACATTGGGCTCTGTGCACAGTGGGGAGTCACCTTGAGGTTCTCCCTTTGCCTCTCCCCCTGGCTCAGGAACTCACATGTTCATTAATCTTTTTTAAAAAAAATTTATGATTTTTGTTTGACAAAATCAGGGTTATTAATTTCAGTTGTATAACTTCCTTCTTCAGTCTCTAAACAGTTACCACTAAAGTAATGGCCAGTACTATAGAACTTCAGTACACTGATCAAATAACCATAAGAAGGTCATGATAAAAATCACCTAAATATGCCAAAAAACTAATCTGAACAATCAGTAGCCATTTGTGTGAACCTGGGCTTTACTACCTCTAACGGTCTTTCACAAATTCTGTTGGCAATTGGGTACACTGGTATAAATCTGTATAGACATCAATTAGGATTTATATGAAATGCATTTATATGAAATGCCTTTAGAAAAAATTCTTTGAGGGATCCCTGGGTGGCGCAGCGGTTTGGCGCCTGCCTTTGGCCCAGGGCGCGATCCTGGAGACCCGGGATCGAATCCCACGTCGGGCTCCCGGTGCATGGAGCCTGCTTCTCCCTCTGCCTGTGTCTCTGCCTCTCTCTCTCTCTCTCTGTGACTATCATGAATAAATAAATAAAATCTTTAAAAAAAAAAAAAAAATTCTTTGAGCCTACTTTTTATAAGCATCTAGCCCCAGGAAAATACTGTGTGAACCAAGAATCATGCAAAGTAAACATTCTCACTTGAAATGATAGGCTAACAGGATTGATTCAGAAGAACATGGGGGATATGAGAATGGTGAAGCAATGGAGAATAGCTGAAATCTGAAGCTTTTGTTCTCTCCACATTTATATGTTTTAAATTTTCCATAATAAAATCTTTATTATAAATAATAATATGTGTCACTTTTTCTGTAAAGTTTGTAAACTGAATACTTCTCAAATTGGTTATTCCATAATTTTTAAGATGTGAGAAAATACATGATATAAGCATGTTCTATTCAATATATATGTATACAATGAATTATGACAAAAGGAAAAATTTTATATAGAGGTTGGAGATAATGTATTTTAATGTATTATGGTAATTTTCAGAAAAGTAATTTTACAATCTTTCTCCCACCTTAACTTTGAGCTGTCTGTTTGGAAGATCCATATAAAGAGCATCCCACTGTTGTACAGTCAAGCCCTTCAGAGTCAAGATTGCCTCAATCACCAGCATGTCAGAAATAGCATCACCAGCTGCCTACAAGACAAAGTGAAAGAAATTTAATGTCAGCAAAGCTTGGAGATGAATGCTCTATCTTAACCAATCACAGTACCCTGTGCCTTCTCCCTGCCCACCTCCACACAGGATTATTACACCATAGTATATGGAGAAAGAGAAAGGGAATGGAAGACCACAATGAGTTATACAAACAATACTGAAACTACCTCTTAAGAAACCTGCCATTAATCTTCCTCATTATAAATTAAACCGGATAACTGTTAAGTTTCTAGCATTAACATTCTATGATTCAAATTTTCCTTTATAACAAGATCCCTTTTGAGATATACCATGATAATGGAAGGCATCATGCATGGTAAAGTGTAAGACACACCTAAAGTTGGATCCATACTCTTCATTTATTAGCTCCAAGCCCTTTGTTTCTTCATTTATGAAATGGGAATTATAGTAATGCCTCTCCCTGTATTATTGCAAGGATTATACAATGACGTATGTCAAGTGCCTCAAATGTGTAAGAGATTCAAATATTAGTTCCACCACTTTTCTAGGTCATACTCTTGGCTCTTCTGCTGCCATATTGTAGACTCCAATCTCAATGATGCAACCCATTTATAAAGACTCAATAGTTGATCTTGACTCTAGGTGGAAGCAACTCATTCATTACACTTAATTTTCATCATAAAATGTAGGGGGAGGGAAACACATAAATGTTCTATCACCACATTTCAGTTCAGTGTAAATCTCAACTGTATATATCACTGTGGCAAGGAAGTTGCCAGGACTTTTCTACTTTAATTTTTTATTCAGGCACGCCTGGGTGTCTCAGGGTTCTGCATCTGACTGCTGCCCAGAACATGATCTCAAGGTCCTGGGATCAAGCCCCATGTCAGGCTCCACCCTCAGCGGGGAATATGCTTCTCCCTCTGCCCTTACCCCCTGCTTGAGCTCACTCATGTGCTCTCTCAACAAAATCTTTCAAAAAAATTTTTTTAGACAGCATACTATTCTACCTTCTGAAAATGTAAAAGTAACCAAGAGCCTGCCACCCACCAGCTCTGACCTGATTAAACAAATCAATAACATTTTCAAGCATCTTAGCAGCTTTCCTTTTCTTATCTTCTAATTCTTTTGCTAGTTGTTTTATCCTTATTTCAGCAGCTTTACTAAACAGTACCTGCAATGAAAGCATAAAACAGAAAATCACAAAACACACTATCCATGCCCCAGGCACCCCAGCTAAACCACTTCTGAAACCCTCAATGACTGCAAAAACGGGAAAAATAATGGCAACTTTAGAATGAATGAAATTAGGAAGATCAAATCAGAACCCAAAAGATACTACTAGGGGGGGAAAATTTCCTTTATGGATTATAAAACTGGTTATCAAAATTTAAAGAGCTGATTACAAAGAAAATTCCACCCTAGCAGAGGCAAATGCATATGATGAGTTCTTTATGTTTGCCCCTCAACCAGCTGCATCACTTCTGTGCAACCTGATTCTTTAAGCCTATCTGTATCCATTTTACTTAGAAGAATATAAAATTCAACAAAAGTAGCATAGTTTTCTTGTCCTGAAATACTTTTACCTAGCTTATATCCCTAATAATAAAGAGATTCATCATATTTATCACATTACAGCAAATAGTACCATAGATGTTATACACATTATGTTCAAGATTCTTGTCATTTTAAAATTCTTTGCCCGTGATTTTAGTGCCTTCCAAGGTTCAATACCATAGTCAGCACTCTGGTCACTGTTTTTGCCCGACCACAGCCATACCCACTTACCCTACACCAGCAACAGAAACCTTGTAGCCCAATGACTAGAATACATACTATCTGTCTTTAAAATCATTTATCAATATCTGAAATAATTAGATCACTGCAGTTATAATTTAATTGCATTTCCTAAGAACTGATTTTTCTTATTTAAGGCCTCTAGAACCAGTTTGAAATTAAGGAAAATAATCTGACCCAAAAAACATTTTCTGTTGGCCACCTCCATTTATGAAATGAGGGGAGGTATAAAAATATTTTTTATTTTATTTTTTTTATAAAAATGTTTTAAAAAAACCCTGAATATTATGAGTATTATTACTAAAAGCCAGATAATATACTTCAAAATGTATAAGGTATGTGTACTATATTCTCAAACTTTTCAAATACTCTACCTACAAAAACCCTAAAAATTTTATATGCTTATGGCTAATTATACTCATTATAATGAGTTGTTCATAACTTAATTCTCAAGTGTTCCAACACTTGAATGCTACTGAACTTTTCTTTACACTGGTCATAAGTGGTAAAAGGAAAGATTTTTAAATGATATATAGACCACCTGCTTGTAAAAAAAATTAACTGCATTTTTTTTTTTAGGAAACTAAGAATAATGTCTTCATACTCAAAAATCACTATCTAAAAGAAAATAAGTTTCACAACATAGAAGACTATATTAGTTAACCAAATAATCTTCTTCTGCCATCATACTGATCATTTCAACAAAGGGGGCTTTAACGTAGTACTATCCAGATACAGAATTCCCATCATTAAAAAACATCCAGCTACAGCCAGCTGTAGTTGATTAAGAGAACTTACCGTGCCATGCCCATTTGCTTCAAAATAAACTCCAATGTCAAACTCTTGAGCTTTGTGGTGCAAATGTTTTACACCAGTTTTAGTACAATAGACAGGCACCTATGACATATTTAAAAAATGTAACTGCAGTTATTCAATTGGCAAATAGTTATTTTGTCCCTACTCTTCCCAAGGACAACACAGGGAACAAACCTCCTGGAGCTATCTAGTGAAGATGACAATTAAGCAATTAAAATACAAAGTGATGTTAGTGAGGGGGAGTGAAGGCACTTACAGAAGCCCAAAGCCAAGGAAAAAGCAAGAGAGTGTCACCTGATAAGATAATGCAGGATGGGGGGGGGGGGGGGGGGGGCGGGGCGGAAAGTGACATGATCTAATTGCAGAAAGCTTAGCTACAGTGTGGAATGGCTTATAGTAGGGGGTCTGCAAGCTTTTACTACAAACGGCCAGATAATAAATATTTCAGGCTTTACAAACCGTATGATCTCTGTCACAACTGTTCACTTCTGCCACTAATGTAAAGCAACTACAGACAATACAGAAACAAGTGAGCATGGCTGTATTCCAATAAAACTTTATAAACATGTGGCAGACTGGATTTGGTCCACAGGCCACTATTTGCTAACCCCTGGCTTAGAAGGTTAAAAGAGCAAGAGGGTTCTAGGACTAAGCCCGTTATGAAATTACAGTAGTCAGACTAGCAACATTTGGGTGGCCTAAATCTTGGATGGATCTAAAAGAGAAGAGTGGTTACGGCTGATGGTGGCAAAAGTGCAGAAAAGATCAAGATCAAAGAAGATTGGCATTTAACTGGATGTAAAAACCTCAGGAAAGCTAGAGCTCAAAAGATTTCATCCATCCATAGGAGAATGGGTTGATGATTAACAGTTTCAGGTGTGTTCAGTTTCTTAAACAGGCTATCTTAACCTATAAGAAATTTTTTAAACAGAAAAATAAGAAAATACTGAAACAATAATCCAGGAGCTGAGAATTCCTGTGAAAGATGAAATGCCGCGAGTGTTTACTACAACCTTATACTTAAATCAGGTCACAAACTAGCAGCCTCCAGATGTGTTTCATTTTGCCTACCTATTTATTTTGAATTTTGAATCAGTTGCCAAGACTTAAAAAAGTAAGAGATTTACACAAAATTCAGATTTTCAGCTTCTCTTAAAGAATCTGACTAAAGGTGACAGCTGCTGGCCTGGCTGGGCACATACTTCTCTGTCCTCTTCCTCCTGCTGTACTTAATTCACCTCACCTACCAAGGTTCTACAAGAATTTGACTTTGCCATCCTTGCTTAAAAAAGAATGGAAATGCAACAAAAACTAGTAAAATGCAGAAATTTGAAAAGGGATACACAAAAGTTGGAAAATAATACACTAGCTAATGATAAAGAGTAAAGGCAAATAGATCTAATTTTGTCTATGAACCCTCTAACTCTTAGAGATGATGTGGTACACAGGATGGTCATCTGGTGGATGTTGGGGGGGAAATTAGATACAAAACCTCCTACCAACCCAGAAAACTTTTCCACAAAAGAGTAAGAAAATAGTTTTAATTACGGAATAAGCATTAAGCCAGACTGATATACCAGAGGCAATCTGCTAAGAGAATGCAAAGACAGAAATCTCACCGTTGGGCAGCCCAGGTGGCTCAGGGTTTAGCGCCTGCCTTCAGCTCAGGGTGTGATCCTGGAGACCCAGGATCGAATCCCATTGTCAGGCTCCCTGCGTGGAGCCTGCTTCTCCTTCAACCTATGTCTCTGCCTCTCTCTCTCTCTCTCTCTGTCTCTCTCTCTGTCTCTCATGAATAAATAAATAAAATCTAAAAAAAAATCTCACCCTCATATAATAGAGCTGAAGCTAATAACAGACCAAACTTTCCCTGTGAGCCTGAACAGGTCCTGTCCTTGGGTGTCTCCCACCGTGCACTGTCAGCAACAATCTCCTACCTCCTAAAACTGATCAAAGTCCTCGCTCTATCCCATCCCCCAGGTAGTATGTAATCACCCAGGCCTGCCTTCAGCAGGAGTTCAGGTAGATTGAGCCAGAATCCTCCCTGATCCCTGATGACTGCTCAGTAATTTCCCATCTACCAACCACCCCCCCTTGCTCCTTGGCTACAAAATCTCCACTTTTCCTTATTGTATTAGGTGATGAACCCGCTATCTCTCCCCGTACTATGAAACCCCACGGCAATAGTCCCTATGCCTACTGAATAAGCCCACTTTGCAAGAAGACTTCACAGGGCCATTTGTCACATGTTTTTTGTCTTAAATTTACCTGATAACTGCGGTGGCCATCGATGTTTAATCCTTAGGAAAATAATAATAAAATTTCTCATCTCTCTATAACAAGTAGATAGGTGGCTGGCTCCGAGGTGTAACTAACATAAACTCAGGACCCTGGGAGACAGGTGCTATCTTCCCTGAAGTTCACATTTCAGTGCAGGGACTCCAGCCCCAGAAAACATTCCTGAGCCATAAAATTTACTTAGCCTTTAAAAAGATTTACATTCATTATAAAGGAGACAGAGAAGGAATTTACAAGTTTTCTAAAAGAAATGCTCTAAAAAAAGGGAAGGGGGAAGTCTCTTTCCCTTTTCACATCAGGGACAATTTCTTTTCCTATTTTTGATTTCCACTCACCTTTAAATGGACAACAGCTCAGTTTCATGTACTACAAGCTATTCATTTATTCATATAAGTGAGGGCATTGTTTTCCTCAGGGAAAAATCTTAGAACATAATAATTAAGAAGCTACCAGAAAATGGAAATGGTTCAATACCTTCATAACTTCTTCAAGATACCGTGTTGAACTTCCATTTGCATACGCAGTTTGTACAACACCAATATTCAAACTTTCTCCAATCTAGATAAAAACGATAATTGGCCATCAAAAGTAAAGACACTAACTTATAAAAGCAAACATGTAACGAGAGTTCCAAAGGATGACAAAGTCATCACCCAATTCAGCTGTGTCTTAGTTTATGCAATAAAAGCTGTAAATAAAAATTTACATGCATGCCAGAAAAAAAAAGCTAAAATACTTTTGATCATTTAAATTCCATAAGGAATCTCTTCTAAAGAAGCTTGTGATTTCTTGCTAATTTTTTAAATAAAAGTATTTACTGAATTCTTAAAGTATACCTTTTTCCACATTATAATAATTACTTACCATTACATTTTATACTTAAAGCTGGCCTAAGATTTCCAAAAGAGCAAAACAGAGCATACCTCTTACATTATTAAGTATAATACAGAAAATACAGATCTCAGAAAATGAGATTTTCTGTTTAAACTTGAGGCTTTAGAAGTGATGATGGAATTCTCATTAATAAAGTGCTAGTTATGAAGAAACCAAAACTTCATAAAGCTTCAAATCACAACGTTGCCAATATAAGTAAGAAAAGAATACTTTCAGGTTCCAAAACCAGTGCCCCATGTTGAAATGACTAATATTACCATATCTTCTTATATTTTCTGGCCACAAAGGTAGGGAAGTCCATATGTATTGTGCCTCTGAGACATTCAAATGCCTGTTAGTCACCAGTAAGTCTTGCTCTGAAGGGCAGTTGATCACTCCACCATACCTCCAATAGGAGCTCTTTAAGGAAGCTGCTAATTAGTGTTGCTATCTTGTCTCCATCTATGAGATGAAAGTGACCATCTACATCAAGGTAGTAATAAACAATTCTGTCTGCATCTCCATCAAAGGAACAACATCTTTCGTTAGGCTTCATTTCCATTCCTAGCACACAGAATTTAAAAATGGATTTCAGTCAAAGAAATGGGAATAAACCTCCATAAGAAGGTTTTTCTCTTACATTAGTTACAAGGGAGAAATATTTCACTAAAGTATGATCATAATTGGCCTTATGTGTTCCATCAAATCATGTCCACTATCACTTTTCAAGAAGTACTTAAAATTATCCTTCCAAATAAAAACCAATGCCTTAATCTTTAATTAGTATAAGGGTTTATTGGTTGTTTTTACAGGGTAAGCTCTTTCACAGCTAACTGGAAAAGAAGAATTCTATGCTGAAACGATGTAATATTAAAATAAAATTCTGTTCTGTAAGCTACTTGGTTTGGCAAGACAGGGTCCCATAGTTTTTTGTTAGCTACAGATATTTGTGAAAGCAACTGACCTAGTACTATGATGTCCTTTACATATAAAAAATAATCAGCAATAGATGAGGTATGTGCTTTAATTCCAATAGAACTGATTCTTATTTGTTCACACCATCAGTAACAAGAAACACTGGTAAGTTAAAAGCAAAGAATTATAACATGTGAGAGAAATATAGCTTGTGTAATTTGCATAAAGTTTTCAAAACCTCAGCAACTGTCATGTCCAACTTATTACAAATTCTGCTATTCCTTAGCCATGACAGCAGCAGGTGGACAAATCCAATATGAGGCTTCCATGAGGAATATTTTTTTTTAAGATTTATTTATTTATTTATGATAGAGAGAGAAAGAGAGGCAGAGATATAGGAGGAGGGAGAAGCAGGCTCCATGCCGAGAGCCTGAAGCAGGACTCGATCCCGGGACTCCAGGATCGTGCCCTGAGCCAAAGGCAGGCGCCAAACCGCTGAGCCACCCAGGGATCCCCTCCATGAGGAATATTAACGTAAGGTTGACCACAGGGCATAACGCAAACTTCAGGAAAGTGAGAGGGCCTTTAATGGTTTTGTTCATACTGCGTGATGCAGGACCGCCAAGCTCAACAGTGAAGAAAGAATTCTTGAGATATTTTAACGTGTAAAAGGTGCTTTTATTATAGGAGGGGAAAGGACCCACGGGCAGAGAAAGCTGCATTGGGATTGTGATGAGTGAATGATTATATACTTTTAAGTTTGCTTGGGGGGGTATGATTAGAGGGAAGATAAGTTTCTAAGGAATTTCTGCATGCTGAAAGTGAAGTTTACAGGACCTTCGAGGTCTGGTTATTGCCAAGATAAGGCTACTTTTAGTCTCTATCAATATACATCAACATGAAGGCAGCCATGAGTTCCTTGAGGTATAGTCACACACTGCATGTCTCAGGTATTAGTGGGCTGCAAGTTGTAAGGAGATTTAATTTTAGCAACATTTCTTTTGCGCTAAACATTTCTCATTACTCCTTCTCACCAGCGTCTAAAGCAAGGGAGCAGAAGAGCTCATTTTAGTGAATGGACAGATGAGGGACCCAAACCAAACTGTCAGTAAAAGTCACAAAAAGCAAGTCAATGAAAAGGAGTTAAAACTGGTTGATTCAACTAAAAATGTAAATGCTTACTACAGTGAGGCAGAATAACAAATGAGAGAGAGGCAACTGGATGAGAACTTCTGTGGAGTTCTGAAAAATGATGTCCTGTCTGAAGTGAGCAGGAGCTACTCCATGGCAGCTGATTATTGCCATGTAAGAATGGACATTTTCTGATTTTGGTAAAGAAGTCAGAGTATGTAATATTTAAGTAAAATCACAGTATTTTTAAATGGTGACAACTAACGCAATTAAACACACAAGCAACAGAGCAAACAAAACACATCTATCTGCCAGCCAATCATGGCCAAAACACTAAAGAATTTAGTATCTGTACTGCTACTGATACTCTTAGTGCAACTATAATCTCTTAGTACAACTACAATCTATAGTTTTCCTCCTGATATGCCAATTGTACAAAAGAGTGATTTTGCAGACAGTTATAATTAGGAGTTGCATTCCCTTTCCATAATGTGTATAATTAAGATAAGGTAAAAAAATAAAAAAATGCTACTTAACTATTGCTATCCTTTAGATCAATGATTCTCACAGCGTGGTCCCCAGACCAGCACCATTAACGAAGGTTAGGCACTTGACAGAAATCAAATTCTTACCCTACCTAAATCCTACCCCACCATCTACAAAATGAGAAACTCTAGAGTCTAGGAATCTACGTGCTAATAAGCCCTCTAGGTGATTCTCATGCATGCCACAGTTTGAGAATCACGGCTCTAAAACACCAATTTCTGATTTTGCTAACCCCTCACCCTCAGAGATTTCCTACACACTGTAGGAGTTGTGTGACTTACAAAGAGAGACCATGTTTTGAATGACACTGACAAGTAAGGAAATGCTCAGATGTCTAGAGCAGAAGCACCAGGACTAGCTACATGACTCAACTCACTTGCCCACCTCTGTCTGTAAATACGATTCATTTTAAAGAGCTCTAAAAACAAATTTTCTACATACCCTGTGGAGGCTTTTGATGACTTTTCACAAAATCAGCCCCACATAAATGGTTGAGTTTCCCTTTCGTCCCATCATTAAGTAGCTGAACTGACAGCTCCTGGGAAATGTAGTGTTCCATTTCTCTCAGCTTCAGGGCCCCTATGCCATTTGCACAGTCAACCTTAAGTGATCTATATTCATCTCCACTGCAGAAAGCCTTAAAAGGAAAAGACAAAAAAGAAAAATTTCAAGCTATAAGAGAGTGAAGCATAAAGCACATATAGGTATATGTAAACATCTTCCATCATTTCAGTTAACTCATCTATTTTAACCTGGGAAACAAAAGGGTACACATATTTAGATGAAAACTGTAGAAAACCAAAGTAAAATTTAAAAACCTTTATTTTGGACTGACACTAGAACAGTTTCACCAATTGAGTAACTTATGGAAATGGAGTTTTATCAGAATTTAGCCTCAATTAAGCAAGGTCCCTTCAAAATAATACTACAGCCTATGTTACATGACAGGCATTTAAATGTGGGAATGAGCATACAGACAAACGAGCAGAATGACACCTGTCACTCTCTTGATAGTACATAACACCACTGGGCATGTCTGGATTTTTCCTGTCAACCTCCTCTTTGGCCCATCCTTAGTTCAGAATATAAGTTCTAGGAAAACAAGGGATTTGGTCAACAACATGTACTCAATATTTGTTGATCAAATTAATTATACCCCCCAAATCTCAACCAGGGTTTAAGAAGTTAATCTTCCAGGAAAAAAATCTTTCTCAACAGTAGACACCTCAAGTATGAAGCCAACAGCATCTAACATTAACCCTACAAGAAAATTCATCTGTATGAATATTTATGAAATCACAAGAACCCCATGTTTTCTCAAGAAAATTCATCTGTATGAATATTTATGAAATCACAAGAACCCCATGTTTTCTCTTCCAATTATCTTAATGTACTACATGCATTGGCAAGTAAATACCAACAAACATTCAGCAGAATACAAGGATCAAACCTTGTGGAGCCCTAGAAAGAAAAAGGAAATACAGCACATTATTGGAAAAAGGAGGAGTAACAAAATAAGATAAATTATTCAACTGATGTTACTTTATTCATTTGCTTAAACCCTAACCATGTTCAAGAGATTTTCACCTGTTTGGTAAGCTCCGTAAAGGCTTTAGAGAGTTTCTGGCAGTAACCTTCTATGGTTGCCTTTCCATATTGGCCACTGGTATTTCGACAGTACACCATGTAGTGCAGCTGGGGCGTCGTCAACAAGCCGTAATCTATCATAGAAATACAAAAAGCAATTTGTCACATTTCTTAAGAAACAACAACAAAAAAGTTTAAATGTATTCATATCACATGAATTTTAGAGTGACAAATCTTTAAACAAAAAAAAAAGACCTTTCAGAAAACAAAAATGCCAACTTCCAAATTATTCAGAAATACACATAAATATCCACTGAAATTATTACAACTGCCACATTGCGATGTTGTGATTTATAATAAGAAATAGAGACTTGGTCTTTGTCTCCATTCTTGGCAGAGCTTCTAAACCCTTAGAATTTCTAAGTAGGGGATCCCTGGGTGGCGCAGCGGTTTGGCGCCTGCCTTTGGCCCAGGGCGCGATCCTGGAGACCCGGGATCGAATCCCACGTCGGGCTCCCGGTGCATGGAGCCTGCTTCTCCCTCTGCCTGTCTCTCTGCCTCTCTCTCTCTGTGTGACTATCATAAATTAAAAAATAAATAAATTAAAAAATTAAAAAATAAAGATTTAAAAAAAAAATTTCTAAGTGATGAGAGCAAGGAATTAATTGTCTTTTATTACGCTAAAGAATGGCACTGGAAAGCTCCTTAAGCACACTAGGATGGGGCTGGTTGCCAGGGAAACCAACCACGTGATTAGAGAGTAGGAACTTACAGACTTCTCCCTTATTCCTTGGCCCCCTGCCACTCCAGGAAGAGAAAAGGGCTAGAGATGGCATTCAAACAGCAATGGCCACTTAATTAATTGTTCCTATGTAATGAAGCTTACCTAAAAACCCAAAAGGATGGGGTATGGGTTGGTAAACATGTAGAGTGGGGAGAGTGGCTGCCCAGAGAGCCTGGAAGCTCCATGCCCCTTCCTGCATACCTTGCCCTGCACAGCTCTTCCATCTGGCTGTTCTAAGTTATATCCTCCATAATAAATCAATTTAGCTAGTAAAATGTTTCTCTGAGTTCTGTGAGTACTTTAGCAAATTAACCAAACCAAGGAGGGGGTTGTCTGAAGCCCAGGTGACTGGATTCTGAAATGGGGAAGGGGTCATGTGGCACTGAGCCCTTTACCTGTGAGATCTGACCCTACCTCTAGGTAGATAATGTCAGAGTTAGATTAAATTAATTGTTTGGTAGTATTATAAAAAAAAAAAAAACACACACATTGGACACATACTCAATTCCAAAAGAAATATGAATGACTACTATTGATAATAAATAATCATTTAATATGGACAGGTAAGATAAAAATAGAGCAATATAGAAAAATAATAACTGAACTGTTTCCATTAACACTGCAAACTGTGTAATTCAGATGAACCCTCCTCTTGAAAACCAAAAATGTCAGACAAAAGTCTCTTTTAAAAAACCATTGCTGTGCCAACAAGTTTCAGAGGACTAATGCCAAAATCTCTGTGAAGAGAGGAACTTCAAAATTTGAGCTCTGGGAAGCCAGTTTTGCTTTGAGAGCATTCCTCTAAACCAGAAATTAAACTGCTTTCAGTGAAAAAAGTCCACGCTGACTTAAGATGAGAAGGAAACCCAGTAGAAGACCAAACCCTCATGAAGCTGAAGCCTCAAAAAACTATTCTTCGGTATAAGGGTGAGTCAGAAGTGAATTGGCCCCAGGTACCTACTGTACCCTACTCCCAGGAGAGTTGTCTTGACACCAAACAGAGCAGGAGATAACCCATCCTGAAGAGCTGTTACCAGAAGCACAGGCCTCCCTTGGGTTTCTAGCCCAAATCACATAACCACAGGGATCCAAAACTCCATCACCAAGGAATCTTGTTATCCACCAGTCAGGAAGCACCCTCAGGCACCCTGCAGAAGGATTAACCAAACTTTGCCACAGAAACAGACCTTCACCATAAACCTCAAAAAGTCCCACAAATAATTTCCTAATAAAAACAAACAGCTTATAATCAAAAATAGGTAAACATACAAGAAAAGCACCAAAAGAGCAAGACACAGAAGAAACAGCAGAGATGGACCAGTATCCAATAAATATTCTATAACTAAATCCATCAAAGGTCTTCAAAGTCAAGCACAAGAGTTTGGACTAAAGACAAAAAGTCATTTAAGCTACTTAGTCCCTGCAGTTATACAACAAAAATGGCATTCTATAAGGCAACTATGGCTCTGACACAAGGATCACATGGGAAGAGGGGGAGGAACTCAAAAAAGTGGATCAGTATTTAACCTAGTTTAATGGAGGGTGTATAAGGAAAGGAAAATGATATTCCAAAAGACTTACAACACAATGACAGAACAAAAGGATTTTGTAACCACTATCGACACTAGCAAATAAACATTTACTCAATAAATTTTTATCAATAAAAAATGACTATTATATAGAGTTACTCATCTGTTCCACTGATCAACTCAGAAACCTAGAAGCCATTCTTCATAGCTCTAGCCTCCTCATAGGTCACAAAATCCTGAAGTCAATACTAATTCAAACTTCACTTCTCTTGCTATCATCACCCCTGCATGAACTACTTGTACAGTCTCTTTTCCATTCTTACAACCTTCCTATCTCTCTCCACAAAAGCCAGAGTGAAAAGCCAGAATAACTGACTTAAAAGGGAAATGTGATTATATTCCCATGCATAAAACCCTTCCATGGAGTTCCCACGAATTTGAAATAAAACTCAAATCTTGGGGCAGCCCCGATGGCCCAGCGGTTTGGCGACGCCTTGGGCCCAGGGTGTGATCCTGGAGACCAGGGATCGGTCCCGTGTCAGGCTCCCTGCATGGAGCCTGCTTTTCTCCCTCTCTCTCTGCCTGTGTCTCTGCATCTGTGTGTCTGTCATGAATAAATAAAATCTTAAAAAAAAAAAAAAAATACAAAACTAAAATCTTTACCACAACCCACAAGGCTTGGGATAATATGATCCCTGCTTACTTCCCTAACCTTATCTACTATCTTCCTCCATTCTCCTTATGCTAAGGCTACATTAATCTTCCATTTCCTCAAGTACACTAGGCTGAAGAGAGAAACAATGGAAAAGTCAAAAAAAAAAATTACTCTCAAATTTTTCTAGACTAAAATATTAGCAAGGTGATGGTTCTGAGCCAGAATGACAGTGCTGAAAAACCAATCTGAATACGGTGAAAACAGTAGTTTCAGGCCAGGTGAAGCTGGGATAAGAGCAGATCATTTAAGTGAAGGCCTCACTCAGACCAGTGCTTTACAAATTGCAGATCTGAGCCTGTCAAGGTTCATGGAATCCACTTGGTGAGAAATAACCAGCATTTTTGCATTTTCTAAAAATATCACAGATGAGGGACACCTCGGTGGCTCAGGTCATGATCCTGGGGTCCTGGGATCAGGTCCCACATCAGGCCCCCTACAAGGAGCCTGCCTCTCCCTCTGCCTGTGTCTCTGCCTCTCTCTCTCTCTCTGTCTCTCATGAATAAATAAAATCTAAAAAAAAAAAAAAAAAAAAAAAAAAAAAAAAAAAAAAACCCACAGATGAATGCAAGTTGTGCAACGTGGGTATTATTTACTGATAACATATGATGTATAACTTTTTTTTTATGTATAACTTTTGTGTCAGTTATACATAAAAGTACGCATGCACACATCATGATACAAAATGGGTTTCTTTAAGTTGTGACTGGCATGAAAAAGAAGACTCTGGAGGGTTATACATAGCAGGCAGTCAAAAATGTATGAATAAATGAATAATAATACACAGCTGGGGCTTTGGCAATAAAGACGATCATTCAGAAATCAAGCAGAATGATAGGGAGAAATAAGGAACACCCATATGAAGAGAGAAAGCTCACCCAGAAGACCCATATGGAATAGTGGCCAAAGTAGTAGAAGCCTCAAGAAAGAAAGGAGGAGGTCACAGTGTAGAGAGCTATCAAGACAGCAATTGAAATAAAAACTTCAAAATATCAATTCTGAAAGTTATTTTTAGGTCACAGATCCCTTTGAGTATCTGACAAAAGCAACAACTCCTCTCCCTAGGAAAACACTCTGCACACTGTATCAAGAGGTCAACCAGGTCCCTGCAGATAACCACATACTTCCCAGGGAGTCCTGGGCCCCAAGCTAAAAATCCCCACTTTATAAGAGCCACTGGATTTGGCAATTAGAATTCAGATGAGTGCTGAGAAAGACATTTCACTGACGGTGCAAAGGAGACTTTGCCTGCAGTTGGGCTAAGGAGTGACTAGAAGAGCAGAGAAGTAGGCCAGGCAAGCTCTTGGAAGAGGCCATTAACTCTGAAAGAAGACCACAAAGGAGTTGGAAAGGAGGTGAAAAGGTCAAGAGAAGATATTTTTAAATGAGAAACTAGGGAGACACCAGGGAAATTAACCGCCAAGCAAAATGGAGCTTCAGCATTCAAAAGGGGTATGACTGATGTGAGAAGAGGATCTTAGCCTCCATTTTTGGTCATGTAATTCTTCATTTGATAAAACAGAAAAAACGACCCAGCAAAACTTCAAATCAGATTTAAGTAGGCCGAAGATATTTGCCATCACTATTTGATAGGAAACAGCTGATTCCACATGTGATTAGTTTTTTGGGAATATGTGATACCAACAAAAGCTGCCTAGGATAAACATCTGCAAGTAATTTCAAAGGTTTTTAGATCAGGAACTTTGACCTTTTACTGAAGTAAAGAAAGTTAAGATCAATATTTCTTACATATAATTTCCTATAGCTAAAACAAAATATGCACACCCAGAAAAAAAAATGTTAGCCTTTTAGAATTTTTTTTAAAGATTTATTTATTTATTTATTCAAAGAGAGCGAAAGAGAGGCAGAGACACAGGCAGAGAGAGAACCAGGCTCCATGCAGGAAGCCCGACGCGGGACTCGATCCCGGGTCTCCAGGATCACACCCTGGGCTGCAGGCGGCGCTAAGCCGCTGCGCCACCGGAGCTGCCCAGCTTTTTAAATTTAAAAGCTAGTATTTTATAGCTAGTAGTTCTTTTTTTTTTTAAGATTTGAGAGAGAAAGAGAGACCATGTGCACTTGTACATGGGGGAAAGGGCAGAGGGAGAGAATCTTCAAGGAGTCTCCCCACTGAGTGTGAAGCCCGACACGGGGCTCAATCCCATGACCCATGAGATCATGACCTCGGCTGAAAACAAGAGTCAGACACTTAACTAACTGACTGAGCTACCCAGGTGCCTCTATACCTGGAAGTTCATTTTTTAAAAACTTCTTTTATCTGTATTTTCTAAAATGTTACTACTTTTACAATTTTCTTAAAAGATTTAAGTTTTTTAAAGATTAATTTAGATCAGGACAGCTACATACCATGGAATTGACCTTCTAAAACAGTCACACCATCTATTACAGACTGTGAAAGTTTCTCACTGCTGGGCCTAGAAAAGAAAAGGAAGAAAGTAACGCATCCCACCCTGAAACCAAGAGTTGCTAGTTCTGAAAGCAGATGTAGAAATTATGGGCTACAAATTTCAGAATAATAGGTTTGGTGTATTTGAACTAAAACCTGTCAAGTCTGAAAACACTGCAAAGATAATACAGGTAAAATATAAGCATTTTCTAGCAGCTTTCACAATATATTTCTTGGAAAGAGTTTGGCTCTTAATGAATTTAGAAAACAGATATAAAAATACACTAATTACACCATACCCAAATACCTTTTTAAGTTCAACTGTAACAATATATACATTACCTAAAAATAGTAGCAAGAAATACTGAATGCACACACTTTGCATAATGCAGTACCAAGAATATAGAACCTATTTTTCATTTGGAAAAGTCATAACAAATTATATATCTGAAAATAAAGTAGATCATTATAACTGCCTTCTGGAAAATGTTGTATATCATTTAAACTAATTAATTGGTAAGAGGCAATTACATGTGGGATGGCTTCACTGTGAGATAATAATTTGTTTCAGAACATAAGTCACTAGGCTATTTCTGATACCCATAAATCCACAATCAATGGTATTTAGAAGTCTCTCTGGTAACACACTAAGGATAAAATACTAGACATTGTCATATCATTAAGACTATGATGAGAAACTTTCTTTAGAAAGAATTTCTAAAATGAGATCTTACACTAAAGAGAATGCTTCTGTTTTAAGGCACACTTTTAATCTAACATTTTACAATACTTTTTTGTAAAGGAATGCAAAAGCTGCCAAATATGACAAGTAGTCCCCTCTTGTCCATGGTTTCAGTTACCTGAGGCCAAATGTAGTCCAGAAGCATGACATATCATCAAGTCAACAGGAGCCTAACACTATGTCACAATGCCTACGTGATTCACCTCACATCCTCTCTCATGCAGGCATTTTATCATCTCACATCAATAACAAGAAAGAGAAGGGGGAGTACAGTATAGTAGGATATGTTGACAGCGAGAGACACTACACTCCCAGAACTTTTTTTTGTTTGTTTATGGATTTCATTTATTTGACAGAGAGCACAAGCAGGGGGAGTGCAGGCAGAGGGAGAAGCAAGCTCAGTGCTGAGCAAGGAGACTGATGCGGGGCTCCATCCCAGGACCCCAGGATTATGACCTGAGCCGAAGGCAGATGCTTAACTGACTGAGTCACCCAGGTGCCCCTAACATAACTTTTATTACACTATGTCATTATAATTGTTCTTTATTATTTATTGTTGATCTCCTGTTGTACTTAACTTAAAATTAATCTGTATCATAGGGGCGCCTGTGTGGCTCAGCTGGTTAAATGTCTGACTCTTGATTTCAGCTCAGGTCATGATCTCAGGGTCATGAGATCGAGCCCTGCCTCCAGGCTCAGGACTGGGTGCAGAGTCTGCCTGGGATTCTCTCCCCCCGACATGTGCACACATGCACTAATAAATAAAAGCTTAGGGCAGCCCGGGTGGCTCAGTGGTTTAGCGCTGCCTTGAGCCCAGGGCCTGATCCTGGAGACCTGGGATCGAGTCCCATGTTGGGCTCCCTGCATGGAGCCTGCTTCTCCCTCTGCCTGTGTTTCTGCCTCTCTCTGTGTCTCTCATGAATAAATAAATAAAATCTTTAAAAATAAATAAAAATAAAAGCTTAAAAGAATTCATCTTTATCATAATTATGTATGTAGAGAGAAAAATATGGTATAAAGAGTTCAGTACTACCCATGGTTTGAGGTCTACTGGGGTCTTGGAATGTATCCCCTGCATATAAGCAGGGGGAGGGGACTATTGTATGTAGAAATAATATACATTGTTAATGTTTTCCAGTGAAATCCAACATGTGCAAATGATACCAAAAAATGAACCGACAATAATGCAGATTATTAGGCAAATCTCTATAAATACTGAATTACAATCAGGTATTCTTATTCTCTAAGAGAAAACAATTAACTTACAGAAGTAAAGGGTTGGGAGACATATGTTAAGTACTTCTCTCAGGTCAGGTATTTTGCATACATTATTTCATGTAATTTTCACAAAAGCTTTATCATCAACATTTTATAGATGGGCATATGGAAGCTCCAAAGGTTAAGTAAGCGATCCAATCATATAGTATTAGAGTTGGGGCTCGGACCCCAAAACCCAAGATGTAGGAGTGACTTAGCTCCTACATCCTACTAAAAATAAAAAGGCCAGGTAGGTGGAGGAGCCTCTTAGGGCAGTTCCACTTAATTCTTTCAGTTTATTATGGGTACTAAAACTGATGCAATCATTTAGGTCAAGTTCCCAAAGCTCCTTTCACCAATAAGTTCGATGGTCACCTGGTATCTCTACCAATCACTACGAAGGCATCTTGTTGCAGATTCACGGCTGCTTTCACACTGATGTCCATCAAAACTCTTGGCATATCTTGTTCCTCAGCATTTGCCAAACAGGTAGCATGTTCCTCCCAGGAGGGTGCCAACATTTCACCCAAAGGATCAACCAATTTTACCCCATTGTCTTCCTTAAAAGAAAAGCAAACAATAAGCCATCTGTGCATATTCACGAAGGGTGAGTTGAAGAAGTAAACTCTTAGCTGTTTTCCCCTAAAAAAGACATTCATGGCTGAGTGGCTTCACGTGTGACCGTATGGAATCCCAGGGAATGGACTGTTTTATATAAATCCTCACCACAAACATCAATCTTACTAATAATCCTATTTTTATTCCACTCTTACTTTGAAAAAAAAACAGAGATTTAGAGAAAGTAATCTGCTTATATTCATACAGCTAGTGTCAGTGCTGGTATTAAAACATCAAGTTGGGACACCTGGGTGGCTCAGTGGTTGCGCATCTGCCTTCTGCTCCGGGTGTGATTCCAGGGATTGAGTCCCACATCAGGCTCCCCATGTGGAGCCCGCTTCTCCCTCTGCCTGTGCCTGTCTCTTTGTATCTCATGAATAAATAAAATCTTTAAATAAATAAATAACAAAAAATAAATAAAACATCAAGTCTATATTACTCTTAAACCCACCAGCCACTATGCTTACACTAGTTTTTTAAAAAGGCTATCATCTGTGCATTCACCATCAATTACATGACCAGGGCATTACATGACCAGGACGCAAATGGAGCAGAAGGACACCAAGATATCCTCCTCACTATGACTCTGGACTCTTTTTTTTTTTTTTTTTTTTTTAAAAGATTTTATTTACTTATTCATGAGAGACACAGAGAGAGACAGAGACATAAGCAGAGGAAGAAGCAGGTTCCATGCAGGAAGCCTGATGTGAGACGGGATCCTGGGACTCCGGGATCATGCCCTGAGCCAAAGGCAGACGCTCAACTGCTAAGCCACCCAGGCATTCCAACTCTGGACTCTTTAAGAACACACTGGCCAATATATCAACCAGTCAGTGACAGAAGCTGAAAATTGATTCCCAATTCCATTCTGCTCAAATGAAATAAAGGGGAGAGGGAAAAGGGGGAAGAAATAAAAATGTAATTCAGAGTGAATGTCAACTGAAGGAAATAGCTCAGTATTGTTTTAAGAAGTACTTCTAGAACTAGCAATAAATTTAGGCTTCAGACCACAAGATAATCAACTGTGGTGATTCAGACATTCAGACACACATTTTATAATGATCCACATTTACAAGTTGAACGAATAATGTCCTTTTGTGTGTTGGGGTCAGGGAGTAGAGGAAGGTTATACTCCTTCACAGATCTACATAGCTTTAATTTGCTACTGATTTAGCTACAATGACAAAAATCTCATGCTCTTGTAACCAAACAGAGGCATATTACTCAAACCACACATCGGTGAACTATATAGGCAGTACAAAACAAAACAGCTAAACTGTGTCAAAAGGAATATTTTGATTAAAAAACAAAATGGAGGTGACTGAATGGCTTATTCAGTTGAGTGTCCAACTCTTGGTTTTGGCTCAGGTCAAGATCTCAGGGTCATGGGATTGAGCCCCACATTGGGCTGTGTGCTCAGTCAAGAGTCTGACTGAGATTTTTCTCTCCCTTTCTGCCTCTCCCAGGTTCGCACACTCGCAATCTCTAAGATAAATAAATAAATCTTTAAAAAATGTAATAGTCATAACACTAGAACCATCAATCCTCATCAATAACCTGCTCGAAGCTTACTTTAATATACGTGGAACCACCTGTTTGGCTGTTCATTCAGAATAAGAAACTATAGAAAACCAGTCTAAAAATTTTCAAAATCCACTAAACCTTTTCAAATGTTTGCCCCATCCCCAACCTTGCCTCCAATCTCTACTAAATTAACACAAGTAACATTTTTGTTATTGATACTGTCTCAATACAACTTGGAAGGACATTCTGTTATTTCTCTAATATGGACTTAGTCCAAGAAATGACTCTCATTTTCATTCTCTCCACACCCTTTAAAGTCATGAGCTAAATGATCATTCATCAAGAAAAAGCCACTTCAGGGTGCCTGGGTAGCTCAGTCAGTTAAGCATCTGACTCTTGATTTCAGCTCGGGTTGTGTGTTGTGCGTGGCCTCAGGGTTGTGGGATCCAATCCAGGGTCAGGCTCTGCACTCAATGGGGAGTCTGCTTAGGATTCTCTCTCCTGCTGCCCCTCTCCTCACGTTCTCGTTCTCTCTCTCATAAATCTTTTTTTTTTTTTTAACTTTTATTTATTTATGATAGTCATACAGAGAGAGAGAGAGAGAGAGAGAGGCAGAGACACAGGCAGAGGGAGAAGCAGGCTCCATGCACCGGGAGCCCGACATGGGATTCGATCCCGGGTCTCCAGGATCGCGCCCTGGGCCAAAGGCAGGCGCTAAACCGCTGCGCCACCCAGGGATCCCTCTCTCATAAATCTTTAAGAAAAAGCCATTTCAAATCCAAAGGCACTTGGGCAGCCCCGGTGGCGCAGCGGTTTAGCGCCGCCTGCAGCCCAGGGTGTGATCCTGGAGACCCGGGATGGAATCCCACATCAGGCTTCCTACGGGGAGCCTGCTTCTCCCTCTGCCTCTCTCTTCGCTCTCTCTGAATGAATAAATAAATAAATCTTTAAAAAAACAAAAAAACAAATCCAAAGGCACATAATGAGTAGGCACATTCCTAGAATCCAAATTTGTACTTCAGGTCAAACTGTTCAGACGCTAAGATGTGTTCCCGTAAATAAAGATTTGCTTTATCAGAGCACTAAAAGCATTACCTCGGGATTATGTGATGCTGTTACCATGACTCCTATTGTAGATTTTGTCTGTTTTGATCTCAGGACAGCTAATAATCCCATGCGAAACATGACATGATCAAGATGTTCTGCTTTTGTTCGAAAGCCAGCAGTCCCATACTGAAGAACGAGTCCATCGGGCTTGGCATGTAACGCTGAGTATTTTGTAATAGCATCTAAATCCATGTCTACAAAATTAAGGAATACTTTTAATCATAAGAAATCCTTCGAGGACCATTTGCTTCAAAAACTGCCACCCTAAACTAACAGATCTGCCTCGCTCTGAACCCCCACAAAGAACGTTTGAGAAAGAAAAGAACGGCAGAAAAAGTCCCAGTGGTGGTCACTGGGAAGATCCTGCCCAACTTGTATCCTCCACTCCAAGGCAAATAGCAGGTTATCCCCAAATCGTCTCTCATTCTGGCTCTGGGGATATTCCTTCCTGGACCCAGGTGGAACTTAAAATGGTCCACTCTCAACTAAAATGAAAGATTCCACCCATAGATTCATTAACTCCTACACAAAGATTGCCCCATTTTACAAATGGAAAAACCTAAGCCTAGGTCTCAGTTAAATAACCTACATTTACTTTGGTAGCTGGTGACAGACTGGGGCCCAAGGGCAATACTGTCAAATGAACCGGGACTACATATCCCAAGTATCTGGGGAATCTGTCAGTTCTTTTGTTATTCCTCCCAGACCACAGAGACTTAAGCCCAAAGGAAAGGCAAAGGGCAACAGCCTCCTCTCCAAGGCTGCCCAGACCTCCTAATATACCTTGCAGTGGATTTTTCCATTTTCATAAGGAAGGATCAGGACACCCTTCTAAACTACCCTCTGAAAGTGGTAACATCTTCTTTTTATCTCTAATTGGCCCCTAGACCACTAGTACTTCTTCCTCTGGGATACTCCAATTTTAGGTGGAACTTGGCCTTTGTCCAACCTCAGCTGCACGTACTACTCAGTTCTCGGGTCAGTCTCATTCCCAACGAGCCCAGAGATGAGCAGCCGTCCTACCTTGTTTTCTTCCCTGTCCTTTGTTGCTTCAATGAACAAAAGTTAAAGGAAATGGTGAAAATTTTTTTGCTTTCGTCCAGCTGTATTAAAAAAAAAAAAAAAAAAAAAAAGGCTGGTAATCTGCAAGCTACTTTAGTTTGGCCCCAAGTGATCAAATCTCTTTCACAAGCGTGCGCACATTTTGTTAAAAACTGACCGTTCGGGAACATATCATGATTATTCCTCAGGGCGTAAACCAGTTCTGTTAAATCCAGGAAATCTTTTTTTTTTTTTTAAGAAGATAAAATGCTTCTACCCTTCAAAGCGTTTTCGGTCTTAAAACTACGTTCCAAAAAAGAAAAAAAAAAATATATATATATACTATGTTCAATAAAAGCGAACGTGCGAACGAACGCTTTTACTCAAAGTCCTTACAAGTCCAAACAGCGACCACTCTAAAAAAAAGTTGAAAGCATCCACCTTCTTTCCATTCAATTACCAACCGCTTGCTCGTTCCGCTTTCCTTCCAGCCCCCGAAGGCCGCACGCTTCCCGGCTCTCGACCCTGAGGCCGCCGCCCCCTCCCCCGCCCCCAGTCCTGGCCTCTGGTCCGGGGCCCCCAGTACGAGACCCTCACACGGCTCGGTGGGTCAGCCCGCCCGCAGGCCGAACCGCCACGGACAGGAAAGCCCCACCTCCCCGCCAACCTAGGGGCCCCGCTCCCTCCCCTGCGCCGGGAGATCCCCCTCACCTCCAGCTCGTGGAGCGGCGGCCCCGCGGCGGCGCCTCCTGCCCGACTGAAGCCCTCAGAACCCGCGGACGTGGCCCTGCGTGACTTCCGGCCCGTCGCCACGCCCCCGAGCCAATCGCGGCGGGGGAGGATCCGCTGGCTCCGCCTCGCCTCTTTGCGGAGCATGCGCAGCCCGCGCCTGCGGAACTGCGGATCCAGGCTCTGGGAGGGCTTGGGGCTGTTTCCCTTGAAAGACCGGGAAGGGTGAGGCCCCCGCGGTGGCCCGAGGGTTGGGGCCGAGGGTCGTGGGCCATCCGAGCAGTGCGACCTGCAAAGACGCAGCCCCCGCCTCCAGACCGGGGTCTCGGAGGGGGCACTCTTGCGTTCCTGGGAAGCCAGGGCTCCTGGTGGTCCCGGATGGGGGGGACCAACGCCGAAGGGCCTCAGACAAGGTGGCCTTTTCCCGCATACTGTCCTAAGATCTCCCCAAACGTTGCCTCCGGGAGCCTTCTCGAGCCGCTGCCCCCAGCCCGTCTCCCCGCACCAGCTCGCACTAAGCATTTATGTACCTGTGAGCCCCCCCCCCTCAGGCTGGGCCCCTGGGGCAGAGGCCAGGTGGACCCAAATCGCCCAGAGCTCTCAGGACGCTGTCCCGGACTGATGAGGCTCCCGGGAAAGCCCTAGAGGCCCGCTCGGGAAGGGTCCTTGGAGCTGGGGCCGAGGGACGGCACCTGGCGGAGGCGGCGGGGCCCTCCCGACCTCGGACCAGCCTCGCGGGACTGCGGGCCTCCCTGGCCCCGGGGCGCACCCCGCCCACGCCCGGGCCCCGAGTCGGAGCCGCAAGCTGGGCCCCTTGCCTTTCCCGGAATTCGGGCTTGCAGAGCATCTGCAGGTGTTTGCCAACCACCTACCACGGAATAATTTGGAGCACCTGTTGAACGTCCAGATTGCGGGATTTAGATGGGAAGCGGGGGTGCGGGCGGAGGTGGGGACTGCGGACTGCGAATCTGAGGGATTTTAACGAGGTATCTTGCAGGGATGTTGTGCATCTTAGACTTGGGGGTTGGGAGATAAAGCGAAGAAAGAGTGTAAACGTCCCGGTTTGTGCCCCTAGCTGTCGGCGCGTAGCGTTCCTGCAAAACGGCTTCCGCGGAAAGGGACCTTCGGGAAATTTCTCTGGACATCGCTGAAATTAACAAACCTAGTGGCCCCCGGACCCTTACGGATTTCCTGGCAGGTGGATTTCGAGGCAACATGTCTGCTTCTATGAAAGAATGCCTGCAGCTTCAGCTGCTAGAGATGGAAATGCTGTTTTCTATGTTTCCTAACCAAGGAGAAGTAAAACTTGAAGATGTCAATGTCCTGACGAATATAAAGAGATATTTGGAAGGCACCAGGGAGGCGCTGCCACCCAAAATCGAATTTGTGATTACCCTGCAGATTGAGGAGCCCAAGGTAAGTACCCTGAGTTGTTTTCACGCTGCTGGGTGCCCAGTTTTTAGTGGAAACACTTGGAATGTGAGCTTTCTGTTCAGGAAGCAAATAGAGATTATTCTAGATCTGTATATCCTTTACTTGTTTGAAAGTGAAATATGTAAAATTGTGGGATGCCCTGTAAACTGTCTTCAATAAATATCTTGAATTTTACATAGATATGCACATCTTTTTAAACAAAATATGTCTAATGGTTGTATTAAAAACATCTTGGAGACTCATACTACCGTTATTTTTCTCTTCACTTAACCAGTTTTAACATTCCAACTATTGTAGTATGTACTGTCTTGTACATATATCATGATTTTTATAAATCTAAATATTGCCTTTAGCAAAACTGACCTGTAGGAATGGATGAATGTTCCTTTGGTGGCACCATAACACAAAGCAGATACAGACAGGAAATCTAAATACTAAAAATGAATTTTCCTTCCTCTTCTGATCCATTGTCTCCACAACATTAGCATGAGTTAACAAGTGGACTAGGCGTTTGAGAACCCCTCTTCTTGGTGATTTCCTGTTCATCCTTCCACTATCATTCCCTCACAGAAGATCTCCTGGTGCCCAGACTGAATTCTATCTCATTGGTTACACATTTCAACAGATCCCTGTGCTTCTTACCATTGAAATGAAGTACCTGGATGTATAACTATTAGTTTAATAGCTGTTTCCTTCACTAAGCTCTAGTCTTCATGAAGAGCAGAAATCATGTCTGGCTTCTTCACTTATTTATCCTAGCATGGGGTCCCTGACACATGGTGGGTGTTCAGTACATACTGGAAGTCATGAATGCCTAAGTGGAGGGAGTAATGTCTGTTATGTTCTCAGTATAGTCTCTGGCCCAGAGCTGACACTTAATAGTAGCAATGATTGTTATATTTAAGAATCATGTAGTTGTCACTGATAAAGTAGCTTAGGTGATTTTATGGTACTTACTTAAATCTATTTGATTTTCATTTTAAGGTGAAAATTGATTTGCAAGTAACCATGCCTCACAGCTACCCCTATGCAGCACTGCAGCTGTTTGGACGGTCGTCGGAGCTTGACAGACAGCAGCAGCTACTTCTCAACAAAGGTCTCACTTCCTACATAGGGACTTTCGACCCAGGTGAGCTCTGTGTATGTGCAGCAATCCAGTGGTTACAGGACAATAGCGCCTCCTATTTCCTGAACAGAAAGCTTGTTTACGAACCATCTACCCAAGCAAAGCCAGTCAAGAACACATTCCTCCGAATGTGGATCTACAGTCACCATATATATCAACAGGACCTAAGAAAAAAGATTTTGGATGTCGGGAAAAGGTTAGATGTGACTGGATTTTGCATGACAGGAAAGCCAGGCATAATCTGTGTGGAGGGCTTCAAAGAGCACTGTGAGGAATTCTGGCACACAATTAGGTATCCCAACTGGAAGCACATTTCCTGTAAGCACGCTGAAAGTGTTGAAACCGAAGGAAATGGAGAGGATCTGCGCCTTTTTGATTCTTTCGAAGAACTACTCCTTGAGGCCCATGGGGACTATGGATTAAGGAATGACTATCACATGAATCTGGGCCAATTCTTAGAATTTCTAAAGAAACACAAAAGTGAGCATGTTTTCCAGATACTTTTTGGTATTGAAAGTAAAAGTTCAGACTCTTAGGAAGCTATTAAGAGGCCGATGCTTCACTAAGTCAGTATTTCTGTCAATAAGACCAAAACAAAAGGGCCAGTGGCTAGGTAGCGTCATCTGTGAGACACCTAGCTCCAGAATTTTTACCTGGTGATGAAACACAAAGGCCTTTAAACTTTATAACAGTGCAATTGTGATGTTACCTCTCTGTTCTTGTGTTAACTGAAAAGTATTTAATTGTACACTAATAAAAAGTCAATTTAACCAGTGGAACTGACTTGATTTAAGAGGAGTCCAAATCCATAGTTAATATTAAGCTCTGAACTCATGAATAACATTCCTCTCTTGGATGATATTAGCACATGATGACACACCACATTTTCTTTTTTTCATTATTGGAGAATGAATTCGAAGTCTATTTGAAGTGAGAAAACCACATGTTGACTACATTTCTTACTTTAAACCTCCTATTTATAGTTTTTTTTTTTCTTTTAGTAAAACCAGATCCTAACTGTAATGGCAGAGGAATCAGAGCAATGAAATCTCAAGAGTAATGAAGATGACATGTAATGCTATGTGTTCATCTGGCTGTTTCACCAGCTGATTAAAGATACTAAGGATAAGGATACCAGTATTCTTAGTTCTCCCCAAAGAAGATGTGGTTTCTTGCCTCCAAACTGTTCCACAAGTAGTGCAGACTGTCAGCCTTTGCCTGTGTACCAGGACACATTGCTTTGTAGGGCAGGAGTGTTGAGGACCACTGTGGATGGCTCTGCTCCATCACCATGGGGGAGAATCAACCTCTGCATTTTGAGAAGTCACTGCTATTTCCTCTGAAAATTCTTGGCTTCAACAGCCTTTGTCAAAAATCAGAGTTTATTTTGATGACAGTGACCCCTATTTAACTAGCACCTGCCACACCTTTTCCTTTTCATTGCCAAGGATCCACTCACCCCAGGAATTTCTACTAGTCTTGCCTGTGTTAGGAGATGTCCTGAGCTGACTCTGCAACTTTCTCTGGTTTCAGTGGTCGCTCTTTAGCCCCTACTGCCTTTTCGCAGAGAGTGTTTCATTCTCCTACTGGACTCAGGCCCCCCACTGATGCCCTGGTCCCCTCAGGATGCCAAAACTGATGTAACTTGGAGGGGAATGAATGCCTCACTCCCTATGTTGTGATACATTCTCTTAGATGCCAAACATTACCACATGTGCTGGGGAGCTGACAGGATTTTTCGTGAAACAGTACATTCTGGTGTTTCTTTCTGTCTAGGATACAGACACATGTCCTTGAGCTAGAGCAAGGACATAATGTAACAGCAGACCCTGCACGAAGCTGACTATCTTGACCCTGCGGCCTTGGCATGTGGTCTACTCTGCCCTGCCCCACACTAGTAGATCAGAATGAGTTGCTTTCAAACCAAGGCTCTCATCATGGACTGGCCCTGCCAGATGATCCAACATGCCCATTCATGTTTTAATCCTAGCCATAGATGTGGCTGGGACCCAAGCAAGGGCCTTATACTTTACCTTAACCTATATATGCAAAGGGAAGAAATAGGATTTAAATTGCCAAAGACTCATTTCTCAATCTTTGTCATGACTGGAAAAATACAGTATAGGAGTCAGTATCCTGCATAATCTCCCCAAGACCATCAGTAGCTAGCATTCACAAGTTTTTAGGCCCAAATAGATGTGACTCTTATTTTTTTTTTCCCATATTAGGTGCTATCCACCTAATATGTGCCTAAACCTCTCATTGAGGGTTTTTTTCCTATGATTAAATTAGCAGAATTAGTGATGGAAAGATAAAGAAGCTTAACTATAATAGGGATAAAAATTATTTGCATAATTAAATAAATGAAAGGAATAACTTATGAACTCTTTACTGCTTATGGGGCTATTTCTGGTGGTAATTTTTTAGAATTTATTTTTACATGCTTGTTATTACCATGCAGCAATACTTTTTTTCCTATCAGAAACACTAATAATAGACATTAACTATGGGAATATAGGTCTAAAAAAAATAGACATATATGATAATTCAAAGCTCAGCTTTGTATGTATAGTAGACTGCTAGTTTTCTTCGGCCAGCCTGGTAGGAGCATGGACCACCTTCCTCCCCTAGCAACCAGCACCCAGCCCCACACACATCCAACACTTACTCTGAGGAGCTGCCCCTTTCTCTGTATGGTTTGGGAGAAGTGATCAGAATCAAGTCACCCTCTGGCAGCCTTCTGGAGAGATGGTTTCGAGCTCTTGCTGCTTAAATCCATAGTGCCACCCTCATTAATGACCATTTATTTCTGACCTGAATATTCAGTTGTTCAACACTTCTTTTCAGCTACGTGACATCAGCCCTTTTTTTCTTAAAAGTCAGAAGTCTGAATTGCTTGACATTTAAGAATCAGGATATTGTACACATCCTATTTTTTAAATGGTTATTCGGAAAGAATGTTCTTTATAAATATTGTCTTTTTAAAACTTACGGAATTAAATAAGCCTTTCTTCAAGTATGTTCTGTGCTTCTCATACCTTACTGGTCTATTATGTGTCAGGCTGAAGGTTGAGGCTAGTTGCGTCATGGACTAAGGAGTGGGTCCAAGTAGCTGATGGACATAATACAAGGACCTCTAAAACATCCCTATATTAAGTATGTTGCTGGTGAATTTGAACTTCCATCTATGACTTTTACATGCCAACCATCCCTTCAGAGAACTTGCAAAGGCCTGAGGGAGCCTATCTGAGGTCTTCACAGAACTCTTTTGAACAGGACAATTTTCTTTCATTTGCTTTTATCTTATATAGGCCAGTAGTAAATTGAAAGAATAGGTATTTTCTGAAGATGACATGGTTTGCTCAAAAATGTTTGTTTCACACAGAATCCTGATTTGCCTCAAAATTTCACCCATTGTGTCTCCCTCATAAGTGCTACATAGTAGAACTACTTTCACTGCAGCCTGGGCCAGCTTGGAGCAGCCTTTTTCTGAGCCCAATTAAAGCTAGCATTTGAATCAACCCAGAAATCAGTTTGAGCAGTGGACACAAATTTCAAAGAAACTGAGGCAACATTGAGAGACCGCCTTAGTCATAGGTGGAACAAAGTACACTATTATTCGCTATGGAGGTAACATCCTAACATGCATCAGACATTCAACCTACACAAATTTGGCTGAGGCAGCAGACTCTTGTGCTTTCATGAGATCTTAGCAAGTATTTGGAAAATCTAATGATGTCTGTGCTCTGGGTACTATGAACATATCATTATCAATTTATTGGACCAGCGTGATGCCCTATATAGCAGCGAGATGATCAAGGTCTGGTGACAAGAATTATAATCTGTAATATTGTTTATTGATAGCACAAACTGTATCAGTAGCCCTCTACTTAATGGAATATTGGAAAAGCAAAAGTCATTGGCCTAATCACTAGCTACCTATTGATTTGCTCCAAGAAAGAGAACTTGTCTGTCAGCTGCAGTTGGAATCACCAGCTGATCCAAAGATCACACTAAGTCAAGATATGATTAGAATCACACCCCTGCATCTTTTAAAGTTTTTGATGGTGGGACTTACCGCTGTTAGTCCCTGCCAGAATAACTCTATTTTTGTGTGTGATTAGGGATCCAATGTGGTGATAGATGATGAAGAAATTAATTCTAACTCTTCACTGAGAAAATGACTAAATGGTGGAATTGTTCCTGTATACTTAGTCCTAAACATATGCTGAGTCCTATAACCACAGTAATTTTTGAGACCCTAGAAATTTGTATTCATTCAGAGCTCTGTTACCAAGTGATTTCCAAAAGGACTAGAGGTTTCCTTTCTGCAATGCATTATTATTCTGTAAATGGAACCTCAAAGGAAGATTTTGGATATTACAGAATTCATCACCTTCAGGGTCTCTCATTCATATCTGTGCAAGGCAATTTGCTGAAGGCCTTCACACTCTTTATTGGTGGCTCCAGTCAGGTTTTTCTGCTCTTGTTGTTATACATATCAAATAGGCCCTACATTGGGTTGCCCACCTACTTGGTCCTAAGCCCAGATAATATTTAACGAATATACACTGGTGTGGTTGTATCAGTTGTATACACTGGCACTCATTTTCTTGGTCAACATCTGTGCTGCCCTAGTTGTTAGATATTCCAACATCATTTCAGGCTATGAGGCCCAAAGATTTCTGTAGGCCAAACTAAGCCAATGACAGTGGACCAGCTTCCTATGATAACAGTTTCCATTGTGTCTCCAGTTGTTAATTGCTGCAAAGGACTGCTATTCAGCCTCTGTCAACCCCAAGATTCTGATGTCTCCATTAAAATAGGGAGCCCATTTAAAATAAATAAAAATAAATAAATAATAAATAAAAAGTAAACAAAATAGCCCATTTTTGACCACAGCATTTCCTACAAGTATCCCAGGGTGATTAAAATGTCCTTAATTAAAAAAAAAAAAAAAGTCCTCAATAAACTGCTGATTCCCTCAATACATTAAAAGGAGGGATGCCTGGGTGGCTCACTGATTGACATCTGCCTTTGGCTCAGGTCATGATCTAGGGTTCTGGGATCGAGGGAGCCTGCTTTTCCCTCTGCCTATGTCTCTGCCTCTCTGTGTCTCTCATGAATAAATAAATCAAATCTTTTTAAAAACATTAAAAGGATTATATACCATGAACAAGTGGGATATATTTGAAGGTTGCAAGGAAGGCTCAACATCAGCAGATCAGTCAATGTGATACATCACACTAACAAAATGAAGGAAAAAAATCATATCATCTCAACAGATGCAGCATTTGACAAAATTTAATATCCATTTAAAATAAAAACTCTGAACAAAGTTTATGGAGGGCGTAATAAAAGCCACATATGACAAGCCCATGGAAAATATTACACTCAATGGTAAAAAGCTGAAAATTCTTCCTCTCAATCAGGAATAAGGCAAAAAATACCCATTCTTACCACTATGTTATTCAACATAGTATTGGAAGTCTTAGCCATAGCAATTAAGCAAGAAAATAAATAAAAAGCATCCAAATTAGAAAGTAGTAAAACTGTCTCTACTTGCAGATGACATGATACTATGTACAGAAAACCCTAAAGACTCTACCAAAAATCTTGTCAGAACAAATGAATTCAGGAAAGTTGTAGTATACAAAAATCAGTATACAAAATATGTTGCATTTCCATACACTAATAACAAACTATCATAAAGAAAAATTTAAAAAACAATCCCATTTACAAATGCACCCAAAAAAACCCCTAGAAATAAATTTAACCAAAGAAATGAAAGATGTGAACACTGAGAACTATAAGGAATTAAGAAATTGAAAACAACAAAAATAAATGAAAATAATTAATATTGTTACAATGTCAATTACTGCCCAAAGCAATCTACGGATTCAATACAATCCTTATCAAAATTCCAATGGCATTTTTCACAGAAATGGGAAAAATAATCCTAAAATTTGCATAGAATCACAAAATAATCCAAATAGTCAAAGCAATCTTGAGAAAAAAAGAAGAAAGCTAGAAGCATCACATTCACTGATTTCAAACTACATCACAAGCCATAATGATCAAATAGTATGGCACTGGCATAAAGACAGACACATAGATCAATGGAATAAAACAGAACCCAGGAATAAACCTACATATACAATAGTCAATTAATTTACAACAAAGGAGTTAAGAATATATAACAAGGAAAGGACAATCTTTCATTAACTGTTGGAAAAACTAGAAAGCCACATGCAAAAGAATGAAACTCAGTCACTCTCTTACACCAATCACAAAAAACAAATCAAAATGAATTAAAGATTTGAATGAAAAACCTGAAACCATAAAATTCCTAGAAGAAAGCATAGGCATTAGCACCTTGATATCAGTTTTGGTAATGATTTTTTGGATTTGACACCAAAAGCAAAGGCAAAAAAAAAAGTAAAAATAAACAACTGAGACTACATCAAAATTAAAAAGCTTCTACCCAAAGAAAGAAACCATCAACAAAACGGAAAGGCAACCTACTGAATGGAGGAAATACTTGCAAATCATATGTTTGATAAGCGATTAATACCCTAAATATATAAAGAACTCATACAACTCAAAAGAAAAAGAATCCGTAAAATGATGGGCAGAGAATCTGAATAGACATTTTTTCAATGAAGAGTGCAGATGGCCAACAGACACATGAAAAGATGCTCCACATCAACAATCAAGGAAATGCAAATCAAAACCACAATAGATATCATGTCACACCTGGTAGAATGATGATTATTGAAAAGAAATAACAAATGTTGATAAGGATGTGGAGAAAAGAGAAAACTTGTGCACTGTTGGCGGGAATGTAAATTGATACAACCACTACGGAAAACAGTATGGAAATTCCTCAAAAAATTAAAAACAAATACCATGTGATCCAGCAATTCCACTGTTTGGTATTTATCCCAAGAAAATGAAAATGCAAATTTTAAAAGATACCTGCACATCCATGTTTGTTGCTACATTATTTTCAGTTGCTAAGATATGGCAACAATCTACATGTCCAATAGCAGATGAATGGATAAAGAAAATGTAATTAGTGTGTGTGTGTGTGTGTGTGTGTGTGTGTAGTTCAGTCATTAAAAAACAATAAAATCTTGCGATCCGTGACAACATGGATGGACCTTATGGGCATTATGCTATAGTGAAATAAGTCAGAGAAAGACAAATACTGTGTGATCTCTCTTATATATAGAATCTAAATAAATAAATGGGAATGTTATGTACAGCATGGTGACTATTGTTACCAATACTGTACTGCAAATTTGGAAGTTGCTGAGAGTAAATCTTAACAGTTCTCATCACAAAAAAATTTTGGTGATGGATATTGACTGGACTTATTGTAGTGATCATTTGCCTTAATATATACAAATACAAAATCATGTTGTATATGTGAAACTAATATAATGTTAATTACACCCCAAGTTTTTAAGAAAATGCGTTTCATGGATGCTGCTACTCCCATCTCCAATGTATTTCTCCAGGCTTTAGTGAAAGGAGCCTCAGTGATAGGTTTTCTTGGGAGACTTAGGAGATCACCAGGATTAAAATGGTCTGATTGACATGACAAATCTACTCCAACCTTCCTATCATTGAATCTTTTAATTCCTTTACATTATTTCAAGGAAAGTTTGCATTTTCAGTTTCATTTAATGTGAGCCATTATTCAGTCTACATTTCAATCAACTAACTGAACAACAAGTAGAATGACTTTCAGTTGCCTAAAGCAACACACTGAATCCAGAATCTTTGGCAAGTGCACCCCTACCAATCAATTCTATTCAATCCAAAATTGTACTTCTCCTTTCTCAGTACATTTTCAGAATACCGTACATTTTCACTCAATTTTTGCCAATATAAATAAGCAAAGTCAAGAATTCTTTTGGGGAGTCTTCTTCTGGGTCTCCCTTTATAACTGTATCCACCACAGCTCCTCTCTGGAATCTGATATTAGTGTGTGGAAGAGGAGCAGGAGGTAAACTGAGGGAGCTGATTATAGGATCTTCAAGCAAGGCAGTTAACAAACTAACAGGAAGAGCTCCCACTTTGATTAGCAAAGGAAGATATGTCAATTCTCTGTTTTCCTAGGGGTCGAGAGGTTCTCTGGGACACAGGGCTTTCAGTATTCAAACCTGGATTATTGTACACACTAGCTTAGGATATCACACATCTTCCAAATATCCATACCCATAGATCCCATTCCAAATCAAGGTCCTCCTGTTTCTGATCAATACTCTCAAATACAAGATCTGGTGAAGCTGTGAATGCAGCTCCTGGTGGAATTTTGCAACGAGTAGGATCAAACCTGACCTTGTTCTCAGTGATTTCAACCTGACAGCAAGACAGAAAAGATTCTTTTGGCAAAAACATAGGCATTTTTCTAGTTTTTACACCATGACTTGAGCTGAGGATTTAAGCCTTTGAGCCCCGATGATCTCCTTCTTGATTAACCCATCTCTATAGAATCAACCACCCTCATCCCACAGTCCTGGATTTCCACTCCTTTAACACTGTTTGGGAGTGGCAGCCATTTGTCGGCCCAAACTTGCCCATCCTTTGATAGTGCGTTCCATCCATTTTTTGCTTCTTGTTTTTGAGGTCCCAAAGATATTTCATTAGATTAACTTTATTAACTATATTTTTACTATTTATATTTACTTCTTTAACCCATCCGAAGTCTCCCTTTTTACATGATATAAGGTATGGTTCTAGTTTTAATATTCTCCATGTGGTAGACCGGTTTTTCCAAGCCTTTTATGAAAAGCCCTATTACTTTCATCTGTTGATTTTCATCTGTTGATTCCTTTCATCTGTTGCTACTTTTGTCATTCACATATTTAAGGAGTCTGTGAGCTTCCAGGACTTTGATGTATATGCAAATATCTGGATTCTGGAGGCTAGTAAACGGTAATGTAAAATGTTTCATTAATATTTTTATATCAATTACGTACTGAAATAATATTCTGGAAGTGTCAGTATTAATAAATAATACTGACATATTATAATAATATAATAACATATTATAATAATAAAGTATTAACATGGATTCTTCCTGTTTCTTCTTTTTATGAGGCCACTAGCAATTATACAGGTGGCTCACTTTCTTTTTCTTTTAGATGATGCTATATTCTAGACTGCACTCAAGCGAAGAGAGACTATGAAGCAAGATTAAACACAGATTTACAACCCACCTCCTTCATGAATTAGCTCTGTGCACCTGGTAAGTTCCTTCAGAAAATACCTACTTGGTAAAGAACTTATGGGACTGCAGCAAATAATATATACAGAATACTTGATACCTAGTAAGTAATCATCCAGTGCTTGCTTTATTCTCTTCCTATAAGGATAAGGAAGTAGCTCATTTATCATAGTATACAGCAAATATGACTACACATTTTTTAAATGAAGGTCAAGCTAAAATCAGCTATTAGAATATTTTTAAAATTCATACCCTGTCACATCACTGCCAAAACACAGCATTATCATTTTAAAAGGTGAAAATATTTTAAGAGAAAAAGACAATCATAATTTTATTCATTCACTTTTTCTATGTTTTAATAAATCTTTTGCATAGGTAAATACATTTAGTTAGAGCTACAAGACACATGAAACAGACAAGAAATCAGCATTCTGGATCTTTTCAAAGTAACTATATTGAGGAAACTTTTGACTAAATGTTACTTTCAGAAATACCCCCCAATCCCTTCTATTCACACCTAAGTCAATCTGTGTAACTGTCAACCTTTAATAAATCAGTTTATAGTATGGTTTATCTTGAACATCTTATGCTTTTTGAAAGCATTATTTCAAAAACAAAATTCTCCAAATAATTCTACAAATAAATAGCAAATGTTATTGCACCTGAGCTTAAGAATTTAAAATTGTTTCCACTGGTTCAGTTATTAACTTCTAAAGTAAAACTTGAAATAAACATTAACGTCTGGGCTATAACTACTGATGATAACTAGAATATCTCAATACCTGATGTCCAAATAATTTCTGATATTGGGGAATTCGTTACAAAATTTCCTCCAAACTCAGAGGAAAGTGAGTTTGTTGTAATAGAGGGAGCTCCTCATTACCTGAGCTAATCAAGGAAACATGGGCAGGTCACTCGTGGGAACCCAGCTTGTCTGGGAACCATACTCTCGCTCCTGACTTTGGAGATCTCTGTTCTAACAGATAGGTTCCACTGGCAGCCCTTTCTCAAAGAGATGATCTGCTCTCTCTCAGCTCTTCCCACAGCTTGGACTATGCTAAACTAAGGGTACCAACCTCAGGACAGGACCACAGTCTACAAATGCCTGGCAGCAATAATGTGGAGGACAGGGCATTCAGTCAGGGGCAAAAAAGGTGGTTTGGGAAAGGATATCTGACTGAGGACCAAAGTGATAAGTCACAATGGTGAAAGAATATTAAAATCTAAGGCTGCACAAGGCACTGTAAACAGCAATGATCTTTATTAGAAATGTTAGAGTTCAGTTGCACTAAAAGAGCTAATATAATCTAGGATTGAAATAAAAATACCTGAGAAGTTATTTTTCTCTAGGCAACAAAGTAAGTGTTGTTTCTGTTTTTAGCGAAAGTTCATCGATGCCTTAATTCATTTGTCTTCATAAAAAAAGAGTAGATTTTTAACAAAATGTTCAACAAAAGAATTATGGATCTTAATGCTGAGTATATCAATTTACTACTCATTTTGGTCTTTCCATTAGTTACCTATATAAAAATGGTGTGTTTCTCAGTAGCAGGTACAACAGCTTTTAAAGAGAACTTAGGCAAAATAAGAGAGAAATCATAAATATCAAGAAAGTAAATGAAGCAAAAATGTCTAGTGTCATGTTCATCCTAAAGTATATTAATATTCTTCCTTGGATTTTCATTATTAAAGTAAAATTCTTAGTCTAATGAATTATTACAAAAGATTCCAATCTTTAAAAATGATGAAAGACTTTAAGATCTCATTAATGGAATTAGAAATGTCAGTTATTATGCTACTGGTCAAGTTTGGTCTGTATTTTCTGGGCCTCTTCAGGCCAAGAATAACAATCAGGTAGGATCTGGTCATAATCAGTATCATACATCTGAGAGCGGACAAATGCCTCCTTGTTTGGGGGTTCAGGATAAACTGTGGCTGTCTTTTCTTGGTAAGCATCTTTCACAATCTAGGAATAAAAAAAGAATATTGATTAACAAATAGAGTTGATGGTAAGTACATGTCAGTTTTTATCTGTTTTGAAAAATTAATTTATGTCACCTGTTTAAAAAAATAGGTTAGATTATGATAAAAGCACACATACACAAAGAAGGTTTAAAATGAAAATGCAACTTTAAATCATATAGCTGGAGGAGAACATGATGTCAACAACCGAAAGTGAGAATAGAAATGTATTATATGTGATCATAACAGGATTTAGCATATAATCCAGTGGTAAAGGTCTTGAAATGACCAGAATGATAATTAACTTGAACTAAATACCTTAATATTCCTGCTAAGTCTGAACTCAGTGTGCAGCTTCAACAGTCCCTATGCTGACCACAGCCTCTTACAAAATGTCCTTATTTATCCCTGCTCACCTAATCAGCTGGACTCTGTCCTCAGTTTCAATGCTCCTCGCCAGTATCACAGGATCTCCCCTCCCTGTCTCCCTGTCAAACTCACCATCTTAGCCCCCAGCCTGGTGGGGGGGACCCCAGTGCTGGCTTTCTTCCTTCATGGCTCCCTCCTGCGATGTCATACTTTTCCTAACTCTACCTGGGTCACACATTATCCTTTTCTTTGACAAACAAAAACACTTTCTCTCCTAGTTACCACAGGCAGTTGCGAACCTTCCTCCGTCACATCTGCATTTGACTCTCACCACTGTACTGAGAACATCCCAGTTTATCAGAGAAAACAATCTCAATTTCCCCTTCCATCAACTCAAACTATCTCCTCTGTATCTTTAAACATTCTCTCTTCCCTTACTTTCTTTGAAAAGAATGGATTCTTCCTCTTGTCAAGATTAATCAGTCTATACATGTTCTTTAACTCACTCCAGTTGTAAAAAAGGCAATCACTGGCAGCTATTTATGTAATAGAGTTATATGGATAAGTCTGATTTTGAAGACTATTGAAATGATCAAGTATCTTTTCTCAATGAAAAATTACGCATTTATGAAAAAATATGGTTCCAAAGACTGACGTTTTATGGAGAAGTGTTTATGAAAAACATGAAATAGATGTATACATCCATGATTATGAAGATGTTAGCAAAGCAAGCAAGCACATGAAGAAAGACTGGAGGTGAATATACCAAAATGGTAAAACTGCTTATGTTAGAAAAATACAGTAGCAGGTAATTTCTTCTCTTTTTCCCAAAGTATCTATAATTTGGTATTATTACTTTTTAACAGCTTTTTTGAGGTATGATTCATTGACTACAAAATCCCAACATATTAAGTACACAATTATTTTTGTAAATTCACAGAGTTGTGCAACTGTTAGCACATCCAGTTTCAGAACACCTCCATCATCCCAGAGAACTCTTATGCTTTCTGCAATGGCTATATTTTATAATAAAATACATTGTTTTATTCCTGACATAGACCTCTGGAAGTTTACTCCTCTTTCTGCTCCCAGGACACACTGTATCAATGATCCCCTCTCTCCCTAAGGTCTTTACTCTGTCCTTGTCAATGCCAGACTCTGCAAGAGCAATTTGTATTGGCTGCTTTCCTAATTCTCCCTAGATACAACTTCTGTGCTATGGAAACTTTTGTAAAAGGTTCTGGTCACTTTTAGGTACTAAAAGTTCATCTGTTTCTCACTACCCCAGCTGTGTTAATCAAAACTTCCACTCCCATCCTGACACTATCTTGTCTAGTTTCTGACATGGGTTTGGTTCTGAGTCTCTTCTTAAAATGCTGACTTCTCCTCTTCCTGGCTTCTTGCATCTGTCTTCTGGACAAAATAACAAACCATGTTCTATCCTTGGTTCTCACTTGTCAATACTTGCTGTCTTAGTAGCCCCAACCACTCCTGGCACCTCCCCCGTTACCACCGGGAATACAGCCCACATCTTTGTATCTGGCATCTCTTTAAGTTTCAGTCATTTCCACCGACTTGCTGGAACTGTATGGATTGTACATGAATGTCCTCTGAAAGCTCATACTTTGAGTCCACTTAGACCATCTTCCTCCCTTCACTTGTTTCTTTGTCTTGACTTGATATTCTGCATTCTGTGCCTTCCCATTACTCTAGGTGTAATATCTGAGTCTTTCTAAACTTCTCTGAGGTTCCTTGCTTTTATTCTTTCTCCTCTAATCATAAGCTAACACCTTCTCATTTAAATCTTCAAATTGGGGATGCCTGGGTGGCTCAGTGGTTCAGCATCTGCCTTCGGCTCAGAGCGTGATTCCAGGGTCCCAGGATTGAGTACCACATCAGGCTCCCCTGCAGGGAGCCTGCCTATGTGTCTGCCTCTCTCTCTGTATCTCTCATGAATAAATAAAATCTTTTTAAAAATCTTCAAATTAAACTTAACATGATAATGTGCTGATCAGTGTATTAATAATCCAAACTTGGCAAAAACTAGGATATAAAAATAGTAGAACGTAGGATACTCATTTATGGATAGGTAACCAAGCAGACCATCTAGTTTTTTGAAGTTTTACGTGGTTTTTGAAGCATGTGCCCTCAATCAACAAGGCAAATAGTGACATGTGAGTCCTAAATGTCATATCGCTTTGCTAAATTTGCTAATGGCTTTGATTTTCAACCAACAGTAATTCTGCCCCTGAGGGGACCCTTGGCAATGTCTGGAGACATTTTTGGTCATTACAATTGGGCAGGGGCTGTGGCAGCCCGTGGGTAGAGGCCATGTACGCTAAGTATTCCATAGTGCCCAGGATAAGCCTCACAACAAAGAGTTATTCAGCCAGTATGTGCATAGTGCTGAGGTTGAGAGACCCTCATTTAAAGAAAACATATAAACATAACCATTATGGGCTACCTATGTCACCAAAAATTCATTTGTATTAATCCCCATTACTCCAGAGTGTGATATTTGGAGATAGGGACTTTAAAAAGGGTAATTAAATTAAACTGAGGCTGTCTGGGGGTCTCTAACCCAAACTGACTAGTGTTCTTACAGGAAGGGTAAATTGGGACAAACCAAGAGAACCAAGGATGTTTGTACACAAAGAAAAGACCACAGAAGGACACAGTGGAAAGGCAGTCATCTACAAGCCAAGGAGAGAGCCCTTGAATAAAATCAAGCCTCTACCGTCTTAATCTTAGATTTCTAGCCCCCAGAACTGTGAAAAAATAAATTTCTGTTGTTTGAGCCACCAGGTCTGGTATTTTGTTATGGCAACCCTAGTAAGCTAATATGATTATACTGCAAAAAAGTCAATTTCCCACTCCTCTTAATGAAAATTTCTGTGAGTTTAGGTTCTTCTGGATTAATTATTTCAAGAGCTCATCTGTCAGCCCAACAGTTCTGAGTTGCTTGCCCTCATTGTATTTACCCTCTGCCCGGTGTTATCAGTTATGATCTTTAAGATGCCATGCATCCAGCAACATGGTTAAGACGGGTGATTCAAGGTCTAAACATTAATCTACCATATCTGCAGCATTTTGGTGACCATTGCCAAGTGTGATATGGAGAACAATAAGTAAAAACAAAAAACAAAAACCAGAAAAAAACAAAAACGTGAAGCTGGGGAAACCTAACCGAAATGAGACCCTGCTAACTTTTTTAGATTGTGGAAAAGAATGATGGGGAAACTAATGATTCATCCCAATTCTTCAATTCCTAGGTATGAAATGCAGTTCCTAAGCTCTGCTGAGGTACTGTGGCTCATTTCTCTAACTTCCAACAAAATAAGTTGATACAAATATGCATTTCAAGGGAGTTGATTTGTAGTAACTAAAAATGCCTATTTAGGAACAGAAAGAAGGAAAAATAATGAGACTTAGACACAAGTGGTTTTACCTTTGCTGCAATTTTCAGAGAAACATCTCTAATGGTGTCCAAAGGAGGATAAAGCCGGCCCTCTTCCAAGTGTTTATCTGATACTTGCTGGGCTATAATCTTTCAAAAAAAGAAAGACAAAAATGTTTTTATTTCATACCACAAAACATTTCCTTCCCCTGTCAATGGGAAACCTGAGTCCACAGACACTTGGGGATTGGTGGGATCACACCATTACTAAAGTTGGGAAAAGAATCTTCATTGTCCAACTCTCTAGTTCCTTTTCTACTATGCCATGGAACTGGAAGCTTTTCCCTTCTGATCTACTAGTGGAATAGGAGAGAGAGGAGCAAGGAAGGCAGAGGAGAATGATGCAAGTGATAGTACAGGAGGAAAGGGACTCAGGGATGATCACACTACTTCTTCCAGATCACATATTCTGGCACAACAGGTAGAGCAGGAGGCTGAGAAAGCCATTTTGGAGTCACATTGCAAGTAGGATTTCAATTTACCCAGATTCTGGATTATCTGAATCACCTAACTGGCCCTGGCATTTGGTATCCCCAAGCCCTTCTGTATTTCTAAATCAAATGGCATACACTTAAAAATTTGCTAAATGTTCTCTCTCTCTCTCTCTCTCTCTCTCTCTCTCTCTCTCTCTCTCACACACACACACACACACACACACACACAATAATAGAGAAAACAGGAAAGGACTTTTGGCAGTAATGGATATATTTATGGCATATGTTTTGGTGATCATTTCACAGGTATATAATTATCTCCAAACTCATCAAGTTGTATAATTAAATATGTACAGCTTTTTGTATGTCAATCATACTTCAATAAAATGTATTTTTTAATGAGACAGACTGACATTATATGCCTCCTGATGTGGTGCACCGAGAAGAGTGCAATTATTAGGCATTTAGTACTCCTAACAAAACCACATACCTTGAATTCAATCATGAGGAAACAATCAGATAAACCCAAAGTGAGGAACATTGTAAAAAACAACTGGCCTGTATGCTCCAAAATGTCAGCACCATAAAGGAAAGACTGAAATATTCTTGCAGATTAAAGGATTAGTCTAGGGGTTATAAAGGATAACCTTTTTTTTGGTTAATTGGAAAAATCTAAATTATGGATTTTTTTTGGATATTTTTTATGGATAATTGGAAAAATCTAAATTTGGACTATGCATTAGATAAAAATATTATATCAGTGGTAAAGTTCCTGAATTGAAAATGGAACAGAGATCACATTAAAAAAATGTCCTGAAATATCTAGGGGTAAAGGGACATAATATTGTAAGTTGCTCTTGAACAGTTCACAATAAAGTTCTATATGCTAAGCTATTTGCTAAACTTCCTGGACCACAGAGGTAGACTCAGCAACTTTGAAGTTCCCTTCAGCTCTAAGACTTTGATTAGGTATTCAGTGTGGCAAGTCTAAACCAGTGGGTTATGATTTAATGGAGCTGAGGATGCAGAGAGGAAGTAGAAAATCTTCCTCTTTTGAACACTTTGAATAATCACCCGCTTATTTCTCAGTATCTCGTAATATCTCTTAGATTTTTTTAAATCATGAAATTATTTCTGCAATTGTTTTACTCCATCAGCATATATGAAAGACACTGAGCGTCACATCAAGAGAGGTTAAAAAAACAGCTCCTGCCTTTGAGAGAGTTGTAAGTTAGTGACGGAGAAAAGAGAATGCTGGAGGGGAGGACAGTCTTAGCTATAGGTGACATGTAGAGTATTAGGAAATCCAGAGGAATATTGGAGGGACCTGGAGTATGGGACAAGTTAGACAAACAGGGAAGGCATGGGCACTCCAGAAAGTAGATTCAGACCAATGGCAGAGATGTAGGGGCTGGACTCAGTGAGCCAAAGTGTCCTGATCTTGGGGAGCTGAGGGGTGATCTGCATAGGGAATAAGGATTGGGGCACCATCACTGCAAATTAAGTTCTGGTGGATGACCGAAGACTTCTCAGGCAGGGTATTCAGGCAAGGGTTTGCAGTGGAGGAGAGCAAGATGAAGTTACTAGTATAACTGCTATGTGATTATTACATTGCATATTATGCAAAATATAGTGTAAAATTATATTAATAGAAAGTCGATCACAAGGAATTTCATAATGACATTGCTTAACTCATTTATTTCTTGCCTTTGTAATGGGATGCTGAGTAAAACTTTTCCTTTGCCCCAGAATTGGTGATCAGAGCCCCCTCCCCCAGCACAAACAGACAGAACTGTTTTTACAAACAGAACATTTTAATGAAGCCATCCAACAAGTGAGGACTACCATCTCCCTCAGAACTGAAGAGGTGGTGGAATCAGCCCTGCAACCCCCATAAACACAGCCACTCCCCTTCCCAGAAGGCTGGGATCAGGAGAATCAGGGAGAGTCACCAGAACCATGATTTGGCCTAGTGGGTAATGCAGTGGCTTGTCCTTCCTCTTTTTATTGCATGCTGTCTCTGCTTGAAAGCTTCAGGTGCCCTCAAGAAGGAGAGACTGGTGTTCTATTCCCCACTTAGCCTGAGCAATTATAGACGTTTATATAAGTAGAGGTGAACTGAATGAGAGTGGGGGAGAATGAGACAGAAAGGGGGGATTGCTGCAGATCAGTCTGTACCCCTCGGAAGGCATGAGCTTCCAAAGTTGAGTGACCACTGCAGAGGATGATCCAACAGGCTGGGTAAGCTGAGGAAGGGGAGGGAGGCTGAGCTGGAGCCACATGTCTCACATCCTGCCCAAGAGGGTCCCAAGAGTCCTTTAAGCTCTTGTACACATGCCCCATGAGAAAGCCAGATTTTCACCCTGGCCTCATACGGTTTAATGGCCTAAAAAAGTGGAGAGTTAATAAAACACATTTGCCCTTTTCTATACACATGTGAGGAAATAGGCCTTAATGAGGCAGGGAGAGGTTTTTCAGAGCCAAACCAGTTTCCCCCAAACCACTCATGGTGCTGGTATGAGAGGTTGGGGTGGGGGGCAGTAAAAGAGAAGGTGACTCGCTGCCAGCTGTTGCTGCAGGCTCTTGCACTGAAGGGAAAAGATATCTGAATTGTATACAAATTCTGAAGTAGAGAGTTGTTTAATCATTGTTCACTGATGTATCCCCAGCACCCAGAATAATGCCTAGTATATAGTAGGTACTTAATTAATACTCGTTAGAAGAATGAGTAGAAACAGAATTAAAAATTACTTGAGATGCCATTAAGAGAAAGAAAAGAGGGACCTTATGGGGAATTATTTCAAACGATGACTGAGCCAAAATAAAACCATTTTATGTTGACTGAATGAATTGGGCTGCTTACAAAATCTTGTTACTCCTTGTACTGCAAAGATTTTTTTAGCACATTTAAATCAGTTGACATTTCTTAGATGTTAAAGCAAACACTTGTATGGAGAGGCAGTATTGTTATTTAACTGGATAGAGAAAAAATAAGCACAATCATGAAAGGATGTAATAGCACAGTGGTTGAAAGCTCAGGCTCTGATATGAGGTAGGTCTGTATTCAAAGTGTAACTGCAATAATTAGTATTTGCTTGAATTCAGGCAAATTAATTAACCTTTGTAAGCCTAGTTTTCTCTTTGGTGACAGAAGACTAATAACAATTCCAAATTCATGGGATTAAATGATATAAATACCAGTAAGGAGTTTACCACATTGTCTGGGAAAGTAAGCATTCGATAAATCTTAGCTATTTTACTTTTCAAAGAACAGATGGCAGCCAGCATGGCAGAATGGAAATAAAATAGCTTTTGGGGTCAGATCTTGTTCTACAACATATTAGCTCATTAGCTTTTTGACTTGAAGGAAACTTATATAACCAACCAACTGCAAATTATTTCTATGAGATAATATGTATACCTCTCCTCTCACCATTGGCATATGGCTGGTATCCAACATCATTTTTTTTTCTCTAGAATGTTACACAGTATCATTTTAGGGAGATCTGGGACAGTTAGAAGACTTCTGAGTAAAGAAGAATCAGTCTGAATCTTTGCTTTCCATGTATGCCTGTCAGATAGACAGGGAGCCAAGAAACTGTAGAATAGCTTCAAGTAGCAAACAGGTAACAACAGGGAACCTTACTGCTAGGAACCAAATCACTAAAATGGAATGGAGGAGTGTCCTAGGGGAAAAGGAAGGAGTATAAAAGAGTCTTGGTGTCATTCTCACCTAGTAGCTCATTCACTCAAAAATGATTTGCTGCTCATGATTTGCCATTGGTGTCAAACTACGTTGTGTCCACTTTCAAATGACCTCTCTTCATTTCATTTTGGCAATGTTACAACAGCTGGTTTTTCAATTATCCAGTGATTTAAATCAATCAGTTTCCTCCAGATGCTGTTGTCAGTGGTGATCATCTCGTGTTCCAGAACAGACATTAGAAAGGGGTGGGGTGAGGCAGGTGAGAGGACGTGAAGCAGGTGACTCAGGCAGAAAGAACAGTGTAGGGATAAGAGGCCAAGGCTTGCCTCTTAGATGTGGACAAGAGATGAGGGGTTTATTTCCAGGCAGCTGTACAGACAATGCAGAGCCATAAGGCTGATCCAGCGGAGCAGTAAGTGCTCCTATTTGAGGTCCAGAAGGCTGCCAGAGTACCAGGAAAGCTAGAAATCTCTTTGTTATATAAAAATGCCCAGGAAATCTTCAGGATTGATGCTTATCCATGAGATTTCTAGTTCCAAAAGAGACTCAACTATTTAAGGAAATAATCCTTAATTATTAAATTTTGGGTTGCCAAACAAAAAATTCACCTAGATCTCCTACATGTAACTTTTGTTAACTACAAAATATAATCTAGTAAGGACTTCCTTCTTTGGTCCCCCTAGCAGTGAGCAGCTGTGATACTGTATTTATTCTTCTTGATAACATAAATGCCTAGTTCTATTTAGCTCAATTCAGTAAATATTTACAAAGTTTCTTTATGTGCTTTAGCATTGTGCTAGGTGCTAATGGAGTTCTTGTTTTTTTTTTTTTTTTTCTAATGGAGTTCTGAAAGAAGTATATGAAAGACTGTCTTTAAAGAAGATAATCTACAATTTAATTGTAAGGCAACATTTAACTGTTTGAAATATAAAGCTCTCAAGAGCATAATACAAGTAGAAATTAAACTAAATGTCAAGGTGTTTGATAAAGACAGCCATGGCTAAACAAAGATCAAGATGAGCCACGGTAGTCACAAAAGGAGTTAGGCAGTGACCAGAAGGTTAGGCTTAGCCAGGTGGAAAACAGTTCTGAGTTTTCCAACCAGGATAACAGAGCAGTTATGCAGGTCTATGTGTGTACCATGTGTTTGAAGCTTTGAGATTAGGGAGAATGAAAGAATGTCAGGTTTCTAGCCTTTAGAGTCTGCTTAGAAAGGGATGTCACTAATAGCAATGCAAATATTGAGGGTAAGGGAAGATGAGAAGTAAAGTTTTATGCATCTTGAGTTTAAGGAAACTCCGGCATTAAGCAAGCATTAAGGAAGCAGGCATTTCTGTGGAAATATCGATCAGACATAAGAAAAGATGAGACCAGAGATACATAGATTTGGCCACTTAGAATTAAGATAATGGAAACTAGAGAATGGAGGAGATCCCCAAATTCCCCCAGATTCATAAGAAAAAGGGAAGAAAAAAGTTAGGACAAAATAAAAAGGATGCTAGAAAAAAAAGCTCTTAGGACAAAATAAAAAGGATGCTAGAAAAAAAAGCTCTTAGTTAAAAGGGATTTGAAAAGAAGACAAAGAAAACAATGAGGTGGTATAAATAACAGGAATGTTGTGTGGAAGCCTGAGAGAAAAACAGGGGAAAGGTCAAAAGATTTAGCTGGAGAGATCACTAGCTATGATAAGAATAAGACTATTGACATTACATTTTATTTCTTTTCTTCATAGTTTTTTGGTAGTGATTATTATTACTACTTTGCCTGGAAAGTAAATGAAAGGATTTTTTTTTTTCATGAACCTTGTCACTAGATGGTGCTGGAGTTATTCAGGAAAGCAAACACAGGCTACAATGAGTAAAAGATCTCCCCCGCCCCCCACTGCTTTGATGTGTCTATTATATAGAACAATGATTACATTTTCCTTAATGTATAAACAGCTTTGAAAAGCTCTCCTAGTAATTAAATATCTATTTATGTTTAACAAGATTTTTTTTCAAAGCTCGGAGGGCACCTGGCTGGCTCAGCCAGTTAAGCATCTGCCTTCCACTCAGGTGATGATCCTGGGGTCCTGGGATAGAGCCCCACATTGGGCTTCCTGCTCAGTGGGGAGCCAGCTTCTCCCTCTTCCACTATGGCTCCCCCGGCTGTGGCTCTCTTTCTCTGTGTCAAATAAATAAAATCTATATTTTAAGAAAAGGAAACTGAGACATCAGCTGTCATACTTTTACTGCAGTGAAGAGAAAGAAAGGAGCAAAACATTATAGCCTTCAGACTTCAGAATATTCTGTACTCACAGAATGATGCCAGGTTCTAAGCACTGATATTATAATCCTTAGATCAAATCAATAGCATAAGACTCTTTATCTGTATTTTTAGAGTTCCCCTTCACAACAGAAATAGCATGTTTGCAAGATGAAAATATTTGAATTTTAATAAATTTTTATTTAGCTCAGTTTAGTTATAATGTTGGACAGTGGTTTAACTTTAGAAGAGATTCACTCAAATTTCTCATGAATTGGATCCTGTTCAAACATGCTATCAACCAGATGAACATTCTGATTGTCAAAAGCTCATGATTTTATAAATATGTGCCTGATATTGTATCATCCCCCTGAAGTTTGAGGGTTAAGGGGAAGTGAAGGGAAGCTGAAGTTTATGGTACCTCTTGCACCATAAGTAATAAAGTACTTTGTTTCTGACCTAAGAGTTTTGTGTCTTTTGCCAGCATCTATGAAACCATGGCAGGCTAACTTGTTGGCTTGCAAGAAGGGTAAAAACTTCAGATCCTTCAGTTCTTAAGAGTTCTTACCGATCCCTCATGAGTCCATTTTGTGATGTTCTGAGGATCTTTCCTGAAGGCCCACACTCAAACCAACATCTGTGCTTTTAATAACTTTATAAACATTAATTCCTTGTTTTAATTTTCTTTCCGCTTGAAATATTAGAGTAGTTTCTATTTTCTGCCCTGAATCCTTAATGATAAGTACTTTCTAACGATCCCAAATGACTTTTATTTTAAACCTTCAAAATGCTGTTATTAAGGAAGGACTGGAGAAATACCACTTCATTATGATTTGCAACAGTATTTTTGTGTCACTACTGTCACAGAATTCGATTGGAAGTGTGAAGACAAAAAAAGCTTTCTTGTAAGAGATCAGAAGTTTTCTACTGGCTACTGATGAACAGTCTTTTATTTAGTGACTCAATATGAACCTGCTACCCACCCCTTACTGTCCACTAGGAGAGTTTCTTTCCTTTTGACTTTGTATCTTATAGGGAACGAGCTGAGATTTTATATAAAGAGATCATTAAACAACCAACACTGAGCTCACTTGGAGTTTTATAGCCTTGGTGAACACAGAGTATTTTACAATACCTCAGCAGTTGTGAGAAAAATGTTATCTGTGATATGTCTCAATCCACATGCCACGACACCAAGAGCGACTCCAGGAAACACATAGGAATTGTTTCCTTGGCCAGGATATAGGGTCCGTCCATTTGGAAGGGTGACCGGATCAAAAGGACTGCCACTGGCAAAAATCGCACGCCCCTACAACACAGACATGTGGCTAGCTTTAAAAAGAAGCATGATATTTTCAAACAAATGTATCATAGCAGAACTACCCCATAGTTACATTACTGAGTGTTTAGAGAGAAGGCTAATTTTTATTTACTCTCTAATAAGTCTGGGCAAGTTTTTATGATGTTGGCAATAAGTTCTGAGGTGGATGATTACTGTTGTTCTCTGCCTCACTCTCCTTAGGGATGTGTGCAAAGCACAGGATGCCCCAACATCACCACTCTCTTCTCTGCAATGGTCCAACCAATAAGCCTACCAACCATTTCTATAGGGGCTTCAGATTATACACTTCTAAACATTAAAAAAATGAAAGATTAACATTACAGCATTGGAAAGTATGACATTTTAGGTTAGAGTTTAGAGATCTACACATTTCAACATAATCACTGGGACAAATTTTATGTATTTCCATATTGTGGAGAATTATATAGAAAATCACATAGAAACAAACTCAATAGCACAAATGGGATTAGCAAATAAGAGTAAAGTTAAATTATCAATAATTGTCAAAAATTGTCATTTTTTCATATTTTGTTACACTGTTTTTGAGAAATCTCACATATTGCATGCCTTAGATGGCAGTGACTTAGGGCCTACTAGGTGCGGCAAATTCATACTGCTAATCAAAAAGGAAGAGGGGCACCTAGGTGGCTAGTAGGTTAAATGCCTGACTCCTGATTTCAGCTCAGCTCATGATTTCACAGTTGTGAGATTGAGCCCTGCTATAGGCTCCACACTGTGTATGGAGTCATGGAGTCTGCTTGGGATTCTCTCTCTCTGTCTCCCTCTGCCCCTCTACTCTTTCTCTAAAAAAAAAAAAAAAAAAAAAAAAAAAGGTTGGGGGGAGAATCTGATCGGTGGAAATGTAGCTGAGAATAGTCAGGCTTCTAAAATAGTTATAGGAAGCCCTTGACAAATAAAGCGTCACAATCTAAGAAATCCATTTGAAAAAAGCAACATTTAAATAGTGACAGTTTTTGCTGTAACTTTCATCCCTATTTAGGATCTAAATTCATTATAATATTAATAATATTAACTTAATATTCATTTTTAACAAAGGTCGTAATATATTTTTGTATACAGGTAAAGTTGTATAATGATTCAACCTTCATCAGGGTATAAAAAGATGAAAACAGGTAAGAAAGAAAATAGAAATTGTCATCTAGATGTCTATAGGACACATGTTTTATAGAACATTACATTTTGTTTTCAGACAAGTCTGATAACTTCAGCTGTTTAGCAGATAAAATATTTTATTATAAGGAACTTTCTAATGTAATTTTATTATTTGAAATATATATATATATATCTTCAAAAAATTATAGCTGAGAAAAAGACCTACAAAACGATATATATGCTTATCTCCTTTCTCACCTCCACTTCCTGCCTACTATTTTATAATCATCATTTTAAGGAGGAACGACACTCAATAAATGATAGCTACCATTCTCATGTACATGGACTGTTAATATGCAGAAGAAAATCTCTCCATACTTTTGGATTATAGTTCTTCATGATTCAATCATCTTTCTGTATTTTCTATTTTTAACCTTTCCTAATGACATTAGACCTTTCCTAATGAAGCAGCAGAGACTTATCCAGCACAGATGGACCTTTGCTTGTGCTGTAATCCTTTGGCCAAACCAGTATTTAAATTTTTAGCCTCAAAATAACCTTCAATTTCATTTCAAATTTTTTAACAACATAGAACATTAGGTAAAATGGTAAGAATTAGGCCATTTGTATCAGACACATTCAAATTTAAAAATACAACTATAAATTTGGCCAATTTTGTATGAACAAAATTCATATTTTGTTCAATTTTGTCTATTCCTGGGGAATCTACAAACTCTTCACACCTACTGAGATATATGACGAAATAATTACATAAACATTTATTATGCCTAATGCACCATGCTAAAATCTTATTTCCCAGAGGAATCTGTTTTCCCTTTTAAAGGCTTAAGGACTACTGAGGAATGTCAGACAAATTCCTCAATCTAAAGATGGGTTGAAAATCCATCTTTAATTAATCCATCTAATCCACAAATTCTCAATCTAAAGATGGGTTGAAAATTGAAATTATTGAGAACACTGATGTCATCACAAATCAGAGAGATAAACAATGGGGTAGCTCCTTGCCAACAAGTTCATTAATTCTAATAATGAGCATTTAATGTTATAATGTTAAAGGACCAGTGCCATCAAGCTCTGATTTGTGCAGAGTGACCTAACTTTGTGTCATATTTACCTTCTCTAGTTCATTTTGGATTTATTTCCAAAATAAAAGTGCTAGATATATATGATCCAACCTCTATTTTGTTGTAATGACATTTCAAGTCTTTCAAGGGAAAATAGTTCCAAACTATTAGTCAAATTTTATATTAATACAAACATAGTATAAAATAAGCCACTTTTTTTTTTTGGAAATAATAAAATCCTTAACCTCTGAGGATGCCAATCCCAACCTGGCTGGATGTCAAAATAGCTGCCCAAATGTACCACCATGCCATCAAAATCCAAACCCAGGATTTAGCAAAGCAAAAATAAGATTGTGGTCTTACATCGTTTGCTTCAATGTTCAGAAATAGCTAATTAAGAGTTATTTTAGTAAGCATCTAGAATCACACTTTTTCCTTTTTAGCTTTCATATTTAAATCTTGGAGACTTCCAAATCACTGGAGAAAAACTATCAATAAACATTACAAAGTTTATTTTGTTTTACTGAAGAAGAGGAGGATTTTATACAACATTCTGGAAAAGGAAATAATTCTTATCCCTTCTAACTTATTCACTTTGCTTTCAATCTTGGTTGTTTAATTTTTAAAGATTAAGTGGTAAGAACCTTAGATATCCTTGGCTCCCCTATAATGAATAAGAATTAGATTATAAAATATCAAAGTCTGTGCCAGCATTGGTGGAGCTGGGGAATGGAGGAGGGGTAGAAATCAGTTATACTTTTGCTTTACCTTGGTTAGTTTATAGCACTGCTCTGCAGTACATTCTGCTTTGCTAGTTGGATTACTCAAAGCAAAAATAATAGGCCGTTCATTGAAGGCAGCCATATCTTTGAGAATTTGTTCTGAGAATGCACCACCAATTGCAGCAACTCCTAATGTAGAAATGAGAAACCAGTGAATAGACTATCATTGGTTAATTAATCTAAGAAGTCCATGCCCTCAAACAACGAGACATGTCAGGTCACTTTCTAATAGACCCTAAACAAAATACAGAATATTTGCATTAAAGTGACAAAAAGAGATAAGTTCATTAATGCCAATGATTTATAGGGTTACAAATCTACAAGTATCTACACAAAAAAATCACAGATATAACATTCGGCTCATAATACACTGAGTTAGTGACCCACTCCCTAGGTATTTTGATTATAGACATTTAAATCAGGAAATTAAAATGTGCCTAAGATATATTATCTCTCTATAAACAATTCTATGAATATATTCCAGTCTCTCAGGCTATAATTATGTTTTATAAACCAGTGCTTGACACTTAAGACAATCATCCAATTCAACTGAAAAACTGAAGTATCACTCAAAGAAAGAATCCTCACAGAAGAATAAGGCAATTAGCATAATGGAAATGGAAAAATAATCAGATTCCTGATACAATACATTTTGTAAAAAACAACAATAAGAACTTATTATAGTTTCCGGCAGAGAGTATTTGCTTTTATTATGATTATCATCATTGTTCTCAATACTGTCATCTATTTCACAAGAGCATCTAGGAATGAAGTATGATACAAAACAAGGACTAACATATACACACAAAATATGGCATAAAGCTTCATAACTTCGGCTGCATTTTTTTAACCACATTAAATCTGACCATAGTAAAGATCATATGTGCACATACACTGTAAGCTACTGCATTAAGTGCTATGAGGAATATAAATATGGTCCTTGTCTTCAAGGAGTATCTAGTTAGTTCAGTGTTTCTCAACCTCTGGGATATTAACATTTTGGGTTGGATGATTCTTTGTTGGCAGGGGAGGGCTTTCCTATGTATTATAGGATGTTGCGCAGCATCCTCAGTCTCCACCTACTAGATGTCGGTAGCCCTGACACCCCACCCCCAATCTTTCCAAAGTTGTGACAACCAAAACCATCTCCAGACATTGCCAAATGTTTCTCTGGGGGCAAAATCACTCCCATTTGAGAATCACTGTCTATCTGGAGTAATCAAGCCTGGTAAAGAGTGGATTATGCCAAGGATTAACAAGCTGACAGAGTCAGCAAAGGGGGCCACACACTTTAGCTGGGATTGGTAGGACTGAGAGGGAAGCACTAAATTTACAAATCTAGGTGTCTATGGGGTACTGCTGATTCAGTGAATGTGTAATTTTATTTGTGAATTCCAAAGGTTAAATTTTCGAAAAGCTCAATTATGCCTCAAAAATCAGTAAGAAAATGAATCAGGCCAATATGAGGTCAGGGTGGGGTTTATGGGAAAAAGGGAAAAGTTTACCTATGAGGGCAGTTGGTTTTATTTCTTGAACAATGGCTTCTAGGTTCTTCATTTCTTCATGTTCATGGGCAAATTGCTCTTTCTCTTGTGTTAAGGCAGCACGTCCCTAAGTAAAGCAAATAAAAAGAAATGTTAAATCTGCCAAACATATGTGAAACAAAGACATTTTGGAATATTACACATATTACTGGTATTTGTCCTTAACATCTTCATGCATCATGTGTTACAGCTGTTCTTAAACTCTCTTCTCCAATTATTAGAGTATTCCTTCATTCAGTCTTTCAACAAATACTGTGTCTTAGACAATGTCCTAGGCAATGGGGATGTAACAGTGAACAAGCTAAAGTCTTTCTTTTTCTTTCTTTTTTTTTAGTCTTTCTTTTTCTTAACTGTTATTTAATACTAAAAATCCTGATTCTACAGACATTTGTGAGAAACTGGCACTAATAAATGGCAAAGCAAAATGTTTAAATATCATTTACTAAACAATATTTGTGTTAAATAACAGTGTTTTCTAATGCAGAGCTAACTTTAGCCACAGCACTCTCAATTTATGTACCACTGAGTTAAAAAATAGAACTTGATGCCATATTTATATCATAGTTTGATTTTCTGAATAAGCACTAGCTTTGTATATTTTATCTTAATGTTTTGATTATGAGTGTGTCATGTGTTATCTAGGAAACATGCAATTATAATTTTCTAGCTGCAAATTTTTAAGATTTTGACTTAAAATCATAAATCACTGCCTAATGTTATATGGTACTTGATGACTTGCAAGTTGTTTTCATATATTTCATATGATCCCCTCAACAATTTTAAGAAGTAGGGCAACTAATATTACACTATGTGTTAACCAACTGGAATTTAATAAAAACTAAAAAAAAAGAAAAGAAAAGAAAAGAAAAAGGAAAACCAGTATTTAAATAAATATTATTCACAGTAGCCAAGACATAGAAGCAACCTATGTGCCCATCAATAGATGAACGGAAAGGGGGAAAACAAAACATGGCGCGCACGTGTGCGCACACACACACACACACACAGAAGACTATTGACTATTATTCAGCCATAAAAAAATAATGAAATATTGCCATTTACAACAACATGGATGGACCTTTAGGGCATTATGCTAAGTCAGATAAGTAAGAAAAAGATAAATATCATATGATTTCACTTACATATTAGAATCTAAAAAAACAAAACAAAACAACTCCAACAATCCTGAATTTACAGATACAGAGAACAGATTTGTGGTTGTCAGAAGTGAGGAGGGGAGGGGCAAAATGGATGAAGGAGGTCAAAGGTACAAACTTTCAATTACAAAATAAGTAAGTCCTAGGGATATAATGTATGGCTTGGAAACTATAGTTAATACTGTACTGTATATGGGGATCCCTGGGTGACTAGGTGGTTTAGCGCCTGCCTTCAGCCTGGGGCGTGATCCTAGAGTCCCAGGACTGAGTCTCACATCAGGCTCCCTGCATGGAGCCTGCTTCTCCCTCTGCCTGTGTCTCTGCCTCTCTCTCTCTGTGTCTCTTATGAATAAATAAATAAAATATTAAAAAATAAAAGGTATAATACTGTACTGTATATTTAAAAGTTGCTAAGAGAGTAGATCTTAAAAGTTATCACAAAACCCCCAATTATAACCCTATGTGATGATAAGTGTTAACTAGAGTGGTGATCATTTTGCAATATACACAAGTATTGAATTATTATGTGTATACCTGAAACTGACACAAAATTATATGCCAATTTATACTTCATTCAGAATCAAATTTGAAGCTGTTTCATAGTCACTTAAAAGAACATTCTAGTCTCCAGTAGTATTAAATTGAATGTAGTTAGATCATATTCTTATTTAACTTGTTTATTAAGAAAAAAGTCAAAAGCATCACATAAATTATTTTTTTTTTACAGATTTTATTTATTTATTTGAGAGTGTGCACTGGAGAGCATGTACACACAAGTAGGGGGAGGGTCAGAGGGAGATGGAAAAGCAGACTCCCCACTTAGCAGGGAACCTAAACTAGAGATCTATCCCAGGACCCTGAGATCATGACCTGAGCCAAAGGAAGCCACTTAACCAACTAAGCCATCTAGGCACCCCCATAAATTCAGTTTCCATTTCTATCAGGAAGCATCTAATTGTTCAATAAACCCTATCTATTATCATAGGCTTTTTAGAATTAGTCATAGGTTCAACAACAAATAGTTTATGTAAATCTAGACTGATTTCATGAGTAAACAGTAAATATTCTGTTTTTTATTTATGAGACAAGATTTTTTTTAATTCCTTTTTAATAATATAAAGAAATCTATGACAATACTGAATGAAATCTTTACAACTATCACCAAATTGTGGGGAGGGGATACCTGGTGCCCTCATCCTCATCTCTCTTTGCTTCTCAGCCAGGAAATCTATTTCATTTACATATCTCAATTATAGAGATTAATTCAACATTATCCTAGTATATAAATAAAGGCTAGGTTTAATGATAATTTATTAATCACGAATGAAAAAAAAACAGAGGCATTTGGAGTACCTCAGAATTCCCTCCAAATATTTTGATAATTCAGACTTTGCCTTAGGCCCCAATTTCTCATCATCTATTTCCTGTGTCAATGTTCTTTGCACTGTAACTTGACAGTTCCTCCTACAAAAAGCACTTATACTTTCCAAGCCCTTGTCTTTGGACTTGAACATGTGATTCTTTAGTCAATAAAATGTACACTGAAATAAGAGTGTGTCAGTTCCAAAGCTTAGGTCTTAAGGGTAATTGGTGTTTCTACTTATTTTCTTGTGCCTTTACCATTTGTGCTTTAAAAGTGCATAACCTGAATAGCTGGCTGGTCCAACGAGGATGAGAACCTTGTGAAAAAGGCCTGGACCCAACCTATGGCTTAGAGCCACCCAGCCAACATCATCAGAGCTACTCCACCTAACCCTCAGGTATGTGAGAAATAAAGTATTATGGTTGTATGTCACTGAGATTTTGTGGCTTTCAATAAATATGCAATAGCTGAGTGATACAGGGGATAATTTATTTTTGATACAGGGGATAATTTTAATTTTGATTATACATTCCATCATTTCTTTTTACTCATTGTTCCTATCTGTTGCTTTGGGAATAAGAGGTTCCTTTTCCTGAAACAATTTAATGAAAGGAATGCTTTTGCAATCTATCTCCTACCTCAATGCTCTTAGTTATTTGCTTAGTTATTTGCCAAAAAAAAAAAAAAAAAAAAAAGTTGCATTATTGGAAAGGAATGAAAAATTCTGGTCTTGGATAGGAATAAGAACTTGGAACCATTTGAGAGTTACAGTATTTAACTATCTAAATTATTTCTGAACTATTTCTGGAAGTAGTATAAGCTAAAATTCATGACTATTTTTGTTCTCGCAACAATGAAATTTCTAGGACAGGTACTAAATAAAGTTGCAGACATATTTCCTGGGAATAATAACTTCCAGATTCCAGCATTCTACACTAAACACGACATAGTTTTGGCTTGTTGCTCTTTCCCAGAAATGCATATACTCAATTTCAAGTATAAAGGCAAGAGGTTAAACTAATATCTATCTGAGGCTCTATAGGGCAAATACTATAGAACTCCAAATTGCTTCTGGTATGACTTCCTGTACATTTGAGGCTAAAGGGATAAACTAGATCTTGCAGCTAGAGTTTCTACTTTCAACCCAGCAGTCACCAAGTTGATGTACCTTCATAGGACTTTGAGGGAGAAAGTACACATCGTGAAGCATGGCCATATGGCTTTTCCTGAAGCTTGTGGTAGTGCTTGCTGGTTTTCAGGCAAAAGCAGTGGTCTCTATTGTCTAGCCCACCACCAACAGGTGAGTGCTAAGTAATGGTGGTGGCAGTGGCCACCATATTTGGCAGCTTTCCTGTTTGTGGCTGAGACCCTGATGCTCCAGTCCATGGCTACAGTAGTCTCCTTACTATAATACAGATATGCACAACAACTGAACATTCAGCCCTGTTGTCTACTACTTCTAAGATTTAGAGATTTGCATTTCAGAATGTTTTTATGGACAAAGGAACTTTAACATGTGCTAGGTTCTCTGACAGATAAGAAAATCTCAGGATAATTAGTCACCCACTCCAAACTGGATAGTCACCTCAACACAATGTTACATAATCTTGAGAAGTGCTAAGAAAATGCGTAACTCTTAGAGAAGACAATGTATTACAGTGTTTGCCTACTGGTCTTTTTGATTTTCCACCTGACAAAGTGTAAGTATTATGCAAATATAATCCAATAAATTTACTATAGTTTCTCAAAATGTCATATTTTTTTATTTTTTAAAATATTTTATTTTATTTTTTTAAAGATTTTATTTTTAAATAATCTCTACATCCAATGTGGGGCTTGAACTTACAACCCCAAGATCAAAAGTTGTCTTGTTTTTTTTAAATTATTGTGAAAACACAATATGAAATCTTACATTTTTAGATGTGTAATCCCTTTTTTAAAAAGCCTTTTTTTTATTCACTCTTTTTAAATAAGATTTCCTAGTTTTAGCCAATCACATTGCTGCCCAGGTGGAGACTGTACTTCTTAATCTCCTTGCAGCCTAAAGTGGGCTGAGACTATCTCTAGTCGAAAGGATGGGAAAGTTATGTGTGCAACTTCTGATGCAGCACCCTCCCCCTGTCCATTCCCTACCCCCTCTCCCCAGCTGGCTGGGACAGTGAGAACTGGAAAGCTGCTTCAAACCAGATGCCTCTCTTCTTCTGCCTATCTCTAGACTATTAGATGACACAGAAATAAATTTTAACTTGTTTAAGTTACCATATTTGGAGGTCTCCTTGTATAGCAATTTAACCTGAAATCTAACTAATGCTGATCTTTAGAGTAGCTTCATTTCATATCTGAAAATAGCACACACACTATCAGGAGGAAACTGCCTTGACAAGCCCTTATCATCTGGGAAGACCAATGACCAAACAGTAAAAACCAAGAAACTGTCTGTACTTTTTTAAAGATTCATAGCAATGTAAATTCTACCATTTCTCTATACTTTAACAATTATTTTTTTTACTCCCGAATTCCTGCTTGCTGCATTTATACAATTTCTTTTTGTTCAATTTTGTATCACTGTCCTTATACACTCTTTTGTGTAGGGGTGGTGTCTGGGTGGTTCAGTTGGTCAAGCATCTGAGTCTTGATTTTAGCTCAGGTCATGATCTCAGGATCCTGCGACTGAGCCCCACCATGAGACTCTGGTGCTCAGCACAGAGTTTGTTTATCCCTTTCCCTCTGGTCCCTCCCCCTCACATGCCCTCTCCCCCGCCCCAAATAAATAAATACAATCTTTTAAAAAATATTTTGTGTATGTTAAAACAGATACTGAATCATACTATCTCCTTTCCCAGGTGAGGAACCCTGATGTTTTTAATCTATTTTTCTACTTGAATCTATCTCTCTTCCCTATAATTGGTTAGTGGCTCAACAGAACTCTCAGATGCTCTTGTTCTGCTTTATATGCCACAAAATTGAAAACTATATTCCATGAAAGGAATAACCAATGTTGAACATGGTCAAGGAAGATCATACTTCCTAGATCTGTCTTTAAATATTGTAATACTGCATTCTAGTATCATGCTTTCTTCTTTAATAACAGTAAAACATAATTGGTCTTTTCCTGTGGTTTACTTGAAGTAGAAAGAAATCCCAAAGAAAGGATGGTGAGAGAAAAGAACATTTATAAGATTTTCAGAATTATCATCAGAATAAGAATAGGAAATACTATAAAAAAGAGGAAAATATGCCACTGATTTGTTTATTTTAAAAATTGCTTAGGCCCATCAAACAGTAAGATCCCACACAATCCATGGAAAAACAGTCTGCCCAAAGCATGAAGTAGAAGAATCAGGTGCTCACAGTGAAGGCTTGCTGAAAGCATCTAATGTTCCCAGTCCGAGAAAACAACCAGTTATTGACTATTCAACTACTGACAAACAACATGACAATGCAAGTAGATCCAAACTGTTTCTGGTATACAGTTTAAAATAAATTCACATATGATCTCCATAAAAATGGAAATCTATTCATTTTCATTACATCACCAAGGCAAGTAGCCTCCCACATAAGAAAATAAAACTAACTTAAGAGCAAAAGTCTTAGAAATGATTTTCTTAACAGCTGAAATAACTGAATCCAACCTGGTATAGTATGAATTGTGTGGCTGCAAAATGCAAACAGAAGGGGGTCTAATCTGTTTATATTTAATGTGAGCCTGCAAAATCATGATGTAAACGGAGTTTAGAAGATGCCGAGTAATCTGAAAGTGACAGACATGATCCCCATTTTCTTAATTCAATGACTCAAAGTAGTTTCCTGAAAGCAGTGTCTCAGTTTATCCAAAACTGTAAATTTAAAAAAATTTTAAATGTGTTTTACAAGATTGTCCATACAACTGCTGATTGTTGTCAATATACCATTAATTTGTGATAAACTTTGTTGGCTAGGGACATGAATAAAATCTCTGCTAGCAGAATGCAGTCTAATAGCCAACAGCAAATAAATTTGTTATTTCTGAAAATTTCTAATGATATTCAGAAAAGTAAAGAAAAGCGCCTGCTTGAGTGAGACACAGAAAATGCCATCTCCAAATTCTGGGGACAGAACATAAGACTAAGGCTCAGAATCACAGTCCCCAGGCTCTTCCCTTCACTCATGACCTAGGGCATGTCCTTTGATATTTCCATGGATATTGATTTCTCCATCTATAAAGGCAGTTTGGATTAGTGACGATGACAATGTGATAAAAGTGAACCAGATCTGAGCTTTCCAAAGCTAACTGAGCACCAGACTCACCTCAAGAAAGAGCGATTCCTGAGCCCTCCTTTCAGATATTCTAATTTAAGACCAGGATGAGGCCCTGGAATCTATGCATATTTTCTTTTTAAGTTTCCCAGGTAACTAGGATGATTACCAGTTTTGAGAATCACTGCGCCAAATGATTTGTCAGATTTCTACCAGATGCATTTTAAAAAGATTTGTGATATGTTTTCAAAAACGTATAAAATGATTTTTCCTTTACTAAAGAAGAAAAGCTGCAGAATAACAAATTATTAATCACAGATTTCTAGTACTGCTTTTTTCATGGCCAACTTTAGATATAATGAAAAATATTTAATTTGGTTTAAATCCCCTAAATATCCGGGAATGAGAATCAAATTACAAAGAAGATGGATAAACATCTTGAAAGGCAAAGATGTATGTTTTCAGCATGAACACTTTACTTTCTTAATCATAGATAGCAACAGTATCAGCAGCTCCTAGCCACTGAAGCCAGATCCTGACCAGAAAACATCTACCCAGTAAGAAACTGATGACCCACAGTCTCTCCCGGAAAGGCTTGATTCTTTTTTTTTTTAAGACTATTTATTCATGAGAGATACAGAGAGAGGAAGAGATGTAAGCAGAGGGAGAAGCAGGCTCCCTGCAGGAAGCCCCATGCAGGACTCAATGCTGACTCTGGGATCATGACCAGAGCAGACGCCCAAACACTGAGCCTCCCAGGTGCCCCAAAGGCTTGATTCTTGACAGTTACTTAGGAAGGCCAGGAATCATGAAATGTAGTACTAGCACCTCTGAAAGGCTCTACTTGCCCAAAACAGAAGAAATTGGAAGACAAAAATAAAGGTCTCTCAAATATTTTCTATACCATTTTGAAAATTAAGCTGATGATCTGGTTTAGATAAACTACTGGAATGTGACCTCTAGATCTGGCGATACTAAGGTGACTGCCTATACTTTTGGACTTCTATTTTCTGCACCAATGGCTCATTTTCTTCCTCCTTTCAAAATCTGAACTGGAATCCATATTCTTTATACTACCCATACCAGTTGGATATGGATATAGAAGATTTTTCTGTTCACATTCTCCTTTCCAGGATCCCTTACTGAAATGCTTTTTGCTTTCTTTTGGCAAAGTGCACATGAGTATTTCTTATCTTAGAAATCCCAACTTCTATGTGTTTTTTTTTTTTTTTAAGAGTCTGTAATTAAACCACATGTATTATGGATAGCGGAAAATTCTTTTGAACGTTATTTTTTTCTTCAATCGTCCCTTCCCCCTTATTTTGTACCGGTTCTTAGACAAGAAGCGGCTAACTGTACTGAATTACTACCTTTTTCTTTTTCTTTTTTTAATTTTTATTTATTTATTTATGATAGTCACACAGAGAGAGAGAGAGAGAAAGAGAGAGAGAGGCAGAGACATAGGCAGAGGGAGAAGCAGGCTCCGTGTACCGGGAGCCTGACGGGGATTCGATCCCGGTCTCCAGGATCGCACCCTGGGCCAAAGGCAGGCGCCAAACCGCTGCGCCACCCAGGGATCCCACTACCTTTTTCAAAAGCACAGATGTTCTGGTGCAGGTGGAGAGGATATATGGCAAAGACCATCAAGATTTGGGGTTAGCATTTCATGACCCAGGACAGGTACAAAAATGAACTATAGATTGTTACTGATAAATATTTATTTCTGCGTGTACATAGGCACTAGAAGAACTCTTCCACAAGTGTTTTTGTTGGCCTTCTTTTGGAATCCATGCCTACTTGGACAATTTGCACAAGTGTGCCATGCTGGTTCTACTGTCTGGTCATTATTTGTTAGAGTTGAATAGGGCTCCTCTCTGCATCTATAGAAAGGGCCTTCTTAGCGGACTGCCAGTGCCATTTCACTGTCAGAAGAATTAATCATCTAGTCTGATGAAGATGTAACTCCATAAATGAGGCAATCACACAGTATGCTTTTTAGTTTCTGGCTTTATGTCTTTAAAGAGTGAAGGGGTTTGGTGTATTTTTATGTATTATAAACAATTACATAACAAGTTAATAAAACTAATAAAATGATTCTTATTGGTTCTTTTTTTAAATTAATTAATTTATTTATTCATGAGAGACACACAGAGAGAGGCAGAGACACAGGGAGAGGGAGAAGCAGGCCCCATGCAGGGAGCCCGATGTGGGACTCGATCCCCATCTCCAGGATCAGGCCTTGGGCTGAAGGCGGCGCTAAACCATTGAGCCACCCGGGCTGCCTGATTCTTATTAGTTCTCAGGAGAATTTATGAAAGGATTAATGATAAAGGACAACACCCAAAAAAACATGTAAATTTGAAAGCAAGATTATATTAATTTACTAGTTGTCCTAAGATTTATTAGTTCCGCAACAAAAATCAACATAGTAATTCTGACTTTAAAAACCTGAAAGGAAAAGTGGTTAATTGAAGCTTCATGTTCCTTTTATATTAAAGAGTGCACAAGCTGTTAAATATATAACAACCTTTTAAAATGTAACTTTATCTTGGCAAGCAGAATATATGTGGTTCTTTATTTTGGCAAGTAAAAGACATAAAGTAAGAGTGACTGATTAGGTCTAGGCAACAAACTGCACAGTTATTCCAAGTATTGTAATCCATGGAATTTTGAGTCTCAGTTCAGTAAATCTATGCTAAAATTATCTGACATGCTAAAATCTGTATATTTTATAATGATTTCACATAAAACATGTTACTAGAAATCACAGAAGAAATCTATAGTCCCAGACTTTCACTTTTTTAGATACATGTATCTAAAGTACAACACTATTTGTATAGCTTTTCCCATGGCTCCAACTTTTTACATGCATATATCACTGAAATCTATCTCCAGGAGCCCAGACCCTTATCCTGAGCATCAGTCTTATATCTCTGATTGCCAAGGAGACATTTCCATGAGATGTGCAAAGGTACCTTCAACTTGCTATGTCCAAACTGGATCGTATTATCTTTCTCTTAAACTTGGTCTGTTCATCATTCCTTTTTTACAGTAATGGCCATATCATTTATCTAGATACCCAAGGAGTCCTGCTAGATTCCTGCCCATACTCTACACTTCTCCTCCTTCCATATTTAGTGTTTAGCAAGTATGCCAATACTATTTGCTAAACATCTACTGAATTAAATGTCTTTCACTTACTCCAATAATCACTGCTTTATTTCAGACACCAATTAATTTTTATCTGTATTACTACAATAGCTTTGTAACTAGTTTCTTTTACTCAGTTTTACCTCATTTCAATTCATCCTCCACAATGCCTAGAGTGACAAGACACAAAACTCCTCTGCATAAGTTTCTTCAATTGCTCATTGTCAGGATTTATAAGAGCCTTTGTCACTGGCCTGTCAGCTGCTTCCTTTCCAAACTAATCCCTAAATGCCTCTTATAATGAAATATCATCTTTTGTAAATGCTGCTCTTCTGCCTGGAAAGCCATTCATCAATCAATTAATTTATTAACAAAATATTTATTGTCAATTATGTGCTAGACATCACATAGGGCTTTGAAGACACAGAGATTAAATACGTGATCCACAGGTTCCATCATGATCTCCTAGTGAACTTCTGATTATATTTCCCTTGACTCACTTTTAAATAGGAGACATTCAAGACATCCACGGATACTCAAGATAAACTCCTAACTTCCCTTTCAAACTGAGGTGAAGAGACACTTTTTCTAGGAACTCTCCTCAGCACTCCCATTACTCTCACCAGTGCAGTTGGGAACATTTTCTCCAGGGCATCCCTGGCACCAAGGACCCATTTCTATAACATTTTCATGCAGAGATGTAACTTTTGGCTTGTCTGAGTTTTTCCCCACTAGTCTCTGAGGCTCCTGAGATTAAGGGAATTACTGAATCCCACAGTCTACAAGGCCTACCTAGAGTCAATTTTATTCAGTAAATCTCATTTCAAAACTATTATATATTATATGGCCACAATGTACAGTTTTTTCTATTTATGCTGATTCTTCAAAGCAATAGAAGTTTTTAAGCCAAGACATTTTAAACTTTACATTTTTCTAATATGTTATAAAAAATTAAATTGCAAGGTAATAAAATGATTATTATTTGATTCTCAGGAGATATTGTAAAAGTAGTTCCTATCTTGTTTTCCTTCCTTATAGATTCTCATTTGCCACAAAAAGTTATGCATACAATCTTTCCTTAAGGCAAAATTTGTCTATACTAATTACAAATTTTTTCTAGTCTATACTAATTACAAATTTTTTCTAGCTTTATAAGAAAACAATTTCTAAGGAGAATTTGGAATACACAAAAAGGCATTAAAATAATGTAATTTTTAAACCACACATATTTTACACATTTACTTCTATAATTTTACATGCAACTCAGTTTTTTTTTTTAGATTTATTTATCTATTTGAGAAAGAGGGTGCATGCAAGCAGGGATGGAGGGATGGGGCAGAGGAAAAGGGAAAGAGAGACTCTAAAGCAGACTTCCCACTGGGTGTGGAACCCAACACAAGGCTCAATCCCATGGCTTCAAGATAAAATCAAGAGTCATCTGCTTAACCAACTAAGCCACTCAGATGCCCCTGCAACTCAATTTTTAAAATAAAATAGTAATATATAACATGTTGGTTTTCCTTTTTTCATCTAACATTATATTGCTAATCATTTAATGCTATTTGTAGTTCTTTATAAAAAAAAGACTGTATATTTCTATTCATTTATCTACTCCACAATTACTTCACAGCTATCCTTTATTTAGGTAAACATAGCATATTACATTTTTTCTTCAGCTAAGACAGCATATTACTATTATAATGACTGTATGATAAAACACATCATTATTATGAGTAATGCTGTGATAACATTCTTAAACATAAAATAACTGTGACTGGCACAAAAACAGAGACATAGATCAATGGAATAGAATACTTCGTTGTCAATTTTTGACAAAGCAGGAAAGAATATCCAATGGGAAAAAGAGTCTCTTCAATAAATAGTGTTGGGAAAACTGGATAGTAACATGCAAAAGAATGAAACGGGACCACTTTCTTATACCATACACAAAAGTAAATTCAAAATGGATGAAGGACCTAAATGTGAGACAGGAAACCATTAAAATCCTAGTGGAGAACATAGGTAGTAACTTCTTTGACATTGGCCATAGCATTTCTTACTAGAAATGTCTCCTGAGGCAAGAGAAACAAAAACAAAAATAAGCTATTGGGACTACATCAAAATAAAAAGCTTCTGCACAGCAAGGGAAATAAACAACAAAACAAAAAGGCAACAAAACGGGAGAAGATGTTTGCAAATGACATATCTGATAACAGGTTAATATCTAAATTATATAAAGAACTTATAAAACTCAACACCCCCCAAAAATGAATAATCCAATTTAAAAATGGGTAGAAGACATGAACAGACATTTTTCCAAAGAAGACCTACAGATGAGCCAATAGACACATGAAAAGATGCTCAGTATCACTCATCCTTAGGGAAATACAAATCAAAGCTACAGTAAAGTTATCACCTCACACTGTCAAAATGACTAAAGTCAACAACACAAGAAACAACAGGTATTGGCAAGGATGTGGAGAAGAGAGAACCCTCTTGCACCGTTGGTATGAATGCAAACTGGTGCAGCCACTCTGGAAAACAGATGAAAATTCCTCAAAAAGTTAAAAAGTAGAACTAGCCTATAATCCAGCAATTGAACTACTAGGTCTTTACCCAAAAAATACAAAAAGACTAACTTAAAGGGATACATGCACCCTGATAATTATAGAAGCATTATCTACAATAGCCAAATTATGGAGCCCAACTGCCCAGTGATAAATGAAAGGATGAAAAAAAATTGTGTGTGTGTGTGTGTGTGTGTGTGTGTGTATGTGTGTGTGTGTGTGAGAGAGAGAGAGAGAGATGGAATATTACTCGGCCATAAAAAGAATAAAATTTTGCCATTTGCAACAACATTGATGGAGCTAGAGAGTATTATGCTAAGCAAAATAAGTAAGTCAGAGAAATACAAATACCATATGATTTCACTCGTGTGGAATTTAAGAAACAAAACAAATGAGCAAAGGGAAAAAAAGAGAGAGAGAGGGAGGAAAACTAAGAAAGAGACCCGTAACTATAGATAACAAACTGATGGTTACCACAGGGGAAGTGGGTGGGAGGTTGGGTTAAATAGGTGTGTACCTGTGATGACCACCACGTGTATGTAAGTGTTAAATCACTATATGGTACACCTGAAACTAAGCTTACACTGTATGCTAACTAACTAGAATTTAAATAAAAACTTTTAAAGAAAGAAGAAAGCAAAACATTGTTACATCTCTATCTCTTGTAAGATATATTCTTAAAATGGAAACTATTGGATCAGAAGCATAAACTTTTAAAGGTTCTGGATACACATAAGCCATTTTTCCAGAAAGTTTGTACACATTTCACATTTGCTTCTATATTAAATTCCTGAAGTCTATGCTTATCACTGGTTATTTTAAAAGTTCATCTTCAGGTAGAAAGAAGATTTACAAATATTTTCTTCTGTCAGTTTAAAGAAGAGTGACTAATGTGCATAGATGGCAGAAGTAATATTAATGCCTTACAGCCATGTAGCAACATAGTCAACCTACCTAGTCTTATTTGGTTCTCACAATAACTTATGAAGTAGGTCCTGTTATCTCTATTAGAGCTGGGAAAACGACTTTGTCAGTTAACACTGAAATAGTCATTTTTAAAAGCACTTCTCAGGAATTCCCATTCAAACTCTCAAGAGTTTAGTTGAGAGAAAGTAGCAGGCAAAAGGGTAGCTATTTCATGGTTTGTTCTTTTTTCCTAGCTATTGTGCAATTTGCCAGATAACCTTTAATAAAAGGAGCTACCCTTAGGTGTTTCTGCTGTATCAATATAATACTGCCTCATCCAGAAACCAATTTAAATGGACTAACAACCCATAGAGTAGTAAGGAGCCAATAAACTTCATAGGCCAACCCGATTTGGTAGCTGAGCCACTCTTCTTTTTCAGAAGAGTATAAGTATTATTGTATGACATGTGGTCATTCATATACAACAGTTTTTCTTTCAACATAGTGTTGGGGGTATGGTGAGTGGAAGCAGTAGTAGTCTTTGAGATGGGCATCCAGAATGGCACCTTAATTTTTATTCAGTTAAAATTGGCAAACTCTGGGACACCTGGGTGGCTCAGCGGTTAAGCGTCTGCCTTTGGCTCAGGGTGTGATCCCAGGGTCCAGGATCGAGTCCCACATTGGGCTCCTGCAGAGAGCCTGCTTCTCCCTTTACGTATATCTCTGCCTCTCTCTCTGTCTCTCATGAATAAATAAATAAAGTCTTTAAAAAAAAAATTCTTACCTTGACTATTAATCCTTTTGAGTCAACCAACCATATGTTTTTCATGGCCTTCTCTTTTGGTAAACCTTCTTTTTCCATGGCCATAACAATTAGGTGTGCGATCCCTAAGGCAGCCTGAGAAGACATTATAAAAACAAAACTTTAAAAAGTTGTTCCGCATAATAACTTATCAAGAGTTACGTTTCACTCCATTTTATCTTTGTTAATAAGAAAGAACAAAATGGCTCTACTGACCTAAACAGTTATATTCATTCATTTATACTGGGAGCAAAGTATTTTTATCACATTTGGGGTAAGCTAAAGGACAATTATTTACTCTTCTTATCACAACAGAACCACTATTATGTGGCCTGCTCTTTAGCCACAGATAAATCAGTGATATCCTTGATTGTCATCATCTTTAATCCTGTTAATGCAATTAAGATTTGCTCCAACGAGAAAATATTGAACTTAAAAGAATGACCTGGTCAGCCTTGCTTATTGGACTGTATTGTTTATTGTTGGGCTCCAGCTCCTCTATTGAATTTGAAGAATGAAGCCTGGTCATTTGGATGGGAACTTGACCAATTAGGCAATAGAATAAAACACATAAAATCTCTGTCCCTAAGCATTTATTTACTCTATTAATTTGGACAAAGAAAGTACTGTGAAATCTCTTTCAAGATTAAAAGCAATCAACTTCTTTGGTATTTGATAAATTTTGTGATAATCTGTGAATGTCCAAAACCTTTTCAGGGACAAACAAATGCCAGTTTTGAATCATCCAACCATGAATACATCTGCCCTGCTGAGTATCAAGAACTGACCTGTACCATTCATCAAAATCCTTTGGAAATTCAGAGAATTTGAAATAGAAGAAGCTGACTAAAATTAAATACAGCATGTAACCTTCATCCAAATAAAAAACTCAAATTTTAATAAGATGTAATTTAGCCTTGATTTTTATTTTGATGTGAAAATGAACTTGTGATTTATATTCTGAATACTTTGACATGTTTACATCTTGGCATTTAAATTCTAGCTTTGTGAATTTCATTTTAAGAACAAGTAAAATCAAAACCAACATAATATATACAGTTTCTACTAGTGTAATACATTTGTTTATAATCATATTCAATTTGAAAATTTAAAGGTTCTTTATATATAGCCACGAAGTATTTCTTCTTTCACTCCATCCTACAATTCTAAACAGATTTGGGCAGTTTTTTCACAAGAAGCTCAAACTCAATTGACATTTGAAGTCCTATTTTGGGGGCATGAATTATCAGTGGAGTCTAGTTTTCTTCTTCCAAATGATTAACTCACAGCAGAAGAGAACAAAAACAGCCTACTTTTACTTTTGTCTCCGTGCCTTCTCCTTCCAGCAACTGTGAATGTTTTGGTTCTTTTGCATGTGAACAGTTATAATGCACAAGTCTCCAATTCAAATATGTTTTTCTTAAAAACTTGAATATAGTTATATATGTGTACACTGATTTGTGAATCAAATTAAGAGAACTTTCATATGGGACACTGGAGGGCACTAAAAGCATCAAATATAATAGCTTAAAAACTTAAAAGCTTTTATACATAATCATACCTTGGAAACTTTTTTGTTCCCACAAAACACACAAAACAAAAACCCATGCCACCATTCGATAATCTCAGAAATTTAAGACGTGAAAAGTATCACTATATCTCTATGCTAAAGAGTCCTATGATAAATGAATATACCTCAATACTTAACTGGGGAATCTTTCAATAAACAGCTGCAATATATTGAAAATCTGAAAAAATACCTTAAATTTCAAATTAGTGAATAATTAAGATAAATTCTGTTCATCACTTTAAGATAATGTAAGTATTGTATAAGGCAAGTACCTCTCCAGCTCCTTGGAAGAGTATTTTTTGATCAGACAGTTTGTTTTTGGTTATTCGAAGAGCCGCAAGAATGCCTGCCACTGCAACAGACGCTGTTCCTGTAACAAGAAATAGCCTTACATGATCCTCAAACAGATCCTGCCAAATTCAAAGCCTTGAATCTTTATTTGCCTCTTGAATTCATTGTACAACAAGGTAACTGGTACAGAAAGGGAACTTATGGTTGTCTGACCTCATGCTCACATATGAGGTGAAATTCTCAGGCTATGGACATCAATATTTTAACACAGCAACTCTCCACTATTCTTGATGACTTTCCAAAAAGATTCTATGACTTAATGTGATATAATGAATAAAAGCATGGGGTTTGAATTCTTATGTGGATTCCAGGTCAACCTGTTTACTAGCTAGATGAATTTAGAGAAATTATTTTTTTTTTTCATTTTGGGTTTTTTAAAAAAGATTTTATTTATTTATTCATGATAGACACAGGGGAAGAGAGAGAGAGAGAGAGAGAGAGAGAGGCAGAGACACAGGCAGAGGGAGAAGCAGGATCCATGCCGGTAGCCTGATGCAGGACTCGATCCAGGATCACACCCTGGGCCAAAGGCAGGTGCTGAGCCGGTGAGCCACCCAGGGATCCCCTCATTTTGTTTTTTTAAAGATTGTATTCATTTACTTGAGAGTGACTGAGAGAGAGAGAGAGAGAGAGCATACAAGCGGGGAGAAGAGTAGCAGGAGAGGGAGAAGCAGACTCCCCACTGAGTAGGCAGCACGATGTGGGACTCGATCTCAGGACCGCAGGATTGCAGGATCATGACCTGAACCCAAAGGCAGGTGCTTAACTGAATGAGTCACCCAGGTGCTCCTAGAAAAATTATTTTATCAGTTTCCTCATATGTAAAATAGTTGTATTGTGTGAGACAAAAGAGTACTAAGTGCTATTAGATTCTTCCACCTAATTACTCTAGGGACCCTGAAACCTACTACTAATCCCCTCTATACAAAATAGGTGTGCAGTAAATTCTTGCTGATAATGGTTGTGGTAGTAATGACGTTTCCAATACATTTGGAATTTGATCCTTAAATCTTTAATTTTAAAAACTGACAAACAATAGCAATTAAAATCTGATGTTATTGTGTCCTTTAATCGGCTATTACAATTAAACCTATAACAATCATTGGTGGATCCCAAAGGTGCTGGACAATATTAATGTAAAATTTATTTAGGATAATAGACTGAGTTTTCCTCATCATGCCCCACAGGCATAGAAACTTCACCAGTACTACTTTTACTACTTTGGCATATAAGCTTTCACAGATCACAGAACAGTTGTCTTGCTTTTAAACATAATTTCATAGCTCAAATTCTTTATTGGCTCAGGTCTGAAGTAAAACTTTGCACCCTCTTGCAGTATTTTCCAGCTCTGTCATCTACTTTCACTCCTCTACATAACACTTTACCTATAATGGTTCCTAGATCACTCACCTAGGTAGCAAAGCTTAATTAAACTTTAAACATCCATATTTGGTGTAAAAAAATAGATTTAGACTAGGTCTGATGAATGACACAATGATGAAGTGTCATATATGCCAAGTACCAAGGATGAATGAAGCATTTCACCATTAGTATGTTTGTTCTTTTCAATCTTTTGGTTGTTTCTTTCTTGTAGAATCTGGTAGTCATAAATAAGATCACGATAAACAATAATTATTGAAGACCTGTGTCACTTGCATGTTTTTTTATTTAGAAACACAACATAAATCACGAAAATAAAATGCTTGAATTTTGAGGCATCATTATAATAAACTGGTAAGTGATACATTATGTAGAGACAACTCTCCTATATAACATTTAAAATGAAAGCCTGTTTTCTTTGGGGAAATACTTAGTAGTGGAATTATTGAATTATAGGGTATTTATGGTTTTAGTTTTTTGGAGACTCTCCATACCGTTTTCCACAATGGGTGCACCAATTTGCATTCCCAGCAACAGTGCACAAGGGTTCCTCCTTCTTCACATACTTGCCATTCACATACTTGTTATTTCCTGTCATTTTGATTTTGGCCATTCTGACAGGTATAAGCTTATATCTCATTGTGTCTTTGATTTGCATTTCCCTGATAATGAGTGATGGTGAACATCTTTTCACTGTTGACCATCTGTATGTCTTCTTTGCAAAAATGTCTATTCAGATCCTCTACCTATTTTTAACCAGATTATTTAGTTTTTATATAAGTTATTACACAAATAAGTATAAGTTATGCAAAATAAGTATTATTTGTAGAAGTTCTTTACATATTTTGGATATTAACCTCTTATCAGATATATTTGCAAATAAATGAAAACACCAATTCCAAAGGATATATGCATCCCTATGTTTATTGCAGCATTATTCATAACAGCCAAGATATGGAAGCAACCCAAGAATCCACTGATAAATGAACGGATAAAGAAGATGTCTATGTACACACACACACAAACACACACAATGGTATCACACAGGTATATAATGAGACCTTGACATTTGTGACAACCTATATGGACCTAGAGGATATTAAGCTGAGTGAAGAAAGACAAACAGAAAAAGACAAATACTTATGTGTGGAATTTAAAAAAATAAATGAGGGATCTCTGGGTGGCGCAGCAGTTTGGCACCTGCCTTTGGCCCAGGGCGTGATCCTGGAGACCCAGGATCAAATCCCATGTCGGGCTCCCGGTGCATGGAGCCTGCTTCTCCCTCTGCCTGTGTCTCTGCCTCAATCTCTCTCACTCTCTCTCTGTGACTATCATAAATAAATAAAAATTTAAAAAAAATAAAAAAATAAAAAATAAATGAATAAACAAAAAGCAGAATCAGATCTATAAATACAGAGAATGAACAGACTGATGATTGCCAGAGAGGGAAGATGGGCAAAATGGGGGAAGGAGAGTAGGAGATACAGGCTTCCAGTTATAGAATGAATAAGTCACAGGGATAAAAGGCATAGTAGAGGAAATATAGTCAATGGTATTGTAATAGTGTTGTATGGTGAGAGACAATAGCTACACTTATAGTGAACACAGCATAACAAATATAGTTGCTGAATCACCACATTGTACACCTAACACATAACACTGTATGTTAACTATATTCAAATAAAAAATAACAATAAGTAAAATAAAATAAAAGCCTAGGTAAAAATATGGCTGATCTATGTAGAAAAGACATTACAATAGGATCAGAATGGTTTGTCTCTTACATCCATGGTACTTACAGGACCTATTAAATAGAAGAAAATAATTTTAGAGAGGTATAAGTATCCAGTCACTACACAAGTAGCTATTCACTAATACTAGCTCAAGTTATCTCATTCTCAGGCTTTTTGAAGTAAACTCACCAGAAGCTTGGATTTGAGGGACTCTAAGCTCCCTTCCAACTCTGAGACTTCCATCATTTTAGGGTCTCTATAGCCTCTATCAGAACCACAAGATTTAACCAGCTGAAGAATCAAAGTTTGAAGCAATCACTGTATTTGTATTATTGTTTTGACTTTAAATAGAACTGGGCATTTAAGAATAGTAGAATAAAATCTTTCAAAAGATCCAAACTATAATGTGGTGACATTTTTATATGGTTATGCTGGATCACTCTGTATTAAAAGCCAAGATGTTTTAAGTTTGTACATATTATCTCAAGTAAGGTAAAAGACATCTCTGTTTACATTAGATGTTAGTGCCTTCTATTTAAATATATATTCCACAACATCTCATGAGGCAATAATGAAACATCTAAATTTCTCTTCATAGAATAAAAATAAAAAAGATATTTTTAGCACTGTCAAAAAGCTAATTTGAGCATGATTCCTTTTTTTTGACATGTTAGCTGAAATTTATTTTTTGTAATAATTACATGTATGGGTTTTTTATTTATTTATTTTTTTAATTGAGCATGACTCTTGCATATGTCCTAGTCCTACTTCCTGGTACGACTTTGATTTAAATCAAAGTCAAGGGAGTAAATGTGGCAGGATGATATCTCATAAAAATGCCGAGTTTTTGTAACAAATTATTCCAAAATAATTTTTGAGATTGAAAACTAAATTTTTAGTAAAGCAGACAAAGACAGGCTGAAGTTTATCTTTGTACTAGGACTTTTAGAGTACTTAATATTTAACACTGATGAAAGAATGACCTCTACTAATACAGTAATTTGTTAAATCTGATTAGAATTACTATATATAACTAGCAAAGGAGACTGATAAGTAATCAAGTTAAACTCCTCATGTGCTACTAAGTAAGTAGTTCAGACAGCACCAGAAGCAAGGGGAGCAGGAGTAACTTTTTTGAGCAGGGCTACAGCATTAGGAGTACGTGCTACTCAAGCATAGTATTAAAGAAATAATGTGAGAGGTCCAGGATTTCTGACAGGGCAAGCATGACACGGAAGCAGGGAGGACTGGTCAAAATGGGGGATTGAACACATAATTTAGTTTTCCCTCTCCCCAGTAAACTCTACTAAAACAACAGAAAGGAGATTAAAAAAAAAAAAAAAAAGATCAAGGAACCACAAGAGGATAGCAACAAAATTGCTAGAAGCTAGAAGGCAGATGGGCAGATAGCAACAGACAGTGGATGCGAAAAGGCTGAGTTTTTGGCCAGCCATGGAAATGCTAAGAAACAATCGGAGTGAGAAAGCAGAATTATCAAAAGGCCTGGCTACAGGAGGCACCAAATACCTCTGAAAGTGGGGATTTAAGAAGAGATGTAAAACATGAGGCTACTCAAAAATCTGTGAAGAAGTAGTTATAACCTAGATCCATTTTCCTGACCTTCTAGCAGACAGCTGACCCTCCACACTCTGGAGGTTTACTTAAAAAACCAGAGGTTTATTTTCTAGAGACCATATCTGGATTGTAAGACATGAGGCACAACCGTAAGGCATCAGGGATAATTGGTTGCAAGGGTGCTATACCTTGAATCAAGGTTAAATGCCAGTTAACATACTCAATATAGAGACTTCCAATCTTCCCCTACTTGGCTCCAAGAATACTGGCAAAAAGCTCATCCTAGCAGAAAGCTAACATCAAGAGAGAGACTGAAAAAATCTTTTCTGTGGAATCTGAGCAGTGTAAGAGAAAAAACAAAACCAGACTGCTAAGGAGGATTTCCTTAAGAAAATGGCTCAATCAAGTATCTTACAGTAAAGACCTAGAATACAAGCTCCATTTGTTTACCAAGCCTTCCAAAATGTAAGAGAGAGGACACAGAACACATGTGAAACTGTAGGTAGTATAGTACTGCTGAAACAAACACAACTTACTAGAATGCTGCATGATATGATGCTTTAGTGTTGGATAAGATCATGCAGGCTCTTCCACTACATACTAATAATAACTGTATATATTGTTTTATATACATATAAATATATAATGTATACATATATCATATACATAAATAAAACTAAAATTATAAACTATATAATTATAAAATTATACAATTATAATTATAGGTAACATGGCTAAAAAATTCTAAATTCAGAGAGCAGTGGGGGAATAATTTGAGAGTTGGAGGCTGATGGCCACTGCAATTATTGAGGAGAGAGGATATTGCAACAATCCAAGAAAGAAGCAAGTTGAAAGGGAGGAAATAATTAAGAGATAAAAATCAACAGGTCTTAATGATTAAATGCATAGAATGGGTGAGTAAAAGTCCAGAATAATCATACATTTTCTTGTTTGGGTGACTAGGAATAAGTTTGCAAGGAAAATATGAGTTCAATTTTGAACTTGTGAGCTTGTGCTTCCTGTCCATGCGCTGCTTAGGGGGAAATGTCAAGAAGGTAGTTAGATATACAGGTCTGGAACTCAGCATAGAAATCTAGGTCAGAGATAAAAATCTGGAATTTGAAAACATGTAGTTGTATTTAGGTCATGTGGATTGACAACACTATTCAGTGAGTGGCTAAAGGAGAGAACCCAAAATAAATATAAACATTTAAGGAATAAGGGCAGAAGAATGTGATATAGGGGAAGATGGCCAAGTAAGAAAATGGTCAAAGAGGTAGAAGAAGCAAGAAAGCATATGGTACCATGGAACCAAAAGGAAGAAGTAGTGATAAACAGCAGAAAGGTTAATCAAGAAAGGCAATGATAATAACTACTGGATCTGACGATTATTACATCATGGTGACCTTTCAGAGAGCTATTTTGGTTATATATATGTTAGAGCCAAAGCTGAAGGGCAGCATGCTGAGGAATAAATAAAAGATGAAGAATAGAGACAGCAGATGTGGAGTATTCCTTGGAAAAGTTTAAATAAGAAAATAATGAGATGAAGATGGAGATGGGGGCAGGAGGGAAACAGGGCCAAGAAAAATATTTTATTTTTATAGGAAGAATGACAAGGACTGTTGGAGGAAAGAATGTTGGGTCAAGGTAATTATTTTAAAGAATTAAAGAAATTCTTAAATAAACCTAAATTTTCTTAAATTTTGGGTGTCTGGGTGGCTCAGTCGGTTAAGCATCTGCCTTCAGCTCAGGTCATGATCCCAGGGTCCTGGGATCCAGCCCCACATCAGGCTCCCTGCTCAGTGGGGAGTCTGCTTCTCCCTCTACCCCTCACTCTGCTCATGCTCTCTCTCTCTCTCTCTCTCTCAAATTAATAAATAAAATCTTAAAAAAAAAGAAAGCGATTTAAACATGATATAGCCTAATGGCAATAGAGACAAAGAAGCTGAAGTCACAGGAAAAGAAGCTACCCACTAATTCTAATGAGCTTTTTCAAACTGGTCTGGTTTCACCATTAGGAAAGCCAAGTATGTTTAAAAAATTCTTTTCTATTAAATCCTTTTGTAAAAATAAATAGATAGATAGATAAATAGATAGATAAATAAATAAATCCTTTTGTAGTAAGAATATCTGACAAAATATTCCTGCATTCTAGTTCATGTATTGATTTTTAAAAGAAATATTTGATAAAATAAATTCTAATATAACAAAATAGTCTGAATAGTTTTTGTCTCCTAGTATAAAGACATCTTAGCAGAAATGCAGGGGAGATCTGGGGGAGCCTGGATGGCTCAGTTGGTTAAGCATCTGTTTTCAGCTCTGGTCATGATTAGAGGCCCTGGGATCAATCTGTGTGTCAAGCTCCCCAATTAATGTGGAGTCTGTTTCTCCCTCATCCCTCTGCCCCTCCCCTTCCACTTGTGTCTCTCTTTCTCTCTCAAATAAATAAATCTTAAAAACAAAAAACAAAACCAAAAAAAAAAAAAAAAAAAAGAGAGAGAGAGAGAGAGAGAGAGAAATACATGGGAATGTAATTATGGTATCTAGATATAAAATAAAGTACTTCGGATTAATGTTAAATCAATTGAGAATTAACTTAGAATCTACAAATAAGAGGAGTGTCATCCGAATACTATTTTCCTTTTTTTTCCATTTAATTTATCTTATATGATACAGTTATATCTAATATTCCTTCATATAACTGGTATTAAGGGTAACATGAAAAATGACTCTTCTAAGAGATGACAGCAAATGCCAAATTACAATATAAAGTAATGACAATACCACTTTGAAAAGAACACTAATAGAAGCATTGGGTTTTTGGTATTATAACTAAAGACTATACTTTAGGTAATTTTGTGTTATGGCTCAACAACTCAGTAAAAAGTGCTATCTTTCTACACTTGAAAAAATGTATTCATAAATACATGCCCATTGTAACAAATGCATTAAACAGTTAAAATCCAGATTGACAAAGACTAAAAAAAATCACTTCTAATCTTACTGCCTCGGTAGGATCATTTTCAACATTCTGATGAATACTCGTACAACTGTTTTCTAGATCTGATATATGCAAATTAAAGAAAATTTTAATTTGCAAAAAATATTTCACGCCATGCCTACTATTTTAACATACTTTCTGACACTTAAAAATATCTTGTGACTACCATACAATGTTAATAACATTTTAGAGGGCTTCTCATTTTTTGCTATTAAAAACAACATTGCAATAGAGATTGCATTCCAGAGATAGCAATGGGTGGCCAGGACCCTCCTTGAGCCCAATCCCTTCCCCATCCCTTGCCTTGGGGGGGCAGCTGCGCCACCTGCCACCTGGAAAGGGATATAGGATCCTATATCCTAGGATATATCCTAGGATATATATCCTATAGGATATAGGTTTGTTCCTGTCTGGCTCTCAGTGCCAAAGAGCCAGACCCAAAATGTGGTGCGGATAGGCCAGGTTCCAAAGAAGTTAAATAACTGATGCTGGACTCACTGGCCCTGTTCCTGCCCTGCTCATGCTGCTTGCTCCTTGCTCCAGAATTTCCTGGGTATGGCACCAGGTATGCATTTGGTACCAGCTGAAAATATGTTTCTAAAATGCAAGCTCAGTTTAGCAGAACTCTTGGGACAGCCTTGCCCTGTCCTCGAAAATTGGATCATGAAGGTATTAGAAAAAACTGTTTCTGGATGTTGCTTCTAACACTTCGTTTACTAGTGGGTGCCGTGGAACACAAAGAAATATCAGAACATGCCATCAAGTTGCAGCTTAATGAGGCAGAGGGGCAGCTAGAACTCAGAGGAAGCAGTGGGTCCTCCATAGTTGCAGAAAGCTGCCTGGGCTTCTTCACTAAAAAACTGTGGTTCTTTACTAACTGAAAAGGGCCATAGAGAAGTGGGAAAAGACGCTGGCCTATGGAATGAAGAAACAATGTTCTAGGGGTACACAGTTGTAATTTTCCAAAAAGAGCTGAATGAAGTGAAAAATCATGGTCTCCTAGGCTACATATGGCCCTAGAGAGCCCTTGAGAAGAAAGAATATGTGAAAATTCCAGCAGCAGGAAAACATCAGGGTGACACCTTCAAAACTACACACCATCAAAACAGAAGTTTATCCATGTTGATGATATTCTCGAAGATGGGAGAAAGGCAGCATATTGCTCTGAGGAAGGCATGGAAGTACACACTTTTAATGACAATAAATGAGGCAAAAAAAAAGGGTCAATTTGAGGTAGTTCTGAAGGTGGGAAGAAGAGGTCAACTCTAAACAAAATCTCACAAAATGAGAAACGGAGTAGGATGTAGGTCTTAGCGTGGTGACTCTGAAAACAATGAATATATTTTGACCAAGAGATACAACAATCCCATATGCATTTCACCACTTTCTTTTTTTTTTAAGATTTTATTTATTTATTCATGAGAGACACACAGCGAGAGGCAGAGACACAGGCAGAGGGAGAAGCAGGCTCCATGCAGGGATCCCAATGTGGGACTCGATCCTGGGTCTCCAGGATCATGCCCTGGGCTGAAGGCGGGCGCTAAACCACTAAGCCACCCAGGGATTCCCCCATTTCACCACTTTCTAAAGAATACTGTGACGATAGGAATGTTGTCTTTACTGAGAGCTGGCTGTGCACAAGAGGACTGCCTACAACGTTGCGTTACACTAATTGTGGTATATTTGGGAACTCCAGGACTAAATAGGATTAAGTTAATAAACTTACAATCAACTTACTACGAGGGAAGACATTAGGAGAATCTTTTTCTTATTGGCTTAGAAGTTTTCCCAGCAAAGCTAATCCAGGTAGTGAAGACTGCCCTACCAGGACTGTGATATGTGACTCTATGAGTGATTATATTGGGCTTCTGGGGATACCTTTTACAGATCAGATCCACTAAGAGCATCTTTATTTCTACCTGCCTGTCCTTACCGAGCATACCCTTAGTGTCCAGATTCCTCATGGGTAGCACACAGGGTGAAAAAGAAGCACTGACCATAGCATGGTGCTGCTTGGAATAATGCTCATGGTGCCGGATGCACAGCTGGCATGCTGACCCTCATCCAAGCAGGAGCCAATACTTAGTTCAATATTCTCATGCTGTACTGTGAATACCGGCTTGTTGGTCAGATTCTTTTCTCCAGGCCTGCTGCTTTTATTCCATGTCTTATTATAAAGATTTACCTCATAGGGCCATATTATCTAAAGCTGTGTATGGAAAGCAATGGGAGTAAAAAAGCTCTTATCTTAGGAATCTCTGCTTTCATCTTTTTAATGTTAACAGTCATGGAGCTGTTGGATTTCTCCATGGAGCTAGACTGCATCCCGGCCAGAGAGCTCCTTCTTTTGTGAAAAATGTCTTCTATCAAATTTGATTTTGATCTTTTCAATTATCAAAGCATTTAGTATAAGATCAAGCTATATTTACCTAATTTTTAAAAAATCCTAACAACCAGACTAGTTCATTATGGCTAAACCTCCTATGTAAATAATTACAATGTCATGTTAGAGAGCAGCCATTCCAAGGAGGCCATTATGAGAACAACCACCTCTTTTTATAATTGATTTTAAATGATCAGAGGATGAGACCTTATTATTTTGATCTGAATTTGCTGAATTCTGATGGTCTGTAGATTATATTATTAAATGTCCAATTATTTATAGATTTAGCCAGCACTTTTTCAGCTAAAAATAATTTATAGTTAGACTGCATTAAAGTCCAAATCTCTATCCAAAACCAAATTGTCTATCATTTAAAATTATTTTAGGTCACTAATATAGAATTTTAAGTATTTTTAAAATCAAATACTTTTTATAAACTATCTTTAACGCATCTGTTAAAAAAAGAAAAGAAAAGTGTTCTCCCAAGAGTTTGGTGTGAAACATTTATTTACATGGTGTGGCTGTAATAGCTAAATAGCTACATAATTATTTTCCTTGGCATTGAAATGCAATTTTTATGCCCACAGTGGGGAAAGTATTACATTGTGGGCAAAATGGTAAAAACATAAGGTTAGAAAGGTAAAATAGAAACACATGGGGAAAAAGTATCATTAAAGACACTATTTTGGTATGGAGAAATGTACAGAATGGTTTGGTCATTTCTAATCAGAACCCCAATAACTTGCCAAAAGTTCTCTCTAGCCAGAGACTGGGCCCATTTTTCTCAAATCTGTCTTTTTGTTGGCTAAGTCAGAAATGCTTTAAAATTCCTATGTGTAAATAGGTAACTACGCAGATTATATTTTAGGACAGATTAGCTGGGGTGAAAAATTAAATAATTAATGCCTCCACATTGGTGACCCGCTGGGTAGAAGGGGGAATATTCTGTGGTGAATCCTACAGAACGACTCCACATGCAGTGCTATTTGGCCTTGGCTTAGCATCTGCCTCAGATTTCCTGTGCTCCTGACTTTAATTCTGATGCAGCCCAGACCTTGACCTCTAAATTCCTATTCCTCATTGACAGGAGCTCTGATCCTAATTACAAAATACTCATTTTGTTTGATTTGGATTTAGCATTCTTTTTATCTTAAACCGAACTCTGATGCCTATCAATTCTGCACAATGGTTCAAAAGTATGTAATATTGGTCTTTAACTTCTATATGGACATTTCTGTGGGGCCCCCAAAATTGAAAGATAAGAGTATTAAAGAAAGGACAGTTTGCTCAATAGTTTATGTGGCTATTTATTTATTTTTAAGTAATTTCTACACCCAACATAGGGCTCAAACTCCGAACTCCGAGATCAAGAGTTGTATGCTCTACACCAAACTCTACACCAACTGACCCAGCCAGGTGCCCCTAATATAGAGTATTTTAGAGACCACTGCAAAATGAACTGGTAAATGACTCAGACACCGGTCTACAAAATCTTTGTAGCACTGAAGGCATGCTATCATTATACATGTATCTTCTAGCAAGGTCTATAGCTCTGTAAAATTAGACTCTTACTACCCTTCTGAAATCTTCCAAATACTCACTTCTCATGAATAAATACTCAAAAAGAAATTTAATAACATGGAAAGAAAACAAAGTTGAAATAATGTAAAGCATCTTTGTCATGAAAATGGCACTAAAGTAATAATGTGATAACATCACAAAGGATTTGGGGAAAAGAAAGATTTGACCAATTAATTTAGTGTGCCCCAAAAGATACAGAGACTCATTATTTTTAAACACATTATATCTATATAGGTATGTCACACTATAAATTTAAAGCATAGTGAATTTTAAAAATTATACCTGTGAAGTACATTTTATTTCACAGGGTACTTTCACAAATGATTATTTGTCCTTAATACAAACTCTATGAATAGAGAAACATCATCCTCATTTAAACTTTTCTTTGACCACCTCTTTTAAACTTTTCTTTGACCACCTCATTTCCAATGGCACTCATCTCATTTCACTTTGGCTGTCTTCCTCCAAAGTTCCATGAGATGGTGCTTACTATCACTCAGATCTACTCCTTTGTGGTAATACTACATTAGAATACCTCACTCAGGCAGCCCAGGTGGCTCAGCGGCTTGGCGCTGCCTTCAGCTCAGGGCTTGATCCTGGAGACCTTGGATCAAGTCCCACGTCAGGCTCCCTGCATGGAGCCTGCTTCTCCCTCTGCCTGTGTCTCTGCCTCTCTCTCTTTCTCTCTGTGTCTCTCATAAATAAATAAAATTGTAAAAAAAAGAAAAAAGAATACCTCACTCAGGGTCTACAATTTCCCACCCTCCCAGTTGATTCAATTGTCCCCATTATGCTTATTCTTTAACTTCATGGGAGTCTCTGGGTCCTCCTGTCCTTATCTTCACTCCCCTTTCCAGCTTACCTTGAATATCATCATTGAATGTACAATATCGGTTTTGGTATTTCTTGAGGAGACGAAAGGCATTTATATTGGCAAAATCTTCAAACTGAATAAGGCAATTCATCCCATACCTATGGGACAAAACATTCACATGAGAAGAGGTTCTTGAAATAACATATCAAAATAAAGCTCAAAAAAAAAATTCTATCTTGCTACTTACTATAAATATGTAATACAATGTCTGTTCAGCAAATATTCATTGTATACTTACTACAGAAAAAGTATTGTGTTGGCACTGTGAAATAATATAAAAATTACAAAAATATGGTCCCTACCATGAAAGAATTTAAAATTTATTAGAAACAAAAGTACTTTGAAATAAACGAAAAGTAACATAAAAGTGGTATAAACAAGGAATTATAGATGTTGAGAGGACAGATAACACTTCTGGCTGTGACACAGACCAAGCAATAAATGAACTGAGTTTTAAAGAATGGCTATGATTTAAAAAATAGAGATGTAGGTTTTTACACGCTAGGTAAAAACTAGAAGCAACATAATTGAGGTGAAAATTGAGAAAGAAAACAGTCTTTAAAAAATAGCAAGAAGCCCTATTTGGCTATCATGTGGTGATACATGTAAGGGTATACTAAAAGATAAGGTCAGAATTTTATATGAGAACCATTAAAATTCTGGGTTCTGGTTTTTACTCTACAGCAATGGCCAAACACTGAAGGGCTTTGAGCTTTGAAGTATATTGGACAGATATTTACTTCTGATATGAGCAGCTTGTCTCACCCTTTATTTGTATGATCATCCACCTACCTAACCTATCCAAGGCAAAAGAAATTAACATTTTTTTTAAGATTTTATTTATTTATTCATGAGAGACACAGAGAGAGAGGCAAGAGACAGTCAGAGGGAGAAGCAGGCTCCCCACAAGGAGCCTGATGCAAGATTTGATCCCAGAACCCTGTGATCATGACCTGGGCCAAAGCCAGACACTCAACCACTGAGCCACCCAGGTGCCTGAAATTAACATTATTGATAACCCAAGATTTTTTTAAAATTTTTTAAAAGATTTTATTTATTTATTCATGAGAGACACACACAGAGAGAGAGAGAGAGAGAGGCAGAGACATAGGCAGAGGGAGAAGCAGGCTCCATGCAGGGAGCCTGATGTGGGACTCAATCCCAAGTCTCCAGGATCACGCCCTGGGCCAAAGGCAGGAGCTAAACCGCTGAGCCATCAGGGATCCCCAATAACCCAAGATTTTAAGAGTTGCCAGAGAAAGCCATATCGCCATGAACATCCTTGCCACTACAGATTTATGGTCTCCAACCTAGGCTAGACTCCCACTGCTGCTCTATATGTGATTCTTCTCATTTTTTCTTCATCAGCTTCCATTTCCATCACACCCAATGGTTACTCCTAATGTTTCCCAATCCTTTTAAATCTTGACTTCTCTACTTGTCTCCTACATGTGCATATGGTTTTCCTACTCTAGCACATACTGTGCCATTAATCATTTACAGTATTCCTGCTTGTTTTTATAAAAAGAATTTTAAATTTTTAAAATTTTTTATTTATAGTTGCTGCCCTTGATGGTATGCTTCTTACAGTCTTCTCCACAAACATTTATTTAAATATTAATCAAAAATTTCTTCTGGTGAGAGCATCGATTTAGGAAATAATCTGTTATCTATTTATTATTTTATTATTTTATTTATTTTTATTTTATTTTAAAAAAAGATAATCAAAATTTCTGTTTTATATATTTGAGAGTCCATATAAATAACTGTAATTAAAATCATGAGCGTAATTAAAATTCTACTAGGATGCACACACCCATACACAGTAGTCAAGGAGAGAGTAGTAGGAAACATCAATGTTTAAGTGCTAAGGATGCTACAAAGGAGAAAGAAGAAATGATCACATGTTTAGGAGAAGGCACATAAAAGTATGACACCCCAGAAGTCTAGGGGACAGAATTTTAAGAAAAAGACAAATCATCCAACTATGCCAGCATTATTTATTTAATAGTCCATCATTTCCTCTCATCAACTGTAATCAGATACTATATTATGTTATATAGTAGATTTGCTTTCTGTGCTTTTCCTCTTTTATTCTATTGCTAGAAGCAACAAAATTTTTTTTTCACTTTCTAAGTAGTATGTATGTGTCTGTATACACTTGCTTATTCTTTACAACCACTCTATGATGCTGGCAGTATTATTACTCTTATCTTACATATGAGAAAACAGGCACACCATGTTGATACTTCCTGGTAATAACAGTCCAATAGTAATGATTAGTGTATTAATATCTTTATCCAGAAAAAAAAAGCTTCTGTTTTAATTACTATGGTTTTTAAATACCTTTAACATTTAGTAATATTTATCTCTCATCTTTCTCTTTATGTATTTGCTTGGCGGTGGCAGTGGTTTATTTTTTTTTAAAGATTTTATTTATTTATTTATTCATAGACACACAGAGAGAGTGACAGAGACACAGGCAGAGGAAGAAGCAGGCTCCATGCAGGGAGCCCGACGTGGGACTCGATCCCGGGTCCCCAGGATCACACCCCAGGCTTCAGGCGGCGCCCAACCGCTGCACCACCAGGGCTGCCCCATGTGGCAGTGGTTTAAAACGCAGACTTTAGATTCAGAGTTCCTGGGGTGTAATCTTGTCCTCCTCACTTATTCTGTATTCTTAACTGTCATGTGATTCTATATCTACACTAGAATAAGTGAGAATAATAACGGCATATTATCATAAATTTGTTATCAGAATTAAGTGATATGTATAAGCTCTCAGTGTGCAAAGACTGACGCACGACTGCCCTATAATCATGAAGTATTTTTCACCTAATACCAACAATAGAAGCCATAGACAGTGCTTTAAAGGTCAAACAGAAAATAACTGTCGTCCTAGGATAGTATGTCTACCAAAGCTACTCTTCGAAAGCAAGGTTGTAATGCAACTATACTTCTTTTAAAAAAATGAATGAAAATAATGTTTTTTATAAGTAGAGTTGAAACAAAGACATCTGCAGATAAATAAAAATCGAAAGACTTCAACTAAAGGAATCTTAAAAATGTATATTTCAGAAATAAAGAAAATAATCTCACTAAAAGTCTATGATAAAATTTAACAGTAAAAAATAACAGGGAATTTTTAACCCATAAAATAGTAAAGAGGCATAGGCCTAACAGAGTGAGGAGGTTGAGAAAATTTTCCTCAAACACCAACAATAAAGCAGAACTAATCCTTCAAAACCACTATTTCAGGGTTTGGAAATCAACTAACGGCAATGTTGCAAAACTTTTAAAGTAAAATGTGGGATTGGGTTCAAATCTTGAATGGAACATAAAATCTTTATGCTCCTTATATATATGATGCCATTCTAGCAAACTCTTTAGCTAGCCTTATTAAAAATTACTAAAATGTTTTTAAGAATGAGTAAAAGCATTTCTATAGTTATAAATTACTACTTTTCTTTACAACCTTAGCAAAGAAGGAGAATCTGTGGTAGCAACCGATCACCCCAAACACAATCATCTGGTGCTTGGAATGGCTCCTTTCCTACTTCTCTGGTTTCCATACAGGCCTTTAGAGAGTAAAGGCTGTGTGCTTTCAGACAGCACCCTCATACAGTTTGCTCCTGATGTGTCATGTACTGATGATGGTCTAGCAGCATTAGACGATCTGTCATTATGTTCAGAAGCAGCAGAACTGTGTGGTTTCAGTATATGAGGACGAATCAGAGCCTTCTCAGTTCTATTTCCGGATCTACTACTTACTCGGGTCTTGTGGTTTTGGACTTGTTACAATTTCTCTGTGGTTAAAATGAAATCCCCACAGTACGGTTTGCCTTCAGTGTTTAGGACACAATGTGGTCAGGCTACACGTTTATAATATTTTCTAAGTAAAATCTAGGAATAGCCAGCCACAGGTACTAAAATGCTACACAAGATACTTTATCATTTACAAAAGTTTATTTTAGAATTGTTCCCTGGAGAATATTGTATATCTGTTTTAATTTCACAACTTTTCTCTACCTGGTAGTTAACTCTGATTTGATTCTTAAAGATTTAGAGAGAGGCATCCTGGATTCATTTTGTGATACAGCATCCTGTATCATATAATAAAAAAAAATGTAACAGATATTTTGTTCCACACTGAACCAGCCTTGTCACTATGAAATTATAAGTAGTAGAACACAAGGATGTTACCAATTCAATTCTACATAACTATGAAAAGAACCTACTATTTCATGATCAAAATAACACATAAAACAGTGGGTGTAAATGGTTTTAAAAGTTAACAGAAATACCACCCATAAAATTAGCCTGTGAAAACTGCAAATTTTATCTTGTGGCATTGTTAAACCACAGAAAACCTCATTACAGTGACTAATCACTACATCCAGCACTTCGTGGGTGCCAGGCGCTGTGCTCCACTCTTTATATGGATGTTGTCATTTAATTCTCTCAATAACCCAACAAGGAAGGTAGTTATTACCCATTTTACAGATGAAGAAATTGAAGCTCAGAGAGATTAAGGGCCATAGCTGAGTGCATACTGTTAATGAGTGGTAGGGTCTGGAATGAACCGCAGGGCCCACCATTTTAAGTACTATATATATACCGGGTCCCAAGAGCACCACTGCCATAACCAAGTCAATGAAGTGAACAATATATTTACAAATAAAATGATTGAATTGATCAAATAAAAGAGTTGTAATTTTATAAAACTAGCAAGATAGCATTTGTATGTATTCAATACCCTAGGTATTTTTATTATAGAAAATATATAAACAGGTAATTAGTGAAAACAATTAGTCTTTCTTTGATTATAAATTCACTGTAACCAGGTCAACCAAGCGCATTTTTATTTTCCCTAAGAGATACAGTAAAATGTGGTTCTTTTAGGATTTATTGCATATATGGCACTATGCAGTATTTGAGATCCAGAGCCCTTTAGTCCTGATGGGTTCCTCAAAGATAATTTATTACAAATTACTCATTCTTAATAATGTAACTGGAGTCTGAGGATGCTTGAAGAATTTGGCAGTAATAGGACACATGGATCTGGTGTTTAAAATGCTTACAGTCTCATTGAGAAGATAAAGGATACAAGCAAAAATTTAGAGGTTCTGGTTAAAAGGAAAATCAAAGGTTCAAAAGAGATCAACTATAGGATTTAGGGAAGACAACATGAATTCGAGGAGGCTTCAGCTGGGCCCATGAGTAGAATTCTAGGATAGGTAATTTGAAGTTCAGTGAGGTTCCCTCTGGCCAAGAATCATCCGAGTTTTATTTTCCTTGTAGGTAAGAACTAAGAACAGAAAATTGTCCACTCCCTTGTTAGTTCATTGTAATATAGCCCCACTTCCTACTACCTTACATCTGTGTCATTGTGTAACATTTAAGTATTCTTCTCATTTCTCTTATCATCCCTTCTATTATATTTTGTTGACACTTCTTAATTATTCTCTGTGAGAGTGGAGACTATAAAGATCCAGCAGTAATCATCCATTCTTTCATTCTTTTCCCCTCTGTCTGTAATCCTCCCCTTATCAAGTTCACTTATCCTAAGGGATTTATCAGTCATCTTTATTTTTTTTTAAAGATTTTACTTATTTATTCATGACAGAGTGGGGGAGAGAGAGAGAGAAGCAGGCTCCGTACAGGGAGCCAGACGTGGGACTCAATCCCGGGTCTCCAGGATCACACCCCGGGCTGAAGGTGGCACTAAACCACTGGGCCATCGGGGGCTGCCCCATCAGTCATCTTTAGACAGATGACTTCTAAATCTCTCTCTCTGTTGCTGATCTTTCAAAGAATCTCCAACTCTCTGTTGTCAAAATGATAGTAAAAAAGACTTGGAGAAATGCTATATTATGGATCTTTTTTCTTTAAATGAGAAAGAAATGTTGAAGATAGTGTTGTTATATATTGTCAACCATTCCTTTTCTTTAAAGATTTTATTTATTTGAGAGAGAGAAAGAGAGTACAAGAGAGAGGGAGAGGCAGATAAAGAGGGAGAAGCAGACTCCCCACTGAACAAGGAGCCTAATGTGGGGCTCGATCCCAGGATCTTGGGGTCATGACTTGGGAAGAAGGCAGACCAACTTGGCTTAACCAACTGAGCCATCCAGGTGCCCTTGTTAACAATTCTTACTCTAAAATGAGTTTCTGTGAAATTTTCTATAGTATCAAAAAAATTACAATTCAATTATCAAGGACAACCAAGAATCACAAGCAAAATGGAGTCATTTTGTTTAGGTGTTGACTACTAAAAAAACAAAAACAAAAACAAAAACAAAAAACAGCAGTTTGTGAGATTTTAAGTTCCTTAAAATTCAACAAATTCCAAAGCTGCATTTATAACTATAATTTCCACTTGGTATATGTTACTGAAAAGTATTTTAAAAGTTACTTCTTGCCTCCAAAATCAGTAAACTCTTATCCTTTATGCTTTTAATTTAACATATAAATACAAAGCTCCTAAAAATTCTAAGCTTTTTCCCTACAAAACTGATTGCTCAAACTTTCCCTATTTCTATCATTGGCGCCACCAATGCCAAAGCACTAAAAGCATTTTCTAATTTGCCTTTCCCCTCACATCCCGGGGTCAAGTTCTGTTGTGCCTTCTTCTTTCTTTCATATTCATTGTTCCACCTTCTGTTCTAAGGGCTTCAATTCAAGTTCAGGCTCTTTGGGCCACAGGATCACAACAGTACTACAATCTCTTGATTAGTCTCCTTGCTTTTGTTTTCTTTCCCATGGAAATCATTTACACGCTAAAAAAAAGTCTTGTCATGGTATTTTAAATAGGTACTATGTGATGAGATCTTGTCTAAGTTTATTATCTCTGCTATTCTCAAAAGGAAACTTTATCCTTCTTTCCTTCCCTTATTTACTCATCTATCAAATAACACACTGAGGGCAACGAGGGGTCAGGAATACTCTAAGTGCTGTTGACACATTCCTGCCCTCACAGAGTTTATAATCTTGTGGAGAATACAGTAAATAGGAGATTACAACACAGTGTGATAAAAAGTATAATAGGGGATATTTAGGGTGCCAAAATGCAGAGCAGGGGCACCTACCTAAAATTAAGGAGATTAGGAGAGGCTTTCCAGAGGAAGCTAAGGCCTGAAGGATTAGTAGGAACTTGCCAAGTTAAGAGGATGGGGAAGAATTTTCAAGGCAGAGAGAACCTACTCATAGGCCCTGAGTTAAAATAAATCAATGTTATGTTCTAGGAACTGAAATCAATTAAATATGATTGAATCACAGTGTTTATAGGGAGAGACAAGAATGAAGACTAGAGAGGTAAACCAGGTCAGATTATGAAGGGCCTCTAACCTGTGTTGGGGGTTTATGCTTGACCCTGAGTGGGACATTACACAGGAGCACAACATGATCATTTCCACTTTAGACTGACTCACTTTGCACAGTCAAGATAAAGAATGGCTATCAGAAGGGCAGAACTAGAGCAGGAAGCTTACTTAGGAGGCTGCTGCAAAAACCCAGCCACGCACTTGGAAACAAGAACAGGACAAAGACAAGCAGACGGATTTGAGAAATATTTATGAATTAACAGTATCAGGTGAAGAGAAGCAGATGATGAGAAAAAAGAAATGAAGAATGAATTCCAAGTTTATAGTTTGGTAACCTGGCAAAGGATAGCTTATATTTTTTAAAAAGTAGAAAACCTCAGGAGAAGCAGGTTTGATAAAGAAGATCAGTTCAGCTTTGGATAGGCTGTGTTCCAGCAACTAGAGATATGTAAGCAACGGAAGTTGTCAGGAGACATTAAGATGTATGACTTTAGTATTTTAGAGTTTGAACAGCTGCAGGGAAAGATAAGGCCCATGAGAGGGTGTCTCAAGTGATGTAGCAGTAAAGGCCATTAGACATGAAGAACTTAAGAACAAGAAAAGCCAACATACAAGAAAGGTCACTGACATGAAAGTTAAACGGGGCTGAGAACAAGACTGAAAATGGGTGAGAATTGGGGGAGAGTAGTTTAAACTGGGAGAAGATAGAGAGATGATAAACCTAATTGACATAAACCTCAAAGAAGCATGTGTGTGTGTGGGGGGGGGGGTTAAATGAGGATGGAGGGCTCATAGTCTGAAAGAGACAGAGGAGAGAAGATATTGATCTCATCTCCCAATCCTAAAATGTTGTGTGGACCAATAAGCATCACTGAAAGTGCTACATGAAAAATGGGAGTCTCAAATGAGAGCCATGTTGCCATGAAGCAAGAATGTAAAGGGAACATCTACAGAGGAAGTGAGGACATAAGGAAGTCTTTTATTAAAAAGACAAGAAAAAAGTTTCAGAGGGAGAAGAGTGTTGGGAGTTTGGTTTAGTAGACATGAAACACAAAGCATGAAGTATGGAAAAGCATGAAGTATGTGAAAGAATATATGGAACTAGATAAATGACGTGTTAGTTTTACATAGTAACAATTCACATTTTAATAGACATGAAGCAGGTTTGCTAAGAATTGTGTCTAGAGGTCACTTGATGGACTACAAAGGTAAAATGTAGAGAGATGGGCATATGGGAAGGGTAGGTTGCATCCTGGGCTCTCAGTTGGAGGGCAGCACCCATATAGGCTGAAATGCTCAGGGCAATGATCTGTGCATATCTACATATCTACATAGCACTGTTTTGTGACCTTCCACTTCTAGTCTGTGTCATTTCTCTTGCCAGAGTGCCTTCATATAAAGGACTTAGAAAATGTTTTTATAAACCCCATCTGCAAATTTACCATAGAGAATTAAAGGTCTCCTCAATGCAAATTTCAGTAAATACCTTATCCCAAACCTCAATCATGTCATTTACTTCTACAGTTTGAATCACTAAATCTGTCTATGTCTCCTTCTCAATTTAGTCTAAATCAAACTGTTTATTTCTAAAAGCCAACAACTTCCACAAAACACTAGGAATCAAGTTTTGAGCAGCAAGAGAATTATATGTTATTTTGCTGAAGGTTATTAGAGTCATAAGATTTTCAAACTAGAAAGATCCTTAGACACCATGTAGCAACAAGTAATGCCCAGGAATGTCAAATAACACCCAGGATCACAGGAACAGACATACCTGTGAGTACTGGGCCTAAGAGAAAAGACAGAAAAATCAAGTACTTGGTACTTAGGATGCTAGTAGATAGTAAAATTCACTAAAATTCTAGTAAATCTACTAAAATCAGTTCCATTGTTTTAAAGTTCTTTCTTGTAGGTTATCTTCCTCCCTAATTCTTAACCAGCAATAATCGATTTGAACAAATATTTTGTAAAATAAGAACTAGATCCAAATATTGACTTGGATCAACAGTCTCATTTTTACTATTCCCAAGAATCAGTATCAGCTTCAAAGGGTTTTAGTTAAAATGTCATCATTATGATATTTAAAAGAATTTCTATAGGTTCTAACGATAATCTTCAAAGAGGCATTCCAAAAGTACTGTGAATATTAACAGTAATTATTGTACAGTGTTCCAGGGTATTACTTGGAGAGAGAGAACCCTCATTTGGATTTAGCTTTGTTTAAAAAAAATAAATAAATCACATTATTCTATAATGAAACCTCAAAATCAAAGTAAAAATGAAAGAATTTTTTGCATGTGTAATTCCTTAAAAACACTGAAAGACGATACACATTCTTGTGCCACTGAATAGCAGAAATCTATGCATATTATTCAAGACAAATCTGAGAACTCTACATTTAGAAATAGCTGAAGGCACAAATCCAATGTAAATTACAAGTCTGGCTTCTTTGGCACAATCATCTGGATTAATGTCAAAGTTTGAACACTAACCATCTTCATAACTAGAGCCCACCTACCAATAATGTGTCCTGAAGCTATGTGTCTATAATTCCATATTAGTGGCATTTCTTATGGGAGTATTATTGCCTAATACCAATAAAAATACCAAAATATCATGTTCCCTGCTTTATTAATAAGCTCTTTTCTTCCCTGGGGGCCTTAAGAACTAAGCCAGCATATGTTCCAGTGGTACTGAAGGTCTTTTAAACCCAAACTGGTTTAAAACTATTTCTATTGGCATCTGTATGGGTACATTTATCTGCATGTCAATGACTTTTTCTCTTTTAAAATACCTTAATAGTTGGTTGAATTGATGCAATCCAATATACAAAAATTAGATTTCTATTATAGAATTCCTACTTAGTTTTGAACAATTCTTAGGAATAAAATATAATCTAGTGCTAAGAACTGTTTAACTTTGTTTTGCATTAAACCATTTTTAAATGACCATACTTTTTTGAGTTAACAAGTACACTTACATTTAAGTTTAAATTTTCAAAAATGCAACTCTTTGACAAACTGACATATTTTCAAAATCTGATTAACAAAGCTATCTTTGTGTTAGAAGGGTAATTTTAGGTAATTTACTGAGTTTACTATAGGGGTGTGTGGAAGTATAATTTAAGATTTGTAAACTACTAATTTTATTCTGGTATCACTGAGAAATATAAGCCAAGACAAGTAATTTCTGTGCCTAAAATAGTACTTATTGAAAGGAACATTTAAAATGGAGTTAATAATCCAAGGGGCTTAGAATGTAACTACTTGGGTTTAAGTTTTGCCTTTTCACTTATAAACTGAATCTTTTAAGTCAAATTCTCAGTCTTTCCACTACCTGTCTTAGAACTTCTTTGTTGGCAATTCTAAATCTATAAAAAGAATTAGAAAAATATCAAATTAACAATTCAGGCCACCTACTAGTACATAAAATATTCAGTTTTTGAAAAAAATTGGACTTTGTTACCAATCTGATTCATGAAAGTGAGAAAATAAAAATCTGACAATTTTGCTCTCATTTATTTCTTGTCTTTTTTGATATTAGCCATCCTGACTAATGTGAAGTGAAATGTGAAGTGGTATCTCACTGTAGTTTTGATTTGCATTTCCCTGATCATGAGTGATACTGTTGAGCATCTTTCCGTGTGTCTTTTGGCCATCTGTTTGTCTTCTTTGGAAAAATATCTATTCAGGTCTCTGCCCATTTTTTTAATAGAATTTTTTGCTATTTTGGTGTTCAGTTGTAGAAGTTCTTTATATATTTTGGATATTAACTCCTTCTCAAATGTATCATTTGCAAATATCCCTCCCATTCAATAGGTTGCTGTTTTGTTTTGTTGATTTCCTTTGCCATACGAAACTTTTTTTTTTTTAATTTTGGTGTAGTCCAATCATTTATTTTTCTTTATTTCCCTTGCCTCAGGAGACATATCCATAAATAAGGCCAATGTCCAAGAAACTACAGCCTATGTTTTCTTTTAGGAGTTTTATGGTTTCAAGTCTCATATTTAGGTCATTAATCCATTTATTTAAAAGACTTTATTTATCTATTAGAGAGAGAGAGCGAGCAAGCTTGAGATGGGAGTAGGAGAGGAGGGAGAGGGACAAAGAGAAACAGACTCATTGTGCTGAGCACAGAGCACAGAGTCCGACATGGGGCTCCATCACAGGACCCGGAGATCATGACCTGAGCTGAAGTCAGACACTTAACCTACTGAGTAACCCAAGTGCCCCATCTTTAATTCACTTTGAGTTAATTTATGGTATAAGAAAGTGGTCCAGGGATGCAAGGGTGGCTCAGTGGTTGAGTGTCTGCCTTCAGCTCAGGACATGATCCTGGAGTCTTGGGATTGAGTCCCACATCGGGCTCCTTGCATGGAGCCTGCTTCTCCCTCTGCCTATGTCTCTGCCCCTCCCCCTCTCTGTCTCTCATGAATAAATAAATAAAATCTTAAAAAAAAAAAGTAGTCCAATTTTGCCAATACCATGGAGTAAAAAGACACCTTCCCCATGGCATATTCTTGCCTCCATCATCATAGATTAATTGACCATACATATGTGGGTTTATTTCTGGGCTCCCTAATATGTTCCACTGATTTATGTGTCTATATTGGTGCCAGTATCATACTGTTTTGATTAGTACAGTTTTGTAGTCTATGGGACTGGGATTGTGATAACCTCCAGCTTGGTTCTTCTTTATCAAGTCTGCTTTACCTTATAAAACTTTTTAAAAATGGATTTCAGTGAAATGGTATGAAGCTTCCTTGAATGTATTATTTATTTAGATCTATAAATAGGATGCTATGTGAATAAGGTTTAGATATGTACCTATTGTTTCACTACTAAATACCTATTTATATTTTGACAGAATATTTTAATCATAGAGAAAAGCATTAGAGAATAATATTAGCTAACATCCATGTGCCCCCTACACAATTTTGTGAAATGTTGACATTATGCCATATTTATTTCAGACTTTAAAAAATGGCCACATATCACTTAAAATCCCTTCTGCCCCTCCTTGATCCCAATTCCCTCAGCTAACTATTCTCTTAAATTTGATGCATATCATTCCGAAACATGCTATACTTTTACTACAAATGTATGCTACCCAAAAGCAAACTTGACATTGTTTTTAAGCTTTATATACATAAAAACCGTATATGAATCTGATGGGTGTTGAATGGTATCTGATCCTTTTGACATCTCAGTGCCATTATTCACAGCTCAGGGTGAGTGAATTGAATGGTCTCCTTTTGTTTGTTTGTTTGTTTTAATGGTCTCCTTTTGAATTTTTTCCCTCAGTTCTGTAATTCTTCGATATATTCATGTGGACATATGAAGCACTAATGTCATTCAATTTTTATGTGCTGTGCAATACTGTATGCTATATATACACAATTTATCAATTCTCCCATTGATGGACATTTAAAATACTTTAAATTTTTCACTACTACAAACAATGCTGTTCTGAAAATTTATGAGCATGCCTCCCTACAAATGAGTTTCTCTGGGGTGCAAATGCCATACAGTAGGTTATGATAATCCTAACTATACTGCCAAAGTGTTTTATGAATTTACATTCCTGAAAGCAGTGTAAGTATTCATCCCCAGCCTCACATACATTTGGCATTGTCAGATTTAAACATTTTTGGCAGTCTGATGGAGGTGACATGGTACTTGATATCTGTGAATTGGCTGTGTGGTGCTGGGCAGCCTAGGGAGTACGCTGTTTGGATTGCCCTTCAAGAAAGAACTTGCCTAAGAGTGCAGTTATAGACAGCTTTCTCCACCACAATGGTTTAAGATTGGAGATGCAGCATTCCATCCACAGCCACACTCTTCCCAGGGAGTCCCCAGGCAATTACTGAGCACAGCAGTAATACTGGGGCCAGGTCATTTATACTCAAGGTGAACTCATCTAACAAGCAATTTTGTCTCTGGAGCTTCCCATTAGGTTGGCTGAGACTTTGTCAGATATATATTATAGTCCAAGGTGCTCTCTGCCCAATTCTGCTTCCCAGATGTGCATTGTGGTCTGAAGGCTTTTTTCCCTGCCTTACCTTCCTTCTCTGCTAATGTCTCACAGGCATTACCCCTTATGTACTTCTTACACTTCAACACCATCTCAGGAACTGCTTCATGGAAAATGCAAACTGATATAATCTGTGGAGTTCAAGCCTTTACTGAATCAAAATCCTTATTACCTCTAGAAGTTGGGTGGGTTATTTAATTACTCTATACCTCAGTTTCCTCATCTCTGAAATAGGAATAATAGTACCTGCCTTACAGGTTTGAGGGAATTAAATTAATATAAGCCCTTGGAACAACCTCAAGCACATACTAAGCTCTCAGTAAGTATCAGTTTTTATTTGTCCAGTATGATTTCCTTATGTATCACAAGAGTTGTAATTAAGGTTGGGATATTTGAAAATATTACTAAGTAAACAAGGACCTGGGAATATTTATTGTTTCCTTCCTTGGATTGTGCATTTAGGCAAATGGTATTATAGCATGTGGGTAAAGGTAGGGCAATGTCAAAACACTCAGTGATAAATAGTTCTAAGTCTGATTATCTTTGTCAATGATAAATCTATATTCTAAAACTTGTTTCTCTACCATTTATATTCTGGGTTCTTTTTTGCTCATAATTAATTACATATACAAGTAACATTAAGGAATGCTAACTGTAACACTTAAATATTCTTGGGAGGCTTTGATTAGATGCCTTCTCTATCATACAGTATACATTTGGATTTTATAGTCTACAACTATTGAGACTATTAGTTCCCTTTGGGGTGGTATTAAGTCAAATATCACAAAAATTTCCTAAGATAAGGCAGAAATCAGAGCTAATATTCCTTTTTAAAATGATTTTCCCTTAAATTATTTTCCCAGAAATGTCCACCAGTTCCCCTTTAATCAATAATTTTTCTAAAATCTAGAGTAATTATAGCCCCAAATCAATGTATCTGTGCAGAAAGATCAAGAAAGCTCAGCAACGAATGCATTCTTCCTATAATCTTGTCCTCAGAGATCAGGTTAATGAGAATTTGGAAAAGCATTAAGTCTTTAAGAATGACCCAGTCAAGCATTTATTGTAATCAGATTCTTTTCCCCCTATCTTCAGTTTTAAAACTGGGAGTTTAGCCAAAAATGAATTTCTAGAATAAGCAGATGCTTATAAAAATAAAAGTCTTCATTAACTTTGTAAATGTATTTTCTGTCTCATTCCAAAATTCTCTATTTCTCCATAGCAAGAAAAATAACCTCTGTATTATTCCAAAACTCCATATGAAGTATATACACAGAGGTCTCAGTCTACAGACCTCTGTAATACATTTGTGAAAACAGATCATATATCCCATTCTTTAATTCACTCAATGGAAAAACAAGAACAGTATATCAGAAAATAGTACTGAAGCAAGTGGTGGAAAGAGAAAAAGATTTGTACTATCTTGTCAGTAAAATGAGTGATATCATCACCCTTCAATTGATTTGAATAATAAAATTCTATTGGGTTTTCTAAGACACATATGTTATTAAAATATATTTCTTGGGATGCCTGGGTGGCTCAGTGGTTGAGCCTCTGCCTTCGGCTCAGGATGTCATCACGGGGTCCAGGGATGAAGTCCCACCTTACGGGGAGCCTGCTTCTCTGCCTATGTTTCTTTTTCTTTTTTTTTTTTTTAGATTTTATTTATTTATTCATGAGAGAGAGAGATAGAGAGACATAGATAAAGGGAGAAGCAGCCACCAGCCCCCCCCCTCCCCCCCCCGCAGGAGCCCGATGCAGGACTCAATCCTGCATCCCAGGATCATGCCCTGAGTCAAAGGCAGATGCTCAACTGCTGAGCCACCCAGTTTTCTCTATCCCTATGTTTCTGCCTGTCTCTCATAAATAAATAAAAAGTCTTTAAAAAATAAAATAAAATATATTTATCATATTGTATCTGCTTTTACATACTATAATTTAGCTCATCTTCTTCATTACCACTCTTCATTTCTTTTTTAAATATTAGCTAAATTTCAGAACAGTTCAGGTTCCAGGTTTCTGGATAAATGAGCAATGATCAAAATCCTTCTTCTCTCTTTACCACCCCCCCCCCCCAGCAAATTTTAAAAAAAAAGGGCTTAATCTTTTGCAGGAGAAATCCTACTTAATCATTTAAACTTCCTCTGAGGAAAGTGATCACCACTTTGCCTAGTTATTAGAAACATCTAAGAAATTGAACTTTTCAGAACCTTGTGCTATAGTAGTATTAACTGGGATTTTGCAAAAATAGCAATCCTTGAGCAAGTGTTTTCAGAAACACTAGACAAAACAGGTCTCTTCATCCAGCATTTGAGTTCTTAGAACTCTAAAATACTATTCTGAACTGATAATCTCTGAGAAGAAGCTGCATATGTGAATTTATCATTCTTAATTTAACAAGAAAATACCTTTTTATAGCCCCCAAAAGAGGTGAAAAGAATACTGAAAGACCAAGCATGTACCACTGTTAAGACAGGGTTTAAGAAAGCCCTTAAGTTGTTCAACAGTTTATAATAAAGATCAAAATCTATGAGAAGTAATTATTATTCTATACTGGTAAATAGAAGGACATTTTTTAGAGGAGAAATTTTTTAGTCAAAATGAGGTAATATAAATCATTAAAGACAAAAATTGACTTAGTTTCAAATGAAGAGAAATTTGCAGCTGAGCTAAGAAGTAAAAAATAAGTATAACAAAGAACCTCTACACAAAATTTCAGGAAAGGACTTTCTACTTCTGGTAACGCAAAATAAAAAACATCCCAAGGAGAAATGGGCTTGTTATTTGAGGATATTCCTATCTTAGGATTATTTATTGGCCTAGCTCTCTTTTCAAAGCTAGATTTATTAAATAGTGAGAAACTTCACAAAGTTTCACAAAACTCAAGATGGATCAAAATTTTTAAGTAAGTCAAATACAGTTGATAGACATGATTTCATGAATTCACTTGGTTTTCTGTTCTGAAGGGCAGTCCTATCAGTTCACGAGAGAAGTACACGGAAGCAGAGCAGAAAGAAAGGGAATGTGGCTACAACTGAGTCACATGGAGGCTGCAACTGGTTTAGTAAAAGCTGGCAAAGCTTAAATCACAAGCATATGTAAAGAAATCTCCACTCGTTCTCATGTGAGCTGTATTAGTCACTTTGTTTTCCCACAAGCTGATAACAATAGCATTTTGTGGTGTCTAGAAAAAAAAGAAAGGTTTATATTTTCAAATCCCCAGTTAAGAAGGAATTTTTCAATCGAGGAGATTACAGATTTGGAGTGATGCTGGTTGTAGCTAAATATCAACTACGGGACATTCCAAATTCTTCACATACCAAGCAATGTAAAAACAATGTGAAGATCATGACTTGAAGGAAAAAGTTTTCAACGTCATAATCAGAATGTAAGACAGTAGGGACAGCATTTAAAAATGGGTACATCATTAAACCAACTCATTAGGATAGACTAAAGGACCTTAAAGACAGGAATATGAAGTACCCCTGATATTTCACCACCACATAAAATAAACAAATCCAAATCTCCTTTGAAGCCATGGTGTAAGAAAGTTTTATTTTTATTTATTTTTTTGTATATTTTTTATTGGATTTCGATTTGCCAACATATAGTATAACACCCAGTGCTCATCCCGTCAAGTGCCCCCCCTCAGTGCCCGTCACCCAGTCACCCCATCCCCCCGCCCACCTCCCCTGTAGGAAGGTTTTAACAGTCATTAATCCCAGCAAAGAGAAGGATTTTTTTTCCTGAAACATAATATGCTACCTTACACTTCACATTGCTGTGTGTTAAATTTTAAAAGATGCCAATTTCAAATGTTACAGAAGATAATCTGTGTTTAACACACTTTAATTGTATCAAAGTACAGTATTCTAGGCTTTAACACAGAAGTATGTGACAGATTTCTGAAATGAAAGTGAAACAAAAGATACCACGATTAAAGTTGGGGAGACTTCCATAGTATGCTTTCAAATAATCCTATGGTTCTATGTATCAGGGAAGCTGTGCTTCACTCCTTTTAGGGGTAATTTGAAATACAGTCAGCTACTAACTCTGACTGGCTTCCTAAATCTGAGGACTAGATTCACACAACTAAAGCCAAGATGAAGCTGTCCTTTAAAACTGAGGGCATACATATCATGCATTTACAAAATCAGTCTCTATTGATTTAGCATGCATATACTTAGCATAGTTATATGCAAATAAGTTTTATATATCTTATATGTTTTATATCTCTATAGTTCTATAAATCTAGAATTTATATTCAGGTTTATTTTTCTGTTTTCTTTACATGTAGATTAAATCTATAAAAGCAACTAATAGCTCCTTGAAATAAAGGCAAAAGCTGCGATATTAACTTCTAAAATGAGAGTTTCAAATGACCTCTTTTAAGAAGATACATAAAATAAGGTTTTAATATTCCTATGAGCAAATCTTTTGAAAGCTCCAGTTAAATATAAACAGTGACTAAATATATCATAGAGAAATGTTATTTTCTCTAGCTTGGATTCACAAGAGCCTTGGTTTAAAGACTGCTTTCCAAGTTTTCCGCTGTTATCAATTTTTAACAAAATATTTAAAAAGTTATAAAACAATCAAACATCTCAATTCAAAACATATTTTCAACAAAAACCCCTAAAAGTTAAGTCTTTTTCTGTGACCAAAACCAACATTCCATGACTGCAAACAACTTCTTCTATAGCAAAGTATTTTTTATCTAAAAAAAGACAGAGGTTGGTTTTCCCTTAAGCTCTCTAAATACAATTTACTAAGATGCAAATGGCTGATTTTAAGGTGCCAAATCAGGTAAAATCACTACCATTTTTGAAAGGAGACGCTGTCTGCCAACAACAAGAATGTTATTTCATGTTACGTGTTAAGAAATGAAAGTTATATGACACCATCTCTGCTGCTTCAGTTAAACCTTATTCCTCTGAGGCTTCACTCCCCCGCCTTTTTAAAGTTTTTATTTAAATTCCAGTTAGTTAACATACAGTGGTAATATTAGTTTCAGGTGTACAATATAGTGATCCTGCCAAAACTTTTTAAGTGGACCCACAAGTGTGCCTTCGTGACATTTCGTTAAGTGCCTATTAACCCCTTATGTCAAGTAGCCTGTTCTTATACTGAAAAAAACGTGAGGTTTTTTTTTTTTTAAAGATTATTTATTTATTTATTCATGAGAGACACAGAGAGAGAGGCAGAGACAGGCAGAAGGAGAAGCAGGCTCCTCACAGGGATCCCGATGTGGGACTTGATCCCAGGATTGGGATGATGCCCTGAGCCAAAGGCAGATGCTCAACTGCTGAGCCACCCAGGCATCCCAAGGTGAGTTTTCAATTGCAATTTTTTAATCCTTTCCTTGCTTGATTCACTGCTGTGTTGGTCCCTGTTAGTCCCTCTTTTCCTGAAACTCTTATCATTTAGCCTCACTGCTACTACCTTTCCAGCATCTGGCTCCTTTCCTCCACTGGGCTAATAGCGAATAATCTGCCAACATTGAAATATTGAAAGGGGGAATATAAAATTATTTTATGCTTACTACCTGATTTTTAAATTTCTATTCCCCTATGGTATTGATAGGTGTACATGTCTATGGTGACGTTAAAAAGAAGAATGGATGGAAAGTGCATTTTTCTTAGTTTCTTGATTGCAAAAAGTTCTATCTCTAACAACAAATTGCTAAAGGAAAAGAGGCTAAAAACTTACATGCTATATTTCTCTAGTTCTATGATAAACTGTTAAAAGATTTTTAGACTGAATTCCAGCACATTAAATCTTAAAACAACCATCTGTTTTGAAGTAAACTTAATCCCACCTCAAAGAATACTTGAGATGAATGATAGCATTCCTTTATAAGAAAATACAGCAATATACATTCTCTCAAATTTAACTTTTAATACAGCTTGTGAACTATGTAATTAAAATAGACAAGCCACTTAGATATCCATTACATTGCCTTTTATAAACAGAATATTTATATTCTTATATTCATTCTAAGAGACAAGATGTGCAGTGCCAACCACTTACTACCATACCTTTTTAATAGTGTGTGAAATTCAACAGCTTTTGAATCTGAGTTCTTAGGCCTCACTTTACTCAGAATCAGCCAACAATTCTACATTTGCAGGAAATTCACCTGAAAACCAAAGCTCACATTGCCCACCACAAGTATGTTAGTTCTGGGTCATGGATAATCAAAAGTCATGGAAGACTAGAGGCTTAGTTGGTCTTGTGGCAGAACGGGAATAACACTATGGAGTTTAAGGCAACACAACATCTGGATAAGATTCATACAGGATATGCTAAGGTAAGGCCACAGTTCACACCATCAAACTAAAACTGAGAACAAAACTTAAATTTGTAATTCAAATTAGTGTGCTGCAAAGCTCCCTCATCTTTTCGTATCTCCTGCCATCTGCATCTCAGACTTCTGAATCTAGGGTCAAGGTTTCTGGTCTAACACACAAACGGCTTGGAAGTTGATGCTACAGTCATCACAAGAAAAAGTTGAAAAAACTCAAACTAAATAGCTCTTCATAGACCAATCATACTGAACCAAAAAGACAAACAGGCAAATACAGATGATCACAGTTTACTGGAAGCAGAAGGGCAGGAGCAACCTGGCCACTGGAGCCAATATCTGTGCCAATGTTTTCAACTGTAATTGATGAATTGCTGGCAGCTCAGTGAAGACTAACTTGAGAGTTAAGAACTCCCGGGGTGCCCACTCTTGCTGGGGGGGGGGGGGGTTGATAATCCCTTACAGTTTTATCCTCTAAGAACCTAACCAGGTTCTCACAGTGAAGATCAGAGAAAAATTCCCTTACGCTTACAGCGGAAGGAAAGCAAAAGTAACCATTTTGAAATACTCCCAATGTTTCTGTTCTCCTTGGAAAAGGCCCCTCTGGCCTTCAAGATGGGGGGAGGGAAATACACATCTTAGGCTCACTAAAGGCTGAGACCTAAGCATAGGACTACAGCATGCCTTCCCTCCCCCCACATCATTTTTTTTTCTTTAAGATTTATTTATTATATATAGAGAGAGAGCATGCATACAGAGAGGGAAAAGGAGAAGCCGACTCCCCACTGAGCAGGGAGCCCCACATGGGGCTTATCCCAGAATCTGGGGATCATGATCTGAGCCAAAGCCAGAGCCACCCAGGTGTATCTCACCCCACATCTTATTAACACGTCAACAGGGCTCTTCTAACAGGAGATTTCAGATAAAAGAACTGCAAGCCTCAGACTCTATTGAAGATGTAGGAAAATCCAAAGACAACAAGGGAGACAAAAACAAGGACACTGAAAAAATTTTGCCTCCTAACATCACAGCTACAGCAGACTGTAAACCCAATCTAACTCCTAGCCAGAGAAAAAAACCTTCACATTAAAGACCTGTATACTTATTCAGTCCCTTTTATATCATACATCCTATCCAGCTTTCAACAAAAAATTACAAGGTATGCTAACTCCCCTGCCTTTTTAAATAGAAAAATACAGTTGGAAAAGACAAAGCATGGGGGGATCCCTGGGTGGCGCAGCGGTTTAGCGCCTGCCTTTGGCCCAGGGCATGATCTGGAGACCCGGGATCGAATCCCACATCGGGCTCTTGGTGCATGGAGCCTGCTTCTCCTTCTGCCTGTGTCTCTGCCTCTTTCTCTCTCTCTCTCTCTGTGTGACTATCATAAATAAATAAAAATTTAAAAAAATTTAAAAAAAGAAAAGACAAAGCAAACATCAGAATTAGATTCAGATATGATATAGATTTGGGGATAATCAGACCAGGAATTTAAAATAAATGAACATGCTAAAAGACCCAATAGAAAAAGTGGACAACATGCAGGAACATAAGGGTAATGTAGGAAAGAAATGGAAACTAGGAGAATCAAAAGGAAATCCTAAAAATCAAAATCGCAATAAATAAATATTGCATCTGATGGGCTAATTTGTAAACTAGATACAGGAGGGAAAAAAATAGTGGGCTCAAAGATATGTCAATAGAAACTTCTAAAACTAAAATGCAAATAGAGAAAAAGAATAGGATAGTAAAGATACAATATATATAAAATACAATATAATTTGTATACCAAGAGTAGAAGAAAGAAAGGAACAGAAGAAATATTTGAAGTGATAATGCTAAGAATTCTACAAAATTAATGACACATGCCAAACCACAGATCCAGGAAACTCAGAGAATTTCAAACAGATAAATACCCTACCCACCCCACCATCACCAAAAAATAAATAAAATAAAAAAATAAATAAAATAAAAATAAATAAAATCCATAGATATATCTTAAGTATAACCTATCCAAAACTGCAGACAATCAAAGATGAAGATAAAACTATGAAATAAACCTGACGGGAAAAAACACCTTACCTACAAAGAAGAAAGTTAACAATACATCACACTTTTCTTCAGAAACCATGTAAGCAAGAAGAAAGTAGAGTGAAATATTTAATTTTTTCTTTTAAAAAACCCAACACCTAGAATTCTTTACCAACCAAAATTATCCTTCAAAAGTAAAGGAGAAATAAGGCTTTCTCAGACAAATTAAAATTGAAGAAATCTGGGGCAGGAGACTTGCCTTGCAAGCAATATTAAAAGAAGTTCCTCAGAGAGAAGGAAAATAATATAGGTCAGAAACTCAGATCTACATAAAGAAAGGAAAACAGTACCTTTTAAAAAAATCTTAATTTATCTAATAGAGAACAGTTTGTTCAAAACAATAATGGTAATAAAGTATTTGGTGATTATGGTTTATAGATAAGTGAGATGAGTAACAGCAATGTTATAGGGGATGGCAGGAAGGAAATGAATTGGGAATATTGTAACATACCTAGAGTGTCCATGAAGTGATACAGTGTTATTTGAAAGTGGACTTGTATTAGTTGTAAACGTATGTTACAAACTCTGGGGCAACCACTAAAAGTTTTGTTTTTTTTTAAAGAAGTAAAAATGGGGACATCCAGATGGTTCAGGTGTTGAGCATCTGCCTTTGGTTCAGGTCACAATCCCGGGCCCTGGGATTAAGTCCTGCATTGGGCTCCCCTCAGGGAGCCTGCTTCTCCCTCTGCCTATGTCTCTCCCTCTCTCTCTCTCTCTCTCTCTCTCTATCTCTCATGAATAAAGTAAATTAAAATTAATAAATAAATCTTTAAAAAAGTAAAAGTGATGCACTAATGCAGATGAGGAAATGAATCTAAGGTCAGAACTTGCTTCTTTTTATACTAGTTAACCCCTTGGCCTTCCTTTACCTACATGTCTGTTACATGTGTCTTCTGGAGCAATGTGTATATAAAGTTTTGGATGGTCCAATTGCTCTATCTTTTTGCAGTTCATGTTTCAGCAACATGATGAATATATTAAAGAAAAAAAACAAAAAAAGCTGCACACAATACTGAAGAACTGATCCCACAACCACACTGACCAAACACACGGACGCATGTTGCAGAATTCTATTAAGCCTTGCCTCACAGTGAACATGTAACTAGGTAGTGGTCAGTTATAACAGAACTCTGTACAGATGAGTCTGATGATACTAGTAGTAAAAATGTATCTATACCAGTGCCTGGAACACCACCTGGCATATAGCATAAACTTGATATTTATTAAATGAATAAATGAATTGATGTAAAAAGGAAGAATATTTGATACCAGCTGACAAAATTTTTTTAAATGTTATTTATCAACTTGCTTCAACATCCATCTTAGAAGTAAAATGAAGTCTCCTATATTGGTTTGCATTTCTGAAGTCTAACTTTACACAAGTATTTAAGAGTATGCCTGGGAAAGATCTTACATCTGGCACATTAAAAGGTATTGAGATCAGGTGTCTAAGTGTTTAAACATAAAAACACTCACTTGTGGAAAAAATACTTTGAAAGCTTTCCAGGTATGTTTGCATATTTAGGCAGCCTTACCCCATGATTAAAGCCAATTTCATGGAAATTGAATATAACTTTTCAAAATATCTAGGGATGATGGTGAATCAAAATGTACAAAGTGAATAAAATATGCCCCTAATTTTAATTTCATATGGTTTGGCACTTAAGAAAAAGAACAGTTAATACTATTTTTTCTATAAAAGCTAGAAAAGACAAGTGAAATAGGTCCTCTCTGACAACTCATCTTCCCCACATTATTTATCAGGTACACTATATTCTTACAGCACCCTACCCTCATTTCCACTAAAGGTTTATTAAAAATGTCTATTTATTTATATATCTTCCCAATTGTGCTGAGTTCCTTAAAAGCATTTAGCAAAATGAATGCTTCAAATGTTCAATGTGTTTGTTCAATGAGTATATAATTCAAAGTACCCTAAAAATTTTCTTCAACTAAGTTTACAGAAATCATTGGCATGATTGCAGAATAGCTCTGGAAGACTAGACTAGTTTCTCTGTTTACTGGTCAATAATGTTTTTGTTTTTGTTGTTCCCTTTACCCTAACATCTATCTGTTTTCCATTATATCCATATAGCATACCCAGAGGGAAAGTATAACTTAGTAAAAATTATTGGTATGATTGTGAACCCACACCGAAGCACACATTCACATTACATCCTGTTTGGCTACAACATGCTCTTTTCCTGCATACAGCATTATATTGCTAAAATCGACCAAATTATCAAATTAAAGTGGCTAATTTTCTTTTTTTTCTTTTTTTTTATTTAAAATTAATAAATTTTTATTTAAGATATTTGACAAAGTTAATAAAATTTTTATTTAAGATATTTGACATGTGATTCCTTCTGCCGCCAATCACCATAGTTCCACCAAAGCCAGAGTGATGATCTTCAAAATAGCACTTTTAAAACAAACTTTTGTTCAATCCACAGCTGTCACTGTCCAGAGGTCTTCTCGGATCTCCACTTGAATATGGACATACTTCAAAAACTCCCCACTGTAATCTTTGAGGTCCAATTTCTTTAGAGCCCTTTAAGTCCAGACACTGTTTTCAAATGAAAAGCCTTAATATTCATATTCCTATCTCTTCCTTTTCAGACCATTCTATCCTCTGTCCCATGTTTTTGGATTTTGATGCTCTCTTTTTAGACGAAGCAGCTTCTTCAGTATATTCCTCTTGTCCTAAATACAGATTCATTTTCTTTGGTATTTCAGAACTTACTATGAATTCATTATTGTCCACCAATTTGATATCACATCCATCATCATGTTCAAGAGTTGTTGCAGCCTCTTCCACTGTTTCTGACTCTTCAATAGGAGAGAGAGATCCATCATCATCCAAGTATTTGTATCTACGACTGTCAAAATCTTCCCTTTCTAAATCTTCACCAACATTCATTTGTTTCAAGGATTCCTTGAGATAGTATTCATACTTCAATTTTTCAAGGTAGTTGAAAAATCCTCTTGCCACCGCTTGCTCAAAGCTTAAAATCTTTCTCCATGGTAATGGCTTTTTTACATTCTCAGATTCTAAAAATGGGAACCCAGATCCTTTGTCTTTAACTTGTTTCTTATTTATTTGGGAGCGTCTAGTGGTTTTTCTTCCTTCTGGTCTTCCCCTTGGTCTTTCTTTTGGCTTATATTTCCTCTTTTTACGTTTCTTTTTTTTTGAATCTTTCAAAAATAGCTTTTAAAGTCAGTGGTCTTGGTTCAAAAGAGGAGTCACTAGATGAATCCCTTGCTTCAACACCTCCAGATGAACGAACAAACTTTCTAATAGGGTTTCTTTGCCCCTGTTTTGGTAAGTAAGGGACACACTGAGTCTTAAATAAGCTGCTACCAGAAGAATTATCACTTTCATTGTCAATTTCTAGAGCTGAATTAGATGCCATTATAGGTTGAGAAAATTCGTTACTTATTCTCCCCCAAGTCCTCTCCAAATTGTATTCACCACTTGTTTGCTTCAGAGTTCTCAACAACCACGCGGAAGGAGAAGTGGCTAATTTTCTATTCATAAAGATGTCTGAGAAAATTTTTTACCTCTGTAGGCTGGAATTTAAAATTTCAGACAATGACTTTCTTCCTCATTAAAAAAATAACACATTGCTGTAAACAACATCTAATGGCAACCAATGCATAGCAGAGTATAAGGTGATTCTGAAGAAAAACAGCACTTCCATTCTTTTTATGTTTTTACAGAAATAACACGAATTCTTATTAAAGTGACATATAAACATTAACATAAATTGAGATAAAATTTAGGAACAAAGGCCAAAACACATGATGAATTCAAGGGCTTTATTAGCTGGATGAAATCTGCTTGTAAGGGAGAATACAATTTCAAAAGAAATCTATTTACTCTCTGTTTACAATTTAACATGCATTAAGTACAGGATATATTTGCTTGTTTTGTCTTAACATTACAATGAAAAAGTAGGAATGGGAGTAGAATAGATTATAAAACTAACAACCTTAACTATCGTAGTATACTAGATATTTAATAGTTATTGAAAAGTTACTATGTGCTAGGGACTATTCAAAACCAAGTGGATTGGCTCACTCAGTTTTGTTCTTTAACTTGCAACAAAAAGCATGAATGCTTTAATTCTGGTAAACTACCCAATAAATCTTAATGTGAAATATTTTGACATCAGAGAAATGTTTAATGCACTCAACAAGTATTTCCTGAGTGCTTCCTACAGTCAGGCTCTGGGGATACAGCTGTGAACAAAATAGACAGAAATCCTTGCCCTTCTGGAGTGTATCGTGCATTTGGGGGAGACAGACAATAAATTATAAATAAATTATATAACATGTTATGAAGTGGTAATCAGCACAGAGAAAAACACAAGACAGAAGGGAGACACAGAAAGCCAGCATGAGACATGCAATTTAAGACAGAATGATGCAGGTAGGCTTTAGAGAGGGGATAAATGAGGAAAGACTTGAAGGAGGGGAGGAAAAGGGAGAGAGGAAGGCATGCAGGTTCAAGAGACCAGCAAGGGCAAAGACTGTGAGGTGGGAGCACCCCTGAAGTGTACAAGAAACAGCAAGACTTGGAATTCCCATTGAATGAAACTCCCCCTGAATTCACATGCATTTCCTATTTGTTTATAACTCAAATACCAGAAAATATCATCACACAGTTTTGTTTAGAAAATCATATAGGGAAACAGAGAAATTCATAGTTTTCAACCGAATTACCTAGTTTTCAACAACTGCTTATTCACAGTTGTTAGGGTACTGCTTATCTTCATGGCTATCTGTTTAAAATTCAGCCAAAAGTTTACAGTTGTTTCTATTTTCACTATTGTACCAAAAGTTGCATTTGTAAGACATCTGTCCTATAGATAGATGCCAGGCCATTTGCATGTGACGTATCTGGTTAACACTCCTTTAGATCATAGAAGAATGTAGTACAATGATTAAGAGGGGTGGCTGGGTGGCTCAGCTACCCAGGTAGCTGAAGGTTAAGTGTCTGCCTTCAGCTCCTGGACCTGCAGAGATCTCTGCAGGCTCTCCTCTTGCTCAGCTGTGGCTGAAGGAACTAGTGGAACAACACTGGCCCTTTCCAGGACCAGGGAGTTTCGGTTTGAGACTTTTCCATTCCCCCTTCTCTCAAGTGCCTTAGCAGAGCTAGCTATATGGAAAGTAGGGAGTAGGGCAGGCTGGCAGCTCTCCAATGAGAGGCTCAGTTTTTACTGAAGAATCACAGCAGCTGGACTCTTGCTTTCTATTCTGAACTAATTTATTGCCAAGCTGAAGAAAATATATATATATATAATATGTTTTGATCTTACCACATCAAGGATCAAGTCCCACTCCCACATGGGGCTCCCTGCTCAGTGGGGAGCCTGCTTCTCCCTCTCCCTCTGCGCTCTCTCATTCACTTTTTCTCTCTCTCAAATAAATAAAAATCTTAAAAAAAAAAAAAAAAGAAAAGAAAAAGAAAAGAGCATGGGCTCTAGAGCCAGACTATCTGGACCTGAATCTCAGCCCAATCACTTTCTGGTTGGGTAGCTATTGAAATTTACTTAAGCTCTTTGTGTCTCTGTTTATCTTACCTGAAAAAAAAATGGGAATAAATAATTATAAGAATCTCATAGGGCTGCTTTGAAGATTAAAAGAATGTAAAAGCACTTAGAGCCTGGTAGATGTCTTAAAAATGTGCTAGCTGTTGTGGTTATTTTCACTGTTACTAATACATCTGTCTTGTTTTGTTTTCACGTGTCATAACCAAAATAAGAAGGAATTACTCCTCAATTTTTCATCTTTCTTTCTCTCTTTATGGAATTGGTAAAAATCATTATTTAATTTTTTAAGATTCAAATGCATGAATACATGAATGCATGTGCATCCATGTGTTTAAAAAGCTATGTCTAAATGTCAAGAAAACAACACATTCAAATCAGGTCACCTTCTCTTCTAAGTTAGAAGAAAATATGCCTTTTAATATCTAATACTTATAAGTGCTCAGCAGACTGTAAAAGGTATACTTAAAAACAAATTCCTTTGTTTTTTATAGCATTTAGAAAAATACAAACAAGTGATAAATAGAGGAGCAGGGTTGCTATTCCAGGGATATTCAGTCCTTAAAAAGCACAAAATATGGAAATCTGGAAAATGTGTATTTATATTAAAAGTTTCCTTATAGCCTCAAAGTGTTCTCTGTGTTTATAAAAAGTCCATGTGAAATACTAATTTCCCCACATTCTTCTCTTCAGCTCATGGTAACTACCTTTCTACTTTCTTTTTTTTTCTCTCTCTCTCTCTCTCTCTCTCTCGCTTTTAAAGAGAGAAAGCTTTTACTAGCACATGAGGTGAGGGAGTAGCGAAGGGAGATGCAGAGAGGAATCTTAAACAGGCTTCATGCCCACCCAGAGCTAGAGGCAGGACTCAATCTCACAACCCTGACATCATGACCTGAGCTGAAATCAAGAGTTAGATGCTTAACAGAATGAGCCATCCAGGTGCCCCAGCAATTACTGTTTTACTTTTTATTCTTATGATTTTGACTACCTTAGGTATTTCACATGAATATACTCACATACTACTAAGAATTTAATTTTGGTATGCTTTACTGAAACTGTAGATTCAGTGCCTAGCATTTTAACCTAAACTGAATGGAAATGAATTTTTCCAGGTAAATCAACTATCTCTCTCTCTCTCTCTCTCTCTCTCCATATATATATATGAAATGGAAAAAAAAAGAAATGGGCTAAGGGAATAAATAGGGGGAAAGAGATTATAATATATCTGCTTCTGGGCCAATTGTTTCACTGCATTTGCCCTCATTCTAAGTTAACTCCTCAATCTCTCTTTTGACAAATTCCTATTTCTAAATAACATCTCTACCATACAAATTCTCCAGGGTCACTTTTAACACAAACACCACTAAAACAAACTGAACATTTTAATTCCATCTCGTGCATTTACTTGCAGCATTGCTATTTATTCTCTGCGTACATAGGAGATTTATGATAGTTGTAAATTCCCCTGAGCAGACACTACAGGTCTGGATAAATCCAAATATTACAATAACCTAGAGTTTAATTAATAAGGCTAAAGAAGGTTAAAATTATTAGTTGTTACATCTTTAACTGTCTGGAACTGAAAAACAACATAAATGCTTGCTGATTACATCATCTATTAAGTATGGAACACACATAAAGTTAACCTTTCACTTCCTATGTAAAATCCTATTACCTTGAAATACACAGACAATACTAAAGCTTATCCAAAAACATTGAACAAATATACAATCACTCTGCTTCGTTCATTGGTGAAGGATTGTTAGTGTTACAGTACAAAGCCTTATTTCCTTTTAGAATTCAGAATTAGTTTCATATAATCATTCGATACATACTCCCTTAAGGTTATACACAGTCTTCAGATACAACTTCTGGGACATTCCAGAACTGTAAGACTTTACCTTGGCCCTCAGTCAACAACCATTTGTTGAGCATCTATTATGTATTATTATAAGTGTCCTAAAGGAAAAGAAAAAAGACCTAATCCTTGACTTCTAGTATCTTCAAGACTTAGTGCCAACTCAGGCGAATTAATGTAATTATAACTCAGTGTGATACATGCTATTAGAGTATATCCATGCTCAGGAACCATAGAGGACTTCTTTAATCTAGACTGGGATAGTCTAGCTATTTAAGCTGAGTTCTGAAAGAAAAGCAAGAATTAAATAAGCAGAAACAGTGGGGCAAGAAACAGTATGTATGTGGACAGAGTAGCAAGAGTGACATGCACAAGCAATTAAAACTTTTTTTTTTCCTTTTAAACATTTATTTATTTTAGAGAGAGAGCACAAGTGAGCTGGGGGGAGAGAGCAAAGGAAAAGGAAAAGAGAATTTCAAGCAGACTCAAAGCTGAGTGCAGAGCCTCAGGGCTAGATCTCACCACCCTGAGATCACAATCTGAGCCAAACCATGAAACTGATGCTTAACCGACTAAACCACCCGGTGCCCCAAAACTGGTTCTTTATAAATGGTGCAAAGAATACATGGTAAGAAAGGAAGGTGAAGTGCATGTGCCAAATTAGGAAGGGATTTATTTGTAGAAAATGAAAATAGTTAATAAAAGGGTAAAGATAAATACATGAGAACTTATTAATATAACACAAAAGACAACTAGAAGTTACCAAAGGTTTCTGAGATGGTGATAAAGATATAGAGTGCTCAAGGTCTAGGGAAGTTGGGTATGGTTATACAAATGGAATCAGGGCATGGATCAAGGACATATCAGAAGAACTGTCTAGATGGATTTAGTAATGAATTTGTTCTTGAGGTAAAGGCACAGTAAAGCACGGGGGAGTCATAGAAGATACTCCAGAAGAAGTAATTACTTCAATATGCTTTAAGATATAATCAGATGATACAGATATAGATATCTGAGAAAGAGAGAGAGGGAGAAAGGACTGGCCTACTTGATTGGCATAAATGGCTTATGTTATGCTTAAGTCTCATTTTAATCACTGCAAAGTTAATTCAATGGTTTTTAATGTCTTTGTATCATTTTTATTGTATTTACTTTTAGTTTTTATTATGAACCCACTCTAAAGCTGACTATAAAAGTAATATGTAGCATAGGGAATAAATGCAAGGCAAATAAAAACTTTTTGTGAGGGATGCCTGGATGGCTCAGCAGTTAAGCATCTGCCTTCAGCTCAGGGCATGATCCTGGAGTCCAGGGATCAAGTTCCGCATCAGGCTCCTCAGGGAGCCTGCTTCTCCCTCTGCCTTATGTCTCTGCCTCTGCCTCTCTGTCTCTCATGAATTAATAAAAAAAAAACTTTTTGTGAAATATTTTCTCTTGAATTCATCACCTAGCCATCTGTCTCTTGAGCTCCTAATAAACGAACTTTGAGTAACAAGAGTATGCTAAAGTTTGTGTAAACAAAATAATTTAAGATGTTGAATGAGAAGCTTATTCCTCTGGGTCAAGCATAATTATATAATGTGATGATCAAACATTTTCAACTGACTGATAATGATAACAATTATCAATGAACTGATGAATTTTATGATACAGATCAACCCAAATGTTGAAACAAAATGCAGCTTCTTTAATACTTTACTAGAACTAAACTTGGAACATTTTAGAGAATATTTAGTTCTAATCCATCCTCCACTTAAGGCAGAAATCTTTATATATTAAGCATATCTCCCTACGTACTTAGAGTGACAGAGAGGTCACAAATATTATTAACAACAAAAACAACCAAGAATAACAACTAGTGAGTGATTTTTATACGCAAGCATTATAGTAAGTACTTTTACATACATTATTTTGGGATAATGCCAACTATTAAATGTTCTATCTAATATTAAACTGAATTTACCAGCCTATAACTTTTAACTAAATTATTGGCTCAAATCATGCTTCCTAGGAAAAAAATTATAATTACTATTTATAGCACTTAATAAAAGTAATTTCTTAAATGTCTTATCTCAATCATCTCTGAAGTGGGTACTGTTACTATTTTTCAAGAAAAGGAACTAAGCCTTAGGGAAAGTCAGTAACTTTCCCAAGAGTGCAAATGTGGTAGATGATGGAGCTGAGGAATGATTTCAAACGCCAGGTTTTACTTACATTTGTCCCTGAGACATGGCTTTTGTAGTCTGGCAAAATTAGGTTTCTAAACTTCCTGAGCTGAGTCAGATCTCAAACCACTGAAATAAAAAAGTCATGCTATGCGGCCTCTAAAGAAATGGACTGTGAACCTATTCCAGGCAACACCACATGTGCTCAGTATGACTGAACCTTTTGCCATTCAAATTTCTACACTTCTCAATCAAACCATATCGGTTAACAATAAATTTAACAACTGCTTGTCTTGTGTTCTGTTTATAAATGTAGTAATCTCTACCATAAATACTATAGGATATGGTATTATTTTGACTGAAGAGGTGAAAAAAATGGGTCACCATCTGTGAATGCCAAAAAGGAAAACAGTCTTATGAATTAATCCTTACATCACAGTTAAATTGAAATTATGGCATGCTGTGTTCATTTTGGCTTGTTTTACAGTTTATGAAATAAAAACAACAGTCAATGATGGAAAACTGAGTTGCCAGAAAGTGATCATCTTGGTAATATGAATGGTTATTTTGTTTTTAACTCAATCATAGCAAATTTTATACAAATTTTGTTACAGCTTTAAATGACAGAATTGTGAAATCTATAGTTCAAAAAATATTTACCACCAATTTACATTAAACGTAGTTGCTTTATGTAATATACCAACTTCAGTACTTATCTCCACCCCTCAAGGGATAGCCTGTTCATGAAGCCTGAGAAAATCAGGTTCTCCTTTCCACATAAAAATAATGCTAGTAACTCATCAAAAGTAAAGCACGATTAAAATTTAATTTTCTAATAATGGTGTAATATTTGTGTCAATGCACTCACATTCTCTTATGTGGCCTCCCTTTGAGTAGTTCAGTTCAATTCAACAAAGGTCTACTGTGTATCTATTCTGTGCTAGGCACTGATGTAGAAACCTGTTCATAAAAAGAACTAGATCCCTGTCCTTGGGGGTGCACACATTCTGGGGGCTGAAACACATAATAAGCAGTAAATGTAACAAATGCTAAATTATATACAATTATAAAATAAGAAAAAGTATAGCAAGGCAAGAATATCAGGAGACCCAGGAATTGGCAGAAGGTGGGCAAAGTTCAGTATTATTTGGGGTCATCAGGATAAGTCTAGAAGAATGAAAGATTTCAACAAATACTAGAAAGGATTAGATTGTTAAGTCGATTTCTGGGGGAGAATATTTCAGACAGAGAGAAGAGCAAAAACAAATATTTTAAGTGGGAAATGTGTTAGGAGGTCAATGACTGTAAAGGCAGTGCAGACAGGATGGCTGCAGGATTGCTCATCAGAGAGGCCAGGAGTGGCTGTGAGGAGGACCAGCTTTTACTCATGGAAATGCACTGCCTATAAGGCTAGGTCAACACAGAATAAAACAGCAAATTATTTTCGCATTTCCTACTGAACAAAAAACTCCCCTTAATTCCTGACCTTACCCTAAACCAACTTTCTAACTTTGCTTCTGTAACAATTCTTTTCCTTTCAGCATCTTTAATCCCCATTAATGAAACTATATCTCCTTCAAATATTGTTATAGTATCCTCCATCAAATTGGCCACACAGATAATCTTTAAAAATAAAAACTAAACTGTGCTCTCACAAGTGCATAATCGCTTTATCTTTGTTTATAAGTACATTCAAATTGAGGAGGGCAAAAGAAGATTACAACCTATTTTGACCCATAAAGCACTGCTGCTGATGGTGTTTTCTGGTTTTGTCTGGTTTGGTTTTGGTTTTTGCTTTTGTTTTTAATCTATGAGCATAATAAAGGAAATCCACCTAGTCTCCTTTTTTAATATTACCAATAAGCAGATATATACTCATTCTTGTTTTCCAATTTATTATGCATTGTAATATACATGGAAAACTATAAGAAACATAAGCTTTTAAGGAACTAGGCTGCTTTACCTTGCTAAATAAAAGTCAAGATTAATAAAGAGAGACAAAGAGGAAGCACGATACACAGATTTTATCAAATCTTAATGATCGTCTTTAATAAATATAATAATTTACCCCTAATAAACTCGAATAAAATATTTAGGGATTCTACTATATAGACCTCAATGTCAATTCAAAAAGAAAAAATAATGTGTTGGCCATGTGTATGCTTTCTTTGGGAAAATGTTCATGTTGTCTACCCATTTTTTTTTAACGGGTTAATTTGGTTTTTTTGGTGTTCACTTTTATAAATTCCTTATAGGTTTTGGATACTAACCTTTTATCAGATGTATCATTTGCAAATATCTTCTCCCATTTCATAGGATGCCTTTAGTTTTGTTGATTGTTTCTTTTGCAGAAGCTAGAGTTTCCTTGAAGAGTTAAAAACAGAAGTACTCTACAATCCAGCAATTGGACTACTAGGTATTTACCCAAAGAATACAAAAATACGGATTCCAAGGAATACATGCACCTCAGTGTCTATAGCAGCATTATCAACAATAGCTAAATTATGAAAAATGTCTATCAACTGATGAATGGATAAAGAAAATGTGGTATAAATAAAAATAGAATATTACTCAGCAATAAAAAAGAGTAAAATCTTGACATTTGTAAAGATGTGGATGAAGCTATAGAGGATTAGGCTAAGCAAAATAAATTCAGTTAGAGAAAGACAAATACCTTATTATTTCACTCACATGGAGAATTTAACAAACAAAACAGATCAACACAGGAAAAAGAAAAAAAAAATGGAGAGAGGCAATACAGAGAACAAACTGATGGTTACTGGAGGGGACGTAACCAAAATGGATTAAGGAATGCTCTTGTGATGAGCACCAGGTTGTATAAGGACGTGATGAATCACTAAATTCTACACCTGAAATTAATATTACACTGCAAGTTAACTAGCTGGAATTTGAATAAAAACTTGAAAAAAAAGAAACAATGATGGATACAATAGGAATTTATCAAAATACTTTCTTCTTCAGAAAAACTTCAAGATCTAAAACATAAATGTATCTATACAATTAAAATTCAAATCTTTACCCAGGCAGAATTACTTTATTTGGAAAATTGTGTGTTTCTCTAGTTTACATTAGTGAGCCACCTTTCCTTTATGTAAATGTCATTGTAGTTTCATGAAAGTTGGATTCAATGTTTAAGGCATGCTTTTTGAAAAGCAGTTATTTTATGCCCAGTATGTGGTAGAGTATATCGTGGGATACTCAGAAAAATAGTAACCCCTTGAAAAAAAAGTTCTTTTTCTGACACAATTCATATTCTAGTAAAGAAAACAGGGCACAGTGGAATATGTTCATAAGAGTCAAACAAATAGAATAAAACCAGTATAAAACATTTATATTCATATTAAAAGAATGCCAGAATTAACACATTAGAATTAATGATTTTTTAAAAATTGATTAGGCAAGGAAAGCACCTAAAACGAAAAAGCTGTGAACCATGTTCAGCAAGAAATGAAGATAAATTTAACTATTCCTCAAGTCAAACTGGTTCCCCTAAGGCTGGGCCAGGATACAGACAAAAATGCAAAATGAACAAAATATCCCCCTTAAATCTTTAAATATAAATATAAATCTATGTATTCTTTTTTTATATGTACATATTCTTACATACATACACGTACAGCATACCTGCAGATTTCTATATGATCTATGTTTTTTATTCACTTGAAAAAAGTGGACAATGAGATATAATTAGAAATAGAATTTTTAAAATAAATGTTTCTTTCTTTTGTTTTTTGAGAGAGAGAGAGTGCAAATGGTGGGGGGTGGCAGAAGGAGAAGTGAAAGAATCTCAAGCAATTGCCCCCCCCACAGGGGGCTTGATCTCACAACCCTGAGATCATGACCAGAGCTAAAATGAAGAGTCAGACACTTAACTGACTGATCCACCCAGGCACCCCTAGAAATAAAAATTTTAGGAAAAATATGGCCTTGGTTAAATTGTCAATCTGATCCTTCTTTGTATGGAAAAGTGGGAAAAAAAACCTCTGAGTCATAAATTTCATCTGAGTCATGTTCCTTGGTAAGTAACATGGTTACTGATTTTTCTCATATTGACATTCTTTCCATTTGATTTTTTTTTTCAAATGGTTTACATCACCTTTGGACCACAGAAAAAAATAGCAGATGGTGTCCCAGAGAGTCATATGTTTTCATTAAATTTCTTATGAAAACCAAAGTAAATTATGCTGATTAAAATGATGGGTGGAATCCAAAAGGCCTCAGATTTATAGATAAAATCATCTAAGTTATAAATATATCCATTCAACTAAAAAAAGTTGGCATAAAAGGCAATGATTGGAACAGGTGGAAGAAAGCAGCATAGAAAGTTAGTGATGAAATTCACTGCAGCAGAAATGGCAGAAAGACAAACAATAGGAACAAATGATAAGCCCCAAACTTTAGCATGGTTAAGTAACTATTAAATTGCAATCTTGTGTAAGGGTGAAGAGCACATAAAACTTGTATTTCTGATGGCTTCTTCAAAAAGAATATTACAAATAATAATAAACTTAGTAAATCTGGCCATGATGATCAGGGGCTATATATCTTATTCTTATCTTATTCTTCGAGAACTCTGACCAAATTAAAACTCTGTGAATGTGAATAGACACACAGAGGCTTTATTTTAATACTGAGTGAATGAAAAAAAAAAAACATCACTTTATGAAAACACTATCAACATACCCTGCAGTATATGGCAGATGGCATGGGGCTTTAGACGAAGATTATTTCTCTTAAATATTATGTGACTGACCATAATAAAATTTGCGATGGCCACCAAGGTTGAGGAAAAGTCATCTAAATATTATTATAATCATCTTTTTGGCCATTCCTTGTGCTTTTAATTGACTTTTAATTTTGATCATTTAAAGTAAAAAAGGAAAAAAAAAACTTAAAATAGAGTCTTTGCTGAATAGTTTTTATTTTTTTCATTAAAAAAAGTAATACCAGCTTTTTAAAAACTCACTTGAGGTACAGCTTTTTTTCCTCATTTAATTAATAATCATCAATGAAATTCTAATATTGAGAATTTTAGGCAGCAAAGCTGAAGCAACCATTACTTTTCTTATTAACATTCAGGGGCAACTGATTCAAGAAAAAGAAGGCTACTATATGGAGGGGGTGTAAAAAAGTATAGTTTTAGAATATGTTCAAATTTAATTTTTTATCAACTTATAACCATTATAAACATAGGATGTTATGTGCAAACCTTGCAATAATCATAAAGCAAAAACTTTTAATAAATACGTAAGAGAAAATGACAAAGAAGTCTGAACATAAAGAAAGCCATCAAATAAGGAACAAGAAGTAATAGGAACAACAAAAACAGCCAGAAAACAACAAATTGGAAATAAGTACCTATTAATAATTACTTTAAATAATAAAGTAACATTTAAATAATAATGGATTAAATTCTTCACAATCAAATGACAGAGTGGCCCAATGAATGAGAAAACAAGATGCATCTCTATGGTGCCTACAAGGAACTAACTTCAGAAGCAAGGGATACACAGACTGAAAGTAAAGGGACAGAGAATGATTTTCCATGCAAATGGAAATAAAAATAAACCTGGTGGAGCTATACTTATATCAGACAAAATAGATTCAAACAACGTCATAAAAGACAATGAAGAACATTACATAGTAATGTAGGGGTCCATCCAGCAAGAAGATACAGCATTTATAAATATGTACAGCAAACACTAACAAACCTAAAGGAAGAAACTAACAAGAATAAAATAATAGTAAGGGATTTTGACATCCCACTTACATCATTGGATAGATCAGACAGAAAATCAATAAGGAAACAATGGCCTTAAATGATACATTAGACAAGATGAACTTCATAGATATATCCAGAATATTCCATTTAAAAGCAGAAAAATACAAATTTTTTTCTCAAGTGCTCATGGAATATTCTCCAAGGCAGATCATATGTAAGGTCACAAAACAGGTCTCAATAAACTTAAGACCAAAATTACATCAAGCATCTTTTCTGACCACAATGATATGAACTAAAAATCAATTACAAAGAGAAAACTGGAAAAACTATAAATACGTGAAGATTAAGCAACATGCTACTGAAAAGCCAACAAGCCATCAAAGAAACCAAAAGAGAAATCAGAAAACACCTACAGACAAATGTAAACAAACACAATGTACCAAAATATATGGGATGCAGCAAAAGCAATTTTAAGAAGTTCATAGTGATACAGGTTTACCTCAAAAAACAAGAAAACTCTCAAGTAAATAATTAACTACACACCTAAAGGAACTGGCAAAAGAACAAATGAAGGCTAAAGAGAGGGAAGAAAATACTAAAGATCACAACAGAAATAAATGAAATAGAGACTAAAAATTCAATTAAAAAGATCAATGAAACTAAGAGCTGATTCTTTGAAAAGATAAATACTGACAAACCTTTAGTTAGATAAACCAAGAAACAAAATTAGAAACGAAAAAGCAATTACAGAAATACAAAGGGGTATAAAAGACTATGACAAACAATTACATAACAAATTGGACAAACTAGAAGAAATGGCTAAATTTCGAGAAATGCAATTTTCCAAGACTGAATCACAAGGAAATATAAAATTGGAATAGACTAATTTCTAGTAAGAAGACTAAATCTGTAACCAGAAACCTCCCAACAAAGAAAAGCCCAGGATTAGACAGTTTCACTGGTTAATTCTACGAAAAATTTTAAAAAGATTTAATACTTATCCTTCTCAAATTCTTCCAAAAAAACTGAAGAGAAATAAACACTTCATAACTCATTTTACAAGACCAGCATTACCCTGAAACCAAAACCAGTAAGGACACCACAAAGAAAGAGAAGTTATAGGCATTATTCTTAATAAGCATAGAGGCAAAAATTGTCAACAAATATTAGCTGATTCAACAAAACATTAAAAGGATCGTATAGCATGAACAAATGGGATTTATTCCAGGGATGCAAAATGGTTCAACATCTGCAAATCAATTTGACATACCACATTAACAAAATGAAGAATAAAAAGCATATGATCATCTCAATAGATGCAGAAAAAGCATTTGGCGAAATTCAACATCCAACTAAATAAAAATTCTCAACAAAATGGGCAGAGAAAACATATCTCAACATAATAAAGGCTATATATGACAAACCCACAATGAACATCATACTCAATGCTAAAAGCTGAAAGTTTTTCCTCTAAGATCATGAAAAAGACAAGCATGCCCACTCTCACCACTTACATTCAACATAGTATTGGAAATTCCTAGCTACAGCAATGAGACAAGAAAAAAACAAAAAGCATCCAAATTGGAAAGGAATGAAGTAAAACAATGTACTTGTAGATGTCATAATATTATATGCAGAAAACCATAAAGTCTCCATCAAAAAACTGTTGTAAGATACAAAATTGATGTACAGAAATCTATGGTGTTTGCATAAAATAATAACAAATTAACAGAAGAGAAATGAAGAAAATAATCTCATTTAAAATTACATCCTAAAAAATCTAGTAATAAATTAAGCCAAGGAAATGAAAGACCTATACATTGAAGACTATAAGACACTGATGAAAGAAACCGAAGAAGGAGGAAAAGAAAGAAATTGAAGATGACACAAATAATTGGAAAGATGTTCCATGCTCATGAATGGAAAGAAATAATTTTGTACTCTGAAAACTATAGAACACTTATGAAAGAAATTGAGGAAGTATACAAAGAAATGGAAGAACATTCCATGCTTATGGATTGTAGGAACAGATATTGTTAAAATGTCTATACTACCCAAAGCAATGCAATCCTTCTCAAAATGACACCAGCATTTTGCACAGAGCTGGAGCAAACAATTCTAAAATTTGTATAGAACCAGAAAGAACCTAAATAGCCAAAGTAATGTTGAAAAAGAAAACCAAAGCTGGAAGCATCACAATTCCGGACTTCAAACTGTATTACAAAGCTATAATAATCAAAATAGTATGATATTGGCACAAAAATAGACACATAGATTAACGGAACAGAACAGAAAACCCAGAAATGGACCCTCAACTTCAACAAAGCAGGAAAGAATATCCAATGAAAAAAAGACAGTCGCTTCAACAAATGGTGTCAGGAAAATTGGACAGCCACATGCAGAAGAATGAAACTGGGCCACCTTTTTCAAAAGATTTTATTTATTTATTTATTTATTTATTTATTTGTTTATTTATTCATTCATTCATTCGTTCATTCATTCATGAGAGACAGAGAGGCAGAGACAGACAGAGAGAGAAGCAGGGTCCTTGCAGGGAGCCTGATGCGGGACTCAATCCCCAGACCATGATCAAGCCCTGAGTTGAAGGCAGAAGCTCTACCGCTGAGCCACCCAGGCGTCCCACTGGACCTTTTTTACAACATATACCAAAAAATTTCAAAACAGATAAAAGACCTAAATATGAGACTACAATCCATGAAAATCCTGGAGACAAACACAAGAAGCAACCTCTTTGGCCCTGGCTACAGGAAATTCTTGCTAGACAGGTCTCCAGAAGCAAGGAAAACAAAAGCAAAAATGAACTATTGGAACTTCATCAGGATAAAAAGCTTTTGCACAGCAAAGGAAACAATCAACAAAACTAAAAGGCAACCTACAAAATGGGAGAAGATAGTTGCAAAGGACAATATCAGATAAAGGACTAGTATCCAAGATCTATAAAGAACTCTTCAAACTTAACACCCAAAGAACAAAAAACCCAGTCAAAAATGGGCAAAAGACATGAACAGATATTTCTCTAAAGATATACAGACATATGAAAAAAAGCTCAACATTACTCATCATCAGGCAAATACAAATCAAAACCACAGTGAGTCAGAATGGCTAATATTAACAACTCAGGAAACAACAGATGTTGGTGAGGATGTGGAGAAAGGAGAATCCTCTTACACTGTTGGTGGGAATGCAAGCTTGGTGCAGCCACTCTAGAAAACAGTATGGAAGTTCCTCAAAAAGTTAAAAATAGAACTAACCTATGACCCAGCAATTGCACTACCAGGTATTTATCCAGGGAATACACAAATAGTGATTCAGTGGGGGCACATGCACCCCAATGTTTATAGCAGCAATGTCCACCATTGCCAAAATATGGAAAGAGCCCAGATGTCCATTGACAGATGAATGGATAAAGAAGATGTGGTATATAAACACAATTGAATATTATCTGGCCATGAAAATGAATGTTAATCTTGCCATTTGCAATGATGTGGATAAAGCTAGAGTGTACTATGCTAAGTAAGTGAAGTCAGTCAGAGAAAGATAAATACCATATGATTTCACTCATGTGTGGAATTTAAGAAATAAAATGTCCATAATACCCAGCACAAATTACAGATTCAATGCAATCCCTCTGAAAATTCCAATGGCATCTATCAAAGAACTAAAACAAATTATTCTAAAATTTGTATAGAACCACAAGAAATCCCGAATAGATAAAACAATCTTGAGAAATAAGAACAATGCTGGAGGTATCACACTCCCTGATTCCAAACTATAATACAATGTGGTACTGGCATAAAAACTGATATATACATTAATAGTACAGAATCAAGAGCCCAGAGATAAATGCACTCTTACAGAGACCAAGAACATAAAACAAAGCGAAGCCTCTTCAATAAGTAGTGCTGGGAAGACTGGACAGCCAAGTGCCAAAAAAGAAAGAAACTAGAACACTATATCACATCATACATTAAAAATTAACTCAAGATGGATTAAAAACCTGAATATAAGACCTAAAACTATAAAATTTCTTGAAGAAACATAGGGAGTAAACCCTCTGACAATGACCTTAGCAATCTATTTCTGGATCTGATTCCAAAGGCAAGGGAAACAAAAGTCAAAATAAATAACTGCGACCATAATATCAAACTAAAAAGCTTCTGCAAGGTGAAAGAAAACATCATAAAAACAAAAATTCAACCTGAGTGACAGAATATATTTGCAAATCATAAATTGGATGAGATTAATATCCAAAATATACCAAGAATTCATACAGTCAACAATAATTTTTAAAGAATCAAATAACCTGATTAAGAAATAGGCAAAAGATCTAAATAGACGTTTTTCCAAAGAAGACATACAGATGGCAAACAAACACATGAAAAGATGTTCAAAAATCACTAATTATCTAGGAAATGCAAATCAAAACCACAATGAGATATTACCTCACACCTGTTAGAATGACTATCATCAAAAATAAATGATAAGTCTTGGAGGGGATATGAAAAAAAGGAATGCAAATTGCTGCAGCCGCTATAGAAAACAGTATAGATTCCTCAAAAACTCAGGAACATATCCACCATATTGCCCAGCTATTGCACGTATGAGTATTTATCCAAAGAATATGAAAACACTAATTTGAAAAGATATATTTACCCCTGTGACCACTGCACATTATTTATAATAGCCTAGATATGGAAATAGCCTAAAGTGTCCACTAACAGATGAATGGATAGAGGATGAGACAGACACAAACATACAGTGGAATACTACTCAGTTAAAAAAATTGAAATCTTGCCATTTGTGACAAAATGGATTGGATATTGTGGGAATTTACTCAGTGAAGTAAGTCAAATTGAGAAAGATAAATGCTCTATGATATCACTGATCTGTGGAATCTAAAAAAAATATCTCATAGAGTTTACTTTAAAAAAATACTAGTATAAGAAGTAGAACCAGAAAAACAAACATAAATATTTAAGGAATGCATACATTTGGTGATTTTAATATATACTCAACATATGCAAGGATTGTAAGAACTTTAGCATTTCCTAAATTAAATCACTTGAAAAGAAGTAATTCCTTGAAATACCAGACTTCTTCCCTGGTATACCTGGTATACAAGAAATAACAAATGTTGGTAAGGATGTAAAGAAAAGGAAAACCTCATGCACTGTTGGTGGGAATATAAATGGGTACAGCCACTGGGAAAAGAATAGGGAAGTTTCCCAAAAAATTAAAAATAGAAAAGTCATATGATCCATTAGTTCCACTATTAAGTTATTTATCCAAGGAAAGCAAAAACACTAATTCTAAAAGATACAATATTTATAATAAATATACAATAAATAATTTATTTATAAGAAATATTTACAGTAAATATGATACAATATTTATAACAAATATACAATTTTATAATAAATATTTACAATAAATATACAATTATTTAAGTATTTACATATTTGTATCTAATATGTAAATATGCAACATTATTTATAATACCCAAGACACAGAAGCAACCCAAATGCCCACTGACAGATGAATGGATAAAGAAGATGTGGTGTATGTACACACAATGGAATATTATTCAGCTGTAAAAAAGAATGAGATCTTGCCACTTGTGAGAACACAGATGTACCTAGAGAATATTAAGCTAAACAAAATAAGTCAAAGACAAATATTATATGATTTCACTCATATGTGAAACCTGAAAAGCAAACAAAACAACAACAAAAAAAGCACAAGTAGACTCATATATACAGAAAACAAATTAGTGGTTGCCAGAAGATAAGGGGGTGGAGAGATAGGCAAAATGGCAGAATGAAAATGAGAGCTACAGGCTTCCTTCCAGTTATGGAATGAGTAAGTCACAGGGATGAAATGTACAGCATAAGCAATACAGTAGATGGTAATGTAATAGTGTACAGTGACAGATGGTAATCACACTTGTGGTGAGCACAGCATAATGTTTAGATTTCTGAATCACTATGTTGTACACATGAAACTAATATAACATTGTGAGTCAACTATGCTTCAATTTTAAAAACTTGAACACACAACCAAAATAATAGTAACAACAAAATCAGAAATAGCTCATGAAAATGGAGAACAAACTGGTGATTGCCAAACAAGAGGAGGATAGAGGGATAGGTGAAATAGGTAAAGGGGATTAAGAGGTATGAACTTCCAGTTATAAGATAAGTAAGTTACAGGGATAAAAAGTAGAGCGTTGCGAATATAGTCAATAATATGATAATAACATTGTATGATGATAGATGGTGACTACACTTACCATGGTGAGAACTGTGTAATGTACAGAATTACTGAAACACTATATTGTCTACCTGAAACTCAAAAATGTTAAAAATAGAATTACCCTATGATCCAGTAATCACACTACTGTGTATTTACCCAAAATATAAACCACTAATTCAAAGGGATACATGTGCCCCTATGTTTATTGCAGCATTATTTACAAGGGCCAAACTATGGGGGCACCTGGGTGGCAAAGTGGGTTAAGCATGTGACTTTTGGTTTCAGCTCAAGTCAAGATGCACAGCACAGAGTCTGCTTGAGATTCTCTCCCTCTCCCTTTGCCTCTCTGGCTTGTATGTTCTCTCTCTCTCAAATAAATAAATAAATAATTCTTAAAAAAAAAAAAAAAAAAAACTATGGAAGCAGCCCAAGTCTCCATCAACTGATAAATGGATAAAGATGTGGTATCTTTATACACAGTGGAATAGTATTCCATCACAAAAAAGGATGAAATCTTGCCATTTACAACTACATGGAGAGAACTAGAGAGTATAATGCGCTAAGTGAACATGGAGGGAACTAGAGAGTATAATGCACTAAGTGAGATAAGTCAGTCAGAGAAAGACAAATGTGTGGAATTTAAGAAAAAAAATAAATGAGCAAAGGGAATAAAAAAAGAAAGAGATACACCAAGAAACAGACTCTGAACTACAGAGATAGAAACTGATCAGAGGGGAGGTAGGTAAGGAAGGTGAAGGGGATTAAGAGTACACTTCCCAAGATGAGTACTGAGTAATGCATAGCATTGTTGAACCACTATATTGCACATCTGAAACTAATATAATACTTTATGTTAATTATTAATTAAAATTTAAAACTTACTTAAAAAATTAAACTAGCATAACATTGTATGTCAACTATACTTCAACAGTTTTAAAAAAAACAAGAAAGAATTTCCAAAATAAAAAATGATGAATGACTAGATGAGGTTACCAAGGAAGTAAGGATAAATAGCAAAGAGAAGAGTTTTAACCTCTGGCCCTGAAGCACTCTGAAGTGTAGAGGTTAGGGAGATGAGAATACATAAAGTAAGGAATCACTGAGGTAGAAGGAAACCAAGAAGAGTGGGCTATTCCAGAAGCAAAGGGAAGAAAATCATGTAATAAAAATGTTCAGTGAACCTATTTGGAAATAAAATTCATTCCTTATTTAGGATTATTTTCTTTTTCTTTTCTTAGGATTATTTTCTTAACCTATATTCTTAGATGTAGAATTACTAGGCCCAACTAATAAAACTGTTGAAAAGGCAAGTTCCAGGAAAACAGACCCATAGTATTCCACTGGATATGCTAATTAATATCCAGGCTAATTAATCAGTACTTTCTGAATTCAGTTTTTCCATTGTTTGTTAATTTGCCTAACTATAATTAAAGGGTTCACAATAATTTTCAACAAAAGCATCATGATCAAAAAAGTATCAGGACTTGGCAATAAACTTCATAAAAGAGAAAACTATATCAATTAATAAAATAAATAGAAGAAAAGTAAAATCTGTGCTCAAAAAAGAGATAACACCATTCATCTGACTTACACAAATTAAGTCATCTATTATTTTTACATAAATTAAGTCATCTATTATTCTTAGTGTAATGTTTCCATCATTACACTTATTATAATTTCATTGTTTCATTTATTTGCTTGTTTACTTATTATCTGCCTCCTCTAGTAAAGAATAAGCTATATGAAAAATAGAGATTATTTTTGCTTTATTCATCCCTATATCCCCAGCACCAACACACTGCCTGACTTTTAACAAATAAAAATGAATCAAAACATTAAAAAAGAAAACCTAACTAGGTAGGTAGTTTGACAAGACCTTTGTACTAGAGAAACCTAGCTCCTGTCGGGGCACAGGTAGCTAGGGCAACTCAATGGTTTGCTCCAATGGCCAATTTTCCTAAACAAAAAATATTTTGCAGAGGTTAGCATTTTTCTGTCATATGGCTTGATAAAAGAATATCAGAAATAGACTATTCAACAGATTCCAAGAATGCACATGCTATGTAAAGCCAGAAAATCCGTCAGATATTCCACCTGAAGGCCCAGAAAACATACCATCTACCAAAGTCATAAGGAATATGCCAATAAGAAGATATCCACATTAGTAAGTTTTGGTTCTCTCTCATGAAGGCTAGAACTAACAGAAGGAAACGTTGTTCTAGAACTGGGCTCATTGACAGCAATGGAGAAGACAAGTCTAGGTGAGGATCAGAAGTCATGAGAAGATAGGTAGACATAATTATCATGAGAGTGGCAGGGTGGGGTTTCTGAGGGGCTGGCGCACAGAAAATTATTGAGATAGTTAAAAGAATACAGCATCTGTAACGGCAAAACAGCTGACAAGGCTACTAGTCAGTGTACAAGATCCAAAGAAATCAAAGATGAATGAACAAATTGGAAGGAAGCTTCCCCAATTAAGTCACAGTATCTTTCTCAGCTTCCATTCCTGAGCTAATTTTTGGACTCAGAGCCCTCTAACTTAAGAGGCCTAGAATCCAGAGGGAAAGATCTTGCAACGCTATGTTAAGACTACATGGTAATAATTCCCTCAATCCTTCTCCAACGGCACCTATACCTCTATATTCAGGTAACTGTGCTATGGGGATAGGGAATTCCCAAACATCTCAAGGGCACAGAGTTGACAGTGATACTAGAAGGCCAAAAGCATCAATATGTCATCACCCTCCTTATTAAAGTAGAAGCATATGGAAGTCAGTAATAAACGGAGCCTTGGCCAAGGTCTAGCTCATAATGGATCCATTCATTAGGACTACAGACTGACCTGATGACTTTCTCAGTCCCCAAATGTATAATCAGAATAGACTAACTTAGGAAGTTACCACAGCACCCATATCAAGTCCTTGTCCTATGAGGTAAAGAGTATAATTGTGAATAAAGTCAAGAAGAATTTGAAACTGCCCCACCCAACCCTGAGAATATAGTAAGTAAAAAAACCCAGCATAGTATTGGGAAGCAGGGGGATTGGTAGAAATTAGTATCTAACTGGACACAGGGATGGTTCCAATGAAGTTATTCAAGGCTGCTGGTGGTTTCATGGTGCAGCTCGACTTCTCCCTTTATCCACTCCTATTTCTGTCCCCTCCCTTCCAGAGGGGTTTATTCCAAGCGCACTCCTTAATCAGCTCCCAATTTAGAATCTGATTCTTGAGTAACTCAACTTGCAACAGTCATTTTACACCCTGAATTTTGGTTACATTTTCTTTTTAAATAATCTTGGGCTTATATTCAGGACCACTTCCCAATTTAATTGGGTAGTGCTAGGTGTCACTGCTAAAAAATTTTTCCCAAAGCAGTAGCATGCCAGAAACCATTTCTGAAAAGTTTTTAAGATTCTTCTCTGGGAATAGTCTATGGTATAACTCCTGATCTATAGGTGCCCTCTGCATTTAAAATTATTTTTTGTCAATCCCCATTTCCTTATCAAAGATTTTAGGTAATCCTTCAAGTCACTATTTTTTTTTAAAAAAAAAAAGCTTTTTTGACTGTTTATTGGCACAAAACATTCAAAATTAGCTCATATCTCATTTTCTGAGGAAAACTTCTCATTGATTCCAAATGGTAATTATTTCTCTTTTCATTTTATCAGCACTTAAGCATATAGGCCATAAAAACTATGTTCATCAAAGAAGTTTAACAGCTTCTTTCTAAGTATACTGAAGTTATGTGTATGTGTGTGTATATATATATATATATATATATACACACACATATATACACACACACATACTCTATTTACACAGACAATAAAAACAAATATAAGAACTGCATTTCCCTTTTCTTTTATAAAGCATCACAATGTTCTCTACGTAATCTCCTGATTAATGTTGGTATCTAGTAAGTTACAGGTAATTTCAAAACATTTCATTATATATGAAAAACTACTAGAAATTAACTGTACCATACAATCTTGAGCTTAAACTATACAGTTTCTCAACTATTTATATGAATAAGTATAGCTTAACCAAAAAACTTAATAACAATAAATCCACCAGGCATATGTTTTTAAAAAGTAGACCATACCAACTGGCAAATATACTCCACCCTGAAATCTTGGGCAATGAGAGATTCAATATATCCTAAATATTGTGCAAGCTGATGAAAGCACTCTCTACTATTGCATATAACTTCTGAAAATTAAACCTTATAATAAGAAAAACCAGAAGTACGTCTCCAGTTACAGCTGAGTCTAGTGATGAGTTTATTTCTATGAAAAACCAAGGTAACGTATAAGGTTTAAAATAGTCCATGGTTTCTGTGGCTGTATAGTGACAAATGGGATGGCTGTTCCTTAGTGTGAAAAAATTCTCTCAGAGTACATCACTAAATTATGGTGGAAGTCTCTTTGCTGAAAGAAAAAAAAATTGGAAAACTTTATAGTAGCACTTTGCCCACAATTAAATGCTACCTAAATTAGGTGAAATACAGTAATGCATTTTAATCAAGGCTATAGTTTTAATCAGACTCATGATTTGTGATTGGATGTCCTGGTCCTTTTTTTTTTTTTTTTTTTTTTATGTGCTGGTTCTTAAACATCATTCTGGCTTGTGGATTATACTAACTCACATTCAGTCCCTACTTCCTCTCCCGCTCCTACCACCAAAGGGTCAGATACACCCACAAAGATGACTGGGGATCACATTTTATTAGTAGCCAGAACAAAGTACAGACTACCAATAATTATAAAATAGCTTGCTCGGGTAATTTGGTCATTGGCCACTGCCTCATTTACCATAATTATGCATTTCAATAACCACAGGATCTAAAGATTTTCATAAAATTATCTTTACAGATAGCAATAAAGACAACCTTTTTTGAGATAGATGCATGACTTTATCATTTGGTCACCAATAATTAAGACAGTACGTGTGTATGCATTTCATAAAAATCACTTCTAATTACTAAACATCCTATATCAAACTTGGACAACTTTATAGTTTATTATGTTAGGTTATCTTTAAGTTTTTGAAATTCAATTCAAATATAGATAAAGATTATACATACTTGGAAGAAACTGCCTCCATGAATTCATCCAAAAAATCATCATATTCAGGACCTCTCACTCTTCTCTGCCGTAGCCCAATGTACAACGGATCTTTAAGTAAAGCCTATTTAAAAAAAAAAGTTACCACAGATATAGGAATAATGATAGGAATGTCATTCACAATTTCTAAGCCTCAGTTTCCTCATATATAGAAGAAAAGAAATGGAAATAAAATCTTTCATAGTGAGTGAGAATTAACCTATAGTATTAAGGTCTATTATATTTATAAGTCAAATAAAAAAATAATTACTAAATATTAAAATATTCTGCCTTATTTGGGGAAAATAAAAAGAATTAAAATATTTTAGTGATGCTAATTAGAAAAGTTCAATTCTGATTTTATAAGCAAAGTTTATCATGTTTAAAAGTAATACTAAGTTTTGAAATACTACATTAGTTTAGGAAATGGAAAGGTACCAATTCTTTCCTTAGATTTGTTTTGTTTATGAAAGCAAAATCTTCAACAAAATTTTGATTATATCTTTAATATATTAACTGGTGGATGTTAAAAATAAATTTTTAGCCTTAACTAAAGTTTTCTTAAACTTTTTAAACTTTACAAAGTTTTTTCTAAAATTGATAGATATAAGACATTACTCTGTTCAAGTTTTAGTATATATTACACTGTTTTTTATGAGACCAGTTTTTTTATCAAGGTATAAATTATATACTATAATATATATATATATATAACAAAAGCTCCTAGTAAACTAGGAATGAGAATGAATTTCCTCAACCTAACGGAGGGCATCTGTGAAAAACCCATAGCTAACAACATATTTAACAGTTAAAGACTGAATGCTGTTCTCCTAAGATTAGAAATAAGACAAGGATATCTACCCTTGCCACTTCTATTCAACGTTATACTAGAGATACTAGCCATTACAAGAAGGCAAGAGAAAGAAAATATAGGAATATAGAAGGAAGAAAGCAAACATTTGCATATACATGATGATGTACATGGAAAATATTTAGAAATCCTCATACAAAATAATCCACTAGAAAAGATATATATGAATTTAACAGAATAGTAGGCTCTAAGATCAACATATACAAATCAACTATATCTTTATGTCTATCAATGAGCAGTTGAAAATGAAATAAAATACACAACTTCATTTACAATATCATTCCAAAACATAAAATTCACAAGGGACATATTCATAAAATATGTGTAAGCCCAATACACTGGAAACTACAAAATATTGCTGAAAAAAAAAGACAAACTGCTTTTTTGGGCTGGAAAAAGAAAAACCTGCAACCTATGTCTTATAATAGTGAAACAATGGACAAAATGGTCATCTTCAGGGATGTGAAAAGACAATGTACCTAAAGAACCCATGAATCTGGCAGAAGAGATATCCAGGCAGAAGGCTGAATGTGTTAATTGGCCTCTCTTATTTGTATGATAAAGTTAAAACAGGGATGAGTTGAAGAAGGAAATGTTTAGCTGTTGAGCAAAATTTAGAGAATGTAGAGGAGACGATACTTGCTTGTTAAAGATTTCCAAAGTAAAATAAGGGCTGCAGTCAAAGATCAAGTGTGTGGTTATAACAACTTCTGTGAAAAACTCTGAATGGTCTAAAGTGGAAAACTCTGAATGATCTAAAGTGGAGGCCATCATGGCTAAATAAAAAGAACTGGTTCTGCAGCACTACGGTATATCAGTCAATGTAGAGAGGTGCGTTTTGAAAAGAATTATGAGTAAGTCCTTTATCTAATGGGGTAGACATTAGTCTGATATTGAGAAAGCTTTTAAAATACAATTTAAGGATACTGTACTATTTAGATGATTTGGGATAAAGACACTTCAAAATGAAAATCCTTCTCTGGACCTTCAACTTTCCATAGGCAGAAAGCAGAGAGAGAAAGCTACTCAGCTGCAACATGGCCACTTATTATGGAAAAGGAAGGATGTCTCAAAGGACAGAGCCAAGAGCTCAGAGAGCAGAGCCAAAAGCCTAAAAGAACAACGAATTACAGGACCACTCTAAGGGAAGAGAATTAGGCCTCATTCAAAAAATATTACCTACCCCTCAGGTAGGTGGCCTGGCAACATGTCCAGTGGCAATTCAGAATTGCCAGGACCAGAGAGCAATATGATTCCCATTTTGAATTGAAGTGTTGATTATGGTTATTCTGTCCCTGCCTCACCACTGAACAGCTAAGAGGAGTCACGCCAAGGAGCAAAACACAAGACGCTTCATTTGCATCTAGATGTATTTAGATGACAGGACCCCAGACTCTGGGCCTGCTGTTGTTAATGGGATGAAACTTCTGGGAACCTAGAATGGAGATATGCATATTTTACGTGTGGAATGTGAACAATCTGTGAAGGATAAGAATCTAGATGGAGAAAGGCTGTGCCAAGCATCCTGACCTACCTAGCCATCCCAGTGAATCATAAACATTAATAAAATAGTAAATGTTTTAAGTCACTAAATTTGGAGGTGGTTTGTTATGGATAAATGATATGTTTTTGCAGGTGCTGTGATATTAAAAGGTTAAGCCATCTGAATCACCTGAGTTGGGACCTTCTTAAAGCCAACAGAAATTATATGCCAGTTCATACATATTATCCTAGTATAATTATTAACAGCATCCTCTTTTAGTGGGTTTGGCCAGTAGATTCTGTGGTCATCCTATTTATAATAAACTGCACAACAATGAGTTAAGGCTGTCCAGCTAGCTGTTCAAGTTAACATATTTAATCACATAAATGTATCTCAGATGAAATATAAAATCTGAAATAGTGCTGTAGTAAAGTCCAGCTGTTCTGTGAGGCCTAATAACTTTAAACAATCTACTGGCAAACTTCTGAAGAGCTGAGATTAAAGCACCAATGAGCTACTGCCAGAATTAAAATACTTTCTCCATGTGTGGAATATATTTGGACTTCTAAAATGTGAATTTGGAAAAGAACACAATTGAGAAAAGATGCTACATGTTTCACCTTCTCTTTTGTCTCATTCTTTCCCATTCTAATAATTAAGTATGTATCATAAAGAATGATACATACATACAATGAAGAGTCAAGTATGAAGGTTTAAGAATAATTTATCTTGTTATCTTTGAATTAAATCAGGAAGTTATAAAATGCTTCCAAGTCATAAATGTCCCTGTCAAAAGTTACTGTTTTTTTTTAAATTCATGATAATTGCAGCATGAATAATAAATGTAATCTTGGAAATATCACTGACCAAAAAAATTAGTATCTACAAAAAGCAACTTAACAAGATTACCCAATTTTGATAATGGTTCCATAGACCAAATAGCCTGGCACAGAAGTGATACTAATTCATTGGCTTAAAAACTTCTTGTTGCCAAGGGTAAAAATTTAATAGATCTTTGTTGAAGAATAAATGAAAGACTTGAAATTAAGGAAGCACTTAAAAAAGTTTAGACTTCCTTTAACAAGAAGTGTCACATAAAATATATGTGGTGTCACAAAAGACTTATAAGCATGAAAAAAGGGGGAAAAGGCGGAAAAAAAGCAGGGGAAAAATATTAAAAGACAAAATACATAGAAATAGAAGAGAGTTCCAAAAAGAAGTAAGGAGGGACTACACTGGTGAAGGTAATTACTTACTCATTAGCAATATCTCAATTCTGAAAACTTGGAAATTTTTATTTGAAGTACTCATTTATTTAATGTTGATAGAAATCATTTTTAACTCTCACCCTGTTTCAGTTTCTCGCATTCTTACCTTGCCAATCTGGAGTTTGAGAATTAAAAAATATTTTCTTAAGAATGAAAAAAAATAATTTATTTTTCATTCCTAAATAGACTTTGGTGTGTGTTTAGGGGTTGCCAGGCATCCTATATGTGAATGTGGACATGTCCTGAATTTAACAATTTTTATCCTGTGTCTTATACTGACTTTGTCAGAACACCCTAAATATTCTATATTCAGCTTTTTTCAGTAAATTATAAAAATTTGGTAGTCAGGAAAACTATTTTTTTCTTAATATTTTAAGGTCTTTTTTACATTAGAAAAGCAATATTTGCCTAACAGAAAATTTGAGAGAACTGAACAGTAAAATTACAAAGAATACCAACAATCTCTACTCACTACTAGCACCTTGATGCATATACTTCTAAGTCATTTTCCCAATGTCTATGCATATAAAATACTATCTCTCTAAATGTGTGACAATATCATAGATTGTTTCATAACCCTTTTACACAGAGTAATATATTATGAAAAGTTTTCATGTCACTAGATGAACATTTTAAAAACTTGCAATCTATACTGAAACTCTGCCCTTCTAGAGAGTATGAACAAATTAATATCTCCACCCAGTAACATATAAATACAGGTCCTTCCTTGACTTACAATAGAATTACATCCCAATAAACTCATCATAAACTAAAAATATCTTAAATTGAAAATGCATTTAATACACCTAACCTACTGAACATCATAGCTTAGTCTGGACTCCCTTAAATATGCTCAGAATACTTACATTGGCCTATACAGGAGCACAATCATTGACAAAAAGCCTATTTTATAATAACGTGCTGGATATCTCATGTAATTCCTTGAACACCATACTGAAAAACAGAATGGTTGTCTGGGTACAGAATGGTTATAAGTATATTGGCTGTTTAATGTCATGATCACATGGCTGACTAGGAGCTGCAGCTCGCTGCCTCTGCCCAGCATCATGAGAGAAAGAGATTATACCACATACCACTGGCCTGGAAAAAGATTAAAATTCAAAATCTGAAGTATGGTTTCTACTGAATGCTTATAACTTTGGCACCATTGTGAAGCCCAGAAATCCTAAGTCAAACCATCATAAGTCAGGAACCATCTATGTCTCTATTTGTTGCAGCATCAAATATATTATCTTTCTATATATATGTATATATATGAAATATACACATAAATATGATAAATATGCAAATATTAAATATATAAAAATACACATTATTTGATATATAAAATGTTGTCAAGTGGCATTCATTTGTATTTCTCTTCTAACATTGAACATTTTTATAAGTTCATTGACCATTTTTAACTGAAAAAGTCAGGTTCTGTAAGGAATATAAATTTCGGCTGTTTTGCTGATTCGTATCATCAATAATACACTTACAGAAACTATACTACCAACATTTAGCCAAGAGTCTGAGCCATAAAATTTTAAATATTGCATAAAAGCAATATTTTAAATGTCATCATGCATATGAGTTGGCATGAATGTAAAAAAAGTGGTAGAAATAAAAATGATTCAAGTTTGACTGTGATTCAGTAAGTCTGGAGTGGAGCCCAGGATTTTTCATTCTTAACACACGTCCCTGGTAATTTTGAATCAGTTGGTTCATAGAACATATAGTTAGTGAGAACCACTAACTTCAAATTTATATTAAGTTAAAATAAAAATATTCTACTTCCCAAAAGGTTCTTATCTCGGGTAAATATTTTATCTATTTTAATTTATACATGGGTGATTCTAAAATATAGCACAAACTTCAAGGGCTTCCCGGTAGTTTTAGTGCATATAAAGCCAAACTGAAGATCCCACCTCGTTCCCAAGGCATTGCTGTAGTACTTCAAAAAGCAAAGAAATTCTTGATATGATCCATTATCATCTGATTTAGATAGGGTGAGATAAAAAGAAATTACAAAATGTAAGCACATGACACGACAAATAGAAAACCTGGAAACTGAAGGATCTTCTTTCCTCTGGCTTTATTATAATCATTAGTGCTCATTCCAGTGCAGAATCTCTTGTCTGAAATGACAAGCAATCCCATCATATGAAAGGGAAAAAAATGAAGGAGAGTGGAGGGACAAATGATGACGTTCTAGCTGGGACTCGGTGGTAAGAAGAATAATGACTTCCCTCATCCTTAGAACCTGTCAATATGTTACCTTATGTGGCAAAAGGGACTGCAGATGTGATTAAGGGTAAGTCTTGGAAAGTGAAAAAATCTTTCCTGGCTGTGCTCAGAGAAAGGGAGGTGATGACAGAAGGAGAGCCAGAAAGATACTACACTGCTGGCTTGAAAATGGAAAAAGAGCACCATAAACCAAGGAACAAGGAGGCAATCTCTAGAAGTGGGAAAAGATAGTGATATAAAACACAGCCCTGTGGACACATTTTAAGATTTTAGCCCTTTGAACCTTGTGTCAAAGTTGTGACCTATAGAACTATAAAATAATATATTTGTGTTGCTTTAAGCCACTAAGTTTGTAGTGACTTTTTATAGTAGAAACAGAAAATTAACACAGGCCACATTTTAGGGCCAACACTAGTTTCTGTACACAGCTACAGGTGACAGAAAGTCTAAAAGGTTTTTCCTTCCTTCAGTTTCTCTCCATCATGGCCAGTTCATGCAAGATATGAAGAGTACTTTCCAGAAGGAACACAAGGATGAACTTTCTAAACGGATGGAGGCTTCAACTTTGTGAGTTTGAGTTTCAATAAGAATTCTAGATCTAGTTATACTGTACACATGAACTAAAGACCAGACTAAACATAAAATGAGAATCAGAAATGAGACCTGGAGCACTGATTCCATAAATGAAGAATAACTATGCAAAAACAACTGCCTTTAGCCTCTTGGAAGAGTAACCAAATGCTATGGGCCAAACTGTGTCCTCACCAAAATCATATGTTGAGGTCCTAATCCCCAATACCTCAGCATACATGAAAACAGAGTCTTTAAAGAGGTAATTAAATTAAATGAGGTCATTAGGGTGGGTCCTAATCCAATATAACTAGTGTTCTTATAAGAAAAAATTAGCACACAGATGCACACAGAGGGAAGACCCTATGGAAACACTGAAGGAAAACCAGAGGAAGAAAAGCCAAGGAGAAAGACCTTAGAAGGAATTAACCCTGTTGACACCCTGATCTTAGAAATCTAGCCTCTAGAACCGTGAGAAAATAGATTTCTCTTGGTGCACCACCCAAATCTATATAGTACTGTTATGGCAGACCTAGAAAACTAATATACCATGTAATACATGAAAGCAGTCTTGAAGACCTAATAAAACCTAGATCGGTATGTAGGGAACACAAGGAATATCTACTCATGTTTTTAATCAAATAGCAAACTTTGATATTTGTCACTTACAAAAGAACAACCAACAAATAATAAATATAATTAGTTTGAAGGTTTTGCAATGGCTTATAAAGAAAACTGAATATGGTATGTTCTGAAAAGACAACTGAAAAAAATTAAGGTAACAGAAGTAAATTGTATATAGCTACAGTTTCACAATTAACATAAAGAAAATGTGAACTGGGGATGCCTGAGTGGTTCAGTTGAGCATCTGCCTTTGGCTCAGGTGGTGATCCCAGGGTCCTGGGATCGAGTTCTGCATCAGGCTCCCCACAGGAGCCTGCTTCTCCCTCTGCCTATGTCTCTGCCTCTCTCTGTGTGTCTCTCATGAATAAATAAATAAAATCTTTAAAAAATTTTTTTTAAATCTAAAAAACGAAAATGTGACCTGTGACATAACAGATGAAAAATATGAAGGAAACACAAACATCCTACCTAAATGAATGCTTTGCTTTATTACCTAAAGAATAAGAGTATTTTTTTTTTTTTAGCCAACCATTTTATGGCTCAGTTTCATCATCTTTGGCTTTTTTATTTTTTAAGATTTTATTTTTAAGTAATCTCTACACTCAACTTGGGACTTGAACTTACAGCCCTAAGATCAAGAGTCACATGCTCTATTGACTGAGCCAATCAGACACTCAACCAGTGTCTTTGTCCTCTAAACCTCCTCTTAGTGAAAGATGTTGAGATGAAGGAAGTCAGGCAAGTGTGATCTTACATCAAGTTAAGAATGTCCTATCAATTGGCTCTTAATTTCTTTCCTATTTCCATTACTATTCAATATATGAATTTATAATGAAAGAGCAAAGTGTTTATAATTTATAAAAATGGGATCTAGTTCTCATTAAACTTTGCTGAAGTATTCTGGATAAGAAAATAAGTGGTGTTATCAATTTGTTTTATATTTTTACCATAAAATGTAAAATTGGACAGAGATTCACAAAGAGATGAGTCTAAAAGTTTTACCATAGGGGGAAAAGTTTTTACCATGGAATGTTTTTACTAAAAGCAGTTTTCCACATATGAAAGTAAAACATAAATCAGCAACATATAAACTTCATTACATTTTATACTCAGTCATATTCTAGTGAATTAAATTTTGTCTTTTTAGTAAAGCGGCAATACAAAATAAAAAGAATAAAGTGTCAGAATGAATTAAATAAGATTAAGAGTTAATAACACATCTCACTCTAAATATTTTTCTATTCTCCTTTAGGTATTATTTAAGAGCTATAAACAAAAAAATTCAGGTTAGATTGATTATAAGTTAGAATGTTATAACGTATTTTGAATTCCAATAGCTCACAAGAGAAAAACAAAGTCATGTGTTGGAGCATTTTTATTTTAAGCAACAGAAAAGTTAATCTAGAATCTAAATGGCTTCTATTCTTCCTGATATATAAGTACTTTATTGTTAATAGACTACAGTTGATTTGTGTGTCCCAAAAGTTAAGGAAATGACAAAAATATATTCTGCTTTATAAATACAGCATACCTCTATTAGTTTTTGGAAAAGACAAGGCAGATGTATACTTGTAAAAAAATCATTCTTCTGATTAACTAAATCAAATGTCACTATTTCCTTGCTTAGAAAATTTGAATACCACATAACATCAGCAGAATAAACTATTCTTGCTAATTTGCAAATGAAACAATTTTTGTTAGTTATTACAAATACTTAGGAAAACTGTTGAAATTTTAATATTTATTTTGCAAGCAGTCACCTTACTGAGGGATCTAATTTGGTCATGATAATTGTTATTTGATTTTCTTGGGTTTCATCAATAAACCTATTACCTATAAATAATGATAACTGGGTCTTTTCCAATCAGTCAACTATCCCATTTGTTTTTCTTGTCTTATAAAAAAGGCTAGCACTTTCTGAACAATCAAAGAGAATACTGATAACAAGTGTCTTGATAACTCTTTAAAAGAAAGTCTCTAAAGGGCACCCAGGTGGCACAGTCAAACATCTGACTCTTGGTTTCGGCTCAGGTCACGATCCCAAAGTCATGGGATCGAGTCCCATTTCAGGCTCTGCACAAATATGGAGTCTCCTTACAGACTCTCTCTCTTCTGCTCTGCCCCTCCCCCCACCATGTGAGCAGTCTCTACTAAAATAAGTAAATCTTTTTTATAAAAATTAAAAATTAAAATTAAAAGTAAAAGAATGCATCTATCACCATTAATTATGAAGCTGCTAATAGTTTGAATAGTTTTTGATATCAAAAGTATCCGGCTAAACTCAACAGCAAAGAAACAAACAATCCAATCATGAAATGGGCAAAAGACATGAACAGAACTCTCACAGAGGAAGACATACACATGGCCAACAAGCACATGAGGAAATGCTCCACATCACTTGCCATCAGGGAAATACAAATCAAAACCACAATGAGATACCACTTCACACCAGTGAGAATGGGGAAAATTAACAACGCAGGAAACAACAAATGTTGGAGAGGATGTGGAGAAAGGGGAACCCTCTTGCACTGTTGGTGGGAATGTGAACTGTTGCAGCCACTCTGGAAAACTGTGTGGAGGTTCCTCAAAAAGTTAAAAATAGACCTGCCCTACGACCCAGCAATTGCACTGCTGGGGATTTACCCCAAAGATACAGATGCAGTGAAACGCCAGGACACGTGCATCCCGATGTTTATAGCAGCAATGTCCACAATAGCTAAACTGTGGAAGGAGCCTCGGTGTCCATCAAAAGATGAATGGATAAAGAAAATGTGGTCTATGTATACAATGGAATATTACTCAGCCATTAGAAACGACAAATACCCACCATCTGCTTCGACGTGGATGGAACTGGAGGGTATTATGCTGAGTGAAATAAGTCAATCGGAGAAGGACAAACATTATATGGTCTCATTCATTCGGGGAATATAAAAAATAGTGAAAGGGAATAAAGGGTAAAGGAGAAAAAATGAGTGGGAAATATCAGAAAGGGAGACAGAAAATGAAAAACTCCTAACTCCGGGAAACGAACTAGGGATGGTGGAAGGGGAGGTGGGGGCGGTGGTGGTGACTGGGTGACAGGCACTGAGGTGGGCACTTGATGGGATGAGCACTGGGTGTTATTCTATATGTTGGCAAATTGAACACCAATAAAAAATAAATTTATATAAAAAAAAGTATCCTGCAAGGTTCAGTTTGCCAATATTTTATGAAGAATTTTTGTTTCTACATCTACATTCATAAATATCTACATCTACATTCATATAAGCTAAAATTTACTAAGTGCTTACAAAATGCCAATCACAATCATGAATACTCTAAGAGCATTAAATTATGACAACTATGTAAGATAGGTACTCATTTTACATGAGGAAATTAAAGCACAGAAGAGGTAAGTAACTTTTTCAAGATTATACACCTAGAAAGTGGTAAAGGTAGGAACATGGGTAAACATGAGACAAATTAGCAGTTTCTTATTATATGCTATATCTTTTTTTACCAGGTTTGGATATCAAGGTTATGTTTTCATAAAACGGAATGGGAAGCTGTAATTTTAATATGCTCTAGAACATTTTATAATGTATAGGAGCTACTTTTCCTTAAAAGTTTGAATGATCAGGGGATCCCTGGGTGGTTCAGCAGTTTGGCGCCTGCCTTTGGCCCAGGGCACGATCTTGGAGTCCTGGGATCGAGTCCCACGTCAGGCTCCTGGTGTGGAGCCTGCTTCTCCCTCTGCCTGTGTCTCTGCCTCTCTCTCTCTCTCTCTCTCTGTCTATCGTGAATAAATAAATAAAAATTTTTTTAAAAGTTTGAATGATCAAATTCATAATCTTGTATAAATTTAAAACTGAATTCTATTTGATTTGACTTAAATCTACTGAATTAGTTCATTAATTTTACTAAATTAAGTCAAATTCTACTGAATTCTAATTAATTTAACATTAAAATTTAGACCTATTTTCCCTTTTGTAGGTTTGTCTCTTCTATTTCTCTCTATTGCTTGCATAAATCTGGTGACATGGTTCATAAGCATTCAACCATTTTGGATAGAACCTCACTATTTTATCTAACAGCCTAGGAACCCCAACTAATTGTCACAAGGTGTAGGCTAGCCATGCCAGAAAAACTAACCATGTGACCTGGATTGAGGGACTTTGATTCAAATGTAATCAAACTGGTACCTGGGTTCATGTGGGCAATCAATGAATCAATCATGACTAGGTAATGGAGCCCCAATAGAAACTCTGAGCAGTGGGGGTTCAGATCAACCTCACATATTAATACCACAGGTAACTTGCCCTGTCTCTACAAAGAGGAAAATAGAAGCTTCACACTTGGAACCCTCTGAGACTCTCTCCCCTACTCATCTCTTGCTTTGGCTGATTTTAATCTACCATAACTGTGATTATAATCGTTTCGTTGAGATCTGTGCATCCTTTTAGGGAATTATCAAGCCTGAGAGTTAGCTTTGGGGAATCTCCTCCCAAACACACAGCTGGGTCTCAGAAGTGAAGACAGTTGCAAGGACTTTGTAGTTTGGCTAACTCTACACAAAACAAAGTTATCTTTTTAAAAGAAACAAATAATTTACTCTTTTTAAAATAGGAACTCTAGCTGCTCAGATATTAATATACAGTTTCACCATTGCTAAATGTGACTTATAGAAAAATGGGAGTTATAAGCAGATAACAGTAATATAGAGACTAACAATATATTGTAAATGGCAGAGAAATGGTTTGCTAATTGTCCCTTAATGGTTTGCCAAATGTCCGTATCAAAGCATTTAATATATTTTGAAACTAATTACATATGTACCTCTTTTTCTTGATTCAGAACATCTTGCTGGCAAGATCTTAAATTATTAACCCCATTATCACCTAGGTTTTGCTTAGGCCTTAACAGATAGTAGGTGCTCAATATTTATCTAATTCAATTAAATCTATAATGGAATCTTAAGAGTTTTGAAAAGGTCTCTCAAGCTAAAAACTGACCTGTCAAAGAGTTAAAATTCCACTATTCATTTTTTCCCCTAATATCTCCAAAATTCCACTGGCAATAAGCAAAAACCTCTAGAAATAACACATAGCATTTCAATAACAAGATAATGTAAATTATCAGATTATTTTCTAATTTAGTAACTTGAATACCTTTCAAATGTAGTAAGCACCAGGCATTTTTAATGAGAGAAGGGCAAAAGAAAGCAAGATTTACAACAAGGCAAAGTAAGAAATTTGATGAAGGATCAATGGATATGGATTCTATAGGCTGAGGAGGTAGAATACAGGACAGAAATGGAATAAATGTAAAAGCCCTGCATGCAAAAAGAATACTATCAGATAATGTGAGAAAACTCAAGACAACTAGCCAATTTGACAATTTTAAGACCTCTTTTCGTGAAATAAAGTATCTCCTATAACTAAATACAATCTATCAGTGCAAAATACCCAGTGTTATAGTTTCATCATTGTAACTTTCTCTATGTCGACATTACATTGACAACATCTCAATAAAAGACCCAAGTTTGGGGCTCCTGGTTGGCTTAGTCATAGGAGCAGGTGACTCTCGATCTCAGGGTTGTGGATTTGAGCCCCTGCTGGGTACGGAGACTACATTAAAAATAAATAAATAAAATCTTTTAAAAACAAGCAAAAGCCCAAATTTAAAACTGAATTCTTACATTTTTGTATGCCTTTCCCATCACTCCTGACTCCTCTTCACCTCTCCCTAGAATTCTTAAGATGTTCTACAGATTACAGAACCTGTAATGCTACAGGTTTTATTTATTTGAGATAGTGTGAGTAAGCAAGAGAACACAAGCAGGAGGAGGGGCAGAGGGAAAGGGAGAAACAGACTCCCCACTAGCAGGGAGCCTGATGTGGGTCTGGATCCTGGGACTCCAGGATCTGACCTGAGCCAAAGGAAGATGTTTAATGGACTGAGCACATCCAGATTTTGTAATTTGAAACTATACCTGATGTTATTGTAATTTATCACAGAAGAATGTTTTTAAAATATATGAAAAAATAAAGAGGAAATCTTAATGTTCAATATGCATATGTAATTTTAGGATGATTGTTCAAAGATGTCAGGTTTGATAATTTCTAAGTCATTTCTATTAGTATTGAAAAAGAATATATCAGATAAGCAGCATGCTTTTATCAAAATGTTCCCTTTATAAAGGTTAAATGAGCACTCGCATATATAGGAAGTTAGATATTATAATTTTCTCTATTAATGAATATAAAACCTGTTCAAGTTAATATTCTACTATCAATGGGTTAATTGCCTTAGGAGGGAAGAAAACAACTATAAAAACTGTATACATTCTACCTTTAATTTCTAGTATCTGTCACAATAACTGAACCTAAATATTAGCAATAAAGGATGAGCAAAAATACGTACTGATATACAACTTTAGGATTCTAAAATATTGATACAGGAATGAGAAACACTAAATTCCAAATCATCAGAGGCACCTGGGTGGCTTAGTCAGTTAGGCATCCAAGTCTCGATTTTGGCTCAGGTCATAATTTCAGAGTCCTGGGGTAGAGTCGGCCATGAGGCTCTCCACTCAGTGGAGAGTCTGCTTGTCTCCCTTCCCCTCTGTCCCTCACCACTGCTCACCTGAACACAATCTCTCTCTCTAAAATAAAACTTTAAATAAATAAATAAAAGTCCAAGTCATCTACCACAGGTTTAAAACAGGCTTCTAGAACAAGATTTCATACTGATTAAACTTAGTGAGGCCTTTGGGATTAGTTCCTAATTAGTATGAAAACAATAATTTTAAAAAAGAAACCATGATCTCCTAAAGTAAAACATATACTCTATAGAATGATGGTGTGAGTGTTCCTCAAAGGATAAAACACTAATAAACAAGCTGGTAAAAGATCAGTCACATTATTGAGAAGGAGAAGAAAAGAGGAAAAGAGAAAGAATAATTTTCTTATAATTCTTGGGGGATGAGTTTGAGGAGGGAGGGAGAACCAGACAAAAAGAAGTGAATGTTATGAAGTTCCTGAAAAAAACCTCAAAAGACAAGAATTGGTGCTGGTTTTTAAGGTGTCCAGACTGTCTTACAGACTTAAATTGTTTACCTCATTTTCTGTTCCCACATCCAGAATAACAGGCAGACATTCCTGGGGATTCATCCCTCCGCAGGCTGTATACAGCGCCAACTTGCCCACAGGGATGCCCATTCCATTACAGCCAAGATCTCCCAAGCCAAGAATACGCTCTCCATCAGTCACCACAATAGCCTAAAAGAGAAAGAAAAAGTAGCCATTAATAGACGTTTAGAAATCCAGGGGCACAATTCCTTGTCTCTGCCTTCTGAAGTTAATACTCCTGTAATGAAATACTAAGCTGTCGAAAACCAAAATTTAATATATATATCTAAGAGATTTCATATGATCTTAAGTGTGGAAGAGTGGAGACAAGGAATAAAGTTGGTATATATTTTTAAACCATTTTTTAAAAATACATATAAATGATTACTTTGATTAGTGAAGAAGAGAGGGTATAACACATAAAGATCAGAATAACTTTGTGGCAAATGGGAAGAGTACAGGGAAACAGGAGCTCAAAGTGGAAACTAAAGTGAAATGCAGAGCAGCTTTGATACCAATCCCATCCACTTTGAGCATAATTTTGGGAGAGCCCTAGGTAAATAATGCATGATTGCTATGTAGCCCCCCAATGCTCTGATGTTTAGTTTATGCATCTTGGCACCATTCTCCTATTTTCACAGCAATGTTGATCCATCCTCTTTAACTCCTCTAGCCACTGGATACTGTTCTGCCATTTTTGAAATATGCTGAGTACAGTTTGCTACTTCTCTTACCTGAAAACCTTCCACTAGACTTAATGAATTTTGTTTAGTTTCTTTCCAATAACCTTGAGTATCTATGAGACATACATTTTAATCATGAGGAGATTTTATTTCCATTTTATTTGATATCTGTATGAAATTAATGCATCTAACATCCTTATTCTATGATTCATGGCCATTATATGAATTTAAGCAAAACCAAACTTGTGAAACACAATTTGTTAGGTTCTCTTTCAACTCCTACACTTGTTTCAATTGACCCTTGGGAAAATGTCAGTCATTTGACCTTAAATAAATGGATGAATTAAATCTTCTGTTTCTTATTTGTAAAACAGGAATAATAAAGGTATTTGCAGAGGAGCTACATAAAAATAGGAACCAACTCTATTTTATTCTGCTACTACTGTACAGCAACACCATGCATAGCATTTGGCACATAGTAAACAATGAATAAACAGTTAGTTAGTTAGTTAGTTAGTTGCATAAATCTGTGATTCAATAAAACAGGAACATGATATACAAAGTATTTACCATACATAGTACCTGGTACATTACAAATTCTCAACAAATTGTAACTATTGATACTACCATCAAGAATATTATACATGGTCATGGTATTTTAGGAGAGGAATTAAGAGTATATTAGATGAACCCATCTCTTTTGTTTTATAGATTAGGAAACTGAAGATCACAGAACTGAAATCATCTGTCTAAGGTGATTTACCTGGTTAATACCAAAGAATCAGAAACTGGGTATGTTAACTCCTAATACAATGTTTTTCCCCTACACCACAGTGGAAAACATATTTTAAAATATACTTTTCAGATCTTTTTAATTTTCTGTTCACTTATATTATGCAGCTCTTAAAGAACTGCCTTAAAATAAATACACCTGAAAAGCAGGTGAAAATTATTTTTGCATACCCCATAAAGCCGACCTTTGTCAAATTTTCCATGTCTAATTGCAAAGGGTCAATAGGTTATGCTATTTTGAAGATGACAACTTGATAGCACTGGTTTAGTCAGCTCTGAAGATAAGATAAATACCACAGAAAAATGTAATTTTGTTTTTTAAATTAAAATCAAATTTTCAAAGTCCAAATACTCCAATTACATATTTGACATTATTCTATTTATCACATTATCACGAACAGAAGTACTTTTATCTATTGCTGGTAATTATACATTACTTTACATACAGGTAAAGTTTAGTTGGCCTGCATTTATTTTAAAAATATTTTTAAAAGATATTTTATAAAGAGAACATTGTTGTATAACTTAGGTATGATCTGGATAATAATTTATACAATGCTTTCCAGGTTCATTAAAGATATTTAGACCCAGGGAGTTGCTACTTGCGATTTTCATCTGTTTCAACGTTCTTGAAAAAGGGGTTGAAAGTAACAGTAATTTTCACTTATTTTTGATAGCACATCTAAGTTAAACTAAATCTATGTCTTGTATGTAAAGGAAAAATGTTACTTTAATTCACTTCTTTCTGAGTTTTATTTTCTAAGCCCTCCTTTCATCCTGAGCTATTAGTTTTGTTATATAAATATGCCATGGGCTTTTATATAGGTGGTAGTTATTTAAGTAACTTTTAAAAAAGATTTACTTATTTATTTTCGGGGAGGAGCATGCATGGGTGAGAAGGAGCAGAGAGAGAGTTCCAAGCAGGTTCCATGCCCAGCAAGGAGCGCAACATGGGGCTTGATCTCAGGACCCCAAAATCATGACCTGAGCATAAATCAAGAGTCAGATGCTCAAATGACTGAGCCACCTAGGTGCCCATGAGTAATGTTTAAACTGTTTTTGAGACATTTGCTATTTTATCTGCTTATGCCTTGTTACAAATATACATTTGTAACACTAATTCACAAACATCTCAACATTATAAATTCTAATAGTGAAGGAATCCTCTGGAAAACAAAATTCTAATAGTGAAGGAATCCTCTGGAAAACAAAAATGTGCCACCTACACAGCTTATCATTAAATTGACATTCCCTTGGCTTTTGTTTTTACCTACTTCACCTCCCACTTAAGGAAAATAAAGCATTTGGATGTCTTCCACACAATAATGAAGTTACAAAGCAGGATGATCTCAGTAAACAACCATAATTCTCTCAATAATGTCTGCATTTCAGAAATTTCATCTTCATTCTACTGTGTCAATTAATACCTAGGCATTAGCTGACTAGTAACTCTGCATGAGTATACAGGGGTTCTCCTGAACACACACAGACACCCTTACCATGTATCCTGTTTTCACTCCTTCTTTTCCTTTTCTAGGACCTGAATGCACACCTCTTGCCGCTTTGTTGCCTGATGAGTCTTCCTCAATATTACTTATAGAAAGTTACTCCTATCTATAAATATGACATTCTATCATTTCAAGTCTAAATCCCTCTGAATTTTAAGACCTAACATAATAATTTGATCACCTCTTACTTAAGCAATCTTAAGCCCACTACATTTCCATATTAACACTTAGCTTTAGTCAGGCCAGCCAAGTAATTCACTTTCTGCACAAAAACACTCCATTCTCTTCCTGTACTGGATACTTAAATTCATCTGTCCCCTTCTTAGAATAAAATCTTCTTCCCTTTCCAGTTATCAAAGGCTAAATTTAAATTCCAACTTTGGTACAAAAATTTCTTAACTATTTTGCCTTTTCTAAATGATAGTCTCCTCTGAATGAATATGGCATTAATAATTTATACCAGTTTAATTATATATTGTCTAATAATTGGTTGTCTTTGTTTCATGTGTGCTTTCTTCAATATTCTATTACAATAAAGAGCTGCCATTTAAGTGCCTATTCTGTGCCAGATATTATGCTAGGCTTTTAAAATAATACTTAGTATAGTTAGTGATGTGGGAAACAAAGGCAGAAGAAAAATTATTAAATTTCCTTATTACTTAGAGCCCACTGATAAGTCCTTGAAATACTCAGAGTGATCTTGATCTAGGAATTCAACTGCCTCGATGTTAATACTTTGCTAAGGGCAAAGGGCAATTTTAGCCCAACCCTGTAAGTCTACCTTAACATATAAAAATCCTTTAAAAATATCCTTTATCTCGGGATCCCTGGGTGGCGCAGCGGTTTGGCGCCTGCCTTTGGCCCAGGGCACGATCCTGGAGACCCGATATCGAATCCCACATCGGGCTCCAGGTGCATGGAGCCTGCTTCTCCTTCTGCCTATGTCTCTGCCTCTCTCTCTCTCTCTCTCTCTCTCTGTTACTATCATAAATTTTAAAAAAAATCCTTTATCTCTAAACCCCCCAAGATATATGTTGACAATCATCCCCCAAGTATAAAACCCACCAATATCCACCTGAAGGGTCTCACTGACTAAGGTTTTATTAGGCTGTAATAAATGACCTTTTCCCCAACAATAGCTAGCCCCCTCAAGGCTTCCAAGAGAGACTTATGCTATCCCTAACCCCCTCCCAACTTAAAATATATAATGGGCCACTCCTCATCATCTGGGGGCAGCTCTTTCTGCCCACAGGTCCTGTCCTCGTGCTTTAACAAAATCACCTTTTTGCATCAAAGATGTCTCAAGAATTCTTTCTTGGGGACGCCTGGGTGTCTCAGTGATCGAGCATCTGCCATTGGCTCAGGTCATGATCCTGGGGTCCTGGGATAGAGTCCCACAACAGGATCCATGCAGAAAGCCTGCTTCTCCCTCTGCCTATGTCTTTGCCTCTCTCTGTGTGTCTCTCAGGAATAAATAAATAAAATCTTAAAAAAAAAAAAAAGAATTCTTTCTTGGCCATATATAGGCTTCAAACACTAACATCTTTTCCTATATCAGTTAGGATCAGGAATATCAGTGAGGGTCCAATATTAAGAGTTGAAAAAATAAAAGTAGGCTACTAATGAAAATAAATGCTCAGAGATGAACTAGTAGGAAGAACACAAAGCAAGGTAACTGTGTATTGCCTAACTGTTATGATTATGTGGGTATTAATTAGTCCTCTGTACCTTAGAACTATTTCCTATAGTGACTCATTCTTAAAATCCTTTCTAGATTCCAGCTAAAATGTAAGCATCCTTCTTAGACATTTTATGCTTCACAGAATTAACACTCTGGGGTAGTTTCTGAGGACTGGATCCAAGGATACTGCAGTCTACCTAGTGGGATAAAAGGTAAGGAAGCAACTTTGGGAAGAAAAGTGAAAAAACTGGGAAGACCAGAAGTCATGAAAAACATTTTGCCTTCTAAATTTGCCTGGCATAAGCCTTAGAGAGCAGAGTGAATCAATACTAGTCATTCTAGCTCACAAGAAAAGGAATGATGCAGAGGAAGACATAGACATGGCCAACAAGCACATGAGAAAATCCTCCACATCACTTGCCATCAGGGAAATACAAATCAAAACCACAATGAGATACCACCTCACACCAGTGAGAATGGGGAAAATTAACAACCCAGGAAACAACAAATGTTGGAGAGGATGTGGAGAAAGGGGAACCCTCTTGCACTGTTGGTGGGAATGTGAACTGTTGCAGCCACTCTGGAAAACTGTGTGGAGGTTCCTCAAAAAGTTAAAAATAGACCTGCCCTACGACCCAGCAATTGCACTGCTGGGGATTTACCCCAAAGATACAGATGCAGTAAAACGCCAGGACACGTGCACCCCGATGTTTATAGCAGCAATGTCCACAATAGCCAAACTGTGGAAGGAGCCTCGGTGTCCATCAAAAGATGAATGGATAAAGAAAATGTGGTCTATGTATACAATGGAATATTACTCAGCCATTAGAAACGACAAATACCCACCATTTGCTTCGACGTGGATGGAACTGGAAGGTATTATGCTGAGTGAAATAAGTCAATCGGAGAAGGACAAACATTATATGTTCTCATTCATTTGGGTAATATAAAAAATAGTGAAAGGGAATAAAGGGGAAAGGAGAAAAAATGAGTGGGAAATATCAGAAAGGGAGACAGAACATGAGAGACTCCTAACTCTGGGGAAAGAACAAGGGGTGGTGGAAAGGGAGGTGGGCAGGGGGTAAGGGTGACTGGGTGACGGGTACTGAGGGGGGCACTTGACGGGATGAGCCCTGGGTGTTGTGCTATATGTTGGCAAATTGAATTCCAATTAAAAAAAAAGAAAGAAAGAAAGGGAGTGATGTTTCAGAAGTCACAGCTGAAGTGCCACTGTACCCCTAAAAGGCATCAGTTCATTCAATCTTACTTCTAAGACATAGCACAATGTTGCCTGGCACTTAAGAGAAAGTTAAAAAAAAAAAAAAAAGGAAGAAGAAAAGAAGAAGAAGAAGAAGAAGAAGAAGAAGAAGAAGAAGAAGAAGAAGAAAGAAGAAGAAGAAGAAGAAGAAGAAGAAGAAGAAGAAGAAGAAGAAGAAGAAGAAGAAGAAGAAGAAAAAGAAGAAAGAAGAAAGAAGAAGAAAAAAAAAGAGCCCAAGGAAGGGACAAGTATATCTTACCTTCCTTAGACAAGAAAGGCAGTGGAGCAGCACCATGTCTAAGAGTAGTAAGGGCTCTGTGGCCTGTGTTCAGTTCCCACCACCACCATGCACTGCTGTGTAGCCACCTCGCCTTCCTTTCCTCACTTGAATTATCATGATAATTACAAGAGTCAATCCAGGTAGTGTCTCACACAGAAAACTACTAAACATTCAATACTATTCTTATTTTACTCTTATTAGGTCACTGAGAGAACAGAGTCAGATGAACTACTTCAGGTCACAATGATATAGGAAGTGAATTAATAGATTTTTTTTGTCTACTTATGTATTCTTAGTGGATGATTAAACCCAACAAATGTGAAAAGGGATTTTGCTTAAAGAAATTCAGGGTAACTTCAACATTTATTCAACATTTATCATCATTTACAATGGGCAAGGAAATATTGAGAAATTATATAGAAATAGTAGGGAAACTCAGTCTCTAAATGGTACCAAAATAAAATTAAGCCAGTATGCAAACATCAAAGAAATATAAATTAGGTGACATTCACTAGAAAAGTGAGTAAATGCTGATGCAGAGAACAAAGGCAAAAAGGAAATGTAGATAAAATTAAATTTCCTTAAAAAAAAAATTAAATTTCCTTACAACCTGCAGCCCAATAACAAATAGTTGAGGCAGGCAGAGTGTGACATTCCTCCAACAACTCCCAATCTTAATGTTAATGCCTTGCTAGAGAAAAAAGCAACTTAGCCAGGCCTCCAAGATACTGTGAGTCTTCTTTAGTATATGAAAATCCTTTTGGAAACTTCCCATCTTCACCTCCTCCAACACCATAGTAGTATATAATCAATTGCTCCTCACAATCCCAGGGCAGTCCTTTCTGCTCATGGATCCTGTCCCTGTGTTTTAATAAAACCACCTTTCAGCATAAACATCTCAAGAATTCTTTCATAGCCATTGGCTTTGAACTGCAATATCTCCACACCAAATGCTATCTGGTAACATGAAAATTATCAATATGTTATAGAATAGGAAAAAGAACAAATTTGCCATACTAGAAAAACTTAGATGACTTACCTTGATGACATCTTCTGGCCATGCGTTAAGAACTGAAGCAATATGTCCTCGATCATGGATACTAATAAAGAGACCTCTGACAGAAAAGAAAAAAAAAAAAGTAGTTTTAATTTACTTCATACTTGCCAAAATATCATGAATGTTTAAATTTTTTTTTTCAGGGATGCTTGGGTGGCTCAGTGGTTGAGCATCTCCCCTTTGGATTAGGTCATAATCCCAAGGTCCTGAAATCGAGTCCCGCATCGGGTTCCCCATGGGAAACCTGCTTTTCCCTCTGCGTATATCTCTGTCTCTCTCTATGTGTCTCTCATGAATAAATAAATAAAATCTTTTAAAAAAATTTTTCCAGGCAGTCTGGATGGCTCAGTGGTTTAGCCTGATCCTGGAGACCCAGGATCAAGTCCCATGTCAGTCTCCCTGCATGGAGCCTGCTTCTCCCTCTGCCTGTGTCTCTGCCTCTCTCTCTCTGTGTGTGTGTCTCTCATGAATAAATAAAATCTTTAAAAAAAATTTTTTTCCAAATCAGTTTAATTCACTTCTGTTTTTATCAAATTCATGAAAATTATTTCCTTAAACAAATAAAAGGAATCTTATAATTAAGGGAGAAATTACTTTAAACAATGTATTGATATCTATAATAAAGGTTAGACTCATTCTTAAAATACATATCCTTGAATATTTTGTAAAGAAGCATTCACTCCATTATATGCAGAGAATTTTTTAAAAGATTTTATTTATTTATTCATAAGAGGCACAGAGAGAGAGAGAGGCAGAGACACAGGCAGAGGGAGAAGCAGGCTTCTTCTCCTTTAGCAGAAGTTAAAGGTGGTGCTAAACCGGTGGGTCCCCCGGGCTGCCCCTATGCAGAGAATTTAAACTATCAATTCCACTCATAGATTCATTTAGTCTTTTATTAAATAATATATATAAAAGCACATCGAAAAACATGAAGCATGTGTAAATAGGCATTTTCAGTTTATATTTCACTTTACTACATCCTCACCGTCTGAAGATGAGAGTCTGTATTAGAAATGGGTTAAGTGACTAATGCTGAGCAGTCCTTTTATGTGAAACATACTTGACTTTTTTTTAAGTTCAAACATCCAAGTTATAATTCTTTGATATTCAGTCTTAGTTGCTGTTTGCAATCTGTTACTTAGACTCAAATGAAGACTTTGACACTGCTCTCCTCCTATCCCCCATTTCCTAGGAAAGTGTAACAAGTAACTAAAAAAATTAAAATTAAAAATAAATCTCAGTGTCTTAATCTCATTTAAACGTTTTACTTTAGGGACACCTGGGTGGCTCAGTGGTTGAGTGTCTGCTTTCAGCTCAGGGCATGATCCCGGTCCAGTCTAGGGATCGAGTCCCTCCATCAGGCTCCCTCTCAGGAGCCTGCTTCTCCCTCTGCCTACGTCTCTCCCCCTCTCTCTGTGTCTCTCATGAATAAGTAAATAAAATCTTTAAAAAGAAAAAAAAGAGTTTTACTTTAGTATTGTTAAACGTAATTCAAATACAAAGAGCTACATACAACCAATGTACAGCTTAATGAATTTTTATAAGGCAACCACCCTTGTACATAATATCCATTTAAAGCAGAGTCTTGTCAGTATCCCAGAAGCCTTCCTCATGTTTCTCCCAATCAAAAACCATTCCCTCCTAAGAGTAACAACTATCCTGACTCTTATGGTATCATTTAATTTACAGTTCTATCATAAAATGATAAGCTACCCCTAGACACTACAATTTGTCTTCTAAAGTTTCTCATAATCTGGATTTTGCTGATTACATTCCTATGGTATAGACTAACAAACAGGTCTTTCTTCCATACTTCTTGAGAAACTGGTAATTAAATCAAAAGGCTTAATCAGATTCATATCCATTTTTTATGAGACAATTCATGGTCTGGTGTTATGAGAAGATGCACAGTACTGTTATAAGCTAGACCCCAAGACCTAACCTTTACTGCTCACCTGCTTGTACTCACCAACCTTTGTTCCACATTTTTCCTAAAGCTCATTTTTCCAGCTTATCTCTTAGGCAAATGGAAACCAAACCACCCCTTGAGCCATAACAACTGCCCTGGCAAGATCTGCAGCTGGCCCAGACCAGCCAGACCAGTTTCAACTTAAACCTTGACTTGGGCCTGCGCAGATAGACATGGAGTGACCTCTAGAATGATCCACAACCACCTTTATCTCATTAGTATACTAAAATCTCTACCCAAGGAGGAACACAAGCCTCATTTAAACAACATATAATGTGTATATGGGCATGTTTCCTTATGGCACATCTGTGACCTTATGCCTGCCACTACTTACAAAGACAAGGCTTCCCTATCTAAATATTTACCTCAACCCTAAATAAAAGAAATCCATCCACACTTGCTTGGAGAGTCATGGCTTTGGAAGCTATTCCTCAAGATCTTATTTGCTGCAAATAAAGTACTTTGTGTAACAACTCAACCTGGGACAGTTTCTGACTCACCAAGAGCAAATTCACATTGGTTTAGTTACAGTATCTTGTAGTCTTTTACATGACTTTAACAGCTGCTGATGCTTAATATCTAAATTCACTAATTCACTAGGAGTTACAACATGGAATATTCCAGTTCTAGCAATCATTCCTCATGTATTTGCTGAGACTCTTATTTAAAGACAAATTTCACCGTATCTATTGTTTGGCAAATGCAAGATTCCTTCTCTTAACAGTTTTTGAAATAAAGAACTCATTTGCGGGGCACCTGGGTGGCTCAGCTGGTTAAGCACCACACTCTTCATTTCAGCTCAGATCATGATTTCAGAGTGGTGAGACTGAGCCCCACATTAGGCTCTACACTCAGCAGGGAGTCAGCTTGAGATTCTCTCTCCCCATCTCCCTCTGCCCCTTCCCTGGCTCATGTACTCACTTGCTCGCTCGCTCCCTAAAATAAATGAATCTTTAAAAAAAAAAAAAAAAGAAAGAAAAGAAGAAGAAAACCTAGCTCATTTGCTGAAATCCTTCAAGAGTCTCCACTAACGTGTGTGTGTATATACATGCATGTGTTGTGTGTATGTTCTGGATTAATATGAACTCGTGGATTTAAACATATTTGATGTGCTTTAATCCACTGCAGTTATTTTCTTTACTGGGACTCAAATTATCCCATACTTAGCCAGTGGAAGGCTCTTCATGTTGGCCTGTGAATTCTTTTGACATGACTCTAACTTGTGGGTTTGTCTTTTTTTTTCGCTTTTTTTTTTTTTTAAGATTTTATTTATTTATTCATGAGAGACAGAGAGAGAGAAGCAGTCTCCATGCAGGGAGCCCGACGTAGGACTTGATCCCGAGTCTCCAGGATCAGGCCCTGGGCTGAAGGTGGTGCTAAACCACTGAGTCACTGAGGCTGCCCTCGCCTTTTTTTTAAAGCATGAGATCAAGACCTGAGCTGAGATCAAGAGTCAGACATTTAACCAACTGAGCCATCCAGGCACCCTATGACTATAGGTTTTGACAGCCTCCTTGTTCTCTGTTATGACAAAATGTTCCTTGTTGTCTTAGAAATGTCTGCTTCAGGCCTGAAATAATCCATTTCTCTAAGAATACCTTCTTTCTTTTATAGAAAATGGTATTTCAAGACTACAATATAGGTAATAGACATCCCATCTGCCACTAGTTGGTGAAAGTACTGTTATAGAAAAATTATAAAACAATGTTAAGATTCGCTTCCTATTTATGGCCAGAGATCTCAAACTGGCTCTCTTTTTTGAGTTTATTTATTTAAATAATCTCCACATCCAACATGGGGCTTGAACTCATGATACCAAGAGCTACATGCGTTTCCAACTAAGCCAGCCATGCATCTCACACTGGCATTCTTCTTTTACAAAGTTTGCCACTATGATTTCCTAGCAAATTCAACTTCGCAGTCTCTGAGAAGGCCATTTCACACTTTCTCATTTCTCCTCACCTCCTACACTCATCTCCCTCTCACACTCAGCTGATCACCAAATCTTAATTTCAAACAGATAGATGCAATAGGGTGAAAACTACCTCATCTTTCTAATATAAATTCTACTAATCCATCTGCATCTTTTTAAATAGGTTTTATTTTTTACAACAGTATTAGGCTCACAGCAAAATAGAACAGAAGATTCAGAGACTTCTCATAAACTTCCTGGCCCCACACATGCCTAGCCTTCCTCATTGTCAATATACCTCACAACACAGTAGGCACCGACACACCATTATCACCCAGAGTCCATAGTTTACATTAGGGTTCATGTTTAGTGTTGTACATTCTGGGGGTATGAACAAATGTATAGTGACATGTATCCATAACTAAAGTATAATACAGAGTTGATTTACTACTCTGAAATGTCCTTCCCGCTCAAACCCCTAACAACCACTGATCTTTTTTACTGTCTCCATATTTTTCCCTTGTCTAAAATGTCATATAGTTGGAATCATACAGTTTATAGTCTTTTCAAATTGGCTTTTCACTCAGTAATAAAGATTTAAGGTTCCTCCATGTCTTTTCATGGATTCACAGCTCATTTCCTTTTAGCACTAATATTCCATTGTCTGGATACACCAGTTTGTTTACTCATTCACCTACTGAAGGATATCATGGTTGCTCCCAAGTTTTGGCAATTACAATAAAGCTGTTTAAAAACATTCGTGTGAAGGTTTTTGTGTGGATCTAAGTTTTTCAATTCCTTTGGGTAAATAAATATCAGGGATAGAATTATTGTATTTAATAAAAGTAGGTTTAGTTTTGTAAAAACTCGCAAACCGTCTTCCAAAGTGGCTGTATCATTTCGCATTCCCACCAGAAATGAATGAGAGCTCCTATTGCTCCACATCATGACCAACACTTGGTGTTGTGTTCTGCATTTTGGTCATTCCAAGTAATTGTGTAGTAGTATCTCACCGTTTTTTTTAGTTTGTATTTCCCTGATGACATGCAATGTGGAACATCTTTTCAAAAGCTTATTTGCCATCAATATATATCTTCTTTGGTGAGGTGCCTGTTAAGATCTTTAGCCTATTTGTAAATTAGATTGTTTTCTTATTGATTTTTAAGTCCTTTAGCAGATACATCTTTTGCAAATAATTTCCCTCAATATGTGGCCTGTCTTTTCATTTTCATGACAGTGTCTTGTTTTTTAAAAGTAAGTTCAATGCCTAATGTAGGGTTTCAACTTGTGCCCCAAGATCAAGGGTCACATGTTCTACCGAGTGAACCAGTCAGGCACCCTGAGAGTATCTTTCATAAAGCAGAGATTTTAAATTTTAATGAAGTCCAGTTTATATATTATTTCTTCCAATAGATTATGCTGGTGGTGTTGTATCTAAAAAGTTATCACCATACTCAAGGTCATCTAGATTTTTACTATGTTATCTTCTAGGAGTTTTATAGTTTTACATTTTCCATTTAGGTTTGTGATCCTTTTTTTTTTCTTTAAGAGAAAGACCATGCATGTGTGGGGGTAGAGGGGGGTGGGGGGAGAGAGAGAGAGAGAATATTAATAAGCAGGCACCACATCCAGCATGGAGCCCAGTGTGGGGCTCGACCTCACAACCCCGAGATCATGACCTGAGTTGAAATCAAGAGTAGGACATTTAACCAATTAAGCCAACCAGGTGCCCCTATTTGTGATCCATTTTGAGTTAATTTTTATGAAAGATACATAGTCTGCTGAGATTCACCTTTTTGTATGTGGATGTCCAGTTGTTCAAACACCACTTACTGAAAAGACTACCTTTTCTCCATAGTGTTGCCTCCGTATTTCTGCCATCCCCCGTTATAGTGAAAGAAATTTTCTACTATCACGGACATCCTCTCACATGAGCTCTAGATTCTATTCCAGGTCAACTTTTTTTTTTTTTTTAAAGATTTTATTTATTTATTCATAAGGACACACACAGAGAGAGGGGCGGGGGCAGAGACATAAGCAGGCACCATGCAGAGAGCCTGATGTGGGACTCGATCCAGGGTCTCCAGGATCACGCCCCAGGCTGCAGGCGGTGCTAAACCACTGCGCCACCGGAGCTCCAGGTCAACTTTTTAAAGGTTTCACTCCTACCCATCTTTATGCTACATCACTTTCTACATCACTTTCTCTACTGGATTATTCTTATTGGCATAACAACCTGCCCTAACATTATTTATCTTTTGAAAAAACCGGATTTTTGCCCTCTATTCTCTCTTCATAGCAAAATCCTTCTAAGACTTATCTATTCTTACTGTCACTACTTTCTTGCCTCCTATTCTCTCTTCAATCTATTAATAAGGCTTTTCTCCCTCACTGCTTCACAGAAACAACTCTTACCAAAGTCTCTGATGACTCACATCTGCTAGAGGCAAAGGTCAACTCTCAACTCTCATCTTACTTGACTTCTCAACTGTGTTTGACACGGCTTTAAATATCATGTTCATAATGACTCTCAAACTTCTATCTTCAATCTAGCCCACTTCCTTGAGCTCCAAACTATAAATTTAGCCAACTAGTTAACTCCTGTCATCATTCAGGCCCCAACTCATAGCTTAGTTCTTCAGACAGACCTTTTCTGATAACAGTAAATAAAGTACCCTTCATACTAACATTTTGATCATCTTTACAGTATTTCCAAGTATCTGAAACGATCTTAAATTTTCATGTTTACTGGCCATCTCCTCCTTGCCACCACCCCACAGTACACATATATACACAATGCGACAAGTTCCTTAAGTACAGATTCTATTTTGCCCACATTTGTAACCCCAGTGCCTGCAACTGTGCTGGTACATAGTTTGTGTTCAACAATACATGCTGACTTTGGTACTGAAAAACTAAGGCTTCTATAATTAAATTTTTGAAAGTATAGAAAACATGAAATAAACCCAGACTTATACTGACTTATTAAGTAACCAAAATTATATTATGATAGTAAGTGCTACAGGCAGATTACTGATGAGTGTCTGACTCAACAAAAATATTAATTTACCAAATTGGCACTAAATTACATCCTTTCCTGGGTTATTTTTTCATATGAATTTATTTTGTTTCTCCAAAATGATAATAAGCTCTGTATAAGTTACATATTTTTTTTGGATCCCTGTCACATCCAACTATGCAACCAACAAGATCTCAATAAATTATTCTAAAATTAAAATAAAATGTATTTGGACTTTTTAAAGGCAATTTTGTTGAATTATCTAAACTGTTCTTGGCAGTACACCATTCAATAATATCTCTTGGGAACTTGTTAGTTAGCCAAGATTTTTCAAACAACACTAGTCTCAGGAAATAGTGCCATTTTTTTTAAAATGAGAGGGACAATGAATGATATTACAGTTTGCATCAATTAAATATAAGAGCCATTTGGTCACCTATAATCTCTTGCACTGAGCAGAGATTCATTTGTGACTAACATGTTTACCCCCCGCCTTTTTTTTTCAGAGAGGATGAGAAAAAGATGGTGGGAGAGGGGCAGAAGGAAAGGGAGAGAATCTTAAGCAGGCCCCATGCCCCAATGGCTCATCTCACAACCCTGAGATCATGACCTGAGCTGAAATCAAGAGTCAGATGCTTAACCAATTGAGCCACCCATTCAGTTACCCAGGCACCACTAAAATGCTTGTTCCTACAGAGAGCTCAATAAATGAAGAATCTGTAATGTCCAATTGAGGTCAAGCATTTTGAGAGAATAATTTGCAACACTTAATGGAATGTCTCTTTGATCAGAAACCTAATTAGAGATACCCAAAAGTCAGCAGGACATGACTCATACTTGCTGGTACAGAGCTGAATATGAAACTTTAATCCTCAACATATACATATAGTTCTAAAATGAAAACTTTAGACCAGATTATTTATCAATGATATTGTTAAATGAATGGAATTTCAATAAATATTTTTTCTCCATATGCTCTTGTTGGTCAATTTGTTTAAAATAATTTTTATTCTATTATTTCTATGTATTATTAAATTAAACATGCCAATTAAAAATACTCATGCTTTTATGTCTATTTCATGTCAAAACTAAGACATTTTTAAAATATAAATCATTTTCTCATGTACATAGTTCAAACTTCTCTCATAACCTCTAACATTGTATATACTGCACTCAAAACAGATTTGTAAGAGGAGATAATATTCTGACTTCATGTTGTCTCACATAACATCCCTAATGAAGTTCATTTCAAATCAAAATAGAATTCACTTAAAAAAAAAATAGAATTCACTTCCTAACATATAACCTTCTATCATGACCAGATTTGTATTTTCTTCTGGAAATTAGTTCATGACCCTGCGCCTAACTCAGTGAAGGAGGCAACCACTCTACAATTTTCTGTAAGAATCCTCTCTTTCATGCAGAAGCTCATTTTACTATCTTTTGGAATTAGAAAATTAGACTTCATATTTTTCACAAAATAGAAGTATGTACTCATGAGTCCTAGGAATCAGGCCAAAGTTGAGTTATATCAGCAGATCTGAGCTGTTGGGAAAAGCAGCACTAAAGAAAGCTAAGTTCAGGTCTAATCAGGAGATACCTCAGATAAAGATGCAGAGTTAGAAGGCACATGTCTAACAGTTGAAAGGAACAGAATAACTTGCTAAAGGAGAAAGAAGTGAAGGCGCCAAGGGGAAAGCACTACAAACTAGTGCCCATATAAAAGAATAGGATGACTAAGAAGAATCCTTGAAAAAAGGAAGGAGGAAAGGAAAGAAAGAAAGAAGGAAAAAAAGAAAATAATCTAATTGGACAACCAGTATTTCTAAAGTCAAGGAAAGTCAAGGAAGGAAGGACAGTATTAAGAAGGCATGGATCAATATTATCTTCCTGCAGTAAATGCTTAGAAGAATTCTTCTGTGTGTACGCGTGTGTGTGTATGTGTGCATGTGTGTGTATTTTTTTTTTTTGAGAGAGAGAGAGAGAGAGAGAGAGAGAACACATGCAAGTGGAGAAAGGGGCAAAGGGAGAGGGAGAGAATCTTAAGCAGGCTCCATGTTCAGTGAGGAGCCCAACACAGGGCTCAATCCCACAACCCTGAGATTATGACCCAAGCCAAAATCAAAAGTTGGACACCTAATCGACGGAGACACCCCGGTGCCCCAAATTCTTCTAAGTATATTAAGAAGAATTGTTTTTTCCTGAACTATTTGAGAGTCCAGTAGCCATCAATACTAGTGTCTCATTACTACCAAACAATTTAGTGCATTTCCTACAAATAAGATACTCCCCTACATAATTATAATTAGAAAATATTTAAAAATATATTGATACATTAGTACCATCTGATTTTCAGGCACCATTCACATTACACCATTTGTTTCAATGATGTCCTGCATAACCAAAGTCTAGTTCAAAATCCCATGTGTGTTTAGTTGTCATGTTTAGTTGGTCCTCTTCAATGTGGAATATTTCCTCAGTCTTTCCATGACTTTCATGACCTTAATACTTTTAAAGTTACAAGTCAGTGTTTTGTAGAATGTACCTCAATTGGGGTTTGTGTGGTATTTCCTCATGACTAGATTCAAATTATACATCTACTGCAGGACTACCACAGAAGTGATACTGGCTTCTTCTTATTGCACTCTATCAAGTGGTACTGTCCCTGGTTTGTCCCATTATTGGTGATGTTAACTCTGATCATTTGATCAAGGTGGTATCTTCCAGGTTTCTTCACTGTGAAGTTACTCTTTTTTCCCTTTATAATTAACAAGTATGAGATGATACTTCAAAACTCCTTGTTTCTCTGTCCAACTTTCAATTTATTGATGTGTTTATTCATATCAATATGGGCTCCTCTTTATTATTTTATTCAGTCAGTTTTAATCAATAGCAATTATTTGATGCTCAAAATGTCCAGACATGACCAGTGAGAACCCCTTCAAGCTGGCTGTTGTTTGCTTTGGACACATCCCCATGATTCTTTGTGCACTTGCTTACTTTCTGTTAGAAGATGTCCCAAACTCATCTTTTACTTATCCTGGTACAGCCCTCAAATCAGCAATTTCTCTAAGGAGCTTTGGTTCCTTTTAATGGAAATAGTACTTAGATATGAGTGCCAGGTATGCTCATTGTTACTGGGGTATTGCTGCTCCTAGGACAACTCAATGGAGAGAAATAGGATATATGTATATACATACTTTATACATATGTATATATATACTTACCTACATAACACATATATATTTCTATAGCTATCCATCTTCTCTATATATACACTGAAAACCGTATGTTCACACATATCCCTCAATTCCAGTTCAACACCATAAGGTTCATTCTAGTATTCTTCCTTCCATTTTCACACTTACAACTTTCTCCTATAGTGAGAAACCTAGTTCCCATTATGCTTTAACATATTTACTTCTTTGACCAGTCCTCTTGTATGAAACCAATCTTGTCCCCTCCCTGGGCAGACACCCTGCTCACTTCACTAAGGCTCCACTCTCTGAAGTAGGCAGCCCCCCCCCTTACTCAGGTGCCCTCTCCACCCCCTGAGGCTCTGACATCCAGCACTGGACCATCCTCCTACAAGAACTCTCCCTTCACCTTGCTTGGCTCTCACACCCTGACTCAGGCTGCCCTTCTATGTGGGGGCTCTTAACCCTGCCGAGCCTCCAACACTCCCATGCCAGCCCCCTCCACCCTTTTAATTGAAGCATGACAAAGCAGAAGGAGGGTGCAGACAGAATGCTGCTGTCCCCTTGGAAGAACATGAGAAAACTGGCATGGATATAGAGGAAGCAGCTATAATTATCCTCTGCTGTTGGAAGACTACCAATCACAAGCACATCTTTACAGATTCAGGATTTTTATCTTGGAAATATTTCCATGTCCTCAGCTCATCATACTTATGGAAATTATTCTAATTTTTTTATCTCTCACTTTTGTTGGTGTTGTTTCCCATTTATATACAGTGAAACAAGTGATTTTTTTCTTTCAGACTTCTTATGTATCTTTTAAGCATACAAAGTCCTGCCTCATCAATTACTGTTCTATATACTTTGTGACAGGAGAATCTAATATTCCAACTCATACTTTTCCAAATATCACACTTCTGCTATAACTACACTTTGACCTCATTAATGTCTATTTTTTGACAACAGCTTTTATTTTTTCCCTTCAAATTAGCAGTGGATCTTGACTGAATTTCCTTCTTTTTTCAGCTAAAGTTTATCCATTCTGCCAACTATTCTTAACTCCCCTGCTTTTCTGTCTTTCCATCACACCCTTTCTGAAAACCTCCAAGTCTAAATCAATCCATTTGCCTTCTCTTTTCCTCAGGCCCTACTGGAGAATGATGCCATTTGGTCAGGTGTGTTAGATCCATTAAGACTTCATCATCGGGATCCCTGGGTGGCGCAGCGGTTTAGCGCCTGCCTTTGGCCCAGGGCGCGATCCTGGAGACCCGGGATCGAATCCCACGTCAGGCTCCCGGTGCATGGAGCCTGCTTCTCCCTCTGCCTATGTCTCTTCCTCTCTCTCTCTCTCTCTGTGTGACTATCATAAATAATAAATGAAAAAAAAAAGACTTCATCATCAATAGATATAGACAAAAAAGATGTGGTGCATATATGCAACAGAATATTATTCAGCCATAAAAAAGAATGAAATCTTGTCATTTGCAATGACATGAATGGAGCTAGAGAATATAATGCTAAGTGAAGTAAGTCAGATGAGAAAAACAAATACTGTATGATTTCACTCATATGTGGAATTTAAGAAACAAAACAAGTGAGCAAAGGGAAAAAGAGATAGAGAGAGAGAGAGAAACCAAGAAACAGACTCTTAACTGTAGAGAACAAACTGATGGTTACTAGAGGGGAGGTAGGTGGGAGGATGGGTGAATTGGTGATGGGGGTTAAGATATATTTATCAGGGTGAGCACTGAGTAATGTATAGAATTGCTGAATCACTATATTGTATACTTGAAACTAATACAACACCATATGTTAACTATATTTGAATTTTAAGATTAAAAAAAATTTTTTTAAACCCAAAACCTCAAGATCTCTCCAGTGTTATCTGGGTCCTCACAACTCAACAAGTCTTTCTTAAAAGTATCTTCTGCTGGCTATTCTTATATTACCCATTAAAACTACTTTGTAGGGCAGCCCAGGTGGCTTAGTGGTTTAGCACTGCCCTTTGGCCCAGGCCCTGATCCTGGAGTCCCGGGATCGAGTCCCACATTGGGCTCCCTGCATGGAGCCTGCTTTTCCCTCTGCCTATGTCTCTGCCTGTCTCTGTCTCTGTTTCTGTCTCTCTCTCTCTCTCTCTCCTGGTTCTCCCTGTGTCTCTGCAGTCTTGCTCTGATGAATAAATAAAATCTTTTTTTTTTAAGATTTTATTTATTTATTGAGACAGAGAGAGAGGCAGAGACACAGGCACAGGGAGAAGCAGGCATCATACAGAGAGCCTGACGCGGGACTCGATCCAGGGTCTCCAGGATCACACCCCGGGCCGCAGGCAGCGCTAAACCGCTGTGCCACCGGGGCTGCCCTAAATAAAATCTTAAAATAAAAAAAAACTTTGTATTTCCACTCTTGCCCATTCCCACCCCTTTATACTATCATCAGATTATCACACTTTTCTCTAAAGAAAAAGACTTCCAGCTCCTAGCAATCTACCTGTAAACTTTCTTCCATTATTCTTCGGTGAATAAAGTGTCAATATCACTGTCCTCTGTTCTAGTTTACACTCATGCTGTCACTCTCTGGCCACTTAGTCCTCTTCATTAAATGCCAGCATTCTCCAGGTTTAAAAAGTTCTCTTTTTCACTCTAATGCACAGTGAAGGCCTAGGGACTCTGCTCTGTTCCCACCCTTGGAATAATTTTCAAAGTCTCCTTTGCCTCAGCTTCAGCTGAATGTCTGATCTGTCTCCCTTTTGGTCCCATTCTTGCTTTTGGCATTTGATCAACTAATTCAGCCTGAGAACTATCTAGTTTCCAACTCTGGATGATCTTTTAGGGATTCATTTAGGCATCCCTCCAATACCTCCAGTTCCTCTTCATGGCTAGGCTAGCTCCTAATTGCTTATCAGAGGCAGTTCAAGTGTTATCTCCTCTTGGAACTATTTCCTGATCCACACTCAAGCTGCACTGGAATCTCTCTGCAATTCCATAGAACCTTGCTGTTTTTCTCTATTATAACATTTATCATATTTTTCATATAGTTTTTCACTTTCTTATATGTCTGTTCCACCAGAACTCTTAAAATCAGGAATTCTGCTTTCCTTACAGAAAGCAAAGAAGGAAATAGTTTATAGAAAGAATATAAGTAGGGAGAAAAGAAGGTAGTTCAGATGTGATTATGGCACTAGCGGGTCCATTGGTGGGTAAAGCAATAGAAAATAAAAAAACAGACAAAAAACAAAAACTGGAATGCAGAACACTCAGGAGCTATGTGGCTTCAGTCTGGCTTACTCAGAAATAAAACTATGATAAGACAGAGCCTTTAGATGGAGAGGGACTCAGGAGAAGGCACGAGGGCTAATAGAAGGTGACATCCTTGGGACTGAATACCAATTCTATTACAGAAGTAAAGAAACATTTAATTGAGGCCAGAAGAGAAAAGTAGATTTACTATTTCCTCTTTCCCCGATTCCAAAAATAAGGTTTTTCTTTTTTATTATCACATAACAACCTAGTATTACTAACATGAGTGATACTGTTCTTGGTATAACTAGTTGATTTCACTCTGCAATAATAATCTTGTGAATTTGTTTTGTTTATTGTAGATAATGCTTAAAGTTCTATTTCTAGTCTAAATCCTCCTGAGGAGAGAAAATCAGCATGGTGGGCAGATTTCTAAGATGGGCCAAGATCTCCCAGCTGCTGAAGTTCACATCCCCAGTACTGCACACGATGGATTTTACTCCAATTAAGTTACATTAGAGGAAGGAATATGTTCTTTCTCAGGTCAGAACTTGGCAGTTATTTATCAAAGTCCTATATATTTTCAACTTTGGTTGAAACCAAATCAGCTTTGGTATAACAAGATTTAGATCTTATCTAATTATAGATAGTTTTTTAAAGGGTCCTTGAAGAACAGCAAAAAGGATTTAATGTTTTAAGAGGAAACCATTAAAGGACAGTTTTAAAAGGATGCAGTAGAGGAGACATAAAGAGAAACATACATCAATTTTAAATATTTATAGGATTATTACAAAAAGCACAAAAATCATTATTTTAAAAATCTCAACCAAGAATAAAAACTTAGGGGTGCTAGGTGGCTCAGTCAGTTAAGCATCCAACTCTTGGTTTTGTCTCAGGTCCTGATCTCATGGCTCCTGAGATCAAGCCCCATGTTGGGCTGGCTCTGTGCTCAGCAGGAATCTGCTTACATATTCTCTCCCACTCTTCTTTTCACCTGTTTGTGTGTGCTTGCTCTCTCTCCAATAAATAAATAAATCTTTAAAAAATAAAAAAATAAAAACTTAAGATAAAACACATGTGATTCATGCTTGCACTTTAAAGATCTCTTCAATATGAAAGGGGATAAGTTTAGGAAGATTGCAGAAGTATTCAAGGTTTTCTGTGTTATCAGAAGTTAAGGAAATAAAGTAGCTAATAGAGCCAGGTTTTTCTCAGTCTGTCCTACTATTTCTCCAAGATACTATATTGTGAGCAGAAAAAAAAAAAGCACAACAAATTTTACAATTTAACTGTGCAAGGGACAAAACCAGTCACCCTAACCTACCTTGTGTTCAGTCCCCTGCAATAAAGACAGCAGTAGCAAAGACACCAAGAATACCTGCTGAACAGACTAAAATTCTTTGAATATGACATTATAATAAGGGAAATTTAAAATGCCGAAAGCTAAGAAGGAAATGAAGACAGAGAAACATGGAAAAAAGACCACAGAATGGTAAATTCCTACACCCAAAAACAATTGGACTGGCACCAATTACGTGCCAAGCATCCATCTTACTTATCCTGTCTGAATTAGCAAATTCTATCAGAACAAAATAATTACCTAGTCTCACATCTACGCTGGTATCTCAAATTTCTTTCCAAAATGATAAATAACAGCAAAGAAATAAAGGGGAAAAGGTACTTTTCCTCTCACTTTTAAGGGAAAAATAGTTATATCCTATCAAACATTTATTGGCAATGCAAGGAGGAAAAAAATCCTTAAAAAAAAAAAAGAATGCTTCAGTTACTTGATGTCTATGGAATGAGTCCTATTCAGGGCCAGTATAAACTGACTATTGCAGTGGGATCCAAGAACGGAAATAATAGAGACACTCAATGATGGAAGTGCACTATAGTCATGCTGCTGCTTTTTGTGCAAGAAGTCAAAGCATTAAGGACAAGGAGAAGCAATGAAAACAAGGATATAAAAGAATTCAACTACTTCTATGCATACAATATTTTACTCAGACCATTAAGATTTGCCCCTATGTTTACATGAAATTTACCCACTCGAGCTCATGATCCCATGTCCAAAATCTTTAGAGAATCTCCACATTAATGTAACAATCTCTATTAATCATACTGTTGTTGCTATAATTGGACTAAAGTTTAATTCTTTCATTCTTATTTCTCTGATAAACAGCATTCTTGGATAGCAACAACTTCTTAGTTGAAGCTTTGTTTCGGGGTTTCTTTCAAATCACTAATGAAGTAAATCCTACAGCCTTAACTCTGGGCCTTTATCCAGAAGTCTTTCTTTTTGCTAATCTTTACTTTCTTTGGAAATATTATTGCTGACTATTTTATCTAAACTCAAAAACTCAATGCTTTGATCAATTAGTCTCATTTCCTTTTCTAATAATAAAGAAAACTGAGAGACCAATATGCATATGCTGAGAATTACAGGAATAGGTCTTCATTAATCTAAAAGAAAAACACTGCTGTGTACAGGCATTGTCCCTAGGTAGTCTTTTTTTTTTTTTTTTCAGAGAAAGAAAATTCTTCAACAAAAATATAAGCCACATGGGCAGACTTGGTATACTGCCAAATATAGTTCAAGCAAATTCCTTTAATATGAGGTCACTTTTCCAAAGAATTTTCCAGGGGAGGTTGACACTACTGGGTCCCAATTTCACTGGTTCTCCCCAATCTTACTCCAAGAACCAAACAATGCCCATTTTTCCCTCAGACTTAAACCATCCTTCCATTTTGATAGTAAAATTCAAATTTACACTATCACTGGAAATCTGTCACTGGTTTCCTTTAAGTGTGAGAAATATGCTTTCAAAAAGCTGTAGCTATATTATCACCACTCAATAAGACTCCCAGAAAATTAAAGGACAAAATTAAACAGCATTAACTCAACATAATAGAGTTCTCAGGCTACTTCCTTTAAGAGTTGTGCTTCAATTCCAGTTCTGTCTGGGTTAGGGATCCCTCCTACGATTCCCTAGTACCTTGTACTCTCCTATCACATGGTGTTATAATTGCTTAAGGTTTGCCCCCTCCTATTAAACCTTATGCTTCATCAGGCAAACTGTTATGTCTGTTTTGTGCATGATTTTACTACAATGACCTAACAGAATGTTTGGCACATGGCAGCTGAGACACATTCAAGTTGGCCATAGACTCTTTGACACTCCTCCCATAAGAATGTGAGTCAAAAAAAAAAAAAGAATGTGAGTCTATTTCCCCTCCTTGATTCTGCTTTGACCAACAGAATATGGCAAAAGTAACACTGTGCTAATTTCTAACCAGTTCTTAAGTTCTTAACTAGAAACTCTATCTCAAATAAATAAAAAAGAAGAAAGAAAGAAAGAAAGAAAGAAAGAAAGAAAGAAAGAAAGACAGAAAGAACCTAGCAACTCCATTTCCATTCTTCTACAACACTTGTTCTTACAACCCTAAGGCTGACAAATATGGCTAAGAAGTATTTGTACAAGGAGTACAAATACATAGAATAGTTTTAAGGGAATCGATTTCCAGATATTTACTTTCTATTTGTTTCCTAAAATTGATCCACTATGACTTGATATGGCTCTCTAAAGACTAATCCACTCATGCAGATTATCCATTTCCTATCTCCTTTTATACCAGACCTTCTATTTTATAAAAGAAAGACATTGAATTACCTATCCTGAATTTTACTATAATGTACTGTCCCAAGGTAGGAGACCTTTGGGATTTTATTGGCTTTGGTGAGGCATGACTTGGCCTGTCTTTCACACAATGCTGTTACAAGTAAAGTGTGGCACCAGAATAAGGATATTTTGACTCTGAATACAGACATGGTATAGAGTAAACCAGTGGGGATTTGGCCTCAGTCTTGAGGGAGACACCAACAAAAGGCAAAAGAATCATACTTGAAAATGCATTTCTTCTCCTCATATATTTATTAAGAAGCATACTTTTTCGGTTATTCTCAATAGTTAGACTATATCTACTAGAAATAAATCTTCAAGCAGCTGGAAGTAGTAAATGGTTAGTGATGTTGTTTTAGGTATAAACTGAATACTTTCCCAAATTACTAACTATTTCTGGATATGCTGGATAAAACCCACAGATAAAAATTTAACATGATTTCAATCAAATAAAGGTATATATTTTAATAAGGTATTATATACTTTTGTAAAATTTACAATCTATTCCTATTATAATAAATTCTATTACTGTATTTTATAAAATGGATATTTTCTACATCTTTATCTCAAAGGTAAAATCATTACTCACCAAATCAATTCATTTTTAGCAGTAAGTATTCTTACCTTTCACTATATATGTAGGAAGTTTGATCATTATGTCTGACAAAATTAATGGATTTTTTTATATATATTTCTTACCTATTTCTAAAAGCCCAACACAGAATTTAATATATGATTACACTCATTCTTACCAAGTAATGTCATGCCTTCGTTCATACTCCTTACTTCATAAAAACTTATAATTTCAGCTACATGTTATATTGCTGTATAATAAATGAATGAGATTCTAATATCTTGTTTTATAGTTTATTTTTTAAATAGATAAATCAATTTAATTATCTGCACCATTTCAATCTTGATGTAATGACTAATTCATTAATCAACTATCTATAAATTATTTCTCATTGTTTTTCATAATATTCAAAGAAAGAAATACTAACACATGTTTTAAACTGACCAGTCTTTGGCTGAAAGAGTTAGTAAAAAGAACAATTTAGGCCAATAAGGAGTATGACAAGTACTTCACATGAATGAGCTAAATCTGCAACTTCCAAGTTGTGACAAAAGCATAAGATAAAGATATTTTATATCTAAAAAGTCTGTACTGTAAAAGAGGTATTGAAATTGTTTCAATTTTCCCAAGCTTTCTGAGTATATTAGGTTAAACAAAATGCTAACAAGTGAAGAGTAACAGATATTAGCAGCTATTTGGTAATATATAATATATATAGTAAGTCTTGGTAAAGACTTTGTGATACTTCTCAGAAATCAAAATTGTGACTCTTAATAACTGGGTAACAAAGCATTTTGCAATTCAGGTGGTTTCTAATTCTTTGCTTTCAACATTTTTGAAGGAAGAAGTAAATGAGCTGTCATTTAGTTACTTATTCAAAATAAATGTTCATTATACATCTCTATATGATTTTTAGCACATAACTTGAAAAGCATTCAAAGAATTAAATGATATAGCTATAACAAAATTCTCTCCAGTCCCTTCTATTTATTTGCATGAATAAGGTTTTGTAGCACATACATGTGTAAGTATAAAAAACAGAAATAAAACTGATCCTAAGGGGTGCCTGCCTGGGTGGCTCAGCTGGTTAAGCTGTCTTCAGCTCAGGTCATGATCCCAGAGTCCTGAGAGCAGCCCTATATCGGGCTCCCTACTCAGCGAGGAGTCTGCTTCTTCCTCTCCTTCTACCCCTCCCCTATTTGTGCTCTCTTTCTGTCAAATAAGATCTTAAAAAAAAAAAAAAAAACACAACTGATCCTACAATTATTTTCTACCTATAACTAACATATGTCTAGATATACATGAGAAGGAAAAAGAAAAAACCCCATTTCATTAAATGATTTATTTTCAATAAAATTGTTTTTATGTTAATAATCAAAATTTAATACATTTATTTATTGTTAGATCACTTGTATACCGGTAATAATCCTAACAAATTTTTAATGCTTGGAACCTTAATTACAGAGAATAGAAACCTTAATGTCACTCCTACACATAGTTTTGTTGCATGGAAGTGTAATGCTTAATCAATAAAAGACTTTCAAGCATTAAAATGTATTAGGATAAAATCATTAACACGAGTGGAATGAAAATATAAATCCAAGGAGATAAGTGAATATTATAAACTTTCTCTTAAAAAAGCATTTGTTTTTATATATTTTAAATAGATAATAAAATATATAAGACTATTCCTTTGGGTACATTTAAGTTTTATTTTGATATGTCAATAATTTAAATATGCTAGAAACTATATTCCTTGCAACTATTCAAGGTTATGATGTAAGTTTTTAAATGTCAAGTTAAGAAGGGCAAAGGGTACAGTTTCTCAATATTCTCTTAAGGGATTTAAAAGCAAAATAGTATGATGATGAACCATAATTCAATGCTGTTGAATTTTCACTGATGTTGACAGTTGTCCCACTTCAGTTACCTAAATTTCAGTGTTAAGTAACATTTATTCCTGAGTGTGACTGGCCACAGAATTGAGCAAAATTCTTAAACAAATCAGTTAAGTAGCAAACTAAGAAAATATATACTTTGATAGGGATTAGCAATGATTTAGAATCCAAGAAATACAGTTTTCATTGTATTTAAGATGAAACATATGAATTTTAAAAGTTATGTTTTACTATTTCTAGATTGCTCTTATTAAGGATTTGTGTTTCCCATACATTGTGAATAGCTGCAGAATCCTCCCAATGGTATAGTAATATACTGGCCCGTTTATAATATGACCTGAAGTATCAGGAAAAAAATTTAAGTTCTGGGGTGCCTGAGTGGCTCAGTTGGTTAAGCATCTGCCTTCGGCTCAGATCATAATCCCTGGGTCCTGGGATCAAGTCCAGCATCAGGCTCCCTGCTCAGCAGGAAATCTGCTTCTCCCTTTCCCTCACAACCACCCCTGTTCGTGCTCTCGCTCAGGTACACTCTCTCAAAAAAAAAATAAAAATAAAAATAAATCCTAAAAAAAAATAAATTTAATTTTCTATCAAGCATGGTTCTTCAGAAAAGGAAAGAAAATCATTTGGCATTGGTGAAATTACCACAGTTGCTTGAGAGTACTGTTATTAGAAATCTTAAATTTATACTAATATTTGATAATATATTGGTAATCAAAAGAATTTAATCTTCTAGGCTCCCAAATATGTAACAAATTAGTTTAAAAAGGAGAGGCAATAGGTTAATGAAGAATTACTTGAAAGGAAAACGTATGAAGCCTTTGGGATCTCACCCTACAGGTCTCCCTCAAGACCTTGCTAATTAACTATGTCACATGTTCACAGCTGGGAAAACAAAGGGCCTGGTGTTTAAAACACATTAGAACAAAGGCTAAAACGATGGTTTTAGTTTCTGGTCTTTGTTTTCTGCTTTAAACTAAAAGAATAGATAAACAAACTGATAAATGTTTTCACTAAATTAACAAAGGTATGAGGCAGTAACCAACACAAGTTATAGATTCAGGGAAACTGTGAACTCATGGTAGAGAAGTGACAGTGAGCACAGAGATACAGAAGACTGGCAAGCTTTAGTGTATTTTGTCTGAACTGCATGAAGCAACCCCACCTTGGAGGAGAAAGAAGATGTGCAATCCTAACAAGACGCCTTTAATTTTTTTTTTTTAATTTAGCTTGGGAAGAATATGGGGGCTAATGACTGTCTAAAACCCAGGTTTTGCAAGACAGACTCAATAAAGAGAATATAATGAGGGGGAGGGGAGACAGGAAAAAAAAAAACAAAAAAAACCCATGGTCTAAATACACCTTCTGTAACTGAAGGCAAAATACAGCCAGAGCCCAAGGGTGAAAAGGGGGTTAGTTCTCAAGTCTAATTAAAGGAAGTATATATGGCATCTGGGGGGGGGGGGCATTTCTTCCATTTTGAAAGGCATTTATCAAATGGTCTTTATATAAAGGACATTGAACAACATGTTAGACATTGTTTCCATAAGAAGTTTTAATAAAAAGATACAGAAGAATCTTCTTTATTTGGCATTTCTTTCTCATACGGACCCTAATAAATACAAAATATAATGTTAAAATATGAATGAATGCCTGCAAATCAGGTTGAGTACATCAAAAATACACTTTACTAAGAATAGTTTGCTGTGTCGTTAAAATATCAAACCAGGGGATATATTCTCTACTCAGTAATTTATTTATCTACTGATTGGGGCATGTGAGGAGAGGGAAGGTTTTATACAAATTCAAGGTCGCAATTACCAGATACTAGGGACAACGGAAATCCTTCATATAAAAAGTTTCTTATAAGTAGCTTAATATAAGGGATCCCTGGGTGGCGCAGTGGTTTAGCGCCTGCCTTTGGCCCAGGGCGCGATCCTGGAGACCTGGGATCGAATCCCACGTCAGGCTCCTGGTGCATGGAGCTTGCTTCTCCCTCTGCCTATGTCTCTGCCTCTCTCTCTCTCTCTGTGTGACTATCATAAATAAATAAAAATTTAAAAAAAAATTTTTTTAAAGTAGCTTAATATATAAATGAGACTTCCAACAACTTATTCATCTGTTTTCCAACCACAAGGAATTCTTCCCACAATAGTCATTGGTGGTTTTCTCTGGGTAAGGAGTGAAGAAGATGGTCCTCTGAGAGTCTTTTGTATTTTTTATTTTTAGGGGAATGTATCTCATTCCAAATAAAAGAAGAAAGCTGTTCTATATATATACTCTTTGGTATTGCTCATTTTAATGAGTTACATACGTTAATATACACACAGTGTTCAAATTACTTCCTTACTTAGGTTACTTATAAAATGAATTTTATTAATACAACATTTCACTTATTTAGTGAACTTTGTGCTCTATCAGCTGTGTGAAAAATCATGGAGAGTAATAAAAGAAAAAGAAACCACACTGCCACGTCCAAGACTAACAGTCACATGTTAGGAATGTCTTATAACTGCAAAATAATAAATTAGATACTGAATTTGGTAGAGAAATAAACTTTGCAAAAAGTATGTGACATCAGTATCTCATGTATTACTTCTAAAATAAGTGAGCTCACCTTAAGTTAAAAAAAGAGAACTCCCCAATATTAAACAGATCTTTTTCCTGGGTAAGGGCTTCTTTGAGAAACTTTATATAGTTTCAATTATTGCTTACACTTAACACTTTCCATCTGTTTTCAGAAATGTTTGTATTTCTTTAGAAGTACCAAATGTATACTGATCATGAGGCTGAATTACATAAAAATTTGCTTTGTGTTCTATGAATACTCATAAAAATATGTTTTTGGTAATTATTTTATAAGTCTTTACTTGCTAGGATCTTAGTAATATCTTCATTAATTAGGTTTATAATACATAACTTGTATTTGCATCTAGGTTTTTTGAAATCTTTTAATCCTAAAAATAATTTGGGTCAATGATTCACAGGATACCCACACTTTTCTATTCTTATATTTATCTAAATATATTTTATAACACAACTAGTTATATTCCAATTATAGCTGCTGTACTCAGTGTTAAACTGAGTTTCAATACTTCGAAAAAGAGATTTTTGCTTCATAAGATACTTGAGAGCTATAGATACAAACTGAACTTTAGATAAATCAGCTTTTAGTTTCTGCTATACATTTCCTGTTCAAAATAGGTTTTAAAAAGATCTTATTTAAACATCAAAACAATACTCGTTTTACAAATGAGGAAACTACCTAAGATCCCACAGTTGGTAAGAAGCAATAAAGGAAAAAAAAAAAAAAAAAAAGAAGCAATAAAGAGATTCATAGCAGGCCTTTTCAGGTCCAAACCACACTATAGGCTGGGTGTGTTTATTCACCCTCTCACCCATTTATGCACTCAAAAAAGATTGTGCTAAGTTCTGCTAGGTTCTAGGGTAGAGGTGAAGGGTACAGCTGCTACCCTTAAGGAAAAAATGGTCAAGAGAAAGTCAGATAAACAGAAAAGGATCAGATGCTATACATCAGTGTGAAATCACCCACCAGGGACCTGGGGGATTCTTGACTTGAGGTGGGGAGCTGGGTGTGAAGATCAGGAAAGGGGCAGCAATGAAGACAGAAGTAAGCAAAGGAGCCAGATTACAAAAACCCTGAAAGCCATGCTAAGAAGCTACGATTTTATGGTGATGGAAATGAGGAGTCATTCGATGATTTTGGTCAGCAAAGTGACATAATTAGACATTCCTTTTTGAAAGCTCACTCTCTTTTGAAATGAGAAGGGCCTAAAGAAGTGGCAGTAGGACTGCATGGACGAGAGAGATTTAGCAGAAAATGAAGAGGTAAAACTGGCAAGACTCAACAAGGGAAAGGAAGGCGGAGAACTCCTGATGACCTCTGAGGTGTTTGGTTTAGGTGACTACGTGGGTAGTGTCGCAACTTACAATGTTAAGAAACCTGGGGCCTGAGGATGTTAAGCTAAGGAGTAACAAGACCTGAAAGAAAGCATCAGAGAACACTGACATTTTCATAGGTGTAATGGATTACTGTACTTAGTTGCACAGATGAAGGAAATATATGAAAGAGAGGAAACATATTAGGTTGAGTTCATGGAAATAAAATGTTAAGCCAATGAACTCATAGGGGACATAGGGAAGAATATATGAGATAAGGAGGCTAAAGCCGCAGGGTGTTTACATTCTTATAACCACAGGAGTGAGATAAGCCAAGAACACAGCTGGAGTTAAACTCTGGATAAAAGGTCCAGCTGAGGCTGAACTCTGTAGGCAGAGTTATACAACTCCACCTCCACATTAATAATATTTTAATCAATCTAAAAAACTGGTGCACAGAAATGAAATGAATAGTATTTTATGGCACCATAAAACATTGTCTAATTAGCTCTTCCTTGAGGGAAAAGTGTTAATTCAGGATGGATCTGCGCAGTAGACAAAGGACAAGATCATACAAGTATTGACTTGGGTATTAAATAAACTGTACTAGCCTGCGTGCTTGAGAAATTTCTATGTATAGCAGATCTTCTTATTTTCTGCTAATGTTTTTAGGGTCAGTTAAATACACAATGATTTATATATCCATTATCACCTCACCTACTTACTGCAGGACTAAGGGACTTACTTGATTTCCTTGCTCCATAGCCTAAGAGGATCAAGTCCACTCAAAGCAATTAGGATTGATAGAAGGAGAGCCAGTAACACAACAGTCTTCTTATTGGTCTTCCTATTTCCATTCTAGACTCTCATTTCGAATCATTTATCCACATAGCAACTGGGATAATCTTTTAAAACTTTAATAGAATGTTATTATTCCTCTGCTTCAGATACTTCAATGGCTTCCCAAATGGATTAAGAATAACTATGAGGGATGCCTGGGTGGCTCAGAGGTTGTCTGCCTTCCAGCTCAGGGTGTGATCCTGGGATCCTGGGATTGAGTCCTGCATTGGGCTCCTCATGGGGAGCCTGCTTCTCCCTCTGCCTATGTCTCTGCTTCTCTGTGTCTCTCATGAATAAATAAATAAAATCTTAAAAAAAAAAAAAAAAGAGTAACAGGGAAATTCTACCTTGACCCATGAGGCCCTGCATGGATAGGACTCCTGCCTTATTCAAACCTTATCTCCAACTACCCTCTTCACTTTTGAACATGCTACTTCCTCAGCCTCAAATGCTTTTCCCCCCCTGGTTTTCACAAGCCAACTCCTTATCCTTCATGTGTCAGCTCAAATACTGTCTCCTCAGACACATCCCTGACTACACTATGAAAGGAAATTCCCTTATTATTCTTTATCACTGCCTTCTGTTCATATCCTTCATAAAACAAGCTGTGCTCATGTATTTCTTTGTACACTTAATACCTGTAAGTTCCACAAAAGCAGAAAATAATGTCTTTTATTTACCTGTACTTCGATTAGTAAAGTATGTGGCATGCAATGCATGCTCACTACACTTCTATCAAAGAAAAGAAGGAGAGAAGAAATAACAAGCACAGAGAATCTGCACAAAGATTTTGAAAAGGCGGCAGAGTTGGGGAAGAAAACACAGCAAGAATCTTAGATAAGAGTTAAGTGATCAACAATGTTATTTGACAATTTCTAAAACTAGGTTTAAATCTTAAGTTACTGTCATTAATTTAATTAGTGCTAGAAACTTTTTAAAGAAAAACCATGTTTTAGCAATATTCATATGAGATACCTATTAGGATTAAACTCTTTTAGAAAGCAAAATATGAACTTCTTTGCATGTAAACACTACAGTATTTGGGAAAACAATCTTAATTAACAAACATACAATTTTAGCTTTTGAAAATCAGAACACATATTAGTCAATGAGGAACAGTCTAAGAAACTACATGATAAGAGTGCAGCTTCTCTGAACAGCTCAGAGCCGATAGAAAACATAATCAGTCTGAGATAAAAAGACCCCATATTGGTCTGGGAGGATGTGATGGTTAATTTTCTGTGTCAGTTTGGCTAAGCACAGTATCTAGATACTTGGTCTAATAGTACTCTAGATGTTGTGAAGGTAATGTGTCTGTGTGTGTGTATGTGTGTGTGTGTGTGTGTGTGAAGGTAATTTTTAAGCGATATTAACATGTAAGGCAGTAGACTTTGAGTAAAGCAGATTGCCCTCCATAATGTGGATAGCCCTCATCTAATCAGTTGAAGGCTTTATCGGAAAAGATGATTCCTCCTAAGGAAGAAGAAATTCTTCCAGCAGACTACTTTTGGATTTGAGTGTAGCATCAACTCTTGCCTGGGTCTCCAGCCTGTCAGCCTACCCTGTAGATTTTGGACTAGCCAGCCCCCACAACTGCGTGAATCAATTCCTTAAATAAATCTCTATACACACACACACACACACACACACACACACTGATTCCCTTCCTCTGGAGAGCTCTAATACTGAGGTCTAAATGGTAGAAAACACAAATTCCCAGCTCTAGTACTTAAAACCTGGGTGATCACTGAGCCTCGGAATGATTGTTTTCGATTACAAAGTGAATGAATTGAAAAAAAAGCAATTACCAAATGCTAATGACTCCACCTCTGTCATTCACAACTCAACCACTGTTTCCAAATAAATGTGAAACGAAAATGTACATAAAAACAATTTTAGGGAGATGCCTGGGTGGCTCAGCGGTTGAGCATCTACCTTCAGCTCAGGGTGTGATCCCAGATTCCCAGGATGGAGTCCTGCATCAGGCTCCCCGTTGCGTCTCCCTCTGCCTGTGTCTCTTCCTCTCTCTCTCTCTCTCTCTCTCTCTCGTTCTGTGTCTCTCATGAATAAATAAATCTTTAAAAATAATAATAATAATTTTAGGTAAGCTCTCATTCATTTATTCATTTTTAAATTAGTATGAGCATACTAACTAAGTAGAAATTAATAGATGCTGTTCTGATGGTTAAAATCCAAAGGACTTTCCATGGTAGAAAATATTGGAAAGAATCCTAAGGTAACACTAAATTCAACAGACAGATGCCATTTATTTGGCACACTGCCAATAAAAGTTAACTTCTTCCATTAGAGAAATAATATACTTACAACATTTTCAGCTTTTAAAATAAATTACCTCATTTCATAGTGAAAATGTTTTACTTCACAAGGCAACACTATTTTTGTAAAATATGATAGCCTCCAAATTATTATGAATGTCATTCATTCAGTCACAAAACAATCATATTAAGACTAAGACCTATATTGGTAGATGAGAAATTTCTTTGCTTAGAAAAAAGTGAAATTTAATAACTTTCATAGAAAATTACATAATTTGGAATTCTATGAAATATTTTATAAATTTTATTACTGTGAATATAAAATATACATGGAGCTAAAATTGACAATTTCAATTATGCCTTTAAATGGCTATATATTTTTTAAAGATTTATTTACTTATTTTAGAGAGAGAGCATGAACAAGAGGGGTGGGGGAGTGGGGGCGGAGAGAGAATCTCAAGCAGACTTCACACTGAGCAGACAGCTGGACCAGGGGATGGATCTTACAACCCTGAGATCACAACCTGAGCCAAAACCAAGAGCTGGATGCTCAACCGACTGCACCACCCAGGCACCCTTAAATACTTATAATTTATACTACAGAATCACCTAGGCATAAAATATCCAATATTTTTAAAGGTATATAAAAGAATTCCTTAAAAAAAAAGAATTCTTAGGGGGATCCCTTGATGGCTCAGTGGTTTAGTGCCTGCCTTTGGCCCAGGGCATGATCCTGGAGTCCCAGGATTGAATCCCACATCGGGTTCCCTGCATGGAGCCTGCTTCTCCCTCTGCCTGTGTCTCTGCCTCTCTCCCCCTCTCTCTCTATCTCTCTCATGAATAAATAAAATCTTAAAAAAAAGAATTCTTAGATGATAATTATAGATTATTTTATCAAGAAAACTGATGAAAACAAATCTTCAAATTTCAGAAGCATACCTTAGAGGCACATAGGAAATTTTAGGAAGGGTAATAGAAGCAAACTCTAACCTGGTGATTTCTCTTCAACTACTGATCTGGGCAGAGCAGGGGCAGTAGGGGAAGCATAAACACTGCCATAAAGACAATAATTCCTAATAATGTCTCTCCTAGATAAACTGCAATTAAGTTAAAGATATATATAAAAATACAAGAGTTTAAAAGAATATACAGAAAAACAAATAGAATAAAAAAACTACATAGAAGATCAGATCAGAAGGATATTCAAGTAAGAAAATGTCAACATTAAACTTTTTATCCATTAAAATGGGAGAAATGTTGAAACCACAACATTGTAGCCAGGATACATCTGTGTAAACTGACATGTTTGTGTGTTTGGGAGAGGGAGTAGGAATTTTGATGAGCTGTGTCATCAAATCACTTTAAATCTGTTTAAAATCATTTTTATTTGAAAATATATTATTTTTAATAATTCCTAAAATTGTAATTAAAGTTGTCACTAAAACACTTGCTGAATGAGAAAGCAGGGTTATTTGAAATGAAGTGTGAGTTAGTTGTGAGATGTTCCAAATACCTGGAATTATTCATCTGTAGGCTGCTCTTTTAAAAATTCACTAAATTTTTTTAGTTAAAAGTAACCTGAGAATTCAACTAGTTTAGAATCATACTCAATGCAAGAATCTCATTTATAATGTATATCCACCAATAGATTATCCAAACCATGTGAATAATTCCAATGAGGAAATAATTCCAATGTCAGTTCAATTATCAGAAAATCTTCCTTTACATTGAAATTAAATCTATACTTCTGTAATAATGTCCATCCTCTGATTTTAGTTTTACACTTGGAAGCTATACCATGCAAGTTTATACTTTTTTTCCACATGAAAATCTTTCGAACAATTGAAGACTTAGCTATGGGATGCCTGGGTGGCTCAGCAGTTAAGTGTCTGCCTTCGGCTCAGGGTGTGATCCTGGAGTCCCAGGATCGAGTCCCATATAGGGCTCCCTGCATGGAGCCTGCTTCTCCCTCTGCCTATGCCCCTGCCTCTCTCTGTGTGTGTCTCTCATGAATACATAAATAAATAAAATCTTTAAAAAGAAATGAAGACTTAGCTATAACCCTTTCAAGTCTTTTCATTTAGACTAAATATTTCTATTTCCTCCAGCTCTTTCTCATATAGCAAGTTTTTAGTAATTGCCACTGGTTTGGTCACTCTTCTTTGTTTGCCAACGACCCTGAAAGGTATGGCATCCAAAACTAAATGCAATATTCCAGATGTGATCTGGGTATGTGATGTAGAGAACTATTGCCTCCATCTGAAAAAAAAAAATCTTTATTCTTAGTAGTAAAGACAAGGACTTATAACCCCTCTTAAAAATACAGAATGATGCCCTAATTAATACAGCTTTGGAGATAACATTTGGCAATTTTTCTTAATTCTCCATATGCTCTGTGTACCTTTAAATAAAAACACCTGGATGTACCACACAGATTGTAGCAGAGTTATTTTTGGATCCTAAACTTATATTTCCATTAAACTTTTCCACACTTAAAGTCTCTACATAAATATTGAGACTTGATGAACTGTTACTTTGTATTTTTAACAGTCTTTTACCGTAAAAGATAAGTTTCACTGCCTTGCTAAGGAGATTTACATGTCTATGCATACAGTCAATCTTTAGATCTTGATATGAAGAATTTAAAGTTTGAATCATGCCTACATTTTTTCCATTCTCCAAATTTTTCCTAATTATGGCTATACTTAGGGAAGAAGAAAGTTTGGAATTTTAAACTACTTCTGGGAGCACACTGATTTTTCCAGTACTAAGACATAGGATATTCTATCTCACTCCTATTTAGCACAAGTCATCATATACATTTTCAAAAATATAGCATTTAGTCTGCTCAGGGAAGAAAAGTTAATTTAAATTACTAGTTCTACAAGGGTGGGGGATGGGGGCGACTGGGTGACGGGCACTGAGGGGGGCACTTGATGGGATGAGTACCAGGTGTTATGCTATATGTTGGCAAATTGAACTCCAATAAAAAATAAATAAATAAATAAATAAATAAATAAATAAATAAATAAATAACTAGTTCTAGGAATTATCTACATCTCCATAGTAAATGAAAAGCAACTTTTTGCAAATAATTATTTCTAAGAAATTGGCTGAATAGGTAAGAGACTTGAACTAGTTCAGACATTCCACCTAACTTGTTTTATGTCTTTGAAAAGAAAAGAAAAACCCAGCACATAATATCTTTTTTCATTCTTTAAAGTGGAGTAGATGCAAATATTAGGCCTATTTCAAGGGAAATGAGAGCAATTAACAAAAGAATATTTTGAAATAAGTATAAATCAAGACCAAAGGCTTATTACTGTAGATAAATGGTGAAAAGTTTATTAACATTTAACATTAAAATGATCACTTTTCTAGAAGTATTAAAAAATTACTCTTAAACATCAACTACTTGAGTTTCTAGAGATACAGAAAATTCTAATACAGTAAAAAAATAAAAATTACAAACTAAACTAGAACTTAAAGCCAAAAATATTCCCTGGTTCTCAAAAGTCTCCTAAATATTTCTGAAGAGTCCAAAGTGGCTTAATTGAAGAAAGCCAAATCCAATCAAGAATAATCCTGATCCACCTGGGCAGCTGTCCTATCCAGGAGGCTGTCCTATCCTACTTAGAGGGGTAGGACCTGCTCTCACTCCTTCCCAGAGATCCTTGTAGTACTGAAAGTTAGTTGATGGAGGAAAGCAAGAGATATCAACCTCTGGAACCTAGATCACTCTACTGTTTATATCACAATGGTCCAGTAACAACTAAATAGCATTCAACTATTGAAAGGTGCCACAGCCTTACTTCAAGGATTCAACATTTCCTTGATAGCTGCTATTGAAACTATGAAACCATGTTTCTTTTCCATAAACAACTTAAACTCTATTTAGAATTCATTACTGAGGTACTGAAGTGCTTATAGCTTGTTAAAGTGAAATCCCCATCATATACCTCTATAATACATCATAAAAATAGATTATGCTTAAAACCTGGTAGATTTAACATGAGAAAATTAAAAAACAAGAACAATATGAAAGTATCCATTCTAAACTGTTCAGTAATAGCTATTATAGTTATAATCTGCCATATATAATGAGATTATGATTGGGTTAAAGGAGTATCAGCCTTGGGAAGGTTTCTTTTTATACTGATTCTTTTTAAGCTTCTTTTCTTACTGCTATTTTACAGACTAAAAATCAAAAGCAACACTCTCATGCTGTTAGATGACAAAATTTGCCAAACTTTTGGCACATCTGCAGAAACTATGTTTCCATATGAGTAATTTCCATTTCTTTTTTTAATAAGTTGCCTATTTATTTATCCATTTACTTATTATAAGTAGGCTGGCTCTAGGCCCCAGCTTAAGGCTTGAACTCAAGACCCTGAGATCAAGAGTCTGCACTTATGCTTAAGCGACTGAGCCACAAAGGTGCTTCTTAATTATTTATTTTTAAAATAATCTCCATCTCCAACATGGGGCTTGAACTCATGACCCTGAGATCCGGAGTTAGAGTTAGATGCTATATTGACTGAGTCAGGTGCCCCAATAATTTCGATTTCTAATCATAATCTAATCATGATCTAATCACAGTATAGTTAAGATTGTTTCTGTATTGTATTTGGGATAATAAAAGCTTAGACCTCACAATTTAAGTAACAAACAGTCCTTTTTGGAATTTTGAAGGAAATATGTATACAAATAACTATAAATGTAGAAAAACAATTTTAGCATTTTGTTTTGGTTCATCTCAATATATCCTTTTATTCATTTTTCTAAGAATTTTCTGGAAAAAAAAACAAATAGAACATCTTATTGACCAACTCTGACAATTAGTCTTGTTGATAATCTTAGTAATTGTCAAAATCAAAACAGGTACCATTTATATAGCATATGAAATGTGTAAGTTGAGATATAAGAGCTTTAAATATATTATCTACTAAGTTCTAGGTCCATACATTTAATTGCCTACCAGACTTCCTTATTTCGAAGTCCTCTGGGGTGCCTGGGTAGTTCAGTCAGTTAAGCATCTGCCTTTGACTCAGGTCATCATCTCAGGGTCCTACAATCAAGCTGAGCCCCGCTTGGGGCTCCCTGCTCAGCAGGAGAGTCTGTTTCTCCCTGTCCCTTTGCCCCTCCCCCTTGCTCATGTGCACTCTCCCTAAATAAAATCTTAAAAAAAAAAAAAAACTCAACATGTCCTCAAAAGAACTTTCTATCTCCCTTACAAACATATTCCATTATTCTAAAACTCAGTGAATGATACCATCATCCATTTATCCATTTAGTCATCAACAAACCTGGGAGTTATAATAATATCAGTTCTAATTACTACCTAGGAACACCTACCTTGTGCCAAGAATTATGCAAGGTATATTACCTATATTAAATTTAATACCACTCTCCAAAAATTTGCAAATAGGTATTATCCTAAGAAATCTTATGGTAAAGAATCCTGTTTAATTTCAGTTAATTCAACTTTTCTTCAATTAATTTTAGCACTGAGGGCAGCCCGGGTGGCTCAGCGGTTTAGCGCCGCTTTTGGCCCAGGGTATGATCCTGGGGACCCCGGACCGAGTCCCACGTCAGGCTCCCTGCATGGAGCCTGCTTTTCCTTCTGCCTGTGTCTCTGCCTCTCTCTCTCTCTCTCTCTCTCTCTCTCTCTCTGGGTGTCTCTCAAGAATGGATGAATAAAATTAAAAAAAATAAAAAACTTTAGCACCGAATGCTGTTTTCACCATAACTTCTGGCAAACTAATTAATGGTACTAGTCAGATCAAACTCTGAAAATGTCTTTTTTTTAAAAAAACACAAACTGTTTTATTAGCTCATTCTTTTTGCCAAAAATCTATTAGTGATCTACTGGATAAAGATTAGTAGATGAAAGGAGGATAAGAGTTTAAAGTTCTTATCTGTAATCTAAATTTTACTTCTTCATAGCCTGATTCCTTAGAATGAGTCCAATTCCTTTCAGATCAATTTTACGAAAATTTACTTTATAAAATAATTTGCTTAAATAGTAGGAGAAATAAAGAACATACCAGTACTCTATGTTTTTTTGTGTGTGTGTGAATGAATGAATAGAATAATATTAAGTTACTCTTTCTATGAGGTAGCAAATAACATATTAATTCAGCACTAACTAGGCACTAAGCTTAAAAGCACAGGAAATACAGGAATAATTTATAAAATATGATCACTTTTCTCTAGATACTTATAATCTATTTGGGACTAAATAAAGAGTAAAATGTCAACAAGAGAGACCAAGAGAAGAAAGAAAGAAAAAAAAAAAAAAAAAAAAACCTAAGCTCAAAGATAGAGCAGATTGTGATGACCAAATATGGGGGATGGGAAGTAGGTGAAGTGGGTGAAGAGATTCAAAAGGCACAAATTAGGGGTACCTGGGTGGCTCAGTGGTTGGGCATCTGCCTTTGGCTCAGGTCATAATCTCAGAGTCCTGGGATTGAGCCCTGATCAGGCTCCCAGCTCAGGGGGGAATCTGCTTCTCCCTCTCCCTCTGTGTATGCTCTCTCCCTCTCTCTCAAATATATAAATAATTCTTTAAAAAAAAAAGTTGCTAAGAGAATGGATCTTAAAAGTTGTCACAAGAAAAAATTTTTGTGCCCATGTATGGCAACATATGTTAACTATTAACTAGACTTATTATGGTGATCATTTCACAATATACAAGTACCAGATCATTATGTTGTATACCTGAAACTAATATATGTCAATATACCTCAATAAAAAATAAATAAATAAGTAAAATAAAAACAGACCAAGAGTACTTTGATAGAACATTAGAAATACCAAAGTAGGAACATGATTAATTGCCAAAGGCATGGTAAAACAATATTTAACTAATAAGAGCTTATAAGAGAGAGAAAGATGATTCTTGGAAAATGCAGTATAAAATATAACAGGTAGAAATATTTCCAAAAAAATAACAAATCTGCTTTAGCTGTCCCTTATGTATACCTGCTTTAGCTGTCCCTTATATATACCTGCATTATTAATTTGGACATAATTTTTCTTTAAAAAAAAGTTTTACAGAATACAAATAACTTAAGTAACGTAGTAAGCTCAGCATTCTGCAAAAATACAAAAAGAATCATCCCTAGCTCCAAAAATCACCTCTATCTACAAATTAGCCACAATTCGATGTGCTGACATAACTGTATTGCACTACCAAATACTGGAAGTTCTGCAAAAATTAAAATGTTATGGGTATGTGGGAACAAGATAATCCAAACAAACTCAACATTCTTAAAAATCATTATTCGCAACATCTTGAAAAACCCACACAAAGTATCTATGCCAAAGAAAAAAAGAAATTCCATACAAGACCAATAAATGGATACTCCAGTATCATACCTTAGGAAAAAAAAATCTGGAAGAGTTATCCATTTAAGAATTTATTTTTGGATACCCAGTCAGATTTTAATGCCATATTCAAAATGAATAATAAGTACCTAAACATAGAAAAGTATCATATTGAGAAGGGGAAACTAAAAGATTCCCATGAAAAATTACTTTATTCACTCTTTTTCCTGCTTCCACTCTTGCTAGGACCTACACCTCACTTCCCTTACACACACCATACAGAATACATAATACATGTCCTACTCATAAAGGTCAAAGATTTAATGATTTCTTCAGAGTCTTCAAGCACAATAGATAACATCGAAGGAGTTACTGGGCAGGGTAGTCATGAACATTTTCTAAGATCATTGACTCAACAAGAACCCTGGCTGCAGGGCACAAGGGAGAACCCCTAAATACTTCTCTTTGATCCTGAATTACTGAGAAGATGTGTGCACCAGACCACCATCCTCAATAAAAATCCTAGGCCCCAAGCAAAGACAAAACTCACCCTTCCTTCCTTTCTCAGGCTCTCAGACACCTGAGATACTGGTATCTGTATTCTCTCTACCTTTAATAAACTGTTTCACCTCCTCTTGGCTCAAGTTTGATTTTTAACCTGCATGAAGTCAAGGACTCTCTTTGCTGTTCCTGTGGGAACCTCCCTCTGGAACCTTGGACCTAGCCAGCCCGCATCACTATCACAAAGACGTATTAAAAAGTATGAGATCAGGGGTGCCTGGGGTGGCTCAGTTGGATAAGCATCTGCCTTCAGCTCAGTCACAATCTCAAGGTCCTGGGATAGAACCGAGTTGGGTTCCCTGCTCAGCGGGAAGCCTGCTTCTCCCTCTCCCTCTGCCTCTCTTCCCCCTGCTTGTGCACTCTCACCCCCTGGATCGCTCTCTGCTGAATACATAATTAAAATCCTTTTTTAAAAAAGTTTAAAAAGTATGAGATCAAAAGATATACCTCTTTGCAAGTGTATTAAGCTTAGTACTTGTACTATTAACTCTTAACTTTTACTATGCTCCTAATTGCTATCACCAAATACACAAAGTAAATATAACAAGAGATATAATCCTCCTGTTGAATGTCTTAGAATACATGCTATTGCAGTAGGAAAGATTTAATAGACATTTGTCAATTTTGGCTTAAAATATAGTCTAACATGCTAATTAAGGTCTGAAAGAGCCATCATTATTCAAACACCATCACAGTTTTCTTTCCAATTAAATACAATGTCTAAATATATGCCACATAACACATTTTCAAACAGGTTCCTTTTTTTTTATAGTTATAGGAGAGGCCAGGAGAATTATTTCATTAAAGAATTTCAAAATCATCAGAAGTTTAATATACACATTAAAAATCAACATGACAGGAAACTACCTGTAGAGACCATATAGAAATGGTTTTAGGAACTACTTTTTCTGTTAGTAAAGCATTCCTTTACCTAAATTTCAAATACCATGGAAAAGTTGAAAAGGATAAGATGAACGTTGCCACCTACATTCAACATTTGTGAGCATTTTGCTTCAAATGCTATGCTACCTCCTGCCCCACCTGCCCCACTTCCTCCTCTTCCCTTTCCCTTTATCTATCAATTTATTTCTTTTTGACAAAGCACCATGTAATCAAAAACATTAACATGTCTAAAGATAAACAGATGACACTCAGTCAGATAAATACTATAAATATCCATTTATAAATTCAGTTCTACTTGCTACTGGGTGGGTTCAGACAGATCAGGTTTTATTCTAAATGAGATTTTTTTTATATTTTGGCTTTCAAATTTAAATTTAAAAATTGAAGATAAAGGATGGTGGGCTGTAGTTTAATCCCAATGTTACAGAGGAAATTGAAGCATACAAAGGGTAAATAATTTATTAAAGACTAAAACAAACAGCAAAACCAAATACATGAAAATAGGCAATCTACTCCAGAGCCCATACTTCTAAACACTGTTCCAGGAAGTCTCTAATCTAACAGGTAATCCTCATGATTTTTTTATCTAGAATAATTCCATCACCCCTAATTCTGATGCTGCCCTAATCTGAGACCCCATCCTCTCTCACTGAGTTTACTGCACTGTCCTGCTAAACAGGTTATTTGATTCTTCTATCAATTTAACTAATAGTAAAAGCTGAAGTTCTCTAGCCTACAAGAAACTACAGGTTCTATACTCTCACTGATTTTACATCAAAGACCTCACCTACTACTCTCCCCTCTCTCACACTGCCAGGACTCTGGCTTCTATGCTGCACATCCCCAGGCATGTCCCCCCTTATGGTCTTGACACTGGCTATTCCTCCTGCCTGGCATATGTTTCCTTTTGTATCTACATGACCGCCCCCTCATTCCTGCAATATATTTTTCTAATGGGGCCCTACATTGTCCACTTTATTTAAAATTGCAACTGCCCACCCTTGGCCCCGCACAAAGCAACTGGCTCGCCAAATCCCCCTTTCCTGCTCTAGTTTCTCTAACACTTACTACCCTTCAAATATTTTAGATAATTCACTCTTTTTTATTTCCCTACTTCTTCTGCTCTTAGATTTATATGTATACTAATATATCCTAAACCCTTAAAAAATTGCCTAGTGCATACTTCATGCTCAAAAAATAATACTGAGACTTCTATGTCAACTTGAATCCAAATATTTTGAACTACACCCTTCTACATCTCTTTCTTTTTTAAAAGATTTTATTTATTTATTCATGGGACACATAGAGAGAGGCAGAAACACAGGTGGAGGGAGAAGCAGCCTGATGTGGGACTCGTTCCCAGAACCCCAGCATCATGCCCTGAGCCAAAGGCAGAGCAGACACTCAACCACTGAGCCACCCAGGCTTCCTCTTCTACATCTCTTATAGTTGTTAGTATTTCTCAAGATCTCACAAGAAGTTAGAATTTCAAAAAAATATGCTTAAATTACATTTTAAAACAGCCAAGTGTTATACACTTATGCTTTTACTAAGATTCTTTATGTAGAAATATACTTTATAGACTTGAAGACATGTTCATGATGTCACTCTGGAAAGTCAGATAATGAAGAGCTTTTATAGTATGATCCCTTGTATAAGGAAAACAGTATGTATTCGCGTGTATTTACAGGTTTTCTGGTATTGTGACATTACGTATTTTTAAAGCATTTCTCCCTTTTGTGTGTTTGTATTTTCTCATTTTTTTCAATAATGAGTACGTATTGTTTACATGATAATAAATATACTTCTAACTCTTGCTCTATGAATAAAATATTTACTCACTGTTAATATAACTTTTATAACTGCAATATAGATATGTGCTATTAATGTAATTTAAGAGACCATTTACAGATATTCCTCTAATTATTTTCTTTATACAAGAGATGATGTGGCTAATTGTTTCATTTATACAGAGAGCAATGTGGCACAAGTGTGCTAAATATTACCACTACATCAATATATCTATGGGAAATCCATATATTCAATCTAACTTTGAGGTATTACATTTGAAATACTATTCAAATACTATTGAAATACTATTCCAATACTATTTCCAGTAGAAGTACTTTTAACAGGCTTTTTATATTTGTGGTATAAACTTATAAACATTTCTTTTTGATCTTCAAATTCAGAGTGATAAGTAGCATAAATACATTCAACTTGAATTTTGTTGTTGTTGCTGTTAAAAGTATTTTTTTTTGCTGTTAAAAGTATTAATATTTATTTCAATTGTTCCCTGCTTCAAAAGTATTTACAGTAATATAATTAATAAAGCTATGGATTTAGAAAAACTATATTCTATATTCTATATTTTATACATCTTTAAAGGTTACTACTATTTCACTTAAGGAAAATAAGCAAAAGAGCTACTTTAATGCCTACTCTTGATTGAGAAAATATATTCATTTTCATTAGAATTTGGAATCCTTGCTTTAACTTCTAAAATAGATATGTGTTATTAGCATATCAAAGAAAAGCTTAATTATTATTAATCTCTTTCTTTCCAAACAAAAAATAAGTTCACTTGTCTATAAAAGGAAACCTAAATATGTTTATAATACTTTTCTATGATCTTAAATCTAAAAGAAAATACTATATTTTAGTGTTTACATACATTTATACCTAAGTTCTTTTAAATGAAATTTGATTAAATTTTTCTAAACTTAAATACCATTCAATGATTTGCTTTAATTACTGCAAAAACTTTACAAAAAATTAAATACACAAAGGTATTTAAAATGCAAAGTTTACATACCTTGGCTTCCGAAATGCTAAACTGTATTGCTGGCAAGCCAGACCCACAGTGGGGGTATAAACAATAGGCATGAATTTCTCAAGGTCAGACATTAGCACGCTATAAAAGAGCTTTTCGTTTCTATCTTGGAGATCCATTAAGAGAAGATACCTGTGGAAATTGGACAAAATGAGACCTATATTCCAACAAGTCATGAAACAGCTGCTTGGAAATGTAAACATGTTGCAACAAAGTATTTTTTAGATCACAGAGAAAACATCTGATCAAAAAAGACTTTAGAAATATTCTTAAACATCTCAAAGAATGAAGAACCATATACCTGAGCAACTGTCATTTAAACATTAAAATCATTTTGCTGAAACAGCACAGTTTTATTTGATACCTGGAAAGACTTTATCTCTATTTTAAAATGAAAATACCAGTATAGATAGAATTTAAACATTAACTTAACTAAGTAAATAGACTTCATCCTATAAGTTTTAGTACTAAATAACCAAGGGAAATGACAAGTGGAAAATAAGAAATGTAAGCACCAATCCTAAAAATTACTAAGGTAGGGAAGTTCAAGAGAATTATTTGTATCAAATGGCCATTTCTTTCCAGAGGCATTGCTAATTCAGAGTTCTCTTTCTAAACATCAGCCTTATCATGTTACCTGTAACCTTCAATAATTCATAGAATAAAATCCAAACTGGTCAGTACAACTTAAAATAGTCTTGCAAAATTGTACTTAATCCTACCAGCATTTTTAGGCTGATTTCCATTCCCTGGAATAGTTGAAAATGCACAGAATTTGGAGTCAGATACAAGGATCCTAATGTTTAACAAACAGATGGGTTATACCAAACCCCTTTAACATTTGGGAAGATTGCTAAGCCAATGATCAATTCTCAGACCTCAGCTTATTTTACCTGTCAAAACATCTGACACAGGTGCCCTTCCTTAGAACTCAATATACTTTTTTTACTTCACTTCCAGGATATCTTATTTTTCTTGGTTTTCCTCCTGTCTCACTGGTCAGTTCATTCCTGGTTTTTTGTTGATTCATCCTCTTCTCTGAAAGCTCTCTAACACCCAAATATAACACATTAGGAAATAAGTTTGGCTTTATCTTCAACATAGTATCAAAATCTAAACACCTTCATTGCTAACATCCTGGGTCTAATTTCTTACTTGGATTAATGTGACAGTTCCCTAAATATTCTTCCAGTTTACACTCTATTCTCAACATTGCAGACACTTCTTGAAATATAAGTCAGATCACATTGATCTTCTGTTCAAAATCTTGAATGGCTCCCCATTTCACCCAGAATAACACCAAAGCCCTTTAGTGGCCTTCAAAACCATTCATAATCTGTCCTCTACCTAACTTCCCTCCCAACCTACCATTTTCCCCTAGCTCATTCTGCTCCAGACACAGGTCTCTGCTGATCCTAGAACATAGCAGCTGAAGAACATTGTTGCTCAGATTTTCTCATGGTTAATCACCTCACTGCCTTTGATTATTCACTCACAAATCACCTCCTCAATGAAGTCTATCCTGATTGATATAACAATATAATAACACAAACTGACTATACCCACCTTCAGCATTCTCAGCCGCTCCCCCTCTTTACTTTTTTTCATTAGCACCTGTCAATTTCTAGTATAGTTATTATGTTACTATTTAGTATTTAATAATTTTTAAAAATAATTAACCTAAGTTCCATGAGGGCAGAGACCATGGTCTATAATCCCAATATCTCAAAAAGCACCTGACACTCAGCTGATGCTCAATAAATATTTGAGGAATACTCTGTGGTAAAAACATGAATGTGACCAGCAGAGTATTCTGCTTGAGAATACTCAAGCAGATACCCCGCTGAGCAGGAAGCCCAATGCCAGGTTCCATCCCATGACCCTGAGACCGTAACCTGAGATGAAACTAAGGGTCAAATGAACTTATGGAACAAATGAAAGGGATTACAAAGGAGTTAAAGAAGCAGCGAACAGGGGATCCCTGGGTGGCTCAGCAGTTTGGCGCCTGCCTTTGGCCCAGGGCGCGGTCCTGGAGTCCCGGGATCGAGTCCCGCATGGGGGTCCCGGCGTGGGGCCTTCTCCCTCTGCCTGTGTCTCTGTCTCTCTCTCTTCTCTGTGTCTATCATGAATAAATAAATAAAATCTTTAAAAAAAAAAAGCAGCAGCAAACATACACAATAGGCAAAGAGGTCAGCTTCTTTCCCCAGCTGCCCCTGTCATATCTCACGGGTTCATGAAAAGTAGCCATGGCAGGGACGGAGGTTATCCATGGGCTTAGCAACATAGATGTCCACTGATCAAAGCCAACCTGGCTACAGACACTGCTGAGTACCCCATCTGCAAGCAGAAAAGACCAGTTCTGAACACCATTCATATGGCACCATTCCGGAGGTGATCAGCAAGCTACTTGGTGGCAGGTTGATTACAGTGGACTGGTTTCATCATGGAAAGGGTGGTGTTGGTTCGTACTGAAATAAATACTCTGGATACAGATTTTGCTTTTCTTGCACACAATACTTCTGCCAAAACTAAACCATGGATTTACAGATGCCTTAAATATCATTATGGTATTCCACACAATACTGATTTTAATCAAAGAACTCAATTCCAATGAGAATAAATGAAGTGTGGCAATGGGCCCATATTCATGGAATTCACCAGGTTAGCTGGCTTGATAGAATGATCTTCTGAAGACTCCATTACAGCACCAAGTAGATGCCAACACCTTCCAAAGCTGGGGCAAGGTCCTCCAGGATGCTACATATGCTTTGAATCAGAGTCCAATATATGGTGCTATTTCACCTATAGCCAGGATTCAAAGGCCAAAGAACCAAGGGATGGAAATGGAAGTGGCACCACTCACTAAGACCCTCAGTGACCCACTAGCAAAATTTCTGCTTCCTGTCACCATGAACTTATGCTCTACTGGCCTAGAAGTCTTAGTTTCAAAGGGAGGAATGTTTCTAGCAGAAACCAATAATTCCATTGAAGTGGAGTTAATACTACTGCTAGCCACTCTGGGCACCAAAAGCCTCTGAATCAAAAAGCAAGGAAAAGAGTTACTGCGCTAGATGGGGTGACTGATCCTGAATACCAAAGGGAAGTTGGACTTTTACTCCATTTTTTTTTTTTTTTTAGTTATTTATGATAGTCACAGAGAGAGAGAGAGAGAGAGAGAGAGAGAGAGGCAGAGACACAGGCAGAGGGAGAAGCAGGCACCATGCACCGCGAGCCCGACGTGGGATTTGATCCCGGATCTCCAGGATTGCGCCCTGGGCCAAAGGCAGGCGCCAAACCGCTGCCACCCAGGGATCCCCTTTTACTCCATTATTATAGTTATTATTATTATTATTAAAGATTTATTTACCTAAGAGAGAGTGTGCACATGTACGCAAGCAGGTGGATGGGCAAAGGGAGAGAATACTCAAGCAGATACCCCGCTGAGCAGGAAGCCCAATGCCAGGTTCCATCCCATGACCCTGAGACCATAACCTGAGATGAAACTAAGGGTCAGCTGCTCAAATGAATGAGCCACCCAGGTGCCCATCTACTCCATTATTATTATTATTAATCTTCAACTCCCCTGCAAAAAGGAATTCTGCCAACAGACTGCCTTTGGACTGGAACTGCAACTCCTCCCTTCCTTGGTTTCCTGCCTGCCAATCTGCCTACAGATTTAAGATTGATCAAGGCTCCATAATTATGTGAGCCAAAGAAATAAGGCGGAGGCAAGGTAAGATGGTGGAGTAGGGTCCCCATCTCACCTGGCCCCACCAACCTACCTAGATAACTTTCAAATCATCCTGAACACCTACAAATCCGACCTGAGACTTAAAGAGAGAACAGCCAGAATGCTACAAAGAGAAGGGTTTTCACTTCTAACAAGGTAGGAAGGTGGAAAAAAATAAAATAAAGAATCCAGCGGGGTTCTTTATCATCGCGAGAAGCCAGGCTAAGGCCCCAAGGAGAGCCTCCAGTACCGGAAGGCGTAGCCGCAGAGAAGTGAGAACTTTAAAAATCTGCACCAGATTCTTCCCAGACGGAAAGGCGCTTAGCAGGGAACTCGGGCAGGGTTGCAGGAGGAGCGGTGAGGCCTCCAGTCTCCTGGGGTCACTAACAGAGGAGGTGCGCCCGGGGGAGAGCATCCCATACCCCATGGGCTGAGCGCGGTAAAGGGCTGGAGCGCGCCCAGTGGGGCCTCGGGGAGAAGCCGGTGGGTCAGGCAGGGGCTCCGGAGGAGGAGGGGGCTGCATGGGCTCGGGAGCGCGATTCCAGTGCAGGCCCCAGATCCCAGGGCGCCGGGGACACAGCTGGGAAACCTGTGCTCCCCTGGGACAGGCGGAGGTGGGGAGGGCACAGGACAGCGAGGACACTCCTGCCGCTGGGCGCTCCCAAGCTGTGCAGGTCAGCGCCCCCACCCCGGGAGCATCCAGGCCAGTGCGGACTGGGAGACTGTGATAGTTACTGCGGGAGCTGACTCCAGGGCTGGGGAGCTGGCCGCCACCAGTGCTGTTGTTCTTCCTGGTGTCACCTTGTGCCTGGGAGGAGCAGGGCCACCAGGGGACAGAGGCCTCATGGGGTAAACAGTTCCCACTGAGCCGGCATCCGGTGGGGAGTGGGGCAGCTCCCCCAGGTGCAGGCACCTGAGAATCAGCACAGAAGCCCCTCCCCCAGGGGGATCCCTGGGTGGCTCAGAAATTTAGCACCTGCCTTTGGCCCAGGGCGCGATCCTGCAGTCCCAGGATCAAGTCCTGAGAGGGGCTCCCGACTGGAGCCTGCTTCTCCCTCTGCCTGTGTCTCTGCCTCTCTTCTCTCTCTGTCTCATAAATAAATAAATAAAATCTTAAAAAAAAAAAAAAAAAGAAGCTCCTCCCCCATAAGACCAGCTGGAAGGACAGAGGAAGAGCAAATTCTTCACCAAGCAGCAGTGAGCAGCACTGGAAAGCTCCAGGGGAGGTCGAGGGATTTACAGTATATAGAACTAGAGGGTACCCCTCCTTTTCTATTCCTTTTTCTGGTACAACTTGTTTTTTTTTTTTTTTTTTTTTTTTTACAACTTGTTTTTATATCAGACTATAAACTTCCAATTTTTTTTCTCTTTTCCCACCTTAACTATACTATTTTACCACCTCTTCATTTTTAAGTTTCTTCCTTTTCGACTTTCATATTTCTACAATTATAGGTCTTAGATATATTTTCCACTTCTAGATTCCCTTCAACATACTCAATTTTGTGATATATACATGATACGATTTTTTTGTTTTGTGTGATTTTTTTGCTTTGTGTGATTTTTTTTGTTTTCTCTGGCTCATTTTGTTCTACAATGGGGGAAGTTAATACCTTCTAACACATGACCAGTATGCACCCAGAACCAAGTGGTCACTGCTGGTTCACTCTGTGAGATTATATTCTCTCTTCATTCCCATTCACCCCCCTCTTTTATCTCATTTATGTTTTGGTGGTCAATAGTGGGGGTCTCTAAACTATTTCTGGTTTATGTAAATTTGGGACTGAGCATTTTCTAACATACAGAACTTAATATACTCAGAACCAAGAGGATCACCCTCTAGGACCCCTCAGGTAGACTACATTCTCCCTCCACTACAACTTCGTCACCACCACCATCTCCCAGTACCCCTCTTTTTTCTCTTTTCTTTTTTTGCCTCTTTACTTTTGCTTTTTTCTCTTTTTTCTCTTTTTTTTCTTCTTCTTTGGGATTCTTGGCCTTTTATTATTTGACTACTTTGTTTTAAAATTTGTTTTTCACTTTAGTGGTCCTTTTATTTTATTTCATTCTGATCTTTGTTTTCAATTTCTGGTCTCTGACCCTCACAGAATCATGTAGGGTAAAATTTACTTAGGTTGTGGTTGATAGTTCGCTCAGACAGCCACTCCGCACTGAGCAAAATGACTAGAAGGAAGAACTCTCCACAAAAGAAAGAAAGAGAAACAGTACTCTCTGCCACAGTTACAGAATTTGGATTACAATTTGATATCAGAAAGCCAATTCAGAAGCACAATTATAAAGCTACTGGTGCCTCTGGAAAAAAGCATAAAGGATTCAAGAGACTACATGACTGCAGAATTTAGATCTAATTAAGCCAAAATTAAAAATCAATTAAATGAGATGCAATCCAAACTGGAGATCCTAATGACGAGCATCAATGAGGTAGAAGAAAGAGTGAGTAACATAGAAGACAAGTTGATGGCAAGGAAGGAAGCTGAGGAAAAAAAAGAAAAACAAAAGACCATGAGGAAAGGTTAAGGGAAATAAATGATAGCTTCAGAAGGAAAAATCTACATATAATTGGGGTTCCAAAGAGCACTGAGAGGACCAGAGGGCCAGAAAGCATATTAGAACAAATCATAGCTGAGAACTTCCCTAACTTGGGGAGGGAAAACAGGCATTCAGAAGATAGAGAGGTCCCCCAAAACCAATAAAAACTGTTCAACACCTCAACATTTAATAGTGAAACTTGCAAATTCCAAAGATAAAGAGAAAATTCTTAAAGCAGCAAGAGACAAGCGATCCCTAACTTAAATGGGGAAAAATATTAGATTAACAGGAGACCTCTCCACAGAGACCTAGCAGGCCAAAAAGGGCTGGCAGGATATATTCACGGAACTAAATGAGAAGAACATGCAGCCAAGAATACTAGATCCAGCAAGGCTCTCATTCAGAATAGAGGGAGAGATAAGCATCCAAGATAGGCAGAAACCAAAAGAATATGTGAGCATCAAACCAGCTCTGCAAGAAATATTAAGAGGGACTCTGTAAAAGAAAGAGGAAGCCCAAAGAAATAATCCACAAAAACAGGGACTGAATAGGTATTATGATGACACTAAATTCTTATCTTTCAATAGTTACTCTGAACATGAACGGGCTAAATGATCCCATCAAAAGATGCAGGGTTTCAGACTGGATAAAAAAACAAGACCCATCTATCTATTTGCTGTCTACAAGAAACTCATTTGAGACCTAAGGACACCTACAGCCTGAAAATGAAAGGTTGGAAAACAATTTACCATTCAAATGGTCCTGAAAAAAAAGCTGGGGTAGCAATCTTCATATCACATAAATTAAAGTTTATCCCAAAGACTGTAGTAAGAGATGAAAAGGGATACTATATTATACTTAAAGGGTCTATCCAACAAGAAGACCTAACAATCATTTATGCCCCTAATGTGACATAAATATTCAATTACTAACCAAACTAAAGACATACTTAGATAATAATACACTAATAATAGGAGACTTCAACACGGTACTTTCTGCAAATGACAGATTTCTAAGCACAACATGACCAAAGAAACAAGAGCTTTAAACGATACACTGAACCAGATGGATTTCACAGATATATACAGAGCTTTGCATCTGAATCCAACTGAATACATATTCTTCTCAAGTGCATATGGAACTTTCCTAGAACAGACCACATACTGGGACACAAATCAGGTCTCAACCGATTCCAAAGGATTGGGATTGTCCCCTGTATATTTTCAGACCACAGTGTTTTGAAACTAGAATTCAATCACAAGAAGAAATTTGGAAGAAACTTAAACACCTGGAGGTTAAAGAGCATCCTGCTAAAAGATGAATGGGTCAACCATGAAATTAGAGAAGAATTATAAAGATTCATGGAAACTAATGAAAATGAAGATACAACCATTCAAAATATCTGGGATACAGCAAAAGCAGTCCGAATAGGGAAATACATTGCAATACAAGCATCCCTCAAAAAATTGGAAAAAACTCAAATATACAAGCTAACCTCACACTTAAGGGAACTGGAGAAAGAACAGCAAATAAAACCTACACCAAGCAGAAGAGAGTTAAATATTCGAGCAGAATTCAATGAAATAGAGACCAGAAGAACTGTAGGACAGATCAAGAAAACCAGGAGTTGGTTCTTTAAAAGAATTCATTAGATAAACCATTAGCCAGCCTTATTAAAAAGAAAAAAGACTCAAATTAATAAAATCATGAGAGGGGGGCACTTGACGGGATGAGCACTGGGTGATATGATATATGTTGGCAAACTGAACTCCAATTTAAAATTAATAATAATAATAATAAAATCATGAGTGAAAAAGGAGAGATCACAACCAAAACCAAGGAAATACAATTTAAAAACTGTATTATGAGTAACTATATACCAATAAATTAGGCAATCTAGAAGAAATGGATGCATTTCTGGAAAACCACAATTTACCAAAACTGGAACAGGAAGAAATAGAAAACCTGAACAGGCCAATAACCTGGGAGGAAATTGAAGCAGTCATCAAAAAACTCCCAAGACACAAAAGTCCAGGGCTAGATGGCTTCTCAGGGGAATTCTATCAAAAGTTTATAGAAGAAACAATACCTATTCTACTAAAGCTGTCCCAAAAGATATAAAGGGAAAGACACTTCCAAACTCGTTTTATGAGGCCAGCATCACCTTAATTCCAAAACCAGACAAAGACCAATATCCCTGATGAATTATCTGGGATACTGGAGAATTATAGACCAATATCCCTGATGAACACAGATGCAAAAATTGTCAACAAGATAGTAGTCAATAGGATCCAACAGTACATTAAAAGGAGAATTATAGACCAATATCAGGGATATTGGTCTATAATTATAGAGCAAAAGGAGAATTATAGACCAATATAAAAAATTCTCAACAAGATACTAGCCAATAGGATCCAACAATACATTAAGAAGATTATTCACCATGACCAAGTGGGATTTATCCCCAGGATGCAAGGTTGGTTCAACACTCGTAAAGCAATCAATGTGATAGATCATATCAACAAGAGAAAAAACAAGAACCATATGATCCTCTCAATAGATGCAGAGAAAGCATTTGACAAAATACAGCATCCATTCCTGATAAAACTCTTCAGAGTGTAGGGATAGAGGGAACATTCCTCAGCATCTTAAAAGCCATCTAAGAAAAGCCCACAGCAAATATCATTCTCAATGGGGAAACACTGGGAGCCTTTCCCCTAAGATCAGGAACAGATAAGGATGTCCACTCTCACCACTGCTATTCAATATAGTACTAGAAGTACTGGCCTCAGCAATCAGACAACAAAAAGAATTAAAAAGCATTCAAATTGGCAAAGAAGAAGTCAAACTCTCCCTCTTCACAGATGACATGATACTCTACATAGAAAACCCAAAAGACTCCACCCCAAGATTGCTAGAACTCATAGAGCAATTCAGCAGTGTGGCAGGATACAAAATCAATGCCCAGAAATCAGTGGCATTTCTATAAACTAACAATGAGACTGAAGAAAGAGAAATTAAGGTGTCAAACCCATTTACAATTGCACCCAAAATCATAAGATACCTAGGAATAAACCTAACCAAAGAGGTAAAGGATCTATACCCTAAAAACTACAGAACACTTCTGAAAGAAACTGAGGAAGACACAGAGATGGAAAAACATTCCATGTTCATGGATTGGAAGAATTAATGTTGTGAAAATGTCTAGGCTACCCAGGGCAATTTACACGTTCAATGCAATCCCTATCAAAATACCATGGACTTTCTTCAGAGAGTTGGAACAAATTATCTTAAGATTTGTGTGGAATCAGAAAAGACCCCAAATATCCAGGGGAATATTGAAAAAGAAAACCAGAGCCAGAGGCATCACAATATCAGATTTCAAGTTGTACTACAAAGCAGTGGTCCTCAAGACAGTGTGGTACTGGCACAAAAACAGACACATAGATCAATGGAACAGAATAGAGAACTCAGAAATGGGCCCTCAACTCTACAGTCAACTAATATTTGACCAATCAGGAAAGACTATCCACTGGAAAAAAAGGACAGTCTCTTCAATAAATGGTGCTGGAAAAATTAGTCATTTGCAGAAGAATGAAAATAGACCATTCTCTTATACTATACACAAAGATAAACTCAAAATGGATGAAAGATCTAAATGTGAGACAAGAATCTATCAAAATCCTAGAGGAGAACACAGGCAACACCCTTTTTGAACTTGGCCACAGCAACTTCTTACAAGATACATCTATGAAGGCAAGGGAAACAAAAGCAAAAATGAACTACTGGGACTTCATCAAGTTAAAAAGCTTCTGTACAGCAAAAGAAATAGTTAACAAAACTAAAAAACAACCTACAGAATGGGAGAAGATATTTGCAAATGACCTATCAGATAAAGGGCTAGTATCCAAGATCTATAAAGAACTTATTAAACTCAACAGCAAAGAAACAAACAATCCAATCATGAAATGGGCCAAAGACATGAAGAGAAATCTCACAGAGGAAGCCATAGACATGGCCAACATGCACATGAGAAAATGCTCTGCACCACTTGCCATCAGGGAAATACAAATCAAAACCACAATGAGATACCACCTCACACCAGTGAGAATGGGGAAAATTAACAAGGCAGGAAACCACAAATGTTGGAGAGGATGTGGAGAAAGGGGAACCAACCCTCTTGCACTGTTGGTGGGAATGTGAAGTGGTGCAGCCACTCTGGAAAACTGTGTGGAGGTTCCTCAAAGAGTTAAAAATAGAGCTACCCTATGACCCATCAATTGCACTGCTGGGGATTTACCCCAAAGATAGAGATGCAGTGAAAGACCGAGACACTGCACCCCAATGTTTATAGCAGCAATATCCACAATAGCCAAACTGTGGAAGGAGCCTCGGTGTCCAACGAAAGATGAATGAATAAAGAGGATGTGGTCTATATATACAATGGAATATTACTCAGCCATTAAAATGACAAATACCCACCATTTGCTTCAACGTGGATAGAACTGGAGCATATTATGCTGAGTGAATTAAGTCAATCGGAGAAGGACAAACATTATATGGTTTCATTCATATAAGGAATATAAAAAAACAGTGAAAGGGAATAAAGGGGAAAGGAGAGAAAATGAGTGGGAAATATCAGTGAGGGTGACAGAACATGAGAGACTCCTAACTCTGGGAAACGAAGCAGGGGTAGTGGAAGGGTAGGTGGGCAGGGGGATGGGGTAACTGGGTGACAGGCACTGAGGGGGGGCACTGGGTATTATACTATATGTTGGCAAATCAAACTCCAATAAAAAAAATATACAAAAAAATAATGTGAGCCAATTCTTTAAAATAAGTAAATTTTTAAAAGTCTCTCTATATAGGACCAGCAGGATATATATGCATGTATGTGTTGGTTCCTTTCCTCTGGAGAACCCTAATACAAATACTTCCTACGTGTTAGTCTGTTACTTCTTCTAACCTTTGCTACAATATTTTCAAATAACTCTATTTCTTTCAACTCACAAATGAAAAACCTCAGGTTTAGAGAGTTTTAGTACCTTAATAAGGGCCAAGCCACAGGCACAGGGCAAGGCAGACACAGTGGTCATGGCACTGGTTGTAGTAGTTTGCTCAAGGCCCCACTGCTGGTGAAATACAGCCAGAATTTCAACAGACAGCTCTCCAATTCCAAAGGTAGGGAACAATAGTACCTTCGTCTTTGTGCAAACACAGAAACAGAATTCTAAAAGTGACCCAAATTTGCAGCAGTGCTAGAACCAGCCTTGGAAGTTGAAAAAGTATGCTTTTATCTACAATGAACCTAAAATCTGGCTGAAAGGCATTATGACCTGGTTTTACTCTGCCTAAAAGGGCATTTCCAATAATTGGCCTTCACAACAACCATTTGATCACAAGAGAAAAGTCGTCTCTCTGAGAGTATAGTTTAGGAAAGAAAATTTTCTATTTTTCTAATATTCCTACCAAGGGTAAATTTGTTTTAAAACATCATTGTATTTATAAGCAAATTCTTCTCAAACTTGACTACTCTTTCCAAATCACTTAATATTTTAACTTTCTCATCCAATAAACTACTAAAAAAAATATAAAAATCATCTTCAGGAATGTGTTACCTGTCAAAGTCAGAGGTCAGACGCTCAAAATTTTTAATGATTCTAAGAACCTGGATATCCTGACTGATGAAGCAAGGTGGCAACAATCCATGAATATTCAACTGTTGTCTTTCTTCCAGGGTAAAAGCCAAGTCCTAGGGATAAAAGAAAAACAATAATTTCAAGGAATAAAAAACCAAAAATTATACACACACACACAAAATTCCAACAAACACATGGAATTAAAAATCAGAAGATCTGGTCTTACCTAAACACAGCCATTCAACTTTGAGATCATGTAATCTCTCAATACCTGTTTCCTCATCTTTAAATATTAGAATACTATAAATATTTTCATGTTGTTTGTTTTAAAATTAGGTAATGAAGAAAATGATGTGAAGATATGCAAATGAAAGATATAAATATTATTGCTGATATTCAATACACAAATGGGTAGGAGTTATAAGAGATTTTAAAATTATGAACATGAGTAGGTCACCTATGACCTGCTGTGCCTCCTCCTATAAAATAGTTCAGAAAATGCTTTATAGGATTGAGGCACTTGTTCCAACACTCCTTTTCCAAATTATCTCCTACTATTCTTAACTACACTCCTAGCTACACAAAATTTCTCACCATTGCATGAACACAACATACTTTTATTCTTGCATGACACCATGGACAAAAATGTGCTCCCTGCTTCTTTGCCTTTCAAGTTTGACCTCAGATGCTCCTTCCTCTCCAAAGCCTTTCCAGACTCAGCCAGTATGCCCATTAGAAAACTATTATTATACTATGTTATTTGTTTACATAAACACTGACTATATAAAACATGAGGCTCAAAAACAAACAAATATAACTGATGGGTTGATACAGAAATTCAGAATAGACTGAAGAGATTTGCTAGAATATAATATGAAGATAAGTAATAGCAGAGAAACCCCAGGAGTCCTTAATCTGGAAGAATGGAATGAGCAGTTCCCCCTGGAGATGATGCCCCTAGAGCTACCGAAGCCCAAGACACTTCTTTGACTAGACTGACAGCTGTTGCCCTGGGTCTGGCAAAAGTGCTGATGGTCAGGTTCACTCACTGGAACCACGACTGATGCTTCTCAGACAATAAGGATGGTAGAAATGTGTTCACTACTTTGTATTGAGCAACTCTACAGCCATCCTCCTCTGCCTCTAAAAGTTTCTTGTAATGGTAAAATAATAACTCCCAAATCTTTAGGAACTGTATTATTACTCTGGGAAAAAGACAATTTGGTTCATCCCAGATGTGGATGACCCTGATTCTTGAGAAATGAACACGTCCAACCTCAGAAAGTAGGTAAAGGAGATCAACAAACAATTCTTTCTTCTAATTTTTTATATATTTAGGCTCAATAATTCATGTCGCTGATGGAAAGCTTTATGTTTGATTAAACTACTGCATCAGGGGGCAGACCGAAGAAAGTCAGATAGAATTGTCCACTGAATGACCCCTAGTGGAGCTTCTAAATTGCCTACAAGGGCTAGCTGGGACCAATGGCTCCAGAACCTCCAGTACAAGAAACTTTACAATCCTGACTGCTCAAAAGGTCTCCACGTGCTATCAGCACAGATGTCCAGTTCCCAGAGATTTTTCTCCAATAGCAGCCACTCTTATGACTGCAAAAGCCCCACTGTTACATGTTCAGTTGGGGGTCCTTGGAGCTGTTCTGCTCCCCAGCAACTGGATGGCCCCTTTCCTAAAGGAAAATCCAGTATGTTCAACTGTGCCTGGCCCCACCACCCTCTACTGGAGGCCTGGAGAAGAGCAGACAGTGCACCTGTCAGTCCTTTGCCTAGGAGTTCCAGCAGGCAGCAGGAGAAAGGGGAACCCTCCTGCACTGTTGGTGGGAATGTGAACTGGTGCAGCCGCCCTGGAAAACTATGTGGAGGTTCCTCAAAGAGTTAAAAATAGATCTGCCCTACGACCCAGCAATTGCACTGCTGGGGATTTACCCCAAAGATACAGATGCAGTGAAACGCCAGGACAACTGCACCCCGATGTTTATAGCAGCAATGTCCACAATAGCCAAACTGTGGAAGGAGCCTCGGTGTCCATCAAAAGATGAAGGGATAAAGAAGATGTGGTCTATGTATACAATGGAATATTACTCAGCCATTAGAAACGACAAATACCTACCATTTGCTTTGACCTGGATAGAACTGGAGCATATTATGCTGAGTGAAATAAGTCATTCGGAGAAGGACAAACATTATATGGTCTTATTCATTTGGGGAATATAAAAAATAGTGACAGGGAATAAAGGGGAAAGGAGAAAAAATGAGTGGGAAATATCAGAAAGGGAGACGGAACATGACAGACTCCTAACTCTGGGAAACGAACTAGGGGTGGGGGAAGGGGAGGTGGGCGGGGGGTGGGGGTGACTGGGTGACAGGCACTGAGGGGAGCACTTGATGGGATGAGCATTGGGTGTTATTCTATATGTTGGCAAATTAAACACCAATAAAAAATAAATTTAAAAAAATAAAACTTAATAGCAGAAACAAAAAAAAAATTAAAAAAGGAAGGAGACACTCAATATTGCTAGCACCTTTTGCATGCCATTTTCTTTATCTATGGTTTATGCTCCCCACCAGAATGCAAACTCCATGAGGTCAGGGATTTTTGTCTGTTTTTTGTTGTTGTTGTTTTTCACTGCTTCATCCTTAATGGTTAGGAAAGTACCTGGCATAACTAGAATTCAGTAATCTGCTGCATAAATAAAATAGAAAGCTTTAAATATTTAACTTTAGAGAAATATTAGAATTTTAAAAAAAGTAAAATTATTGCTTAGGAAACTGATAAGCATATTAATTCTTGGTAAGTTAAATTTAAAATTAAAAGGAACTGGGGCACCTGGGTGGCTCAGCTGGTTAAGTGTCCAACTCTTGATTTTGTCTCAGACCATAATCTCAGGGTTTTAAGACTGAGCCCCTCCCTCATTGGGCTTCATGCTGGGCACAGAGCCTGCTTAAGATTCTCTCTCTCCCTTGGGACTCCTGGGTGGCTCAGTGATTGAGCATATGCCTTTAGTTCAGGTCGTAATCCCAGGGTCCTGGGATCGAGTCCTGCATCAGGCTCCCTCCCAGCTTCTCCCTCTGCCTATTCTCTCCCTCTCTCTCCCTGTCTCTCATGAATAAATAAATAAAATATTAAAAAAAAAGATTCTCTCCCTCTGCCCCCCCAAAATAATACATGCATAAATAAAATTAAACAAAAAAAGGGATATTTGTATAAAAAAGTAACTATAAAATGGAAAGCACACTCCACTTGTTAAAGATATAACTGGGAAGACTGATCATTTTAGGCAAAAATATCATGGATCACTATAGATTAAAACAGAATCAAGTACAGCAATGTATTTGAAAAAGAAAGAAAACTCAACAGATTTTCCTCTAGCTCAAAATGAAAAATTTGGAAATTAAAAAATGGGAAAAAACAAGAGTAAAGTTAAAAATCTCAAAAATACATGACCATATGTAAAAAGCAACAAGCTTCTGAATACTATGCAAAAAAAATCTTAAAAATCTCAAAAATCTACCTGCAAAATAATAATCAAAATTATCAATATTCTGAGAATAAGGCTTATTATCAGAAGTACTCACATATGCTCCTGTGTTCACTTAATAATGGCACTTAATCATTTATTGTTAGCCAGTATTTTTATTTTTACATAGATTTTCCAATGTTGGGCAACCCGGGTGGCTCAGTGGTTTAGCATCACCTTCAGCCCAGGGTGTGGTCCTTGGGACCCAGGATCGAGTCCCACGTCAGGTTCCCTGCATGGAATGGAGCCTGCTTCTCCCTCTGCCTGTGTCTATGCCTCTCTCTCTCTCTCTCTCTCTCACATGAATAAATAAATAAAATATTTTTAAGTTAAAAAAAAAAAAGATTTTCCAATGTTGGTCTGACCTAATAGGTCTCCTGTAGCTTTTGCCATGTAAATGACAATGCCATCTGACTCTTTTGCTATCCTTTGATAGTAACTACAAACACCCACATACTGTTAGCCAAATATTCTATGGCATAATAAAGTGTCAGTTCAACTCTTAACCACCACCACCATCAAAAACAAAACAAAAAAACTAGGGCTTAAAAATCTGGGGAATGGGGCCACGTTAAAGTCCTATGACTGGGTTCATATTCTATTACTACCCTTTATGAATTAAAAAAAAAGGTCAATGAAAAAAAAAGTCAATGAACAAGCAAACTTAAATCTTAAAATCCCTGAAAATGTAAAAAAATATATATAGCATGATTTCCCTTAAATCAGTTAAGAATGACACATCAATGTGATTCCTACCAAACAGCAGCTTCCCAGAAAGTATTCAGAGAAATAATAAGTGGAATTTTGAACCACTTAATGATCTTGGTTCTATGTTTCATTTTTTTTCATACTAACAGATATATTCATATATATTTTTTTAGAAATTATAAACAATAGCTTAGTACATTCTCCTTACTAAACACTAGCTTAATAAGGTGAAACACTAGCTTAATACATTCTCCTCATTAAAAGCTGATGTAACAAATACCTGTTTCAAAGAATTCTTACCTCAGGGCTATGCTGCAGAGCCTATCTAGCAAAGGATAGTGTATCCAAAGTATACATGCAGCTTCTAACTTTCATTTGATTTCTACTAAGTCTTTCATGTAGTTAAAAAGTTTAGACTTCTATACATATATTAGGTTTCTAGACCACCTATAATTCTAATTCCCTAAAAGCTTTCTCATACACCAGATCCCTAGACAGCAGAATGGTATGCTATTTCACTGCTGAGAACAGCACACAGGACAACTATTCTTCTGGACTCTACTAATTGATCTACGTATCTCTTCTTGAGAAAACTGAGACTATCAAGCAGAAATTAAAACAAAATTCCTGGCATAACAAGAGATTTATATTATAACCGTGTTTACACCTGAGAAAGAAACATTGTCCTGAGTAATGTATCAGAAATGATTACCATAAAAACAGAATAGATAACAATCTGAATTCTGTACTAACCATCTTTAATGCTTGCAATAAACTTCAGTAATTTCCCTTGTTTTTTCCTGAATAAAGAAAGTAATCAAGCAGAATGGAAAAAAGGAAAACATCTAAGTCACAAAAATCTTTAAGTAATCTACATATAAATACTTCATTATAAAATGCATTTATTGTAATGTTTGTTTTTACTATTTATTATTCTGAAATAAAGATATCAAAGTGGCTTAGCTCTAAATGTCAGTATTTTCAAATGTACTAGCATACGTTATATGCACATTCTGTAACTATAGAAGGAAAAATGGTACTAATTTGTCCTGGACATATACTGAAGGATTCCTTCCCCCAAGTCTTCCAGAGTGCCAAATATTGATCTTTGAAATTGATTTTTTTAATTCTAATTAAAAATGTAGATTATGACTTCTAGAATTTTCCTGGTGTATGCAACCTCATTCCTTCAAAAAGCCAGGAAACCAGATGGGATATACATTTCCAAAGTAAAGTTTTTAAATGATTATTTTGAGTGCATTCAGCTGTGTAACCAAATACTCTAGTGACAGTCTCCTCAAAAGGCAGAAAATCAATTATTTAAAACCAACAATATATTAACAGCAGCTTCTTTAAGAAAAACATTTGGTGTCATTACATAGCAATTAATTTTTACTCATATCTTTATAGATCTTGGAAAGTAGCCCTTTATCTGATACATCATTTGCAAATATCTTCTCACATTCTGGAGGCTGTCTTTTAGCTTTGTTGACTGTTTCTTTTGCTGTGTAAAAGCTTCTTATCTTGGTGAAGTCCCAATAGTTCATTTTTGCTTTTGTTTCTCTTGCCTTCATGGATGTATCTGGCAAGAAGTTACTGTGGCCAAGTTCAAAAACGGTGTTGCCTGTGTTCTCCTCTAGGATTTTGATGGAATCTTGTCTCACATTTAGATCTTTCACCCATTTTGAGTTTATCTTTGTACGGTGCAAGAGAGTGGTCTAGTTTCATTCTTCTGCATGTGGATGTCCAATTATCCCAGCACCATTTATTGAAGAGACTGTCTTTTTTCCAGCGGATAGTCATTCCTCCTTTGTCGAATATTAGTTGACCATAAAGTTGAGGGTCCACTTCTGGATCCTCTATTCAGTTCCATGTGTCTGTTTTTGTGCCAGTACCACACTGTCTTGATGACCACAGCTTTGTAGTACAACTTGAAATCTGATATTGTGATGCCTCTGGCTATGGTTTTCTTTTTTAATATTCCCCTGGCTATTCGGGGTCTTTTCTGATTCCACACAAATCTTAAGATAATTTGTTCCAACTCTCTGAAGAAAGTCCATGGTATTTTGATAGGGATTGCATTAAACGTGTAAATTGCCCTGGGTAACACTGACATTTTCACAATATTAATTCATCCAATCTATGGGCATGGAATATTTTTCCATCTCTTTGTATCTTCCTCAATTTCTTTCAGAAGTGTTCTGTAGTTTTTAGGGTATAGATCCTTTACCTCTTTATTAAATTCAACAGCAAAGAAACCAACAATCCAATCACGAAATGGGCCAAAGACATGAACAGAAAACCCAGAGGAAGACATACACATAGCCAACAAGCACATGAGAAAATGCTCCGCACCACTTGCCATCAGGGAAATACAAATCAAAACCACAATGAGATACCACCTCACACCAGTGAGAATGGGGAAAATTAACAACGCAGGAAACAACAAATGTTGGAGAGGATGTGGAGAAAGGGGAACCCTCTTGCACTGTTGGTGGGAATGTGAACTGTTGCAGCCACTCTGGAAAACTGTGTGGAGGTTCCTCAAAGAGTTAAAAATAGACCTGCCCTACAACCCAGCAATTGCACTGCTGGGGATTTACCCCAAAGATACAGATGCAGGGAAACACCGGGACACCTGCACCCCGATGTTTATAGCAGCAATGTCCACAATAGCCAAACTGTGGAAGGAGCCTCGGTGTCCATCGAAAGATGAAGGGATAAAGAAGATGTGGTCTATGTATACAATGGAATATTACTCAGCCATTAGAAATGACAAATACCCACCATTTGCTTCGACGTGGATGGAACTGGATGGGATTATGCTGAGTGAAATAAGTCAATTGAAGAAGGACAAACATTATATGGTCTCATTCATCTGGGGAATATAAAAAATAGTGAAAGGGAATAAAGGGGAAAGGAGAAAAAATGAGTGAGAAATATCAGAAAGGGAGACGGAACATGAGAGACTCCTAACTCTGGGAAAAGAACCAGGGGTGGTAGAAAGGGAGGTGGGCGGGGGGTGGGGGCGACTGGGTGACGGGCACTGAGGGGGGGCACTTGATGGGATGAGCACTGGGTGTTATTCTATATGTTGGCAAATTGAACACCAATAAAAAATAAGTATACAAAAAATTTTTACTTATATCTAATATAAAGTGATTTAAATTGGTAGAAGCAATGATTACAAAAATGTATCTAGGGCAGCTTGGGTGGCTCAGCGGTTTAGCACTGCCTTCAGCCCAGGGCCTAATCCTGGAGACCTGGGATCGAGTCCCATGTCAGGCTCCCTGCATGGAGCCTGCTTCTCCCTCTGCCTATGTCTCTGCCTCTCTCCCTCCCTCTCTCTCTTCTCTCTCTCTCTGTATGCCTCTCATGAATAAATAAATAAAATCTTTAAAAAAAAACTATCTAAAATATACTTGGCGCTAAAAGGAGGGAAAAACAAAACAAGACAAAACCAGAGAGGGAGACAAACCATAAGAGACTCTCAACTATAGGAAGTAAACTGAGGTTTGCTGGAGGGGAAGTGGGTTGGGGAGATGGGGTAACTGGGTGATGGGCACTAAGGAGGGCACATGATGTACTGAGTACTTTATATACAACTGATGAATCACTAAACTCTGCCTCTGAAACAAATAATACACTACATGTTTATTGAATTTAAATTAAAAATAAATAAAATATACTTGGCCCTAGATACCCTAAAATCTACATCAAAATATCATAACTGTAACATCTAAAAATCATTTCATCTAGGTATTATAAGATATCGCAAGCATAACTATTTTGTAGTTACAAGTGACATGTTTGTTTAATTAAAAGACAGAAGATCTCTACCTAAGAGAGCAAATGGATTTTTAAAATACTGGATGAGAAGTTTAATTAAATAGCCTAAGTATTTCTCACTTAAAATTCAGGTGACTAATCTTTACAGATTCCTTATAAAGCTGAGAAATTATTAACCATCATTGTTAATACTACATTTTTCAAACATAGCTCTTGATAGTATGTGTAGTGACTATTCATTTATGAACCAGAAATATCAAGATTACAAAATAACCGTTTATTGTGACTTTGATTTCTTAATTCTTTGAGCTAATCAAAGAATCTATAGAGCATGAAAATTAGATGGCAATTTAACACATTACCAACTAAATTACACATAAATTTGTAAATGTCCCTTTCCTATTCCTGAATAATGAGGAGAAGGAGGCTTTTCCTCCTCCTCTCTGGATTAGTGAGTTGTCCTCCAATGTACTTCCATAACATCATATACTTCTGTCATGAAACTTCTAGTACTTATTATTTCTGCTGAAGCGCTGTTTTACCCAGAAGTCTAGGTGCTTCTGAAGGTCAAGATGGAGCAGGGCCTCAATAAGTTTTCAATAAACAAATGGATGAATATATGAATCCGAAAAACTTTTTCATTTCCATGTGGTTCAATTCTATGTACAGATCTTCCTCAACTTACAATGGAGTTATATCCTGATAAACCCCTTGTAAATTGAAAATACCATTAAGTCAAAAATGCATTTAACAAATCTAACCTACCAAAAATCAACAGCTTAGTCCAACCTACCTTAAATGTGCTTAAGACACTTACATTGGCCTACAGTTGGCCAAAATTATCTTATACAAAGTCTATTATATAAAAAAGTACTTAATACGCTCATGTAACTGATTAAATATTACACTGTAAGTGAAAAACAGAATAGACATATATGTACAGAATGGTTTTAAGTGTACTGGTTGTTTACCCTTGTGATTGTGTGGCTGACCACATGCTGCAGCTTGGTGCCACTGCCTACTATCACAAGACAGGATCATACCACATATTATTAGCCCAGGAAAATATCAAAATTCAAACTTCAAAATACAGTTTCCACTGAACACATATCACTTTCATACATGTACCTAATCACAGACACTAAAGGACTCGGAAGATAGAATTCATGAGTCTTTCAATGTAGGCATCTTTTTTTTCACTAGGGAACTTAGTATTTCCTTCCATTGTAAAAGAAGATAATAAAAGAAGTAGTAGTAGTTCCTGTGACTGTCATAAATAGAAACAATATTTTATCACATTAAACTTCTGGCATATATCTTGAAAAAAACATTTGTGTCTATCATTACTTTGAAATTACAGTAGATTTAGACCCACAGTAAGTTTGTTTTAGAACATGAAGAAGTACACAAGCTAGTCATGTCGACAACCTCCATATCAGTCTCTTTAAAAAATGAAATTTTACTTTAAATTGCTCATATTTTTTAAAGGTTTTATTTATTTATTCATGAGAGACAGAGAGAGAGAGGAGAGAGAGAGAGAGGCAGAGACATAGGCAGAGAGAGAAGCAGGCTCCATGAAGGGAGCCCAACATGGGACTTGATCCGGGGTCTCCAGGATCACACCCTGGGCCGAAGGTGGCGCTAAACCGCTGAGCCACCCAGGTTGCCCAAATTGCTCATATTTAAATAGAGTCTTGCTATTTAAGTCTTTCATAAAGGGGAATAGATCTTATATCACACATTTATTTTTTAGTACTTTGATAGCTGTATCATACTTGGCTTCTTTTATAATACTATGCATTCTATTTATCTGGAACCATTTATTTAAGAAAGCTGTGGACTTCAAATTTCCAAAGGGATTTTGGTACAAAATATTTTAAGAACTGTTGCAGATAGTGAAGGAAAAAAAACAACAAAACTAAAAAACAACCTATGGAATAGAAGAAAATATTTGTACATGATGTATCTGATAAAGGGTTAGTATCCAAAATCTATAAAGAACTTATAAAACTGAACACCCAAAACCAAATAATCCAATTAAAAAATAGGCAGAAGAGGGGTGCCTGGGTGGCTCAGTCAGTTAAATGTCTGACTCTTGATTTTGGCTCGGGTCATATCTCAAGGTTGTAGGATCAAGGCCTAAGTTGGGGGCTCAACTTAGGCCTTGAGGGACCAGGGACCCATGCCAGGGACCATGCTCAGTGGGGAGTCTGCTTGAAATTTTCTCTCTCTCCCTCTGCCCCTCCCCCCTAAAATAAATAAATAAAATCTTTTTTAAAAATGGGCAGAAGACATGAAGAGACATACTTCCAAAGAAGATACACAGATGGCTAACAGACACATGAAAAGATGCTCAACATCATTCATTATCAGGGAAGTGCAAGTCAAAACTATAATGAGATATCACCTCAAACCTGCAGAATGGCTAAAATCAACAACACAAGAAATAACAGGTATTGGTAAAAAGGTGGAGAAAAAGGAACCTTCATGCTCTGTTGGTGGGAATGCAAACTGGTGCTCTGGAAAACTGTATGGAGTTTCTTCAAAAAGTTAAAAGCAGAACTACTCTATGATCTAACAATTGCACTACTATATACTTATCCAAAGAATACAAAAATATTAATTCAATGAAATATATGCACCTCAATGTTTATGGAAGCATTATCTACAATAGCCAAATTATGAAAACAGCTCAAGTGTCCATCAACTAATGAATGGATAAACATGTGGTGTGTGTGGGATCCCTGGGTGGCGCAGCAGTTTAGCGCCTGCCTTTGGCCCAGGGCGCTATCCTGAAGACCCGGGATCGAATCCCATGTCGGGCTACCAGTGCATGGAGCCTGCTTCTCCCTCTGCCTATGTCTCTGCCTCTCTCTCTCTCTCTCTCTCTCTGTGACTATCATAAATAAATAAAAATTTTTAAAAAAGATGTGGTGTGTATGTGTGTGTGCGCAATGGAATATTAGCCATAAAAAAGAGTGAAATCTTGCCATTTGCAATGACATGGATGGAGCTAGAGTATAATGCTAAGGGAAATAAGCCAGAGAAAGATAAATACTACATGATCTCACTCAAATGTAAAATTTAAGGAATAAAACAAACAAGCAAAGGGAAAAAAAGAGAGAAACAAACCAAGAAAGAGACTCTTAACCATAGAGAACTGATGGTTACCAGAAGAAGGAAGATGAGGTGGGAGGATGAGTTAAAGAGGTGACAGGGACTAAGGAGTACACTTGTTCTGATGAGCACTGGGTGATGTATGGAAGAGTTCAATCACTATATTGTACACCTGAAACTATATGACACTATCTGGAATTTAAATAAAACTTAAAAAAAAAAAAGGACTGTTGCAGAGAACTATGTTTCAGTGTCCAAGGGATACATACTTCACTTATCAACATGATATTCCCAGAAACGCCACAAGATGGCTTTCTTACTTCAGATCCACAGTTGATATTTTTCAGAAATGTTTTGTCTCCTTTTACTTTATGGGAGATTGTCATTGGTATTGGTCAGGGGTCTCCACAGAAACAGAACAAATAGGGTGAGTGTATAAACATCACATATATGAAGAAATTTATTATAAGGAATTGGCTCATGCAAATATGAAGTCTGCTAAGTCCTCAGATCTAAAGTTAGCAAGTTGGGGACCCAGGAAATCCAATGGTGTTGTTCCAGTCCAAACCCAAAGACCTGAGAAATCACAAGAGCTGACAGTATAGTTCTAGTCGAAAAGCCAACAGGTTTAAGACCCAGGAAGAGCCAGTGATTTAAGTTCAAATCTAAAGGTAGGGACAAAAACTGATGTCCCACCTTGAAAGCAGTCAGACAAGAAGGATTCCCTCTTCCTCACAAGAGGGTCAGCCTTTTTGCTCTATTTAGATATTCAACTGACTGGATGAGGATCACCCACATGAGGTAGGCAAGTCTGCTTCACTCAGTCTACTTAATTCAAATGTTAATCTCATCCAGAGATACCCTCACAGGCACACCCAGAATAATATTTGACCAACTGTCTGGACACCCTGTGGCTTAGCTAAAATGACACATAAAATTAATCATCACATTCACACCAAATATTTTTCACCAAATATATGCTGAGAGAATGCTTCACACTTGTAGTTAGGGCCTAAGCCAATGAAACAGTGATATGTCCAATATGGTCCATAGCCTCTTGAAGCTAATAATCTAGAGAGCTTACCAGGATATAACATGAATAGCTGCACAAATAATTATAAAATAGGGGATCCCTGGGTGGCGCAGCGGTTTAGCGCCTGCCTTTGGCCCAGGGCGCGATCCTGGAGACCCGGGATCGAATCCCACGTCGGGCTCCCGGTGCATGGAGCCTGCTTCTCCCTCTGCCTATGTCTCTGCCTCTCTCTCTCTCTCACTGTGTGTCTATTATAAATAAATAAAATAAAATAAAAAATTAAAAATAATAATAATTATTATAAAATAATAATGTGGTAAGTATAAGGGAAAGAAAGGGAAATTTTACTAACTCAACTTAGGGGCTTAAAAGAAAAGTCCACTTATCAGTGATATTAAAATGAGATCTGAAGGACAAGTAGAAGAGTAGGAGCTCACCAGGTGAAAGGCTCAAGGGTGACTGTGCAGAGAACAGGAAGGGCATGAACCCCAATGCAGAAGAGCTTGGCTTCTTGGAAAAAGTATAGGAAAGGAAACATCAACTATGAGAAGAATGTTGAAAGATGACCAGATGACCCTGGGAAAACAGACAGGAACCAGAAGAGGCCGTCCTTGTTAGCTGGATAATGCTCTAAATTTTATCCTAAAAGTAACCAGTTCTTTGCCGGATTTGTGATGCCATTTTATGAAAACACTACAATTAAGCCAGCAGCACTCACCCATAATATTTGTTATTCACCACACTGAGGAATCTCCATACTAAGTCTAGCTCTTTAAAGAAAGAGAAAACAGCACTTCAGAAGCAGTTTCTAAGTACCAGGCAGATGATAGAAGGTTCAATCTGGGCTCGTGATTCTCAATCTGTCTTCCAAGCCTCTGTAGGACTCACGTACATACTTCCAACTGCAACATTTGTCTTCATAACACCACCTCCTAGCCACCACACGAAGGGCAGATCTGAGTCATGCCCTACATTGATAACATTTTGGAGTACCTGGGTGGCTCAGTTGGTTAAGCATCTGCCTTTGCCTCAGGTCAGGTCATGATCCCGGGGACCTGAGATAGAGCCCCTTGTCAGGCTCCCTGCTCAGCAGGAAGCCTGGTTCTCCCTCTGCCCTCTGCCCTTCCTCCTGCTTGTGCACTCTCTTTCTCTCTCTCAAATAAAATATTTTTAAAAATACAATTACATTTTAACTCATATCATTTTAACTTAGAAAATTAACTTCAAAAATATATACTTCATACAATCCTTCTAGTATATAACGGAAAACCTACTGATCACTTGAAACCATACTGCATCTAGAAAGAACGAACTAGCTGCAGCACCAAAGTGGGAGGGAGACAGACTTTTCATTACTCTTTTGTATTTTTATTTTCCTATAGTTAATCTGTAAGGCTATGGAAATTATTAAGAACTATTAAGAACCATTTATCTCAATCTCCAAGAATAATATAACCATACTTACTATTTACATTTGTTAAATCTCTATCCTTATGTGTCTGGCACTTCTAATTATAGCAGAGACTGCTCATTGCCTACAGTTAACACCGTTCTCCCCTTCTTTCCCAGTAAGGGGACCCCCGTATTATTTAGGGTGGTAATGTATCAGCTAAAAGACTAAATTTCTAGACTCCCCTAGAGTTAGATGAGGTCCTGTGACTGAGTTCTGATCAGTAACTGGTAAAGAAGTGACATGTAGGATGTGGGAAAGAACCACTAAAGAGAGCTGATCCCATTGGAAAGTGGACTTTCTTGTGTTTCTCTCATTTCTTCCAGCAGGCAGCTTGGAATAAACAAATATCTATAGACCAATTATCAGTCAGGACCATAAAGTGTTATTGAAAATGGAAGAGCAGCAATGTTCCTGATGATTCTGAGACCCACCAAACACAGCTAGACTGACTCTGATTTCCTTCATGTGCCAGAGAAAAATAAGTTATTTCTTAACCAAGTCACTATTATTTGTTTTTATTGTTGTTATTATTATATACATCAAAACCCAATCCTAAATGATACACTAGTCGTCCCTATAGCCACTAAAGGATCAGTAGCATATTCACCCCACAATACAGACTGTGACCTGCGGAGAGGCTTATAGACATATCTGAAAGGCAAAATAGAGCTACAAAAAGTTACTTCAATAATTATCCCTCATTTATCCACTCAAAGACTTTTACAGAATACTAACTATATTCCAGGTCCCATGAGCCACTACATTAAAAGATAAAACTATGATATACACCAGTAGAACAACCCTACCCACCTTCCCAGAAGAATTTTGAACCTTGAAATTTCTGTAGCACTTTCTCCCCCATGCATGAAGAGAAACAGAAGTGAAACATACAGTATCAAAAAGGCCAAGCAGGGCACCTGGGTGGCTCAGTCAATTAAGCACCTGATTCTTGATTTTGGCTCAGGTCATGATCTCAGGGTTGTGAGATCTAGCCCCAGGTCCAGCTCCTTTCTCAGCAGTCTACTTGAGGACTCTCTCTTTCCCTCTGCCCCTTTACCTGTTCTAAAATAAATAAATACATGTTTTTTTATTTTTTTAAAAAAAAGGCCAAGCATTTTTCTAAATCCTCAAAATATAGAAATTTTATAAATTATGTTATTTTTACATAAACTATTTCCCACAGAATAACCTTTCCTAACATTACTATGCCAAATATGTGCCCAGTAAATGGGGAGGGGAGGATTGGGAATATATCTTTGAGAGGAGATTCCCTAATTTTCCCCCCTAAAACTTAAAACCAAGTTAGACTGAGTTTCACAAGTTCACATTCTAAAAATAATAAATCTGAGGGTTCTGGTTCTGTGCAAGATGGTGTAAGCATACTTTATCTTGTCTCTCCAATTAATCCAACTATAAATTTTGTACAGAATGCACTGGGCAGCTATTGGAAGACTCTAAAAAGTAAATAGCAGAAGAACAGAGAAGACGACTAGAATCCAAGGTACTACCAAACCAACAAGTGAATTTCCTGGAGTTCCTTTCAGTGTAGCCTGGCTCTTTCCTCCTCTAATCAACTGGCCTTCACTTAAAAAGCAGCCTCAGGACTCCTGGGCAGCTCAGCGGTTGGGCGTCTGCCTTCAGCTCAGGTCATGATCCTAGGATCTGGAATCAAGTCCCATATCGGGCTCCCTGCAAGGAGCCTGCTTCTCCCTCTGTGTATGTCTCTCATGAATAAATAAATCTTTAAAAATAAAATAAAAAAAATAAAATTAAAATTAAAAGCAGCCCAAAAGCCAGAAGGGCAACTGAATACAGACAAAAAAAAGTGCCAAGAGAAGCTTTCTTTTTCTGGTCCAAGAATCAGGAAAGGTAAACATCACAGAAGAGGGAAATCCACTATTATTTTCCATTCTCTCCAGCCTCAGTGCCCCCCCACACACACACCGACCCAGTATCCCAGAGCGGGTGACAGGAGCATGACCACCACAGACATCTAAAATTGTAAGAAAGGAAAAGCATTCTCTTTAACCAGTGGAGCAATGATCCCAAAATCATGGATCAAATGTCTGTTGCATTTTTCTCTGTCTTCCAATCACTTGGCCCTAAGTACAAATTCAGATAGAGGAAGTATATGCAGAGCAAGGAAACTAAAGGGCCCAATTTTCTGGCTAGTGAGCTGGGAAAGGGGGACATCAAGGAGACAAAGTATCAGCAAGATTACAGAAAGAAGAGAACTCAAGAGAGCAATTCCATAAAGTTGTATACAAACTCCTGGACTCACCTCTGAGCTATGCATGTATAGACCTGACCTTAAATAGTCTTAACAAAGGATTTGAGAACTCAACTATGGTGTAAAACACTGCACAGATCCTACACTAGCCACTGGGCAGTACACAGGAAGAAACAGATCCAAACAGCACTACAAAGGGCTTTGAGAAAGGAATACTGGAACCACAAACTACAGAAGGTGGGTTCAACTTGTGAATTGACCGAACAAGTTTGAAAATTAAAAAGTAAAAAGAAGGGGATCCCTGGGTGGCGCAGCGGTTTAGCGCCTGCCTTTGGCCCAGGGCACGTTCCTGGAGACCCGGGATCGAATCCCACGTCGGGCTCCCGATGTATGGAGCCTGCTTCTCCCTCTGCCTATGTCTCTGCCTCTCTCTTTCTCTCTCTCTCTCTATCTGTGTGACTATCATAAATAATTTTTTTTTTAAATTTTTTAAAAAAGTAAAAAGAATAGTATTCCCTTTAGGATTTAACAAAAACCTGGAATCCCATAATATGTAAATGTCCAGGATACATGCAAAAATTACTCAGCATATGAAGTACCAGGAAAATGTTAACTTTCAAAGGAAAAGATAATCAATGATGATATGGAGAATAGAGTTATCAGATAAAAAGTTAAAAACAATTATTGTAACCATACCCCAAATTGTAAGGGCAAGTCTTTTGACATGATGGGAAAATATAAAGTTTTATCCAAGAAATTAAAACTGTAAAGAACCAAATGAAAATTTCAGAACTGAAAAATACAATAACTAAAATAATAAATTCATAGGATAGGCTCAAGAATAGAATGGAGATAAAAGAGCAAAAAAGTCAGTGAACTTACAGATGGATCAACCAATCTGAAAAACAAAGAAAAAAATGGGAAAAAAAAAAAAAAAAACAGAGCCTCAGGGACCTGTGGGACAGTATCAAAAACCCTAACATTTGTATCAACAGCATGCCAAAAGGAGAGAAGAAAGAAAAAATATTTGGAGAAATAATGGCTAAACACATCCATCTTGGTACAAGATGTAAACTTACAAATTCAAGAATGTCAGTCAGCCCCAAGAAGATAACCAAAAAAAAAAAAAAAAAAAAACACAAAAACAAAAACAAAAAACACCTAACCTAACTCCAGAAAATTATTTCGAAATGCTGAAAACTAGAAACAAAGAAAAGGAGCCAGAAAAAAACAACCCATTGCATGCATACAACAATTTGATTGACTATAGATTTTTCATCAGAAACAAGGGAGCCTGGAAGGAAGAGCAATGACATTTTTTTTAGAGATTTTTTTTTATTTAGGGGATCCCTGAGTGGCTCAGCAGTTTAGTGCCTGCCATTGGCTCAGGGCATGATCCTGGAGTCCCGGGATCAAGTCCCACATCAGGGAGCCTGCTTCTCCCTCTGCCTGTGTCTCTGCCTCTCTCTGTGCCTCTCATGAATAAATAAATAAAATCTTTTAAAAAGGTTTTTTATTTATTCATTTGAGAGAGAGTGCAAGCAAGAGCATGAGTAGTGAGGAGGGGTCAGAGGGAGAGAGAAAAACAGACTCCCAACTGAGCAGCGAGCCTGATGCCAGCTTGATTCCAGGATCCATGCTCATCTAACTGAGCTACCCAGGCACTTGAGGAATGGCATTTTTAAAATGTGAAGGTAAACAATTGTCAACCCAAAATTCTAAGACTAGTGAAAATACCTTTCAGAAATGAAAGTGAAATAGACATTCTCAGATGAAGGAAAACTAAGACAACCGGTCTCCAGCAAACCTGATCTAAAAGAAATCCTAGGGACGCCTGGGTGGCTCAGCGGTTGAGCGCCTGCCTTCCACCCCAGGGCGTGAACCTGGGGTCCGGGGATCGAGTCCCCGCATCGGGCTCCCTGCAGGGAGCCTGCTTCTCCCTCTGCCTGTGTCTCTGCCCCTCTCTGTGTCTCTCATGAATAAATAAATAAAATCTTTAAAAAAAAATAAAATATTTGTTCTCCTTTCTCCTTTATTCCCTTTCACTATTTTTTATATTCCCCAAATGAATGAAATGAGTGGGAAATGTCAGAGAGGGAGACAGAACATGAGGGACTCCTAACTCTGGGAAACGAACTAGGGGTGGTGGAAGGGGAGGTGGGCGGGGGTGTGGGAGTGACTGGGTGATGGGCACTGAGGGAGGCACTTGATGGGATGAGCACTGCATGTTATTCTATATGTTGGAAAATTGAACACCAATAAAAAATAAATTTATAAAAAAATAAATAAAATAAAATAAATGTTAAAGGCAATTCTTTTTTTTTTAAGACTTTTTAAATGTATTTTTTTGAGAGAGAGCATGTATGTGAGCAGGGGGAGAAGCAGAGGGAGGGAGAAAGAACCTCAACCAGACTCCATGCTGAGCATGGAGCCCAACGCATGGCTCAATCTCAAGACCCTGAGATCATGACCTGAGCTAAAACCAAAAGTCAGACACTCAACTGACTGAACCACCTATGTATCCCACTAAAGGCAGTTCTTTAGATGGAAAGCAAATGATATCTGACAAAAATCTGAAATTGCAAATACAGTCTGGTAACTGTACAATTACAGTCTGTAACTGTAACAAACTACCCTTTCCCCTTAAATTCTTTAAAATATGTATGACAGTTAAAATAAAAAATAATAAACATTACATTAAATTATTACATCAAAAAAATTTTTTCATAACAACTCAATAGCATTACAAACCATCCAATTTAAAAATGGGCAGAGGATCTGAATAGACATTTTTCCAAAGATAAACAGACAACAGACACATGAAAAGAAGCTCAGTATCAGTAGTCATTAGGAAAATGTATACAAAACCACAAGAAATCACTTCATACCTGTTAGAATGGCTATTATCAAAAAGATAGGAAATAATAAGTGTTTGTAGGAATGGAAAAAGGTATATCCACTATGGAAACAGTATGGAGTTTCCTCAAAAAATTAAAATTAGAACTGCCATATGATCTATCAATTCTACTTCTGAGTTTTTCTCTAAAGAAAACAAAAATACTACATGGAAAGTATATATGCAACCACATATTCATTGCAGCATCATTTCCAACTGCCAAGATATGGAAACAACCTGAATGTCCATCAATGGATGAATAGATAAAGAAAATGTGGCCCAAAAAAAAAAAAAAAGAAAAGAAAAGAAAATGTGGCCCATATATATGCAATCTTATTCAGCCATAATAAAAAAAAGAAGGAAATCTCACCATTTTCAACAACATGGATGGATCTTGAATGCATTATGCTAAGTGAAACAGTGTCAGAATAAATAAATACTATACGTGATCTCACACTCACTAATTTTTTAAAAATAAATTTTTTAAAAGCTCATAGATACAGAGACAAGAGTGCTGGTTGGCAGAAGTGGGAAGTACGGAAGTAGAGGAAATGGGTGAAAATATTCAAAAAGTACAAACTTCCAGTCATAAAATAGAGATGGGGATGAATGTGCAGCATGGTGACTATAGTTAATAATACTGTATTGCATATTTCAAAGTTGCTAAGGGAGTAAGTCTTAAAAGTTCTTATTACAAGAAAAAAAATTCTCAGGGCAGCCCTGGTGGTGCAGCGGTTTAGAGCCGCCTGCAGTCCAGGATGTGATCCTGGAGGCCCGGGATCGAGTCCCACGTCGGGCTCCTTGCATGGAGCCTGCTTCTCCCTCTGCCTGTGTCTCTGCCTATCTCTCTCTCTCTGTGTGTTTCTCATAAATAAATAAATAAATAAATAAATAAATAAATAAATAAATCTTTTTAAAAATTTTTTTAAAAAAGAACACCATTTTAAAAAAAAGAAAAGAAAAAAAAAATTTTCATGACTATGTATGGGGACAAATGTTTGCTAGACTTATTGTGGTGATCATTAGCCAATATATACAAACATCCACTCATGTTGTATATCTGAAGCTAATTTCTGTCAATTATATCTCAATTTAAAAAAATTTTATGTAATGTATGGAAATGTAAGCAGATGTAATATAACAACTATAACATAATCAGAGGAAAGTAATAAGATGTGATAAGGCTTCTATATTCCAACTGAACTGGTAAAATGGTCTTAAGTAGACTGAAAACTTATGTATAACATAATTCTTAGAGCGAACAAGTACCAAAAAAGGACTATAAAGAGAGACATTCAGTCCTGCACTGAAAACATGATGTTAAAGTCTGCTAGTATTAATGTTTATTTCTCTTGGAATGTCCTGTAGGAGGGTCTTTTTTTAATGAAGGTAGCTAACTGTGTTATTTGGTGCATAGATACTAATCACTTTTTTAACTTCATTCCAAATTGCACTTTTCAGAATTACAGAATATTTTGTCTCAATGCTTTTTGATATGGATTCTACATTGTCTGATGTCAGGTATAACCCTGATTTCCTGCTGTTTGCATTTTCCCAGGTCTTTATTTTTAGTCTTTTTATAGCATTTTGTTTTGAATGTATCGCTTATCTATAACATTGTTTGCATATGCTTTGTGGCACGATCTGAAAGTATTTTTATTAAATAGGTGAGTTATTCTCATTTGTATTTACTGATATTCATGAATGATAGTAGCGAAAAATGTTTGCCTTTAGCCCAAAAGGCTGATCTATAACACCCAAAGTTCCAATAAGTATCAAATATAATGCTGGTGGCTACATTTTTTAAAACATTGAAATATGTATGTATGTATTTCTGTGTTTAAGAGCAAGGGAGAACACACTCACAGTGGGGAAGGGCAGAGGGAGACAGAGAGGGAGATCTCAAGCAGATTTCCCCCAAGCATGGAGCCTGATCTGATATGGGGCTCGATCTCACAAGCCCAAGATCATTACCTGAGCCAAAATCAAGAGTTGGACGCATAACTGACTGAGCCACCCAGGCACTCCTGGTTGCTAAGTCTTAAAGGATCCCACGATTGCCTGGATATTTCACTGATAGCTAATATCAAACTGAATGATAAACATCAGAGAAATCTTGTGAAAGTAGTTTTGAGTAGAAATTCAAAGAAGACATTTATGGTTGATTACTTCCTGTACATCCCCTATCCCTTGAGTATAATAATATAATTACATATAATCACCAACTTTATACAACAAAAGTGCAGTTCTCTCTGCCCATGGATCCTGTCCCCATGTGGCTTAAATAAACTTAACAAATAGCACCATAAAACATCTCAAGAATTGTTTCTTGACTGTTGGGTTTAACAACCCCACAACAGTATGACCAATATGTTTGATCTCAACTCTGTAACCAATATGTTATAGTTACCATATATAAAAATTAAGTATAAAGTTTTGAATAAGTAAAAACTTAAAATGCTTACAAAAATGCTCATTAAGCAAGTTTTAGTTTCTTCCTGGCTCTGAGTAACCAAGTAAGGACTTACTGTTTTGCTAACTAACCAAGATCTGCCACTATTATTAACAATAATGGTCTCATCATTTCAAGATTATTGGTTTAAAAGATACCTCAATTTGGACATGTAGACAGAAAAACAGGAAGCTCGGCCAGTACTGTCAAGGCAAACCAGAAGCTCACTAGTGTACCACTAAGCCAGAAAAGAAAGTTACTCTCCAATAACTTTCCAGGTATGTGAATGCACTACTTAAAGAAGTTAAAGGGCATTGTTTTTTTTTTTTTTTTTTTTTGAACTATGGACTGATTCATTTTTAAGATTTTATTTGAGAGAGAGTGTGCACAAATGGGATAAAGGGCAGAGGGAGAAAACCTCAAGCAGATTCCCCATTGAGCACAGAGTCTCATATAGGGTTCAATCTCATGACCTATAAGACCGTGATCTGAGCTGAAACCAAGAGCTGGATGCTCAACCAACTGAACCACCGAGGTGCCCCTCACATGTTTTAAAAATTGAAATGTAACAGGTAACTGCTGGAGTGCACTAAACACAGTGAAGTATTATATTATGAAATTTTGTTTCAATTATATGTATATTAGTTTGCTAAAGCTGCCATACTAAACTAAGAGACTGAGTGACTAAAACAACAGAAATTTACTTTCTCACAGTTCTAGAGTCCAAGAATCAAGATGTTGGTAAGGATCCTTACAGCCTGAGGCTTTTCTCATTTACTTCTCTTTGTGTTCCCTTTCTTTTTTCTTTATAAGGACATCAGCCATATTGAATTAAGGTCCATCCTCAAGACCTGATTTTAACTTATTACTTCTGTAAGATCTTAGCTCCGGGACACCTGGATGGCTCAGTCAGTTAAGTGTCTGCCTGCGGCTCAGGTCATGATCTCAGGATCCTTTGTCAGGCTCCCTGCTCAGAGGAGAGCCTGCTTCTTTCTCTCCCCCTACCCCTCGCTCTGCTTGTGCTCCCTCTCCCGCTGTGTGTCAAATAAATATATAAAATCTTTAAAAAATAAATAAAGATCTTAGCTCCAAATATGGTTACATTCTGAGATACTAGGGATAAGTACTTCAATACATGACTCTTGGGAGGACAAAATTCAGCCATAACATTATGTTTATACATATATTATGTATGCATGCACTGTGTCACAATAAAAAAAAGTTTTAAAATATCTTATTAGAGGACTCTGAATAGATAATTCAAATGTATTACATATATTCTAAACCTAAGGGGCCTAGACCTAATTTTATAATGGAGTCTTAGGACTCCTTCAGTCTCCAGACTTCCAGGTCTTCAGTGAGACAGTTTAGAATTTAACTACCCCAGGGGTACTCATAATGCAACAATGAAAATTTGTATGAACATGTAGGTACTTTTGCTAATAGTCTTACTCAGTATTACCTGATTAAAAAAATAATCCTAGTGTTTTAAGTGTATGACTTATTAGTACAGAGCTCTAACAGTTATATTTCCATGTTTCTAGAGACTATTATTATTATATTGATTTCCCAAACTACCAGATTAAACTATAAAAACGTAAAGCCATACTGCTTCTTCCTCTCTTAAAACTCAAAGTCCTTAAATATCTAACAGTTTAATCAATGGCTAACCTAGATGTATTTTTAAGGACTGAGGGAAAATATTGATGTTTAAAATTCTCTAAATTCACTTACAGCAACAATAATCCTTTGTTTAAAATGTACTACTTTAGTGGTGCCTGGGTGGCTCAGGTCATGATCCTGGAGTCCTGGGATCAAACCCCATATCTAGCTCACTGCTGAGCAGAGTCTGCTTCTTCCTCTCCCTTTGCCCCTCCCTCTAGCTGTGTGTGCACACACACTCTCTCTCAATAAATAATTTTAAAAATAATAAAAAAATAAAATGTACTACTTTATATACAGTAAGCTAAAAACAGGTAAAAATTAACATATAAGCCATAAAATATTTTAAATATCATTTTAAGAATACAAATATCCATATTTTACATTTAGCATGTCCATGTCCATGTCTATGGAAATTTCCTAATCATTTAGGTTTGAAACATTGCCAAATTTGTTCCACTTTATTGAAAAATATCTTATGATTTATTCTTCATCTATATACTATCAAAGTTGGTTGAGTTGGTTCAATAACATAAAATAATGAGGTAACAAATAAGCCAAGTCGGGGCAATCTTGGATCTCCACAGTATTTGGTAATGTCAATTTTGAAAACCATTGGAAAACAGTCCAAATATTTTTTTTGTCAGAGTAACTGATTTTTTCCAAAGTCAAACAGAATCAAGTAAAGGCTGGTTTCACACCACTGGAACTTTTAAATTTCCTGGCTCTGCAATTCACTCCCTCTTCTCCCAATAATTTTAACTACCAAAGCATATTTCTACCTTTCTCTAACAAGCCTAGTTTCTTTCATTCCCCCAAGCCTTAACACATTTTGAACAGAGTATCGAGAAGTAGAACACTTTCCTTTTTCACTTCTTCACAAGTATATTCTTTAAAACCTACGGGTGGCATTCTGTTGAAGTGTATGCAAGATTGCAAAAGTCATGTGATGTCAGTCAAGCTCAGTTATATGAATCTGAGGGTAAAATACAAATCTTTCTCTTCCAGAGAGAAGACGTATTTTGCTTTTTACTATAAAATAAAAAGGGAACACAATCATGTCATCCAAAATTCAAGAGAAGGGGGCTAGTACACTAAAAAATAAGTTCTTTATAACTGACAAGCTATGACCTAAGGCTTTCTACACAAAAGTGCTATATTAAAAATTAGACTACTAAAAAACCTTGTTTTAGTATACATAATTTAGAAACAATATTTACTATCTCAATCTTTTCAATATCTAAGTGAAGAGGCAAGGTAGAAATCATATTACAACAGAAATGTAAGTGTGCTCACAACAAAAATCTGATTCATTGCTTTATTCCCTGAACCCGAATATTATCTAATATAGAGTGGATTCTGAACAAATATTTTCTAAATAAAAAATAACAAATGAATGCAATTATCACTTTATTTTGTAAGGGCAGTAACTGAAGCTAGTTAAGAAAAGTTCACTCGGGGCAGCCCCAGTGGCGCAGCAGTTTAGCGCCACCTGCAACTCAGGGCGTGATCCTGGAGACCCGGAATCGAGTCCGCGTTGGGCTCCCTGCGTGGAGCCTGCTTCTCCCTCTGCCTGTGTCTCTGCCTCTCTCTCTCTCTCTCTGTGTGTGTGTATGTGTGTCTATAAATAAATAAATAATAAATAATTAAATAAATAAATAAATAAATAAATAATAAAATCTTTAAAAAAAGGAAAAGAAAAGTTCACTCAGGGATGCCTAGGTGGCTCTGCGGGTGAGCGTCTGCCTTTGGCCCAGGGCTACTGGGCCAGACTACTGGGATTGATTCCCACATTGTGCTCCCTGCATGTGGCCTGCCTTTCCATCTACCTATGTCTCTGCCTCTCTCTGTGTGTGTCTCGTGAATAAATAAATAAAAATATTAAAAAAAAAAAGTTCACTCAAATTCTCACAACTGCTGAATGGAAGAACTGGGGCTTACACTTTCTTCTAAATACAATGTCTATACTTTGCATTATATTGCATTTCTCTTACTTGCCCAAAGCTCAGACGGAAATTAGAACACAAAATTGAAAACTCTCAAACTTTCTTCAGTATTTCCTATACTCCATATCACCAGTTTCGAAAGTTCTCAATCAAACTCATCTCTGTACTTCACTTGAGCACATTATTTTGATTTTGTGCTACCCTATACTACCAGTGTTGTTTGAAGTACAGCAAGGTTACAGACAAGTATGGAGGTATATAGCCCTACATCCACATCACAGGGAATTCCTATCAGTGGGATTCCACATTAAATAATACATCAGTTTCTCATATTGCTGAGGTAATGCCAGAGAATTGTGGTAGATAAAACTCCTGGATAATTAACTCTAGAATAGTTTACACTAAAAAAAAAGAAGAAGGATCCCTGGGTGGCGCAGCGGTTTGGCGCCTGCCTTTGGCCCAGGGCGCGATCCTGGAGACCCGGGATCGAATCCCACATCGGGCTCCCGGTGCATGGAGACTGCTTCTCCCTCTGCCTGTGTCTCTGCCCCTCTCTCTCTCTCTCTCTCTCTCTCGCTCTGTGACTATCATAAATAAAAAAAAAAAAAAAAGAAGAGATTTAAGGTATCTTTCCTTCATAGTCATGAGATTTATTTCTTTTTCCTACAATACATCCAACATGCCGAAACACAAACATCTACAAATGCACTTGCCCGGAGATTAATTTTTCAGATTTAAAAGTTCATAATGCTGACCAAAATGGACTTTGACAAGTCACTAATTTAAGCTGGATTAAAATACCTAAAATATTAAAGAGTGGTATCTTTTGTAGATTTACTTATAGATCACGCTATCATTTAATCTTAAAGACATTGGAAGCCATGTACGCACAATTATGATAGAACTATTGACTACTATTTTCTACCACTGCTACAGAAATAAAGCAAACTAATAAATTTAGAAATAAAAAATAAGTTATCTTTTATGTTATATAGAATTTTAATTTTGAAGAGTGATTTATGAAAGTTAGTCATGAAAATTCCTGAGAAAAAATAAATATAACTCATCTAAATCAGAAGGTATCCTTGAAAATCATAAACATTAAACTAGGATAAGCACATATAACACAAAGAGAAGTACCTCAAAAAATAGTTTGGACTATGTACAGAAAGATACTAAACCTCATAAGAGTGAAGTACTTTCCCAAATAGCATGATGAAATCCTACCTGGAATTATGTAATTTAAGTATAAGCAAATAGTAAGAATCATATTACTAATGAAGAAAGATCTTATTTGTCTTAGGTTTTTACAATTTTTAGGTTTTTTAATCTGGAACACATCTATTAACCCTGATTCTATCAAGGCTAATCACCTCCTTAAGGTTATCTTGCAAGTAATTAAAACTTCCTGGATGGCCAGGTTTAAACCAAACTCCAACTATTCTCCTATATCCATTATCCATTGTATAATGAATGTATAGAGAGTAAACTGAGCTTTAGACTTCAAAGCTATTTACTTCCAAGAAATTACATCAAACAGGATATATGTCTTAAAACAATGCTCAAACTACCACTCTAAAAGCTTCTTACTTTAAAAGCTGACTACTGTTTAAAATACAAAAGAAATAAAAACATGGCTCATTCATTCATTAAATCGACATTTATTTAAAGCCCAATGAGCAAAATTCTGTAACTAAGTAGGATTCCTGATCTAGGACAATTAAAATAAGATAAAAATGCAGTAAGTATAAAATGATATGATACAACTGAATACATAAAAACAAGAGATCGTAAGTAATAATAGGACTGAGATAATTAGGAAAGTCTTCCCTAGAGATCATTATTAAATCAACTAATGCCATTTTAATTGTAGAAAATTACACCTAGACAAAAAAGAACGTATTAAGAGATTCTACAAATGTATTTCAAGTAGAAGACTAAACTGGGGGACTAATAAGATCAATTTGGACAAGACAGTAAACCTGACAAGACTGATACTATATTCAACATAATAGAAACTTATAAATACTTGAATGACAGAAAAGTAACATGAAGAAAACACTAACTGATAAAGGTATGTCTCTCACATCTACATGCAGACAGGCTATAATACTGAAAATAAAACCAGCAAAACTGTCGTAGTTACCCAAAACGTGAGGTGATGAAGGTTTGTGTTTGACTGAAGAAGGCTTCCTGTAGCCAGACAACAGGATGGGGTTTTAGATGGTATGATCTACTAGCCAAAGTTATCATAAAAATCAATAAAGATTCTTGGGCTACCAAAAAACTTTAAAGCCCAGAGATCTTCAGTGCAGGGCAGATCAAGAATGTCTCATAACCATGGTTTCAATGATCCATGCAAGGCCATTCTGTTACTTCCAAGAGGCACCACACGGCTCACCCCAGAGTTGGTGAACCAGATTTTAAATCCAATTTGATATTATGCAGACAATAGAGTTCAATTATTAATTCAAAAATGTGCTCTTAACACATCATATTGCACCTTTCAAGTTGGTGGAAGGTCTCCTTGATATTATTGCTAAGTAGACATTAATCCTTATTGGTAAACAGGAGCCAAAAAGAATTCAAGAACATATATTCTTGATGCAAACAGTAAAGGCATAATTACCCTTGCTCAGTGACTGCCTGTTCCACCTACCCACTTCAAACACTCATTCTTGTCCATGACCTCAGGAAATTCAAACAGGTTATACCACTCAGTGGTCTTTCTTAAGTGACAACCCATTACCTGGTCATAAATTACAGATAGTAGACACACATGAAAGTCACAAATTGTTCTGTCACATCAGATATTACCTCTGTTCTACTGAAAATAATCCCCAACCTGCAGAATAATAAAAAGGAGGGCAGCCTGGGTGGCTCAGCGGTTTAGTGCCGCCTTTACCCCCAGGCATGATCCTGGAGACCTGGGATCGAATCCCGCCTCAGGCTCCAGGCATAGAGCCTGCTTCTCCCTCTGCCTCTCTCTCAATAAATAAATAAAATCTTAAAAAAAAAAAAAAAAAAAAGGAAGAAGAATAAAAAGGGAAAAAGCAAACTAGCAATTAAATTCATTTTGAAGAAATAAAATAAGTAGGAACTATTTAAAATTCCATTAATGCTTTATGACCACAAATACTAAATAACTATGTATTTGTAAAACTTACCTGTCACCACAAAAATCAAAAAGAACTCACACTAGCTACAATTTACTAAATAAAAGAAAGCACAAGTCTTCAAGCCATTAATAATGATCAACAAATCACCAAAAACCTGGCCAGAAGGTAAGAGCTGAGGTCCAGTTGCTAATGAAAAAGCAGGTACTCAAGAAACGAGCCAAATGACTAAACAGATCTCTGTGCTGCCGGATGGCATTCCTCATCTCCTAAATAAGAAGGATATGCCAAAAGCACATTTACACAAAAAGCCATCTAGAGACAAGCCCGGCTACAGAGTTAAGTGTGAATGTTTCACATCTAGATAAGCAAAATCATAAATTAGGTAGTTTTCATTTGAAAAAATATTAAGTGTTTACACTCCATTACCAGTGAAGAAAAATGAAATGGTACCAGGATCTGAAAAAGAATCTCTAAACTACCCTGAATTCTGTTTTAATAAGAGATCTTAAAAAAAAAAAAAAAAAAAAAAAAAGTTTTAATTTCCAGAAGGCCAGATTTAAAAAAAAAAAAAACAAAAAAACAGGAATGGCTTTATCCACCGTCCCAGGTCTACGACAAGGATTTCGTACCAGGCCCTGCAAAGTGTCTGAGGCAGAAGCCACCCCCCCCCCCCCCAACGCATTCCCAGCCTCTTAATTGTGTCGCTCCAGAAACGAAGAGGCCTCGCCTCCGAGCTTGTTAATGAGACCCGCGGCTCTCAGAACTCCTCTGCGTCCAGGACGGACCAGCGGGGCCCCCTCCCTCGGGAGCAGCTCCGGGACTCGCCGCACTGAGGGGAGCCGGCGAGCGGCCGCCCACCTGCAATCCTCACAGAAACGTTCGGTTCCCTCACGGAGCCCGATACTACTCTCTTCGGCTAGACTGTGGAGGAGGGAAGCCAGAAAGTACTGTAAACAAGTTGCATCCTCTTTCCAAAGCGGGATGCCGAGGCGCAGCGGCACCGGGCGCCCATCCCACGGCGCGGCCCCGAGCCCCCGCGCGGCGCCCCGGGAGGGCCCGCAGAGGGGCGAGGCCGAGCCCGGGCCCCCCGCAGGGCCTGCGTCCGCCCAGGTGGGCCGGCGGACTCACCTTGTTGAGGTGGGGGTCGCGCGTCACGGCGTAGCCGCGCTGGCGGGTGTGGCGGCGGCGGGGGGCTGCGGGCTCCATGGCGGGCGCGCGGGTGGGCTGCGGGGTCGGGCCGGAGCGGGCGGCGCGCGGGGCAGGAGGCGGATGCTGCCGGGGCGCCCGCGCGGACTGCGGCGGCGGCGACGGCGGCCGCGCTGGGAAAGGGCCGGCGGGCGGGGGCGGGCGTGGGTGGCGAGAGGGGGTGGACGCGGCGGGAGGAGCCCGCGAGAAGCCGGTGTCCCCGGCCCGGCAGCCTGCGAGAATCGCTGAGTCATGGCAGGAGATCGGCCGAGCCGGCGACTGAGGAGGAGGAGGAAGAGCGAGGCGCTGGCGGCGCCGCCGGGGGCCTGAGGGGAGGCGGCCGCGGGAGTCGCTCCCTCCCGCGCGCGGGGCCCCGCTTCCCCCCGGGCTTCTGATCCCGGCTGTGCAGCCCGGCTCTGCGTGGGGCGTGCCTGTCGCTCAGGGAACGCGCTTGACCCCCCCCCACCCGCGCGGACAGCGCTCGGGGTCCCCCGCCCACCCCGGGGGCCGTGCGGGTACCGTCACCCCCGGGCCGCGCCCCTCCCCCTCGCGGGAGCCCCAGGGAACACGGAGGCTGCACACTGAGGGATGGGAGCACTGGCGAAAGGGACTCAGAGGCTGCTGAGAGCCGACCTCCAATGCCCGGGACTCCAGACCTCTGTCCCTTTCCTTTTTTTTTTTTTTCTTTTTCTTTTATAGATTTATTTTTTATTGGTGTTCAATTTGCCAACATATAGAATAACACCCGGTGCTCATCCCGTCAAGTGCCCCCCTCAGTGCCCGTCACCCAGTCATCACCCCCCCCCCACCTCCCCTTCCACCACCCCTAGTTCGTTTCCCAGAGTTAGGAGCCTCTCATGTTCTGTCTCCCTTTCTGATATTTCCCACTCATTTTTTCTCTGTCCCTTTCCAGTAGGGGCTTCGAAGCTCTCTATCCTCCCTCCGAGGCTGGCCACACCCAGGGTCCCGCACAGAACCCGCCTTGACCCAGAAAGCAGAAGCCCAAGCTGCCCTAGGAGAACAGGTAGCGTGGGGCCCGGACACTGTGGCAGTCTCTAGATTAGCAGGGGGGATTTTATTTTACTATAATTAAATAAATTTTAATATAATTAAAAGTCTAGCTGTGTTGCACTGCAGATGTGTCAGGGCCCACTCAACAGTCTTATTTATATTGTATATAATTTTGTGAGACTGCAGAAATCAAGATGTTTCTGGACTTCTCTGAGTATTAATGGATAACAATCTATAAGGGGCTTCGGTTTCTTCTTTGGTAAAAGGGAGAGGGTCAGGATCTTCCAGCACTGTAATTCTGTTATTGGTATTTATACCTGAACTTTCAAGGAATGGAGGAGCAGTCACAGTCAAAAGGAATGTATGACGCACAAAAAAACCACTAAAGCTTTCTGTGCCCCAGTTTCTTTTCCAGGTAAGTGGGATCAGTAGTTTCTGCCCTATTCATTTCTACCTCATAGTGGTACAAAAGACAGTATTAGGGATTGATTATGGGTTCATTTTATATATCCATAAACTAGACAACACACCGAATGTTTTACATTGCTTGATCAGAAAGATGTTACAATAATTGTTTTTTTGGTCATACTTCTGTCCAGAAGCTTCTTGGGCCTATTCTTTGAATAATCTAGAATCATCTGTTTCAAGGGAGAACATTTTATTAATGCAGAACATTTTATTGGCATCAGAGTTGTTTAAAAGCATCCCTTGCATTCAAGTAGCACTTTTCACAGTGAATGCCATAGTCCATAAATAGTTAACCCTACCTAGATACCTGAGAAGGTATGCTTTTACAGAACTCACTCCCAGGAGTGTTTAACTGAGGCAAGTTACAATTAGAGAGCTTTATCAGAAACAGAAACCGTTTAATTACAGGCCTATGAAGCAAACCTAAGATGCTGAAGAAACAAAAATATTAGTACAACAGAACCTTATTATAATGCCCCCTTAGAGTAGTTCAGCTATGTTACTGATTTATCCCTGTTTCTGTGATGTATTGTGTACAGATACGAAAGCTGGCATAAATAGAGGGAGAAGCCAAAAGAAATATGTGGGCTCGTCCCCCAAGCCATCACTACGAAGGGATTACAAGATCCTGGCAGTGTAGGTAAAGAGAAGTAAACATATGGGAGGTGTGAATTTATGAAAAAAACGTCCATCATCTTCAATATAACAATATGAGGCCTGAGGGAGTGACTTTCTCTATCCATGTGCAGTTGTTCTAAGAGTACTGAGAACAAGCTCTTTTTCCATGTAAATGTTATCCAGAACGTCAGATTTCAATCTTTTTTACTTGTTTGTAAGGTTGGGTTTTATTTTTTTTTAAGATTTTATTTATTTATTCATGAGAGACACACAGAGGCAGAAACACAGGCAGAGGGAGAAGCAGGCTCCATGCAGGGAGCCTGATGTGGGACTCGATCCAGGTCTCCAGGATCACGCCCTGGGCTGAAAGCAGATGCCAAACCTCAGAGCCACCCAGGCGTCCCAAGGTTGGGTTTTAATGTAAAAACCAAAAAGCAAAAAATTTTGGAGAAGAGAAAAAACTTGTTTTAATTTTCCTTTTAAGAAACTGCAGTTATGCACTCTGTATATAATTGGTAATGTTATGAGTAGGATTCACAAATTAAAGGGCTAGATCCTGTAAATTTCCATTATACAGGTGAGAATACTCTCAGTCAAAATGAAATTTTTCTTGCCCAACTAACGCACTAATAACTCTAGTCATTAAAATGTGATTACGGTATTCTGATCTAATGTCATCGAGATTAAGTACAGAAAATTCAGGAAATATAGCACATATAGCATTTCAGGTGTTTTACTTTCGAACTTAAATTTCCCCACAAGGAAGGGTTAGTCTCCGTCATTGGTGCATACTTGCAAAACATTTCAACACTACAAACACTAAAAGTTTCAAGACGTGCCATTGGAAATGTTTTACTTTCATGAGAAAAAAAGATAATCTGATAGAAGGATGTAGCTATATGATATTAAGTAAATGATTATTTCTTCATATAAAAACCATGTTATCGCTATGTAAAATAAGTGATTTTTAAGTTGAAAACCTCAACATGCCTTGTTCTTGATGTGCAGAATCCTTTTCTGCGTAAAAGAAAGACCTTGGACCTTTTGGGGTTTTAATCTGAGAATTCCAGTGTTCAGTATATTAGAAGAAAGTCCACCAGGGTAGCTGACCCAAAAAGTTCAGAATTTAATGTAGGCAGCTGCATCCTTGCGATGGCCAGCTCCAGTCTAATTGCCAACCAAGAAAAGAGTTAATTTTTGTCTGCATTCTTCAGTGAGGATACAACTAGAATGAGTGTTGGTGTTGGGGGGAGGCTAAACTCCGTATCTACCCATCGTAGGTTTTCCGGTGGGACTCATTACCAAAAGGACATTATCAAAAGAAAAAGTTTATAAATACTTGCAGTGCACATCACACCGAAGAACTCGAAAACAAAGAGTAACTCAAAGCAGCAGTTTAAAACTGTGGTCTTTATAGCATCTTCAGCAAAGAACAATACATTTGTAGAAAAATGATAGCACAAAGAAAAGCAGTTTTAGGTTTTCTTTTTTTTTTTTTTTTTTTTTTTTTTTTAGTTTTAGTTTTAGGTTTTCAAGGGTGGCAAACTGAAAAGGTAAATATATGGGAAGAAATTAACAGTAAGATAGTAAGATTTGTTTCCGGATTTCTCTTCCCAAAAATATGTATTTTGGGGTGGCATATCCTGGTTTCTTTCACAAGGCTTTATTCGTAGCTCTAAGGAATCCCTGATGAGCCAAACTCTAAGTTATTGGTATTTGAGTTAAATTACAGTTATAGGTGAAATGGGTGCATGAGTCATTTCATTAAAATGCTTTGAAAAGATGTGCCCTTATTCTCTTCTTTAACCAAAAGTGTGTGCAGAAGCCCCAATCTCTAAGGGATTCTACAGGATGTCTGGAGCTCTATAGAGTTGGTTTTTTTTTTTTTTCCTTCCTGAGGAAAGCAATATTACTCTTTAACAGTTAAAAGCATTGTTCCTGTTTGGGATAATGTAATACCACCTCATTCTTACTATATATTACAATCATTATGCATACAACTGAGGAGGGCACTTGACGGGATGGGCACTGGGTGTTATGTTGTATGTTGGCAAATTGAACTTCAATAAAAAAAATATATACAAAAAATAAAAATAAAACTGAAAGAAAAATAAAGACAAAAAGTCATAATAACTAAATGTAATTTGGAAAAATATTTTGTAAATATCTTGGATCTACACATCAATTTATGTATGTATGTATGTATTTACAGTTGCATTGAGAAAACACTATCACACACCAAAATAAACCTAATGAAAGCCAAAAAAAAATCATTATGCATACAATATAAAAACAGACACTCCATAGTGACTAATTTTGGAAAAAAAACATAGACTAAGTCACAGCATATATAAATCATTTATATCTTAACTGCTCACTTAAACCTGAACAAATTTTCATGAAGCATGTTAATTTTCCTATGATATAATTTGGTTGCAATATTTTGCTGAAGTACATTTGAAGAAGAAGCCAGTTGTTTCACCTATTCTGGATCATGTTATACAGTACTTGTATAGAAACTTAAAAAGATACATTTTCCCATCAGGAGACATTTTGTCTATATCATCGATTATATTTACAAAACGTTTTAACATTACAAACATTAGCAGTTTCAAGATGGGGCACCTGAAAAGGTTTATACTCTGCTACAGTGATGCAGGTATGCCTTTTACACAAGACCTCTTAGTGATGTCAAGCAACTGGAAGTTAGATCTGTGAAAAACGATAAATGAAGTTGAAATGGAGGCTGGAGACAATGAAGGGAGCTTCCTGGCAGCTTACTTAGCGTACTTCAGCTTGAAGAAGGAAGATTCTCCTTGCTTGGCAACAACTCAGCCAGTGAGAAACCACATGAACTTAGCCAATGAGAAGTCCTCACAACCTCAAACTCTCCAAAGCAATCCCTTCCAACTGCTTTCTTTCCTCTATATGAGGATATTCTTTTTCCTTCCATCTTAGGGCTTGCCAATGGTTTGCCATAATTTGCAGTCCCAAACTGCAATTCCTCTGCTATTCCTAAATAAATTCTCTCTCTTTTTTTTTTTTTTTTTTTTTGCTGGTTAAATAACTGGCTATTTTGTTTTTAAGGTTGACAAAGTATCAATGAAAACTGCTTGATAGCCATCATTTCCTGGTGACATAAACTATGCATCATGCCTTCATAGGTTTTTAAAGTTACATTGGTTAGATTTACCAATAATTTTAGCTTTCAACAGAGAACCAACTATTATGGAAACTAAAGGGTGGTAATATCCATGGTACTAAGAAATATCTGTTAGCCGCTGATAGGATTCCATGGAATGGAGGCCCACAGGGGAAGTCAGTGAGTCCAGTGATAACTGCCAGTTTCTGCCAGCACTACATAAAGGTAGTGCTCTGTCCTGAGAAAATTCTCCCAAAATAATAGCATTAAAAAGAATGCCATTCTTCACTCCTCTCTCAAAGCTTTTGCATTTTCTACTAATTCCAGGTTCACTCTCCTATGAATCTGGTGAAAGTCCAATAATATTAAACCAAGAAGGCATAGCCATGTTCACAGTTAATGTAACAGGCATAAATGGCACACATGAGTAAACAGATTTGATACATGAATCTTTGATACCTGCAAAGTCTCCTGCCCATCCATGCCCAGTATCTCCACGGCAAGAAGGCATACAGACATTGATGGTACTACTGCCTTGTGAAAAGCAGGAAGAAAAATGTTTCCTGAGAGCTACATCCCTTCTAGAAAGCTCAGATATCATGGATCTACACCAGTGGTTTTCAATCTTTCTCCCACTTTAGAGTTACCTGCAGAGCTTTGAAGAACACTCCTGACTGGTCAAAGAGTTGTTGATTTAATTGGTCTGGGTTGTAGCTTTAGCACAAGGACTTCTTGCCCTAAGCTCCCCAGATAATTCTAGTTTGCAGCCAAAGTTGAGAACCACTGGTCTGAAATAATGGTTCTCAAACTTTTGCATAGATCAAAATCATTTGGAGGGTTTGTTAAAACGGGCCCCACCCCCAAATCTTTGATTCCGTAAGTCTGAGGTGAGGTCTGTAATTTGCTTTTCTAATAAGCTCCCAGGTGATGCTGACGGTCGAGTTGCCACATTTGAGGACCACTGGTATAGAGCAATGCTATCCAGAGAAACATAATGTGAACCACATATTAAAAATTTTGCAGGGAGCCACATTTCTTTAAGTAAAAAAGAACAGGGGCACCTGGGTGGCACAGTCGGTTAAGTCCTGGACTCTTGGTTTTGGCTCAGGTCGTGATTTCAGGATCTTGGGGTCAAGCCCTGTGTCTGGCCCCACGCTCAGTACAGAGTCTGCTTGGGACTCTCCCTCTCCCTCTGCCCCTACCTCCCTAAAATAAATAAATCCTTTTTTTTAAAAAGGTTTTTTAAAAAGAGGGGCACCTGGGTGACTCAGTTAAGCATTTGCCTTCAGCTCAGGTTATGATCCCAGGGTCCTAGGATTGAGCCCCCTGTCAGGTTCCCTGCTCAGTGAGGAGTCAGCTTCTCTCTCTCCTTCTGCCCCTGCCCCCAACGGATGTGCGCATGTGCATGCACACAGTCTCTCTCTCTCTCTCAAATAAATAAATAAAATCTTTTTTAAAAAGTCAAAATAAACAGGTGAAATATATTTTAATAATATATTTTATTTAACCTAATATATCAAAAATAACAGTTATCATTATAAAAATTATTAGTGAGATGTTTTTACCTTTTTTGTACTGTCTTTGACATCTAGTGTATTTTACACTTACAGCACATCCCAATTTGGACAACAGATTTTTATTATTTTTTTAAGATTTTATTTATTTATTCATGAGAGACACGGGGGGGGGCGGGCAAAGACAAAGGCGGAGGGTGAAGCAGGCTCCATGCAGGGAGCCTGACATGGGATTCGATCTCGGGTCTCCAGGATCACGCCCTGGGTTGAAGATGGCGCTAAACCACTGAGCCACCGGGCTGTCCTATTGTATTATTTAAAACCTAAAAGTACAACTATTATGAAAAAGATCCAGTTCCATGATTTTTGTCATTTAATATCACTGAATTAAATTAAAATTTTACTACTTTCTTAAATCTGTTTTTTAATCAATTAATCGAGATAAAAACCAATTCCCATCATTGTCATGAATAAATATGTAGCATTGTTTTCAAATACTTTTTAGTATAGCAACTCTGTCATTTGTTGGCATGATTTCTTTTTTTAAATTCAATTTATTTAAACTAAAAAAAAGAAAAATAGTTCATTCATTTCTTCCACACATATGCACACTCCCCCACCTCTGACAACTACCAATCTATATCTGTAAGCTTGGTTTTATTTATTTATTTATTTATTTATTTATTTATTTATCGATTCTACATCATATAAGAGAGATCATATGGTATTTGTCTTTCTCTGTCTGACTTATTTCACTTACCATAATGCCCTTGAGGGCCATCTATGTTGTCACAAATGGCAAGATTTCATCTTTTTATGGCTGAATAATATTTCATTGTGTGTATATACATACATATACGTACATATACATACACATACCACATTCTTTTTCTATCATCCATCAGTGGAGACAAGTTGTTTCCATACCTTGGCTATTGTAAATAATGCTGCAATGAACATAGGGATACACATCTCTTTTCAAGTTAGTGTTTCATTTTCTTTAAATAAATATCCAGAAGTAGAATTGCTAGATAATGGTGGTTCTATTTTTAATTTTTTTTGAGGAACGCCATACTATTTTCCATGGGAGCTGCAATACTTTGCATTCCCACCAACAGTGCACAAGAATTCCTTTTTCTCCACATCCTTGCCAATACTTGTTATTTCTAGTCTCTTTGATAATAGCCATTGGTGATATCTCATTGTGGTTTTGATTTGTGTTTCCCTAATGATCGATATAAAGAGCATCTTTTCATGTAACTGCTAGAAATTAGCGTATGTTTTTGAATGATGAATTGAGGGTCTTATTTGTGCTGGCCACATTTCAAGTGCTTAATAGCTACATGTAGCCAGTGGCTATCAAATTAGAGGGCACTAATCTAATCCAGTGCATTTTGGCTCTTCAATAAATGCTTTAAGTGATAGAAGAAGATCAAATATACATATTCATATGTATATGTGGTGACTCTTACTTTCAGAGTCACTCAAGTTATACTACCTTATTAATCTTTTGCTTATATACTTATTTATATCTATAAATGCTGTGTAGCATATAGATTTCCTTTACAATGCCCTGATTCTTTTCCTTCTTTTCAACCTAGTTGGTTCATTCCTCCAACTCTTTTATTGAAAGCTCACAAAGTCCCAATTGATTACATGATACATAGAATAAAATGTAAAATAGGGGCACCTGGGTGCTTCAGTGGTTGAGTGTCTGCCTTTTGCTCAGGTCGTGATCCCAGGGTCCTGGGATCGAGTCCCACATCAGGCTCCCTGCAGGGAGCCTGCTTCTCCCTTTGCCTGTGTCTCTGCCTCTCTTTCTGTGTGTCATGAATAAATAAATAAAATATTTTTTAAAAAATAAAATAAAATGTAAAATAATATTACATTTAAAACAAACTTCTGGGATTCAGGTGTTCAAAAAAGTATTGTTCTTCAAAATAGCCATACTGCTTGAGAAATTTTGCACATATTCCTAACATTGCTGCCAAAAATTGAAATGTATTATTCCAATTCTCTTTTGGAATTATTTCTTGTTCACTTTAGGTAAGCAGTAGAGCACAGCCATTTGAGAGTATGACATCCACAGGTACCAGGGGTTAGGAATTCAACATATCTTTGGGGAGTCACAATTTTATACAAAATGAGCATGAAGTCAGACTACTGTTTGTTTTTTTTAAGATTTATTTACTTATTTATGGAGACACAGAGAGAGAGAGAGAGGCAAAGACACAGGCAGAGGGAGAAGCAGGCTCCATGCAGGAAGCCTGACATGGGACTCTATCCCGGGTCTCCAGGATCACACCCTGGGCTACAGGCGGCGCTAAACAGCTGCGCCACCGGGGCTGCCCCAGACTGCTGTTTGAATCTTGAGCTACCACTTCCTACTTCTGTGACTGGGAAACTTATTCTCTCAGGGCCTCAGTTTTTCCATCTGAAAAATGGAAATAATAGTATCTGCCTTTTGGAGTTGCTATGAGCATTAAACAAGATGTTTTTTGTGTATTTAGGGCAGCCCAGGTGGCTCAGCAGTTTAGTGCCGCCTTCAGCCCAGGGCATGATCCTGGAGACCCAGGATTGAGTCCCATGTCAGGCTCCCTACACGGAGCCTGCTTCTCCTTCTGCTTGTGTCTCTGCCTCTCTCTCTGTCTCTCATGAATAAATAAATAAAATCATAAAATGAAATAAAATAAAATAAAATAAATAAAATAAAAATATTTGTGTATTTATTTATTCAAAAAATATTTATTGATCATTTACTCCATACCAGGCTCCAGTGTAGGCCCTGGAAAAACAGTAATAAATAATACAAAATCTGTGGCCTCTGAAAATTATATTCAATTGACACAACAAACAAGCTATATATCACATCATATATTATACAATAAATGTATAGTACTTAGAAAAATGCCTGTCACATAGTTAACACTCATCAAATCTTATCCTTTTTCTTCAAGATCCAATATTGAATATCATCTTATGAGGCCATTCCCCATTCCCTCGCATATAGTTATTTGTACCTTAGTTTATTCAAAATGTTTATTGAACACTTACTAAATACTAAGCCTCAGACTAGGCACTAGTATACAGAGATAGACTTGTGAAGAGAAACAGCTAATACACAAGTAACGAAGTTAATAATTATAAAATATGAAGTGTGAAAGAAATCAGCATTCACTTCAGCAATCAGTAACATGAACACTAGTTTTAAATATTTCTAATGTTTTTCAACTGTATTTTTCATAATACTTGACATGCTTTTTATTTAAGTACTTGAGAATATTTCTGAATGATAGAAGTATTTCTTCCACTGTAGCTACAGATAACATCAATAAGGCTTCAGTTACCTGTGTATTGCAGATTTGTCCCCAGTGCGGATATTTCCAGAAATATTTCATCGACTGTGAAAGGGAAAACACACAATTATACAAGTAATAGCTAATGTTCCTGTCAAAGAGGTATTAAAAGTAGTAATTTTGGGGGCGCCTGACTCAGTCGGTTGAGCATCCAGCTCTTGGGGATGGCTCAGGTCATGATCTCAGGGTCATGGGATTGAGCCCCACTTCAGCTGTGTGCTGAGTGTGAAGCCTGCTTTGAGATTCTCTCTCCCTCTGCCCCTCCCACTCCTCATGTGTACAGGTGCATGGATGCACGCGCACACACACACAGACACACTCTTTCCTTAAAAAAAAATTAGTGGTAGTTTGGAATATAGTCATCGAGACTCTGGAACCAGATTTCATAGACTTCTATTCCAGCTTCACCACTTCCAGCTTGTGTGCCCTTACTTACTACCTCCCTTTGTCTCCTCGGATGATTTATCTTCGCTATCAGTAACACTCTGTGAATATTTCTCAAGTGAAAGTAAACAAGATAAATCAGGCACACTATATACTTAGCTTGAACTTTTAAAAACAAAACACTATCCATTCATTATCACTAGAAGAAATTAAGTGTCCTAAGAATGATTTTTACTTAGAATTTCAGCAAATAGGTGTTTTGGCAGAATTGAGACTTAACAGGTATTAATACTAATCCTGGAGTATTAACTAATGCACTAGATTCTTCTGTGTATTTTTTGCTCTCATAACTAAATAAATATTATTTGAAATTGCCTATTTTGTTTAAATTTCATGTTTTTAAATTTGTAAATGAAGGTGCTTGAAAATAGGGCTGAATCCATGAAAGCTTTTTAAATTTTTGTTTATCCCCGATATCATCACAGTATAGCTTCCGTAGATTAACTCTCTATGTATTGCATGTGAAGCTCACCACTCTATTGCCCGTCGTTCCTGTACCAGTCCAAACCTCTTCCTTAGTTTGAGGAGTGGTAGAGCTGTTCAGTTCTATAAGAAGCAAAGAAATGACATTACTAAAAATTTGGAAAAGCTCGTAGGGTATCCCAGTAGGGTATTGGTATGTAACATGCTACTCCAAAATTCAGTAGTGTGAAATGATAACTATTTTGTGATCTCTCACAGGTTCTGCAAATTCAGAATTTGTGAAGGGCTTAGCTGGTTAGTGCTGGCTCAGCATCTCTCCTGTGATTGCAGTTAAACAGGAGCTGGGACTGGGAAGAGGGAACCCTGGAGCAGCTGGGGCCTGTGCAGGCACCTCTCTCTCTCTCGTCCTCCCGTTTCATGTAATCTCGGGCTCTCCATGTGAGTCTCTCACTGCTAGCTGGCCTGAGTTCCTCACACAACAGCATGGCCACCACAGGACAGTCAAGCTGCTTACATGGAGCTTGAATTCTTCCAGAACAAGTATTTCAGGGAACAGGGTAGAAAGCACTTTTCATTTTGATTACCTAGACTTGGTAGTCACATAGTGTCACTTCTCCCATACTCTCTTGATCCAAACAGTCACAAAAACCAAAGAGGAGTTTGTGATAGGAGATGTGGTGCAAACATTTGGAAAATTGCATTTGCCACAGAGGATTGAAGAGATCTATTTACATTTACTCCCATCACTTTTTTAATATATATATCATTAGTTCATCTGAAATATGCTGTGGGTGATGCACTTGACATAGACAAATTATCAGCACCCGTGTAAAATTTGCAGGAGTAAAACAAGTTGAGAAAAACTTATTCCAGAAAAGCATTTAAGAGGATATTTCATAATTCAATTTAGATTCAGGCCCAATCACTTACTACATCTTTGGTGTATCAGATTTTAGAGTCACTGGTGATTCTGGATACAAAGAGATTTCCTTTTTTTTTTTTTTTTTTTTAAAGATTTTATTATTCATGAGAGACAGAGAAAGAGGCAGAGGCACAGGCAGAGGGAGAAGCAGGCTCCATGCAGGAAGCCCAATGTGGGGTTCCACCCCAGGTCTCCAGGACCACACCCTGAGCAGAAGGCAGATGCTCAACAGCTGAGACACCCAGGCTTCCCACAAAGAGATTACTAAGTGCTTTCTAAATTGTTTTCAATGTGTTCTAACGTGGTATGTTTTCTTCTAATGCTTTGAAAAACAGCAATTCCTAGGAAAATATGTGCTAGTGCTCAGCCTGGACATTAAATCAGCCATAATACACCATTCTATGTTATCTTTACTGTCTTAAATAGTTAGGAGATTATTAAGTTAGGCTAGCTTCATAGACTGTTAACAAGGAGCAGTAAAAGAATTGTATATTAGAAACCAAAGGCATTTGGGTTTATTAGAACCATGTACTGATTTAGCTGTGGTAGAAATAGAATAGCATGTTAAAACTAATAATGGACCTTAAATACTGAATAGAGAATTCCTTTTTTTTTTGAGAATTCTTTTTTAATTTGAAAAAATATGCTCCAAAGTTATTGATGGTTTGTTTCATTTCATAGTTCTGTAGTGCTTGAAATTTGTATAAAGAGCATATATTACTTTCATATTCAGGAAAAAAAACTTAAAAGGTTGGAATATACCCAGGGGAGTCTGTAATTAAAGCAATACGCTATAAAATTTTAGGAACCTCAATTTTTTTCTTTCGTTCCAAAAGTAATTAGAGATAATGATTTGGCATCATACCTCATTACCTTTCTGCAATACGGATGCATTAAAATCTCTCACTGTTTGCCAGTAGGCACTGAAGCCAATAACATAATGTACCTGTGAGACAGAGAGGATAAATTTCATAATACTTGACTCTGCCAAACACCTTTGTAAATCCACCTTACTTTTCTTACTTCAAAAAAGCTGGACTTAAAAACAAACCAAAAAAAAAAAAATCCTAAAGTTAAATAATCAAAGCTAAAAAGACTTGGTAGAAATGTACCCCTTTTTCATAACAACATACATTAAAATTTACCATTTAACTCTGCCTCACCTACAGAACAGATTTGCATGCAATGTAGTTAATAAATAATTTTGAAATATGATGTTAACAAGAATTCTCTAAATTGTGATATATGGCTTTTTACTTCTCAGTATCTGCTACATATTTTGAAATTTTTGATGTTATAATTAGAGAAAATAAATATTAAGTATGATTTATTTTCAATTAAAGTTTGTTTTTTGTTTTTTTAAAAAATATTTTATTTATTTACTTGAGAGAGAGAGAACACACAAGCGGGGGGAGAAGAGGGAGAAGCAGAAGCCCCTCTGAGCAAGGAGCCCAAAGCAGGGCTCCATCCCGGGCTCCCGGGATCATGACCTGAACCAAAGGCAGCCTCTTAACCAACCGACTGAGCCACCTAGGTGCCCTTCGAGTAAAGTTTCAATTGCAAAAAGATAATGTTTCAAAAAGTTACTTAAATTTCTCCTTGGAAGGAATAGCTAGTTATTGCCTTAGAATTACCATTAGTATCTGACACTATATTGAATTGTCTTCATATCTCAAATATTATAAAAATAACAAACAAAAAATCACACACATGAAAAGTTAGCCTTATGAAGTTGCTTTACGTGAGTGGAATTTTAAAAGATGGAATATTGTTTTTGAGATCAACTCAAAGTATAACGACCTTGTTAACCTGGAATCCATGGGCTGCATTTAGTGGTAAGTGTCTAGTGATCTGCCAAGAATACAAGTAAGCCAGCATTAGGTACCAACTATCATTCTGTAATGTCACCAGAAACTTGGCATTTCAAATCTAGTTCTAAGCTGAAGCTCCTAACCCAGTGGCAGAGCTCCAAGCCCTTTGGTTTATGTGAGAGGGAGAATACGTATATGAAAGGTTGTACTCAGGAGAGTTGTACAAGAGATTCATTCATGACAGATGAAGAGACTCGAGAGAAGGCACGTAGGCCTGAGGGGAAATTTGAGGACTGAAATAAATCTTGCCATAGTGGAAACAGCATGACCGAACCATTTTTTGGAACATATGGTACAATTTCTGAAGGGAAATTGGGAATCTTTGGGCAGGGGAAAAACATTATATGGATTTGATAGGAAAGTTATTCTAGGGTTTTGAAAACAACCAGTCTTTCCACACAAATATATGTAATCATTCAAGATTTCCCAATTCAAGAATTTATATTGACACAGGAAATATCCATGTAATTGTTTGTTTTCAGATTTGGAGATACATATTTGCTAGAACCATATGCAAAAAAAAGCTGGAGGAAGTAGTCAATCACTTGTCCTGCACCCCTCCTACCCTCATCTCTACCCACAGAGCATGTTTATCTTCTGTAGCTTAGTGAAGCTTCAAAGGTGGATTTTTCCTCACCTTACACTGTGGAGGCTGCTCTGTTCTGCAGTTAAAATGGGCTTGGAAGGGACTTAAGACCATTATTACATCCCCCCCCCCCCCCCAACACACACCTCTGCCATGGGCTTACTGTGATGGTAAATATGGGCCAGGCAGGAATGAACTTTTATCAGGTAAGCCAGAACCATACCAAGACAGGAATAATCTCCCACACTCTTCAGCTTTTTCCTTTCCTTTCTTCATGCTTTACTAAACCACTCTTGAGGCCCTGGAAAAAAACAAGGAGCAAGAAATTACTAGACCATGCTGAGCAAAAAGGGAGGAAACATTTAAAAAACACAGGCAAAGTTAAGAGCAAAACTATAAAAATCACTTGTGTTAAAAGGAGCGTATCAAAATGCTCTCAAGGCCTTAGAATGAAGTTCAGACCCAGCTCCAGGTCTGTCAGAGAATACAAGTCTGACGTTTTACTTATACAGAGACTCATACTTTGTCATACTTTGACTTGTTTGCCCGGTCTACAGAGAAACTGATATATAATTGTTGAAAATATATTACTTAATACAGATATTAAATTACTTGCACTGTTTTCTATCATTTTTCTTGCAATTCTTCTGAGGATATCTGTTGGGAGACACTAAGTCTATCTCATAAGGCTAAAATAGTTTTTTTATTCATAATATCTTTCTCCAATCTGTATATTTTCTTCATAAATAGATCCACAATAGAGAAAGTAAAAGGACATAAGAACAAAGCCCTATGAGTTGAGGATTCATAGCAATTTCTGAACAATTAAAAAGTGGCAGACAGTGGGCCACACTATACTAATTATTAATTCTCTGGTACCTAAAGATCCCACTTTTTCATATACCTCTCACACCTCCAAGAAGATAATGTATTACAAATTTTCTAGAATTAGCTGCTTTAAAATATGTATCAAACACAGAGGAGAGGAGCCTGGGTGGCCCAGTCAGTTAAATGTCCAATTCTTGATTTTGGCTCAGGTCATGATCTGAGTCGTGAGATCAGCCCCGTGTCAGGCTCCACATTTTCTGTGGGGCCTGCTTGAGATTCTCTCTCTTCCTCTCTTTCTGCCTCTCCCTGACCCTTGTGCAAGCCGTTTCTTTCTCTCTCTTAAAAAAAAAAAAAAAAAAAAATTATGACAGAGTGTTCCTGGCAGTAGATAAGGTAGTTCTTGATGTATTTGTTATCTACCAATATTTAAGAAATTACTACAAAACTGGCTAAAATAACAGCATTTTTATCTCATAGTTTTGTAGGTCAAGAATCCAAAGGCAGCTTTGCTGGTGCCCTGGCTCAGAGCCTCTCACAAGGATGTGGTCAAGGTAACAGCCAGGGCTGTTTTCATCTCTAGGCTTGACCCTGGGAGAATCAGATTCTAAGTTCACCAATGCTGGCAGGATTCAGTTTCAGTCTTGGTTGGCGCTGCTTGCTCTTTGAGTTCCTAGGGCAGAGCAACCTTAGCAGTTTGCTTTATCAGAACAGGCAAGCAAGAAGATCCAGAAGGAGAATACGAGCAAAATGGAAGGCAGTCTTCTATAACCTCATTTCAGAAGTGACATCACATCACTTTTGCCATATTCTGTTCTTCAGAAACAGGTCACTAGGTTTAGTCTACACTCAAATAGAGGAAATGGCATAAAACATGTAAATACCAGGAGGTAGGGATCTTTGGGAGACATTTCAGAGATTGCCTACCACCCCTGATGTGGAAAATTCTTTGTAACTCCAGAGGCTTTTTACATTGTAATACTTTTGAATAACCATTTCCAAAGGTTAGTGGGTTTTATTTGAATATAACATGGTCTGTTTTATACTTTAAAATGTAGAGAAAATGATTTTTTGCAATAATTTTTATATACATTTTTAAATAGTTCCCTAGTTTTCACATATTAGTGATATATCTGAACACTTAATAGATCTAAAACACTTTTTTTGGCTAAACAAAATTAAGGGGAGTCAGAAGGAGAAAAAAACAGATAAATTATATATATGTATGTATGTATTTTTGGAGGTGGCTCAGCAGTTGGGCAGCTGCCTTCGGCTCAGGTTGTGATCCCAGGATTTGGGATCCAGTCCCATATCGGGCTCCTGTGAAGAGCCTGCTTCTCCCTCTGCCTATGTCTCTGCCTCTTTCTCTTTGCGTCTCTCATGAATGAATAAATAAATAAATATTTTAAAAAATAAACTGTTTCATCAATGTAACTGCTGTAATATGACTGCAGGGAGCCTGATGCAGGACTCCATCCCAGGACCTCAGAATGACTTGAGCCAAAGGCAGACGTGCCCCTTCTCTTTCCTTCTTGATTGAGAACAGTTTGAGAGCAAGACCTACATTTCATTAATTTCTGAATCCCTAAGGCTTGGGGGCCCAGCAGGAGTTCGGTAAAAATTTGTGGAGACGCACCTGAAGGGAGGGGCTGCTGACAGGGGAAGGATTGCACATGACTTTCTCTAATTTCTGCCCTAGTGGGAAAATACAGAGTAGCATTTTTCTCCCTTGGGTTTCCGTCAAAATCAATGAGTGTCATTGATATGAGATCTGATACGATGTAAGAAATGTATTTATCAAGTCCAGATGCATTCTTTCCACCGAAAACTGGTTAGAAACACATTGCTGTGTTTTATTAACCAAAACTCCTTTATCTCCACCCTTTCCCTCTTCTCTGACCTGAACCTCTGTAGCAGTTACACCCATTGTGCTCTACCTCAGCTCTTGCCCTGAGATGAGCAAGTGATCTGGGTGCTAGAAAAAAGAGGACCATGTTATGAAGCGGATAACCCCTGCTTTTGCCTGTCTTACTGGCAAGTGTTAGGAAAAAAAACATACAGATTAAGTTTTAAGATAAATTTACAAAAATAGAATCTGATTCAAATGTCAGGTCTTCGGGGAAATAAAGAGAGATAAAAATTCAAATAGAACTGAACTTCTCAAGGTCAATGTGTTCTATGTGTATATTGTATCAAAACAATTACATCATGTAGCCGTTCTTCTCTGAATAAGGCCTAATATCTGCCCACACCCAGCAACATTTTTTTTTTAAATTCTAAATGTTTCACGAAGGCAAATTCTTTCCCACACTCAGAAATGTGTTCTTGGTCCTCTGAGTATTCGTTTTATGCCAAGTTTCAAAGTTTTAATTCTAAATTCTTTTGTTTAACTTTTTAAGCATATGCTATAGGAGAAGAGAACATTATTTTTTTTTCTGCTTGATTGACTCAAATAGTTAATTATTATTTCTAGAAATACTTGATAAAAGTACTTTTAAACCAGGAAGTAGAAGGAGAAATTCCACGAGACAATCTCATATTTTGAGAATACAACAAACAAGGAGGACATAGAATCAAGGGCCGTCTTCTTATGGATCATTATGTTGTTACCTTATTAATAAGTTATGAATATGTTACTATCACCCAGGAAGAGTTAGATTAAATTAACAACCCTAATAATAAATCAACAGCCCTGAATCAGCCTGAAGGGAAATCTCTAATTGAATGACAGAGGCCTCTATCATTGTCTATATTCTTTAACACTCAACCTTTTAGATGAAAATGTGAAGGCATAACTTTTAAAGTATAATGGTATATGTATTTTTTATAACTTTTCATTCTAATTTTAAAAATAGTTCATGCTTACTACAGATAGTTTAGAAAACATAGGATATTGTCCATAGTAATAGGACTTTTCTTTCCCATGGGTAATTTAGATTTCTTGAATGATTTAGCATGGCTCTGAAATAGTTTCGTATTTGCCAAAAATCTATTTTATAGGCCTAGCAACATATTAACTAAATTTATGAGTGACATGGGGATTTTAAAAGAATAGTTAATATGTAGAAGAGAGAACTAAGAATCAAAAACTCTCTGCAGGCTGGAAGAATTAGGTTGAAAAGAACAAGATAAACTGCAGCAAAATCAAATGTAAAGCTCTGGTACAGAAACAAGTGTGCATACATAGGAAGCAGGCAGTGTGTTCAAAGAAGAGTTCCTATGGAAAAGACCAGGCACTTCTAGTTGATGACAATTTAGTCAGTATTTTGCTTTAGTCACTACAAAAAATGCTAACGCAAGCTTATGTATCACTAGTGATGCACAGAATCCTGATGAAGGGAATCCATTTCACATGGTTTGGGCTACATCTAGAGAATTGTTTTCATTCTACGTGCACATTCAAAGATAGTGTTGATAAACCTGGAGTCTTCCCTATTAAATTTTTTTTTTTTAAATCACGTGATCTAAGAACAAGTTGGAGGGACTGGTGCTGTTTAACTTTAAAAAGAAAAATCTAAGGGAATACATACCAGCTGCCTTCAACAATTTTTCTTTAAAAGATTTTATTTACTTGAGAAAGAGAGAGTAAGTGAGAGAGAGAATGAGCAGGGGGAGGGGCAGAGGGAGAGGGAGAAGCAGACTCTCCTCTGAGCAGGGAGCCTGACCTGGGGCTGGATCCCAGCACCCTGGGACCATGACCTGAGCCAAAGGCAGACGCTTAACCAACTGAGCCACCCAGGTCTCCCTGCCTTTGAAAATTTGATAAGTTTTTTTCCTGGGCTGCTCCAGGGAGCATAATGAGGATCAAGGGTTAGAAATGTCATTCAGATTTCAGCATGAGATTTCCTCAGCAATGTTTTGTCTGAAGTAGCCACCCGGTAACAAGTATATTACCCTATTTTAATTTTCTGTATAATGGGTTATCACTATCTATTCACTTGATGTTTTTTCCCCCTGTAAACTTAATTCATTTACTTATTGTCTGTTGGTCTGTTTTCTTACTAGAATATAAATTCCTTGAGAATGAGGTTCCTTCTACCCTGTTCACAGTTCTATACAGTACATTGAACAGGGTTCCTATAACTGGTTTTTTAATGAATTAACTTATAGGGAGGCAGATTTGGGCTTACCAGAAAAAAAAAAAGGATTTTCTTTCTGTGGGAACAGAATAGTGTGGGAGGGGGGAGTGGCTATCAATCACTAAGCATATTCTACATTAACTAGTTTTCTCTTCATAGTTTATCATTAGCTACCTTTTGAGCACTTATATGCCAGAAATAGGCAATGGAGTCAAAGCTCAGAAAAAGTAACTTTGAGCTACCCCACATTGCTAGAACTGGGCTTATAATCCAGCCTGTTTCCAAATCCAGTGGGCTTTGTGCTATACCATAAAAAGAGCAAAATTTTTATGGAGATGAACTTCCCATCAAGGGTGCTAGCTAAGGTTAGATCGTCATCCATCAAGGGTGCTAAATTATGCCAGATAATGGATTCTTGAACTGAGTGAGATGTTGGACTAGACCCAACTCTAAGATTCTGTGATTCTATGATAGAATCAGCCCATTCATAATAGGAACTGATTCTGTAACAGGATTTCTTTATTTTGCAAATAACAAAGAAGAAAAGAAAACTTTTCTGAAAGTGTCACTGGGAACCCAAAAATGTGAACTTACACACTTGCTGAGACATTATCCCTTAATCCTAGCTGGATGCTGTGGAAAGTTCATGCAGAAATAGATTTGTGCTTCAAATGTAATCACTCCTATAATCTGCAGGTAAAAATTAAAACGTTGAAACTAAAATGGAAAGTTTTCAATAAAGGAAGTAAATTGTACAGTGATTAGGGTGATAATTGTTCCAGATGAATATCTAAGCAAAGCTCATTTCACAAACTATGAAAAGGGATCAAACAAAGAATAAAGAATATTGGCAATGTGCCAAGAGTCATTCTTGGAAAGAATTAGTCTGCCTATTACAGTATTAGCCATTATAGGATTAGCTGATACAAATCACTTCAAAATGAGAATACATTCTCTGGAAGCTACATATTACCTTACACCTTGAATATATTCAGAATCATTTTTTTTTAAATCGAATACTAAAGTTTCTTTTACAGGATCAATGTAAATCAGATACTGGTGAATAATTCATTAATCATAAATCTTTAACTCAGGTGTTTGAGAGGAGTTACGTTTTAGATCCATGAAGAAAAGATATTCTGCAAAGAGATTATCTTTGATACAGAGGTTAGCAATATATCAAGGCTTCCAAATGATCATAAGGAACTATGTGAGAGAAATTTTTGGAAGTGTTAAGCACTTCCCAACTTCCCAATTTTTGCTAGTTTTTTTGGTTTTGTTCTTTAATGCTTATAAATAAGGATATTCCTATAGAATGTACTTAAAATTCTATGCTGAGTACAGTAGCTAACCGTGAGAAACTAATATGCTTTTTAATTGATACAAAAATTAAAAGTGAAAGCAAGTTATGTATTTGTAGAATATAAAATATTAGTATGTTTAGTCAGTCATCACAACACAAAGGTGACTTTGTGGTATCCAAAAGAGTAATGAAATGGTTGTCAGTGAAAAAGTCAAACAAATTCAGGGCAAGGTAGATAGGAACTAAAAATATCTTTAAAAACAGGATTATGTTGGAGAGGATGTGGAGAAAGGGGAACCCTCTTGCCCTGTTGGTGGGAATGTGAACTGGTATGGTCACTCTGGAAAACTCTCTGGAGGTTTCCAATATAAATAAATAAATAAATAAATAAATGGATTAAAAGACCCTTTTTCATATGTGCATCTGGCACATAAAAGTTACCAGGCAAATTGTTTCCTTACTTACTGTTTCTATGTTCAACTCTGGCAAAGGAGTTGTTCTGTCCACAGGGGTCCCGACTTATGATGGTTTGACTTCCAATTTTTTGTCTTTATGATACGGGAGAGTTTGGTTCTTGTCTCATGGAGTTGAAGAATGAATTTCACAGATGAGCAAAGCGATAGAAGTTTATTACGCAGAGATACAAAGAAAGTCCTCAAAAGTGAGCTGTATCAATATTGAGGGCTGCCACCGAGGGCTTTTATGGTCTTTTATAAGAAGATGACCGGGTACTTGGTAAATTTCTTATCAATATCAGCGTAGAGGGCAGCCCTGGTGGCTTAGCAGCTTAGTGCCGCCTTCGACCTGGGTCATGATCTTGGGGACCTGGGATCAAGTCCCGCATCAGGCTCCCTGCATGGAGTCTGCTTCATCCTCTGCCTGTGTCTCTGCCTCTCTCTCTCTCTGTCTCTCTGTCTCTCATGAATAAATAAATAAAACCTTTAAAAAATATATATCAGCATAGATATTAAGAACAAACATAGTGAACTTGTAACAAACAAGAGGTTTTTTTTTTTTTAAATATCATGAGCCCAAACAAGATGTTCCCTTCTCTCCGGTTAATAGCTTCTCCATAATTTTTTTACATCTGGGGTTTCTGTGAGCCTAATAGCCTTTAAAGGGGAATACTCCCTAACAATTTGGAGTTTTTCTGTTTTTACTGTCTTATCTCTGTTCCCTAGGGATGGGTAAGAGCCTGACTTTGGGGCCTTTCCCTTATCTTCCCCTGCCTAGCCCTGTCTGCCCCTAACTCATTCCTACATCATTTACAATGATGCAAAAGCAATACACACTCAGTAAAAACTACTTTGAATCCCGAATTTTGATCTTTTCCTGGGCTAGTGATACGTGCTACATCTTCTGTTATGATGCTGTGCAGTCAGTCATTAGATCACAAGGGTAAATAACCAATAAATTGACAAACATTTTGAACCCACACAACCATGTGGGTTCTTTTTCACTTTCAGTACAATATTCAATAAATTACATGAGATATTCAACATCTTATTAAAAAATAGGGTTTGTGTTAGATGATTTTGCCCAACTGTAGGCTAATGTAGTGTAAAAATGTAAGTTTTGAGCATATTTAAGGGAGGCGAGGCTAAGGGATGATGTTCAGTAGCTTAGGTGTATTAAATGCATTTTCAAATTATGGTATTTTCAATTGATGATAGGTTTATCGGGATGTAATCCTATTATAAATTGAGGAATATCTGTAGTTGTGTCTTATTTTATTCTGTGAACTAAATATCTTTATTTTGTAAACTAAATATCTCAAATGGATTATTAGCATTTATTTTAGTGGTATGTAGCAAATGATAACCTTATAATTTCTACATTGTGTAAAATTGTATTGTTTTAAGTCAGTTTTGCTTAAACAAAAGAAACCTTTTAAGCTATTGAGTAATGGGTCATATCTACTTGGCATAAGATTCAGGATAACAAGGCAGTATATGACATCTCCATACTTAGATCAATGAAATAAACTGCTAATTGATTTATTCTTTTTAAAAAATATTTTAATTATTTATTTATTAGAGAGAGAGAGAGAAAGCACAAGTAGGGGGAGCAGCAGAGGAAGGAGAAGCAGGCTCCCTGCTGAGCAGGAGTCCAACAGGGGCTTGATCTCAGAACCCAGATATCATGACCCAAGCTGAAGGCAGATGAGATGCTCAACCAGCTGAGCCATCCAGGCACCCCTAAATTGATTTATTCTTAAGCATCAATGTGGTGTGATCTGAGATCAGATGCTACATTACTCTGCTTTTGGCTGAATGCAACATTCCAAACTTTTGAATCAGAAGGGTAAATGTAGTTCATTCAAAATAATTATTCTTTTATATAAACACACTAATCAAGTTATAAAAATATTACCAACTCTTGAGGCAACTTATCACTGTACAATTCCCAAGGGAAGATTGGGATGGCCCTATTGAATACAAGTGAAAATACCTGACAGGGGGTGCTTGCCCCTCCTCCCTCCCATCTCCCCCTTTCCCCTCTTACTCATGTTCTCTCTCTGTCTCTCAAATAAATAAATAAAATCTTAAAAAAAAAATACATGATAGTAATCAAAAGAGGAGAAAAAGTCAGACATAGGAGAGAACAGTATCTAGGAGAAGCCAGATGTGTATCTATAGCTTAATAATGTGGAATTCTTGATGTCTTAGGCTACAGCAGTTAAAGTTAATTTCAGTATGTTAAGATCCTCATATTCTGCTGAAACACATTTGTCAAAATTATTCTCTTTCCTCTATTATATATGCTATTTTTTTCTCTCCTCCTTTGTGTACCCCACATTTCTAAATATATAATTCACTGTCAGTAGAAAAGTTCTTTTAAAAACACACACACACACATATTTTTATACAATATAAATTCACATCTTTAGATCAGAGGAATCTTCAGAGGATGCATGTTCTCATTTAATCTTTACATAGCTTTTGTTTATTTTAACTCTTCCATGGGAAGGAGTGCCATAATATCATCAATAGATTATTAATATTAAATTAATATTGAGAGTAACCTAAATGCTTGCAATTTCTGATTTTAAAATTTGGCATTTTTATTTGAGTCAGTATAAAGGTGATTGTGTCTAAGATTAACTAACTTCCTGTATATCACAAAAGAGCAAGAGCATCTGTGCCTTGTGACAAGGAAACATTAACACATCTGTTCCTAAACATCCATGTAACCGTGGCCCTACTGTTCATTGTGTTCTAAATTGTAAAGACCAGGCCACATGGATTATGTGCCCCTCTGAAGGAGACTGAAAAGGAAACTAACATTGTTGGGTATCTATTTTGTAGAAGGCATTTTGGTAGACGCTTTACATACAATATCTCACTTGATTCTCACCACCATCCTGCAAAGTGAATATAAGTATTCCCATGCTCCACTGATAGCTCCTCCTTGAAGAATGACCCCGGTCATAGATACAACATATGGTAGTAGCAATTTTTATTTTATTTTGTTTAAAATATTCTTTTTAAAAATTTATTTATTTATTTGACAGAGAGAGGGAGAGCACAAGCAGGGGGAGCAGCAGGCAGAGGGAGAGGGAGAAACAGGCTCTCCACTGAGCAGGGAGTCCCCGATGTTAGGGCTCAATGGAGGGCTGATAGGGTCTTAGTGGGGGGCTAGATCCCAGAACTCTGGGATCACGACCTGAGCCGAAGGCAGACACTTAACTGATTGAGTCACCCAGGTGTCCCAATAGTAGTAACAATTTTTCTTCAGATAAAATGATAGTGAGATAGATTTGGAGGCTGCATTGTCCAATATGGCAGCCACTAGCCACATGTGATTATTCAAATTTAATCAATTAAAATTAAAAATTTGGTTCCAAAGGGTCACTAACTATGTTTCAAGCACTCAGTAGGTACATGTGGCTAGTGGCTCTTGGATTGGACAGAATAGAACATTCCCCTCATCACAGAATGTTCTATTGGGCGGTGCTAATTTTAAGTTTGCAAAAATCAAAAGAGACGGCATTTTCATTGCAGAAAACAAAAAATAGAGCTTGCCATTCAACTGAGTAAGATTGAGCAAAAATTATTTCAATATTAAATGAAAATTATTATGTGACCAACAACAAAGATGGCCTTAATCTTTCCCCTCCACCTGACTAATCTTTAGACAGGCTTCTTCCTTACACTGGGGCCCCTGACTTCCTTTTTCTTAGGTCATTTTCTTCGGAAAACTGGTAATTGTAAATCATTTGTTTGAAGCTTTGGGATATATGGAGTCTTTTAAAAGCATCTTGCTGGTTTTACAGCCCAGAAATATCTTTCACAATGACTTGGGACCCATCTCTTTGAAATGTAATCATCAAAGGAGATAGCACTCCTGTCTTTCAGTTCCTGTGGGAGGGTCTTGGAGCCTAACTTCCCTGGGGCCCTTGCTCCAGGTTACAAAACTATCTCCTGTCATAAAGATAGGAGCTTATTATTCCTTTGGATAAAGCCAATTAGCAAACACTGATGGCCTATGGCTTCCCCCCAGTATTTCCCAGTACTTTTCCACTACTTCAGCCCAGCCCTTTAAAAGCCCTGCCTTTCTGCCTGAGTGAAGTTAAGTTCCCAGTTAGTTCTGACATATCCTCTCCCCTATTGCAACAGCCTTGAATAAAGTCTTTTTTGCCTACTTAACTTTAGTGCAATTTTTGCTTTAACATAAGTTTTCAAAAAGTTGGAAATAGTCATTCAAAATACTGTCTTATTGGGACACCTGGGTGGCTCAGCAGTTTAGCGCCTGCCTTTGACTTGGGGCATGATCCTGGAGTCCCGGGATTGAGTCCCATATTGGGCACCCTGCATGGAGCCTGCTTCTCCCTCTGCCTGTGTCTCTGTCTCTCTCTCTCTCTTTGTGTTTCTCATGAATAAATAAATAAAATATTTTTAAAAAAATACTGTCTCATTATACTGAAAATAGTTTTGATGTTTTCTTAAGATAAACCAACTATTAAATGGTCTACATAGTTGTAATCAGAGTTATACGGCTGAAGTGAAATGGTTTGATTTCAAAGGTAGATCCAAATCCAGGATTTAAGGATAGAGAATCGCAATTACATGTAGCTGGGCCTGACATCATTTCATCATAGGCTTAAATCTCACATAGGCTTAAAATGGTAGATCTGGGTTCACTGGGGGAAACTTCCAGCAATCTACAGTGGTGCCCCCACTTATCCATGAAGGATATGTTCCAAGACCCTCAGTAGATTACTGAATATATGTATTATTACACACACACACACACACACACACACACACATATATACACACATATCTAAAAAATATTTTGCCTAGAATTTATATTTTCTGAAAATTTCAGGGAATTAATTATCATGTCTTTTGGCTTCTTTTCAGCATTTTGAAAGTTCTGTTTATTTTTGGAGAGAGAAAGCATGAACGGCAGAGGGGCAGAGGGAGAGGGAGAGAGAGTATCTCAAGCAGACTCCCAGCTGAGTGTGGAGCCTGACATGGGGCTTGATCTCATGACCCTGATACCATGATCTGAGCCAAAAGTAAGAGTTAGATACTCAACGAACTGAGCCACCAGGTGCCCCTTTACAGCATTTTGCCAAATTTGAATCACTATTAATAAAAAATATTTTCTTCTCAGAGAATAAATTTGATGGTTTGTTGAGAGATAGGCTTTGGGGTGATTTTCTTTCTTTTCTTATGGGCATTATAGGGCCTTTACTTCCATAACCATTTAAGCACTACAGAAAATCAAGAAATGTTGGCTTCATCCAGCTCTTGCTTCTGATTCACTACTTTTTTTTTGACCAGATTTGAAAAGTGATGCCTCATGGGGGTGTTGGGGATGGCAGGGAAGGAATCACAGACTTTCTGTAGAACTAAAAATACTTAACAATATACAGATATATTTATAAATTTCAGGTGCTTTATAACTTTTAGAAAGTTTTCATGTCAATTCTTTTAATCCTTTTAACAATCCATTCGGGTGGGTTTTACTCTTTGCCCATTTTACCAAGACAATACAAAACAAAAATCCAGGAAGCTTAGAGACACCTTGAGGCAATAAGCTTCAACAAAAGTTGTGTACCTCTATTGTGCCCACTTCTCACTAAACCATGGCAAATTTGTGCTTGGGTTCCTACCACTTGACTAACACTACTCCTACTAAGGTCTCCCTCTTCCCCAACCTCTTTGTAAAAACTTTTCAATGCCTGTCTACCCAGAGTATCATCAGCTCTTGACTTTGCAACTACACCTTACTCGATTCCCAGACATCACTCTCTTTCATTTTTTCCATGGCTTCCCCAGTTGCCTTTTAAAGGACTCAACTTCTTTTACCTTAGAGCTTCCCAATAGACAGGAAGCAAAGAAACATTGATTGCTTTACCCAGGCAGGGCCTGGAAGTACAGGACCTCCTCACTGATAGCCACCACTGAAAACGTTTTTATTCTGTGCCCCTATGAGGGCCACATAAGAAGAGTGGATCAGAAAGTGTGCCTCTCTCCCTCCCACCACACATGGAACTCACTGCTCTATTGAGTTGTTCTGGTAGAGGCCAAGCTGCACATCAATTCTAGTAGCCCGAGAAAGAATTTCAGTCTAACACAGAACTGGAGGATATAAAACAGGAAAAATCTCAGTGTCCTCAGGAAAATAAAACTGAAGTACTGGAAGACTGATTTCTGGTAAACGCCTGATTCACAGAAAATGGATAATATTGGCATTTTCTTAAATGACAAGAAGTTGGTCAGGGGCTGCCTCATGTCAACCTTAGGAAGTCTTAGTTTTGGCTACAAGAGGCATGAACAAGAAATGACCCAGATCAGGCTGGTCTCACAAAACAGGCTGACTTGAGCTTTGTCTCTATAACTGAACTGGTTTGTCTGTCTGCTCAGGAATTTTCAACGCTGGTCTCCACTTGTTTTTGATTTTCCCAGACTCTAACTGAGCTCTCTTCTCTTTATATTCCTTGCCCATAAATACAGTCCTCCCCAAATCCTCAAGGGACTTGCCTGCAGCTTACTTTTACTACGTACATGTCCTGAGTTGCAATTCCTCTGCTATTTTCTGAAAACTTATCTTTCTGACACTTTTGAGCTTGCCTCAGTTTATCACTTTATTTGGGTTGACAAGGCCAAAAGGGGTTGTATATAGCAAAAGATAGAGCTGGTGGTGGGAGGAAAATTAGAAGTAATTCCCTCCTATTGGAGCAGCAATCAGAGGACCAAATTCTGTCTTCAAATATATAGCATCAACTACACTTTGAGTAGTCACTAAGGTAGTTGCAGGATGACTATCCTTACTATATACTTGTTCATCAAGAGAAAATTTGAGTGGTTCTTGAGAGGCTCATCTGGTTAAGCAACCAACTCCTGATTTCAGCTCAGGTCATGATTGTGGGGTTATGAGATGGGGCCCCCAAGTCAGGCTTCATGCTCAGCTGGGAGTTGGCTTGAGATTCTCTCTCCGTCTTCCTCTGCCCCTCCCACCTGATCTGTCTCTCTCTCCCTCTTTCTCTAAAATAAATAAATAAATCTTTAAAACAGAAGAGAAAATTTGGTTGGATTCAAAATCCATTCTCTGTAAGAAATTTACTATTACATTTGTCAATTTAAAAAATAAGCTGATTGGGCATCTGGGTGACTCAGTCAGTTGTATCTGCCTTTGGCTCAGGTCATGATCCCAAGGTCTGGGGATCAAGCCCCCTGTTGGGCTCCCTGCTCAGCTGGAGAGTCTGCTTCTCCCTCTCCCTCTGCTCCTCCTTCTGCTTGTGCACTCTCTCTTGTTCTCTCTAAATAAATAAAATATTTTTTTTTAAAAAAATGAACTGATAGCATTTTCAAATATAATTTCAACTGTCATAAATTTTTGAGTGATATAAAAATGTTCTTGCTTTTTAAAAAAGATTATTTATTTACTTGAGGGAGAGAGAGCGATAAAGAGAGAGAGTGAGCACTTGTGAGCAGGGGAAGGGCAGAGAGATAAGAAGAGGGAGAGAAGCAGATTCCCTGAGATTATGACCTGAGTTGAAATCAAGAGTCAGACACTAAACTGACTGACCACATCTGTTTTAAGGTGACAGGGCATGTGGATATCCAGAATCTGGAATCCCCATGTACCAGCTGAGAGGCCTTAAAACCTGTAACACCTCTATCTGCCTACTCATTGCTCTGATTCTTAAGCCAGTGTGCCACAAAAAATGGCACCACAGTGTTTAGCTCCAACAAAACTATGCTGGTCACAAGGATTACAGATATCAAAAGCAAGAGAGTCCTGACCTACAGCAGCAGTACTAAATTGGTTGCAAAAGCACTTTCAACCAGACCTTCTACTCCAGCTCAGAAATTTCCTGGAATGCTAAGTTGGTAGGGAAAAACTTTGAAACGGATAGGAACCTAAACTTCCAAAACCTGTCAGTGACAAGGCCCCACATCCTCCTCCTGAAAGTGGCTGGGTTTAACCTGCTCATGATGCCCAGCTGTGGCCCAGCTGAGGTCACCAAGACTGTGAGAGCCCTGTGTTCCCACACTCCTTGCTCCTCATTGCACTTCCTCTCCATTTTCATGCATAGAGGTACACTCTCTGCCCCATGAAGGAGAAGGCTCCCTCTGCTTCTCTGGCCCCAGTGACAATGCCCCCAACTGGATCCTACCGAATATTTGTGATGAAGATGCTAAAAGAGCTACCAGGCATTGCTGCCATTTCCTCTGTCCCCTCACTGCTGCTTGTCACTGCCTGACATTCATGGCAGAGGCAGGGGCTACTGTAGCCTCTGCTAGTCATGAGGAAACACCCTACTTCTCCCTAGAGACTGCCTCTGACATCCCCTCAGATGACATGGGTCCCCAGTGTGTTCTCTTGGGCTCCAGCTCCTGGAGAATGTTGTGAAGAGTTACATCTTTAGTGTTTATAAAGAAATACAGATCACCTCTTTCCCTGAGACATCGGGAAAATTATCTTCCTATTTACGTCCTGCTATGCTATGTTCTAAGTCATGTTGCATATTCTGCTGCCCATGGCTTCATTAAAAGCAATCCAATCATGCAAAAGACATGAACAGAAATATCACAGAGGAAGACATAGACGTGGCCAATAAGCACATGAGAAAATGCTCCGCATCACTGGCCATCAGGGAAATACGAATCAAAACCACAATGAGATACCACCTCACACCAGTGAGAATGGGGAAAATTAATAAGGCAGGAAACAACAAATGTTGGAGAGGATGCGGAGAAAGGGGAACGAACCCTCTTGCACTGTTGTGGGAATGTGAACTGGTGCTGCCACTCTGGAAAACTGTGTGGAGTTTCCTAGATCTGCCCTACGACCCAGCAATTGCACTGCTGGGGATTTACCCAAAGATACAGATGCAGTGAAACGCCGGGACATGTGCACCCCGATGTTTATAGCAGCAATGTCCACAATAGCGAAACTGTGGAAGGAGCCTCGGTATCCATCGAAAGATGAATGGATAAAGAAGATGTGATCTATGTATACAATGGAATATTACTCAGCCATTAGAAACAACAAATACCCACCATTTGCTTCGACGTGGATAGAACTGGAGGGTATTATGTTGAATGAAATAAGTCAATCGGAGAAGGACAAACATTATATGGTCTCATTCATTTGGGGAATATAAAAAATAGTGAAGGGGAATGAAGGGAAAAGGAGAAAAAATGAGTGGGAAATATCAGAAAGGGAGACAGAACATGAGAGACTCCTAACTCTGGGAAACAAACAAGGGGAGGTGGAGAGGGAGGTGGATGGGGAGTGGGGGTGACTGGGTGATGGGCACTGAGGTGGGCACTTGATGGGATGAGCACTGGGTGTTATTCTATATGTTGGCAAATTGAACACCAATAAAAAATAAATTAAAATCAATTTGGAAGAGGAAAAAAGCCCTGAAGGGACTATACATTATTAGAAAGCATATCCATTTCATTGCAAACATAAAATCTGCTATTAAAAGTCAGCTGAAATACTATATAAATTCAATATTTAGCACTCATATTTCTTATTTTATTTCCTTGTTATACTTTTGGAATAAAAAGAAATTATTATGGATTGAATTGTGTTGCCCCTCAAAAAGATACATTGAAGTCCCAATCACCAGTGCCTCAGCTTATGATCTTATTGGGAAATAGGGTCATTGCAGATGCAATTAATTAAGATGAGGTCATACTGGAATAGGGTGGATCCTCTGATCCAATATGACCCATGTCCTTGCAAGAAGATGGTCATGTGAAGACAGAGAGATTCACGGGGAAAATGCTATCTAATGACAAAGGCAGATACTAGAGTTACACCATTTCAGGCCAAAGATTGCTGGCAAACCACAAGAAGTGAGGAAGAGGAAGCGTTTCCCTTATGGGTTTCCAAAGGAAAACAGCTCTGCCTTATCTTGATTTTGGACTTCAAGCCTCCAGAACTGGGACAATACATTATTAAAAGTGGCAAGACAGGGGATCCCTGGGTGGCTCAGTGGTTTGGCGCCTGCCTTTGGCCCAGGGCACGATCCCGGAGTGCCGGGATCAAGTCCTGCATCCGGCTCCTTGCATGGAGCCTGCTTCTCCCTCTGCCTGTGTCTCTGCCTCTCTCTCTCTTTCTTCTCTCTCTATGACTATCATGAATAAATAAATAAATAAATCTTAAAAAAAAAAAAAGTGGCAAGACAGATTTTACCTGAGCTACTGCAGCATGGGAAAGAGATTTCAGTATAGAACTGAGGTAAAGTAGGTAAATTCTGCAAAACAGAAAGCAGGAGGCTTTTAAGTTCTGGGTGTGTTAAAAACAAAAAAAGTACTGAAGGATACTGTGTGTTGGGGGGTGGGTGGCCAATGTGGTGAACCCATCTGTGTCTGCTAACGGGTGTCAAATTTAGGCTCCTATTCCTATCCTTGATGATAACATTTCAAGAGGATGGTCCTATATTCTTGAGAAAGGCATTCCTGGATTGTAGAATATACAATCCCAAAGACAGAGAAAAGATTAACAATCATGTTTTCTAAAGTCAATGCTCCGAGGAAAGAGTGGTCAGGGGTCTATAGTCAGATTTCATCTGACTATAAATTCTTTCAGCAATGTTGAGTTTTCTCAGGCATAGCATTTTGAGGAGACTCAGGTACTTATGCTAGGAACATAGATTTAAGCTGATAAAAACTATATTTGTGTTTGTTTAAGTCTTAGTGTGGGAGGTAGGTGAAGTCATTTGTGCTGAAAGGTATAAGTTCTCTAGAAGCAAAGGTTGAGGCCAGGTTAGGAAGGACTCAGAGGAGTGTAACAAAAGTTTAGTCAAGGAAAGAGTCTTTGTCAGTGACCGTAAGAATTAATATAAAGTTTCTCCCATGACACTAGTGTTCCCAAAGAATAACCTGATAGGTGTTAATTTTTCACTATTTTAAAAATACCTAATAGTCCAGATTATGTATTTTGTGAAAAGCAGGAGTCAGACTCAATGAACTTGCAATGTCTATTATCACTAATGTTCAAGAGGCAGACATTTAATTTATATTAATGAGACTGAGAGAGGAATTTATTGGAAAAACAAACTAGGTGGCCTCTGAATCTTTGGGTTGCACCTTTTATCATAAGTAAGCAAATGGACTCTGTACCCCACCTAGATATCTTGCCTTGAAACATGCTTTGTGCTCCACGGAAAATCCGGATCTTTCAACAAATATTTATTGTGTGCTTACTGTATATTAGGTTCTGTCCCAGGCACTGAGAATACATTGGTGAATAAGATAAACAGATCACTACCCTTAGAGGGTTCATTTTTTAATAGTAGGAGACAGATAAATGTTAATAAACAAGTCCAATTTAGTTGAAACATTTTATAGGAAATTGCTATAGGATAATCCATACAGGGTAATGTGATAGAGTGTGATGGACCGAAGGAGAACCTCTCTGAGAATCAGGGAACCCCTCTGAGCAGGCATTTAAATTGAGACCTGAGTGGTCCTAAGGTCATACAAAGAACTGAGGAAAGAGCATTCTGGACAGAGGGCACATGTGCAAATGCCCTGATGTGAAAATAGTTTTGGTGGGTTTACAGAAAAGAAGGAAGTACTGGAGCATAATGAATGATCTGAAATGTGGCTGGAGGAAAGCCAGGTTATATAGGATCTTACAGGGAGTGGTGAGGAGTTTTGATTTATACTAAGTATAATGGAAACTCATGAAAGATTTTAAGTAGGGGGTGATCATGAGAACATTTCATATTATGTTATATTTATTTTCTTCAATAGTTTTGGTTGTGAAAAAAGAATGGTAGGGAGCAAGAGTAGAAGTAGAAGAGCAATTTTGAAGGTGTTAGAAAAACCTGGAGCATATGTGATGGTAGTTTGTACTAGGCTGGGATGATGGCAGCAGCAGAGAGCAAAAAAGACACAAATAGATTAAGGATATATTTGAGAGGGGAACTGATTTATGAATAGATTAATTGCAGGGAAAGGAGAAATCAAGGAGAACACTTAGATTTATGTCTTGAGGGAAATATTGGGGAAAAATAGATTTGGGGAAGTGGGCAAGAGTTAACTTTAAAGGAAATGTCAATCAGGCACTGCATATATGAATCTAGGATTCAGGTAAGTGTTCAAGCTCGCGAAGTTACATTTAGGAGTCATCTATTTAAACATTCCCTTTAGGATTTGAGGAACACAAAACAGAACACAAAATGGGAACATTTTAGTCAAATGGGCAGATGAAGCAAATCAGTTGTCAATGTTATTTATTACATTTAATAGTAGTTGTTACTATGTCTTGCAAATGTGCATGTGGTATGCTTTATGTTAAATGTACCCATAGACATATTAAAAAATATCATGAGGGAAAGGAGAGAGACTTTACCATTAGGTTTTATGGTGTTGTAATCCTCAAAGCATATATCAGTTTTGCAAGTTGACAGTCCTCCACATGCTAATAATTAAAACAGTGTACTCCCTGGTATAAAGGCAGAGAGCAGAAATGCCAGTCATTATCTCCTGATGCATTCCTGTGTTATTATGCATCAAGGGTAGTAAATGCAATGAGTCTGAGCCATCCCTCACTTCTGGAAATAGGAGGGTGGAGCAGAAGAGCTCCAAACAGAATTGCTCCAATGGCCCATCTGAGGCTATGGCTCATGGTGTCATTCAGGATTACTGTGTGATTGAAGCATGCCTTTCATGACATGTCCCCAAAGTGTGTCAGGTCGGGCCTCTCACAACCAGTAGGCAGTTCTGGCATGGTTTGCTTATGCCTAATCCCCATCGCTCATATGTCCCAATTCTTTTTATGAGGTTGTACACAGTCCAACAGCAGGTCCAACCACTCTAGAGTTCCATCAACACCATTCACATATTGAAGATGTTCCTTGGGAAGGGTATCTTTCTCCTTGGCTTTGGGTTCAGCCTCAGCATAACCACATCCAGTTTCTGTGGCAGGCTAACCATAAATATTATGGTGCACCCAAAGTTTAACAAGCATTTTGTGGAATTAGAAGGGAAAAATTATGCTTTTTTAATTCCTGGGGTGGTTGGAATAAATAATTATTTTCTTTTGTTTTAAAGACTTTACTTATTCATGAGAGACACAGAGACAGGCAGAGACACAGGCAGAGGGAGAAGCAGGCCCCATGCAGGGAGCCCGACGTGGGACTCGATCCCACATCTCCAGGATCACACCCCAGGCCGAAGGTAGAGCTAAACCGCTGAGCCACCTGGGCTTCCCCAATAATTATTTTCTTCAAGGTTTATGTTCTATTGATTTGAAATGAATGCTATAGATTACTGTCCAATAGAAACTATCTCAGCAACATGGTCTTCTAGTCTTGTCTGAACGCCTCTGGTAAACAAAATTATCAATTTTCTGACTCACTCTATTCTAAGGTAGCACAGTGGTGGCTTAAAGCTGATGTATTCCTGATACACACAGCAGTGGTTGGCACAGATGAGAACTAAAAATAATAACTCACAGGCTTTGGATCAATTATGGTTTCAGATATCAGTTCTTATTCTTTTAAACTGTTATTGGAGATGTAAATCTTGCAGACTTCACTTTCAGCCTCTATAAAATGCAGTTAAAATGTATATCTCTTTCTCTGTTATGAGTATTAAATGTCAAGTGCTTAGAGCAATGTTCGGCAATGCTAAACATCTATAAATGGTAGTAAGGTGAAATGCTATTGCTGTACGTGAAAGCCTCTCCTCTCATCCCTCTCACCCCATGACTCTCACCCATATGGCCACTAGAAATGCAGTCTGAAGCTTCCATTGCCTCAAATAAAACAAGTGGCTTCAAATAAAACAACACTGCAAAATGTCGAATTCTTCAAGAAGGATCTGAATGAATAAGTGACCCAATTCCTCCCATCCTCTGAATATATAATAGTCCTCTGGAAGCAAGAGGGACATTAGAGAAGAAGAAAGATTGTGTGGATAAATGTCCCCAGACCCTGCCCATCTGGCTTTCCTGTTCCACCAGCAGCTGTCATATAGGGCAGTTTTGCACAGCCAGCTTGTCACTTTCTAAGCCCGTGCTCTTTGCACCTTGGTGTGCTTCTGGAGAGAAAAAGGCCCCCTTCTGGGGATCTTGAACTGACCTCATTTACCCTAAAATGTCTTTTCCCCTGCAATTGGAGGCTTTAGATAAAATCTGATAGACTTAAAAAAAAAACAAAATTACATTTTGCAGATGTAAGTATATGACTTACAAATTCTCCTGGCCATAGGAACTTTTAGCTTTCTATCAACCAAGATACTAAAACACTTAATAAAAACACTCTCCTTTTTATTATCCAGTGGTCATATTTCTACCCACTGGTGCCATGGTAATATAACTTACATTTTATTTAAATTTAAAGATGTATTTATTTATTTATTTTGAGAGAGTGAGAGAGCATAAGAGAGAGTGTGCGAGTGGAGAGAGGAGCACAGGGATAGAGTGAATCCCAAGCAGACTCCCCACTGAGTGTGGAGCCCAATACAGGGCTCCATTTCCTGACTCTGAGATCATGACCTGAGCTGAATCAAGAGTTGGATGCTTAACCGCCCAGGTGCCCTAAATATAACTATCTTTTACCCAGTAATTCTGCAAATATTTTAAAATAGAAATCCTGTATCTCTCATATTTTCTCTAAGTTACCATTCTTAAGTTCATTAATCAGTTATCACATAAAATGATTCTAGACCCTTCCATTATAGTTACTGTTATCTGTATGTGGTCAAGCATATTTATTTGTCTCTCTTAAAGATCAGTGATTGAATTGGGTTTTGTATTTTTGATAAAAATTTTATTCTGCTAAATGGAATTAATCTTTATCGACACTAAATTGCTAATGAACATTTAAAGTAATGGGAATAACTGTTTTAAAACATAGCAACAACTATATGGGTGTAGTAGGAACTCAAGTTTTTGTCATTTAAATAAATTTCTCTTTTCCTCATTCTGAGCTTGGTCATCTCTTTTAGACTCTCCATAAATGCTAGCATTTATTGTGATTTTATAAAATAACTTTGTAACTAAGAAACACCCTTACTGGGGATCCCTGGGTGGCTCAGCGGTTTGGCGCCTGCCTTTGGCCCAGGGAGCAATCCTGGAGTCCCGGGATCCAGTCCCACGTCGGGCTCCCGGCATGGAGCCTGCTTCTCCCTCCTCCTGTGTCTCTGCCTCTGTCTCTCTCTCTATGTCTATCATAAATAAATAAATAAATCTTTAGAAAAAAGAAAGAAACACCTTACTGATCATATCTATAAATTTCAATTAATTAATTAATTAAAAGTTAATAATATTCAATTAAAGCGAATTCCATACTCTCTTATTTATATCTTAGAGAAGATTACAGAGTGTCCATAATATGGTATGGGTTAATGGCAGGTGGTATGAATATCAGCCAAATCCAAGTGAAAAATTTGTCTAATTAGAATGCAAAACAATTTTGTAAGGGTTTTGTATTTCCTACTTCCTCATGGCCTTACACAAGCAATGACTTTAGTTTCTGGTGGATGTCAAAGTTGATGGCTTGTCAGGCAACAAATATATTTATAGCATTAGAGGTATGACCTACTGTATTAACAACCACCACCAGTGTAACCATCTCCAGACTGAATAGCTTGCAAGCTGACATCTCTGTGCTATTCTCATTACTAATTTAAGTACAGCTGGACAAAGCTCTTTAGGATCCTGTGCTAGTAGCTCCCAAAGAGAATCATGCAGATGTGCAGCAGTAGCTAGAGAAGCTCGGGAGCCCCTAGGGATGCTTCTTTGTCACTGCTCATCAAATGCAGTGTCTAATTCTAGGCATTATGCTGCCTGGCCTGCTGAGTAAAGCCTGGGGAAGAGGTCAAGATTAACGAAGTCCATTCCTGCCTTGCAGCAGATTTCTGGGTAATCAAAAAAGAACAGATATATTTGTATTAGCAGAATTTAGGAGTTTAAAACATCTCCATTTAGTAATGAAACAGTTTTATAAGGATTTAAAATTTTCCACTTTCTCATTTGCATTCATCCACTTATTTAGCTCCTCAACCATTTTCTTTTTATTTTTTAGAAGATTTACTTATTTATTTAAGGGGAGAGAGAGAAAGAGAGAGAGAGAGAGAGAGAGAGAGTGAGCAGGAGTGGCAGAGGGACAGGGAGAGAGAATCTCAAGCATACTCTACACTGAGCATGGAGTCCGATGTGGGGCTGGACCTCACGACCCTGAGAACATGACCTGAGCCAAAACCAAGAGTTGGATGCTTAGCTGACTGTGCCACCCAGGTGCCCCTCTTTTTTCAAAAGATATTTTTTATTTTTAAGTAATCTCTATACCCAATGTGTGACTTGCACTCATAACCCTGAGATCAAGGATTGCATGCTCCACCAACTGAGACAGCCAGGCACCCCCTCACCCATTTTCCGATGGCTTTCCTCATCCATCACCCCCATAACTATTTTTTGTTTTATTTTTAACTGAAGTAAAATACACTACATAAAATTTACCATCTTAACCAGTGTACATTTCAACAGTATTAAGTACATCCACAATGTTGTGCAGCCACTCTCCAGAACTCTTTTCAACGTGTAGACTTGAAACTCTATACCCATATACATGCTCAGTCTGTGCCCCGCCCCCACCCCTGGCAACTACACTTTAGTTTCTGTAGCTAGGAATTTGACTGCCTTATATAAATGGAATTATACAGCATGTATCTTTTCTGTGACTGGCATAATGTCCTCAAGTTTCATCCATGTTGTAACATGTGTCAGAATTTCTTTCTGAATAATGTTTTTTAAGACCAAATAATATTCCACTGCATATATACCACATTTTCTTTGTCCATTCATCCCTCATTGGACACTTGGGCAGCTTCTACCTTTTGACTATTGTGAATAGTGCTACTGTGAATGTGTGTGTACAAGTATCTCTTTAAGGTCATGCTTTCAATTCTTTGGGATATATACCCAGAAATGGACTTGCTCGAGTCCTAGGATAATTCTATTTTCAATTTTTTGAAGACTGCCATACTGCTTCCCACAGCACTTTCATCATTTTATATTTTTATCAGCTGTGCACAAGGGCTCCAATTTCCCTACATCCTCACCAATACTTGTTACTTTCTGTTTTTCTGATAGTAGCTGTTTATTGACTGAATTATGTCCTCCTAAAATTCATATGTTTAAGTTCCAACTCCCAGTAAATCACAATGTAGCTGTATTTTTAGATAAGGCCTTTACAGGGTAATTAAATTAAAATGAGGCCATAAGGGTTAGCCCTAATCCGATCTGACTAGCATCCTTATAAGAGGAGATTAGGTTATTCCAGGGATGTGTGCACACAGAAGAAAGGCCATGTGAGCACACAGTGAAAAGGCTGCCACCTGCAAGCCAAGAGAAGAGGCCTTAGAAGAAAGAAAACCTGCCCACCCCTGGGGACTTCCAGCCTCCAAAACTGTGAGAAAATACATTTCTGCTGTCTAAGCCACCCAGGCTGTGACATTTTGTTATGGCAGCCTCAGCAAACTAACACAGTTGTCATCCTCATGGGTGTGAGGTGGGAACTCATTGCAGTTCTGATTTGTATGACCTTAATGGTTTGCTAGCAGCATCTTTTCATGTGCTTGTTGGCCATTTGTATATCTTTTGAGAAATATCTATTCAAGACCTTTGCCCATTTTCAAATTGAGTTGTTGATTTCTTTGTTGTTGAGTTGCTGGAATTCCTTACATATTCTGGGTGTCAATCCTTTATAAGATATGACTTACAAATGTTTTCTCCATGCCATTTTCTCTAATATGCCATGTTGATTGCCCTTTGATGCAGAGACGTGGTAGGAGTGGGGGTGTGGGGAATGACAACCATGCCTGGAGGAACTTATTTTTCAGTATATCATTTGCTACACGTTGCAAGAGTGTTTCCCTACATTGAGCTTCAACCAGGAAGGTGACTGGTAAACTCTTACTGCAATGGGTGGCAGTTCCTGGTAAATTAAGTAGGTACTGTGTGACACATAGTTTCATGTAATGATAGGATTAGAAGGAAACAAGGACATAGGCCACTGGGGAGGATCTCTGAGCAGGGAGTTAGGAAATACTGGCTCTGGCCAGCTCTGTCACCAAGGTAAGTGACAGCTCAGAGGCTCTCCCAGGCCCCATCCTCCTTTGCCAACTCAGTAAGCAGGGGCCTTGGTTTTTATTTCATATGGGCTACCAGGAGCTGCAGCTGGATGGATGAGGACATGTGATTATAAGGTATGGTCTTACACAAAGTCAAGCTCTGGAAACAAAAAGGCAATCTGATGGCTGCTCTGCAGAGTGGCAGACAATCTGCCATCAGGTCACCCAGGAGCAGGAGCAAACTAGAGTCTCTGAGACAAAGCCCCAGAGCAGATCTCCTGAAAAGCCCATACAGTCTGCAGCCATACACCCTGAATGTTTCTGATACTTGTCTGATCTTGGAAGCTAAGCAGGGCCTGACCTGGTTAGTATTTGGATGGGAGAAACCCATACAAAGAACAGGTACCCTTTTGTGGCATTCCTTAGCCACAATTCTGGGTGGGAAATGAACCAGTAAGGACACCAAGACAGTTTAGACATCCTCTTAATTAGGTCCCTGGTTCCTTGCTACTCAAAGTGGGATCCAGGAATTAATGATCCTGGGATCACCTATGAGGTGGTTAGAAATGCAGAATCTTAGCTCCATTCCAGACCTATTGAATTCAGGGTCTGAATTCTGGTCATTTTTAACCAGATTTCTGGTTGATTCTCATGCTTATTAAATTTTAAAGAGTGTTATCAGTGAATCATTTGTATTACCACATGCTTCCTGGTTGTTTCTGAGAGCTTTGGCTCAGAGGTTTTCAATAGGGAGAGGTATGACTCCCTCACACTGGGAAGTTTGTGGGGGCTTTTGGTTGTCATAAGGACTATAGGGGTGACTGGAATTTAGTGGACAGGTTCCAAGGATGCTAAACATCCTGCAATGTGTGGGAATGGTCCCTCAGAGCAAAGAACTGTCCCACCCAAATGCCAGTGGGTTCCTGATGAGAAACGTGTTGGTTATTTCTTAATCTATAACATAAGCACTTGGACTACATAGATTCCAATGTTTATCCCAGCTCCAAGAATCTTTTGTTCTACCACTGGCTTCACACCAGTTTAGAAAGTTCTCAGTGCTATCTTCCCCTCCTTCTAATTATGCCTGCTGTAAGCCCATGTCATTTTCAGTTAGACAATCCAATGGAGCCAGTCACAAGAGATTAATCTTAATGAACGTAAATTCATATTATTCCCTATTACATACAACCTGACCATTCTGGTGAGAATTCAAAGGGCCCTTTCAGTCAACTTAATGAATTTGTCGCTGTGATGCTGATAACACTGACAAGTCTGGAAACATTATGGTCAGCAAAATATTTTACCAGTTAGCAGTTCAAGGCAATCATTGCCCTGTCAGATTTGAGCTAAAGCGGCTCTCCCCACTCCCACAACCTCTGTCCTGTTTGGATTAACTGCAGGTCCTGCTGGGGTGGCATGGGAATAGGGACACTGGCCGAGATGCAATCTCCAACAGCTGTTTAGCATTGTCTCTGAAGAGAGAACACAGGCAGCAAACACGTGGAGGGTCATAAGCAGAGCCTGGTGAATCTGAGCATGCTGAGAATTTTCTGAATCTGTGGGCCTAGTGGAGGAGATGAAGACAGATTGAACTGATAGAATGAATCATAAGAGAATCTGAGTAAACAATTGAGCTTCCCTTAAGTGTGATGTCTCTTTTGAAAATGAAAATGTGAATTCGCTCCTATGTACCCCATTGTAGTGCTGTGAGGACAAAAGAATCTTTTGAAAAACGTGAACTTCTTGGATGAAAGGTACTATGTGCCTCTAAAGTGCTGTTGGTATTTATCATCATGCTGTGCTTGACACACTACAGGTGCAAAGGTTACAAAAATAAGGTCCTTTCAATCATTACAGCTAAAGGAAAAACAATATACTAGAGGAGATTTTTCCCCCTGGGATTATTTGTCCTGAGGTTCTATGGAGCAGTTTCTGTTAGTGTACTCACCACATTACCTTCTTGCTTCAAAAAATTAATGGCATGAATGACAAGCACAGCCTTCTGATGGTTGATGCACACACATGCCTCCTCTATTTATATAGTGGCTGGCCATTCTGATATGCAAACAAAGGAGACAGTGCTGAAGACTGGGATTCTGTCTGTGGCTTAGACTCTATGTCAGTTAATAGTGTACTAATTATGCCTCATTTTAGCCTATAGCCTGAGTGTAAGAGAAGTTTTATTAGAATCATTAGGAAAAGCAGTTGGTTGCGAAAGCAGTTTAAAATAATGAAAATATGCCTTTTCATTTTATCATAAAACGTGTCAATGAACATGGTTTGTGAGCCTTTACTGAAATCTATTCTTTGAATCTGCTGAGTTGAGGGATTCCATGACCACATGTTTACATAAACAATGTGCCTAATGCATTTGTCACATTATCCACTCTCAGTTTCTTAAAAGTGGAATAAGAACTAAAGCCACTTCTGGAACAACCTCGGTGCAAATCCTGGGCTGTTAGTGTTTTCTAATCTTTTATAAATGTCTTGTCAGGTATTTTCACAACAATATTTAAAATTATTGAATCTTTTCCATAAATTAACAATTTAGTTTTCATAGAAACAGTAACTTTTTCTTTTCTCACTTGTACTTGCTAGTTTGTTAAGTCATATAATCACAATAACAGGTTCAACAGGTATGAACAAGTTTGAGAATCAACACTGCTGACTCTTAAGACATTCACCACTCAACATGTAGGAATAGTAGTAGGGGCCAGACTAGCCAGGAGTCTTCTAGCCACAGGCAGTTGTCAGGCCATAAGTATGTACACCTTTTACAAAGGGAATGGAGATGACCAATCAACCTGAAAAGTAAGTTAAGTATGGTTATTGAAATAATTATCTGTTATACTGAATGTGTGTATCCCCCTAAAATTTGTGGAAGGCCTAACCCCCATGTGACTGCATTTTGAGGAAGGAAGTAATTAAAAGTTAAATGTTAAATTAGAAGTTAAGATCTTAAGGCTGGGGCCCTGATCTGAAAAGATTAGCATGCTTATGAGAAGAGATGCTAGAGCTTACTCTCCCCTGTGCAAAGATGCAGCAAGAATGTGGCCATCCACAGGCCAGGGAGAGGGCCCTCACCAGAAACTGACCATGTGGACCTGGATGTAGGACTTCTACCCTCCAAAACTGTGGGAATACAAATTTCCATTGTTCACCCAGTCTGTGGTATTTTGTTATGCAAGTCTGAGCAGATTAATGTACTATCCTTTTACACTAAATACTATGTCTTTGGTTCTGAGGAACACTTAGCAGTAAAGTTCATTGATTAAACACAAAATTATTACCATTTCTGGAGAACTGACTTAAAGTGCAGAGCCTGAGCTAATGGATCCTGATAAATAGTCTATTCAGTTTCATATTGGAATGTATTTACAGACCTCATTCTAGTAGTGAACTATTGAGTGTAGCTACTTAAATCAGCTCTTAGGCTTATCACTAGAAAATAATCACAGAGAGCCCTTTATTGGTTAGATATATTTTCTTCCTGTAGTATCTATTAGCAAGACTGTCAGGGTGTTACTATAACTACATTATATAAGTATATTACATGATTAGTATATATAATTATATAACTGGCAAATTATTATATAATATAGCTACAGTAATACCGCATATATATAGGTATACTGTATCATATACTACATGCAGTTGACCCTTGAACAACATGGAGGTTAGGGGTGTTGACACCCATGTAATTGAAAATCTGCATGTAACTTATGACTCCCTTGAAACTTACATACTAATAACCTGTTGACTGGAAGCATTACCAATAACATACATAGTCAATTAACACATATTTTGTATGTTATGTGCATTATATACTATATTCTTAACAATAAAGCTAGAGAAAAGAAAATATTAAGATAACCATAAGCAAGAGAAACTACGTTAACAGTATTATAGTGTAGAAAAAATCTGCACATAAGTGGACCCATGCAGTTCAAATCCATGTTGTTTAAGCACCAACTGTATATATACACTGATATCCCATGTAATATACTATATCATATACTATATTGTTTGTAGTAATATTATATAGTTAAGGGGGATGTAAGGATTCAAAAAAGTCACAAAACTGTCATTATTTTCAACTTATATACTTTTCTACATAAACATATTAAAAAAAAAACAGATAAATGGTTATGCAAACCAACTACATTCCCAAAAACCAGTAACAAATAGTTCAAATGATTTTTAAAATGTCATTTATAATAGCAACAAAACACAAATGGTAACTAAAAATAGAAATTTTTAACAAGTGTGTAAGGCTTGAAAGATATTAAGGAAACAAATGTTCACAATGTACACAGATGGAAAACCTCAATAACATGAAGACATCTGTTCTCCTAAAATCCAAAGTCCAAAGGTTTTTTGATAAAAGTTAACCAGTATTATCCTTAAGTCCATTTCAATGAGCAAAGGACCAGGAATTGCCAAAATGATTTTGAAGAAGAACAAGGAGGATTCACTCTTCAAAATATCATGCATCTTCTGTCCTATAGTAATTAGGACAGTATAGTTTAAGACACAGTAACACTAGCTCAGGGATAGAACAAATAGATTGATAGAAGGCCTATAAATAGTTCTACCTCCATATGGAAGCTTGTTATGTTATAGAGGAGGCGTCGCAAATGAGTGGAAATAGGATGGGAAAAGCTAGTTTTCCATACTGAGATAAAAAATCTCTTTTTTCCCCAAAATAAGTTTCAGGTGAATAAAAATGTAAATGTTGACAGAGAAACTTAAAAAATTTTAGAAGAAAATATAGAAAAATGTCTTTATGACGCTGGGTTAGGAAAGGATGGTTTTAGACAAGATTTAGAAATTACACACCAGGGTACCTGGGTGGCTCAGTTGGTTAAGTGTCTGCCTTTGGCTCAGGTCACCATCCCAGGGTCCTGGGATAGACCTCCACATCTGGCTCCCTGCTAGATAGGGAGTCCGCTTGTCCTTCTCCTTCTGCCTCTTGCCCCTTCTCATGCTTTCTCTCCCTACCTCTCTCTCAAATAAATAAATAAACAATCATTAAAAAAAAGAAAAAACTAAATATTTATTAATAGAGGAACTTATAGTGCTTTAATCACAAAATACATAGTGAAAATGAGCTAACTAGAACTGTATTTCCCAACATTGCTGGAAGAAAGAGTCTTATCCTATTTTTTTTTAGACTTTATTCATTTGTTTATTTTAGAGAGAGAACATGAATGGGGGAAGGAGCAGAGGAAGAACAACAAGCATATTCTATGCTGAGTGTGGAGCCCAACGAGGGGCTTGGTGCAGGGTTCAGTCCCATGACCCTGAGATCACAACCACAGCTGACATCGAGTCAGATGCCCAACCAACTGAGCCACCCAGATGCCCGAGGCTTTCTCTATTGTTGATAGTTGACTACTGACAGCTCTTAGATCCTCACCCTTCTTTGTCCGTCCCACATCTGGGCAACCTTGATAAGATAGCTAGTGCACACCACTCACCCTCTGGCACCAGTGGGCAACTCAGACCCAGCCTGTGCAAAAGAACTCTTCCCTAGGAGCAACTGGGTGTCTCAGCCAATTAAGTGTCTGCTTCTGGCTCAGGTCACGATCTCAGGGTTGTAGGCCCCTCTCCTCTACTCTCCCACTTCTTCACACTCACTCACATTAATGCATAAAATCGTAAAAAAAAAAAAAAAAAAAAAAAAAAGAGAACTCTTCCCTAGTCTCATCTCCTACCCGACATAAGGACCCAAACTTCTTTTGGTTTCATTATTCACATCTGACTGAATCTGACCCCTTCTCCCTAAGGACTTCTTTTACCCTTTCTGTGTGAGTAATAAACTTTATGTTGTATCTGTTGGTGCCTATGTGTCATTCCTCTCAGTGTCTTCATAAATTTCTGGGTGAGAGACTGTCTAGTATTCATCCAGGAATATTAGGTACTCAAATAAAATAAAACTGTTAACAAAAACATAAAATTGAGTAAAAAATCAAAACAGTTTGCAGAAAGTCACAGACAGTATGATGCCATTTATGCTTATATTAAAAGACATGCAAACTATTATATATTATTTATAGATACATAAATGTTTTTAAAAAGTATAAAAACATGTGGAATGAGAAACAACAAATTTGAGATAGTGATTATCTCTGAAGTAAGAATAGGACTGGGTAAGAGTACACAGGAGTTCGATATGGGTCAGTAATATTTTACTTCTTAACCCTGATAATGTGTATAAAGTGGTTTCTTATGTTCTCTAGACTTTTTCTTTTTTTTAAAAGATTTATTTATTTATTTATTTATTTATTTATTTATTTATTTATTTATTCATAGAGACACACAGAAGGGCGGGGGACAGAGACACAGGCAGAGGGAGAAGCAGGCTCCATGCAGGGAGCCCAACGTGGGACTCCATCCTGGGTCTCCGGGATCACGCCCTGGACTGAAGGCGGCACTAAACCACTGAGCCACCTGGGCTGCCCTAGATTTTTTCTTATGCATAAAATATTTGTTAACTTTTAAAAAAGAGATAAAAAAGAAAAATTTAGAAACCTGGGTATACCTTGCTGGGGTGCACTAGTTGAAAAATATACCAGTAAAATACTCCCAGTAAAAATGCGTATCTCTGTAAGCAAGTTGTTTTTCTCTGAGAATCGTGCCTTACCATTTGCATGCAATAGTCAGTGTTGAATGTAGAGAAGAAGATGGAGATATAGGAGAAATGGGCCACTTTTCTGCATAATAAATTACCATAAAGCAGTTTATTTTTTTTTTTTTTTTTTTTTTTTTTTTTTTTTTTAAATTTTTTATTTATTTATGATAGTCACGGAGAGAGAGAGAGAGAGGCAGAGACATAGGCAGAGGGAGAAGCAGGCTCCATGCACTGGGAGCCCGATGTGGGATTCGATCCCGGGTCTCCAGGATCGCGCCCTGGGCCAAAGGCAGGCGCCAAACCGCTGCGCCACCCAGGGATCCCAACCATAAAGCAGTTTAAAACAACACCCATTTATTAGTTCCCAGTTCTACAGGTCAGAATACAATGAGATATCACTTTATACCTGTCAGAATGGCTAGAATCAATAAGAGAAGAAATAACAAGTGTTGGAGAGGATGTGGAGAGAAAAAAACCCTTGTGCATTGTTGGTGGGAATGTATATTGGTGCAACCGTTGTGGAACGCAGTATAGAAGTTCTTCAAAAAATTAAAAATGAAATTACAGTACAATCCAGTAATTTACCCAAAGAAAACAAAAATACTAGTTCAAAAAATATTTGCACTTCTATTTTCAATTAGCAATAATTGCACCTTGGATAAACCTCGTTGGCTACGATACTGCCACTGCGCAAAGCTTTTGCACTTCTATTTTTATAGGAGTTTATTGCAGCATTATTTACAATAGCCAAGATAATAGAAGCAACCTGAGTGTTCATCGATAGATGAATGGATAAAAAAAGATTGGTATAGATACATGATGGAATATTACTCAGCCATTAAAAAGGATGAGGGTTTTTTTTAAAGATTTTATTCATTCATGAGAGATACACACAGACAGAGGCAGAGACATAGGCAGAGGGAGAAGCAGGCTCCCCGTGGGGACCCCAATGCAGGACTTGATCCCAGGACCCCAGGATCACACTTGACCCAAAGGCAGATGCTCAACCACTGAGCCACCCAGTGCCCCAAAAGGATGAGATCTTACCATTTGCAACATGGGTGGATCTAAAGGATATTGTGCTGAGTGAAATAAGTCGGACAGAGAAAGACAAATACCATATGATTTTACTTATATGTGGCATCTAAAAAATAAAACAAATGAACAAACAAACAATAAACAAAAAAAAAATCCTTTTTTTTTAATGTGAAGAACAGACTGGTTGTTGCCAGAGGGAAGGTGGGTGGGGGATGAAAGAAATAGATTAGGGGGATTAAGAAATACAAATTTCCACTTATAAATTAAATAAGTCACAGGGATGAAAAATACAGCATAGGGAATATGGTCAATAACATTGTAAGAACATTGTTTGGTGACAGGTGATGACTATGCTTGTGGGAAGCAATGAGTAAAATATAGAATTGTTGAATCATTACATTGTACACCCGAAACTAATATAACATTGTATGTTAATTATACTTCAATAAAATGTATATTTAAAAATAAAAGCCCCCCAAATTAGACAATACTCATTTCATTAAACATCCATTGAATTAAACAACACCCATATCTCACAGTCCTCTGGGTCAGAAGTCCAGGCACAGTGTGGCTGGGTTCTCAGCTCAGGATCTCAGAGGCTAACATCAAAGTATTGGCTAGACTGAGTTCATTTCTAGAGTCTCTGGGGAAGAATTCTCTTCTAAGCTCATTCAGGTTTGTAGGACATAGGTCCCCTTTTCCCTTGCAGGCCACCAGCCAGAGGCTTCACTTAGGTCCTAGGGGCCACCTATAACCATGCCACATGACACCCTCTATTTTCAAAAATCTCAGCAACTGAGATTTTTTTCTCCTTTATTAAATTCCTTTCTTATTTACTTATTCAAGATTTTATTTATTTATTAGAGAGAGAGAGAGAGAGAGCAAGTAGGGGGAGTGGGAGGCAGAGGGAGAAGGAGACGCACACTCCCCACCAAGCAGGGAGCCCAATGTGGGGCTTGATCCCAGAACCCAGGAATCACGACCTGACCCAAAAGCAGATGCTTAACCAACTGAGCCACCCAAGCATCACAAATTCCTCTCATATTTAAAATCTGACTTCCTGGGATCCCTGGGTGGCACAGCGGTTTGGCACCTGCCTTTGGCCCAGGGCGCGATCCTGGAGACCTGGGATCGAATCCCACATCGGGCTCCCGGTGCATGGAGCCTGCTTCTCCCTCTGCCTGTGTCTCTGCCTCTCTCTCTCATTCTGTGTGACTATCATGAATAAATAAATTTTTTTTTTAAATCTGACTTCCTTTCTTACCTATAGAGCCAAATTTAAAGGATGAATATGATTAGGTCATGCCCACTCAGACAATCTTTCCATCTTAGGGTCAGCTGATTTGTGACCTTAAATTACGTCTGCAGAATTCTTTTACAGTGACATCTAGATTAGTGCTTTATGGAATAACTAGAAGACTGTGTATACCAGGAGTCAGGAATTTAGAAAACCAAATTCCACCTACCACAGACTAGAACTAGAGAGAATATGGCAGAGAAAGTCAACACCAGGGGATTTCCTAAGTAGTGGCCATATATGTCCTAGATGTTTAATGTTAAAAATGGGCTCCTATATCTAGCTCATGAAATCCTGAATGCTTAAAACTTAGGGGAAGAAAACAAAGGACATGGAAATCTCTGTGATCTTGGCAGACTGTGATCAATCAAGAAGAGGAACCACAGGCAGGTGTTCCTGATCAAGGTAGCCGCAGGCAGATCAGTGGAAAACTACTTTGCTATTTGAGCCAGCTTTCCAATTAATGCCATTGTAAATGACACATAAAAATAAATCTAATGTAAATACAAAGTTAAATATAAATATAACTGAATATAGTTATAAACAAAGCATTTTTAAAACCAGAATATTAAAAAATAAATAAAACCAAAATATTTATAAAATGGAAAGGAATTAAAATTGAGGGGAACTGTATTTCATTTCCTATACACATATAGGCCATGTAATGCTCATTCTTCCATATTTTTGTATAGCAGCTATTCCTATTTTAAACACAGAGTAGGGGAAATTATAAAAAGTTGATGGTTTAATTAGCAATAATGATAGCTTGTCATTTAACAATCTTTGGTATGGTCCCATCTTATCTTTTCCGAGTTCTCTTTTACTACTTTCTTACTTGTACTATCTCATGTAGCAACAAAACAGAATTGTTCCTTTTTCCCTAAACCCATGTGTCTACCTCCGATAATACCTTTGATGCCATCAAATTCTATTAAACTTGTCAGATTCTCTTTTTAAAAATATTTTATTTTTATTTATTCATGAGAGACACAGAGATGCAGAGACATAGGCAGAGGGAGAAGCAGACTCCCTGCAAGGAGCCACATGTGGGACTCAATCCTGGACCCTAGGATCATGCCCTGAGCCAAAGGCAGACGCTCAACCGCTGAGCCACCCAGACATCCTGAATTTGTTAGATTCTACTGGTCCTTTCGGGACCATCTCAAATGTTGCCTCCTTGGTGAAACATTCTTTGATCTATATCCCAGCCTTTGGTAAAAATAATCTTTTCCATCTGAACTCCTTTAGCACTTCATTCAAAATTAAGTTTCCTGTCACTTCCTACCTTACCCTGTGGTTTTTGTGTTCCTATTGTAGCACCCTCTACCTGACTGTGTCCTTGTGCAGTAGTAATTTGGACTCTTTCATTTCAGATTACTCATGAGCCTGGCAAAATACCTCGCACTACAAGTATTTAAAAACTGTGGGATTATCTATTGAATGCCTCTATCACTGTGCCAAATCAAGGTAAAAGAAATTAATGTAATTCTTGCTCTAGAGAAGACCTTAGCCACATCAGCTAGACCTTAGTCACAATTATATTTCACAAATTATTTCTTAAAATTCCCCAAAGTTTTAATTTCCCCATTTCAGCAAACAAACCCTCAGTAGAACACAATCTCCGCACATGCACAGATTTGCATCATACCTGTATGCTGCAAGCCTCGATCATGTCAAACACCAAAAGAAGTAAGTTCCTCTAGACCGATTGCCCCAAATCCTTCATAAACTCTTTCTTCCCCTGAAGCTTTCCAAACAAAGTTTGACCACATTACTGGGGGGAGAGGAAGGTTTTTTTCTTAAATCAGTGAAAAAAGAAAATGTCAACAAGAAAATGAAACAGTATCTGTTTCTCTTGTGACAGAAGTGGATGACATGTCACCCTCCTACGGTTTTCATGAATTTCATTGTCATAAGATTTGATGGAAATAAATACTGAATTAAATTAGATCACTCATATCTGCCCCATGAGATATTTTATGAACATACAACCTTTTTCTTCAAACATTTGAGTTAAATTTTGGCTTACAAGTTAAAACGGTTTGACAGAACCACTTATTCTTTTTTTTTTTTAAGATTTAATTAGTTTATTTGACAGAGAGAGAGAAAGAGAGAGTGAGAGAGAGAGAGAGAGAGAGAATGTGGACAAGCAAAAGGGAGCAGCAGCAGAAGGAGAGAGAAAAACAGGCTCCCCACTGAGCAGAGAGCCTGACATTGGGGCTCGATTTTATGACCTGAGCCAAAGGCAGACACGTAATCATTTGAGCTACTCAGATGCCCCAGAACCATTTATTCTGATAGACCATTGTCATTTAACTGATTACTTCATTGTACTCAGAAATTAATAAAGAGATATAATTAAATTATGAAATAGGCTCTAAAAATTCACCACTTATATACTTAGGAATTACAGGCAACATTCACAGGGCACATGATAAATACAGGCACATGTACATGCATATGTGTTTGTACACACATATGCACACATACACCTACATAAATGCAAACACTCACTCATTCACGCATACACATCTATATATACATACCACACACTTTGTAATGGGAAACCAACAATTTCACATTGCAAAAATTATAATTACAATGCAAAAGTATAAAGGCAAGAAGTATGACTGTGAATTTTGGTGCACAAAGCCTTTGAGTTAGTAATTCATTCCCTAAATCACCAAAACATCCCAAGTTAATAGAATAAACAAAATAGGGGGAAGAAATTTTGACTACTCCAAAAGAAGGCAGCAAAGGAAGAGCAAAGACAAAAGAAAAAATGAAAACAAATACTGATGGTAGACTTTAAATCATATCAGCAATTACATTAAATATGAGAAGACTGAACATTCCAACCCCAAGGCAGATCTTATTAGATTAATTTAAAAAACAGACTCAATATTCTCAATATTTTTATAAGACACAAACTTTAAATATTATGACACAGAACAATTGAAAGTAAAATGATGGAAACATAAATACCATATACCACGTAAACACTAACCATAAGAAAGCTTAAAAATTAAGGTTACATTTATAAAAATTATAACTGTGGATATAATATCAAAGTAGACTCTAAGGAAAAATGTATTACCAGATATTAAGAGGGACATATAATATTGATAAAAGGGTCAATTTAATAAGAAGATAGAATACTCCTTAATGTGTGTGGGCCTGATAGCATACCTTCAAATAGAAAGTAAAAATTGACAGAAATAAATAGACAAATCCACAATTAGAATTGGAGTTTTAAAATATTTATTTCTATAATGGGCAGAAAAGACAGATGAAAATTATTAACAATATATAAGATATGAACAATCTGACCTAAACAGACATTTGTACAGTGCTTATAGATTATTACAGCCAACAACTATAAAAAAGAAGAAAGAATACATACTATTTAAGTGCACATAGATTGTTTACCAAAGTAGACCATATTTTGGCCTATAAAGGAAGTCTTGATGATTTTCGAAGGACCAAAGTCTCACAGAATATGTTTTGTGACCACAATGGTATTAAACTAGAAGTCAGTAACAAAAATATAGAAATCTTCCAAACGTGTTGGAAATTAAGCAACACATTTCTCAATTATCTACTGGCCAAAGAAGAAGTCACCAGGGAAATCAGGTTCAACTATTTTGAATGAATAATAATAATACAAATTAGCAAGACTTGTGAGATACAACTAGAACAAGGTTTATAGGAATTTATATATTTTTAAAGGACATTATCCATTTATTTGAGAGAGAGAGTGAGCATGAGCAGTGAGGAGGGGGAGAAGGAGGAGCAGATCCCCTGCCAAGCAGGAAGCCCAAGGCTGGGCTCAATCCCAGAACTGTGAGATCATGACCTGAGCCAAAGGAAGACACCCAACTGACTGAGCCACCCAGGCACCCCAGAATTTATATGTTTAAACACATATGTTGGAAAGAAGAAAGTTTTAAAATCAAAGATCTAAGCTTCTACTTCAAGAAGCTAAAAAAGAAAATTAACATTAAAAAGTGTGCAAGATCTATACAGGGAAAACTATTGTTCAGAAAAATTAAAGAACACGTAAATGAATGAAGAGACACATCACTGATGTGATATTAAGGTAACAAATCTTCCTAAATTTATTATTCCTTTTTTAAAATTGATTATTTCTAAATTGATTCAACACAATCCTAAACAAGATCCTAGCAGGCTTAATTTTTGAATTTGTATGAAACAGTAATCTGAATCTATAATTTATTTGGCAATGCAAAGGACCTAGACTAGCAAATACAATCTTAGAAAAGAGAAGAGGGGTACATGGGTGGCTCAGTTGGTCAAGAGTGGAACTCTTGGTTTTGGCTCCGGTCATAATTTTACAGTAGTAGGATAAAGCCCTGCATCAGGCTTGGTGTTCAGTGTGAAGTCTGCTTCAGATTCTTTTCCCTCCCACCCAGGCCCTTTCTGCTGGTGTGTGTGTGTACTCCTTCTCTCAAATAAATAAATAAAATTTAAAAAAATAAACAAACCACATTGGAAGACCCATGCCAACAGATTTTAAACTCACCCTAAATCTTTGGTAATTAAGACAGTGTAATATTAGCATAAAGATAGACAAACAGATCAGTAGAACTGAAGAGAGTCTGGAAATAAAGCCAGGTAAATGTGTTCACTTGATTTACTAAAAAGACATTCATGTTCTTCAAAGAGAAATAATGGTGTTATTAATAAGTGATGCTAGAGCAACTGGACATTCATATGAAAAAGAAATAAAATTTGATTCTTGTCTCATGCCATACACAAAAATCAATTCTAAGGATATCAAAATGTCAACTTGAAAGCTAAAACTACCTTGAGAGAGAGTTTTTAAATAGGACACAGCAGAAACCATTAAAAATTTTAAGTTATAAATTAGTCTTCCTCAAAATTTAAAATTTTTCTCATCAAAAGACACTATTTAGGTAGTGAAAAAGGCACGCCAGCTGCTGGAAGAATGTGTTCACAGTATATATATCTGACAAAAGATTTGTATCCAGAATACATGAAAGACTTTTACAATTCAATAATAATAAAGCAAACAACTCAATTTTTTAAAAGGCAAACATTTAGGGAGATAATTAACTAAAGAAGATATATAAATAGCCAATAAGCTTTAGAAAAATATTTAACAATTATCTTTATCAGGGAAATGCAGATTAAAAACACAATGAGATCTTTTTTTTAATATTTTATTTATTTATTCATAGACACAGAGAGAGAGGCAGAGACACAGACAGAGGGAGAAGCAGGCTCCATGCAGGGAGCCCGACGTGGGACTCGATCCCGGGTCTCCAGGATCACACCCCAGGCTGCAGGCGGCGCCAAACCGCTGCGCCACCGGGGCTGCCCCACAATGAGATCTTTTTATGTGCCCACCGAAGTTTTACAATTAAGAAGACAGACCGTTACTTGTGTTGGCAAGATGTGGAGTAATTAAGACTCTCATACACTGCTCTTCGGCTGTTTCTATTCAAAGTTAAACAAATGCCTTTTCTATGACAACTATGTCCATAAAAAGACTTATGCCAGACTATTCAATTGCATATTCATTTATAAGAGTCAAAAGTTAGGAAGCATCCAACTGTTCAGCACAAGAAGGATGAACAAACAGGTCATGGTATATTCATACAATGGAATGCTACACAATAATAAAAAAGAAACATACAAAAACATCCATGAAGCTGAAAAACATGTTGAGAGCAAAAGAGGGCAGATACAAAGTAGTGCATACTGTATGGTTCTGTGTATATGAAATGCTAAGATAGACAAAGCTCTTCCACAGTGATAGAAGTTAGTATGGTGGCTCCTTTGAGGTTGGTTTTATTGTCTGGAAAGATGCCATGGAAACTCTTTTGGGGAGACAGGCATGTTCTGCATGTGCTAGTTACATGGGTTTGTAAGTATTCAAAGTTTATCAAGTTGTGTTAAGATTTATGTATTTTACTATATGTAAACTATACCTTAATACGTAACTTACATGTTAATAAAAATAATCTTTAAGCTATATAAATTTGTAAAATTTTGACAGATTGTTACCTAAAACACAAAAAGAAAAAGAAACATACAGGTATTCAACTTGTAGTGTGAGAAATACACTGAAGCTATATTCCACTCAAACTTGAATTTTGGGTGTTAAGTGGTTGATTCCACTCAGATTTGTGCAGTAAGTTAACGCATTGATGGTAGGCTCAATACCCAGTAACAGTTCAAATTCCTAATTGTATCAAAAAAGTCATATTTTAAATAAGTTGTTTGAATCAAAATCCAAATAAAGTATGAATATTGCAATAGGCAAATATCTACCAGTTGCCATTTAATCAATCAATTTATTTTTTCCTTGCAATCTTTTTTTTTTTTTAAGAAAATGGGCTATTAGTTCCATAGAACTTTTTAGAGTTCAGATTTTGCCAGTCACATATCTTGCTTTAGTTCTAGTGCCTGTCAACTGACAGTTAAAATTAGAGGTTTAACGCATTCAGGTTCAATGTTTTTAACATGACTATCTCATCTTTGAAAGTATCTGTTGAGCTTTTAATTTCAGTTATCATAATCTTATTTTGAATAATTCTCTTTGGTTCTTTTTTTCAAAAATGTTTGGTCTTTAAAAAACCAATCTCTTCATCCTTATGCATACTTTCAATGCTCTTTTTTATTTCTTTAAGTGTATGAAACAAATTTGTTTAAAATTTATGCCTTTTAATTCCAGTATCTGCAATCTCTGTGGAGCTGGTTCTCCTGAATTTTGCTCATGTGTCTTGTAACTTTGTGAGCTCACATTCCTCAGAAATGTGTCTGAAATGATTATTTGAGGCCTGTCTTGAAAGTAGTTCAATGTAAATAAATTAAAGAGATTCAGAACTCTCAATTTCTTGAGCCACAAGCTACGGATCCAGAGGAATGGCCACAGGAGCAGAGTAAAACAGGTGGCAATATGACAGATGTCATTACTGCACTGTATTCGCAAGCTGATCGTGGTATCACATGACTCTCAGGAAAGGCCCGGAGACCTCTAATGTCAGCTTCTCTCTGCCTGGGCATGTTATACTTTCCTGTTCTTTTCCTCTTATACCCTGGCGCTCTGATAGAATCTCCTAGAGGTTGAACAAATGAGTGGGGGGCCAGGGAACGACAACTGAGAATAGATGGCAACACGTGCAAATGTAGTCTTGAAAGATTAGCAGATTTGCTTCCAAATATGCATGAGAGTATAGATAAAAAAGACAATAGTGAAGTGGGTGATGGGATGTGGGCATTTCTTCTAGTCTGCTATTTTTGTACATGTGCATGTTTGGAGAATTTAGAAATTCTCCAAAATAAAAAGGTTTTGGGAAACCAAAACATCAATAGATAGGTATAACAATAAAGGATACAAAACAAACTGGAAGATGTACTGGAGAAAACTTATACAGAGTGCAAGAGAGAGGAGGAGAAAAGGAAGCTGAGAGACCAGAGTTTGTGCTGAATGCTGGAGCATAGGAGCAGTGATACAAGGAGAGAGAAAATAAGGGGGGGGGGGTGTCAGTATAAGCTGAGAGCTCCTGGGAATTTACCTGGAAGGATAATGTAGGTTTTGGTTTTTGCCTGTGCAAATACTCAACCAGACAGATTCAGATTTATTCCTTAATGTCCCTAAAAAAAGGGGACATTCTTCCATGGCAACCACCATCACTTAAAGCAAGGTCCTAGTTGGCAGGGAAGAGTACCCCATCTTAGTGAAGTGCAACTACCTGGGAAGTGGATCTGGACAACACTGGCATCCCTCCTCATCTTCAACCCCACCATTTGGTGGACCAAGAGCCAATGTGAAAATAGCAAAATTTGCAGCATTAACGGGTGCACCAGAGGAACATTACTTTTCTTTAAAAAGTGAACCACCCAGGATGCCTAGGTGGCTCAGATGTTAAGCTCTGCCTTCGGCTTGGGCCATGATCTCTGGGTCTTGGGATTGAGAGCCCTACATCGGGTTCCCTGCTCACTGGGGAGTCTGCTTCTCCCTCTGCCTCTTCCCTCTGCTTGTGCTCTCTATGTCTCTCTCTCTGTCTCTCTCTCTCTGTCTGTCTCAAATGAATAAATAAAATCATTTTAAAAATTTTAAAAAAGTGAAGTCATTAGGTCACAAACATGCTATACTTCAGTTGATTTGTGACAAGTCGTATGTAAAATGAAACAACAACAACAAAAACTCAATCTTAAAATGTCAATAGCAAACTGCAAAAACATTTTCAAGAATATGATAGACAAGTGGAGAAGGTAGGTATTTATTGTAGGAAAAAATGGTTTCTATCTACAATGAGAATACTGACTTTAAGCTTTAACAATCAGTAAGTTGATTGTATTTCTGGTAATACTATAAAATTTTGTTAAATCCTACAAAAAATATTGACTTCAAAAAAAGTTTTAATAGATTTTATGTTCTAGAGGAGGCTCACAGAAAAATCATAAAGTACTTCTGTACAGTTTCCCTTGTCATTAACGCCTTCATTAGTGTGATACATTATCATTGATGAGGCAATAGTGATACATTATTATTAATTAAAGTCCATAGTTAGGATTCACTCTTTGTTGTATATCCTATGGGTTTTGACAAACGGGTAATGCCACGCATCCATCATTACAGTGTCCTACATGATAGTTTCATAGCCCTGAGAATGCCCTGTGCTCTGTTCAAACCTCCCTCAGGAGCCAAACAAAGGCAGACACCCAACAGATGTAGCCACCCAGGAGCCATGACTTCTTTTTTAACTGTTTGTGTGACAAATTACACTAGCTGGTTTTTAAATGTTGAACCAACCAGTCCAGTCTTGCATACTTGGAATAAATCCCATTTGTTCTTGATGACGTATACTGAAGTCTGCAACTTATATAACGTAACTTAGTCTGCAACTTAATTATAATGTCTTTTTAAAAATAAGATGGAAAGAGATAGGTTTCATAACAAAATGTTAGAAAAAATTATAAATCTATAAAAAAATCTATAATAGACAAGAAATACAGAACCAAAGACAAATATAAAAATGAAAGTGATGTGATTTGTGGTGTTTGTGTTAGTGTAATTTATTTTTCTCTTTAATTTAGGGCAGTCTGAGTGTTGCTAAAAACTTTTTTAAAGCATCATTGGCAAATCTACACTGAGTTTTTAAAAAATATTTATTTATTTATTTTGAGAAAGAGAGAGAGAGCTCACACAAGCAGGAGGAGGGGCAGAGGGAAAGAATCTCAAGCAGACTCCACGCTGAGCCAGAGCCCAACACAGAACTTGATCTCATGACCCTGAGATCATGACCTGAGCTGAAATCAACAGTCAGATGTTTAACTGAGTCACCCAGGCACCCCCCCACACTGAGTTTTTAAAAGTTCCTTTTAATTCTGTAAAAATGTTTGTTTTAAAACTCACTTTCTGGTTTTTAGCCTTAAAGGTCAAAATTCTATCCAGTATAACTTTCAACAACAGCAGAAATATTCCTTCTCTTGCACCCTGGTGCCTTTTTTTTCCTTATTGACTTAAAAAAATCTAACTAAACACATAATTCATTCATTTTTTTCTGATGTCCTAAATTTTATAAGGACATACTAGGCATTATGAACAAGACTGAAGTAGTTAAAGTTGCAATAAAAAAGGGTCAGCCAGCCACTCACCACATGTCTATTCATAACCACTTGGAGTTGGGAAATGATTTCTCTGATCTTGGTGTTCCATAAACAGAACTACATGTTTCTGCATTTAGGTTGTTCTTTTATTGCAATTCTGAAAAACTTTTTTAAGAGAAAAGAGGACTAAATTAACCAAAAAGGATGTTTTGTGCATTTAAAAAAATTTTTTTAAGATTTTTTATTTAAGTAATCTTTCCACCCACTATGGGGCTCAAACTCAGGAGGACCCCGGGATCAAGAGTTGTATGTTCTTCCAACTGAGCTAGCAAGGCATCCAGAAAGGATATTTCTAATAAACAGATTTCAAATTCAAATATCTAAGCCCAGCAATATCAAAAGGAAATGTTTATTGTTGCATTTTTTCAGTCTTTTTCAACCTTAGAGAAACACTTTGACATTTCAAATGAATAAGCTTAATTATCCACAATATTCAAATTCTTGTGCTGACATATTTTGGAAATGTAACAATGAAATAGAGAAGGTCCCTCTTTCACAATACAGAAATCCCAGCATGTCAAACATCATATGGTAAGAACAATACCAGCAGGAGTGGGAGAGAGGATAGTGGTGCTGACTTTGTGGTGAAAGGGGTATTTGGCCTTAGATGCAAAGCAGCTTCAGAGGAAGGGCTTTGCAGAACAGGGCATGTATTAGGGTCCCCAGAGAAACAGAACTAATAGGATGTGCTGAAGAGAGGAAGATTTACTTTAAGGAATGGGCTTATGGGATTGTGGAGACTTGGCAAATCCAAAATCTTCAGGGTAGGCTGGCAGGCTGGAGACCCAGTCAAGAATTGCATTTCAAGCCCTAACATGATCTGCTGAAATAATGCTGTCTTCTTCCAGAGGCCCACCCACATCATGGAGGGCACTATGCTTTACGGCAAGTCTACTGATTTGAGTGTCCATCTCATCTAAAAAATGTTTTCATAGAAATATCTAGAATGTTTGACCAAATATCTGGTCATCATCAAGTTGACATAGAAAATTAGCCATCACAAAAGAATTCTAAGGTGAAGAGGAAAAAGTTAAAAAAAAAAAAAAGATCTTCATGTCAGATAATATTGATCTCTCAGAGAAAAATGAGGGATTTGTTGGAAGGAAGGCTGAGGGTTGATAGCCATTGAAAGCACACTCTGGGGACAAGGATGGGATTTAGAGATGAGAAAAGCTTTAGGAATAGCACTCAGAATAACCTTTATGTTTGAAGCAATGTTGAACCTAAGTCAGATTTCTCTCTCTCTCTCTCTTTTTTTTTTTTTTTCCCTTCAGCATGGTTTCTAAAAGAGGAAAAGCTGTGGAATCATACCAACTGAAATGTGAGTCCTAGAAACCCACTCACTAACCCACTATGTGACCTTGGGAAAATTATGTGAAAATTAGTCTCTGCTGTAAAAAGTAAATAAAATTATTTGTGTATAAGTGTCTGGAACAGGGAGTAGTTACTTAACTGAGGGTGATCTTGCTCCTCAAAGGACGTTTGGCAATAGCTGGAGACATTTTTTTGGTTGTCATAACTGGTGGTGGGGCGGTGTTATTGGCAGAAGTCAGGAATGATGATACTTATGCAATGTATAAGACAGGACCCTTCCCCACCAACAAAGAACTATCCAGTCCAGAATGTCATAGTGACAAGGTTGAGAAATCCTGGTCTAGAACAATGTCCAAGGCATTACAAAAACAGTAAATCTTGGTTTCTGTCTTTATATTAATCATGGTAAACCAAATGGAGTAGAATTTTTACCTGTAAGTGGCCACAACTGAAGGGTTCTTTTTCTAAAACACTTAAAATATTCTGCTGTAAAGAAGACTAATAGGCAATTTAGAGACAAAAAGAAGGAAACTCCATTCAGAAATAAAATTCTCTCACAAATAAAATGTGAAAGAAATTAACAAATTCAAGAAATATCAGAAGTCTAACTTCTGTTTATAAAGGGTCCTGTTGCCCTGGGCCAGGACAGACTCATTCTAATATATCATGTGCTACAGAACCAAACTTTGAGGGAAACTTTTAGTTGACTGGGATTTACATTTATATATTGTTTATACATTTTTCCTATATAAATGATATATTTTAGAAATAAAACAGAGAACCCAGCAAATTGAATAGTTAGGTTTTGTCCAACTTTATGTGTAACTTTTCGCTAAAAACCAAACTGAAATTCTTTTTTATATATAAATTTTATTTATTTATTCATGAGAGACACAGAGAGAGGCAGAGACACAGGCAGAGGGAGAAGCAGGCTCCCTGCATGAAGCCCGATGAGGGACTAGATCCCAGGTCTCCAGGATCATGTTCTGAGCCGAAGGTGGCGCTAAACCGCTGAGCCACCGGGGCTGCCCCAAACTGAAATTCTTAAGCAACTTCAGAACCAGCACAGTACAACTTTACCTGGAATATCTCACTACCTCTGGTTTCTGTGAGTGCAGACACTGAACAAATATGCAAAAATAAGGCAATTTTAATTCTTCCATACTGATTTGACCATATTTGCATCAAAAGTTCTATTATTTCTATTCTATTTGGATGGGACTGGGAAGGAGGCCAGCGCTGTAAGCCCATTAGTTAGTTCTTGAGCACTTAGTAACGCTGTCACTCTAAGTCCCACATTTGTTTTTAGTCTTTTTCTTTAGATTGTGGCAAAACTGGCACAAAAAAAATAAAACTTGCAAAACCTGCAAAAACAGGTTTTTTGTTTTTTGTTTTTTTGTTGTTGTTAAATGCAGACAGGAGTTTCAAAAATTACTTTGAATTTAATGGTAAGTTTTGTTTTTTTATTTTGTATTTATTTTTTAAAGATTTATTTACTCATTCATGAGAGACACACAGAGAGAGGCAGAGGAAGAAGCAGGGCTCCTCACAGGGATCCCAAAATGGGACTTAATCCCAGGACCCTGGGATCACGACCTGAGCCCAAGGCAGGTGCTCAACCACTGAGCCACCCAGGCATCCCTAATGGTAAGTTTTAAACTAAGAAGTCAGATCAACTAAAAATCGGACGATGAAGAAACTAGCGTGATCCCTGATGCCTGCTGGCTGGCCGTCGGCCTGGAAATCCTTCCTTGGCTGCAAGTCACTGACTAAAGTCTACGGGAAAAGGGAGAACCATTACCCCTGGAAATGGACAGAAAAACATTAGTGGAGATTAGGGAGGAACTCAAGACCGTGGCTGAAATCAGTCCTGTTACCCTTATGAGCAGAGTAGAGAGTGTTTTCTAAGAGCCCTGGGGAGCCTAGCTGCCATCTGAGGAGAGCCTACTGTGGGCCAGGCGCTTTTGAATATTCTTTTATTCGATCCTACAAACAGCCTGAGACATCTAGATGCTGAGCAGTTGCTCTGGGATTAACACCTAATATGAGAGGGATGCTGAACGACTGGAATTTGTGCCTCGATTTGTGCATACCTATGATGAAAATAGGTCTATTGTGGATTTGTAAAAAATTAATAAACTTTGTTTTTAAGCAGTTTTATGTTCATATGTCAAGGGCTTGCAATACCAATTTTAGAAATAATCTATAACCATACAAGAAAATTAAAATCAGTTGGAGTCCCTCAAACTCCATGTAACCATTTCACGCATTTTTTGTACAGTTATACATACCTATGCAATTTGACAAGAATGGAATCATATTCATTCTTTAACAATTCAAAGACGTTTTATGATATATTTTTGCTTTTGTCTCCCTGTTTCCCCTGCTTCATTCACATAATCCCCCCTCCACGTACATGTTTATAAATGTACACAAATCTGCATATCCTTACACATGTAGGTTTTTTGGTTGTTGCTTTTATATTAATGGAGTTTATATTCTTTAGTGCATTTCACTTAGACTTTGAGGAACCCACTCCAATAAAACTGGTTTGGACCTGGCTTATTCCTGATGGCATAATGTCCCAGAGTACAGGTTTACCTACACTGATCCTGAGAATCACGTGGGGCTCCGTCTGTTATCCCCATCTCCCACTGCTCAGCTCCTCATGCCCTTTTCACTCTGACCTCTGGTGGTCACTCCTTGTTTGTTCATTCTCTGGGATGTAACTTAAATGTAGTGAAGGCTGTTTGATTTAATTGAAGCTTTGCCCTTGGATCTAGTCAGAGTCTTGGGGCATGAGAACAGAATGGGAAGCATGACAAAGAGAAGAGCTGACATTAGAGATCCCTGGTTCATTATCTCTCCTGGGAGTCATGTGGAGGCATAGAAATCAGCTTTTGCTGGCCCCTGGGAGTGAAGTAGTGACCACTGCCAGATGTCAACCACACACTGTTCCAAGGACCACTTCTCTGGATCTACAGAGTTGGAATTCTAGCTCTATTTATTGCATGCCCATTATGTGCCAGGCCACAGTTCAAGAGATTCACATACCTTCCCACATTTATGCCTCACAACCAGGCAAGTTTTATCATGCCAACTTTTCAAATGGGGAACATGGGCAATGAGAGATTAAGTGGCTTGCCTCAAATCACATAGCGAAGAAGTGGTAGTGTTCGGTTTCAAACCTTAGTCTTCCAACTTCAAATACATTTCCATTGAGTGCATTGTTGTTACAAGCCCAAGATGGATTCAGTGCCATATTCAGGGGCCATGTAGAAGGAGGGGGAGCTTTACTCTTTCTGATTGGATACATGATGAAGAGTGTGGTTTGCCCAGGACCATCTGACCCTAATAAAGATCTTTATTGAAAGCTTGTTCGTGTCCATTTGTTATCTATCGCTATTTCCAGAATGAAAACACATGTGATAATAGAAAAATGCTACCTACCATAAGCTTCCAAGTTTGGAGCATAAATGATGGCGCTTCATCAGCTTCAGTTTACATTCCTATGAATTCAGCTTTACAAGAGTCTCTATGTTCCAGCAATGTCCTATGAAATCCTGTCTCTGAGAGACTTTCTGGTACTTTCTGGTTGGGACCTAATGTTTGTACCCTCGCGGTATTGCCTAGAGTTCATGTCCTCTTCAGGTTTTGTATTCATACATATTTTTGATGGTTCTAGGTTAAGTCTCAGTGATTTCTGTAGGAAATTCAGTTTCTTCTCTATTCAGAGAATCTTCTCTATTCTCTAAACTATAGAAGAGAGGGGCAGAGACTCCTTCAAGTCTCTTTCTGGAGACATTTGCGTTTTCTCAGTAACATTCATTAAACATCTGATTTCCAGATACTGCCCTTAGTGCTGGAGATAGAAAAGTTTTGCTGCCCTTGAGGTTCTCACAGTCCAGTTAGGGCAGCAGACACAGGAACAAGGAGTTCCAAAGAAGTGTGGTAAGTACACAGGTCCAGGGCCAGCACAAAGGAGGAAGAAAGCAGCTTGGCCTATCTGAGAGAGCAGGCCCCACACGGAGGCAAGGCTACACCATGGCTGCAGGAAAGGACTCAATCTTCAGATTTCACTTGGGAACACACCATTGTTTCTCCTCCGGTCACCCACAAGGATGGGAAAGTCAGGGATTCTTCAGGTGAGTGGAAAGCCCGCAATAGCTCCATTAGCGGATTGTGGGTCGCTCCTGCCAGAGTACATCTAATCTGAATACAAATGCCATCTTATCTTTTACTTTGCCTTGTCATTAGATTTGCTTAATTTACGAAGTCTGTCTTAACCAAAAGGCCCTAGGTTTTTTTTTTTTAAGCATGCCGATCCATACTCTCTAATGCGTAAAGGGTTTTGACCAAATTTTGGGATTAAAAGTTAACAGAAAAGATTCCAGCCACAGCAAGTCATGCCCCTTCTACAAGGCTGAGTCATCACTTAGACCTTGACCATAGACCATGAAGCATCTCCTCTTCCTGTCTTTCCATTGCTAAAACTTTCCAAGTACATTTCCATAACAAATAAGATTTAGCTTTGGGAAGGGAGCTGTTCTTTTTTGGTCTAGGTCTCTTGGGAAATCAAGTCTAGGGGAAAAAAAAAAAGCTAAGCGGCATAGCCTTAATCATGGCTAGGAATGATAGGGATCACCACTTCTCCTTAGATCACAGTATCCCCAATGCCCTGAAATGTGACAAGAGATGCATCCAGGCACTCTGGTTCATTTCTGGAGAGTTTATACTAAAGCCCCCATTAGGCGAGGGGCCCCACAAAAGATGGATAGTTTTTAATTCTATTGGTGTGTAAATGGAGAGACTGGGTTGTATTATAAGTATTTTAATAAAATCTTTGGTCATGATAGTCACAATACTAGAACATCAAGTCTAGGAAGGTTGGGGGAAAAAGCTAGCAACCTCAATATTTGTTTTTTAAAAAACTGATAACATTCCTTACAATGCATTGTTTACTAAAATAGTAGGAGTCACATTGTACAAAGTGTCCATTCTCATGTAGAAGACTGGTTGTAGAGTGGTGGAAAATTGTAGGATCATCATAACAGGACCAGATTGGGGAACTTAAGGCATTAGGAAGGGGCTGCTTTTGATATAGTTGGATATGGGTGCTAACTTGCTCATGCAAGGCTACAGAAAAGCTGAGGGATTGTGCTAGGCTGGGAGATAGAATCTTTGTTAAGCCAGAATCCTGAACCAGAGAAGCAGGAATTATCAAGCATCAGGACCAGAGGAGGTAATGCTAGAAATGAATTAGTTAATTTATTCTTAAAAAGTCAAGTTGATGCTAAGACAACCTCAAATAGATGCAGAAATAAAGTGCAAGCAGGGCTTTGGGTAGATTGAAGAGTGATGTCACCGAGGCCGCAGAGTAGGAGACCCCCAGCCTCTGTTCTCCCCACAAAGATCAACAACTAATGGCTCTTGATGAATAAAACAGACCTAAGAGCTCTGGAAGCCAGTTAAGAAACTTTAGCATACACTGAAACAAAAACAGCACAAAAAGGGAAGGAAGACTGCTTGGCTTTGCCTGCGTCACCCCATCCCCCAAGCCAGCATGGCTCTACCCTAAGAAGTGACTTCCGGGCTAGAAAAGAAGTCCCCCCTGGGGCGCCTAGGTGGTTCAGTCAGTGGGGCGGTGGGGCATCTGGGACACTCTTGGTTTCCGCTCAGGTCATGATCTCATGGTAGGGAGTCTCCTTGGGGATTCTCTCCCTCTGCCCCTCCCCTTGCTCTCTCAATCTCTTTCTCCTTCTCTTAAATAAATAAATAAATAATAAATAAATAAATAAATAAATAAATAAATAGACTTCCTCTTGCAGGGAAAGGAAGAACAGGGTGAGCAGAGAGCTTCCTCTGCCTTTCAGGGCAGTACATGAAGGTCCCACTTCAGTTTCACTTCACCCGCTGACAGGCAAAGCTGAGACACATGGAGAGGGATGTGAGAAACAAGGCAAAGTAGCAGGGGCTTGCTAGGAGCAATCAGGCAGTGGGAGTGACCGTGGCTTTCAGTGACCTGCTCTGTGGACAGACCCAACAGCTTTGGCCACTGGAAAGGAGAAACAAAACAATGGCCCGCAAAGCCACAGATCCTCCATCGATTTTACCAGCTTTCATCTCACAGGTGTTCATGTTTGCTGACACCAGCCACCTGAATCTCTCCCTGTTCCCTCCCCCAAACTCTGCCAGAGCCCAAGCACCACACAGGCAGCCAGCGTAGGCCTCCGCAGCTGCACGAGTGCAGGACATTGGCCTAGACGCCAGTGGCTGACCTCTACCACTGTGGGCCAGGTCAAGGCTAGCTCCTCCAGCTGCGCACTTGCATATTACTAGCCTGACGCCCCTCACTGGCCTTCACTGATGTGCATGTGCCCAGGGAGGAGACTGCAGCCGTGGGAAAGCATGCCAACAGCCAGAATCTCTGCAGCAGCTTATGGGCTCTGATCAAGCCGTCTTCTGTCATAAGCCTGCATCACCGTGCTTCCCTGCCACTTGCCCCTCCAGCTTACATGTGCATGCCCCAGCCCAACCTCCATCACCAGCCTCTACCACTGTGTGCCCATGGCAAGACACAGCAGCCATAGTAGTCAGTGCCAATAGCTAGGGCCCCTGAAGCTGCCAGCACATCAGTAGTGGGCCTTGGCTCTTGTCACCTGCGTTGGCCTTCACCACTGTATGTATTTCTGAAACCAGACCCTGCCACTATACAGGCGCCTGCACTTGTCTCCACAGCAGAGCTGTGCATACCACAGGCTCAGGCCACTACCAGTGCTTGCCCTAGTCCTTAGCTATTCGACCTAGAGGTGCTACTGAGGACTCAAACATCTCTTGCACCCTCAGCAGACACTCTGTTGTGCTCACCCAGGACCATGCAGTTGTCAATGCCGTGGACATTGAGGCAATGGCCCGAGGCAATGCCCCCTTGGACCTGGTGCTGCCACACACCTCTATACTTGGCTCTCAGTGGATTTTTCAGCACAGACTTTGAAGACCAGAAGGAAATTGGTTCATAGTCTAAGCATTAAAAGAAAGGAACTGCCAATTGAGAATACTTTACTCAGCAAAGATGCCCTTCAGAAGTGAAGGCAAGATAAAGTTTCCCCGACAAACAAAAGCTGAGACAGTTCATTACCACTAGACCTGCCTTACAAGAAATGCTGAAAGGATGATAACTAGAAACATGAAAATATATGAAATTAACACACTGGTTAAAATAAATATGTAGTCAGATTCAGAACACTGTAATACTGTAGTATCAGTGGTCTGTTGACTACTTAATTCTAGTATAAAGGTTGGAGGACACAAGTAATAAAAATTTCTATAGCTATCATACTATGTTTATGGATGGATACACAATGTAAAAAGGTGTAAATGTGGAACACTGCATGGAAGTCGCTGTACAAAGGATCAGTATCCATGCGTGAAGTCTGTGTGTGTGATGGCAGAGAAGGGTGTGAAGAGCATCACTTCCGTGGCTGTGACGAGTGCTTTGCCCATCATTCAAAAGCTAGAACCACAAATTGTAGTTGCCAAAATACTTGCTTGTTAGGGGCTAGACAGGATAGAGAAGAAACTGCCTATTCTGAATCAGCCAATAAACCAGATTGTTGCCAATGCTAGAGGTGCTATGACCAGGGCAAAAGATGCTGTGACAACTATTGTAACTAGAGCCAAGGATTCCATGGCCAGAACCATCACTTAGGTGATAGACAAGACCAAAGAACAAGACTGGCAGTGTGGAGAAGACCAAGTCTATGATCAATGGCAGCATTAAAACAGTCTTGGGTTGTCGGATGATGCAGCTGGTGAGCAGTGGAATGGAAAATGCACTTACCAAATCAGAGTTGCTAGTGGACCAGTAACCTCCCTTTCACTGAGAAAAAACTAGAAAAAGAAGCAAAAAAAAAAAAAAAAAAAAAAAAGTTGAAGGGTTTGATACAGTTCAGAAGCCAAGTTATTATATTAGACTGGGATCCCTGTCTATGAAGCTCTGCTCACATGCCTACCAGCAGGCTATCAGCTGGGTTAAAGAAGCCAAGCAAAAAAGCCAAGAGATCATTTCTCAGCTCCATTCCACTATTAATTTGATTGAATTTGCCAGGAAGGATGTGCATAGTGCCAACCAGAAAATTCATGGTGCTCAGGGTAAGTTCTCTCTCTCCAGGGTGGAGTGGAAGAGAAGCATTGGCCATGATGATACAGACGAATCCCACTGTGCTGAGCACATTGAGTCATGCACTCTTGCTATTGCCTGAAACTTGACTCAGCAGCTACAGACCATGCGCCACACCCTGCTGTTCAAAATCTGAGGGTTACTGCAGAACATCCAGGATCAGGCAAGTCACTTGGGGGTGATGGCTGGTGACATCTGCTGGGTGTTCCACAATGCTGCCTCCTTTAAGGAAGTGTCTGATGGCCTGTTCACTTCCAACAAGGGGCAGCTGCAGAACATGAAGGAGTCTTTAGATGTTGTGATGGATTATCTTGTTAATAACATGCCTCTCAACTGGCTGGTAGGTCCCTTTTATCCTTAGCTGACCGAGTCTCAGAATGCTCAGGACCAAGGTACACAGAAGGACACAACTAATCAGGAGGCCCAGCAGCCTGAGCACAAAACACATCAAAGCTGTACCATCAAAGATCATGGTACAGGCCGCCAGATGACGCTTTCTCTTATGTTGAAATTAACCTGTTAGACAACTCTGAATTGAGGAAGCAGCTAAGTAGAGATAAGGTCCTCAGTTATAGTCATTTCTAACTGGATTAAGAGCTTTAAAATTTTTGGCATTAGCAGATGAGTTCTGTTGTTTACCTGGCTGGTCAGAAAATGATAGATTGGTCACAGCCTAGCCAGGACTCCCAGAAAGTTTCAGTGCATTTATGGTCTCATCCTATTACCATTGTTGCTGTTCATATTGAATAAAAACATTGTCATGTGGGCTGTGGTGTGGGCTGCCGTCTGCTCCGGTTTCATCTGAGCAGGCTTCATCTCACTGGTTTGTCTCACAAAGCATGCCTGTACAACTCTAGGTTTTTAAATTTTTCGTGAAGGAATGTGTTCTATGAATTCAATAAAATAAACTGCAAAATAGATCAATGAAGAAAAGATGTAAATGTCATCTCAAAAACTTAAAAAGTGGTGGGGGGTGATAAAAGAATAGGGTTTTTGTATGTGATTGAAGTTAAGTTGTTATCAGCTTAAAAATGACTATTATGTTTACAAGATGTTTCAGGTAAGTCTTCGAGTAATCACAAATGAAAACCTATAGTAGATACATAAAAAATAAGAAGAAGGGAATCAAAGTATACCCACTACAGAAAATTCAACACAAAAGAAGACAGCAAGAGGAATAAAAGCAACAAGAAACTACAAAATAGCCAGAAAACAATGAACAAGATGGCAATGGTAAGTCCTTATCTACTAATAATTACTTTAAATGTAAATAGATTTAGGGGATCCCTGGGTGGCTCAGTGGTTTAGCAGCTGCCTTTGGCTCAGGGTGTGATCCTGGAGTCCTGGGATCGAGTCCCACATCGGGCTCCCTGCATGGAGCCTGCTTCTCCCTCTGAGTCTGTCTCTGCCTCTCTCTCTCTCTCTCTGTGTCTCTCATGAATAAATAAATAAAATCTTAAAAAAAAAAAAGTAAATGGATTTAAATGTTCCAATCCAAAGACCTCTAGTGGCTGAATACATAAAAAAAACAAGACCCAACTACATACTGCCTACAAGAGACTCAGTTCAGCTTCAAAGGCACACATAGGCACAAAGTGAAGAGATGGAAAAAAATATTCCATGCAAATGGAAACCAAATAGCATGGGTAGCTACACTCATATCAGACTTCAAGTCAAAAACTGTAGTAAGAAATAAAGAAGGTCATTATGTACTGAGAAAGGGGTAAATGCATCAAGAGGATATAACAATTGTAAATATATAAGCATCCAACATAGGGTTACCTAAATATATTGAGAAAATACTAAGAGATCTGAAGAAAGTCATAGAAAACAGTACACAGTAAGAGCTGGGAACTTCTGCCTTACTTTTAACAATTCACAAATCATCCAGACATAAAATCAATAAGTGGAAAAATAGACTACATGTTAGAACTACATGTTAGATAAAATGGACCTAACAGCCATATGTAAAACATTCCATTCAATAGCGGCTGAATACACATTCTTAGGCACACACAGAACACTCTCTAGAATAGATCATATGTTACTTACAAAACAAGTCTTAGCAAATTTAAGGTTGAAACCATATCAAGTATGTTTTCTGACCACAATGGTATGAAATTGAAAATCAGTAACAGGAGGAAAACTGGAAAATTCACAAATATGTGGAAATTAAACATCACACTCCTGAGCAACAAATGGATCACAGATGAAATTAAAAGGGAAATAAAATATGTTAAAGCAAATGAGAATGGAAACATAACATACCCAAACCTATGGGATACAGCAAAATCAGTGCTAAGAGGAATGTTAATAGCAATAAATGCCTACATTAAGAAAAAAGAAATATCTCAAACAATCTAACTTTACACCTCATGGAACTATAAAAACAAGAAGAAGCTTAGCCTAATGTTAGTAGAAAAAAAGGAAAGAGCAAAGATCAGAGTAGAAACGAATGTAATATAGAATCCAAAAACATAGAAAAGGTCAACAACATTTTGAGTTGGTTTTCTTAGGTGGTAATAAAACTCACAAACTTTTAGCTAGACTTATGAGAGAGAGAGGAGAGAGAGAGAGAGAGAGAACAAAATCAGAAATTAAAAGGGAGATATTACAACTGATACCACAGAAATACAAAAGATCATAGGAGACTACTATAAATGGTTATATGCCAACAAAGTGGGCAACCTAGAAGAAATGATAAATCCCTAGAAAATACAGCCTACCAAGTCTGAATCATGAGGAAATAGAAAATCTGAACAAACAAATAACAAGTAAGAAGACTGAATCAGTAATTAAAATCTTCCTAACAAAAGAAACCTAGGACCAGATGGCTTCATAGGTGAATTTTACCAAACATGTAAAAAAAGAATTAATGTCAATTCTTCTCAAACTCTTCAAAACCACTGAAGAGAGGGAATACTCTCAAATTTGTTTTCCAAGGCTAACATCACCCCATACCAAAGCCAGACAAGGATACTATAGGAAAACTACAGAGGATGATCTCTAATGAATATACATGAAAAACTTCTAGAAGAAAAACAACAACTAGCAAACTGAATTCAACATCACATTGTTTTTTTTAAAAAGATTTTATTCATTCATTTTAGAGAAATAGGAGGGAGAGGGTTAAATGGAGAGGGAGAGAGAGAATCCCAAGTAGACTCCCTGATGAACCCAGAGCCCTACTGAGGACTTGATCCCATGATCTGAAGATCATGACCTGAGCTGAAATCAAGTTGAGCCAGTTGAGCCATCCAGGCACCCCTCAACATCACAGTAAAAGGATCATACACCATATTCAAGCGGGATTTATCCTGATAAGGCAAGGATGGTTCAATATATGCATATCAATAAATGTGTGATATACCACATTAATAGAATGAAAGACAAAAATCAAATGATCTTTTCAGTAGATGCAGAAAAAGCATTTACCAAAATTCAACATTCTTTCCTGATAAAAATTCTTTAAAAATTGCTTATAGAATGAATACACCTCAATATAATAAAAGGTCATATATGACAGGCCCATAGCTGACATCATACTCAGGGGTAGAAAATTTTCCCTCTAAGATCAGAAACAAGACAAGGATGTCTACTCTCACCACACTATTCATCATATTACTGGACATTTCAGACTGAGCAATTAAACAAGAAAAAAATTATAAAAGCACCTAAATCAGAAAGGAAGAAGTAAAATGGTCTCTGTGTGCTAATGACATAATTTTGTATATAAAAAACCCTAAAGACTCCACCAAAAAACTATTAGACCTAATAGAGCAAGTCAGTGAAGTTTCAGGATACACAAAGTACAATAGAGAGCAAACTAAGGATTGATGGATGGGAGGTGGGTAAGGGATGGACAAGATGGGCGATGGGGATTAAGGAGGGCACTTGTGATGAATCACTAAATTCTACTCCTGAAACCAATATACCCTATATGTTAACTAGAACTTAAACAAAAACTTGAAACAAATGAATAAAAAAAAAAAATCAACGTACACAAATCAGTTGCATTTCTAAAGACTAACAAAGTATCTGAAAACAAAATAATTCCATTTACAATAACAAAAGCAATAAAATACTTAGGTATAAATGTAACCAATCAGGTTAAATATCTATATACCAAAAACTATAAAACATTGAGGAAAGAAAACTAAGATAAAAATAAATGAGATGATATCTTGTGTTCATGGATCAGAGAAGTTAATATTGTTAAAATGTCCATAGTACCTAAAGGCATCTATAGATTCGATGTAGTTCATATGATGTTTTCAAGGCCATTTCTCACAGAAATAGAAACAAAATCCTAAAATTCTTATGAAACCACAAAAAACCAAAGACTACCAAAATTCAACCAAAGCAAATAGCCAAAGTAGTCTGGAAGAACAGGGCTGGAGATATCACACTTCCTGATTTCAAACTATAATACAAAGCTATAGTAATCAAAACAGTATGGTACTAGCATAAAAACAGATATAGGGATCCCTGGGTGGCGCAGCGGTTTAGCGCCTGCCTTTGGCTCAGGGTGGGATCCCGGAGACCCGGGATCGAATCCCACGTCGGGCTCCCGGTGCATGGAGCCTGCTTCTCCCTCTGCCTGTGTCTCTGCCTCTCTCTCTCTCTCTCTCTCTCTCTCTCTCTCTCTCTGTGACTATCATAAATAAATAAAAATTAAAAAAAAACATATAATTATCAATGGAACAGAATCGAGAGCCCAGAAATAAATAAATAAATAAATAAATAAATAAATAAATAAATAATAAATTTATACAGTCAATTAGTATTTAACAAGGAAGCCAAGAATACTCAAGAAAGAATGGTCTTTTCAAGCAATGGTGTTAGGAAAACTGGATATCCCTTATCTTACATCACACACAAAAATTAAATCAAAAGGGGGTCAGGACTTAAAAGTAAACTTTGAAACCATAAAAATCCTAGAAGAAAACACAGGCAAAATGCTCCTTAACATTTTTCAGATTTGACACCAAAAGTACTAGCAATAAAACCAAAAATAATAAGTAGAACAACATCCAACTAAATGTTTCTGCACAGCAAAGGAAACTATTAGCAGAATGAAAAGGCAACCAATTGGGACATCTGGGTGGCTCAGTTGGTTAAGTGTCTGCCTTCTGCTCAGGTCATGATCCCAGTGTCCTGGGATCCAGTCTGGCATGGGGTGGGATCCTTGCCCAGCAGGGTACCCACTTCTCCCTCTCCCTGCCCCTGGCTTGTGCTCTCTCTTGCTATCCCTATCTCTCTCTCAAATAAATAAATAAAATCTTAGGGAAAAAAGGCAACCTATTGAATGGGAGAAAATATTTGCAAGCCATGTATCTGATAAGGGGTTAACATCCAAAATGTATAAGGAGCTCATACAATCCAATAGCAAAATACCCCAAATAATTTGATTGAAAAATAGGTAGTGGACTTGAAAGGACATTTTCCCAAAAAGATAGAAAATGTATGTGAAAATGAATTCAGTATCACTAATTATCAGAGGAACGCAATCAAAACCACATGAAATAAATATCATCTCACACCCATTAGAATGGCTGTTATCAAAAAGAAACAAGATAACTAATACTGGGGATGATATGGAGAATAGGGAATCCTAGTTCACTGATGGTAGGAAGGCAAATTGGTGCAGTTACTCTGGAAAACAGTATGGAAGTCCTCAAAAAATTAAAAATGGAGCTACCATATGATCCAGTGATTCTACTCTAGGTCTATTTAAAAGAGATTATCTGCACACTCATATTCATTGCAGCATTATTCCCAGTAGCCAAGGCATGGAAACAACCCAAGTGTCCTTTGACAGATGAATGGATAAAGAAAAGGTTTTATGTATATATAAATATACATAAAAATTGTATATGCTTACATATTTAATGGACTATTATTAGGCTGTAAACAAGAAATCCTGCCATTTGAGACAACATGGGTAGACTTGAGGGCATCAGAATCTAAAAACATCGAATTCATACAGAGTAGAATGGCGTAGTTGCCAAAGGGTGGGGGAATATGGGGAGATGTTGGTCAAAGGGTACAAATCTTCAGTTATAAAATGGATAAGTGGGGATTCCTGGGTGGCTCAGCGGTTTAGCGCCTGTCTTTGGCCCAGGGCGCGATCCTGGATCCCCAGGATCGAGTCTCACGTCGGGCTCCTGGCATGGAGCCTGCCTCTCCCTCTGCCTGTGTCTCTGTCTCTGTCTCTCTCTCTCTCTATCATAAATAAATAAAATCTTTAAAAAATTTTTAAAAATGGGTAAGTTTCAGGGATCTAGTGGACAGCACAGTGACTATAGTTAACAATATTGTAATTTTGAAAGTTACTATGAGAATAAAGCTTTAATGTTCTCACCATAACAATTTAAAAATGACAATGAGGTGGAGTGAAGGATGTGGTAACTAACCTTATGGTGGTAAATATTTTGCAATGTATGTGTGTAACAAACCATCACACTGCATGCCTTAAACCTACATATGTCAATTGTATCTCAGTACCCTGGGGGGGGGCGTGTGTGGAAAAGAGGACTTTTGGAGAGCACTTGGAGTCAGTTTTACCAGGGATGATGACTGAATTCAAGGAATCAGACCTGGGCCTGCAGTCAATCCTCTTGGGTTTATGCAGTGTTGGAATCCCCTAATGAGAAGCGCAGACTGCAGACCTCAGGGACCCCCAGCTCAATCTTCTTGATGTTTAGCTGAAGAAAATAAGGCCCAGCGCACAGATACTTAGTGTGAGAGAGGACTTTCCACTCTGAGTTCTAGGCTTTCTTTAGGGCTACACCACACTCCGTTTCACTGGCAAACTTGCTTAGTTGAATACATAATCAACACCTATCATATCCCAGGTTCTGTGGCAGAGGGCGGGGATTCAAAGATGCCTATGAAGATTATGACCTAAACAGTGAGACAGAGAGCTTCAGAAAGAATTATTTTATACCAGATAAAAATTATTAATAGTTTCATTATATGCGTAAGTGCATATACAAAAATGGTAAGTGAAAAAAACCAGCAAACAAAATTATATGTATATTCTGTTCGCCTTTTGTTAAAAAAACAAAACAAAACATAGAAACTTGAGAAACGCATAATGAGCCATAATGAGCCAAGTGTTCTGGAATATGCGAAGACCTTGTGTTCTAAATACCCGTGCACTTCATTTGACCTCCCTTCTTTGAGGTCCAGGACCCAGTTTTTGTACTTGTTATGGGTGCATCTTGCCGCAGACCTGCCGCCCGGTAGCAGCTCAGGGGACGTTGCATCAGTGATCTGCACGTAGCGGCCACTCCGAAGGGGCGAGAGTGAGAAAGGACAAGGGAGGGTAGCGTGCTGGTGGGACAGAGCGGGGCGAGCATCAGGAACTCTTACAGAAAAGGCCAAGTAGCCCTGGGGCGGACGGAAAGCGACGCTCTCCCCCTGGCGGCGGCCCAGGATGCTGGGGGGACCCGTGGGCGCCCGCGGGGACTTGGGCCCAGAGGCAGCCCGCGCCCCGCGCGTGGGCTCTGGTCGGATGGGCCCGTGGGGGGGGGGGCGGCCCTGGAAGCGAGACGCCCGACAGAGACAGCTTGGGATGGGGTTGGGGAAGCAGCCCTGGTTCTTCTAGACGGCTGGGGTCTAGACTGGGGGGTGGGGGGCACCCAGTGAACATCCCCACATGCTCCCGTCACCCCTCCTCCCCAACTCTCAAGCCCCCTCCTGAGGATGCACGCTGTCACGGGGACGCACATCTCTGGTGAATCGACTCGGGGACTTTTCCCAGTGCTTCGTTATTTCCCCCCTGGGGACGGAGATGCTGGGGCGTGAGGTCTGCTCCGCTCGTCCGAGGACCCCCCATCCCCCACGCCGCCCCTCCGCTCCGCGAGCCCCCTCCTTCCCTCCTTCGCCCCCCCGCCCCGCGTCCGCCCGGCGTCATCGCCCCCTTTCCCCTCCCATCTCCCCCGCGGCGCGCAGCTCGGCTCCGGCCTCCTCCGCAGTCTCCGCCACGAGCCGCCGGCGGTGCTGCGGGTCCGCGAGGCTCGTGGCTGCAGCCCGGCCGCCCCGCCCGCGCCGGCACCGCCCGGGGGCCTTGGATCCCAGCTGGGCAGCGCCCGAGCACCCAACAGGCTTCGCAGGTAAGGACGCAGCACCCCCCCCACCCCACCCCCCACCCCGGACAGGGCAAGACCCAAGAATCTGGAAGTTTCCCGAGAAAGGCAGACCCGCCCGAGTGGAGCTGCTCTGCAGGGCTCCGAAGTAGGGCTCCAACTTAGCACTTAGAGACCTCAAAGAAACCACCCTCCCAGCAGGCAAGTGTGTGTGCCCGCCTCGGCGCAGTTTAATGTGAACAGTAACGGTGTTTGCATTGGACTATAAATGGAATTCTTTCTACTTCAGCAGTACCAGAGGGGACCCTCTTGATTTTTATGATTATTAACAGATGCCATTTGAAAGAGGTGTTAAAAACGTTCTTGGAAAGTCTACTCCGGTGGAAAGCCTCGTTGGCAGGGTTACTATGAAAGCTAGGAACAATTGTCTGTCTCAGACTTTTTTGTCTGTCTGTCTTTCATCAACTTGGCTGCACAGGTCAGCAAAAGGAGCAGTGAAAAACATTTTTAAAATGAGAAGGTGACATGAAATGGAAAAGTCTTGTACTTGCTTTAAAAATCCCCCCCAAAAAAGGCAGGGGCGGGGGCGGGGTAGATAGACAAAGCAAGATTGGCCAAGTATTGGTCATTGTTGAAGCTGGGTGATGGGCACATGGGGTTGTATTATTTTCTCTACTTCTTTTTTCTTTTTAACTTTTCCCTCTCCTTTTGTGCAGTTGGGAAATTTTCCACAATAAAAAAGTTTTTTGAAAAGTTGTAGAAACACTCCCACCAGCTTCCTTTGACCTTTTTACACTGTCACTGATTTGAAAAGAAGCTGCTTGTCCTATCTAGGTATTTCCTCCCCTTTTATTAACACTGCTCACTTCTAAAATTAATTCTCATTTTATCCCCATACACTCCTCTCTACAGCAGATTATAAGAGTCCTATAATCCTGGAGAATTATGCTATGCTTAGAATCTGGTTTATAATTTAGAAGAGAGAATGTTCAAGTTCCAGCCAAATAAGACATCGAGGCTTGAAAGTAGTGGCCAAGTATATGGAATTTCATTTATATTAAGAAATATTAGAGGAACCCCTTTAGTGTGAGAGGAGGTTGAGCATGGATACTCGGCCCATATTTTCTTGCAGACAACTCAAACCTGTACATTCTTAAGAATCTTTTTCGTGTTTTTTTTTTAAGATTTTATTTATTTATTCATGAGAGACACACACAGAGAGAGGCAGAGACATAGGCAGAGGGAGAAGCAGGCTCCATGCATGGAGCCTGACGTGGGACTCGATCCCGGGACTCCAGGATCACGCCCTGAGCTAAAGGCAGACGCTCAACCACTGAGCCACCCAGAGTTCCCTTTTTCATGTTTTTAAATGTGAGATTGTTTAGCTTAGTGCTTGGCACATAGGTTGTGCACATTATATGTTAAGATAAACAATTGCTAATGTGAGTTAATATACCCTATCAAGTAAATTATTTATCTTTCTCTGCCCAGCGCTCAAATATCCAAGGCCAGCATATTGCATTTTAACAATAGAATCAGACTTGGAATTCTGGAGGCTGAAGCCACCTCAGCTGGCGTTGAGTTAACTTTGCAGATGAGAAATCTGAGATGAGAGGTTGGGAAACAGCACAGTCAAATTAGTGGGAGAAAAGTTATAACTTCACTTAACCCCATTTTTCCCCCAAAAGCTTCAAATAAGTTAAACTGATACACAATTGGCCAACAACATTGTGATCCTCAGATGCTTTAAAGCCTGCAGAGTAGCCAGCCTAATACATTCATATATATTCTTGGCTCTGAAAGGCCAACTTGCAAGATATAAAATAAGTCAGGAGCCATATGCTGCGTGCTTCCTATCTCAGTGGATGAGAGAGTCAGTACAAGGTTCCCTTGGGGCTTTCACCCCAAAGTTGATTTACACACAGCATATCCATTGCATAAATTGAAATGTCCATGCCCTGGAAAAAGAGCTAAAAAACAAAGGGGGTTTTATTTTTTATTGTGATGAGAAACAGAAGTTGTGGGTTACTGTAAAATAATCAACTGTGTAACTTTACCATCTTCCTACCCTCAAGTACTGCCAAATTTTTAAAGCAGACATTACTTTGTCTCCATTCCTGAAACTAAACTTGAAAATAGTGCTATGGTATGGTATTTTGAAAAGAAATTGGCACATTGACAATGAACTTTCTTGCCGTTTCTTTTCAGCATTGAGTCAGTGGACAGCTTATCCTCTGGTAATGGATTATAAAGTATTTGATAAACATATGTGGAATATTTGGCAAGTTGAAGATTTTCCTTTGTGTTGAAAGGCCTTGCAGCACATTTCGGGGACTATTTAGCAGTGCTGTAGGTCAGAGTGGAAGTGTGTTGGCACTACAATGGTTTTTGGAAAACCCACCTGCCAGAAAATTGTCTGGCTGTAGACAGCATCATCAGCCTTCAGTTCATCAGGATAGGCTTTGTAGCCCGTAGATGGGCTTTCTAAATGTGATAAATTCCATATGTAACGACCATTTAGTATATTATTAGCCAGTGGGATGTATCCCCCTGTTGAATCTTACATGCTTTAAAAATAAATTCTGTATCATAGCTCAGGGAATGTAAACAATTTAAACGCGACTTCAGATTTGCTATCAGCAGGCCAGCCCTGCCATCTAGTGGTGGCAGTACAGACAGCAGGCAGGTTGCTCCAGCGATCAGTGCTTTTAAGCTTCTTGAGGATCACTGATGGGTAAGTTACTTGTGTTTTCTCATTTGTGGCTTAGTCTGAGACTTAAATTTTTTTTAAAGATTTTATTTATTTATTCCTGAGACACAGAGAGAGAAATAGAGGCAGAGACACAGGCAGAGGGAGAAGCAGGCTCCATGCAGGGAGCCCGATGTGGGACTCGATCCCAGGTCTCCAGGATCACACCCTGGGCTGAAGGCAGCACTAAACCACTGAGCCACTGGGGCTGCCCAGACTTAAAATTTTTTTTAAACATTGTATTTATTCATGAGAGACACACAGAGAGAGGCAGAGACATAGGTAGATGAAGAAGCCAGCTCCTTGCGGGGAGCCCAGTGCGGGACTCAATCCTAGGACCCTAGGATCATGCCCTGAGCCACTTGACCCCTGAGCCACCCAAGCATCCCTTAGTCTGAGACTTTAGAGCTGAGAGGTATGTTGGACGTGTTCCACTCCAGCTCCACAGGTTGGGAGGATTATCACAGAGGTTCTTTCTTAATTTAATTTATATTTTTAAAGATTTTATTTATTTATTTGAGGGAGAGAAAGTGAGAGGAAGAAAGAGGGGAGAGAGAGAGGGAGAGGGAGAGAACGAGCAGAGGGGAGAGGGGCAGAGGGAGAGGGAGAAGCAGACTCCCCGCAGAGCAGGGAGCTGGATTACAGGCTTGATTCCAGGATGGCGGGATCCTGACCTGAGCCAAAGGCAGATGCTTAACCGACTGAGCCACCCAGACGCCCCTATCAGCAGAGGTTCTTAAGGAAAGAAACTCTGAAATGGTGCATAACATAGAACTCAGTATGTGTATGTTGAATAAACACATTTATCTACCCCGTTCTAGTTCTTGTCTCTGGCAATATTGCTCCACGCCACCAAAAGGTTTTAACTTGATCTTCTCTTTTTAGTTGGAAAACTGCATGACTGTTTAATTTTCCTTAAAATGAAAATCTTCCTTTATGTCAAAGTGTCTGAACCAAACTTTCTTTTCCACTTTATGTCACTCCCTACTGTTCTGCCTTTCTAAACATCCAGGGCAGACAGTTGTAAAAACTAGGCTCTTAATGTATCTGCTGCTGCTGCTGTAAAAATGATCAAAAGCATAGAGATTTAAAACAACATGTTATCTCACAGTTCTGGAATCCAGAAGTGTCAAGAGGGTCCACGGGATTGCATTCCTTCTGGGAATTTGAGGAGAGAATTTGTTTCCTTGCCCTCTGCAGGCTCTAGAGGCCGCCTACAATGACCCTCCTTCATATAAGGATACCAGTGATTGCATGGGCCTCACCTGGATAATCCCAGCTAATCTCCTCTTGTAAGAATTCACTAAAGCACACGTGCAGTCTCCCTTACCCTGGAAAGAACATATTCACAGGTGCCGGAGATTCAGATGGGGCTTTCTTCGGGAGCCATTATTGGGCTTGCCACAATGAGGTGCATGGCCGTTAGAGATGTTTGAGATCCCTTCTAAATATCTACCTATGTTTTGATTCCTTTTGTTTGATATTAATAATGATTGCTGTCATTTGTGGGTGCTTGCTGTGCCCTAAGATACAGCATATTCGTTTCTCTCAGAAATACTCTAAAATACTATTCGTGTTTAACCAGTGTTGGAAATCCTGCTGGGAGAGGTTAGTAACCCTCATGAGATCATATGCCCGCAAAGCCCGCTGCCTCCGTCATCACTGAAACGCCTTCTGTTATAATCACTGACACTGCTGCTTTCTCCTCACCATGCTTCCAGACACAGGGTAACCGAACCGCTGTCTCCAGGCAGCTCTCCAGTCAGTGACTGACATTAGGTGAGGGCCTCAAGGGGAATTAGACTTTGCAAAATACCCATTCTCCCCCACATCAGTGCCCCTTGTGTGAGGGTGACTATTAAAGCTCCTGCAAGTGACCTCTGCAACCGAATGCATGTGATGCCCGTTGCACACCTGCTTACTCTCCCTGTTAATGCTCCTCCTCTCCCACTGTGGCTGTTTGCCTAAACCAGCACTCCTGCCTTCAGGATGGAGAGTATCTGGGCCAGGCCCTGGTGTCTACCTGTTGTGTGTCAATCTTTCGCGGGCGGGTGGAAGACGAAAGTGGAGCAGAAGTGAAGGCAGCTGTGCATATTTCTGCATGTATGTAGTGTGTGCATGTGGGAGTTGTCGGGAGGGGCAGATGGCTGGAAACATAAAAGGCTAAATAAAACACAGGCGTGTTATTAAAAGTGGCTATGCAATAGTTTCTGTGTCATAACATACACATTAGGTAGAAGTAGGTGTTGGCTCTCCAAGGTCATTGATGTGAGCAGTCCCTGACCCACACCACCCCTACAAAATCTTTGACAGGTTCATGTAAAATTATGTTCTATGGGAGCGCAGTATACACACGAATTTGGACAAGTACCTAATTATACAGAGCAAGGGACCAGATGCAGAGACAGGCCTGAGTAAGTACAAATCAATACCTGGTGAGGGAGAGCAACTCCTTCCCTGCAAATTCTTTTCTTTTTTTCTCTGGCTTTATTGAAGTATAATTGACAAAATAAACGATGCATATTTAAGGTGTACATCATGATATTTATGGTAAGTCAGCATTCTTATTTTCATATAAAGGAAAAATAATTCATTTGAAATATTTAGTATAGTGAACAATCATCTAATCTTTCATTAGTCCACCTGTCCTACTTAAGCTTAACTATACAGTTCTTGGGGTAAAAAAAAAACCCAAAACAGAAGGGGCATTGAGTCTTATAATTATGTTGTGCTATAGTAAAGTTCTACACACTCTAGAATAGACTCACTCGAAAATGTAGATTTTTATTTCACTGTAAACCACTTCCTTGAAATAATTATTTTGACATTGACTCTGTTTCTTTTTAGGCTGAAGGCCTGATGCAGTTCTAGAATTCCTAATGTAGATCCAGGCTATAAATAAGACACAGGAAATGCAATTCAAGTGTTCTGTGGCTGGGTAATGTTTAATCACACTTAAGTTTAAAAGCTCTGAGAAAAATATATTTCAAAGCCACAGATATTCACAGATGTGAGTAATTAGGAAAGCATTCATTGGGAAGTCTCTAAAATGTAGCTGTTCTTGAGCAAAAAAATCACAAAACAAAGAAAAGGGGAGTTTGCGAGTGTGTCTAAAACTATCCTGAAATAAAAATATTTGTTTAGTTTTAGAAAACTAAGTGCTATAGCTTTGGCTTAAGTAATAAACTATTTTAAAGTGATATTAATTCACCCATTAAAGTAGAATAATAATTATAAAAGGACCTATTATTGACTGCTTACTATGCTCTGGGCTCAGAGATAATTCTCTGGCTATATCATTTTACTTAATCCCCACGGTTTTGTTCTAGGGTAGAGATTACTATTTTCCCCACTTTGCAGACGAGGACGCTGAAACCAAACTTAATGAATTGTCCAAATTCATTCACCCAGTAAGTGGTAAAGAGGAGACTTAGTCCAAGTGTTCTTAACTCCTCGGTCAATACCCATAACCACAACACTGGTACAGATGGTCCAATATTCTAAATACTATCAGCAATCACACCTCTAAGAAAGCATGAACAAACAGAGGAATAGTAAGTTATCTCTTGTAGTTTTGTGTGGTTATTTCTATTAATATAGACCAAGTACAAATGTGGAGTAAGTCTGCTCCATTGGTAATTCGTAGATGAATTCTACAAATCCTGATTCTTGCTTCCTCCCTAATTTCTTTCTACTCCATTTGTCCTCATGATCCAACCTATAATCAACTGTGTGTACACTGACTCATGGCGGAGACCCATAACCTCACTTTTGTTAACCAAAATTGGAATTTGAAGCCCCAAATCCAAGGCATCTGGAAAGTGACAGTGAAGGTCACAATTATGACGGAAAACAGGAAAAAGGAGGATGAAGGAAGACACGGGACATTAAAGCTTTCAAAATATTATGGCTGCCCCGCCAATTGGGACTGTGTCTCTTTAGATCAATGAGTTGGTGCTTTTTGGATGATGGGCACATGTAGATGTGTCCACTGAACCATGGATTGCTCTATCGGTAAGAGCTATCATTTACCTTACACTGACATTTTACCACAAGGCAAACTTAGATTTTTCCAAAAGAAGTATCCTTAAACATTTGTCCAATTTTAAATTACAGGCCAAATTAGGCTAACTAAATTCATGTCCTCTTATTACTGTGATTCTGAAGTCATATTATAAGGCTCTGCCCTTCCCATGCCCAAGGATAGATGTGGGCATAGCTTTTTTTCCTGTGGTACACTGTAACAGAGCAACAGAGCTCCCTCAAAGGACTCCAGACAGGGCTGGCAACTCCATGCTCTTGCATAATTTGTAGCATCAGATGTTGGAAGCATTACATGCAAGCCTACTGAATTTTTTAAATTGAAGTATAGTTGACATGCGATGTTACATTAGTTCCAGGCATGTAACATAGTGATTTGACAATTCTGTAGGTTATATTGTCTGTGCTCACCATGCATGTCGCTACAGTGGGTCACCCTACAGCGCTATTATAATACCATTGACTGAATTCCCTCATCTGTCCCTTTTATTCCCATGACTTAACCATGACTGGAAGCCTATAGCTCCCACTCCGCCTCACCCATTTTGCTCATTCTTCCCCTTCCCCCCAGCCTACTGAATTTGAGTCTTTTCAGATGTGTTATTAACTTACTTATATAAAAGTATGTTTTTTCTTTATTAATAGCTGAACCATTTGATATTAGCAGTTGCTAACACAGTAAAAGAGCAAAGCTTAGAATAGATTTGTACCCAAAGATGAAGCAGAGGTCATTTGGAACTTGGTTAAGCAATTATCCCTGGATAAATTGCCTTCTGGGCTATGGCTCAAGATGCTGCCCCAGGGCCTTTACTATGGCAGTGGTTCTCAAACTGTACTGAGTATCTGAATTACCTGGAGGGCTATAGTCAAAACACGGATAGCTGGGAATCCCACCACCCATCCCCTTCCCTGCCATTATGGAGAGTTTTGGGAAGTAGCTCTGGGTTGGGCCCTGAGAATTAGCATTTTAAACAAGATCCTGGGTGATGCTGACACTGCTGCCAGGTCTAGGACTGCAGTCCTGGCATCCTTAAATATGGTAGAGTTATTTTGCCATACAACTATGGACTTTTGTTAACTAATAACATTATTTTGAGTTGTTCCTATTTTGAGTCCAAAGGCAGGAAAATAAAAACCAATGTCCCAGCTCAAAGCAGGCAGGAGGACTTTCCTCTTCCTCACAGTAGGGTCAGCTTTTTCATTCTATGTAGGCCTTCCACTGATTAGATGAGGGTCACTCACGTTCAAGAGGGAAGCCGGCATTAGTCAATCTACCAATTCCAATGCTACTCTCTTCCAGAAACACCCTCATAGATGCACTCAGAATAATGTTTGGCCAAATATCTGGGTACTCTTTGGCCTAGTCAAGTTGACACATAAAATTAATCATTACACGGGGCTTTCTTAAAAGTCTGCCTAGAGAATTATGGCACAGAGTCCATGTATTATTGGTAAAGAGTAAGGGAATTTCTATATTTGAGATTCATGTTCAGTGATTTGTGTAGCAAAAGATCATTACCATATAATATTTGCATTCTGCCTTTCTAATCCCTAAATAGTCTTAGTTGTAAGGCTAAATTAAATAGTAGTGAGAAAAAAAAAAAACCTAACTGGGGAAACGATATCACAGTACCATGATTTAGATATCCTCCGTTTTGCCTGGGAATGCCTTTCACACATTTATTACTCCACGGATCATTAGTATGAAATCTTAACATGTACGGTGTGATTTTTGTATTTCTCACCGTGGATATTTGGCTGACTTTCAGTCTTTGGTGTATATATTTTTTTAAGATTTACTTATTCATTTGAGAGAGAGAGCGTGTGTAAGAGTGGGGGCAGGGGCAAAGGGAGAGGGAGAAGGACAGAAGCAGACTCCCCACTGAGTGGTGAGCCCATTGCAGAACTCAATCCCAGGACCCTGAGATCACAACACAAGCCAAAATGAAAAGCCAGTCGCCCAACCGACTGAGCCACCCAGGCACCCCTCTTTGGTGTATTCTTCTTCTTCTTTATTTTATTTCTTTATTTGAGAATAAAGAAATTCTCTTTATTCTCAAATAAAGAAATAATTAGAAATAAAGAAATAAATTCTCTTTATTCTCAAATAAAGAAATAATTAGAAATAAAGAAATAAATTCTCTTTATTCTCAAATAAAGAAATAATTAGAAATAAATAAATTCTCTTTATTCTCAAATAAAGAAATAATTAGAAATAAAGAAATAAATTCTCTTTATTTGAGAATAAAGAATTCTCTTTTCTTTATTCTTATTGGTTAAGAGAGAAAGAGGGAGAGAGGGAGAGAGTGCAAGGGGGAAGGAGGAGAGGGAGAGGGAGAAGCAGACTCTCCATTGAGCAGGGAGCCCGAAGTAGGGCTTGATCCCAGGACCCTAAGATCATGGCCTCACCCAAAGGCAGATGCTTAGCTGATTAAGCCACCCAGGTGCCCTGTAGTGTATTCTTATATTAAGTTCACAATGGATAGCTGTTGTCATAAAGAACTAAATTAATAAAATTGATTTTTATAGATTTTGTTGCCTACACTAAAAGTTTTTCTTGATTGAAATTTTGCTAAGAATCAAGTAGATATATCAAATACACACACATTAAAAAAATAATCCATTTTGCTTTGTTGTTAGGCTAAGGGGCAGCAAATAACTATGATTTTAGCTTTATTTTAGGCAAAGACATAATTTTTCATCTTGAGAACTACCCACTTAAACATGATTTAAAGGCCTCAATAGTTACTGAGTTTTTAGTCTTTTTCACTATAATTCAGTTAAATAAAACTGACAAAATAGTTCATTGTGAAAATTGCATAGGAGATGACAAAATACTAACTAGCTCAACAAAATCATTACCAATATAATTCTTGCTTTGTATAAAGTGACATTTGTCATGGTGATGATTAGAAAATATTGTGATATGAGTGTGGATTTTTTTCTGAATTAGGTTCTTTATTGATTTTTTGATGATATCCATCACTCTGTACAGAAGAGTGCCCTGTCTCCAAAATAAAATTACAAGCTATTTAGCAAATAAGACAGTCTAATATTAATCAGAATCACCATTGCTCCGCCTTCAAGTATGAGTAGATAAAAAAAAATGGAAATTGCAAAACTTCTATGTAATTTTGCTGATGCCAAATCATGGTAAAGATTATTCTAGGGCAGCCCAGATGGCTCAATGGTTTAGCACCGCCTTCAGCCCGGGGCCTGATCCTGGAGACCCAGGATCGAGTCCCACGTCGGGCTCCCTGCATGGAGCCTACTTCTCTCTCTGCCTTTGTCTCTGCCTCTCTCTCTCTGTATCTCTCATTAATAAATAAATAAAATCTAAAAAAAATTATTCTAAATTTGCTCAATATGTCCAAATATATGATGATACAAATTAATTATGTCATGTTTCAGTGAATACATCATGTTTAAACAGTAAAGTGGTTCATGTAGTATATGTTTTTGTTTTACCAAAAGAATGCTATCAGTGTGTTAACAAACTTCTCTACTTGTATATGGCCAGATGAACTCTCTTATGTCAAAAGATGCCCATATTCAACTCTGCCTCAGAGATAACTTTTGCTTTTCATGACAGTGCATAGGATCTTGCAGGTGTGCCATGGGTTGTGGGCCATTCCTAAGATTTCTCATTAGCTTTTTTTCCATGCCAAAACCCCCCCAAAAAATCCCCAAACAAAAAGCAACCTTATCAGAAAACATTAAGAGTAATGGTACTGTAGGAATAATCTGACCTTGAATTGTCCCAGCTTTCTTTTTTTTTTTTTTAATTTTTTTTTTAATTTTTATTTATTTATGATAGTCACAGAGAGAGAGAGAGAGAGAGAGAGAGGCAGAGACATAGGCAGAGGGAGAAGCAGGCTCCATGCACCGGGAGCCCGATGTGGGATTCGATCCTGGGTCTCCAGAATCGCGCCCTGGGCCAAAGGCAGGCGCCAAACCGCTGCGCCACCCAGGGATCCCGTCCCAGCTTTCTATAAAATGAATAGCATATGATAAGCCTTGATATTTTAGCTATTGGTCAAAAATGACTTGGAGCATAGCTCACAAACAGTAGCGACCTGGAAGTTCAAAATTGCTGCTCCAAAGAATATTACCACTGTTCCCTACCTACACAAAGCAAAAACTGATAAACATCGATTCTACGAAACAGATTTACATACTAGTGAGCCTAGAGAAGCAGGAAAAAAGGCAAGAAGATGTAAATAGAAGAGGTATTATATAATTTATTAAACATTGGCAACTTAAAAAATATTTAACAAAAGCACTGCTCTTAGATGATGAGACTAATATGAAAGGGGACTATATTTAATCATGATCATATTTCCCCAAGTGGCAAATTCAGAACCACGATCTTAAATTCTTACAGCTAATTTTAATACATGGTAAAGTTCTACTGTGAGGCATTTTTGTATGTTGCTTTGCTTAGGTGGTAGTTCCAGGCACAACTTGGTTTTAAGAAAAGTGCATGGTACATTGCACCATCGGTCAGCCAGGTCTGCAAACCATGGTTTAAGGAAATTCACTGTATTATAATGAACATTTTCTGAGCTCTGTACTAGGCATTTATATATACTCTAGGAATGAGGAATTTATGATCCCTGCTCTTAAAAAGCTAAGTGTAGGGGAAAGTACGGGACATCTGTGGCTTTTTTCTAAATCACCTGGAAATAAGGTTGTAGGAGACGTAGGAAGGAATCCTCAGGCAATAGAGAACCCCAGTTCTCCACTCCATCTTACCCTCCCATGTGTTGGGCTGTCTGGGGAAGTAGAGGCAGATATGGCAGGTGGGGGTGGGGGAAGGTGGGGTAGGGGTGGAAGGAAGGTTGGGTGAAATACAATTTACTAATTTTGGAAGTCTGTGAGCCTACTGAGCAAGGTGTTTTATCTAATCTCAGTAAAATCTAAGTACAGTGCAAATAAGGACTCCTATTTGTGGTGATGGTACATTTCTAAATGAAAGGGATAAGTAATATACTTAAAAGGGGAACATTATAAAGCCTCTCTTTGTTTTTATATTTTTAAGGACAAAGGAGAAAAAGGAGAACAAAATGGAAAATATGCTATTTTGTTGGATGTTTTTCACCCTCGGGTGGACCCTCATTGATGGATCTGAAATGGAACAGGATTTTATGTGGCACTTGAGAAAAATACCCAGGGTTGTCAGTGACAGGACTTTCCATCTCACCAGCCCCACCTTTGAGGCAGATGCTAAGATGGTGCTCAACAGAGTGTGTGGCATTGAATGCCAGAAAGAACTCCCAGCTCCCAGCCTTTCTGATCTGGAAGATTCTCTTTCCTATGAGACCGTCTTTGAGAATGGCACCCGAACCTTGACCAGAGTGAAAATTCAAGATGTGGTCCTTGAGCCAACTCAAAATATCAGCATGAAAGGAGTATCTGTTAGGAGAAAGAGACAGGTCTATGGCACAGACAGCAGGTTCAGCATCTTGGACAAAAAGTTCTTAACCAATTTCCCTTTCAATACAGCTGTGAAGCTGTCCACGGGCTGCAGTGGCATTCTCATTTCCCCCAGCCACGTTCTAACAGCTGCCCACTGTGTGCATGATGGAAAGGACTATATCAAAGGGAGTAAAAAGCTAAGGGTAGGGCTGTTGAAGATGAGAAATAAGGGTGGTGGCAAGAAACGTAGGGGTTCTAAGAGGAGCAGGAGAGAAGTGAATGGTGGTGACCAGCGAGAGGGTGCCAAAGACAATCTGGAGAGAGCCAAGGGTGGAAGAAGAAGAAAGGAATCTGGTCGGGGTCAGAGAGTCGCTGAGGGGAGGCCCTCCTTCCAGTGGACCCGGGTTAAGAATACCCACATCCCCAAAGGCTGGGCTAGAGGAGGGAAGGGGGATGCTGCCTTGGACTATGACTATGCTCTTCTGGAGTTGAAGCGCGCTCACAAAAAGAAATACATGGAACTAGGAATCAGTCCAACCATCAAGAAGCTGCCTGGGGGAATGATCCACTTCTCAGGATTTGATCATGATAGGGCTGACCAGTTAGTCTACCGGTTTTGTAGTGTGTCCGATGAATCCAGTGATCTGCTCTATCAATATTGTGATGCTGAATCGGGCTCCACTGGTTCTGGGGTCTATCTACGTCTGAAAGAGCCAGATAAAAAGAACTGGAAGCGCAAAATCATTGCAGTCTATTCAGGCCATCAATGGGTGGATGTCCACGGTGTTCAGAAGGACTACAATGTGGCTGTGCGCATCACTCCCCTCAAGTACGCCCAGATTTGCCTCTGGATTCATGGAGATAATGCCAACTGTACTTACGGCTAACAGAAATCTGTACAGAGTCCATGGATTTTCTAAATCGCAGAGCACACTAGTTACAATTATTGTAGCAAGATCACTTCATAGGCTATGCCTGGACTTGAACCCTATCAATAATAGCATTCAACATTTTTATAAATTTATCTTTTCAAAATTAGGAGCTTTTCATATGTTTAAAAAATCCTTAGGTACAAATGCTGAAACTAGATGGGCACCTCAATGTCAAGGATATATTCTTCTTTACATGGTGATAAGTATTTGTGGGAAGTCTTTTGTTTCTATCTGCCTTCTTCAAATTAGACACTTTAAAACTTGTTTAAAACTTGTTTAAAACTTCAAACTGGTACTATAATTATGTGATTTCTTAAAGGACTTATTCTCAGGGTCCTACTCTAAGAATCTAATAGGGTGCTGGTGCATATTAAATGTGAAACCACATATACAGATGTAGACAGTAACATGATTAGAGGAAGGATAGAGACAGTAATTTACAACAGTTTGTACCGCCTGGAGATGGACCCATTCGGCTCATGCCCTCTGTGTTTATATAGTATATTCTGTTGGGTCTGAGAAACTTTGGTTTAGTTTTTTTTTTTTTTTTTTTTTTTTAAGAATTATAAGGTACAGCAAGCTTTATAAACAAAACTATCAACTATTTTACTGCTTTAAAAAATATCGACTGAAGTGTGTATTATTTAAAAATGGGAGAAATACTTTGTTCTATGAAATGAATCTAGTTTAAAAGTAGGGAAGCTGAGGTATTTTAGGATCTCAAGTTATTATTTAACTGAAGTTCAAAACATGGATTTTTCATGAATGCAGAGGGAAGACAGTTCACAAGTTATAAATGATTTTGAAAGCCTCATCATTTAATACTAGTCTCCTGTGTGTGAGGTGTTAGAGTTTGAGGAGCAGGAATTTTAGTCTTTCTCAAGAAAGAGCCTTTCCCCTTGACAGATTTCAGCTTTCTTAATAGGGCCATACACATATTATTTGGGTGATTTCTCTGACTAGTGTTTTTAGATAAATCTCTAAAAATGAATATAATTGACACATATACATTTAAAAGAAGGGTCTGATTATTTTCATTATTATTATTTCAGACCAAGGCTGTGCTGTCGCGCTGGCCATCATGGCAGCCCCAGCGACAGAATCAGAATCCCGGGTCTGCTTTCAGGCAAAACACAGAGTAGTTACGTATTTCTTGAATGAACGAACAGGTATTTGCTGAATGGTTGTAAAAGGAGTTTCGCTCAGGCTATTATGTTTAAAGGGTTTTAGTGATTTACAAGTGAGAGCACCATAAAATTCAGGAATTGCGGCCTAATTTCTGGTCTGCTGTTTTTGGCAGTTCCTACAGCACACATTCTTTTCTCTTGTGATTCACCTGAGTCACTGATTCTGCCAGAGTTCAAATTTATTTTACATGTTATTTTTTTAAGAGAAAGGGGAGTATACCCTTGTTTAGTATGCAAAAGAATATTTGATAAGATTGTGATAAAAGGTGGTTTTATGAATCTTGTCCAAAATAGCTGGAATTCAATACAAGTATACATTCTTTACTGCAATTCTGTTTAAAAAAACCATTCAATAAAAAATTAAAAATAAATCATAACTTTTACTGTATCTGTAAATATGTTTTATAATCAGGATCTTAGTGAATATTAAATTAACTGTGTCATTTACTAAAAAATGATTTTATTTAACTCCAAATGCATTTCACTAAGCAGTATTTTATCCTTGGTGCTAGTGGGATAGGGCTATTGACTCAAAAGATTTTGATCAAATCATTTTGGGGAACATCTCTATGATCATTCCAACAGAAAGAAACACAAATTTCAATGTGAATTTTGCACACTTATAAGCTTGGAAACACACAAAATCTTCATCTTAGATTCTTAGAAAATAATTCCTGGGATTTGTGTAAGTTCAGAATAACTTATGATATTCTTGGTGTTGATAGTTTGTAGCCTAAGCTTAAATTCTAAATCCATATGATTTCCTTAAAATCATTGTACTTTGAAAAATATAAAATTTAGCCTATTTTTTTTGCAAAGGTTTATTTTATTTTGCCATTCTCTTTTCCAAGTGAATCATGAACCATTTATAACTTAGGGCCACTAAAGTATACTTACATTATTCAGAAAGTTTTACTTCACATACTTTTCCTGTTATACTTACCAGATTTGAAATAGAAATTGACTTCACTTAGCTGAAGGAGATACACTCATGCACACACATGATGTCTACTGTGTGCAAAGAACTATAGTGACTTTTTGTCTGAAGAAACTTAACAGTGATTTGAATTCAAGTAACTCCTTATAAATATTTACAAAACAGCTGAAATTTAGAATTATATGGTTTTTATTTTACCCAAATAATGTATTTCATCTTGTTTTTTTCTTGTTCAAATTGGTGTGTGGGCAGAAGAGACAACATTTTTTTGCTTTTTCGATGTGCTTATTTAAATCCCAAATGTTCTTAGCGCCTGCCTTTGGCCCAGGGCGCGATCCTGGAGACCCGGGATCGAATCCTACGTAAGGCTCCCGGTGCATGGAGCCTGCTTCTCCCTCTGCCTGTGTCTCTACCTCTCTCTCTCTCACTGTGTGCCTGTCATAAAAAACAAAACAAAACAAAAACCAAATATTCTTTTTGAAAAAATATTTAAATGCATATTTGACTAAGATCAGAGTTCCAGACAAATCATTGGCCTTTTTATTTGTAGATCAAAGAATTCTTCGAAATTCTTCTTTTCCTAGATAGAATCTCAGGATTAGAAGAGACCATAAAGATCATTTAGCTTACCTCAAGATTTAGATTTTAATCTCCTCCATCACATTCCATTCAAGCAGTTGTCTAGTAATAAAAACTTCACTACTTAAATATTTGTTGGTTATTAAAATTAATTCAGGAATATAACTTAACTGTTTTAGTTTAAATTATTAGTTCAATTTGTTACATTCTGCAGAAATTATATGTTCATCTTGTATTTTATCCCAATCTCCACATTTCAATTACTCATACTTCTTTGGCCTTATGCTAGCAAATTGGATGTTTATTCTTATCAAAAATGAACTGTGATCCTTAATTAAGAATACTGGGGTAAGGCAATTGAATGAAGTACGGAGCATTACAAAAATGTGGATCTCTAGCTGCAAATAGCCTAGAAATAGCATCATTATTCTTTTACATGGTATCACTATAACAAATATATTTTCGCTACTGATTTTAAGATTACCTGCTAAGGCTTAAAAAATAGTTTTAATGCTTAGTAAACATCTCCAATTAATTAATGGAAAAATATTTTTAATAAATTGATTTTTTTCCGGCTAGAATTGTTTTTTCTTTAATGCCCTACTCATAAGGCTCAAAGATACTTAGCAGATATGGTCTAATTGATCATGAAATCATGTTCTCATCAGATGAGGTCAGTGTATGGATGGATTCATGACTCTTTATTGATTCACTATTTAACTGAGGGGAATAAACCTCTTAGATGGTTTTCTTTTCTACTTATAAATAAAGCCTAGGGAGGGAAATTCCTTGTCTACTTCTTTCTACATTTGATAACTGGCAGTTTGATTCAGTTAGTCCAACTGTCCAGAGCATGGTGGCCAACTTAACTTGCAATTCAAATCTAGGCTAGTTTGCTTTACCTCCAGGTAAGGTGGTGTCTTAGTTTTGGCTGCCATAAGAAAATACCACAGACTGGATGGCTTAAACAACTGAAATTTTGCTAGGTACCATCTTGCTGTGGACTCACATGACCTCTTCTTTGTGAACATTCAGAGAAAACGCAAACGAGCTTTTTGGTGTCTTTTCTTATTTTTTTTTAATTTTTAAAAGATTTTATTTATTTGAGAGAGGGAGAAAGAGCATGAGCAGGAGGGAGGGGGAGAGGGAGAGGGAGAAGCAGACTCCACGCTGAGCAGGGAGCTCAATGTGGGGCTGATCTCACGACCCTGGGATCATGACCTAAGCTGAAGGCAGATGCTTAACCAACTGAGCCAACCAGGAGCCCTGGTGTCTCTTCTTATAATGGGATAGTCTCATTATAAGGGCCCCACCTTCATGACCTCACCTAACCCCAATTACCTTGCTAAGACCCCACTTCTGAATAGCATTACTTTGGGGGCATGAACTTTGGGGGCATAGTCCACAACAGGTGTCCATTAAAAAGCCACAAGTTGCACCTTGTGCCAGCCCCAGGAAACCTCACAAACACAGCAGCCACCAGAGGAACTAGTCAGAGGGTCTGAATGGTAGCTCGAGGCAACTGATCTCCTTCTCACCACTTTCATCATTACGTCAAGTGCTTGTACCTGGCATAGAGGAGGTGACAAATGCATGCTAAAAAATACCACCAAGTATAGCTTGAGGCTTACTCTTTCAGGGCATTACTTATTCTGTGCTATATGACAAGGCTTCAAAATACTAGAGGTATTGTCTTAATTGTATATTGCACTTAAGATACAGCTATATTTAAATAATAGGAATATTTATTTGTAATGAGAATTTTATTACTGAAATACTGTAGCATGGCACTTAAGGTGTCAGATATTTCCCATATTCCCTCCTGACTCATGTGTGTGTTTCTGATAAAAATGCCTACAAACTGACAGGAGCCAGGCTGCCGAAGTACTGCTCATCCTCTCCAGCTGCCATATAAAGATTTAATCAGATAATCTCTGCATCAAAATTTGTCCCTAAGTTCTTTTTGCTTTAGTATCATTTAAAATTTAAAAAAAATAAAATTTTCCGAAAACATCTTAAAATCCACTTACTTTCGTCAAGCACTGGGACTGCTACATGGCAGTCCACGTGAGCATATGATCCATTGCTGCATTCATTCCAGTATGGAGTTACCAAACTGAGGCTGTAACATCTGTGTTTGTAAACATTTTACTAATACTGAAACTCCCATTTATGTTATTGAAATCCTGTATGTATCAATTCATAAACTGAAAAAGTGTGCATACTTTCACCCACGTGGCATAGATAAAGTGAGTACTTCAGAAACTGCTCACACAACTAAATATAGAATTTGGAAGCTTCCTCTAGGCTCTTAGTCTGATGACCACCCATTTCCTTACTCTTCTAAATATTTTACTTTTAATTTCATCAGTAATTTGTAATATGCCATGCAATTAACATGTTATCTAGAATTTCCTTTGTGAATAAAATTTGAAGTGTCCAAAATATAAAAAATATTAGCCCAAAAATGAGTGACATGAAATTACTTTTACTCTAGATATAATCTTAACAAATTTGGTAATCTGATTTCTCAAGTTACAATTAGAAGGCAGCTGCAAAGGCAAGTCTACAATAGCCCCACGAAGTGACAGCGACAAAAAAGAAGGATGCCAGCAAAGTACTAAATTACTTTTAAAAAAGTATAAAGACCATAAAACTATAGTCATTTGGAGCTATTGTATTGGTGCAGTTAGTTATGTGAACTGCACTGGCCTATGGAGGCATATCAATATATGTCATATTTATAAAGATGATTACATGATCAATTTTAAATTTAGTATGTTCAGTATGAGTCTGGAAGGCATTATATCATAGAAAAATTTTTATTTGAAAAGTTTAATATATATGTATTTATAGATATATATATTTTAAAATTTTTGGTTTTTTGAGGGACAGAGAATGAGTGTGGGTGCATGTGCACGAGAGTGGGGGTGGGGGCATGTGGGGAGGGGCAGAGGAAGAGAGAGAGAGAGAATCTAAAGCAGTCTCCAGGCCCAGCACAGAGCGAATCGTGGGGGCTCAATCTCACAACCCTGAGATCATGATCTGAGCCAAAACCAAGACTAGGATACTTAACTGACTGAGCCATCCAGACACCCCATTAACATATATTTTTTTAAAGTCTTGTTTAAAAAAGAGAAACATCAGTGGTCTACATAATTGATTTGTTTTTATACTCAAGTGAAATTCTAATCTGAAAAATCAAGAAAAATACCTTTCCTAAATATTTTATCAAGCCTCCAACATCCTATTTTTTCTTTTAAAGAATTTATTTGACAGCACGAGGAAGCAGAACAGCAGGTAAAGGGAGAGGGAGAAGCAGGGTCCCCACTGAGCAGGGAGCCTGATGCAGGATTTGATCCCAGAACCCTGGGCTCATGAGCTGAACGAAGGCAGATGCTTAACCAACTGAGCCAGCCCAGTCACCCATCAAATTCCCAACATCCTTAACTGTTAAAATATATGTGCATTTTGAATATTAATGTGTGTTATTCCAAGTTTAGAATCTGATACAGTTGCACCCTACTTATGCATACATTTAGCACTATGGCATATAGATACAGCAACTCTGGAGTAATGGAAATAATTCAGGATATGGAATAAAATACCTTTAATTGTCTGACCACAGTAGACTGCCTTTATAAAATAAGTGTTCAGCAAATATAATAGCTAATTAGTATAAGATTATAGAAATTACCTTATATAATTGAAAGAAAGACTGACATTTCCTAAAAGCAGAGAGGCCAGCAATCATTTATCCTGAAGAACAAGTGAGTATGTTTGTATATAGTGCATGAGCTGGGAGGATTAGGGTAATGTACCTCTTGTTCTCTGAAACTAGTACTCCCTGCCTGCCCACCCCCCTGCATTATTTACTTCTAAGCTTCCAGCTTACTGCTGTTTAGCTAACAATACAATGTTTTTCTAAAAACTGCCCATCAAGGAGCTTATAAACTAGATAAACAATTAAGGGATTTCCTAAAAGCAATCCTTATAGTACTGAGTCTTCTGGATGGTAAGGAGGACAAGTTCCTTTGGGCTCCAAGCATCTTCCCCTTATCAGCCCTTCTCTTCCCATTAATTGGTAGGAGTCAGACTTTGCAATTTTTGTTTTATTTAGAGTTTACAGTTTAAACTACTGCAAATGACTCAGACACCTGATCACGAAATAGCATGAATTTCAGGGCATAGGAAAAAAAATGTAATAGTACATAATAGAGCGATCTGGGAGGACTCATTAATTCCCCCCACCCCCTCAAAACCACTTTAAATGGATCAGCTGTTAGAAACACTTGGAGCTAACCATCTTAAAAGACACAACTTTAAATTTCTCAAAATTTTTTCCTTGTGATACCTAGAAACATACTGTTTATTTTTTCTTTTACAAATTAGTATGGGCTTGGTGCCATTCTACTGCCAAACAAAAGTACCACCTTATCAAAGCAATTGCCTAAAAATAAAAGCATGCTGTTTTTGAGACAGACCTGAATTTAGTATTTTGCCACTGCACTTAGGAAATTTACTTTAAAAGGCTTTCTTTGTGGCCTGGGAAAAGAAGTGACGCTATTGTACCCACCAAATGGGCAGCTGCGCCACTTTGTGTAGACCAATGTGGCTCCATGAAAGGACATCCTGGGCAGCCATTGGCCCACAGATGGCAGCATCTCCCTCCTGCACATACCCCCTAATTAAAGCTTGGGTTTTGGTGGAAACTGCTGTATCATAATGCAATATGGACTACCTTTTTTTATGATTGGTAACTAAATGCCTCCATTTTTAGACTAGATGAAACAAAATGCTCTTTGTGGTTTTCCTATTTTGAAGTATTCAGAAAATTTCTTTTGCTGGCACCATCTATAACTTTTAAATAGAGCTACTCACTGTGATTCCACGGGATCTCTGGGTTTTCAGTGGTTTTCCTTAGCTTGGGTGCTCATCGGAATGCCCTAGGGAATTTTAGAAAGCCTGTTTTCAGGCCTCATGTATATCTACCCTGGAATCCTTCAGAGCAGGGCCCAGAGATCTATACTTGATAGAGCTCTCCAAGGACTGATGATGATCATCCAGGTTTGGTAACCACTATCATAATGTGTTTCCTAAACAGTTCTTCCACCTTTCATAGCTCTCCCGCCGTGCACAATGATGATGTCTGTCTTTTTCTTCCAGGTTAAATGCTTTCTTAGTTTTACCTGCCTTTATACATTTTCTTGGAAGCTACCTCAAGGACTTTGGTAATGGAAGTCATGGTAAACTGTCAACTACCCGTATAGTATTATTTTTATAAAGTGGAAATACATTTTAGCAATCATATTGCTATAATCCTGTTTTATGATGGTAAGAAATGAATCAAATTTACCAAACTCTTGAACATATGTTGAACATACAATCGTTTTACAATCTGTGAGAATCCAATTTTATGTATTTCTTGAAAATTAGATACTATATATTTTTAATTTATAATCCACTTCACAATGTAGGTTAGATCAATTTAATGTAATTCCACAAGCTTTTATTGAGCCCAATCTTAGGCACATGGGATATAGTTAAGTCTTAGAGTCTACCCTTCCTTAGAGAATTCATAACATACTAAAGAAGCCAGACATATATTTTAAAAAATAGTGTGGAAAAGGTTTAGTATAAGGTGAGGAGGGAACACATTTGAGAAGGCTTGACTCTCTCAGAGTGGGCAGATATTATACAAGACATGCTTCTTAGAGGAGGTGACACCTAGGTTGGGTTTTGAAGGATGAGCTGAAGTTTGTCAACCTCTCAATGGGGAACTTGGAGGAGGAGGGCATCCATGGCAGGAGAAACAGCCTGTGCACAAGTCTGGAAGTGTGACACTCTGGCGTGTGTTTAGGCTACAGTATTTAAGGATTGTTGCTATCGGAGATTAGCACACCTCCTACTGGTGAGGAATGACAAGAAATGAGGTTTCCAAGCTAGACTTCAAGCCTTGGAAAGATTTCTGGGCTTGACCGTAATGCTAGAGTTTTGACTTTAACCTTTAGATGACCAGGAACCGACGTAGGTTTTTAAGTTAGAGAAATGTGATTAGATGGGCATTTGGGGAAGGAAACCTGGCGGTAGGTACCCTTTAGGCTGGATTGAGGTGGGTTTGCGTAGGGATTAGGTTAGAGGCAAAAAGCCCAGTGAAGAGGCTGCTGGAGCCACTGTGGTAAGGAAGTAGTAGTGGGAATGGCAGAAGAGGGCCGTTTGGGAGACATCCTGAGGCAGGATGCTCAGCATATTCAGTAGCCCACTGGATGCAGGAGAGAATTGAGGGTGTCATGTCCCCCAAGTGGGAGACAGGAGACCAGGTAGATTGTGGGACCACCAAGCAAGACAGAAAAACTAGGCTTGAGGAAAAAAATGAATACATTTTCAGACATGTGTGTGTAACATTTTTGTAGACTATTTATCAGTAAGGCTGATAACATCCATACACAAAGAATGCAATGCCAAGAAAGTTATGTAACAAGCATATCTGGCTTTTTTAGTGAACTAACCTTTAGTTAACACATAACCACCCTGGTAAGTTATTTAACTATATTTTGTTCTGAACCCAATCAAATAGCAACTGTATCTTTGCCTCTGTTCTAAACTAAATGCTCTTTTAAATTTAGCTTTGAAGCCATAGTTTTGTTTTTCTGAGAAGGGATAGGTTTTTTAAAAACCTGGTCCTAAATTTACATCTGAAATATTGCATACATGGTCACAACTCTATTTCCTGTTTTCAATAGAGTACGAAATCCACGTGATCCAAAATAGCAGTTTTGAAAAAAATAATTCCAAATTTCCTTGGGACATACTTATAAGGCTTTTCAGGCTGTAAAGTTTACTTCCTAGTTTAGATATTAAAAAGACAATTACAAATTATAAAATCAGTTGAGTTACCCCAGAGATGTTCTCTACTCTGAAAGAAATGAACCATGGGATGTTTGGATGTGTGGAGATGCATCTAGTATTCAAGACTGGGTTAACAGCAGAGGGCATCATCAGAGAGAGATGACTGTCTCCCCCTCGCCTGGCTGGGAAGGGACCCTTCTTGGTCCTGACCCTTCTGCGTGCTGCTGTCCGCAGGCCTGGGTTCTGTTCCAGGCTAGTCTCTTTAGTCATAGGCTTTTATTCAAAATTATCTTGCTCCTGCAGCTCTGATGGCTACAACCTGCACACACGATGTCCATTCTGCTGGATATATTTAACTTCATCTGTATCTTCCATCTCCAATCATCACTAAATATTTTTAAAAAATCACTGTTAAAGTATATTTATTAAACTTTTTGATCTCCAGGTAGAAAGATTTAATTCTATTATAAAACATTTATCATGTCAGTATCTTCCATTCATGTTCTTAAAAAGTATCATTAGGTATTGGAAAATTAAGAAGGAGTCTCTAAGAAACCGAGTCAAACTCTGGTGGGTGCTGTGTCCTCTCTGCCCACTCACCCCCCAGTGCTGTGTTGAATTGAGTTGTATTTTTTTTTTTGAGAGGAGAGAGAGAGAGAGAGAGGGAGGGAGAGAGAGAGAGGGAGAGAAAGAGAATGTTGGGGGGGGGAGGAGGAAGGAGAGAGAGGATTTTAGGAAGGCTCCATGTTCAGTGCAGAGCCTAACGTAGAGCTAGTTCTCACAACCCTGAGATTATGACTTGAGCTGCTGAAATCAAGAGTCAGATGCTTAACTGACTGAGGCACCCAGGTGCCCCACGAACTGTATTTTTATGTATAACAGGCACTTGCACTTATCAATTTTTTTTGCACTTACCAATTTTTAAACACATTTAGTACTTCCGGTGACCATACTTTACATTAAAGAATATTCCTTTTATTGACTATTTTTATACCTCTCTCTACTTTGTCCTTTAGTGTTCTTACAACTGTAGACAACTGGCAAAGTTTATAGTAACTGTAATAATTTGAAAAAATAACAACAGCAATATGCATGAAGCATTACTCTGTGCCACGGATTTTCCATACCTTATCTCATTTAATGGTATGTACATAGATGGAAATTTTCTTCATTCCACAGACAAGAAAACTAAAGTTTAGAGAAGTTAGTTAACTTGCCTAAGGTAACAGGGAGTGTGAGCAGAAACCCTCTTCCATGGAGACTGATGCAAAATTCTCATCCTTGCACGAGTCCAGCATCACCTACAAAGTAATGTCAGGGTGGCGGAAGTAGGCATTTGGAGAGACTGAACAAAAAAAGGTGGTGCTGGGGTTCTTTTATTCACACACAAAAAATATAATCTGATAAAATGTAACTAGTAAATTTCATCTTTCAAAGATGAGAACAATTCTTTATTATTTTTTGAAGATTTTATTTGAGAGAGTGAGAGCACTAGCAGCCAGGAAGAGTAGAGGGTGAAGCAGATTCCTCACTGAGCAGGGAGCTAGATATGGGACTAGATTCCAGGACCCTGAGATCATGACCTGAGCCAAATGCAGACACTTAAATGACTGAGCCACCCAGGTGCCCTGAGAACAATTCTTTTAGATCTAAAGAAGCTGTTTTCAAAGTATAGTTGGGGGATGCCCAAGGGCTTCAGAGACTCTTTCAAGTGGTCTGTGTGATCAAAATTATTTTTATAATAATACTGTGAGGTCAAAACTGATTTTATAATAACACCAAGATACTTATTTTCTCACAAATGTGCTCATGGTAGATTTTCCAATGACTGTTTGACATGGGATACTGACAGCCACAGTGAAAGCAAAAACAGGTGTAAGGAGGAGGCTGTCTTCTGTTAAGACTAATATTAAAGAGATTTGTAGAGATGGCAAAACAATGCTACTCTTTAAAATTTTTTGAAATTGTAATTTTCATAAATATTTTTTATTTATGTTAATATGTAATGATTTTAATACTTTTATTTATTTTTTAGAGAGGAAGAGAGGGGAGGGAAGAAAGGGAGGGGCAGAGAGATAGGGAGAGAGAATCTTAAGCAGGCTCTATGCCCAGTGCAGAGCCCCATAGGGGCTCAATCTAACAACCCTGAGATTGTGACATGGGCTGAAGTCAAGTCGGATGCTCAACCGACTTAGCCACTCCAGTGTCTAAATATTTTTATTTTTAAATGAATTAAAGACATTTAAAAGTTCCTCAGTTTTAAATTCTTACACATAGTAAGCATTGACAGACAGAACCCATATAAATGAAAGCTTTTTGGGGGCATCAATAAAAAGTGCAAAGGTGCAGAGTGAAACCAGAGTTTGAAAACCCTTTGTACAGGAGTTATAGAGTACCTACTACAGAGTCAATTATAGAATTCCTTTATGTTTCAGAATTGTTTGAACATGCATACATGGAAATGAACTCAGATGCACTGCAGCTCTGAGAGTTTAGCTAAGGTTAATTACCATATCACTAAATCGCAATCACAGCTCTCTGTTTCTGTTTACAGAAGGGATCCAAATAATGTGCTCACTAGTGAAATCTTCTGTCAGCAAGGCTCCGAGAAATTGAGATTTTCTTACAGCCCAAGAGGATGAACAATAAACTACCACAAAACCTGTTGCTTGGAAAATATAAACCAATGTGGCTTCTCAACTAAGATAACATCGATTTTTATTTTGAACCAGTTTTTCCACACAAGAAACCCTATGATAATCACTGCTGCAAGAACATGCCCCTTTTCCACCAACAAAAGTCTGGGGATATATTATTAAAGGTGTCTACCTAAGAGGGAGAAGGAGGCCTTCACACAATTTATCTTTCTGTGACTTTCCATTTCTCTTTTTATGTGTTCTCCTTTCCTCCTCTCACAAACCCCTCCTAAAGTCTTTGGTCTTTATCCTTTTTAAGTACAATAAATTACATAAAAAAGAACAAAGGAGGCACTTTAATATGGAAAGAACTACTTGCAATCATTATACTATACAAAAAGGGACTCAAAATCTTCAACTAAAGATGAGTTTTAATTGATGTTAGTTCTGTTACAATGAGCTGACAGAGAGCTATTAAAACTCTAATGACATCTGACAAACGTGCCATAGGAGAGTTATTCTTCAGTAGTTGGAAATATGGTATTAGCTCAGCAGTACCCAGGTAAGTGAGGACATGTCTAAGAACTAGTATACTTGTATTCATCTCACAGACACCAGCACCTACTAAAGTGCTAGTTCCTGAGGGTACGAACAGGAGAGGTTTCTTGCCTGTGAGGCTCACAACTGGCCATAGCAGATGCCACTGTCACAGATGATTATAATATGTTAAGTCCCACAAAGTTTGATAAAAACTGTGCTGAGTAGAGTAGGGTGGGGAGCCATGATAGACAAGTGGGATTTAACAGAACTGCTGGAATTGGTGAGGTAATTCCAGGAAGAGGGTCCTGCGTGAGCCCAGCAAAGTGCTTGGTGTTCTGCTGCCTCAGGAGAGGAATGGTTATGCAGAGAACAAGGGGCATGTACCCACATGTACTCTCTGCACGCAGAGGATGGGGTTGAGCCAGAGGTGAGGCTAGAAGGGCATGCTCTCCATGTGGAAGAACGTCATGGGTACACTGGACCTGTGTTGAAAATTATCCAGAGAGGTTCACTTTTTAAGTACCCAGAGCACCTCGTTCAGCATCTCATCTATATGACAATTCTATAAGGATCACCCAGAGCCTCACTGCGGCAAGGTTCGAGTGTCTGATTTAAAAATAATGCTCTTGAAGTTTCATCTATTAAGAATTTATACCATGTGAGCCATTCAATGAAGAGAGAAAGCTTATTAAAAAATGCAATATTAAAAAAATACAATATTAAACTTAAAAGTACTTAAAGTCTAAAACACATTTCTATTACAATATGCCTACACAGTAATATATGACCAAAATGTAATCTATAAAAATTCATAATACATAATCAGATACTAGCTTTTGAAAGTTAGTTCTCAGGATATAAACCCTAGTTAGGGAAAGATAGTTTTAGAAATAAGGATATGGGAGCACCTGTGTGGTTCAGTAGTTGAGCTTCTGCCTTGGGCTCTGGTCGTGATCCCGGGTTCCTGGGATTGAGTCCCTCATCAAGGCTCCCCACAGGGTGCCTGCTTCTCCCTCTGCCTATGTCTCTACATCTCTCATGAATAAATAAAACAAAATCTTAAAAAAATAAATAAGGATATACTTCTAGCTAAGAAATACTTCTATTTGAGATTGCACTACTTTTTGAGTCATTGTCACAATCTAGTTATAGGCATAAAGTCAGTTTTCTAGATTTCTCTGAGTTTATGGGCGTCTTATTATTCTTCAACTTCCATGGAGAATTCTCACAAAACTAATATAAGAGCTGTGTAATTAAAAAAAAAAGTTCATCCTTTTCTTTTTTGAAATATGGAATTTCAGCTTATTTGGCAGCAGCCATGAGTCCCAAGTTTAATGACAACTGATAAAATGTTTTTTCCCTCATTTTAAATTTATTGTAAAATAATAAGAACTATGTTGGTATGGACAACATTTTTCACTGTGAATGTTTTTAAATTTTCAATATTTTATATATGCTGTGTGTCATTTGAAACAGACGTTTTCTCTAAAAAATAATCGAAAAGAGAAAGATTGTGTTTGCATTTTCTTTGTTCAAGGTGTTTATTGCATCTCAGAGGGCGTACATGCACTGGGTTTTTAAACTGAAATAGAAAGAAATGCCATTTTGAAATTGGTTTTAGGTAATTTTTTCCCCATTACAGTGTATGTTATCCCCACAGTAAATTCAGATACAACCACTTTTAAATGGTACCATACATCTATTAAATAATTTGAAAAATAGGCAAACACCTTTCCAACCCAATATGCTTTTACGAAGAGCTGCCAAGCCACTAGCAACACTGATCAACAGTGACCTCATTTATGCGTCAAAATCTTAAGCCAAGCCATCAGCACATACAGTATGACAACAAATTAAAAATTAAAGAATACAGTATGTACAGTAAAGGATACAATTCTCTGAATTAGTTTAAATCCTAATCACAATGGTACAACAAAACCTACTCTGAGCTCAATTGAAGGATGAAAGAACACTAGTCTACAGAACACACAAAGAAATAGTAAATTAACAGATGTACAGAAAACCCACAATAAAATAAAAATATTTGCAGTAATCTTTAAATTACACATATACTTTGGGGTGCCTTCATAATCATTTGAATAGTACATTTCTAATTGCATTTTCACGGACAGGATAGAAATGGACCCTTTACTTTTCAGTGCATTTAATCAAGAATGAATAAATAGGTCAATTTAGATGCAAAACCTGTCAAATATAATCAAAATATACATTTTAATGTAGCAGTGATTAAATATGGAATTCTTTCCATATGATTTTTTCATTCTTGATAAGGTAGCTTCAAGGAGAAATATTTATTATGGACGTTAACCCTTATATTTTTTTTTAAAACAAAATTTCTTAACATATACAGTGCCACAAAAATAAACATTTCTCACAACAGTTGAAGTTCCTGTGATTGGAAAAATGTACTCCACACCGAAAAAGTTTTGTATATTTAAGAGTGTTTTCCTTACTATTTGATATTATCACACTATGTTTGTAACAGAGATACAGAGAAAAAGAGAATTTATGGGAAGAGTTTAGGTTTGTCCAAAAGTCATATATACATCAAAACCCTCAAAAACACAGACACATCTTTCCAAATGGCTCACCACACAACAGCTGCATCATCCGTCCATGGGCGAGGTCCAGAAAAGCACTAAAGGCATCAGAAACATCCATTCATTGTTTTTACATCGTACAACACACAAATAACCCAAATACACTACAATTTTGAGAGTAGGGATAACAGCTAAGGTAGTACACATTCCTAATGTTCACTTTCACAGCTGTGCTACACGTTTTGGAAGAGAAGTTACGAGTAAGCATTGGGTTTGGTACTGGTGGCTCACTTTGAAACTCTGAGCATCAATTTTATTTGAAGTCTCCAAACTCATTATTTTTTTCCTATTCAGTCACAAAAATTGCAGCTGTAAAGATAAAAAGCACTTGAATTAGAAAATAACATTATACACTCCTCAAACATATTGCCTTCCTGGCAATTTTACCTCACAGTTACTAGGAAAAATCTTCATGCAAAGGATGTCTTTATAACAAATTCACATTTACATACTTTCCACAATTCTTTGCTTAAAGTTTCAGCCAGGAAGAAATTTTTAGAAAATATTTTAATGTATAGTTTCATTCTAGGTAAAAATTGTATCAGCAAAATTTTGAAAACATGGATACTTAGGATAAATTTCAGTAGTGAGACATTTACTATTAAATAAGAACAGTTCACCCTTAAAAAAGGGCAGATGGAAAAAAAAAAGGAATGGCAGTGATTTTCATTATTTTGGCCTCTTTTCAGTTATGGCATTCAGTAGTTTACTCAACAGCTGAACAAGTAACAGAACAGAGGAGGAGGGAGGTATCAAGGTGACTCAGCGCCTTTGCAAATGCGGCTCCCCCTCCTCTGTCCCCAGGACCGCCAGCCCATGCTTCACCAGTCATCTCTGCCTGGGAATCTTCCTGGGGTTGAAGGCTTACGAGTTACGTGGGTAACTCTTTTTCATAAATTAGTCTGTGTCTGTCTCCCTTGTGACCATGAACCTCTGAGAGCAGGGGCTATCTCAAGCATCTCTGTTTCAGGTGCTCATCAGAGCTCCTGGCGCAGGATGAGAGCAATATTTACAGAAAGATAGCTGGATAAAAGGCTGCTCCCTGCAGCATCCTTCGTCAGTCCTGAACCTATAACGGCTAAGAAGTAAGTGCTCATTGCCTCACTTATGCCTACACCAGCCCAGCCCAAAATGGAACAGAAAAGTCAGACACAAGGAGGAATTACTTGACTAAGATGTCAATGCCTCAAAATGATAAACTCATCAACCTTGTATAAGAAAACAAAAAATCATAAAGTAGGAATCCACAAAAATCTTAGTATGCATTAGAGAAAGTTTAAATATATGTGTGTGTGTGTATATATAGGTTGTAAGCTGCATTATACAAATTACACTGGACAGTGGTCTCAAAACTTTGACACTCTTATACCTCCCTCCAGTGTGCAACCTTGAGCAACTCACTCAATGACAAGGATCAGTTCCTTTAGCTGTGAAATGGAGACAGAAAATATCTGGCTAGTATAGATCACAGGGTTTCATTTCCCACAGGGACAACCAAAGGAGTTCATGACTAGGAAGTGGGTATGAAAAGTACTGTCTAAAGGAAAAGCAGTATTACTGTTTCTCCACTTTCTGCAAGTACTTGTTGAGAATCTACTCATTGTGTTAGGTGCTGGGGTTAGCAGTAAACTTTTTTCCTTTATCAGTTTCTTTCCGTATGTCCATTATTAATTATGTCATAAATCATGTTAGAAATTTAAAAACAGAATGTTAGAAATTTAAAATTCTGCTTGAGTGCAGAAATTGCTAAGGGTAACTAACAATCTAAGCTTTGAGGAAGCCAAGTAAGGATAAACAAAAAATACAATTTTGTAGCCAAGTATATTCTTAGATGTTTTCTAATGCAATATAATAGATGTTAGCTTTCTATAAATTCCTGTCATCAGGTAATAAAGTGGTAATTTTCTAATTTACCAAGTAGCTTGGGCAGTTTTTTGCTTTATCAATAAAATCTTTGTGCTTTTCAGGACAACTTGGAGGCCTTTCTCCCTCTTAGTTTTGTAAATTAATTAAGATTAAAAAATTTATTGATAATTCATTGGCGGCTTTGAATATTGATTTAAAAAAGTATAAATACTCAAATTATTATTATTATTATTTACATGTGTTCAAAGCACAAAAGTACAAATATCATACTTGAAATAGCTAAGCATTGCATAAGTCATTATTACAAGCCCACAGGAAAAGCTCAATATTAGATACCTTAAATTGTTTACAAGAAATCCTTGATGTTAAGATCCGCTAATGGGTCCTTTGCTGGAGGTTTCTTGGGACTCTGAGTGGCAGGTGTAGGGCTTGGAGAAAGCTAATGGGGAAAAGCCAGCCCAGGATAGCAGAAACAGAAATCAAACAGAGAGACAGGTAAGCATTAGGCAGAGCACATGACACAGAAAACAAACATGCAGAAGATCAGATGGCTAAGGGATTACAAAATATACTTAATTTTACTTAGCCACAGTGTTGTTTAATTTTGGTTTCATAAAGTACACTTCAAATTATATTTGGCTTTGCTGAAATTCTTTGATATCAGATTTAGAGGACTCTGGCAGAACCATATGGGTATGAGTTAGGGAAGATGCAGAAAACTCGTCACATACAGATATTATGAATATAGAGTACAGTAACACAACAATCACTTGCTCTAAACAAAAGCATTTTTACTTTGAGTTATTAGTACTACTAAACTAATGAAGGAATTTTAATGACTTTTCCTTATAGTGAGAGTGAGTTTAAGGGAAAAACTGAAAGGAAATAATTTGCAGAAAGTCACTAAAGAAATTACTTTAAATTATTAAATATACTAGAATTTCACTTAAAGTGTTTTAAATGAAAAACAGTCAAGTTTGGGGGCACTGTTTATTTCAGATGAGAAAAGAATTGCCCAGGTATGAATATCATTAACTTCCAATAATTGCCTGTCCAGCTCGCAGAGAAGATTAATTAAATGCTATGGAAAGAATTATATTGCACTTGCTAGCAAAAGCAACAAAGAATTAACTTACCTTGTTTCTGCTTAATCCCTAAATTATTTCATTGTGTGACAGACATAAGCTTTGGAAGCAGCCTTTGCAGGAGTGTTAAGGTTTGAAACCCTGAAAGAGGTCATGTAATCTGTATAGAATAATGTGTCCTTTGAGTTTAATTCTTCTTCTATGTTTGTAACCTGAGAGAAATCTCAGAAATCTGGGGTGATGAGGTAGCAATGTATGTTTTTATTGGTTCAGTAAATAGAGCTCCAGAAATAGAGATTTTCAGATTTGTTCCCATGTCCAGAAACTATTTCCTTATTGCACTACCTATTAGTCAAATTTCCATTACTTAAAACAGGAATCATTCTTCATAGAAAGATCAGAAAAAGATAAATGCAAGGGTTGAAGTTGTTTGGAAGGTAAGAAATTCAAGAGTTGATTCATCATTAATAATTTGGTGAGATGACATCATGAAGGATGGATATCAACTGACTGAGAGAGAGTGGAACAGTCAGTAATGAGAAACATCAGTAATGTTGTCACACTGGTAATGAAAAACATTATTTTGTTTTCCGAAGTTATAAAATCATATTTACTATTTATTATAATCACCTCTGCTGCTTCTCTGATATAGGAAATATAATTTAAAACTTTTTTTTAGAAGGGGGGAGGGACAGAGAGAGAGAGGGAGAGAGAGAATCTTAAGTAGGCTCCACACCCAATGCAGAGTCCAACGGGATGCAGGGCTTGATCTTACAACCCTGAGATCAGGACCTGAGCCAAAATCAAGAGTTGAATACTTAACTGACTGAGCCATCCAGGCACTGCTACAATCTATAACTTTTATAAATATGCCATTCCATTTCCTAAATCACTATAAATTCAATTAAATGACTAAAATACTGTTTTCATCTTATTATCTATTTTTCATTTTCATTCTTTGAATTAAGTAAATAAACTCATGCTGTATAATACTGGAATCATGAAGAAAAATATCTACTTTAATAAAATTGTGTTAATTTATTTTTAAAGCTTTTAGTACACCAAATAAAGATTTTAAAAACCTCAATAATATTCTTCCAAGTTAATAAAAATAGAAATGTCCTGCCTTTTTTCAAAAGTATGTTAAATAATCATAGATATATTCAACCATCAAGAAAACATTAAAAAAAATAAGATCCTTTTTAGAATTTAAATATATCTAGATTAAATTTAACCCAAACTATCATCCTCAAAACCTTCCTCACTCCCTTCAGAAACAATATGAAGCAGAGTTCATTAGTCTCAGAACAGACTAGAAAATTTCTCATGAAGCCAGGGCTTTGAGTATAGCCTTGAAGGTTAGGGTTTCTCATATCCTAAATTTATCTCTTTAAACACCCACCATTCTCTCTTCTGGTCCCTGTGGCTTTTGAGGGGTGAAAGAGGCTGAAAGTAAAATTTGGGAACAAGTAGACAATAGATTTTAGAGATGGTTAAAGGAAGCAAAAGGGATTAAAGTCTACTCAGGAAGTTCAAAGTAGGAATCCTATGGATAACAATATAAACGTCCATTTGGTGAGTTAAAAATATCATAGAAGTGGGGCGCCTGGGTGGCTCAGTCAGTTGAGTAACTGACTGTTGATTTTGGCTCAGATCATGATTTTGGCATTGTGAGATTGAGTCCTATGCAGCAGGGAGTCTGTTTGAGATTCTTTTCCTCTGCCCCTCCCACTGTCCCTCGAAATAAAAAAATAAATATTTAAAAAATATATAGAAGTGAAATTATTTACTGATGCCATTATAATATATTTCAGCTTTTTGTCTTGGTTTGCTGGGCATGGTGCTAGTAAAGTCATAATGTGGTGTTCTGACTCCATCAATGTCAATTTCTCATGATAACCTCTTTGGTTTTCTACCTATACCTCCACCTTAGCCAGGCAACTTACAAAAGGAATCAAGAACTGGTTCCTCATCAGCATTATTATCACTATCAGCAGCAAAGCAGTTCAACAAAGTGTATGTGTTTTACCATCTTGGTAAACAAAGGTAGCACTTTGTGTAGAAACAAATTTGGCCTCATCTAAAGGGAGGTTTGCTCTTTTTCCTGGATCCTGGTAGGTGACCTCTAATTCCTTGGAATTTCCTGAGTAATCGGAATGTCTTTGTTATTCAGGGTGGCTTCTTAGAACCACACCTGATAGTATGCTAACAAGAGGACTCAGGGTAGGGACTAGCCAACCAGAAAGATGAAGAATGTGATGAGAGTGTTAGGTCTTGGGGTCTCATGATACCAGCCTTTCAGTGAAGTTGGGCAGGGCTTGGAGATTGAACTCAACCACAGGGGAATAATTCAATCAATAATTCCTATATAAGGAAACTTCAATAAAAACCCTGCACACTGAACTGCAGGTGAGCTTCCGGCGTTGGCAATACCACATATATACTCTTACATATTGATGTCAGGTGAGTAATACATCCTCCAGGACAAAGCTTCATGCTTGGAACCCTCCCAGCTCCAGACTTTACCCTATGCATCTCTTCTTTTGACTAGATCTAATTTGTATCCTTTCACTGTAATAAAACTATAATACATTTCATGCTTTCCTGAGTTCTATAAGTTGTTCTAGGAAATTGAGAACCTTCAAATTTGTAGGCAGCTGGTCTGAAGTGAGAGGGTAGCCCTCAGGACTCCCAAACTTATGGCTGGTGTCTTAAGTGAGGATAGTCTTGTAGGGACCACTCCCTGAGACTCTTCAGTTTGGTGGACTCATTGCTCTTACTAACTGTACGAAAAGTCACAATTCTTGGGAAAAACTGGTAGCCTGGAGGACTGTGTCCCTAACCTTGAGTTTAGCTAGTTCTGGGAACATGTGAGAAAACGATGGATCAGAAGTACTCATTTTTCTGGAATAAATGCCCAGATACTTTAAATGTCTAGTTGTTCTCAGGAACTATTCTGAATTAAGTAGAGGAATGGAAGGACTTAGGATAGTGAGTTACTTCTAGCATTTTCCTCCAAATCTCACACTATTGCTCATATGTCTTCCATGTTCCCCCTTTACTTGTGAAGCAACAGATATGAGGATATATATTAGGTAAAAATATTTTTAACAGTTTGCCATGTGGCAGTTTAATACTTATAAATTAATGTCATTATTTTAAGGACATTAAAAAACTGACCTGTGTGCCAGGTACAGCTGCAGCTCCAAAGGGTGGCCTCATCATGGGTTGTGCAAACATGACCGGCTGCTGAGGCATCATGGGCATGCCCGTCCCAGCAGGAGGCTGAAGAGGAAGAGTGGTTCATAGCATGAGTGGAATCCACCCCCTATGGTAATGCCCTGACATTTATTCTTTAACGTTTCTGAAAAGTTTTGAGGAATGCAGGCCTGTGAGGAAGTATAACTTGTGACTTTGAACAATGGGTGCTGTGAGGCTGGCAGATGGCAGAAAATCACTGAGGTACAGTAGAAGCCTAGCTGGCCACATGGCACCCTTCTCCCAACCAGGCTTTGTTGGTGATTATTTGTCTTCTGTAAGCATAATTTTTAAGAGACAAAACCTCACTTATTTATGGACCCTAGCCCTAAAATTTGCGAGTGATAAAAGTGATAAGTGAAAAGTCCAAGTATAATGATTAAGAGTTGATTTTGATGATTGAGTAAAGAATGTGATTGGTAAATAGTACTCCAAAAATGATATAACTATATACTACAGGAATTATTTTGATTACAGAATTTAAGTATTTTATAGCTGGCTTTATCATATCGTGTGTAGACTTCTTAATGTCTAACACAGATGACTTAATTTATTAAGTCTTACATTACTGCATTTGGGGAAGAATCATATTCTACAGCTGTATTTGTTAATCTGGTATTTGGCAAAGGCCTCAGACATGTCAATTACAATTTCTAGCACAGGTTGCCACTCACCATTCCAAATCCTGCTCCAGGCTGTCCAACAGATGGGGCCCCGGCAACAGGAGGAACCGAACTGGTTGGAGGTACAGCTCCTTGCTACCAAAAAAACCCCACAAAACACACACACAAACACCAACAATAAACAAAAGAACCAACATAATTTGGTTTTAAAATGACAGAATATAATTTTAAAAATGCATGCCCCTTTAAATATGTGTGGTTATGTAAAGAAATATCAGATTTCCATTTTAAATTAAAAAAATGGCTCTCACACCATGCCATGATATGAACAAAGTTACTAGCTTAATGTTTATTGTTGTGGTGTTATTTGGGCTCACTGGCTTGCAGCCTACTGACAACACTGGGCTTCCTTTCTACCTCCTTATATGCTTCTCCTCTACCCTCACTGTAAATGTGTCAAATTTCTCTAACCTTGTCTTTTCCTATCATTATATCCTCCTAAAGGTACTGGGTTAGACATCTGAAGAATGTGTCCTCATTTACATATCAATGCGTGGTTTCCATTTGCCCATTTTTAGTGTGTGTGTGTGTGTGTGTGTGTGTGTGTGTGTAAGGGGGGGAGGGGCAGGAGAGGAATAGAGAATCTTAAGCAGGCTCCATGCCCAGCATGGGAGGTTGGGGGTGGTGGTGAGTATGGGTAGGGCTTGATCTTACAACCCTGAGTCATGCATGACCTGAGCTGAAATCAAGAGTCAGACAATTAACCAACTGTGGCACCCAGGTGCCCCTTGCCCTTCAGTTTTAGATTCTCCTTTTTGTGTTATACTTCTCTCTGACTTTTGACCGCTATACATTTGCACAAGGGCCAAAATTAATTCCAAGTTTTATGAAGCATTTAGAAGACTACGCATAATAAAGCACAATTATCCCATTTCAGGTATAGACTTGACGGTTTTCAGTCATACAACAAGGCCCCCTAATATTTCCCTTAGTTTAAAACTAACCCTACTGAAATCTCTTAAATTTAACTTAATCATTAAAGCAAAATCCTAGTGAAAAAAGAAAATACTACAGTGATGTCAGCAAAAATGGTGAAGTAAGGAAATCTGAAATTTTCCTCAATCCATAAAACCAGTAGAAAAACAGGCAAAAACTATTAGAATCAAATCAACTATTTTAGAACTCTGGAAACTAACTAAAAGTTTGCAGCAACCAAGAAAGTACTTATTCAAGACAATCAGCTGGATCTCGGCAAGAAGATTAAGCTTTATGGCATCTTAACTTACCCTAGTTTCATCCACTATTCTTCAGCTCATCTGTAGTCTTGAAAATAACAGCTTACATTCTCAGTAATAGTACCAAAGGGAGCAGAGTATATCTAATTATTTATTTTGTCTCCTTGGGTGGCTCCCTCGAAAGACTGGATCAAAAGGCTCATCTTTGTCTCATGAAACTGGGGATGCATCTAGTGCTAACGTTGTTACCTGAGGCCATTTGTGGAAAACGTTTACAGGCAAATGTTTTAATTGTTGCTGTCTAAAGCAATGGGTAACAGGGCAAATAGTAGACTAAACAAAAAGCTTGGAGGGAAGTCTGGAGAAGGGAATGTTTGGGGGATTATGGGTTCAAAAGCTCAGCCATGCCTCTGGGAATTTAGAAGTTCATGCACATGCCCAGGGCTGTGTGCAAGCTCAGGAAAGACGTGAGAAGGCCTCTAGCTGACCCTGAGGCTTTGAACAAGCAGTAAGTGACTGATTGCTAAGGCAGTGTGGCAAACTGCCTGGTTGATTCTTAGGGCATGCCCCAACACAACTCAAGACCCTCTGCAAAGACTGGGAAATATTCTGGTTTAAGGAATTTCAGTAATAGTTATCTAATCATTAGTTGACCACATAGCAAAAGAAGCAGAGACTTTAATGGCCACACATAATAAAGAACAGAGACTACAGAATTAGTTCAGAATAGTCACTCAACAGAAAAACAACCAACCACAAAAAAGTAACCACAACAAGCCTGTGGGGAAGAGGTAGAATTTGATTTCCAAAGCTGCCACATTTAAAAATGTCTAAGTTTCAACAAAAAAATTCTGAGGCATTAAAAAAAAAACAAAAAAAAAAAACAAAAAAAAAACAAGAACATACAGTCCATATGCAGGAAAAAGATTTCAAATCAATAACCTAAACTTCCACATTGAAGAACTAGAAAAAAAGGAAACAAACTAAACCCAAAGTAAGCAGAGGAAGGAACTAATAAATATGGGAGTATCGACAAATAAAAACTGATTGAAGAAGTCATAAAAAATCTAAACAGACGTGTAAGAAAAAGACTATCAGTCATCAAAAAAAACTTGCATCGGTAATCAAAAAGGCCCTGAACCATATGATGATTTCAATAACTGTAGAAAAAGCATATAATAAAATACAGTATCTGTTGATGATAAAAGCTCTCAATAGACTTAAGTTTAGAGGGAACATATATATATGGGTGTGTGTGTATATATACGTGTGTGTGTGTGTGTGTATATATATATAAAGGCCATCTATAAAAAACCACAGTTGACATCACACTCAATGGTGAAAAACTGAAGGCTTTTTCTCTAAGATCAGGAACCAGACAAAGATGTCCACTCTCATCACTTTTATTCAACATAGTACTAAACATCCTAGCTGCAGCAATCATACAAGAAAAAGAAATAGAAGGTGTCCAGATTGGTAAGGGAGAAGCAAAACTCTTACATTTGCAGAAAATATGATACTACATATAGAAAACCCTAAAGACCACATCCAAAACATCATTAAGACTGATAAATGAATTTAGTAAAGTCAAAGGATACAAACTGAATAAACAGAAATCTGTTGCATTTCTCTAAACTAATAATGAAGTAGCAGAAGGAAAAATTAAGAAAACAATTGTACCAGAAAGAATAAAACACCTAGGAATAAATTTAACCAAGGAAATGAAAGATCTATACTCTGAAAGCAATAAGACACTGATGAAAAAGACACAAACACATGGAAAGACAGACCCTGGCTCATGGACTGGAAGAACTAGTATTATTAAAATGTTCATATTACTCAAAGCTATCTATAGATTTAATGCAATTTCTATAAAAAAACTAATAGTATTTTTCACAGAACAGGAACAAATAATATTAAAATTTATATGGAACTACAAAAAGACCTCAAATAGGCAAAGGAATCTTGAAAAAGAAAAACAAAGCTAGAAGTACTATAATTCCAGATTAGAAGATTAACTACAAAGCTATGATAATCAAAACAGTATGACACTGACACAAAACCAGATACACAGATCAATGAACAGAATAGAGAGCCCAGAAATAAACCCATGCCTATTTTGTCAATTAATCTATGACAAAAGAGGCAAGAATATACAAAGGGAGAAAAGACAGTCTTTTCAATAAATGGTATTGGGAAAACTGGACAGCTACATGCAAAAGAATGAAACTGGACCGCTGTCCTATGTCATACACAAAAATAAACTCAAATGAATTAAAGACCTAAATGTGAGACCTGAGACCATAAAACTCCTAAAAGAAATCACAGGCAGCAATCTCTTGGATATTGGCCTTGTTAGCAACATTTTTATGGATATGTCTTCTCAGGCAAGAGAAACAAAAGCAAAAATAAGCTTGAGACTACACCAAAATAAAAGGCTTTTACACAGCAAAGGAAACTAAATGAAAATCAATAAAACAAAAAGGCAACCTAATGAATGAGAGAAGATATTTGCAAATAATATATCCAATAAGGGGTTAATATTCAAAATATATAAAGACCTTATACAACTCAGCACCAAAAAAACTAATTTGATCAAAAATGGGCAGAGGCCCTGAATAGACATTTTTCCAAAGAAGATCTACAGATAGTGAACAGATACGTGAAAAGATGCTCGAAATCACTTACTACCAGGAAAATGCAAATTAAAACCATAATGAGATACCACTTCCTATCTGTCAGAATGGCTAATACCAAAAAGACAAGAGATAAGAAATGTTGCTTAGGATGTGGAGAAAAGGGAACTCTCATGTGCTGTTGGTGGGACTATAAATGGGTGCAAACACTGTGGAAAACAGTATATATGTTCCTCAGAAAATTAAAAGTAGAAATAGCATATGATCCAGTGATCCTACTACTATTTATCCAAAAAAAATGAAAACACTAATTCAAAGAGATACATGTACCCCTATGTTTACTGCAAAGTTATTTACAATAGCCAAGATATAGAAGCATCCTAAAATGTCCACTGACAGATGATAATATGAAGTGGAATATTAGCCATAAAAAAAAGATCTTGCCATCTGTGACAACATGGATGGACCTACAGAGTATCTGTTAAATGAAATAAATCAGACAGAGAAAGACAAATACTATAAGATTTCACTTAAATGTGGAATCTAAAAAGCAAGCCAAATGAATAAAAACACAGATTCTTACATATGAAAAACTGGTAGCTGCTAGAGGAGAGGTGGGAGGGGAGAGGCAAAATACATAAAGGAGATCAGGAGGTACAAACTTCTAATTATAAAAAAAAAGTGCAGCAGGGGCACCTGGGTGGCCAGTTGGTTAAATGCCTGCTGTTGGCTAGGTCATGATCCCAGGGTCCCGGGATTGGGTCCTGTGTTGGGTTTCCTGCTCAGCCAGGAGTCTGCTTCTACCTCTTCCTTTGCCTTCACCTCCTTGTGCTCTCTTGAGCACGCTCTCTCTCTCAAATTAAAAATTAAAAAAAAAAAAATCTTTAAAAAAAAGGTGCAGCATAGGGATTATAGCCAACAATAAAAAACTTCCACCACAGAAAAGCCCAAAACCAGATGGCTTCACTGATGAATCCTATTAAATGTATTAGGAAGAATTAATATCAATCCTTCTGAAGCATATAAAAAGAAAAAAAGTGGGGGAATACTTTCTAATTATTCTTGGATGCCAGTATTGCCCTGATACCAAAGCCAGACAAAGACATTAGAAGACTATAGACCAATATCCTTTGTGAACACTGTTGCAAAAATTCTTGACAAAATACTAGCATACCAAAGCTAGCAGGATGTTGGAAAAATTATTATACTTCGTCTCATGACCAAGTGAGATTTATCTCAGAAATGTAAGGTTGGCTCAATGTAATAATACATCATAATGTAAGAAATCCCGACATAATCATGTCGTTAGATGCAGAAAAAGCATTCAACAAAATCCAACACCCATTCAGGACAAAACGAACAAACACCACTCAACATACTAAAAATATAAGGGAAACTCCTCAACCTGAATAAGGGTATCTGCAAAGAACACATGGCTATCATACTTAATGCTGAATGACTAAAAGCTTTCTCCTTAAGAATAAGATAAAATGTATTGGAAGTTCTAGTTGTGGCAATCAGGTAAGAAAGAAAGAACATCTAGAAAGAAAAAAAGAAAGTAAACAATCTCTATTTGTAGATGGCATTACCTTACATACAGAAAATCCTTAGGAATCTATATACAAAATAAACCATCAGAACTAATAAACAAGTTCAGCAAAGTTACATGATACAACATCAATATACAAAACTCAGTGATCACTGTACACTCAATGAATAATCAAAAAATACAATTACCAAGACAACTCATTTACAGTAGTGTTAAAAATAAAGAACTTAGAAATAAAATTAAGAAAATAAATACAAGACTGGGGGCACCTGGCTGGCTCAGTTGGAAGAGTGTGAGACTCTTGATGTCAATCAAGGTTGTGGGCTTGAGCCCCATGCTGGATATAGATTACTAAAAAAATAAAATTAAATTAAAAAAAAAAAAGGACAAAGGACAAGACTTGTTGAAACACTGCCAAACAATTTGTTGAAGCACTGTTGAAATAAAAAAACTTAAATAGACATGTCCAAGGATTAGAAAACTTAATATTAAAGTGGTAAATATTTCCTAATGGCTTTATAGATTTAGTGCAACCCCTTTCAAAATTTCAACTTTTGGAAAAATGGACAGTCAGAACTTAAAACTTTCATGGAAATGCAAGAGATCCAAAATAGCCAAAACAATCTTGGAAAAGAAGAATAAATTTGGAGGACTCATACTTCCTGGATTCAAAACTTACTACAAAGCTGTATCGAAACATGATAGTACTGGCATAAAGACAGACATAGAAATCAATACAACAGAATAAAGAGTCTGGAAATAAATTCTTATATCTATGGTTAACTGATTTGTGACAAGGATGCCAAGATCAATAAATGAACATTTTTTTAAATAAATGGTTTTGGGAAAACTGGATTTCCACATGCAAAATAATGAATCTGGACCCCTATGTCACACCATACATGAAAATAAGTCTAAAATAGTGAGAGAGCTAATGTTAGAGATGAAACTGTACAACTCTTGGAAAGAAATATAAGTGTCAATCTTCGAGACCGTGGATTTAGTTTCTTAAATATGATACTATGAGCACAAACAACAAAAGCAAAAATAGATAAGTTGGGGTTTATCAAAATTTATCAAATTTATCAAAAGACACTCTATCAAGAAAATAAAAAGACAACTCAGAGAATGTAAGAAAATATTTGCAAGTCATATATTTAATAAGGATCTAGTATCCAGAATACATATATATCTCTTAGAACTCACAATAAAAAGCCAACCCAATCATAAAATGGGTAAAGGATGTGAAGACATCTCAAAAAAAAAAAAAAAAAAAAAAAAAGATATACCAGTGGCCAAGAAGCACATGCAAAAATGCTCAACATCATTTGTCAATCCAAAAATGAAACCTTACATATTGCTGTTGGGAATGTAAAATGAAGTAGCTGCTGTGGGAAAGTTTGGCAGGTCCTCAAAAAGCTCAACAGAGTTAGGCATGAGCCAGCAATTCTTTTCCTAGGTATATGCCCAAGAGAACTGAGGATATACATTCACATAAAAACTTCTAGACAAATAATACAAGTATTTTTCATCACAGCCAAAAAGTGGAAATGACACAATTGCCTATCAGTTGATGAGTTTGGCATATCTAAAACATGGATTATTCATCCATAAAGAGGAATGAAGTACTGATACATACCACAACTTGGATGACCCTTGAAAATGTGCTAAGTGAAAGAAGCCAGTCACAAACCTCTCCATATTATAGGAGTCTGATGATATGGAATACCCAGAATAGACAAATCTATAGAAACAGGGTAAATTATTAGATGCCCGGGGATAGGGAGATGAGGAAACTGGAAAGTGACTGTTTCTTTTTGGGGTGATGGAGATACTCTGGAATTAGATAATAGTGATTTTTTTTAACAGTGTAAATATACTGAAAATCATTAAACGGTACACTTTAAAATTGTGAAGATGGTAGATATAATGTTTATGCAAATTTTACCTATAAAATTAAAAAAAAGAAAATACTGAAGTGTAGCAGAATATGCCATCCCTAAGTATGCCTCTCTGGCAAAATATTATTTTGAGAAACAGCAGATGCAGGAGAAGCTCTGAAAACAGAGTAGAAGTTAAACTTCTGTTAAGGGGCATTTATATTACAAAGGAAATCTCCATTCGTAAGGGTCTCTCCCACTGTACCAGGAAGAGAAGGTTGACTACATCACAAGAGGATTATACCAATGGAGAAGACGCTGCCTGAAATCTACACAACAAATCTTACCTCTAGATTACCCTGCTTTTCCTGGTAACTTCCCCCAGACTGGCCACTGAACAGCTTGCTTCCTCTTGTCTGCAGCTGCAGATGGTGTTGAAGCCAATGGCTTAGATGACCTTGGGGAGTTACTCGTTTTTCCCTGGGCATCTCCTCTATACATGAGGTATACATGTTAATAAACTTCTGTTTTTCTCTTGCTAACCTGTCTTTTATTACAGGAGTCTCAGCCAAGAATTCAGAAAGTGAGAGGGAAAGTTATTTTTCCTCCCCTATACTACAGGTATTATATTCATTCAACTGAATTCAACTGAATTCATTCAACTGAATGTTTCATCTCTGTAGGCATATAAAGGTTGGTTGTTTTTTAGGGAAAGAACTGTGGATTCTGAGGTCTCTTGTCAAATGCATGTATTTCTGAATTGCTAGTACCTTCCCAGTTTGTGTGATGAAAACTTAAAGAGGTCTGTTTGCATACGAAAATAGGTAGAAGTAGCCCTGGAAACACAGGGCTCTTGATGGCTATGAAGACAGAACCCTGCCAGCAGACATATTTCAAGTGCTCAAGTCCTGTTAAGATTTTTAGATCTAATTTGAGCTCTGTACTCTTGACAAATTTTAAAGCTGCACCTCCAAGCAGCAACTGTGAGAAATTTGAAACAAACTGGGAGGAGTAACCTTAGCTCTTGTCTATCAGTAGAAACTTTAAAAGTCAATAGAAGGATGCTCACTCTCCCATCTGCCCTTTCATCTCCTATTTGAAAGAAGTTTGCAGATTACCAGGAAATACGGAAACACTGCTTTGCTGCTTCTGAGGCATAAGTTTTATTTTAGTCGTCCCTCTTCTTTTTCTTGAATATTCTTAGAAAAAGAGACTCAAACATGTTTTAAGTAATAGGAAAGTGGAAGAGATGTTTTATGAAAGAACTGACTGGAGGGAAGAAGCCAGAGACCTTCTTACATAATAAACCGGAATAATCTCTTAAATTAAAAGCAAAGCCAGAGTTTTGTAAAAAAAAGAACTTCACAGGAAATGGGATAAATAAAGGGCAGTGAATTTACATAGGCTGCATCTAAGACTGAGAGTTGATACAGATAAAATAACTCTGCATTTGACCGCCTTTATATTGTCGCCTATAATGTCAAGGAAAATAAAAGAAACAGAACTACCCGGTAACTCTGCCCTCCTGATAAATTATTTCTGTTGTTCTAGTTTCTCTTTCCACAGAAAAGATACTTTATGCGAAAGCATGCTGTCTTTTACTTTCTGGAGTTGTTGTTAATTACTAACAACTTAAGGTCTTCTTTATAAATAAAAATAAGGAGTTTCAGAGTTTTAAAAACAATGAGAATATGAATCTCTTTCTCAGTGATGGTGCTTGCCCATCAGATAATTAGTAGCCCTGTTGTCCTGAAGAAGCAAAACAGCTGTTAATTAAGTATTTGATGAATTCTTAACCTTGTATGGTTAAAGTCTTGATCTCAGGAGACGCGTAGACCAAGGAAGGTTTCCAACTTAAAATTGTATCCAACTTAAAATTTTCCAACTTTAATATATATATATATGTGTGTATATATATATATATATATATATATTTTTTTTTTTTTAGAGAGAGAGAGAGAGAGAAAGAGGAGGGAGGACAGAGTGAGAAGGAGAGACTCTTAAGCAGGCTCCACTCCCAGTGAGGAGGCCAACGTGGGGTGATAAGAGGAACACATGGCGCTTCTTTAATTTTGCATAAAAGAGAATAGAAAAATTAGTTCTTTTAATTTGGTAATGATAATATAAACTGTGAGATTTAATGTCAACATGTGGTTTTCATAGATTTATAAGATCGGTTCTAAAGAAGCTTTTTCTCTTTTCTTTCTTTCTCTCTCCTTTCTTTCTTTCTTTCTTTCTTTCTTTTCTTTCTTTCTTTTTCTTTCTTTCTTTCTTTCTTTCTTTCTTTCTTTCTTTCTTTCTTTCTTTCTTTCTTTCTCTCTCTCTCTCTCTCTCTTCCTTCCTCCCTCCCTCTTTCTCTTCTTTCTTTCTTTCTTTCTTTCTTTCTTTCTTTCTTTCTTTCATTCATTCATTCATTCATTCATTTTATTTATTTATCCATGAGACAGAGAGAGAGAGAGAGAAAGAGAGAGAGAGAGAGAGGGAGAGGCAGACACAGGCAGAGGGAGAAGCAAGCTCCATGCAGGAAGTCTGATGTGGGACTCAATCCCAGGACTCCAGGATCATGCCCTGGGCTGAAGGCAGGCACCAAACCGCTGAGCCACCCAGGGATCCCCTCTTTCTTTCTTTAGGGATCCTATTACATTTATTGAATCTCTCTCCCTCTATCCCCAACAAAGGTTTCTGTTTCTGAGAATGGAGTGTGGCTCCCTAAGACAGACAACTATCTGCTTATGGTCCCAGGATCTATCTGGGCTACCAGCTACAAGTAAACGATTGAGGTCCAGTGTAATAATTATATGCTCCCTTTCACTCTCAAAATGAGTTCTAGCTTGGACAATATATGGTCGGCATAGGTCAGTTTAAGAGAGATCTAGTTTTCTACAAAGTATCCTTTGTAAAATTAAAACGGAACTCCTTATTTTATAGCTAAATATGGTCCTCTTAAACACTGCTTTAAAATAATGCAAAGAAATATTTAAAGAGATAAATACCTAGATAAGATAGGCGATTTTCTCATTGTTATTTGTTAGAAATTACTCCTTAAAATTAAGATCTTTCAGACTTTGAGCTCACCAAAGGCAGAGAATATTAGTCCTTAAATCTCCCTCTTTCTTACTAACAACATGGGGTTGGATGGGGAGACTACAGGTTTTGAGAACAGGTTTTGAGAACTTAAGACTGAGCACAAAATGTTTTTTCTTATAGAAACTGTGGTATAAATTGTAATTTGATTAATACTGCTAGTATTGTTTAGCAGTAAATTTTAGTTCAGAAGGCCTTTTTCTGATTGGCTTAAACATTTTATTTATAAAACTGTAATAAAACTGTTTATATATAAAAATATTACTATTTATCAGGTTATTTAAAAGAAAACATGTTTTAAATTCTAAAATTCAAGCATTCAAATTAATTTATGGATCATAATTATTTTTAATCGCATCTATAATGTTTATATTCTAATTCATATTAATTCACTACCATTCATGTTTATTTGGCTGGGGTTGGTGGGTGATGGTTAGGAATTAATTCAGGCAACAAGGAGAGGATGGCTTCAAGAGAGCCTTAGAGGAGACTGTGGTTTAGACAGTTGGAGGGAGTAAGGTGAAAAATCACAAATAAGCTTGGAAAACAGTGATGACCACGTTTTTGCAAAAAGTGGGGCACATACAAAAAAAAAAAAAAAAAAAAAAAAAACCAGTAAATTTTCCTATCCTGGAAATGTCCTTTTTTAAAAAAAAAAAAATTTTTATTTATTTATTCATGAGAGACACAGAGAGAGAGGGAGAGACATGGGCAGAGAGAGAAGCAGGCTCCATGCAGGGAGCCCGATGTGGGACTTGATCCCAGAATTCCAGGATCACTCCCTGGGCCGAAGGCAGATGCCCAACCTTTGAGCCACCCAGGCATCCCTGAAAATGTCCTTTTTGTGGTAGCAAATCTCACAAAATAATTAGTCTTTATTATCAGTGATAGGCTCTTTCACAGAGTGAATGATGGTATTAGTTGAGATATAATACACAAAAATGAAATCTATTTAATTTTTATAGAAAAGATGGTGTTGGTAGTTTCAATTTAAAAAAATGATAAGCAGAAGTGGACTTTAAAATCAAAGTCCACTTACACAATAGCAAACTGCCCAATCTTTCTGATTAGAAAAAATGTTTTCCCTACTTATTAAGACAATCAGATAACTTGGACAAGAAATGAGATAAAAACATAGGTAATGATCAGTGATGGTCAAGACTTTTGAAAAGTTGTTTCTATGTGCAAATACAGAATTGATATATAAAGAAGCATAAATACCATTTTAAAACAATGAAAATAAAGAATAGGTCACAATCTTTATTAAAACAGAAAGTCAATGAAAATTGCATTTTGATAAATATTGTATCTTGCTCAGGTTCCTTTCATGTGGGTGACAAAATACGTCAGTAGCAAAATTAAAGCACGCTCTGTTCTATATACTTAGAAACTGGCAAACTTGCCCTGGCTGGCCCTTGGTAGCTACATACCAAAGGTGCACTTGGTGGGACACTTGCTGACCAGGTTGCGGGGGCTACTTTCGGCTGCCAGTTGGCTCCACCAGTCAACTTTTTCTCTCCTGCATTCCACTGAAGATCTCCCCTAAAATCAAGCATGCAAAAACAAAGACAAGTATTAACACACTAATAAGAAAAGAGTGTGTGTGGCTCATTAGATACTTTAATGTGGGGCTAGAAGCAGTCTGAGTTGTTAAGAGAATAGGCTAAAAATTATAAAAGTCTCATCATATTGTATTTAAGAAAGTGTAAAAGCATTTGGAAAAAAATCATTTAGAGTTTGGATCTCAATGGTAACAGGAATTTCCTATCACTTCCAATGAAAGAATGTGCCGCAAAATTCAACTGAATTAGTCACTGGTTATTAAAAATTCCAAACAGTGTATCATAAATACTGTAAACCTATACTTTGTCAAATATCTCTATTTTGTTTCACTCATAATGACACTTCTAAGCATGAGAGGGCCCATCAGAAGGTTTTACATCATGACTATAACCTGCCTTACAGTGACTGTAAGATACATCTGTTGTAAAATGCATCCCAATTTTAGAAATGTTAAAATGTGCATCTAAAAAAAGGGCACATTGTTGATGATTCTTACTATCCTTCCTTGAAGCTGATCCTCCATGGGAGACTTTTTAAAAGCTAGGAATAGTGTAATGATTCTAGAATTTAAATCTATTAAAGCACTCAAACCATAATTCCCAAGTAGTTCTAGCTATAACTTAGTGACAGTCTTGGAGACTGAAATAGATTGCCCCTTTTCATTGCAGAGTCAACAGTTTGAAGGTTCCAGTAGAATAACAACAAAAACAAAAATCCAGAATGTAATAAAAACCAATTTTGAAACTGCTTAGCCTGAGAGTGAGTTATTACTCCAATGAGTTTACTAGTCTCAAATAAATGTAAATACACTGTCATGAGGAAACTAGATAGTTTCAAAAACACTTACTTTTTGGATGTGGTACCAGAAATTCCAAGATCTATAAAAGGATAAAAGAAAACAGAATTCAAACCTCTATACTCAGCTTAAATGATATGACATTTAAGAGATCAAAGAGTCAGAGGCCTAGAAAAAGTCCATATTTTGCCTAAGAATGACTGTATTCAATTTTACAAAGGAGAAACTATGTTAGGAAACACGTTCAGAAATCCTAACATTTTCTTTTACTTCACGTTATACTTAAGGATCACATTTTAATGTCAACTGGTGTCTAGGAAAGAGTAAACATAACAGACTTGAGACTGTTCTCTTAGAAAGGCCTATGTGCCTGACATCTGAGAACCTCGCTTAATAAACTGTTCTCTATACTGAGATAATACTTTTCCTAATGATAAGGGTGGCTTACTCTGTCTAAACTGTTTGTACAAACAATGTGGTTCATGTTGAACACCTGCATTTTTCCTTCTGCGAGACTGAAATTCTGGGACACATTAGGCACAGACTGCCTACATGATCAGCATTCAAAAAAATCCCTGGGTGTGGAGTCTCTACAGGGCAGAAACATCACACGTGTTGCTGCATTTCCTTATGCTCTTCCCCTCATGGGAAGGGGAGAGCATAAAGAAGTCGGTATGTGGATTCTTCTTAACTTGGCCCATGTCTTTCTCCCTGATGATTCAGCTGTGTGTCCTTACTATGTTGCTGTAATAAATCTTAGGTGTGAGTATAACTATGTGCTGAGTCTTCTGGGTCCTAGTGAATCTCTGAATGGGAAGGTGGTCTTGGGGACTCCTGACACAACTGGCTTACTCATTCTACTTTAATCTCAATTCATTTAATACTTCAGTAAGTATTTGTTGAACCTTTACAGATGTCAGGCAATGTTCCAAGCACTTGGGATATATTAGTGAAGAAAACAAAGAACTGATTCCTAGATAAATTTGCATTCTAATAGGGTGAGCTAGATGGTGAAACAACAAAATAATAAATTATGTAAGTCACTAGAAGGTAATAAGAAAGCCCATAGGAAAAAGCAAAGGAAGAGCAAGGTATGGGGGTTCTGGTTGAGTAGGATGAGGGTGAGAGGCAGCATTAAACAGGACACTCGAGAAGGCCTCATGAAGAAGGTATGATTTGCGCAAAGCTGGACAGAGATGGGGGAAGAGCATTTTAGATTAGTCACCTGGTATACTCTCTGCCTACGGGTACGTTAGATGAAATTGCCGAACTGCTTTCCACAGTTACATTTTCACCAGCAATGTTAGAGAATTTCAATTTCTCCACATTCTCATCAATGCTGGTTGTCTTTTCCAATTATACCCATCCTCATAGGTGAGAAGTGATATCTCATGCGGTTTTGATACCCATTTCCCAGATGACTGCTGTAGAGTATCTTCATGTGCATACTGGCCACAGCTATATTATTTGGAGAAATGTCTATCTAAATCATCTATTTTAAAATTGGGTTATTGTCTTTTCATTATTGAGTTGTATTCATTCTCTATTTATTCTGGGTATAAGTTCCTTAACAGATATATGTTCTACAAATACCTTCTCCCATTCTGTGGGTTCTCATTTTCTAGATAGTGTAATTTGTAGCACAAAACTTTTAAATTTCAATGTAGTTCTATTTATCTATTTTTATCTATTGTTGCTTGTGCTTTGTACAGATTATAAGATTATTACTCACACCTAAGATTTGGTGTCATATCTAAGAACATTACCCAATCCAAGGTCATGAAGATTTATTTACTAATACATTTTCTTCTTAGAGTTTTAAAGTTTGGGCTCCTACATTTAGTTCTCATCCACTGTAAATTAATTATTTTGGAGTAGGTAAGATATGTAACTCCACCCTTTTGCATGTGGATATCTAATAGCTGTCCCGGCACCATTTGTTGAAAAGACAACTCTTTTCCCATTGAACAATCTTGGCATTTTCGATGATAATCAATTGACCACAGAAGTATAAGTTTATTTCTAGACTATCATTCTATTCCATTGAGATATATGCCCACCCCTATGCAGCAGTACCACTTATCTTAATTACTATAGCTTTGTATTAAGTTTTAAAATGACTAAGTGTGAATCTTCCAAGGTTATTCTTTTATTTAGAATTTTGGCTATTCTGGCTTCCTTGTATTTCTACATGAATTTTAGGTTCAGCCTGTCATTTTCTGTAAAAAAGCAAACTAGAATATTGGTAGGGAGTACTTAATTTTTTTTCAGTTTTGTAAGATATTTTAAATATTTTATTTATTATATTATTATTATTTTTAGAGAGAGAAAATGCTTTCTCTCTCTAAATGAAGTGGTGGGGAGAAGTGGTAGGGAGAAGGGGAGGGAGAATCCTAAGGAGGCTCCATGCCCAGTGTGGAGCCTGACATTGGGCTTGATCCCATGACCCTGAAGTCATGCCCCGAGCTGAAATCAAGAGTCAGACACTTAACTGAGCTACCCAGGCACCCTGGGAAATATTTTAATTAAAAAAAATGTTTACCTATAGTAAAAATCAGTGGTTTTTTTGGGGGGTGTAGGTTTTTACATTTCTATAAATTTTGATAAATACATGAACTAATGTAATCATTACTATAATCAGGACACAGAGCAATTTAATTACTCAAAAATATTCTCTCTTGCTACTTTTTACAATAAAAAATACACTCTTGGCAGCTAGAGGTATAAATCCTTTATTTCTGAAGGAGAATCTGGATGATACACTGTAGTGCCAGCAAAAGCAGTTACCACTGCCAACTATCCTTCAGTGACATGAAATTTTAGAGTAGGAAGAAATACTCAAGTAACCTCTCCATGGGTGTCATCAAAGTATTTTCATGGATGCCCAGATCAGGGACAATGAATAGGAAACAATAATATATCCGTTGGATAATGCATAGGAAAAAAAAAAAGTCTCTATAAAGGACCTTCTAAAGCCTTGAGAAAAGTCAAAGGTATCTGCAATGGTGAACCCAGTCACCTTAATGAAAAATCAGATTCAGAGTTAAAAGAAAAGATCAGTCTTTATACCAGCTGCCCTCATCTCTTAGGACTCTCTCCTTCACTTGTCCATCTCCAGTCTTTGGTCTCCTTGTTGTTCCTTAAATATGCCAGGCAGTTTTCTGTCCCAGTGCTTTTGCACTGACTACCTCCCCTTTGCAAGCAAATATTCTCCTTCAGATATCCATGTCGTTCATTTCTTTACCTTCAAATCTTTGCTCAAATTGTACCTTCTCAGTGAGACCTGCTCTAACTCCCACTCTGCAGCATTCCCATTCCTCCTTGCTTGGTCTGTTTCTTCCTCCATAATGCTTATGACCTAGCATACAATAGAACTTATTTGTTTTTTTTTTTTTTTTTTTTTAAAGTTTTTATTTATTTATGATAGTCACACACAGAGAGAGAGAGAGAGGCAGAGACATAGGCAGAGGGAGAAGCAGGCTCCATGCACCGGGAGCCCGACGTGGGATTCGACCCCGGGTCTCCAGGATCCTGCCCTGGGCCAAAGGCAGGCGCCAAACCACTGCGCCACCCAGGGATCCCCAATAGAACTTATTTGTAAATATTTATTTCTCCCCTTCCTGAGCACCATAAGAACAGAAATTTATACCTGTTTTGTTTGCTGATTTATCTTTAGAGCCTGGAAGAGTGCTTGGTACTCAATAAATATTTGTTCAGTGAGTAACTTAAATTCACATGGACATTCATCTGTCAATATTAATTTAAATATTTTTTTAAAGATTTTATTTATTTATTCATGAGAGACACAGATGCTCAACTGCTGAGCCACCCAGTGTCTCCCAATTGTCAATATTTAAACATTTAAGTTACCCTATGTTCTTATTTCCAAGTGAAATGAAAAATCAAGTACTTACTATACATAATGTACTTGGTTTCATACTTGAATATGCTCTCTAATTATAACTTTAGTAATTTAGATTAAAAATGGCATAGGTACTACATGTGAGACAATGAATGGCACCGCAACTGTTTATCTTCCAAGGAACTGTACTGGGTAACGCACTAAGAATTTCCATCTACTCCTTGATATACTTAACCATTAGTGAATCCAGAAAAAAAGTACATATATAAAAAAGATAGAGAAAAAATTCACATATGACACAGTAAAAAACAAAAACTGTATTACTCACTGCCTACTAAGCTGGCAAGAGATGAGTCAAGGTCACTCCCAAGGGCTTTGCTTGCTGCCATTGCTGGACTAGGTGGAACCATTGAAATGGGTGCAGGCTGCCCGGCTGGTGCCATGGTTGGCATCAGTAGATCGCCTAAACCATCAAACACTGGAAATCAAATAGACCAGGTTCAGAATGATTGAAAAATAAAAAGGCCATATGCAAAATTAAAGGGAAATTATCTTCTGAAAAACTATAAAACAAGTGAATATACAATCTTACAAAGGAAGGCATGGAATCACACTTTTTATTACTCTAACACCAAGAAGAACATTTCAACATATGTCTACTCATAAAGTACAGAAATACTAGTCAACATAAACAAAGATGAGAAAAAAATCTGTGTAATGTACAAGAAAGAGCACAGATTTTGCAGTTGGCATTAGGCTCAAATTTAGTTGCATGCTTCACTAGCTGTGTGATTTTGAGAAAGTGACTATCTGAGCTTTAGTTTCCTCATCTGTAAATGTGGAGGGTACTGCTATCACATAGTTTTGTTGTGAAGATTAAATTAGATAATAGTATGTCTTTATAATAATGATTGCTCTATATAGGGACTCAGTTAAGTGGTAGCCACTGATACTCTTATTAAACACAATCACTAAAATACTTTATTGAAAATGATAGTAATTAACAGCAAAGTCTAAATAATTTACTCTCAAATCCTACAATGCTTATCTTTTTTTCCCTCTACAATGCTTATCTTTAAAACAATTCTTTCATGAGAAAAGAAGACTGGATCCCCTAGTTTCCTAAGAAGTTAGTGTTAGAATAAAACCTGATCTAATGGGCAGTACTTAGTAGTAAGTATCTGAAAAACAGCTGACCATATTTTAGAAGTAAAAGTTTTGATCCTCCCTCTCATTATAAGCAGTAATTTTTGGTTCTAATTTTAAAGGAATGTTTAGAGGAAAAACTATTTTAACTATTAGGAATCATGCTATTATTGATGGTTCCTGGTCACTATGTAACCAATTACCACTTGTTTAGTTCCTAAAATACAGAAAGACCATTCAAAATATAGACTCAGAGGATTTGCATGAATTGTTGCTAATACTTATGTCAAAATTTTTGTGGTTAATTTTCCTTTAAAAAGTATGAATATTTACCATCAGCACTACTGTACAATAATTCTAAAGTGGAAAAAGGATAGCATTCAACTAGGCACTGGCAAGAGAAGCAACTAAATTGTCAGGCAGGGGTATATTTAGGGTGTTTTCTGAAACACATTTAATTGCCAAAAACTCACCAATTGAAAATTTGTAGTAAGGACCCAGCATGGGAAGAGTAGAATGGAAGAAAATACAAACAAAATGACAGCAGGATGAAAGATTAAAGGCAGGCAGAGAATACTAGTTGTGTCCCAACTTCATAAAACCGAGGGCCATGCAAGCTTCAGAGGGTGTAAGCAATGGCAGTGGGAGTGTCCACACATTCAGATACTGCATAAAGTGTTTGTTTTCCCTTAACCATCTCTAAACCACGTGCATGTAAGCTCATGCAAACAGATGGTGTGTGTGTTGTTAGATTTCTGCTAAAAATTGAAACAGAAACACAGAAAAGGATTACAGGTTATCCTTAAATCTTCCAAAATGTACTGAAAATATATACTTAAAATACAGAATAAGAGATTCATTAAAGTTTTAAAACCAGGTCGTCACTCAATATCTGCTTATAAGTTTCCTGATATCATACTAACCTTAGGTGGGCTATTTTACAATCAGAATAAATGAAAAGAACATTTGAAAATCACTGCCTCACCTGATGGATCAAAGGAGCTGCTGCTAGAAGTTGAAGGCGTTGTTCCAAAAGCTGCCTCAAAATTGGGCTGTAGCAGGTTATTCTGAGCTGGAGTCACTGGTGATGGAGAAGGGGCCATAAAAGAACCCCCAAATCCTGAGGAAAAAAAACAGTCCCAGAAAAATATAAATGGAAATAACTAAAGGTAGTTAAAGGCCAGAAAAACAGACAGGAAGAGTCATAGGAGACTGAATCAATATAGATAGACGAGAAGTCAGTAAAACCTGGGAAATTAGTTTTTAAAAAGTTTTTCATGTATCTTGGTATCTATCATATATTTTTTAAAGATTTTCATTTATTTTTTAAATTCAAGTACAACATTCAATATTACACTAGGGTTTCAGGGGTACCATATAGTGAATCAACAATTCTATACATTAGTCAGTGCTCATCATAAGTACTCTTTAATCCCTATCACCTATTTCACAACCCCTCCCCTCCGAACCTCCTCTCTGGGAACTGCCAGTTTTGTCATGTATTAATGAGACTAAAGTTAATTAGAAATAAGATAGCACTTAAGAATATATACCCTTGTTAAGAGAACCTGTGGCAACCAAACCTATTATTACAACAGAACTACATAAAACTTAAAAAAATCTCAGGAGGGTTAAAACTGAGATAATCCTATTATATTAAAATTTTGTTTCTTCAAGTCACAATACCAAGTAAGCTAGAAAATGCTTAGTTGTACGCATTGGCTCAGTATAATAAAAAAAATCAGACAAATATGCAGGAACTCTGCCACCAAATCCTCCTTAATATCTTTCCTACATGTTCTAGTCCCACTGCTGCTAAATTTGGGCTCCTTCACATTAGCTCTCAGGATTTATAAACAGCCACCCAGAGGGGCTTCCTGCCTCTACCCTGGACCTCCCCCAATCTAATCTCTGCTGTGCAACTAGACTGATGGATGGATGGAAAACACTGATAAAGTTACTTGTCTAAAGTCCTTTACTACCATAACTTTCAGATTCATATAATGCAGATTCCTTTGCATAGCAATCAAGCTCTTTTGTCTCTGTCCCCCTCTCCCTCCCTAACACCTCATGAGGAGTCAGATGCCCACTCCAGGAGGGCCTCTTGGACTGATACTGTCACCCACAGCTATGCCACCCCTGACTCCAAGTATGCTTGAGTTACATGCTCTGCCTCTGTGTCCTCCGTATTGGATACATCTCTCCATCTCATTCCCATCACATGTCTTTATTTCCATCCGCAAGCTCCCACTCTGGGGATGGCTTTTTGGTGTCAGGAACTGTGTCTTCTGTTTTTCACCAATATTCAGCACAATGCCTAAGACATGGAATTACTCTTTACTGCATACAGACACTTCTGAATATAAAAGGTACAGAGGAATCAAAGGCCACTGTAAGGTAACCAGACTTCAAATTATTTACCTTTTGAAGGCTGGAAGCAAGTAATTTCTCTCAAACATCAGATAGAAGCAGAAACAAAGTTCACTCTGTACTGCTTCTGTACAAAACAAGCAACCAGTGAAGGCAGTGGTTTCTTAATAAGACACTGAAAGATATTCTATTATCAAAGAATTTATTTCCAAAGTCTCTTCTATATTGTTTGGGTATAAATATTCCTTCTAATCTAGTCACATCTCCTCTTTTTTACAAACTTCTTGCAAAAACAAAGAATGCTTTAAAAAATCCTTAAATTTCATTCTATAGAACTAGTTTGTAATTTGGAAAATGACTTCCACTGAAATTCTCCGGCTATTTTCTAAAGCAGGCAATAACAGTCGTATTACTCCCAGACATTGATAATGGCACAAGTGTAGGCTTTTCTTGCATATGTATTAAAAATGCAATTTGAAAACTGTTATCTAATAGAGGATGGTCTTTAAAGCTCCTAGTGGCTACCTGAACTGATTTTAGTATTTTAGTGACATAGGCATTATGTAAATTTCCTAAATGAACAAAAGACATTCTCTAGATCTTTAAGAACTAATACTATGAAGCAAAGATAGGCTAGAAGTAATTATTTCTGTGGATGAGATTGGTTTTAAGGAGATTGATGGTTATGCTGATGCTGACTTCTTGGAAACATCACACACCTCAAGTTCGAATATGGCTGTGCTTACTTGAGGTAATTTTTCTGTGGTGTGGTTCTCTTTGTAATAGGTGAATGTGCAAACAACTGTTCTTGACTCTCGGTTTCTTAAAACTGGACCAAGAAGAGACAATTTATTCTACAATTGCAGCATATTAGTGTTGGAAAAAGCCTTTTGATCATCTGTTTAAAGCCTGTCTTTCTGCGAGTGGAAGAAAGGATGCCACCCAAGATTCAGTAGTAGAAAAAGAAAAATGAGCATTTACACTAGGCTCATCTGCTTAGTGCTACTGAGTTTCATGAGATAAGTAGATCACATTCATAGGTGAATAATGAAAAAAAATTAATGACTTCTCTAAGAAAGTGAAGGGTAAAAGCCAACACTGGCATGAGGCTCACTAAATACCAGCAGGGTTACTATTCTAAGCATTTTTTTTTTTTTTTAGATTGAACCATATGAACCATATGGATCGCTAATAAATATTTAATCATTTTGGTCCTACAAAAACAGGTTTATTTGTTCAAACCAAAACATACATTAGCTCATTTAATCCTCACAACAAATCTGTGAAGTTTCACAGAAGAAGACACTGAGGCCAGAGAAGTTAAGTAATCTGCCTAAGGTCAAATGACAGCAAATAAAAGCCAGGATTCCACACAGGAATCATCCAGAGGTTGGGCTCTTTACCACATTACTCATGGCCTCTTTTCCATAGTGGGGAGTAACTCCAGGGTTATACTCTTTCCTGCAGGATTATGAACTTGAGAGAGATCTAGAAAGATAAGACTTTTCCCCATTAAATTCAGTTCTTATGAAGTAGGTGCCCTTATAAATCTGAACTACTTAAAAAGCTATAAAGTGATATAAGATAACCAACTGATTATATCAAAGAAAAAAAATCTGCTGTATTCTAAATGAAGGGTTAAACAGGAAAATTATAGATATTAACAAGGGAAACTCCTTCTGTTAAGTGAAAAGTTTTAGAGCCCTGGAATAGACGTAACAAGAAAACCCAAATCACTAATCTTTCTATATGGTTCTAAATTATATTAAGAAAGATATTCTATGGAGTTGAAGGTAACAATCATAGGCTTCCAGATATCCTGCAGGCATATTTGGACTGTCTTACGCTATAACTGAATCTCCATCTCTCTTCAAGTGCTCAACCATCTATAGACACACTCTTTTGTCACAGATAGTTGATCTTATGAATCTATCTTTCTAAAGGGAACAGCCTACACACTTAAGGACGTTCTATTAACAGACATATCAAAACTGACAGTCACAGTTGATATATCACTTGGGTCAGGAGAGTGAAATTTTAAACCTACTGGTAGATACACACTCCCACATACCACCCCCACACTCAAATATGTTAAAGATGATGTCATCTCACTTACCCTGTAATATAGTCAGCTGTTAACAAATTCCATTTTCTAAGATCAATCTGAGATAGTCAATATTTCTAGGAATAATAGCCTTTGTCTGACGTGTTTCAGACAGCTTCCCCCACCCCCTTAGAGTATGAAATAGTTGGTTCTCTGTACATCTTCCCATTCAGTGGATATTATGTTATTAACTCCACCCTGAACATTTTTATATTTTAAATCAGTTCAAAGACCTCTTTGGTTCTGCTAAAAAGTCATGGTTAACAGAGAATGCAAAACTACAAAGGGTCTCATAAGACTGGCCCATATTATTTTCTGCCTTTGGAATTAAAGATAGGATGTGGCACATTCCTACACTAGTACAAATTTATGGTGCGGTCACTCTAGAATTGTGTCTATTATGGATGAACATGGTTTTCCTGCTTGCTGTCAACCTGAGAAGTCAGGCATAAAACATCTAATCTCCCTTAAGAATCCATTTTTACATCTGTCATCCAGTAATCTATATATTTCAGACATCTAAGTTTTCAGGTGGTGTATCTTAAGAGGAATTTAAGAGCTTTATTGTTCACTGCATGAAACAATATTTCCTTTTATTTGATACAAACTTTCATGTTTCCAGTAAGACTATCCCAGATCTGGATAATATTTGCATCCTACCAATAATCTCAATGATTTGGAGATTCTTCAAGCCCGTTCTTATTGGTCAAAACAGCTGTCTTTTCTAGAATAGTCTCTAGTTTAACCACTTTGGATACACCAACAGAACTTGAAATTTTTACTTACAGGGTAGAAGATGACTCAGATGATATTTCATGCACAATTTAATTCTGGAATTGGTATTATTTGAAAGTTCTAGTGGTAAATTTGAATAAAGAAGAATAACCAGTTTTTATGAAAGATATGCCCAATTTAAAAGACTATCCATTTAGTCTTTGTTTTCTAGTTTTAAATTATATACAAATTTTTGGCAAAGCTTTCCTCCCCAATTTTGAGATGATTCTTAATTTTTGGTTTAAAATCTCTAAAAATCATTTTAAACATTTAATTATACTATTTATTTATTTATTTATTTATTTATTTATTTATTTATTTCCTTGTTACATATATGTAAATTTATTCCCTCAAAAAAAAGTTGGAGGAGCAAGAGCCCTTGTTCAGCAACCAATGCTACTTTTAGAGAATACACTTTCCATTACAATATATGTGTATTATTTTTCTTTTATTCTCACAAAATAGTTTTATTGCTGAAAGTGAATAATAGAAGATTCTAAATACTCACAAAATACAACTTTTTCTCTTTTTTGGTTCAAATTCTTACTTTCAATCTGATATTTGTAGACTTATTATCTATGATTGGGTTCATTTATCCTAAAACAACAACAAAAAAAGTTCCTTTTTATTTCAACAGCTTGTGGACTTAACTGTTCTCTCCCCATAGATACACATACAAGTATAACTAACACATGTTAAGCTTCACTGTAAATTACCATAACACAGTGCCCCAAATATTTGTTCTACCATTGATATTCATTTAACACAAATGTCTGGGCAATTTGAAAACTCTGAAATAGCCAAGGTCAGCTAGATTAAATATACAAATGTGACTGGGGTTTTATACTGTGTACATTAGCAGGGTTTTTTTTTTTTTTTTTGGCTAGGAAAGTTGCTTCTAGTTCATAGTATAATATTACATTAATATTCTATGATATTCTTTAATGAGAACATGGATTCTTGCTGTTTTGTTACCTGAACAAGTATGAGAAACATTTTTCTATAAGCAAAACAGAAAAACTATAGAAAACAAGCCCAAACAATTAAGACCTAGAAAAATTAGAATTTAAAATCTCTTATATCAGGATATAAGGTAAAAGAATAGTAGGCCTCATGCCAGGTAAATCAGACTCAAATATGTACAAATTAAATTATAAGAATTGTTTGTAAAGCAAGCCAGACATTAAAACTCATTCCCACCTACTTACATTAAAAATTAATCTATTCAGATTTAAAAAAACAGAGAAAGAAGAAAAGATGCACGAAATACTTTCCCATCACTAAATAAGTCACAAGATGATGCAGTGGAAAAAATGGGACGTGTACAGTCAATAAAACCTATGTAAGTGACATGGTCACTTTCATCACTGATTTTTCCTTTTCTATCCGATTTTACTAAGATTTCAGGATGGACATTTTAAGATTGCTTTTGGTGAAGTGTTCTAACATGCACTTTTCATGTACTTTCCTTTTGAGATATCCTCATACACAGAGCTGTGCAGCTGAGACGGAGGTCCCTGATGCTGCATTTGGCAGTAGCTGATGAAACTTCCTGTTTGTTTCAGGTGTGTTTTAGACCCTATCTCACTCCCAGAATCAAATCTCTTGGCTCTGCCGCTGACTTCTGACTTTGAATTGGAAGAGAACATTGTTTTTTCCCACAGGCTTTGACCAGACTCTCTGCACCTACTTCCAGTGTTCCTGGCTCTAGGAAACAAAAGATCTCAGGTTTCAGCCCTGGAAGCACAAGGGGGTTAAATGGATTGAGGACAATGTGGCTCTGCAGTCTGGAGGCGCTTAACATGACGGACCAGGCTCCTGCCAGGCTCCTATCTGATAGTCTTACAACTCCTCATTAGGGTCTGTGGCAAGAAAGGAGGTAACCCCAAGAACGAAAGACTTCTTAGAACTCTCCGAAAAGCGAGAGCATTTGATTTCATGTGCCATCTCAACCTCAATTACAACTTCAAAGCCAAAGGCTTATAATCAGTACACTCAGTTTGAAATTGACAAGGTCATCTTCCCTAAATAACCATTTAAAACTATGCTATTTCTGTGGCCTGTTAAAAACCCATTACTGAACCTTGAAAACCTGAATTAAGGTTATTGGTTTTATAAGAGCTTGAAGGTTTTATGACCAATTTGAAGACTCTAGGAAGAATACCCAGGGCAGAAGAAAAGCCAAGTAAGCTAGTATTTTTTCCCCAAATAACCAACTATGTTTTGCGTTAAGTGCACTGCCTTTTATCATATCTGCAGCTTCCAAAGTCCACAGTGACATCACAGTGTAACTCTGGTTCTTCACTATTCAGAAAAATACCAGCTGGCAGTCACTGGTATGAAGGGGATTCAGCAACCAGGAGGATCATACTTAATCAAGGTAGTCTGAGTCTGAAGAGGAGAGGACAGACACAAATGAACTGCTATCACTCCCAAGAAAGATGGCTAACTAGCTAGTCTGAATGACTGATGGAAAGAAAGGGTAGCAGCTGGGCTGTGCTTACCCTTTCTGGCCTCTTGAGAAAAGATTGGACCTCATACCAAACTTCCTATAATACTGAAAGGTGACCAGGGTCCTTTCATGAGGTCATTACTCATTACTAATCCAAGAATGAATGTGTTGTGCCTGCTGTACCTGGCCAGGTCTGTTCATTACATGAAACAGTAAAACCTAGTCACTCTTTTCAAGGGTAACATGATCAGCAGGAAAGTTAACTTGAGAGACTCTGAACATGGCAACTTCCTTGTGCTGATGTGACCCACACTCTCATCAATCCCCTGCCAACATTATGACCAAAATGCATCCCTTGTGGTGCCTGGGGAGGGGCACTGGAAGCTGCATCTGAGTATCTGAGGCTTCTGTGATGCTACTGCTGCACTTCCTGTTATATACCCTTCTAAGTCAAGTCAGAGTGAGGTAAGCTGCCAGTGTCTTATGAGTTTGATAACTTGAGCCTGAAGCTTACTATTGTGGTCTTGCATATGGCAGATGCTTTGCTTATAAAAATAGTAATTTCTAGATCTGGCTATCATTAAGCACACTTTGCCCTGCCTCCAATGAAGACTGATAGTTGACTTTTACTATCTATAAGTATTTGAAATGTCCTCTTTTATTTTATCTATATCATTCTGGTAATAAGTAATAATCCTAGGCATCTTGTACCAGTCTACTTCACACTTCAACTCTCTGTTAACTGTGATCTTTGAAGAGGTTTTCAGATAAAAAAAAATCAACTAGTTAAAAAAGTGGCATAGATAGTGGCAGCTTCAACCCTGGTGGAAATCTATGACAGTTTCTTTTAGAGTGATTCATGTTACAGAATCAATTGTCAAGCATAATGGTATCTTTCCACAAAAATTCCTTTAAAAAATGGGCAGAGTCAATACAAGATAAAATTTGCTACATAAGCATAATATTTCTTTAGTAAACAAAAAGAAATGTACTGAAAAGTAAGGCATTAAGGAGCATCCAAGGAACCACAGGGGTGACTTGTATACAATTGTGATTTTAAATACTCATTTCATAAAATCCTGAGAAATAACTTTTTATTACACAGTGTTTTGTTTTTCAATTTTATGTCTCAAAAGGGAAAGAAAACATGCACCTTGAAATTTACATATCTGTTACTCATAAAGATATATCCAAACTTAACTTTCACAAAATACCATTTTATTTTAATTTAATTAATTACCAGCTAGTAGGTCTGCCGATGCTGATGAACTAGAAGCAGCCTGAGGTGCAGGTTGGGGTTCAGAAGCACTACTTCCAAATGCATCTACCCATTATCCATTGTGCAGCAAAAAAGTAAAAGAGTGTAAACAGTAAGTACAGTAAGAAAATTAAGTGTTTTGCCAAGAAATGCATAGACGTGACACTTTCTGTGATGAGCGTGTTGCCTGTGGATATGTCAAATGACTGAGTAAACTGAATTATGCTCTAACCAGTTTATTCTCTCAAAAAAGATTTCTAGAATATTTCAGATTAACACCTCTTTGTAAAAGTAAGGCAATTTTTGTTTTTAAAAATAAAAGTTTTAGATGAAATCCTGTCATCTCTTAAAATAGGACTGAGGTTTAAAAAATTTTGCCCAAAGACAATACAACAGAATTTCCCCATTTAGAACTCTATTAAACTTAGAAAAAAAAATTAACAAACCTAATTCAAGCAGCAGCAGCCCTACTTGTACCCTTTTATTAAAGTTCAGTGTTTATTTGCCACAAGTTTTGAGCTCCTAAATGTCCGAGACTATTGACACAATTGTACTCCTCATGTACCCATCATGGCATATACCATGATGCTTCAATGTACGGTACTCAATGTGGTTTTAATTTGCTAAGAATGGTATTTTAGCCTGTGGCATAACATTTATGGACATTCATGAAGAAATCACTTCAAACCAGTACTTTTCCCTATAAATTTACTGCTAATAAAAGACTTTAAATGCATCACCCAAATTAGTGCAAGAGTTAATTCAGTACATCTCCCTGCCTTCAGATAATATACAAAGTAAGGGCAAAATACATTTAAATCAGTGCAGCATCTAATTCTCTGGAAGGATTTTAAAATATTAAATGAACCCCACAGAATAATGTATGGCTCTACATCTTAAGTTTTCAGTTTGGACTGGCTTATTTGTTTTCAACTCTAAGTTATCTAATGTTTACAATACTTTTAAGAACTTAGAAATGTTGATTTAGCCAACAGATCAGGATCACCAAGGAAGAACAGTAGAAGGAAATTCCAACCAGCTGATTCTACATTAGGATGAACAGAAAGTTAAAAACACAAAGACTTCAAATGAAAAATGATTTGATTCTATTAGGCCATGCATTGAAAATTATGACAAACTGATGAGAATGAAGATAATGATGGAAAAGATCTTAAAAACTTAAATTTATAGTTAAGAGATGTAAGTAACTTTAGAGTCTAAAGAAAAAATGATAGAATATAATGAAATAGAAGATGTAAAAACTCTTCTGAATAGGGGAGGGAAGACCCTTTAGATGTTGAAGGAGGAGAGATACGCACCCCCAAAAAGGTCTATCACACCTGAAGAATCCACCTTTGCTGGAGAGGCAGTGGTTGCAGGAGATGGTGCTGCAAATGCATCCACTGCAGTGAAGCACACAACAGGAAAAATTGCATGTCACCCAAGTAAAATAAAACCATGAACCTTGACAGATGGCTTCTTGGGATTTCATATTTAACGGCAGGCAGTAAGATTGCAGACAATCTTACAAGTTAAGAGAAAGCAAATAGATTTAAAAATATAGACTTTCCAGAAGAAAATAAAATTTGACTTCTTGAACTCAGAGGTTTTAGCATGGGGGGTGGGGGAGAGTTGTCTCTTCACCAGCAGTAGATTTGAAATTATTAACCTCTTTAGTTGGTGATGGGCCAAACTGCGATTTTTTTTTTCAAGTGAAATTTGAGTTTAAAATGACTCAAGGCAAATCTGCATGTTTCCGTATCCACCTCTCCACACATAACCCCCATCACACATGTCAGAAGGCTTGGCCTTGGCAGAAGCACTCACCGGATAAGAGGTCAGCAGTGAGAGAACTCTCAGGCACAGGAGAGGCCCCTTGTGGTGGAGAGGAGAAAGCATCTTCCAAAAGTGAAACAAACCAAAACCAAGCAGAGGTAAGTAGAAAGCTGAAATCAAAGTTAAATATCTAACAAATGCATTATCACAGGTGAGCACAAAGAGTTCAATCATGAAAACATCTGGGGAAACTAATGTAAAAAAGGGTTGATTTAGTTTTACCTGTACCAAACAGGTCTATGCTAGGAGCAGCATCTGGCTTAGGCGCCGCAGCAACTTCAGGAGGAGACTCAAACAAATCTAAGACCAAGAACACACATGCCTTTACTCAACTTGACAAACCAGCCTGACATAGCATAGCTTTCCAGTTCTGAATTAGCACTGGGGAGAATTCTGAAGTAAGGAGTAGCAAATGGTTTCTAGAGAAGCACGTCGTTACACAGTTGTCATGCAGTAACAGTTGTGTATGCAGGGCATCTCAAGTACCAGAATTCAATCTACCAGATGGACAGAGTTCAACAACAACAAAAAATTACCACCAAAGATATCTAGAGCAGGAGGAGCGGCGGTGGTGGTGGCAGAGGTGGTGGCGGTGGCGGTGGTGGCAGCGGCGGCGGCGGTAGTGGCAGCAGTGGCAGCTGCAACAGCGGGAGCAGGAGAAGGAGCAGTGGCGGGAACCGGAGGGGCTGTGCTAGCTGTAGGGGTAACTACAGGAACACTGGTCTCAGGTGGCTTCATTGCAAAGAGGTCCAACTCGGGTGCAGCCTCTGCACTACCTTCAGATGGGGCAAAGGGGTCTTGTGGAAAGGAAAGTGGAGACACACATACAGCATCAGTAAGGAAAGAGACAAGAGAGACGCGTCGTATCTATGGGTAAGAGACACCTGACACAAGATATTCACACACTAGCTAGGCATTAAGCTGCTTGGGTTGAACTACTGTTTTATTAGCAAGGGTCAGTGATTAGGATGTTTTTCTAAAGAAAAAAAAAAAAGAAAATTTAGTAGGTAACACAAGTTAAGAAACTGAAATGCTATGAATTACTGTAAAGATTAGCCTATGATCTGGGATCAGAGACTGTTATTCTTCAAATCCTCAATCTGGGAAATTTGGTAGCTTTGAAAATTTATTAAAATATGCCTATTTATTAGAACTCAGTGCTACAAAAGAGTACGATACAAAAGCAGAGGACAAAAAACATTAAGAGAGCATACTTGCACTGACAAAAATTGTCAATCTTGAGAAATTGTCAATTTTGATAAGTATGCACTTCATTGTCTTAATGTTTTAAGTGCCGGTACTATTTATTCAGTTATGATGAATGATACTTTATACTCAAGAAGAAATGAAAGTTAGAAAAACATATTGCCACATCTCACTATAGGAGTTTCACATCAGGACAGAAAAACAACAGACTTGCTCATGACTGTCAACCCACCATTTCCTGAACATGCATCAAGTGCTGCGGCTACGGGGGCTGGGGTAGCTGGTGCGGCGGCCCCTTCGGATGCTGCAGGGGCCTCCCCGGGAGAAGCTGCAAAGGCATCTTGTGTGCAGTTTTTAAAATAACAGAAATTAAAGGAATAAAAAGAGAAGAAAATATAGTAAAAGAACCAAGTTAAATTGCGAAAAAGGCTCCCTTATACAACATGATTTTTTTCAAATGCATTCTTATGGCCCATGCACTGTTGGCAGTCACAAAATCATAATACTTTGCGCTCCTTCGTGTTAGTTACATGCAAGGGGTACGGTGTTTATACTGCTGAAGCCTATTAGGATCCATCGGGTAACAAAAGTCTTATTGTATAAGGGCTCTGAGAAGCATGTTTTATGTAACATTAAAAATTAATGGATGTGAAAATTAAAACACAAAAATAACCTTATTATGTGATTTAAGACATTAATCTTTCATGTACAGCTAATACTCATTCACTATGTTACTATGATGTCTCTGACTGTGGTTTCTACCAAATATAGATGTCTTGTTTAATGTCAAGAAAATTAAACATATGATGGTAATGTAAACAAGTAATTAGTTAAAAAAAATTTTATGGGCTAGTACAGGCAAAATTACACTGTTAACATGAAAGGTTTACTAAGTATTTATAAAAGTTAAGTCTTTGCTATCCTTGAAAAACATTTTCATATACACCAAGGATTTAAGGAAATAGATAACAAAATTAGGGAATGACACTGTAATGCCTTCATTTCAACTTAAATTTATCACTGTTTTCAAATATTGCATTGCTCTCATTATTTGGAAAATGATCTATTTTCAACAGACTAAAAACATAGTTCCGTGCTTTAAGACTATAAGCATATTACTATTTTTAAGCAGAAAATCCATTAACATATAGGCAGCCCCAGTTTATAAATGCCCAATATATAAATGGCTGATGTGTACAAACAACACCCAATGTGTTTTTGCCAGTAAACCACGTTAATTTGGTAAAAACTCCTGGAGTTTTCAAAGAGATTCTGTAGTTCAAAAGTACAAAAGAATGAAGATATCATTAGTATTATTTGCTCAGAAGAAACTCCCGGAAATACCCACCTAGAATTTGCCACTTACCTGCTAGACTTCTCATTCTAAAATACTGCCGCCTTCCACAATATCTACAAGTGCCCCCTACAACACTGTTCCTCGGGTCGTTAAAAATAATTTTTCAAGTATGCTTGTAAAATTCTACACAGTATATCCCCTTTATTGGAGATTTATATAATATACATTAGGCTGTAGGTGGTTCTACAGTCAAGGCACTTGTTTCTGAATTTAACCCAGCATGTTCCAAACTGATCTGAGTATGAAACAGACTTTCCTGCTTTCTTGTCCTGAGGCCCAGCACTAAGTGGAACAACAAACACTAATTGGACACTTGGGTTAAAAGGTCCTTTACAAAAACACAAATATCTTTAGAAGATACGAGACAGTTAGTTGTTCTTATCTTACAGATTTATTTGATCTGCTTGCCTCTCTCAGCTCTCAGCTACACAAGGGAGTATGATTCCTGAAAAGTAGAGATCTGTCCGGGGAGAGGCCACATAAAACTGGAGTGTGGATAGGCCAGGCTTGCTTCCCCAGATGCAATGCGAAAGACTGTAATAGAGGGCTTAGAGCAATCTGAAAACCCTAAGAGCTGTGGCAGTACACAAGAGACCATAAGAGGAAGCTGGTAGGGCTTGAAAGTATTTTGCCACAAGTCAGGTCTGTTTTCTTTCTTTTGATTCCCGTAAAACCTAGAACCGAGGCTAATAATACTAGAACTAGTAAAAACAGGAAGAGCGGTCACTAGTATTTATGTGCCAGTCACTGGGTATATATTTTATGTACATTATTAAATTTAATTCCTGTAAGTATCTCACAATATAGGTTCTATTATCTCCACCTTGTGGAAAAGAGAACAAAGTCTAAGTGACTTGACCAAGTTCACAAAACAGGCAAATGGTGGAGTCAGGATTTGGTGGAGGTTTGTGTGTTTAACTACCATGCCACATTGTCATGAACCATGGCACACTATACTATTTCGTCTTTGTAGGATGGAATAAACACCAGTTACATCAGTGTTGGGGGGTCAAATAAATATCCATGGGCTAGCCTCTTCGATTATCCATGTTTTAGTGAGTGAAACCCAAATTTGTAACCATGTCCTCAGAAGAGGTTTTTTCCTTCCCTGTCAGCAAGACATCTCCTTTTAATGCTTCTCCTGTTACTTAAAACTAAACATTATAAACTTATCTAGTCCCATCAAAACTTCTCTTAAAAACAGGAGCCTAGCTGCTCCAGGTTTTATCTGCTAAGTCTTCTCAGGCCAGGAGGGAGAGATTTGCATAAGTGAGACTGCAGAATACCCCAGTCCCAGTCACTGCCTGACTAGCCAGGAAGAAGGCCTGGAATGAGAACTGTCTAGAAGAGCTCAGTTGCCTCAGAACTGTGAGAGGGAATACATTTTTTTTTTTTATTAATAAAAACAGAACTTGTTTAACAGAACTTGTTTAGCTTTCTTTCATTATCAAAGGCAGCATTATGCTTCCAGTTTTGAAGACTTAAGCTCTTTCCAATCAAGTTCTCTTTCCCTTGTTTCCCATTTGCAATTCATTTTTACATTCTGCCTGTTTTCGACCAGTGCTATTTCCTGGAAATGCACATTCCTGCTGTACTACAATTATAAACCCAGTCCAGACCTTCCCCAGCAAAACAGTCTCCCTGACATTGCTACAAACCAGTCTTTTTTTCCCCTCTAGCAATCTAGGAAGAATTTTCTCTTAAATTTTTTAAACATGTGACTACCTTTCCAAAAATTTCAAATAGCTGTGATTTTTCCCCAGCCTGAATGCTCTCCATCTTCCCCAGGCACAAACCATCTTTAAATTATGTATTTGGCACAAAGGTTTCAATCATTGTCAATAGCCTGAAAGTCAACCTTCTAGTCTTCCTCAAAGTTCCCAGATTATAAGACTCTTACATGAAATCTACTTTTAAGTGCTTATGTTTAAGTACTGGTTACAAGGAAGATTAACTTAGTTTGTCAACCACCTTGTGCAAATGAAAGGCTTGTGAGTTAACGTTCTCTGGTTTTTTGAGCCACGTGGTTTCATGCTCACCAACTATGTCCTCATGAAAGCTTGTTCACAAATTGATTCAGGTGGTTAAAAGGGTAACCTGGTGAATGTGTAGAGGAATTAGTATCAATTTAGCATTTCTAGTACTTAAAAAAACCCTGTGTTGTTGCAAACTAATATACTGCCATTAGTATAGTTTTCATAAGTGAAAAATAGGATATTTTAAGGAAGTTTATCTTTTATCAATATCTGTACATTTTTTTTTTTTTTTAAATATTTTTTTTAAATTTTTATTTATTTATGATAGTCACAGAGAGAGAAAGAGAGGCAGAGACACAGGCAGAGAGAAGCAGGCTCCATGCACCGGGAGCCGACGTGGGAATCGATCCCGGTCTCCAGAATCGCGCCCTGGGCCAAAGGCAGGCGCCAAACCGCTGCGCCACCCAGGGATCCCAATATCTGTACATTTTATTGATTTTTTAAAAACATAATACTATCTTGCAGGTGGTTTGCCTGACCACAGAAAATAGATTTTTTCTTAAAAGTTCACTTTAACAGATAAAGCATTTAATAAATATAATGTTTCTGAAAAAAAAGTTTTTAATAACTTACATTGAACTAAAATGTTATGTGGGGTATCAATCTGAATATTTAAAAATAATATTTCCTATTTTTCAAATTTGTAATGAGAATACACAGAAAATTTCAATGTTTCTATATTTAATACTCATGAAATTAATCAGTGACTTTTCAGAAATTAAGTATCTTTAACTTATTTCTAAAGATATCTATTTAGTACTGCTGTACAAACTAGATAAAACCTCAAAAGCACATGTTTTGAAGTCATGGAAACAAAATATGCGGTGCCCTTACTGTATTTAAGAGTTCTATCACTTACTGATTTCAGTGACAAAAAATAAGAAAAAAAAATGGCCACACAGCATGGCCCATCTCTAAATGATTCCATATAAATCAATAAAGAGCATGAAATAAATTAGGGAATATCATTGAAAACTACATAACAGGAAGTGACATATATAGACTCTTGACCATAAATGATAGAGATTTTATAGCTATCAGAGGTTAGAAGACAGTTTATGGGACTATCCATATCAATAAAAATAACTGTGACAAGATTTATAGATGTACTCACTTTACCTATAGCCAGATGACTAGAAAGGATATTGGTAAAATCACAAGGAGAGCTCCATTCTTTGGTATTAAGTTATATTGTTTTCTTTAGTATTAGTCTTTTAAATTTGTATTTCAGGATAGAAAAAAAATGTTCACAAACATATGGATTTTTCTGCGTGATGAATGTAGAAACATCTGTAATGAGTGATCAACACAAACAGCATGATGGCACAAAGACTATTTCAAAGCAATATATTGGGTGTTATTAATCTAGAGAGCCATGAGGGAAGCAAGATGGAGTTGACTGATTTCTTAAAGGCAATTAAAAGTTTCTTACAAATAGACTGAAAAACAAAAATCTAAATAGCTAAAGATCTAGAAATGTTTAAGCATGAAATAGTTATCCATTCTGTTCATATTTTCCTTGAAGTTTTTCTGTCAATATAAGCCTATGAGAAACCACCCATCCTCAATACAAATGGAGGGGATGGCGGAGAGGAGGTAAAGAAGTTGATTTTACAAACTTAAGCTAAAAATTTAATTTTTGGTCTCAGAAGTTACAGATGCATAACTGAAAAACTAACTTTTGCTAGTGGTTCACTATTTTTAACAAAATACTGAGGAGCCTGCAAACCCCTTTCTCCTTTTAAAAAAAAACACTTTTCTCCTATAATAGGAATGGCAGTGCAGCAGGGCAGCAGCAATTTCCTCGTGTGAATGAGTGGCAACAATGTCATGTCCAGCTGAGTGCTCCTTGTCTTAGACAATGTTGGCAAAGCTCAGAGACTGGGGCAAGGCAGGTAGCACAGTGGTATGTGGCAGTGTGTAAGTATATGCTCCCAGGGGAATATATTAACTCCACCAGAGCTTGCCAAATCTCTCCTGCTCTCCCCATCATTTGCCTCCTCCAATTTCTTTACCATATTCTCAAAATGCCCTGGGAAAGATGTTATATGGTAATGGAGAAATACAAGACTATGATGACTATAACACTACTCGATGTATATATTTGATATGAGCACTTCTCCAGGTGTGGACATTAGTACCACTCAGATGGGAATATGTAAATACACTCGCTTCAGATGGTTCATCAGGTCCAGGCATAGAATACTGCCAGAGTCTAGGATACCTGACTTAACTTCACAGCTGTAAGTCAACACTGTCAGAATTTATATTTGCATGTGAAGTATATTTTCAGGCAATCATTTCAAATCCTGATCTAAACCTGTTTTCAATCAGCATTTTGAGCGTTGTATCAAATGATCTCTCAGAGTTCCAATGCCAAAGATGATCCAAGTTTTTGCTTGTACAGAACAAGCTTACAGTTACAAAAATGGGCATATCCCTAAACTCTCTTCAGAGACATCCAAATCTGAACTACTCTTAGATGATTTTTTTTGTCTTACATCTTAAAAAGTAACTTAAGCCAGGACTTCTCATTCCATATTCTCCAAGTATTATTCATTCAGCCAGTTTGATTATGGTCAAAAAGTCAAACCTAAATATGATACAGAGATCGGGTATCACCTTTATATTGATACTGTGGGGCAGGAGCATATATGGGGTAAGGGTTCTAATAGCAACTTAAATCCTCACTTTTAAGTAATGGAAAAATCAAATGGGCCTAATGCATTACAATCTTTACTCTAAAATCACTAAAATTAAGTGAAGATAAAGTTGATAAAGTTAAGTGAAGATAAATATAAATGAAGAAACATGTAAAAAGTTGTTAAACACTGACATGCTGTTATGTAATATAAACATTTTTAAGCACCTTAACTCTAAGGTGATTTTAGCAAACCTGGCAGGAAAAGGACAAAACAGTGATGTGACTGACTAACCTCCAAAAAGATCCACGTCAGCAGTGACAGCAGTGACAGTTGTAGTAGTTGAGGCAGAGGCTGAAGCAGTTGCAATTTCAGAAGTTGTAGTAGGAGGGGTAGGTTCTGGTGCAAATGGATCTGAAATTTGTGCTTCAGAGGGAACAGAGGAAAGTGCAGCCAGAGAATCTATGTTGCACCATAGACAAAGAACAAACAAGAGACAAGAAGAGGAAAGGACAAAGATATACCAGGCTCCAAATGATCAAATAAGGACAGTCATTAAGAGACAGAAGGCTCTCAAAAACACAAGTTTAAAATAAAGCTTTACTCACCCTCTCCCAAGAGGTCTATTGATGTCCATTATATGTCAGCATATGAAGAAATAAGAGAGAAAGCTGAAACATGCAACCACACTAATGTCCAAGGCGAGGTACTAACTGAAGACATTTTAGCTTTATGCACCTTTCTGGACCACTTGCAATTACAAAATAATGTATTACCTATTATTATTATGGAATGTTTGAGCTGGAAGGGACCACAGGGATCCTCTAGACCAAGCTTCTTATTATATTATACATAGGAAAATGGCGAGCAAGCAAGGTCAAGAGACTTACCTGAAGTCAGCTCTAAATGACTTTGACAAACTCAATTTATTTCTTGCCAGATTTACCATTTCATCTGCTTTGATTGGTTTCACTCTGTACTATAATATGAATTCATAAGAAACTGCAGTTGATTAAACTTTATTATAATCATATACTTGATGTGTTACTTCAGTCCAGAATACCACAGAATAAATGCAGGCCTTATGATAACTATAGTCTAATCATATAGAACATGCCAAATGTAGTAAAAAACCTGAGTGCAGGGCAGCCCAGGTGACTCAGCGGTTTAGCGCCACCTTCAGCCCAGGGCATGATCCTGGAGACCCGGGATCGAGTCCAGCCGTCGGGCTTCCTGCATGGAGCCTGCTTCTCTCTCTCTCTCTCTCTCTCATGAATAAATAAATAAAATCTTAAAAAAAAAACAACAACCCTGAGTGCAAGTGTAGAGGGTAGGGGGAAAAGAAACCCTAACCTACATGATTTTTGTCTTCACAAATTTCACATTACTGGATGCTTTTCAATTTGATAGGTAATCTTTCTGTTTATAAACATTTTGTGACAACATATGATAATTATTTTTAAGATGAATGTGATAGATTGTGTAGCATCCAAACTTTTCAGGCCTTCTGAAGTCTGCATTCCTTTTGGAGATGCATACTTTCTTAAGGTTCAACATGGGATTACAGTTGGCATCCTAAATAAAAAGCCTAGGACCAATAAAAAATATACAAAAAAAAAAAAAAAAGCCTAGGAAGGGTAATTCTTAACTGAACTATGACTTTAGGTGAAACATTTTGAGTGTCCAAGAGCATTCTTGTATTCCCAGTCCTGTGATAGACTCCAGGGCTCATATTTGGATTCATGAATATTACTGGAAATTAAATTTCATCAGAACTCATTAGGGAGCTATTTTTTTAAAGAGCCTTAAAAACAATTATGAGAACTCAGGAAATTAAAAGTTCTAGAAGACATTTAAAAAACTGAGACCCATAAATTTGACATAAAATATGGCCACATTCATTTATGCAATTTGCAAACCCGATAAATATTAGATAAAGCATTCTATAGATACACTAAGATAAGGCTCTTCCGAACCAAATCATATATTTCATAACAACATTAAAAAATTCTGGCACACAGGGTACTTCACATTAGAAACAGTTTTTTTTTTAAATTTTAGAATGTATGCCTAATCAACACCAGGCAAAAGGAGCTATGTTGATTTGGAGCTATTAGCTGATCAGGTCCCAAATCCTGAGAAACAGAAGGTCCTTCCAATAATTCCTCAAACCAACAGTTTCAGGCCCAATACAACTGTTAACTATAGTCATCCATCCTAAAATATTAATTAGAAACCAAAGTGGATGATCAAAAGCCAGACAGACTTGGTTTCTCTATTCTCTGACACAGAGAGAGAGAGTCTAGCCTTGCTTTATCAGTGGCTAATTCAAGATGCAATGTGACTTAGCAGAAGAGCTAAGAGCCATGTGATTTAACAGTTTTCAAACCTGCTATTGTCTTTGACAGCGAATGGACAATTTATTTCATACATTTGGTAAGTGAGAAAGAAGACTATTCACACATACTAGAAGGAGAGAGAAACAAATATTTTTTAAAAGTATAAAAGATGAAAATGCTTTTAAAAACACATGTTTCTGACTAGTGTTCTATTCAGATGGAGAGTTCTAAAACTTGCTGCAATATGATGAAAGATGGGAAGTATAATTTCCTAGGGAAACGTATTAGTATGATTAAACATACTGGTGCATAACTGTTGTTGGAAACTTTTGCCACAGGATTTAGTCTCTGAAATCTTAATTTTCTGGATGAAATATAATTTATGTTACTTATGTCTTGCTTTATGCAGAATTTTCCCTACTATAAAAGAAAGCCCGACTTCAGGATGATGGGAACAGTTATTATTCTCAAAGCCAACACTTTTTATAAAGAATTAAACTATATAAGCCCTCCCCCTGCCCAACACCCACAGCAGTAGAGTTCAATTCACTGGCAGGTAGTACATAATTAGAAATATTTTTTTGCATTATGGAAATTCTAGAAAATATTCACTGTAATTGAAGAAACAAAACTACACTGAATTAATAAGGATATCTAATTTTACAGTGATACGAAGCTAAACTTCTTAGGTTATTATAAAGATTAAATGTGTTAATATAATTTTCAGTGCTCACCATATCTGGAGTATATCAGATGCTCGCTAATCGTAATAATAGCAATAGGTAACATTTAAGTCAAGTTATAATTTTCATTATAGAACTATGCATTTCAAAGCTTCTATAAATCTTTCTATATGTGTGTGTAACATATGCATGTTTCCAAAACACCTCATAGATATCCCCCCAAATTTAATTAACAACCAAATGGTAATATAGGTCACTAAAATTGCTTGTATTGTGGGTAATATTCCCTATGTAAACTATTAAAGTCATATGATTACATAATAATGATGAGCCTTCACATGCACTTTGGTTATTACTTTCTATTAGGTCTCTTAATTCTAATAAACCCTAATTAGGTCAACTAATTATAGTAAAACTCTAAGAGGAATTCTGTATTTCTCAGAAAATAGAAATTTCACCTCAAGTATTTATAATGAGAAATTATCTGTTTCCCACTTCTAAGATATGTAGAAATACATCACATACTCACTTGTTTGTGCGGAGAGATGAATTTACTATGAAGAGAAAAACACTCTCCTTATTATGAGCCCAAAGGTAGGGATTTAAAAAATGCTCTGTCTTCTTCAAACATGTTCATTATCAGCCCACAGAATGCAACTCATATATACATTATTTACCTTAGGTTTACTAAAATATGAATTTGCTAAAATTTGGTTTGTCTTATACCAACAGGAAAATATCATTTACAATTTGTCCCTTAAAATGGCAATATTTTTCAATGCCTCTAACCCTTAAAAGAAATTTATGAACACCTGAAGTGGCCAATGGTTGCTGTAAAATGAATCTTCTTACTAGCATTATGGTCAGATAAGAATATCCAAATAGGTCTGAAGAGTTTTAAGGTTTATATTTTGCTGTCAGGTTATACAAAATTAAAATGCGCTTCAATAATAGAAGCAGCTTGATTTTATCAAACAAGATTGAGAAAGTGATTTTATTTATTTTTGCTTAGTCAAATGAGCCAAAACATATCTGTTACAATTTAGCATCACATTCAATTACTACTGGATATCTATAGGAGAAATGCAAGCTGAAGGTAACTAATAATATTTCTGAATTTCATATTATACAAGTTTACTTCAATTTCTTAAGGCTTATAGTTTTTACTATTTTGCTTAGGAATTAGAGAATGTATTAGTATTTTTCTCTCTACCTGACTTTCTACTACTATGAAATACTGCAGTTACAGATATCTTCTTGAGACAGAATACTAACATTCTCTAATTATCAAAAAGTGACCATAAGGCCCTGAGCCAAGGTTCTGCTAGTCTATCAGGAGCTTTGTACTATATAAAAAAGTGCTGTCTCAGCAACGGCAGATTAGGAAAAGAAAAGTACTTCTTTCTTAAGGAAGAAAAGGCTCACAGCTTGACTCTCAGAAAGCAGGCTGGAGTTTAGTTCCTCTTGTCCAGCCTTTGAGCAAGCCATAAACTGCATGTCCCTGTTGAACAGCCCTGACTAAAACCACACTATTCTGCTTTCCTATATATCCACTGCTATCTTAATGCCTCAATCACCAATACTTATTTCTAACAAGATTGAAATGTATTCTAATGAAATTGGTTATTATAACTTATCCTGTAGAGTACTGTAACTTGGCAAAAAGTGCCTGAAGATGGAAATGAATAGAAATGTTTCACTGAAATTTTAAAAGATTTCACCTAGCTTTATCTTTTTACTTGGCAGTCTTTTGGTACATAATTAAAAAAGAAAATAAAAGAAAAGAAGAAGTATTCCTCTTTGATTTCATGCCAAAGAATAAGGTGAAAGGGGATTGTTTACAGTTTCACTGTTTGTTTATTCATTAAAGTTCTAGGTAAATCACTAAATGTTCGGTAAGTTCTAAAAATTAGTGTGAATACATATTGACTGAAATAGTTGACAGAATTAAGGACTTAATACACTCATATAAAACTGAAAATATTTTTGTATGGCCCCACAAATTATAATTAACACTAAGTTTTAAATTATAAAAGTTCTCTGAAAGTCATTTATATGAAATTATGACCGAAGAAGGCTGATTTAAAGATATGGATTTGAAGCATTTTAAATGAACCAGAGAATACAATTAATTGTAGTAAGATACTGTGGTAATGAAAATAAATTATTAAATTGAAATAAACACTTCGGAAAGATGAAACTCAGAATGAAAATATGAGAGCCAGAAGAGTGTACTTATAAAATCTCAGCAGCAATACTTTCCTTCTACCAAATAAAATTTAATAAAGTTAAGTGAAGTTGAAAGAGCAGTTTTATTTAAAAAAACTGATAGCTATAGGCATGGGAGTTCAACACAGAAGGTTTAAATATTTAAAGTGGAAAACCACTAATACTTAAAATGCTCATATTTATAATTAGCAATTTATTGCAGGACTGGTTACCTGTTGTTTATTTTGTTGTCAAAACAACTTGGAAATAAAATCAAGAGGTCATAGTTTGTGCTCTGATGTCCTACTGACACACTGTTTAGCAAGCTAGGATTATTTAATTATCTATGGGAATGCAACCTTATATGACTTTGGAAATTTAAAGTTAATTAAGGATTCTGATTCCAAAATGACATATTAAAAGCTACAGATCTTGCCTACTAGTGACTCAAGTAATATTCTGTCTGGGAGAAGATAACCTCAAGATACGATCTTTATTGCCCTATTGAACATTAACTAGTTTTGTATTTAACCTAGTTAAGTTATTCTAGCACTCCTTTTCAAACATGGATAAATACCAAGTCCCTCAAAACATTATCTGAACCATCTTTATAATCTTACTGATTTTCTCATCAGCAAATTATTGTCTTTTCACCTGTGTTGTTTCTTTTCCCTACCTTAGCTTTACTGAGGTATGTATTTAAGATGTACAATGGGAAGAAAAAAAAAGATGTACAATGTGATGATCTGACATACATGTACATTGTGAAATGATTATTACAACCAACCTAACACAGCCATCACCTCACATAGTTACTTAGTTACTATCTTTATTCTTATGGTGAGAATTCTTAAGATTTCAGCAAATTTCAAGTAAACGACAGTATTATTAACTACAGTCACAAGCCATACATTAGATCTCCTGAACTTACTCATCTTATAATTGACAATTTGTGCCTTTTGATCAATGTCTCCCCATCCTGTGCCTTACTTTCCATCCCCTGCCAACCATCAATATACTTTCTGCTTCTGTGAATTTGACTTTTTTAGATTCCAGAATACAAGTGAGATCATACATATTTGTCTATGTCTGGCTTATTCCCTTAGCATAAGGTCTTACATGTTCACCCTGCTTTTGAAAATGGGAAGATTTCCTTCTTTTTAAGGGCTGAATAATATTCCACTGAATTTACATATATATAAAACATATTTTCCTTCTCTATTTGCCCTCTGAAAGACATTTAGGTTATTTTCATATATTGGCTATTGTGTATAATGCTGCAGTGAATATGGGAGTACAGATATCTCTGATATGTGTGTTTGTGTGTGTGTATCCATTCAGAAGTAAGATTAGTAAATCATGTGGTAGTCCTATTTTTAATTTGAGGAATCTCTATACTGTTTTCCATAATAGCTATACTAATTTCCACTCCCACCAACAGTGTACAGGGTTCCCTTTTTTCCATACCCTCATCGGTACTTGCTATCTCTTTTCTTTTTGGTATAGCCATTCCAACATGTATGAGGTGATATGGTATTATGGTTTTGATTTGCATTTCCATGATAAATGATCCTGAACACTTTTCCATGTATCTATTGGCCATCTGTATGTTTTCTTTGGAAAAAAGTCTATTCAGATCCATTGCCCATTTTTAAATCAAGTTATTTGTTTTTTGTTTTTTGTTTTTTTTTTGGCTATTGAATTCAGTCCTTACATATTTTGGATATTAACTCCATACGAGATACAAGGTTTGCAAATATTTTCTCCCTTTCTGTTGGTTGTATTTGAATTTTATTGTTCCTTTTACTGTGCAGAAGTTTCTTAGCTTGATATAGTCCTATTTGTTTATTTTCACTTTTGTTGCCCATGCTTTTGGTGTCTATCCAAAAAAATCACTGCTAAGACCAATGTCTAAAAAGATTAGTTTCTCTGTTTTCTTGTAGGAGTTTTTATGGTTTCAGGTATTATATTTAAGTCTTTAATTCATTAAAGTTACTTTTTGTGTATGGTATAAGGTTCCCATTTTATTCTTTTGCATGTGGATATAGTTTTCCCAAAACCAGTTATTAAACAGACTATCATTTCCCTGTATTTTTGGTGTTCTTGTCAAAAGTTAGTTGATCGTATGTGTGTGGATTTATTTTTGGGCTCTCTGTTCTGTTGGTCTGTTATCATACCAGTACCATACTATTTTACTATAGCTTTGTACTATAGTTTGAAATCAGGAAGTGTCATGTCTTCAGTTTCGTTCTTCTTTCTCAAGATTGCTTTGGCTGCTTGGGGTCTTTTGTGATCTGTACAAAGGATAGGATTATTTTTCTATTTATGGGAAAATGCCATTACAACTTTTCTAGAGATTTCACTGAATATATAGATCACTTTAAGTAATACGGACATTTTGACAGTATTGATTTTTCCAATCCATGAATACAGAATATTTTTCTCTTTGTTTTCTTCAATTCCTCTCATCAGTGTTTAACAGTTCAGTGTACAGATCTTTCATGTCTTCAATGAAAATTTATTCCTAAGTATTTCATTCCTTTTGATGCTACTGTAAACAGAATTGTTTTCATTTTTTTCAGATAATTTGTTGTTAGTGTATAGAAATGCAACTGATTTTTGTATGTTAATTGTGTATCCTGCAACTCTACTGAATTCATTTATTAGTTCTAATAGTTTTTTTTGGTAGAGTCTTTACAGTTTTACACATACAAAATGATGTCATCTGCAGAGATAATTTTGCTTCTTCCTTTCCTATTCAGATGCCTTTTATTTCCTTTCCTTGCCTAGTTGTTCTGGCTAAGACTTCTAGCACTAGGCTGAATGGAAGTGGAGAGTGGGCATCCTTGTCTTGTCCTGAATCTTAAGAGAAAAAGGTTTCAGCTTTTCACCATTGAGTATGATGCAGGCTCATCATATATGGCCTTTATGATGGTGATTCTTTTTGCATATAATCTGTTAAGAATTTTATCATGAACAAATGTTGAAATTTGTTAGATGCTTTTTCTGCATCTATTGAGATCATATGATTTCTTTTTTTTTGAAGTAGGCTCCATGCCCAGCATGGAGACCAATACGGGGCTTGAACTCATGACCCTGAGATCAAGACCTGAGCTGAGATCAAGAGTTGACATGTAACCAATTGAGCCACCCAGGCACACTGAGATCATACAATTTTTATCCTTCATTCTATGATATCATGTATCATATTTACTGATTTGTGTATATTGAACCATGCTTGTATCCCGGGGATAAATTCCACTTGATCATTGTGCATGATCAATTTGGTTTGCTAATATTTCATAGAGCATTTTTGCCTTTTTGTTCACTGAGGTTATTGGTCTATCATTTCCTTTTCTTGCAGGGTCCCCCCCTCATGTGGGGGGGACCTATGTGGCTTTGGTCTGAGGGTAATACTGGCCCAGATAATGAGTTTAGAAGCGTTTCCTCCTTTTCAATTTTTTGAATTAGAGAAGGACTGGCATTAATTCTTGTTTAAATATTTGGTAGAATTCACTTGTGAAGCCATTTAGTCATGGTTTTTCTTTGTTTTTGATTCATGTTACAATTTCCTTACTCATTATGGGTCTGTGGAGATTTTCTATTTCTTCATGGTTCTGTCTCAGTCAGTTGTATGTTTCTAGGTATTTATCCATTTTTCTGGGTTATCCAATATGATGGCATATAATTGTTCATAGTAGTCTCTTTATAGCCTTTTGTATTTTATAATATCGGGGTATAATGTTTCCTCTTTCATTTATAATTTTCTGAGTTTTGCTTTTTTTTCTTGTTTAGTCTAGCTAATGGCTTGCCATTTTGTTTATTCAAAAAACCAATTCTTAGTTTCACTGATATTTTCTATTCTCTTCATAGTTTCTATTTCATTTATTTCTGTTCTAATCTTTATTACTTCCTTCCTTCTGCTAACTTTGGGATTAGTTTGTTCTTTTTTAGTTCCTTGAGGTATAAAGCTAGATTGCTTATTTGAAATCTTTCTTCTTAATGTCAGCATTTACCATTATTCCCTCTTAGAGCTGCTTTTGCAGCATCCTATAGGTTTTGGTATATTATGTTTCTGTTTTCATCTGTTTCTTTTTTTTTTCTCCAACCTTTCTTTATACAGTATTCACCCTCTCTGCTAAATAATTTTTTAATAATACATTTATTTTTTATTGGTGTTCAATTTGCCAACATACAGAATAACACCCAGGGCTCATCCCGTCAAGTGCCCCCCTCAGTGCCCGTCACCCGTTCACACCCACCCCCCGCCCACCTCCCCTTCTACCAACCCTAGTTCGTTTGCCAGAGTTAGGAGTCTTTATGTTCTGTCTCCCTTTCTGATATTTCCTACCCATTTCTTCTCCCTTCCCTTCTATTCCCTTTCACTATTATTTATATTCCCCAAATGAATGAGAACATATAATGTTTGTCCTTCTCCGATTGACTAGTTTCACTCAGCATAATACCTTCCAGTTCCATCCACATTGAAGCAAATGGTGGGTATTTGTCATTTCTAATGGCTGAGTAATATTCCATTGTATACATAAACCACATCTTCTTTATCCATTCATCTTTCAATGTGTGTCCTGAATGTTAAAGTGAGTTTCCTATAGGTAGCATATTGTTGGATCCTGTGTTTTCACTTTTTAAAAATATACATTGAACCATCTGTGTCCTTTGATTTGGGGACTTTAATCCATTTACATTGAAAGTAACTACTGATAAGTAAAGACTTATTATTGTCATTTTATTTACTGTTTTCTGACCATTTTGTAGTTCCTTTTTTCCTTTCTTCCTCTTTTCTTTTGTGACTTGTTGATCTTCCATAGTGATATGCTTTCATTCCTTCCTCTCTGAGTATCTACTAGAGGCTTTTTCCTTTATCATGAGTCTTATATAAAACAGCTTATAGTTATAACAGTGTATTTTGAGCTTCAATAATAAACTCCAATAATAAACCAAAAGTCTTATACTTTTGCTCCTCCTCCCCGCTCCTGACTTTCTATGCTTTTATGTCATATCTTTTAATATTGTGTTTATATTAACAAGTTATGGTAGCTTTAGTTATTTTGAATTCTTTTGTCTTTTAACTTTTATACTATAGTTAAAAGTGATTTAACTACCGCCACCCACTATTTGACCATAGATTTACCTTTACCAGTCAGCTTTTTCATATGTTTTCATGTTGTTACTTAACATGCTTTTAATCTGAATAACTCCCTTTTACATTTCTTATAAGGCATGTCTAGTGGTCATGAATTTCCTTAGCTTTTACTTATAGAGGAATGTCTTCATCTTTCCATTTCTAAAGGACAACTCTGCTGGGTATAGTGCTCTTAGTTGAAGTTTTTCTTTTCTTTTCCTTCCACACTCTGAGTGTATCATCCTGATCTGTGAGGTTTCTGCTGAGAAATGTGCTGATAGCCTTATCAGGGTTCCTTTCTATATAACAACTGGATTTTCTCTTGTTCTCAAAATTTTCTTTTTGTCTTTGACCTTTGTCAATTTGATTATACTGTATCTCATTTGGGTTGATCTTGCTTGAGGACTTTTGAACATCATGAATATGAATATCCATATCCATGTCCATATAATTTGGGACATTTTCAGTCATTATTTCTTTAAATAAGCTTTCTGTACATCTTTTTCAGTCTTCTTCTGGGATTCCCTTCATGCATATATTCATCTGATAGCATCCACAGGTCCCATATGCTTTCTTCACTCTTTTTTGTTTCCCTCACTGGTATCCCTTAATGATCCATCTTTGAGTTTGCTGCTTCTTTATTCTGTCTGATTAAGTGTGCTATTGAAGCTTTCTATTGAGTTCTTCAGTTCAGTCACTATATTCTACAGCTCTAGGATTTCTTATGGCCTCTATTTCTTTATTAGATTCATTTTGTTCATGTACTATTTTCTTGACTTTGTTTATTGTCTGTGTTCTCTTGCATCTCACTGAATTTCTTTAAGATGATTATTTTGAATTCTTTGTCAGGCAATTCATAGATATCCATTTCTTTGGGAATGGTTATTAGTGTTATTAGTTTCCTTTGGTGGTATCATGTTTGATTCCCTGATTCTCTGTAATCCATGTATCCTTGTGTTGGTGTCTGTGCATCTGAGGAAGTAAACAGCTCTTCTAGTCTTTAAAGACTTATCTTGGTAGGTAAAGACTTTCACCTGCTCTGTGCTAATGACATTGCCCAGAGCATCAGAACAGAATCACAGCTGAGTGGGGTTGGATCTGGGTCATATGGCTACCAGCTGGATATGCTGTGATGTCCATGGTTGGTGGGCCTCTTGCGAGGGGCTTGGATGGGTTTGTATCCTGCCTTATCCCTGGGTGGACCTTCAGGACCTTGGTTAGTAGGGCTGGAACTGGGACAAGGGTCCTTTCAGGGTCTGCAGTTGAGTCCACAGATGGTGGGCTTGTTAGCAAGTACATGGATGCGTGTGGCTCTCACTAGGTCCCTGAGTAGGCAGATATCGTCCTGGACCATAGCTAAGTGGAACTGGAGCCAATCAGAGGGTTGTCTTAAAGGCCATGGTTGGGACCAAGGTCAATGGGCCTACCTCTGGGGGCATGGGCAGGTGTATCTCTTGCTGGATTCCTGGGCAGGCAGGACTGCTCCCAGACCATGACTGAGAGAGGATGGAGCTGGGTCACAGGCCATTTCAGAATCCACAGCTGAGACCAAGGTCAGGAGACCTATTACCCAAGGCAAAGGCAAGCATGGATCCTCCTAGGTCCCTTGGCAGATGTTGCCTGATGGCGGGACCAGGGCCAAACAGGACCATAAATGCACCCATAGGGGCATGGTGGTGTTTCCGGATCTGTAGCCAGGACCAAGGTTGGTGAGCCTCTCATCTGTGCATAGGCTTGCTCTCTCAAAACAACCTTCCCTGATCTTAGGCTCCATTACCATTTTGCAACCTCCTACCTGGATCCCAAAGCTCTCACAAAGGCACTTTGCTCATGAATGGCAACCAAATTATTTTTGCTCTGGGGAGCTATGATGGGGCACCTCCTATTTCAACCCATTGCTTATGTTATTCCCTCTGTGTTTTTCTATAGTTGTATGAATCACTTTTTAAACTTAAAAAATGTATCTTGATAGTTTGGCACAATAGGGCAAGGTATTTAAAACCAACTCAGTGCAGCACTGAAAATGATGCAGTAATTAACCTATTTTTATATTTGTATTTGATTTACTTTTTAATAAAATATTTATAAAAGTTTAAGTTTTTTCAAGATCCATGAATAAAAATGGGCATCAAGCACTTAGGTGTGAATCTTCTGGTTAGTTTAGTATGGATCTTTTCTGGCACAAACAAGAATCTATCCCATATTTAAACTGCCTGAAGTCAAATACAATATGAATTAAAACCAGCTTAGGCTTAAAGGAATCCAGGAAGGAGGCTACATGTGAACAAATCAAATTAGAAATGCTGGGGATCCCTGGGTGGCTCAGTGGTTTAGCGCCTGCCTTCAGCCCAGGGCATGATCCTGGAGTCCCGGGATCGAGTTCCACATTGGGCTCCCTGCATGGTACCTGCTTCTCCCTCTGCCTGTGTCTCTGCCTCTCTCTCTCTCTGTGTCTCTCTCATGAATAAATAAATAAAATCTTAAAAAAAAATTAGAAGTGCTGCCTTTGAGTAATTTCAGAAGTTCACAGGAATACCCAATCCTCTAATGTCTGAATCTCTAGAGACCAATTACTAAAAATAATCAGATTTTCAGAATAGCAATGAAAAATATTGCCTTTGCTTCAACTTTTAAAAACTATATGACTACTACAGAGAGGCTCTCTACCTCTCTCTCAATATGTATTGAAATCAATAGATGCCATTCTCAGCATTTTCTCTCCAAGTTTCTAGCAATATTTTGGACAATGTGAAGGTAAGTAGCCTGAATAAAAACAACTGAATAGGAAAATGGCACAACTGTCTGGTTTCACTCACCTCCCCATGCAGTGGCTCCTCCAGAAGGTGGTGGTGGTGCTGGTGCTGCGGCTGCTGCCGCCCCTCCAGAAGGAAAGTCTGGCTGGAGGTCCAGGAGATCACTAGATGGTTTAGAAGCGCTGAAAGGAAATTACAATTTTAAAATCAGATTTAAAAATTTTATAATGTAAAGATGCTTTAAATAAAGAGTGATGCAGAAAACAAAGATTTTCAATATTTTAAATCCAATAAGAGAATAATACTTTGGAAAGTATAGCATATATCCTTCTATACTGAGGGTTGGCAAACTACTTTGTAAATGGTAAGAAGCTAAATATTTGAGGTTTGTAGGCTAGATAGTCTAACACTATTCAACTCTGCCAGTGTAGTATTAAGTAAGACATAGACAATATATAAACAAATGACCGTGCTTTTGTTCCAATAAAACTTTATTTATAAAAACAGACAGCGGGCTAGTTTTGTCCATAGGCCATAGTTTGCCACCTCTTGTTCTATACACAATAACATAGGTAAACCATACTGCAAGCAATGGGCCACTCAACCAATCATAAGGCAGAAATTAAAGGGGGGAACACACCTAAATGCCTCAAATTAAGGGGGAATTTTATCACATATATTAATGTCCACTGGGTAGAATCTGAAGGGCTGGTTTTGAGGACTGTGATAAAAGGAAGCATACTCCAAATATTAAAGTATCGGAGTAAGAGAGTCATGGGTAATTTTTCCTTTTTTTCTATTTTCTAAGTTTTTTTGCAAGAAAAAAAATTCTTGCTTTAAGAATTTATTTATGAAGCAAAGAATACTAAAATGAATAGTCACTATATACCTTTTTTCTAAGTTAAACTATAACACATCAAGTTTGCCTATAGAGGCCTCATCTGAAATACTTCTGTATTTTTTATTCTCATTCAGTTAGGGCTATGCTTTTCAAAGCTCCTCCATCTGCAAAAGTTCCAAGGAGGGGCCTAGAGCTTTGCTATTCAAAGTGTGGTCTTTAAACTAGTAACATTCTGAGACATGGCATAAAGTACAGGATATTAGGTATACCTCATATCTTCTATATCAGAATCTTCATTTTAACATGGCCCCAGGAATTTCATTCAGGTTTGAAACACACTAATCTACAGGTTACCAGGCCAGGTACCAAACCACCAGGGTCCCAGAGTCCCCACCCTTCTTCATAAATAGCAGTTCCATCTTTAACCTTTTTTAAATATTAGATTTCCAAGTAATATTCTTTTGAAGAAGAATTCTAGTTTCTTTTTTAATTTAAAAACACTTGAAACTTGCCTAGTTTTGATTTCCATTTCATAAATATAACTTCTCAAAGTGCCAGGATAGGAAACATATGATTAAGACCTGAATCAAAGTTTTTAGAAGAAGCAATTTATCTTAGTATAGAGGTAAAAAGGACTTGGCTTTACCAAATTTGTGATTACAGGCAAGTAAGAGGTAACACACAATAGTTAACATGGGTACATTACATGGATTTATCACTCAAGTTAAAATTCAGATCTCCAAATATAGGGCATTCATAATCAGTTATGGATACTATAAATCCTCTCATGACAAAAGAAGCAAACAAAACGTGACCTAAAATTATTGTCTGAGGAAGCCTCTTTGAGCTGGCATTTCATCTGAGGCAGCCCTGAGATTTTACACAATGCACAGTTATCTCCAACTTTTTCACTATTGTTCTCACCTCTAGGTGCTATAAAAGCTGATTAGAAACATCTTGATGGTCTCTTCCTACCACCAGAGTCTGAGTTCCTCATAAGCACAACTGCGAAGGTTTTTTGTTTTGTTTTGTTTTTTAAGTGCCGTAAGACACCCTTTAAATTTCACACAAGAAGAGGCTAATTTCGAAATCACTTTCCATTTCTTCACAATTTCAGAAGAACCCAAAGCATCTGTACCATTCTTCCACCTCCTTCTCTAAATGTGTGAGCAAGAAGGTGACCCAAGGTTTCTACAGCTTGGGTCTTCTGATGCTTTGAGAATACAGGCCCAAGAACTGTAGAAAAAGCAAAAAAACTTACTTTGTGAACCTAAAGATAGCCCAAACTATTACATGTTACTAGGACTGGATTTCATTTTGTGAAAACATCTGGGTTCAATACATAAAAATAAAACAAAAACCTAATCAAAATATTAATACATGGTTTAGAACATACTCATGAACTAACCTGACAGGGACAGCCGCAGACGCAGTTGCAAATAAATCAACCGGTGGGGATGTGTCGATAGTTTTAGCTGGTGTAGAATTAGGAGACGTAACAGTTGTGGCTGGAGAAGACTGAAAGTGAAGATGCACAACACACTCTAGTCAAATGTGAATCTAAAGGACACAGAGCAACAGGACCTCCACTTTGCAGACCTCTGGCATTCGCAGCAATTTTTTGGTAACTCCTTGTGGGAGAGGAAAAAACTCAAAAAAATTTGAAATGGAGAACTGTAATAAGTAATCAATATTGGCCAAAACAGGTTTTAAACTTTAAAAATTAAATACAAACTATATAAAATTATGTTTAAAATATTTGGCTTAACATGGCAATGACTTCTACTCATGTATTTAAAATCAAGGTTAAATAGTTATTTCCTAAATAGAATTATCAGGAGAGATCTTACTAACTGCTAAAAATGAAAACAATTATCAATTGGAATAACTGCTATAAAACCAAGGCCATTTTTTTCCTCTGCATTCTAGCTAGAATTCATATAAAGCCTTCTCAGGTATCTTTAAATTCTAGAAATCTAACTTTCAAAATAGTTTACAGGTGGCAGAGAAAAATTTATAAAGAAGATACAAGTCACTTACAGCTTAAAGGTACCATGACTATATCCCATCACTAATATGAAATAGATAAAACTAAAAAAATGAAACAAAATCTAACATTTATTGTCCCACTGGTTTATTTTTAAAAAGAGAACTTAATAGTTAATATATTAAAAATTAAGGTTTTTGTTGAGGAAACTATCCTATTTTCCTTTATTTGGTATATTTAATTCTCCATACATTTACAAGAGAAAGATTAATGAAACATCTCAAACCAGTCCACCAATACTTACTGTAAGTGGAAGTGTGATATAATAGCAAGTAAGATATGAAAGAATAAGAGCAGCCAAACGCTATCAGATATTGCTATAAATGGACATCTAATTTTAAACAGACCAAATGAAGGAAAGTTTTTAAAATAATAAATTAAGAAAAAGGACTGAAGAGATAGTGTTCAGGGGTCTTCAGAGTGAAATGGTATTTGTTTAATACCTATTTGTCCCAGAATCGAGAAGTCAAAATTCAATAGATACATAATCGCTAAACATTCAGCACATCAGGAAAGACAAACACATGAGCAATATGGATAACGTTGCTCAGAAAAACATCAATTCAAGCCTTTCTCTCCACCAAAATGTCAAAATTTTCAGGTGGGATGTGACAGTTTATTAAGGGAATAGAAAGGACCAACAAAATTTAATTTGTATGTTATCCACAGTGGACACTGACAACTCCTCTAAAAGAAATTAGTATTTTTTAAACCAATACATGTAAATAAGTAATGTTTATGAAAATGCCACCGAGAACTTAAAGACAACAATGAATCTACCAACATAAATGCAGAAATGAAGGTCTTCAGAGCCTCATTAAAAATGCCTTCTAACAATAAGCTCTGGAGAAATGAGACAGCTAGGGAAACAGAACCAGAATAATCCTGTTATTAAGAAAAAGAAAATGTCAATAAAATTCGATTTGGCCAAAATGTAGAGACAGACCACTCCAAATGATGCCATAATTTTTATCACACTCTACTCTACAGTCATATGTCGGAATTTTTCACATAGATGTAATGATTTTAAACCTGGTTTTCTATCAGAATCACCAGGGAGCTTTTTGTTTGCTTGGGGTGCCTGTGGGAATCTTAGGCAGCCAGCCAGGTATTGACATAGTACAGGGTGTCTGGGAGCCACCAGTGCAGTCATAATGACATCCTTCACATCTGTAATAACAGCAATCACATAAAGGAAATTTGTCATAGAGGAAAGAGCACATTTATTACATTTTTGTCTGAAAAATACAATGGCAAATGTAAGCTACAGACCTAGGGAAATAAGTACTATTATTGTCACTGATAACCCAGATCCTGTCATTCAAAATGATAAAAAAGAGGGAGTAGAAAGAGTTATTAAAATTATTACAGTAGAATATCTAAAAGGCATGCTTGCAGAAAGACACTCCATCACAACTGACTTCTTTATCATTCAATCACATATAAAATTATATATCTCACAGGGCTGGGATTCAGAGTATGTATGTGCTTTGTAACTAGTCTGTTTTCAGTTGCAATATAAATGTAAGAAAATTTCTCCTACTTAAAAACTTAGTCCAAATAAAAGACTAAGAAGACATTGCTATTACTACAGTGGATTGAGAAACTAATAAAGTAGAATACACGAACTTTACCTTACTTTTCCTTAAAAACCTAAAAAAATTACGATTAAGATCCAGAAATAACAGGTATTTACATACTTGAACATTTACATGTTCACCCAGCAGCAGTGTTCACAACAGCCAAATGGTGGCGGTAACCCAACTGACCAACTGACAGACGGAAAAAGAAAATGTACATACATACAATGGAATATTATTCAGACTTAAAAAAGAAGGAAATTCTGACATATGCTGCAGCATAAATAAATCCCCCCAAAATATTACACTAAGTAAAATAAGCCAGTCAAAAAAGGACAGATACTAGATGATTCCACTTATTTGAGGTACCTAGAGTAGTCAAATTCATAGAGACAGGAAGTAGAATGATGGTTGCCTGGGGCTGAGGAGAAGGATGTGGAATTAGTGTTGAAAGGATACAGAGTTTCAGTTTTGATGGCAAAAGTTCTGGAAATGGATGACAGTGATGGCTGCACAACACTATGTATTCAATGCCACTGAACTGTACACTCAAAAATTCCTAAAATGGTCAAAACAAAACAAGCAGCAAACTTACCTTACTTAATGGAGAGGGAGCACCAGATCTAAAAGGCAACAAAAAAAAATTAAAACTGAATATACATGAATGCATTTGTAAGCATTTAAGTTTGAAATCACTTGGAGAAATATTAACCTGTTTACATACATATGTTTTAGTAATGGGTAAACTATTTTTTTAAAAAATAATATATTCTTCACTCAATTAGGACATCCTTTTGCAGTATTTTCCATTCACTTAATTTCTACTACTAGAAATTCTTAAATCCAAGTTCTTTTCTATATCTCTAGCAACTCAATTTTTCAAGTTGACCATTATTGCCTGTATCCAACAAAAATAAAATTGGAATTTTAAAAATATTTCCTAGACTTGGGGAAAATAATGTTTTACAGAATTAAAAAAAACCCTCTGGTGTATTATTTTAAAAAGCTAGAAAACTCCTTAAGGTACACTGTGATTCATTTAATCATAATTGTGATGCATTAGAGGAACATCAGAATTTAAAATATCCCTATGAGCACGTGCCTGAAATGCGTCTCAATTTCCACATGCATATTCCTGGTTTGTTTTTTTTCATGGCTGTAATAAAATCTATGGGAAATATTCCCAGTATCCTGTTAGAACTATTAGGAGATTGAAAAAGAACAGTAACCTCATGCTTGTTTCTAAAGGAGTGAGGGAAAATTAGAAAGGAGTAAATTTTTTTTAGTGAGATAATTGCTACCACTGCCTTGTACATCATTTTTAGCACAGTGCTTCAGAAACGACTGTCTAAACAGGTTACACTTTACCAACCCAAGTTAATGGAAAACAAATTAATGATAAAACAAAATGAAGAAGAAACATTTCAATAGGAAGCCTACTGTCAGCGTCTTAAAGAATGGCAGGCATGGCTTTCTATTCATCTACAGAGAAACTAGCACAAGTAGCACTAGTAAAACAAAATTAGCAGAAATTAAGTAACTGAAATTTTGTACAGTATCATGAATTTTTGTTTTATTGAGTGTAGCAAAGCGGATTTAATAACATATATCACATTAATACATTTTATGTTCAACCTTATTTGCAAATACCTGCTATTAAAGATTATCATCCTCAAACCTAAGTACAAATATCATAATTGGCACAAGAATCAGTTTGCCAAGCTCCCACATGAGCACCATTACTAAATGACACTTCTAGTTACCCCAAAGAGTAAGCAAATAAATGAAAAACCATCATCCCACTTACCACATTGTATCTTGTCTCTTTAATTATCTGTCTTTTCCACTAGAAGCTAAATTCTTTTGAAGAAAGGGAATCTATCCCATTGTTTTATACCCCTAGCACTTTACACAGCACCTGACATCTTCCAAGCAGTGATATTTCTGTATTATTTGAATTTTAGAATAAGAATGCATTCATGTAAAAAAAAAAAGAATGCATTCATGTGCTTTGTGCAAAAACAGATTAATCATAAGTCTTAAAAATTATTTTGTGTAAAACCTAAACTGTCAGAATGAGTGACCTCTGTTCCTATGGACTGCACCCAGCCTTTGCCATGATTTTTCATCTAAGAGGTCAGACAGAACCAGAGGTGTGCTCCCATTTGGGGCCATAGCCTTAAAAAGTATCACTAATCACTGATTAAAATCTGAGGGCTCAGAGGCTTAGAGAAGTAAATAACTTGCCCAAGCCTCATCATTCTTTAATAGTGATTTAAGACTTTAGTCCAAGTCTGTCTGATGCCCAGAGCCTGTGCTCATTTCACATTCCAGCCTGTCCTGACTCAAATACAGATGAGCCCGGCACATGAGTTCCTCTCTTACACAACACACAGGCTGCTTCCTTTCACGTTTCTTCATTGATTTACTTCTCTACCATTGGTCATTTGCCCTTTATAAAAGAAAATACTACAATCTTTTATATATACATAATGACACTAAAAATCAATACTTATTTTAATGATTTCAGCAAATATCCAGAAATCTAGTACATGGTAAACTGTGTTGGGAAGAATAAGGCATGAATATAATTTTAAAAGAGAATGAATGACCCATGTAGTCCTATCCTAAATTCTGTGAAATGCTACAAACAGATCAATGGGTTTTTATGATGAATATAGAATACACCAAGGTTTACTTCTATGATGTTAATAGTAAATCATCGAAAGAGGAAATGTTATGTCTTATCCACAATAATAATCTCTACATAATTTTGGCTATAAATGTTAGCCAGAAGACAAACAAAAAATACAGATGTGAAACCCTATCTATGTCTTCCAAATAACTTTAATTACAATAGACTTATCAAGTTTACTGTACCCTCAGCACTTAGTAAATGCACATATAAAATAAAATCAATTTCTCTTTTGTTCTATGGTATCACAGAATCACACATATACAAATATATCACACAGTATTGCATAAAACTTCAAAAATGAGTATTGGTGGATAAAATCTATTACATATAAAGAGTATATATATATATTTATAGTAGACATTTGAAAACGCTTGTCTCTGAGATTAGAATCATTTTATACTGCTACTTAAAGACAAACAACTTTAATTTTCTAATATTGTCTTTTGGTACTTTTGCTATATATCATGGGAAAATCTTGTTTACTAATCAAATAAAAAAACTTTGATTTCCACAATCTAAGAGGACTGTGCATACACCTAAAAGAGATTTTTTTTTTAGTCTTGATCTAAAGAGACCAAGATAAAGTAAAACCATTTATGCCAGTCACATTGGGAGACAAATAAAAAAGGATAATGAAAACACAGATGTGTAAAATTGACAGAAATGAGTTTTAAATGCTCTAAATACCAAATGTGGAGCCTTAAGAGTGATTTTTGCATTTTTAGTAATAACAAATGCAAAAAAAGTCACTCAATGTAGTACTCACCCTTCACTTAAGTTCCCAGGTAAGCACAAACATACAAAGAAGAAAACAGTTAACTACTATATAGTTCATTTATATTAAAAATAGGGAATAAGCAAAAGACAAGTTCATATGTGGTCTCAGCCAATTCAGAAGAGAAACAGGACAAGCATAAAATGATTTTAAGGAGAGAGAAACATTACCCTCAGTCAAAGGTAATTCAAATCAGGAGATCATTGAATTTCTATTTCTCTACACTTAGAAATGTAACTATGTGTACATAGCTAAGTTTTGCAAAAATAGTTTACAGCAGCCACAAGGGGGCGAATTTAGACTTGAAATTAAGGCTAACGAAATTCACCTGAAAAGACTGCTTTTTTTTGCTGACTGCAGTACTGGCAGGTTTAACATGGGAAAAGTGTGGCTCTGTGCAGGGTGTTGGGGGGACCCTGAAGGGAAAAGAATACAGAGAAGCCGACTTTTCATCGAGCCTTCTGAGGTGCCTTGCCATGGAGAGGCTTTAAGTCCTGAGGATATACATGTTTCCTTAGCCAAAGAGGTCCTTCTACCACAGGAGCAGGGACAGTTCTTAGGCTTCTTGCTTCCTTTTGCTTAATTCTTACACAACTCTTTTGGCTTCTTAGACACTCTAATACAGGGTAGCCCACCAATAACTGGAAGTGGGCAACTTAATGTACTCTCAAGTCACCAGATGCACTCTCATGTCTTTTTAGCTGGCATCAATCTATCCACAAAACTCTGATCATCCATGGCTACAATGAAGTGGAGAAAGACCTTGCTCTTGCACTGTGGTGACAATCTTAACAGAGTCTCTACAAGGTCCTGTCATGCATCATACCAAATACTTCTGCCATAACTGCCTGAGAGATTCCTACACTGTTGTTCATCATTGAAAATATAAAATATGCAATGATTTTTACGCTAACTTGGAAAAGATGATAGAAATTACACTTAGCTAATGAAACAACAAGCAACAAGTAAGAACAGGACATGAATCTAGATTCTGTGCAAATGCTGAGAGAGAAGAAAACAGAAAGGAGTTGCATTTTGATAGCTGCATTATAGGCAAAACCCATGAGCAACATATAGCCCTGCAATGTTGTCTCTATGAACTCCTCCTGTCAATCTAAATGAAATAAACATAAAGCTGGGACCAACAGACAGATTTCAAGCTGACTCTGTAGACATAGCTACAGGTGGAGATAATGAAGTATAAAATTGTCCCTGAACTTTAGAATCAGAAAACCTATTTAAACTACATATGTGGGGAAAAAAAGGCCACAACACAAGGTAGTGCATGATTAAAGAAGGTTTAACGAGACAGCCCTCCCAGGATGGGTAAGATTTACACACACACAGAGACAAGGAGGGTAGACAGCCAAGACTAGCAGAATTATAATTTGAGCAAGGTACAAAGACTGGAAAGCATTGCGTACCGTGAATAGACAAGTTTGATACTTGCTAGAGAGAAAAAAAAGAATTGGAACCTGCACATTTTTGCATGCAATGTGGAAAAAATAGTAAAAAATGTATGTGCCCAAACACAAAGGTATGAAAATCCAGTAAAATTGTACTTATTGCTGACTGATTGCTATCCACTCTATAAAAAAGATCCCTGAGCAAAATATCAGCAGCATGCCATTCTGAAGGCTTCAAGTGGGGAGAGTCTAAAATGCAGAAAACTATACCTGCGAGCTCTGCTTTTTTTCACAAAAGGGTAGGTAATGTAGTAGAATATTCAAGGCTACCTGTGAAACTGTGCGTTTTACTTCTGCCCAATGATAACAGCCTCAGTTTTTAAACACGAATAACTCTTTTTCTGTATATTGTAAATCCCCCTGTAAGGGTAAGTATATACGTCATCAAGTTCAGGCAACTGAAGTACAACCTACTAATCTGCTGCATTAACCTGCAGATAGATTGCTTATGCCCGGGGTCACACTGCCATAAGTAAATTGGATGGATGGGATCTTTGCGGAAACCTTGAAGAATTACAATAAAGCATACCCTAAAGCTGTGGTGGTATAATAGTACCATGATACATCTCATTCTTATAAAGAACGACTGTTAACATTTTTCATTTTATTTAGAATATACAACTAATGCATACTTGTTTCCGGGTTTCTTTCCTTCTAATGTGTTTAGATGCTGTTCAAGGGTCTCCATAAGACTGCTGGGAGCCTACAATAAGAAAGTAAAAATAAATGTCTGCATTGCTTTCTTTCACAGTAAATACACTGCAACATCACTGTAATTTTGTATGGTGGAGCTCTGTGTGTGGAGCCCACTGCATATGGGAGGTAATTTCATCTCAGGTTCTTTTGGTACTTAAAGATTTATAGATTCCAGAGAATCTCAGACGGGCCCATCTTACATATAGTTAACTCCACTGCACAACAAATGGCACTACAGTGTGGTTTCAGTGTAGAGATTGCATTGGATAGACTTTTCTATGATATTACTTATATGAAATAAACTCAAATCAAGTCCACCATATGGTTCCATAAGATCACATGAGAAAATAATAGGTATTTATATCCAATTAAAAAATATAAGTGCCCAAATATAAACTTATAGAAGTCTGAAACTACAGTAAAATCTCACTTATCTACATGTGACTGAAATGTCAGGAAAAACTGCTACTTTAGTAAATAAAAGTTGAGGGGTGTAAGTGATAGTTATGGAGAAAATGATACATCTTTAGTAGTCAAGAATTAAGATTTTCTTATTGAGCTACTTAATTTACATATATAATAAAAACTTTAGCAATATGATAATGTTAAACTACTGTATTTTAGAAGATTTAATATATTTCAACTCTTTTATTAAAAGGTACCTGAATGTTTGTTTTCATACTAACATTTTAGGCAATACAAAGCAATGGCATTTTACTGTATATTAGAAAGAGAAATAATAAGTTCATACATATATTCCACCCCATTTATTCCTCAAGCATTAGGAATTTAAGGTCATCCTTAAATAATTTTAACCTAAATTAGTCCTTAACAGCAGTGTAAGCATTCCATGAATGAAATATGGAGCTACATTTACAGATACATTTAATTCTAACAATTATCCTTCAAATTCATATGAAATTAATTTTGAAGACCTTTCACTATGCTAACTGCTAAAATAGCTCACATAATGCAAGGAAATTCATATAACTGTACATTTTACATTGTACCTGTAATGACAAAATCAAGTGGAATTCTTATTAAAAATTTTTAATTTTAAAAGTTCAGGTTATTTAATCTCATTTTTACTTCACTAATAGATTCATGAGCCATTTTAAGAATTAAGTGATTATTATATATGTAATTATATGATTATTATAAATATAAATTACTAAGTGAATAAAAATATTAACTTGATCAAAGTGATGGAGGTAGGGTAGAAAGAGTCAGTCCTATGAGCATTATCTAAAATATTATGGCCTATACAATAGAAAAAGTAAGATTATGGGGGATATAATAAATTTAGAAAGTTGTAAAAATTAGAATTTAAAAATATAATTCAGGTGAAAGTAGACTTACTTAGCAAATTCCAAGAAACTGAAACTAAGACTATACCCATAAGTTGTAAAAAAATAAATTTTTAAGAGATAAGGAAAATTTTGCTCCATAGAACTAACAGTATACTATAAAGATGTATTCATTTAATACATAGAATATGCACTGTATTTTTAAAAGCAAGAAAAAATGCTTCATAATTTTTAGGTGAATTAATACCCGATAACTTCAAAATTATCGTGCTAAATGTCATAATAACAATTACTATAATTGTCAGAATAATGGGACCTAGGAAGCCTGGGCATATAATTTCAAAATTTACATATTTCTATTTTTTTCTACTGGGATCATAGTAAGGAAAAAAAATATCAAGCCACAGAACTCCTCTCCAGTTACAAGACATAGGTCCTCTAAATGTTCAATGCAACGTAAAGAAAATGTGATTCCATGTTAAAACGGCTTAAAAAGACAAATGCTACTTATAGTCACAGAACAGAACAATATGGGATAACAAAAAAGGAGGTGGTGTTTTCTCCTATAAACTTCCTTGGTTACCTTAAGAACAAACAAGCCAAAAACTGGGAAGACAGTTTGCAACTTCATTCTTTTTTGCAAAGTTTCTTAATAATTTTTGGATGAAACATTCAAAAGAAAGTGGCAGTCACAAAAATTACTAGTTTAAAAAAAAATCTTACCAAGAGCACAGATTACAAAACTAACTTTTGTCTTTAAGGGGAGTTATTCTGTGATAAATTGCACATAAAATTAAGTTTGGAGCATTTTACCTTAAAGGTTTAAAAATGCTTCATTATTTACATTTTTTACAAAGACATGTGAAATCTAATAGAAACAAATTCCTCAAATGTTTTTGGAAGAAAAAACATCTATTTTGATAGTAATGTTCACAAATATAGGAATATTGGCTGCCTTCTTAACTCTACCTATGGCACGGAGTCTATCTTGGCAGTATAGTAGAGAAATAAAAAGTGTCTCAAATTTCCAAGCAGCAAAACTTTGAGAATGCCCCTGCTGTTGTAAAAGGAATCTAAAAGAACAAACTATAAATAGCAGGATCTTAGTTGCTTATTTTTAAAAATGCCACAGTCAATAGACCAATCAGATGGAAACACCAACCCAAAAATCAAGAGTCATTCTGTGGAAGCTAACAGGTAACAATAATGTATCACTGTTCCAGAACTGATCAGTGGTATGTTTTTTTTTAAAAAAACAAAAACAAAAACAAAAACAAAACCAAAAAATCTTCCCTTTACTAGTAGTTTTCAGATCAACCAGAATTCCCAACACCAAAACCTAAGATGTTTTTCACAAATGGAGATACTTTAAATTTGGAACGCGCACACACACGCCAAACAGAAAATGCTTTAGAACCTAAAGTATCTGAATTGTCAATGGTTGCTTCCTTTTGGATCCTGGACTCACAGTCAGCTTTGAATTTGTTCCAAGAAAAGGATTTTCAAAATATCATTTAATTGATGTTCATAAATCATTTAAATGCAATCATGATGATATGCACAATTATCTAAAAAGGGCTATAAATGACCACACTGGTATTTATTTTGCATTTTCCAACCAAAATGACATCTATTACATTCCTCTTCTCCACCTTGCTGCAATAAGAATTCTAATTTTTTTTTTTCCAGATATAAGCAGCCTATTCTTACTCCCAGTTGCTAGGTAGCTTCCCCACATCTATCGCCTTTATAACCCTCATCCATGTTGGGTATTTTGGCTCACTGCCACAGCTAGAATCAGTGGCCTTGGTGGCTACAGAGGCCACTGATTCTTTAATCTCAAAGATGTTAATCGAGTCCACACAACCTTGCATCTCTGACCCATTACCAGATTAATCTTGGTCTAACACTGTGTAAAGTTGGACTAACTCTAGAGCAGCTCACATTTCCAACTCAGACCTGATCATACTGTCACAGTGGGTCTAAATTGCCAGATCAATTAGAAGCCTCCACTAGACCTTTGGAAGGGGCTCTAAATAAGAATTAGGGAGAGTGTTTAGTCCTGTCACTCATAATCCCAACAGAAATCATAATTTGGTTACTTATTAAGAAATTTCAAAAGCACACAATACTCTTGTATTGAGATTTAAATATATGCTCAAGAAATGAACCAGAGAATTTTTGCATGTATGATGAGGTAATTTTAAAATAGATGTCACTATGGAAATTTATGTGGCTCTTAAGGTCATAAAAAATGCAGAGGAAAGAATGATATCAGATTCTAATAAATATCACAAAATACTCAGGGCAAGATTTTACCCTTTTTAAGGATAAGATCTCTGTTCCCCATATTACGGTAACACAATGTACACCATTAAGTAGTATGTCTCTGGACTACTATTTCAGAGAAGGAGATTCTATAAATTATAATGAATATTATAGCAACATTCAAAATTAAACCCAGGTTTGTGAATCCTTCTTCCAATGACGTATTACAATTTTCTAATTAAAAAAAAAAAAAAAAGAACCAAGCCGGGCCTGAACTCAAGACCCTGAGATCAAGACGTGAGCTGAAATCAACAGTTGGACACTTACCTAACTAAGCCACCCAAATGCCCCCAAACAAAAAGATATTTAAATATTCTTTTAAACTTTTGTCTCAGATGTTATACAAACTGAGACAAATGAGGACCTATTTTCTTCTTAACTGAGAGCCTCTATGATAATATATTTAGTTTTACTTTTATTCCATAGTAAGAGCATCTATACAGTTGAATTAAAGATTATTTACCATTTCTAAAAGCTATTCATTGAGCAATATATTTTAATATCTACCTTTTTTTTAGGTTAATATGTATTACTTGGCTATTTTACCAAACTACAATATAAATATTTATTTGTTATTATTTTAAATATAGAAACATTTCAAAGGATTATAAAGATAGTCATTTTGTTATTATTAAAAAGTGGGTCATCTTTTATTATGACAGTTTTCTTCTATTATGATGACTCTTTATTTACAAAGATAGAAAACTCATACATTCACTACTGGTATGTAAGATAGAAGCTCTATATTCTCTCTTAATATCTCACAATCTCTAGTTAAAGGACATGTTTGGGACAGAAATTTACCATAACACGGTAAAGAGTTGATTAAATGAAAACAGTTCCTGCCAATTATGAGAAAAGTCACACAGTAATTCTGGACATGTTAATGGTTCTTGATTCTACATCTTAGGAGCCCTATAGTGTACCCTCTTGACAGATGAAAGGATCCATAAGAAGGCACTACTATTATTTTTGCTTACTAGATGATCCCCAGAGAAATCACTTATCTACTACTATGAAATTTTTTTTAAAGGTTAATTATGGTAGAAATTCCTCTACTTGATAGGGAAGACAAGAATCAGTGTAGTAGAACTATAGGATCAGAGTGCTCCTCTTCCATGCCCCTCCTTTTTACCTGGGAAATGTTGAAAACTAGGAGAACAAGCAGAAAGAACATTTCAATGTTCCAACTACATGCCCACCAATAGTCACTGTTCAGAGACAAAGTGCTTTTCAAACATTATTCAAGGCTTCTTTTTGAATCAAGTTCAAGAATGAAAAGATGGTCCTCAAACAGTAAATTTGGATGCCTTTAAAAGAAGAAGCTATGTTATAAGGGCAGGTAAATCTTCATATTAACTCCAGAAATATATTCAGTAGCTAGAAAAAATATGCAAGCTAGAATAATTTCCAAGAAAGTTGGTTGGCCTAAATTCAAAAATTCAAAATGCATTAAATGCTTATAAGACTATGCTCTAGGTATTATCTTTTATGGCAAACTATGGAGTAATAATTTCATGCCTACCACACTTTTCACTCAGAGAATCACTTACCTGTGTGAGGTCAGGAATGTCACCTTTATCAATGCCAACTTGCTGCAGATTAAAAAAGATAAGGTTCTTAATGGGAATTTTTAAAATTAATTTCTTTGCATTTAACAGAAGACAATCCACAGAATAGTTAAAACCAAGCTGAATCCTGGTATAAAAGAACTGTCAACTCAACATAATAGAGCAATGATTTTCTTAATGTAGTTAGATATAACAAATGTACAGAATTTCACTAGAACCCAAAAAAAGACACAAGATATTGAAGTATAAAATTTAAAGGTTTCCTCCACAGCTAATGACAGCTAAAAGTAAAAAAAAAAAAATTCTTAGACTAAATTTAAATTGTTATAAATGCTCAGTAAATCCTCTGACAGGGAATGGTCATTTAGGTTTAATAACTTGTTCAAGGTGTAGGATCCACCTCTCTTCCCACAGAGAGAACCATTGTTTTTTTCTTATGTATCCTTCCAGAGTTTCTTTATGTATATCTAAGGAAATCAGAAATATATAAATACATATTTATTTCCTTCATTATTATGCAATAACAGTGTATTATATACACTGGGCTTATATTTTTCATTTAACAATACATCTCAGACAGATATCCGCATTAACACACAGTTTACTTATTTTTTTAAACAGCGTCTTTCCCTATGATTTATTTTTATTTAATAAGTCACATATTAACGAACATTGAAATTGCTTCTAATCTCTGGCCATTGGGAGCAATGCTGCACACAGCATTTTGTAAGTATGTGAACATACCTGTAGAACTGGAGTTATTAGGTAAAAGCACATGTGAAATGTTAGTGTTGGTAGCTTAGGGAAGAGAAGCAGGGGAGGGAGGAAGAACAGAAAGGAGAAATAGCACGAAAGAGCACAAATATGGGAATATACAAATGAAAGTGAATCAATGAAAAGAGTATATATACAAGTTAACTATACTGCTCTATCAACTCTTTTGTGGGTTTAAAAATTATTCAAAATAAAAACCTGGGGAAAAATACAAATCATAACTTCAATTCTCTCATTATGTAAATGATAAAATGTAGGCTCAAAGAAACAAAGTAGGTTAAATCAATCTCTCCCTTTGAGACATGAACTGCCTTGATTATGTTGATGGAAATGCAGAAGCAAATGCATGAAGCAAGCATAAGTACTGGGTTCCTACAAAGACAATAAAATAAACTAGAGATCGGAAAAACCACTTGTTTGACAAATGCTCTTAGCTAAGTTCTTTATTTTGCTTTCTCTAGTCTATAGCAGGGTTTCTCAGGCATGGCACCATTCACATTTTAGGATGATAATTTTTCAGGTCTGTCTTTTGCACTGTAGGATATTAGCAACATCCTTCTCTACCTACTGGATGCCAATACTTCCCTTTCCTCCAGTTGTGACAACCAAAAATGTCTCAAGACACTGGTTGCTGGGGAGAAGAGGGGAGCAAAATCACCCATTGTGGAGAACTACTGATGTAGAGCATTGACTCTCATTCTCCTAGAGCAACTTAGGCTGCAGATTCCTCCTGAAGGTATAGACATTACCTGCCAATGACTGAACTCTGGCTTTAGGGAAGCTATTGTTGCTTCCCGAAACTCAGTTAACTATCACAAATTATGGAAATTATAAACTTAGGTAACTTCATTCCATTTATTTCCATATTTTAATACATCTTTAAGTGATCCATTAAAAATATTAATATGAATGAAGTCAGCATTTTTGAAATTAAAGTATCATGCATCTTTAATATTAGGATCATCTTGATAAAAGGTGATATGTTTCTCTTAAATAGATAGTTAACAGAACTTTTTTGAACAGAAGACATAATTTAGGAATTCTTCCTTGACACTGCTATTTTCACTAACCTGAACTTCTGAACCATAATGTAATTGGAGGCTTGAGCTGAGGTGTAACTGTATTCCAGAAATCTCATCACTTTCTGTCTGCAAATATTCTGGGAGACATAACTCCTACGACTTGGTATTTATCTTAGAATAGCAAACTAAGAATAACTTAGTTCTATAAAAAGGGAAGTGTGTTTAGAAGAAATGCCTATTAGTTATAAAACAACCATTTTACAAAGTTTCAGTTGCCTGCTTTAGGAGACTTCATAGTAAAAATTCAAAACATGCAAAGTTTTCTACATTCCAAGCCATTCCTCTGGGATATTTGAATGTTTCCATAGATGTTGTTCAACTACTCTATGTTCCTTTTAACATGGCAGACAATTTGTTAATATTTGCCAATAGCCTATATAAATAGTTCTATTTTAAAAATGGCATTCTAGAAGTCTTCTACACATTCTTCAGTAAAATGGTACCAACTACAGGGTAGCTACTGGATATGGTCCATACATATGTACATCACACAAGGGTTGTTTGGTAGAGAGAGAAGCTTTGTACATTTGTTAAGAAATTTCTGTATTTACCAATCATAGCTGAACCACTCAACATTGGTATTCAAACAATTAATACCTAAATTATGAATAATGTAATTTAAGTAAAGAAAACACAAATGGTTGTTAGCCCATTGCGGGTTAGTATTTATTCTATTAAAATAATTTTGTAAATTAGTATCATTGTATAAAAAAGTCATAGTCCTAAAGTTCAAATAAAAGTATAATATTTATATTCAGTTATTTAGACTAATTTCTGTATACTTTCTTCTCAACAGCCTGAAATGGGCCTGTGCTAACATGAAATTATCAAGATATATGAAATAAAATGTTACACCTAAAAAGAGAATGAATTAATAAATAAGTGCCCCCTTTCTCACAAAGACCTTGAATCCAGCCTTACAGTGTTGATTAGAGAAATGTATACCCTAGATTGTCACACGTCCAGCTCCTTACCTATCTAACATATACAATAAAGAATGGGGGAGCTGGGCAGCACATGTACCAAGACTCAATGGAACAATGAAAGGATCTTCTGCTCTGGATGCTTAGGCATAATTGATATTTCCACAGAAAAAAGTCAGGCAAATTTTACTAGATTATATTGATAACTAAGGTTAAACCAGAGGAAAATCTTATCAAATACAAAAAGCAAAACTGTATAGCAGGAAAAGCAAAACTTTCAAGCAAGTCTATCCTTTCTTAAAGACAACCATCATCAATAAGCCCTTGAGAAATACACATGCCTTCATGTATATGTAATTCCTGTAAACTAGTCTTTGCCCTTTGTTTCTCATATTAGATATTAAAAAATACTTTTGTTCTGATTACAAACTATATGGACCAAGGTCAAGAGACTGTCTTTTGCAGTTATCAGTCCCCTAATTTGAATTTGACAATTATTATTCCTGTGAATAAGTGAAATTTGAAAGATAATGCATGGACTACAGTGCTTTTGGAATTGTGTGTATAAAATGCTTGTTCTTGTGCTATATTCTCAAAATGACAAAAACTGAAAAAGCATGGCACAACTGTTCCATGGCCACAGCCTTGTATGCTTTGCTGTTCACCTTCTGAATGCCTCGCACATGGCACTCCAGTCAATACAATTTGTTCACCCACACGTAAGATAAGACCCAACTAGTCATCCTGCCAAACGACTGTGATAACAATGTTGTAACTTCCAATATCAGTATGAATCAATAACTGGATTTCATGAGAGAAAACACTAACTTACAAGTATCACCTCCTCAGGAACACCAATTGTATGGTTACACAGTTATTGTGATTAAGTACAAACAGACATCCTTAAGAAACAATTTATAAACTTCATAAAATTAATGTACTTTAATTTTTTTCCTTGTATTTAAATACTGACAAAGTAAGAAGGTCATATGTATGATTTCTACACACTAAGAACAATAAATGGACTTTCTTAAGGGCTTTTTAAAAATATTTTATTTATCCATGAGAGACCCAGAGAGAGAGGCAGAGACAAAGGTAGAGGGAGAAGCAGGCTCCCTGTGATGAGCCCAATGTGGAACTTGATCCCAGGACCCTGGGATCATGACCTGAGCCGAAGGTAGACGCTCAACCACTGAGTCACCCAGGGGTCCCATGGACTTTTTTTTGTTCAGGGTTTAATAAAAAGGAAGCTCTTCCTTACAATCAAAGATAGCCATAAGTGGAGAGGAGGGATAAACCACCTTTTAAAGCTCTGAATCTGCTCAGTATCCATGAAACTTGTATTTGAACACAGAATGATCATTTAATTGGGATGCAGGAGTGTACAGTTCTCAGTGAGAAGTTGAAGGAGAGGACATTTGAGGCCACTTTTAGCCCTAATACACTGGAGTTCTGGGACAGAATGCCTTGCCAGATTATAAACCCCATTACTGACTCTAGATACATAAATTTATATTCTTAAATTATATTCCCAACACAGCTTAATATTACTTACCTCTGCAACTTTGAGAAATTCAGATACTCTTGTCATTCTAGTTAGAAATCGTTTGTAAATTTCTAGGGCATCTTTACATTGTCCTTTCTTCATTTCAAAAAACTTTTCTGGAAGAGATAGATAAGCATTTTGAAAAGACTATTATTTCAATTTTCTTCTAAGTTTATGTTAATACTATTAATTAAAACTTAAATGAGCATTTGGATCAAAACAATAGGCACTTCAACCTGTATGAGGTTCTAAAGTACCTAAAAGAAGGGGGACTCACAAAGTTTAAGAACAGAGTTATGTTCTAGGTGTCTCAAATGGAAGCATTTAAATAATGAAAGCACAATTAAAGTAGAAGAACATATGAAGTGTCGCAACAAGTTAAATTCATGATCCATATATATATCCCAGTACCCTGCTTTAGAAAATAGAATCAAATACTTGCTTATAATCTCACAAGTTTTACAGCATCTTCATTTTCTTATTAGCTCACCATAAACCAATAACCTATAAAGCAATACGTTTCTCCAAATTAAAACATTCTTTAATTCTTTGTCTACACTCTGTATAAATTGAAACTTTTATTGGCCATAAATGGTTCTTTCAAACATTATAATGTGTCTCTTGCTAGACAGTAGTGGTGTTTTGTGAAAAATATTTGGTTTACCAAACTCATCATGGCTTCCTAGTCTATAATTGTATCCTCCTTTAACTTTCAACTTTCCAGACAGAAAAACAGAGGATCCTTTTGCCGCTCTCTCTTGCACTCCCAAAACTGGAATTCACAATCACAAGGGTACTATAGCTCCATTATAATTACACTACACAAGTGTATTTTCTACAAAAGTGTTTGGAAGAAAACCAGCATTTTATCAGTATTTTTGCCAGCCAGTCATTTATCAATTCATTCAGTCAATAATTATTGACATTGTGAATGAAGACAGAGAAGGCCAGGGTGTGCAACAGCTTCCAGGCCACTCTGGATCATAACTGAAGATGATTCTGTATTCTTCATTATTTTATATTTTCACATGGTAACACACATGCTATTTTTATATTCTCTCATACTTTAAGGTTCTTAATTTCATTCAGCATGTAATTTTACTACCTTAAAAGTATTTTTAATTTTCTCAAGAAAGGTTTAATAATATATAATTACACAAAGAACTAATTATTGAGGGTAGCTACTCATTACCTTCTGTTGACAGTCTGGGTAATTTTACATTTAACATGGACCTCCCCTGTAGGGTATTCAAGGGAGGCAAAAAGATCAAGAAAACAAACACATACTGTTTTGCACTTAAGAGTTGAGAGGGAAGTAAGTCTTTTAAAATATGGCCATATCTAACCTAAAAGGTATTATGCTAAGTGAAGCAAGTCAGAGAAAAACAAATACCATATGATTTCACTTACATGTAGAATTTATAAAGCAAAACAAAAAACGGACTCTTAAATACAAAGAACAAACTGGTGGTTGCCAGAGGGGAGGTGGGTGGGGGGATGGGTGAAATAGATGAAGGGAATTAAGAGGTATAAACTTCCAGTTATAAAATAAATAAAGTCACAGAGATGAATAGCAAAGCATAGGGAACACAGTCAATAATACTGTAATAACATTGTTATGGTGACAGATGGTGACTACACTTACAGTGAGCACTGCATGATAATGTACAGAATAGTCAAATCAGTTTGTTGTACATCTGAAACTAATATAACATTGTCAACTACACTTCAGTATCTAAAAGTGGCCAAATCTCTTCTTTATCCACTCTATCCTGTTTTCTAATGCTACAGGTAGAATTACGGTGCTATAAGGGAATAATAAATCTTTTACAGTTTAAACTTTTTTAAAAAAGGACTTATCCTGGCAAAATATAATTCTTTCTTTCTTTCTAAACAATCTTCACATAAATAATTTCTTCCAAACATCTAAATTACTTTTCTTTACTATAATCTAAGTTTACATCAGATCTTCAGCAGTAACACAAAAAAAGAAATCAACTTAATAATTTTAATTTCCTTTTAGAACAAATGCATCAGAACCTTAAGCAATCTGTCTCCTCTGGATGCTTTTTAAATTGTTCATATCTTTCACGGTAATTTAGGATTCAGGAACAAAGTAAAAAAATTATTATGGCTTTAGGTTATAATTTCCAAATTGTTTCTGTAACAGTGGTAATGATACAGAAAAGCAACATGTACTGATATAGGGGAAGCTGTGAGATTCCCCTGTCCCCTAAGAGACTATGGTAGGGCCAGGAGCAATTCATACTTTTAACAGAAGGGATGGGTTATCCAGAAATAAGCTTCTGTCTTTATTTCATACTAAAGATAACATATGTTGATTTTCAGTATTTGAAATGAAATTTCAAATTTGGCCTTTTTATGTGAATCTTTATAACGTGTTGATAAATTTCCTTGTCATATTACTATTAATTTTCACAGAACAACTGTCCTAAGGAAAAGAATCAGACAAAAAGGAATCTCATTCCTGTGAAATAAACTAAGGCTTTTGCACATGGACTATGACTAATGCCCATTAGTCAAAAGGAAAGCATCTTCTTACTTGCACGTCGGAGTTTCATTATAAGTGATAAAATGTTTGCAAAGATTTGCGGCACCAACATGGATTCCAACATTAGCTGCAGAAAACTGCTCATGAAGTCCTTGATTAAAACTAACCCATAATTTATTTATAAAGTTAATTCCTAGCACTATTTAGTAAACAAGCAAAACACATACCTGTCTTAAAACACACAGGATATAGTAAGCGTATCTACCTTCTAGAGTGTTATTTTTGTAAGAGCAATTTAACAGCAATGCTGAATGAAGGCTACTCAACACCAGAATGTGATAAGGCAAGAACACATACCTCTACCACTTTTGAGGTCAAGTCTTTAATATGAAGATACAACTCCTTTTCTGCTCCTACTGTTAGACAACAGACTATCCTTTTCAAATTAGATGAAATAAAAATATATATCGCATGGTTATTATTTTAAAATACAGAGAAAATGCACTTACTACAATCTTATCTCTGAAGTCAACATAAAGAGAAAGTAAAACAGAGCAGCATTTAAGCAGGTGTTCAAGACAATAGAGGAGAAACACATGGCTTAACGTGTTTAACTGCTCAATGAATTGTAAAGGCAGTAAGTCCAATCAATGTTTTTGAAGCAGAAGTAGGAAACCAACAAGGGTACACACTAGTGAGAGGGCATGAGAACAAATCGGAACTTCATTTCTGACTGTTTATGGAGTTGAATAAGATAAGCAACTCCAAAATAACTGAGGTTTTAGGTTTAAAAGACTATGTATCAATAGAAATGAGATTAGGAAGGGCAAATTCAAGAGTTCTGTTTTGAAGATTGCTGAGTTTTAAAAACACAATATCTAAATTTAAGTGTCTACAAATAAGACTTGCAAAACTGATGCTCAGAAGAAAGATTACAGACTGAAAGAATAAATCTGGGACTCATCATAAGGATATCTCCATAGGAAACCATAGGGTTCCCAAAGAAAAATATATAAGAAAGCAGGAAAATAACTGGCTAGAAATGAATCATAGCAAAAACTCACATTTATGAGTGGTAAGGAAGAGAAAGATATGCCCATAAAAGGGAATGGGAAGATCTGTTATTTGTTTTACTGGTAAACCCTCCCACTTGAAATAAAGGTAATACGGTGTTGAATTACATATTAACAGGTATCTTTCCCCAATAGGGCAAAATCTCTAAGAGCACTGTGTTTGATTGCCTTACCCAACCTCCATGCTCTCTCTTTCTAGACTTAGGAGAAGCTAGGATGTCGGATACAAATTCAGTTCTGTAAATTAGACAGACCTGTGAGAGATCTGGAAGGTGAAACTGAGGTAGAAGCCATCTTCCTGTACGTTATTAGCTATTTCTGTGACAAGAAAGTCCCTAGAAATGTAAGATTATCCTTCCGCAGCATTCCACTGTCTACCCTCCACCCTCCAAGGTTCTGAGGAGTAGTGGTTATAGTCACACCTATTTGATATGACTCCCTACTTCCTGGATTATAGCTTCAGGTGTCTATTCTCTAGGTTCCTGAGGCTGCAAGGCAGCTGAGGTGGTGGCAGAAGTTTCTCATTTTTAGTGTACCATAAAGTGGTGGGCTCAGAAGTAGTAGCTTTCCTGGTGTGTAAGAATTTATCATTTCAGAAGTCATTCAGGAGGCTAAGCCTAGAACCACTTCTGATAATTACTTAAGCACCCAACTTCCTATATTAGATCCCTTTTAATTTAGAGTATGTGGAGTGGTTTCTGTTTCTTGAATAAGCACAGTATTTGGTATTTGAAGTACTTGTAGAAATCAGACCCTCATAATAGTCAAAGATGGGTATCTGGGACTAGATAAGTAACTGGCTGGATCTGAAGGCAGTGATGACCTACCCACAACTAACAGAAAATTGGATTCTCACAGTCTGTGCTATACAGGAGCAAAATGATTACTTAAATTGTCACCTATGGTTTTCTGAAATGAATAGCTAAAATGAAGCTTACTGGGAGAGACCGCCATGATGGGAATAAGACAAATAGAAGGTAGAGTGGATGGCTGCTCCTGACTCCAAAGGAAAATGACAACACAGGATTTTAAATTATTGGCTCGAGGCACCAGTCAGACAGTGGTACTCCAAAACTGCCTTCAAATAGTCTTATCTCTTGCAGACATAGGGCTGTCATCGCTGAAAGTCAGAGAGTCTAATCTTGTTAAGTTGCTGAATTACAATGTATGTGGTTAAGTTAAATTCCCAGCCTCACCACTGTCTCCTCTGTGAAAGTTAGGATGTTTATGGAGAAGAAAAACTAGAAAGGAGAGTGCTTCAGTAGATTCAAACCAAAGTGAGCTACTCTTGCCTGAAGAAGCTTTTCCTCAGTCTGAAGAGGCTGGTCCTGTCTTGCCTGGTGATCCTATAATGAAATCACCTTTCATGAAAGAATGAAAATTTTTCTTATATTCAATCCATCTATTTCTTACCCCTTTCCCCTTGCCAACTGCCTCAGTACCTAGAATGAGATTTAGAAGGCAGCAATCCCTGAATGTCCCAGGGAGACAAGTACAAAGTCTGACCCAGGACAAAAAAATAGAAGTGCAAGTCCTTGCAAATTCTGTTGGCAGTAGGGTTGCTAGATAAAATACAAGATACTGATTAAATCTTAATTGTAAATAGGTAACTTTTTAGCATAAGTATGTCCCAAATATTGAACAGTATTTATTAATATAAAAATATTCATGTTGGTCTGAACACAAATTTAACTGGGCATCTTACATTTTCCCTTCTGAAATCTGACAACCATCATTGATAAAAATGTAGAGAGTTGGGTACAGATTCTAAAGGTTCTGAATAGGCAGGAAGGCATATCACATTAGATTTCGTGATATAATTGATAATGTGTCAATTTGGGTGAACATGCTAAAAAAAAACATGGATTCAGATGCTAGCCTGAACATCTGGAATTAGCTCTAATATAGTGATTCCCAAACCAATATCCCAAACCAGTATCAACAGCACCACTCAGGACCTTATTAGGAATGCAAATTCTCAGGCTCAACCCCAGATCTACTGAATTAGGAACTAAGGGTTGAGGTTTAGCAATTTGAATTTTAATAAGCTCCCCAAATATTCTTAAGAAATGTCCTTGAAGCACACAGCCAAAAGACTTTTTTTCCTCTTCTGTCAGAGACCTTTATCTGGGTGACTAAGCCCAGGGAAAGGGGATATACCCAGACTTTCCAGGAACACTAACTCTAAACTAATGTTACTCCCCGGGAACCCAAAATGTTACTCTACATTCTACCAACTTGAGGGGAAGCTTTTTAGGGATTTGGCAATAAAAGAAAATTAGATCCAGTGGATGTACGCAACTATCTGTAGTTGAAGTTTCCCCAGTTACTGGAATATATGTTTGGAATAGAAATACTTTGAAAATAGCAGAGTCCCCACACTAGTTTCCTGAACTCTTGAAAGATACAGGGGTAGCAATTTTTTTTTTTTTTTAGGGGTAGCAATTACATCAATTTCCTCGATTAACTTGCATATCTGGTTTGTGAAATGGGTTGTAGGTAGAGATTTACAGTAAATTACTGTGAACCTAATCAGGTGATGACCCTTACTTGTAGATTTCCAGACATGTCCCTGTTACCAGCATACCAGCATAAAATCAGCATCATTCTTGACACTTGATAGGCAGCTATCAAACTAGAAAACTCTTTTTATCCCTATCCCCAAAAACAGAGCCCACCAGAAGTAATTTGCTTTCATCTGGCAGGGATGATAGTATATGCTTGCTGTCTTATTTCAAAGATATAAACCTCTCTGGCTATCACAATTCCACCGGTTGTCACATTAATGACATCAGGTTGATTGTACCCAGTGGTCAAGAATTTCAGTTATGCTAGGTACCTTGATAAGTCACATGTATGTCATGGAGTGGGAGAGAGAATTTATGAAAGTTCAGAGACTTGTTACATTAACAAATTTTCTTTGGGTCCAAAAGTCCCCTGCATGTGAAGAACAAATTGCTTCACCTTATAACCTCTATAACTAAAATGTAGGCCGAAGTTTGCTGAGCTTTTTTAGTTTTAGAGGTAACATATACAACATGTGTGTGTTCTACTCTATAAAGAGTATCAGGTATGGTGTCAGATTTAAGTAGGATCCAGATCAGGGGAAGGCTCTGAAACTGCTCCAAAATGGAACCACATGGGCCTTTGTTCCTATGGACTTAAAAGTACTCAAAGTGCCTGCAGTAGATCCAAATGTTGTAGAATGCATCTGGCACACTCCAACAGGAAAATACAGTGGAGCTTTGGAGCAGAGCCATGTCTTCTTCAGACAGTAACTAATCTCCTTTGGAAAAACTGTTCTTGGCTTGCTTATAGAGACTGAGATTCTAACCACAGAATATCAAGTGATCATAAGACCTCAAGTGTTATCTAATATACATACCCATAAGTTGGACAAGTGTAAGAACACTCTATCATCAAATGAAAGTGGTATTGAAGCAGTCAGCCTCAAGTGAATCCTGAATACCCATGTGGGTTGTACAAACAGATGGCTCATATTCCCACTGCACCTACTCTTCTGGGCTGTGTTTTTCCCTCCAATCATACCTATGGCCTTTGGGGAATTCCCCATGACCAGCGGACTGAGGAGAAAAAGAATTCAAGGTTGGTTTAGAGATGGTTTTTCATGCTGGCACTAGTTAAAATTGGTTTGCTAAGTCATTATATCCCCTCCTTGAGAGCAGAAAGAAATCTTACTATAATCCAAACTTCAAGCAGTGTATCTATCTGATTTTCACTTTATGTCAAAGTTAAGATGATGAGTTGGGGCGCCTGGATGGCTCAGTTGGTTAAGCATCCAACTGTTGATTTCAGCTCAGGTCATGATCTCAGGGTTGTGGGATCAAGCCCTGCACTGGACTCTGGGCCCAGTCCATAGTCTGCTTGAGATTCTTTCTCTCCCTCTCCCTCTGCCCCTTTCTCCATGCATGCTCATTTGCTCTCTAAAATAAGTAAATGAATAAAATCTTTAAAAAAAATGGTAAGACAAATGGAACTACACCAAAAGATGAGCAGTTACTAACTGCTGGCCTAGATGACCAAAAACTTGGAAAAAATAAAATTGGAAGATTGGTGACAAGGTCTAGAGAAAAGGTAGTGGATGGACCTCTTAGAATGGATAAAGAGCATGAAGCTATTTTCATTTTATGCAAATATAGATTAAAGGGTAATTACCACAAAAAGATTCTCAATGATCAAGGGATAAAAGGACTCTGTATGCTGATGAACATATTGCCTATTATAAGTGGAGGTTATGAATAGGTCCAACAACATAGTCTGATATATCTGCATCATTGCTAAGTCTTCAGTCTGTCAATACCTGAGATCAACTCTGAGCTTCTACTCTGGCATCATAACCCAGGGAGTGTAGAGTCATCCGCCAAGTAACAAGTTAAAGATTAATTCCTTTTACCAAGGAAAAGAGCAGTGATCTCTCTATTCTAGAATAGATAGTTTATCTTGGATATGGATTTATCACCTCTGCCCATATTGCTTTGCCAGTACCACCATCTGGGGAATTACTCCCCATTATGGTATCTCACACAATACTATTCTGCTACACAAGAAGTGAGACAACAGACGTACCCCACAGGATTTGTCAGTCTTAGCACGAATCCCTTTAGCCCAGAAATAGCTGATCTTACATAATGATGGAATGGCTCTACAGAACACGCTATTTTAAACCTACTCTAAGAAGATACCTTAAGAGTTAGAGATTCTGCACCACTGGCCAGTCTATGGTACATTGTTCACCACAGCTAGAGTATATGGGTCCAGAAACCTAGGAGCTGGAGTGGCTCTTCTATAATACTTAATGAGGTGGCAGTGGCTTCTTATTCCTATATGTTTCTAGGGGTGGCATCAGAGGTAGCCATTAGCACAATGACCAGGGGTTATTGGGACTTATTATAAAAGGCAAAGCCTAGAACCTTCAGTCATTCCGGTACTTTCTAAGCACCAAAATCCTTGTATGAAATCCCTTCTGCTTGAAATTTCTAGAGTGCTTTCTGTTTCTTGCACTTAATCTTTGACTGACATAAAAACTGACTTTATCTATTAAGTCTATGGCATCCAAATTTTTGCATTCTGATCCAGTCTTTATACAAAGATACCATTTTGAAGTTCTACCTACCAAGTAAGTTAATAACGCCATCATTGTAGCAAGCAAAAAGTTTGATAAGATCTTTGAAAAGAAGCATAAATGCAGCATTTATGACACCATTTGTTAGCTCATTTGGATGCACCTAGAAAAAGATAAAAATTTAATATGTTAATTACATGTCATCAAATGATAATTTTTCTCAGAGCATGTGAAAATGTCTAAAATGATTACTGAGAAATTAATCTATAGTCTACAAATGTTGTATAACTCTTTTAGTAGTAACTCTACCAATGTCAAAAGATGGACTGCAATTTTTTTTTACTTCAATTTCAGTCAAGGAAGTTACTTCTATCAATTTTAAGATATATATACATTCTATTTGATCAATGATTCATAGGTCAATCAAATCTAACTTCTGAACATCTAGTCTTTGTTACTTTTATCATGATATATATATATATATATATATATATACACACACACAAGCGCTGTTCTTTTTCCCTCTAGGACTTTTCTCCCTTAAGACAGAACTGTTTTTAAGGGCAAGAAAAGCAAAGAAAAACAAATGAATAAAGAGGAAAAAAAGTTAAGAAAAGCAATTGCATAAATATCTAGTAAGTCCTTACTATAAAATCCATCAAAAAACAAGATGCTTTGCTGCTTTTACTGAAATTTCAAAAAGAGATGGATGTTGTAACTAGGACTCAGTTATAGATTAAACCGTATGATCTTAACAGAAATTTTAAGTCACTAATAGATGGAAATCTTTGTTCCAGGCAACCACCAAAACAGAGGAAAGCTAACATTGTGAGTTAAGAATCTTCTTACATGTCAGAATATTTTATTTTCATGAATCAGATATGTTTATTTGAACTTTTCATTTTGAAATAACTGTAAATCCACATGCACTTGTAAAAAATACAGAGATTCTAAGAACCATTTAACCAGTTTCTCCCAATGGTAACATCTTACAACACTACTGTACAATATCACAACCAGGATATTGAAATTGGTACAAACCACCAGTCTTGTTCAGGTTTTCCCAGTTTAACTGGTACTCGTGTGTGTGTGTCTGTGTGTCTGTGTGTATGTGTGTAGGAGGGCTAAATATAATTTTACCACATGGGTAGCCTAATGTATTTATCACCACACTCAAGATAAGGGTATGGTTTTAAGAAACATGTCATATTGGTATTGCCAGGAGGAAGGACCATGACCAAACAAAAATAATGCTCTTCAGTGGATGGTGTCATTTAAGCAGTCTATATAAAATGGCTTCTAATAGCAGGATAAGGTATTTAACTATTTATTTAGGCTAAAGATACATCTTGCAGCTATTTCACCCTGTCAAACACCAAAGGAGAACATCATCCTGCTCTGAACACGAGGTTCCAAGAATGTCCCATTCATATCTTTCCATGACCTAAGTAAATGCCTGGGAAACCACTCAGGCAACCTGGATAACCAGTCATCTTTACCATGCTAAAAGCCGACATGAAGTGTTCAAGTAGGTCATCGAAATGAGGGAGACCTCAATCTGCTTCGTGAGTAGATTCCCAGCTTTATCTGTAGCCCTTCAAACAGAAGACAGTACTAATCATGTAGGACACATTTTCTAGTACGATACATACATCAAATTCAAGCAGTGCATCAATTTGTCCCTGCAGTATTGGCATACTCTTCAGGAGCTTTTCAGGAGCCATTGTCCTCATTACACCATCCGCCCTACAATTGTTTTAAAAAAAGAAATAGATGCAACTTCCTTGTATATGGAAATTTAAGACCACATGCATTCTTCCAAGCTGTGCCCCTTCCATTTCCCTGTTAATCTCGTGGGATGATTGAGCTATTAAAAGGCTGTAGTTGATTCCCCTCTACATTACTTCCTCTCATCGATTCTTGTTCCTCAATCACATGGGCAGTGCTTTCTTTCTTTCTGCACTGACCTCAGGAAGAAAGCAGTGTGGTATGGATAAAAAGAGATCAGTTGAATTACTGGATGGGTTTTTCCATATCTATAATAGAGGCGTAAGTTTTGTGAATGCCAGCTTGTTTGTTTTTGAGAAAGAGAGCACATGTCTTAAAAGTGCAGAGTGGTATATGCTAATAACTATCAAGGGAAGAAAAATGCAAGATGATATGCACAATTTGGACAAAAGGAGGTAGAGTTTAACTAGCTGTGGAGGACACAACTGGAGGTCCATGCCTGAGGGTGCATCCCACAGGGCACTGAAGCGAGTGCCCACCTACAGGCCTCTTATGGAGCCCTCGCATCCAGGGATGGTTCAGTGTGGCATTATTGAAATAGTTGAGGAAAATACCCAGCTCATGTCAACAGGCTAAAAAATGCCAACTTCCAGGGTCTCTCCCATTTCAAGGGTGGGGAAAGCATCCCAAAGTATCTTTATATACCCATAAAAGAGTGCAGAGGTTTCTACAAAGGCTATGGACCCACTGCAGAAAGGCCACAATGCAGCTGGGCATGTCAACATTGGTTACCCAGGGTCAGAGGAAGACATGTAAACTAGAATCATCTATAATGTGAAAGGGATGAAGTAAAAATCTTAATTTTATAAAATGTTCACCCACAAGAAACTAATTTATTTTGAACAGGCAAGTTTATATTGTTCAGCACCATGATAAAAAAAGTAGTTCAAAGCTAAGGCTGGGTCAGTCTTAGAAAAATAGCGTTGTCTTTTTGTGTGAATTCTTGAGAGTAAAATATTAAACATTCTGCAATACCCTGCCATTATTTCAAGTCAGGAACATTATAAGATTTATGGCTGGACACTTCTGATTAAATTCAGTATCTATTTAGAGGGAAATAAATGATAACGATGTTTCTGTTTCAAAGGGGTTTTCTTAATCCATGGTTAGTATTAATAATCAGTTCAATTATGGTGTCTCTGTGAGTGTGAGAGTGTGTGTAATGCTAGGGCATTATTACTTCTCAAGAACAGATCTCTACCACATACACAGTTTAGTTTTACCTCAATCAAAACACAAAGAAATAACTATTGTGAACTGAAGCCACTGTTCTTTAAACTTTGAAAGAACTTTAAATTCTCTCTCTTTAAAATTATTTAAAGGAATATACGTGTTAACAATTATGAATTGATTTTAACAAATAAAATGTTATACCAATCAACTCTAGGCAGCTAATCAGATTTTCTGCATGAAAATATAAAGTAATGCATATTACAATATCCAGCCTAACTTCAATAATACTATTGGGTCTCTTTTTTCAGGTGATTGTAAACTGGGCCTTCATGACCAAAATTTTTGGTATTTAAGCTTAGTTAAGATAAGTCAAGTATGCCTCAAAGACTTACTCTGCTCAAATAAATATGAGAAAGAAAAAAACATACCCTTTCTTCACTCTGGCAAAATCAAATGCCATCTGTCTGTAAGAGAAAGCCTTTTCATTCAAATATCTACTATAGCGCCTTATGAAGGTAGACATATCATAACCTGGAAGGAAGGGCAGAAGAAATAAAACTAATCAATAAAATACCTTCAATTGTGCTTTGCTTAGTACCATTTTTTTTAAACTCCCCAACTGTAAATAATGCTAGGATGAGGTCAATAAATGTACCAGAAAGGTCTCATTTAAAAGCCTACTGAAAAAAAAAAATCCTACTGCAAGAAAAACTTTAGGCATGAGACATTCCAAGACACTTCAATTTCGTTATGCTACAATCCTTGTACAGAATCTCTTTTCTGATTTTTCCTTGCATTTTTGTTCACCATTTCAAATAACAGGCTGTTTTAGGCTTAATACATGTAGCTATCTGAGAACTATCCACTTGCTTGGTGTACTTGCAACCAATAAGGATGATAAATGAACATATATGACTGTATTAAAAAAAATCCAATATTAAAGAAACAAAGAATGTTTCATTGGGAAAGTATTTTTCATTTCATTACCTTTTTTTTATTTTTTAATTAATTAATTAATTAATTAATTAATTAATTAATTAATTTATGATAGTCACAGAGAGAGAGAGAGAGAGGCAGAGACACAGGCAGAGGGAGAAGCAGGCTCCATGCACCGGGAGCCCGATGTGGGATTCGATCCCGGGTCTCCAGGATCGTGCTCTGGGCCAAAGGCAGGTGCTAAACCACTGCGCCACCCAGGGATCCCCTGTTTTGTACTTTCATAAACAAATGACTATGGGTCTAGAATACTGACTGTTACAGTAAATACTCAAAAAGACAAAAAGCAAAATTAGAACACAATTTATATGCTGAGTTCTCTAACAGTTAAATATTTTAATGCTCTACAAAGTAACTATATAATTACTTTTACATTTTTTCTTAAATACAACAGAACTACCAGCTATACTAATTATAGATTAAGAACCTAACCTCACTTCAAAAAAAAAAAAAAAAAAAGAAACAAAAAAACAAAACCTTGCATCAAAAGCATTATCCAAAAAATTAGAAAACATAAATATTCTCACCATGGGATCCACTTTTGTCCAAAAAATTGCTGAGATTGAACAATGTATTTCTAGAAGCCAAGTACTGAATAAATCTCTGAAAAACAAAAATCAGAATTAAAACCAGTATTTCCAAATCACCCCTTTAAACAATTGCTGATACTAAGCGATATTACAAATTCTCTTTATGATTTTTTTTTTTACTCAGTTATACAGTTTCCTAGTCTACTGACTTTCTCTAAGGAAAAAAGACCAAAAAGTACTAGCTGAATTAGAATTAAGTTTTATGATTTTTCATTTTTTATATAACAAAGATTGCAATTTAATATGATTCAGTAAGTACCCCATGTAATACGGGTAATTTTTATTTCATTAATATTTTCCAAGATTAAGCATTTTTGTGAAAGCAATTTTCACTTAAAGGTGCAAAAGACTGTTTCTAATGGGATGAATAATTTTATTGTCCCTTTCTCCTAACATTTTTGCCCACTAATACATTTACATGAGATATGCCTTTTAGATACTAGTAATATTTAATATTTCAATGTCTCCCAGAGAATGTCTAACTTAACATTTAAAAAAATAGCAAAATAGAATATTAAAATTGTACTCTGGACGATATTGAGCCATATATCTCCTCTTCTCCTACTTAATGAAAAGTAAAAGAGCCCTCCATAAATGCCTCCCTCCCTCACCAAAAAAAGGAAAAGTTTACTCCATTTACCTCATTTCCATGCACCATGAGATGATGTGTTGTGACTAAAGCTTTAAATACAACCACCCAGCTACTGTTTGTTGCCCGCTCAAAGAGTGTGTCAGCCATCTGAGGAATATTAACATTGGTCTCATTGGTAGCCTGGATCAAATCTATGAAAGTACAAGAAATTCAACAATGATATTAATCATTACATATGAAACTTCATTTCAAATTTTAAACATTTAAACCTGTTTACTAAAATAGGAGTCCCCAAATTGCTTTGACAATAGCTACCAAATTAAAAAAAAATAAGTGGTAATATTTTTACACATGCACACATATACATGATTTACCCAATGCATTTATTTTTTCTTGAGTTTATTTTTTTTCCATTGAATTCTCTTCTGTGTCTTCTGAATTTTATGTTTTCTCGTACTAATGTCATTCTTTAAAATTGCAAATTCCAGGAAAGCTAAGCCTCATGTTAATTCTCTTTTCTCATACAATTCCTCAAACATGTGGACACTTATTCTATACACCATTTGAAGGCAGTAACATAAGTGTATTTTTGTAAACATTAAACAGCTAAACACATACTTCACTTGGATTTTGATGGGTGCTAATAAATATACTTGCCACCCAAGTGGCAGAATGAGAGCAAATAATTTAAAAAATTCTATTACACTTACCTAAGCTTCCGAAGAATACCATGAATGCATTAAATTACTATTATGTGACATCAGTCTATAAAAGTAAACCTTTATAATGTATTCACTGTCCACATTTACGTATCAAATATGTACAATTCCAGCTATACCTCAGAGGAAAAGTTTTGTTTATATAGTGGCCAGGGTGGGCTGCCAGCATTCAGAATAACTGGTGAGTGCTGTCAAAAAGTTATCTGAGGCCAAGTTCAAAAAGGGTGTTGCCTGTGTTCTCCTCTAGGATTTTGATGGGATCTTGTCTCACATTTAGATCTTTCATCCATTTTGAGTTTATCTTTGTGTATGGTGCAAGAGAGTGGTCTAGTTTCATTCTTCTGCAGGTGGATGTCCAATTTTCCCAGCACCATTTATTGAAGAGACTGTCTTTCTTCTAACGGATAGTCTTTCCTCCTTTATCGAATATTAGTTGACCATAAAGTTGAGGGTCCACTTCTGGATTCTCTATTCTGTCAACTTTATGGTGAACTAATATTTGACAAAGAATGAAAGACTATCCACTGGAAGAAAGACAGTCTCTTTGAAGACAGCATCTTCAAATGGTGCTGGGAAAATTGGACATCCACCTGCAGAAGAATGAAACTAGACCACTGTCTTTCACCACACACAAAGATAAACTCAAAATGGATGAAAGATCTAAATGTGAGACAAGATCCCATCAAAATCCTAGAGGAGAACACAGGCAACACCCTTTTTGAACTTGGCCACAGCAACTTCTTGCAAGATACATCCATGAAGGCAAGAGAAACAAAAGCAAAAATGAACTATTGGGACTTCATCAAGATAAGAAGCTTTTGCACAGCAAAGGATACAGTCAACAAAACTAAAAGACAACCCGCAGAATGGGAGAAGATATTTGCAAATGACGTATCAGATAAAGGGCTAGTTTCCAAGATCTATAAAGAACTTCTTAAACTCAACACCAAAGAAACAAACAATCCAATCATGAAATGGGCAAAAGACATGAACAGAAATCTTACAGAGGAAGACATAGACATGGCCAACATGCACACAAGAAAATGCTCTGCATCACTTGCCATCAGGGAAATATAAATCAAAACCACAATGAGATACCACCTCATACCAGTGAGAATGGGAGAAATTAACAAGAAAGGGGAACCCTCCTGCACTGTTGGTGGGAATGTGAACTGGTGCAGCCACTCTGGAAAACTGTGTGGAGGTTCCTCAAAGAGTTAAAAATAGACCTGCCCTACGACCCAGCAATTGCACTGTTGGGGATTTACCCCAAAGATACAGATGCAATGAAACGCCGGGACACCTGCACCCCGATGTTTATAGCAGCAATGTCCACAATAGCCTTATGATTTTCTTAATAACTTTTTTCTCACTTTATTGTAAGGAATATAGTATATAACACATGTAACATAAAAAATATGTATTAATTGATTATGTTACCAGTAAAGCTTTTTGGTCAACAGTAGGATTTTGGAGAAGTCAAAAGTTATGCTCAGACTTTTGACTGTGCTGGTGATCAATGACCTTAACCCCTGAGGGGTTGCTCAAGGGTCAACTGGTACTTCCTACAGCACAGTATGACCTCCTTGGAACAATACGACAAGACTTCTCTTACAGGCCACAGCTACCTTGCAGAGAACAGCATATGATACTCAGTTACAAGAGAATCCCATGCAACAAATGCAGAGAGACAGACTTATCTTTTTCCTTACTCAAAATGTACACTCAGTAATCATTAAACTATATATTTGCTTTATACTTTTCTCTATTTTACAAAAAAATAAGGTTTAAAAAAGTTGATACTGCATCTCTGAAATGAATTCTAGACTAAAGGGTATCAATAACTGTTCTGAATTATAAATGGACCAGATTAGGTTTACTTTTTACTTTATTTTAAATTCCAGTCATCATCTCTATTCATTTTAACATCCTTCCCTCAATATTTTTCCTTTATTAGAATTCTACTCATCCTTCCGGAAATCTTTCCTGGTCCTTTTTAAAATGCAGCCCCATATGGCCTCCTGCTGCTTTGAAACCTGAGGCATTTTGTTCCTGGTGCGTATTCAGGTTAGATGTGTATCCATCAAAACTTCCTACCATACCAAAGCTCCTTGAGAATGGAAAGAATCACATCAATGTCTGTTTTCTGTGTAGAGCTTTGCAAAGCACTGTGCACAATAAACTGTTGAGAAAATGTTCGAAACCTCCCATACTTTAACCAAAATATAGCAAAAAGTTCTTTGAAAAGGAAAAATCACTAAGCAGTAACATTGTTTTCTAAGGCTACATTATGGGACTACTTTACACTTGAAATTCTGTTTCTATCACAAACTCTTCTATTCATTTATTGAACTGGGCTCTCGGGATACAGAAACATACTGCTGGTCAGAGAAGACAAATACCGTTCAGATAATAGAGAAAGCCCTATAAGAAATGAGTAAAGAGAGGCAACAAGAGAGAGTAAAGAGAGCTCAGGTCCAGGGACTAGCTTAGCCCCTGTCTAGATGTACAACTTGGCAAATTAAATGTCTCTTTGACTTAGGCCCTTATCTTTAAAACGGGAAGTAATAATCACTACCTTTTAGGACTATTATAAGGATTGCAAAGTGTCTGAGCATAGTAGGCACCTAAAGTAAATGTTTGTAAATACTGTTATACACACACTACATTATGAAAACAGAGCAGAGTAGTAGGAAAGGCTCCATGGGAGAGGAACCTAATGTCACAGCTATGCTATAGGAGAGGAGTGAGAAGGACATTTTTACCAAGTGTGCAAAAAGGAGAGCCCTAAGACATGGTGTGTTCTTGGAGAACTGTGGTGGTCTGGGGCCTAGGAATGTGTGGGCAGGGGGTGGGAGGAACATAACTAAAAAGCTAAGGGATGACCACTGAGGGATTTCACACATGACTTGAAGAGTTTGGACTGCACCCTATGGACCAACAGGAACCCTTGGAAGTATTTTAGCAGAGAAGTAGAAGACTTTCACTTTTCTAGTCAACCACATCATTCAGCGACTACTAAATTCCATCTGCAAGGTAAGCAGAGGCATAGAATAACGAATAATTACCTTTGCCTGGAAAGATATACTAGAAGACAGGAAAAAGAATAAGTTAGCTCAGTGAGAGTTAGATGAGGTGAACCTGGCTAATGAATAGGAGTGGAAATAGAGGGACATAATGAATGGAGCAGAAAGATATTCAGTTCAGGAGGCTCAACTGATGGGATTTCCGGGTGTGCAAATGGTATTAGAGGGGAAGGGAAAATGAATCACGAACAATTTCAGATTTCTGGTTTGGGGTTCAGTAAATGCTTTTTGTTTTTACTGAAAAGGGAGGGAAGTTGGTTTCAAAGGAGACAAGCTATTTTGAACACAAATATTTGAAATAGCTGCTGCAGATCTACGTTGAGATGTCTGATAGGGGACTAGAAGCATGTTCTAAAGTTCAGGACAAACATTTAGCCTAGATACAAACTTGGGAGTCATCAGAAATGAAATGGGAGCTGAAATCATGTTAGTAGAAGAGGTAACCCAAAGATCCTACAAAGAAACAATAGAAATAAATAAGTAAACATGTAAGGATCAAAGCTAAGAAAGACCAACATTTAAGAGATGAATAGAAGACGAGTGAAATAACAGTCAGATGGTAAACAGAAGCCCAGGAAAGTGAAATAGTGAAAGTCAATTAAGAAACAAGCTTTGAAAAATTCAAGACGCAATTAGGGAATCACCAATGTCAAATACTACAGGGTCCTCACAAGCTGAACCCCAGGAACAGAATATGTACAACTATGGGACTGCTCCCGTGGGAAGGAAATAAAGCTCAAGTATAGACTAGATATAAAGGGGAGAGTTTCAAAGAAAGGGTTTTTGTTTTTGTTTATATGGTTTAACGAAGGGAGACATTTAAGCACGTTCAGGACTGAGCAGGAAAAGCCAAAAAGAAGTGAGGGTAAAAGGAGAGTAGAGATCACTTATGGGAAAGTCTAGAGGCAGAAAGAGCTCTAGAATTCAAGGCTCAGATGTCAGAGTTAGCCTCAAAGAAGAGGGTCATACAACAAGGAGAGGTAAAGACGGCTGCTGGAGTGGAGACGGAAGAATGACCAGATACAATGCTACTGACAGGTATACTCTTGGTGAAGCAGAAGATATAAATTGTATTAAATCTTGACCTTGGGATCCCTGAGTGGCTAGCAGTTTAGCACCTGCCTTCGGTCCAGGGCCTGATCCTGGAGACTCGGGATCGAGTCCCACATCGGGCTCCCTGCATGGAGTCTGCTTCTCCCTCTGCCTGTGTCTCTGTCTCTCTCTCTCTCTGTGTCTCTCATGAATAAATACATGGTCCTGGGAGTGATCCTGGAGTCCCGGGATCGAGTCCCACATCAGGCTTCTGGCATGGAGCCTGCTTCTCCCTCTGCCTGTGTCTCTGCCTCTCTCTCTCTGTGTTGTCTCTCATGAATAAAGATTTAACGAATAAAGATTTAATTTATTTATTCATGAGAGACACAGAGAGAGAGAGGCAGAGACCCAGGCAGAGGGAGAAGCAGGCTCCATGCCCAATGTGGGACTCGATCCCGGGATTCTAGGATCATGCCCTGGACCGAAGGCAGGCACTAAACCACTGAACCACCCAGGGATCCCCTAAATAAAATCTTTAAAAATCAATCAATCAATCAATCAATCAATCTTGACCTTAAAGTAGTCATCTTTTTAATATTCTGTGTCAAGGGTTGGCAAACTACAACTTGCTGGGCAATCTGGCTTGCTTCTTGTTTTGTAAATAAAGTTTTATTGGAACACAGCCATGCCCATTTGTTTGCATATTGTCTAAGGCTGCTTTCATGCCACAGTGACATAAATGAACAGTTACAACACTCAACTCAAACTAAATTCAGTGGTCCACGAAGTCTAACATTTACTCTCTGTCCCTTTAGAGAAAAAGTTTGCTGATTTTGTTCTGTCACTAAATGGGAAGTGTGCATGAAACACCTCTGATGTATAACATAGATTAATGGCTGTCTCGAGAAAAAGCAATTGTGTGTTCGAATTGTAAGCTGAACTAACTACTCACATAGACCACTATTTTTACTTGAAAGAATGACTGATAGACTTCAATCCATGGTAGTTCTGACCTGGTATTCAGCTCTCAACAATAAAGTGAGCCTGTCACATCAAAGAAAACAAATGACAGTACTGATTGCCAATGATAAAATTCAATCTTTCAAGTAAAAATTGGAATTTTAGCAAACTTGTGTCTGCTACAGTAAGCTTCACAATTTTCCAGTTTTCTGATAAGACTGTTGGTGACATTAATGAGTATCACTTGTTGATATTATATAATGAAATACAACAACATTTTGGAAGACATATCTCAGTGAACTGGTATTTTTTAAATGACTAGTATGTAAAGTTATAAAACAATACATTTGATTAATTCAAAGTAAAGACAAACTAATACTAATGGATCTTAATGTAACAGAGTACATAAAAAAATCCACTGATGTAGTTTCAGAATCAATACTGTGATTTAAATTTAAGAAACTATCACTTAAAGAGTTATGGTGTATAAAAAATATTAAAAAGTGTATTAAAAAGTATTTAAAAAGGATATCCACAATTTTCTGAAAAAGCTATTAAAATAGTTCTCCCCTTTCCTACTGTGTATCTGTGTGAGGATGGATTTTCCCTATATACTTCAACTAACACAAATATCCCAATAGATTGAATACAGAAACAAATATGAGTGGGATCCCTGGGTGGCGCAGCGGTTTAGCGCCTGCCTTTGGCCCAGGGCGCGATCCTGGAGACCTGGGATTGAATCCCACATCGGGCTTCTGGTGCATGGAGCCTGCTTCTGCCTCTGCCTGTGTCTCTGCCTCTCTCTGTCTCTCTCTGTGACTATCATACATTAAAAAAAAAAAAAAAAAAAGAAAGAAACAGATATGAGCATCTGTCTTCTATTGAGCAAGACATGAAAGAGAAGTATTAGGATATAATACCACTCCTTTCATATTTTTTTTGCTTTGGAAAACAAATATTTTCCTTAAAAGTATTATTTGTATTAATATGTCAATAGATTTACTATTGCTATTTTAAAATAAAAAATATTTTAAAATTTCCTCAGTTTCAATTTCTAATACATTAAATATCTAAAGATGTAACTTACATAAATGAAAGTTCTTTGAATTCCTCAATAATTTAAAAGTACAAAGGTATCCTGAGACCAGTTTGAGAGTTGCTATTCTTAGTATGTATCTAAAAAGAGAACTGCTAGGTTGTAGAGTATCCACATATTTAACCTTACAAGATGTTTTTACATAGTCATTGCAACATTTATATTCTCACTAGTAGTTTATAGAAGTATCTACTGCTTTACTTGCTCACCAAATAAAGGGTTTCTATTAAAGAATTTCAAAAATTAAAACAAAGAATAGAGAGAAACACAGAAAAAAAGTTCTTAAAACTGTAAGAATCTAAATGCTGAATACCTGTCCTTAGAGTTCTTTAGAATTCAAAGTGTTAGCTGAACTTGGGGAGACAGATCTGATATCTTTTAAAAGATAGGTTTTAAAATAGCTTTATTGAAGCACAACTGACATACAAAAAAAAAAAAACCTAGACGTTTAAAGGATATTTTAAGTTTTGACAAACATGCATCCATAAAACTATCATCAAAATCAAAATAATGAACATATCTATCACCTCCAAAGTTTTCCTGGATACTTTCTATAACTCTTCTTTCCTACCCCTCACCATTCTTTGCTGCTGTACCTTAGCAACCAACAATTTGCTGTCAGCAATACACAATCAGTTTGTATTTTCTAATACAATAAAAATTCTCTAATAAGGAGAATAGTCCATTTGGGGGGTGGGGAGGCAGAAGAGACGTTCTGGCTTCTTTCACTCGGGATAATTATTTTGAGATTCATCTAGCAGGTATCAATAGGTCCAATAGTTCATTCCTTCTTATTACTTGGGTATATTGTGTTATATGGACAGAGCAAATTATTCATTCACCTATTGATGGATATTTGGAATGACTCCAGTTTTTGCTTATTACAAGTAAGCTGCCATGAACATTTGTGTACGAGGATTTGCATGAACATATGTTTTCAATTCCTTGGGTTACTGCCTAGGAGTAGACTGTTTAAATCACTTCAAAGTAAATATTTAAGATACTGCCAAACTACTTCCAAAATGGTTGTATCATGTTACACTCCCACCAGCAGTGTATGGGCAGTCCAGTTTATTTTTTTGCCATTCTAACAGGTGTGATATGGCATCTAATGATGGTTTTTCTTTGCATTTCTGTAATGGTACTAATGTTGAACATATTTTTCATCTATTTTTTGTTACTTTATTTGTCGTAGGCATAAATTCTTTGCCCATTTTTATTGGACTGTTTCCTAATTATTGAGCTATTTTGGATCAAGTCCACTATCAGATATATAATTTGCAAATATTTTCTCTAAGTCTATGGCTTCCCATTTCATGCTCTTAACAGTGTCTTTCAAAGAAGAGATATCCTCAGTTATGATGAAGTCTTATCTACTAAGTTTTTCTTTAAGGGTTCAATGCTTTTGTGTCATATCTAAGAAATCTTTGCTTGAGTCAAAGTCACAAATATTTTCTCCTGTGTTTCTTCTAGAGGTTTTATAGTTTTAGGGTTGTATGTTTATGTATGTTTAAATCTATAATACATTGTTAATTTTAATAAATGGTATGAAGTATGGATATAGGGTTTTTCTTTTTGCACGTATCAAACTGTTCCAGCACCATTTGTTGAAAAAATTATTCTCTCCTACTCTTCTTTCCCACTTTATACCTTTCTCAAAAATCAATTAACCGGGCAGCCCTGGTGGCTCAGTGGTTTAGCGCCGCCTTGAGCCCAGGGCGTGATCCTGGAGACCCGGGATCAAGTCCCATGTCGGGCTCCCTGCATGGAGCCTGCTTCTCCCTCTGCCTGTGTCTCTGCCTCTCTCTCTCTCCCTGTGTCTGTCATGAATAAATAAATAAAATCTTAAAAAAAAAATCAATTAACCACATATCTTGGGGTCTACTTCAGGACTTACTCTGTTCTTTTGATCTATTTGTCTGCTTTTATACCAACACCACACTATCTTTGTTAATGTAAATTTTAATAATTCTTTAAATCAGGTAGTGTTAGCCCTCTAACTTTGTTCTTTATCAAAGTAGTTTTTGTTTTTTTAAGTCCTTTGTATTTCCATTAAGTTTTATAATGAACTTATCACTTTTAACAAAAAAATGTCTGCTGGGATTTTGATGGGGATGGTGTTGATTACATAGATCTGAGGTGATTCGGCACTTTAGCAATACTGAGTCTTCCCACTATGTACATGGTCTGTCTCTCCGTATATTTAGATCTGCTTTAATTTGTCCCAGCAATCTCATGCAGTATTCAGTATACAGATCTTACATATATTTTGTCAGGTAAATACTGCACACATTTTGATGATATGGTAAATGGTATTGTTTCTTTTTTCATTTCAATTTCTAATTGTTCATTGTGAATATTAATACAACTTACTTTTGTATATTGACTGTATCCCACAACTTTGCTTAACTCATCAGTTCTTTTTTGCAGATTATATCATATATTCTACAGAGATGACATTATCTCTGATAAAGTTAGTTTTTACTTCTTTGCAACCTTGATAACTTTTCCTCCTCCTCTTGTTTTTTTTTCTTTATGGTATTGGTACTGGCTAGAATCTCCATTGCAATTTGAAGAGTGGTGAGAAAGAACATGTCTTTCTTTTTTCCAGATCTTAATCAGAAAATTCAGTTTATTCAGTTTTTCACTAGTGAATGTGATGTTAGCAGTAGGTTTTTTACAGCTATCCTGTGTCACATTAAGGAAATTTCCATCTATTCCTAGTTTTCTGAGAGTTTTTGCTATAAATGGATATTGGATTTTTGTCAAATATATTTTCTGTATCTACTGAGATGATCACATTGTTTTTATTTTTCTATTACAATGGTGAATTAATTTTATTCTTTTACTAAAGATTTTCTTTATTTGAGAGAGAGAGAGAAAGTGCAAGGCAGAGGAGTAAAGGGAAAAGCACACAGAGCTCTCTGCAAAGAGCACACAGTCCGACTTGGGGCTGATCCCATGACCTTGTGATTATGACCTGAGCCCGATCAAGTGTCGGACACTTAACCGATTGAGCCACCCAGGTGCCATACATTGAGTATTTTCAAATGTGAAACAAGCTTTGCATTCTTGGGATAAACTCCTGTGGTCATGATATTTTATCTTTCTGCCATTGGATTAATTTGCTAAAATTTTGTTAAGAATTTTTATGATCGGGGTGCCTGGCTGGCTCAGTCACAATGTGTGACTCTTGATCTCAGGATCGTGAGTTTGAGCCCCACACTGGGTGTAGAGATTAAATAAAAATTTGTTTTAAAAAGAATTTTTATATCTATGTTCATGGGGGATATTGGCCTATAGTTTCTTTTGTAATACCTTTGTCTGGTTCTGCAATGAGAATAATGGGGTCTTAAAGTAAGAATTCTCTCATCTTCAATCTTCTAGAAGAGTTTGTATAGAATTGGGATTATTTCTTTTTTAAAATATTTGGTAGTCTTTTGGGCCTGGAGTTATCTTTGAAAGAATGTTTCTAACCACTGAGTCTGGGTAGCTTGTGCTTTTCAACACATTTGTCTTTTTCATATAAGTTGTTATACTGGCTTCAAGTTGTTAGTAGCATTCCCCATATTGCCCTTTTAAGGTCTGTAGAATCAGTAGCGATGTCATCTCATAATTGCCTGTTATTGGTAATTTAAGTCTTTTTCTTTCTGATCAGTCTGGGTAAAGTCATTTCAATTGTATGAATCTTCCTAAAGACTCAGCTCCATCTCTGCAATTCAGAGGAGGCCCCAATTTAGGTGGGGTCCTCCATCTTGTGCTACAGTCTGGACCCCCTCTCTTGACAGTAAGCTGGGACAATCCTAAACTCACTTTGTTCTCCATCTCACAGGGATCACTGAGCCCTAATGCCTGATGTCCAACAGTTATTTGATAAAGCTTTGTCCAGTTTCTCGGTTGTTTCAGGCAGGGGGGTACAGACCCTGTTACAGACCCTGTTACTCCATCTTGCCACAAAGTATAAGTCTTCTTTTTTGATAGTTTTAAGTAACTGAAAATATGTTAGAAAATCCCTCTAAGGCAAGATAATCAACAGAATAAGAGAATAAAAGAAATAGATATGAGTGGAAAAAGGACTTTAACTTTGGAGAACTGTAAAGAACTGCTCACTAAAATAAGAAAATAGCGATAAACCTGAATAGCTCTCAAATTTGTGATCACTTACTTCTTTTTCCACTACTACATGAGACTCTCAACCACTTCCAGCATGTCAAAAGGTAGCACATGACAGGGTCCTTGTTACCTCTTTCCTGGACTTCTCTATAAACTGTTCTCTAGCCTACAACTAGCCTCCAGTCTACAACTAGATAACTTGTGGAAAAACAACTGGCCAAGTGTACACTTATGATCTTGGCAGTTACCTACTCACCAACCCCCCACTTCCTGCTATCCACTGAATTAAATACAGTTACCTCAATCCTGAGTTAAAGAGCTCCTATCAGAAGGCACAGTTACTTTCCTACCCTTTTTTTACCATCTGTACACCAGCAACATTGTATCAATACCTTTTCATGGTGTTCTTCTTGCCTAGAATGTCTCTGCCTTCACTCTTTTGAGATCTCATCTTTTAAAGTCATCTCAAATACTATAATCTCCAGGAAATCTCTTCTGATACCGCCCTCAAATGGAGAAGAGACTTCAGTTCTCTCTTTCATGCAGGGTGGGGCAAAGAACACTGACCTGGGGCCAGAGACCTGGTTTACAACTGAACTCTGCAACTTATGGACAAGTTAATTTGGCCACTCTGTGGCTCTATATTTTAACTAGAAATTGGAGTAATATGAACTACCTTACAGGACACTGTCATGTGTGCTAATCTTTACACACCTTCATTATAGGCCTTATTACACAAAATTATAATTGTTAATTTACATGTCTTTGCTCTCTTGGAGCTCAGGGTCCAAAAGGTAGGAATGAGGTCATATCTATATCTCTTGATCCCTAGTCCCTAACACAGGCTCTGGCATATAAAAGACACTCAGTAAATGACATGGCTATGACTGGCTTAGCATTCTGTGCCTCAGTGTACTTTCATACTAAACTGATAGTGGGTGGTAAAGGTGTAATTCTTTCCACAATTCTTACTGGATACAACTGGATCACCAAATTAGAGTTACTTTCTATGTCATGGATTTATATATACTTTTATCAGCAGCCTAAATTTAGAAAGGGAACTTATGTTCCATTTTTAAATCTCTAAGTTTAATTTCAAGATTCTTGTCACACCCCACCAGAACTGCAATTTTCCTTAGACTGAATGTCAGAAAGGGGAACAAAGATTGATCATTACTTTATCTTACAATCATCTTCTAAATTCACCCCCCTAAAAAAGAAAATGAGAAGCTACAGAACAATGTCCAGTGATACACTAATATAGATTTCAGAAATAACATCTCAGAGTATTTGCCACATGATCTAACTTCGATGTAAATTCATTAAATGTTCTTTTAAATTTATATCTTTTCTTCTTCTCTACTCTCTCCCTTTCCTCCTACTAGTTAACAACATTGGAGTGTTCAAACATCTGAAAATAGAAGGCGATCTTTCAAATTTGAACAATACAAAAAGATAATGATGCAGATGGTCTGAGGTTGTTTGGGTTCAGTATAAAAGGCAGACATTAATGATTGCCTCATCAATACCTATTTCCTTCTCTCTTCTTCCTTCGCAGCAAATGCCACCCATTCCTCCTGCCTGGCCCACACATCAGAAAAGCAAAAATATGCCAGATACATGCAATCCCTCTTTCCCTTGTAGCTAGACATGGACATATGAGGGGCAGTCTGTTTGGTCACCATAGAAAACTTTTTACTTTGAAATAAACAGCATTGGGATCCCTGGGTGGCGCAGCGGTTTAGCGCCTGCCTTTGGCCCAGGGCGCGATCCTGGAGACCCGGGATCGAATCCCACATCGGGCTCCCGGCGCATGGAGCCTGCTTCTCCCTCTGCCTGTGTCTCTGCCTCATTCTCTCTCTCTCTGTGACTATCACAAATAAATAAAAAATTAAAAAGAAAAAAGAAATAAACAGCGTTTTGTAATTAACAGAGTGGAAATAGGCCTCCTCTCCTTGAAGAATACAGTTGTGTAGGCATGGGACATCATGTGTATGCATGAGACATAATGGTCATCTTGAGATGGGAGTGAGCTGGAGACAGCAGTGGGGAAACATGAAAAGCACCTGGGTCTGTGTTGGTGCTGTTGAGCTGCTAATCAAACCCTGGAACTGCCCCACCTCCAGACTTGTTAAGGAAGATAGTAAATTAGCTTATTAATTTCCGACTTGGGATATTCTGTTACAGCCAAACAATCCTAAGTGATACAAACTGCAACAAAACACAATAGAAGGAATGAGGCCCATGACTTCTACAGCGTCTTCCAGCTTTAGTATCATTTAAGCATCTCCCTGCTTCTAAAAATCACATTATTTCTGCTCTTTTACAAGTTCAACAACCCCCAGCAGTGCCTTCCCTTAGATTAAGGGGTCCTTTGTGTAGAAGCTCTGTTTCAGGTGAGTTGGTTATAGGAACTAGGAGAAAAAGCACAGATGAAAGGATCACATTTTGGGAAAGAAAAAGATAACATCCTTCTGCAATGCAGAAAGAAGACCTAATAATGTGAAATAATTTTATAAAATATAAATTTTGCATATACAACTTCTGAGGCAGCATGGGGAAGAATGGGAAATAATCAGAACAAAAATATGAAGCAGGTGGTTAGACATCCCAAAGATTGAGGAGAGGTGCTGGGAGAATTATGTCCACTCTAGGCAGGGCTGGGCATGTAGAATGAAATGGCCTCATGAGGGTTGAGGTGGGAGCAATGCCTAACGGAGAAGCACTGAGAGCTGCATAAATGACAGCAAAGGTGGGACAGCAGGAGTGAGAGCTGATGACCCTCACCTGTTAACTGTAGACAACAAGGCTGAATGGAACAGGAACCAAAAGAATAAGTACTAGTGGCTTTACAGAAATTGATGCGGAGCAGTTTGCAAATCTGCCTGATATGATGAACAAAACTTAACAACAGTATCCTTCTTCAAATAAATACTCCTTTAAATAAAAATGCATGAAATGTGAGCTTTAAATTTTTTTCACTTAATTTAGTCAATATAGATACATAAAAACTTTATTTGTATTTTTATATTACTACAATATGAACTTTCTAAACTAGGTAAACTATTTTTTTTTCATCTCAAAGAAAATTATGTATACTTTATGACTTTTTTGTAGTCCTTTGTACTACAAAAATACCCTTCTTATACTGTTTGTTCCTCTATAGGATTTTGGCAGGTTCAAAATAAGGAGATGCAGTATACAGCAGAGTTAAGTCATTCAGTTAAGGTTTTGGAATGAGACCAGATCCATCCAGTTCAATTACCATCTGTTTAATAACTGTGTGACCTTGAGCAAAGTTGCTTCTCTTAACTTCCATTTCTGCATTACTATGATAGAGAAAATAATGGCACCTATCTGACAGCTGTTTTATTAAAGTGGGTAAGGCAAGCAAAATCTAGCAGAGCCTGATACCTAAGGGATGGACATCAAAGCATCTATCTATATATTTACATATATACGTAAAAGTCATCAGTATATAAATAATAAACGTTTATATATAGATATACACATAGTATAATCCACACTAAGGGTTGGATACACATAATTCTAATTAGATTCACTGTCTGGCCACATGTATCAAAATAACTTGGCATACTTTGTTAATTAATTTCATTCATTCATTAACAAATATTTACTGAATGCTTAGCACATGTGCAGCAGAGATAAGTACTGTGATAGAAAATAAAAATAAGGGGTAGAGAATAATACTGGGTACTATTTCAGACAGGGTGACGAGAAAAGGCATCCTGAAGGAAATAACATGTAAAGAGACCTAAATGCAGCAAGAAAAGAAAGAGAATCTGTGTAGAGGAAGGCATGTGCTTTTTTTTGTTGTTTCTCTTTCTACCCACTTTACCCTACTCTGTCATTCTCTTCTTGGACTTCACTCTTAGCCGCAGAGAATGCCACGCCTTGTGTAATGTTTGAACTACACCCAAAGGTATGTCTGTTGTCTGTGGGGCACATAAAAGGATGTCCTCAGAGTTATGTCAATCATTTAAGGCATCATGGCACTCTATACTCTAAAGTGTTCTAAATATGAGTCAGTTTGAGGGGCAGGCATCAGAAACTTTTCAAAGTGAATGTTATAAAATTACTATGAATCCTCTGACCCACTGGAGTAAAGGAGATACTGCCTCCTCAGTGCAGCATCATAAGTCACAAAGCTTCAAGGAGCCAGCTTAATTGCCCAGCCACCTGCCTGCATGAATCTGAGTCCAGGGCCATGTACCATACACTACTGTGTGAGATTAGGGTCTGGGAAATAAGTACGCAATCCATGTGCCAATACTGCATCCTCAGTTCACTCTAGTTAAGACTCTGGTGGTAGAAAATCACTAGGACAAAAACTGAAAGTCTATCTTTTTGTCTTTTAGGATTCATACACAGCCTGCTCTGGCATTAACCATGTAACGTTTAAGCAAGTCACTGGATTTCTTTAGCCTAGAGTCTTCATCCAAGAGGTAGAAATAATCATATATGTCCACTAACCATAATACTACATTGCTTTTATGTTTTATTCTCTTGAGTGTTTTCTTATAAACCATCACCTGGTTCTCAAAAGAATTCCATGCTTTAAGAAGCAGATGACAATTTATATGAACAGAACTTTAAAAGGACATGTAGGTAGTACTATAAAAAAAAGTAGGTAGTACTACAGATGTGGAAGATGACATTTGTAACAGGCCACTGAAACAGAAGATCTTGGTGTTCTGGGCAATCCACAAAGAATGTTGAGCCAGTTCTCTAAGTTGGCAGTAATTGCTGGAAGGATGGCCTCTGCTGACTTTGTTGCCAGGAAGATTTTAGAAGATACGTGTGGTTTGGGTTTCTGATTTCCTTCTACTGCACACGATGATCAACTACTTGTGTCTAGTCTTCAGGTGCATCAGGTAAATTCACTCATGTCCCATTTACTTCATGATCTTAAAGTTCTGATTTTGTTTTTTCACAGAGCCTAGGTCTAAAAATAATCATAAGGGGTTTACATTTAAATTATTACAAAACAGTATTCTAGGGGTCTCAAGAAGAATTAGGCACGTTAGTAAATGTGCCATATCCCAACACTCATCAACCCCTAACCTAAATTCTTCATGCTCTGACTACAGCCCATCACTTCCTATTCTGTCCTCAGAAAGGACTAGCCACCTCAATCTCAGTTAACTCTTTACATTCGACACCTCCTTTTAGAGTGTTCTCCAGGCTATAAAGAAAAGCAGTATTTCATAGTCAGGACCCATCAGCAGAAAGAAGACATTGGTTTTCTGTTCCAATCAAGCTCCCTACCAACATATGTGCAGCTTATGTTTCCTAAAAATAAACAATATCCCAAAATGGCAACTCCTGCTGCAGACACTCAGGACTTCTCCCCTTTGCTGTAGCTATAGCCTAATCTCTAGAATGTCTCCCAAAATCATATCCATCTTTCACTCCAAGGCTAGTACAGGGCTAGATTTTACCTACTTTCCACTCCTGCCTCTCCCCTAGGCAGGATTCCTCGGCAACACTTTCCAACGTTATCCTATCTTCTTGACCTTAACTGAAGTTTTATTTTTATTTTTCAGAACACTTTATGGAATTTCCGAGAAGGAAATGTCCAAAAAACATCTAATTCTATTTTCCTTCTGTAATAGCAAGGAAGACAACTTTAGTTTTTAACACATTTTTATTATATAAATATACCTTATCTTTATCTGCAGTAAAAGAAAAAAAAAGAATATTAAAGTGAAATGAAAAGAATATGTAATAATAGTGAAAGGGAATATAAGGGAAGAGAGAAGAAATGTGTGGGAAATATCAGAAAGGGAGACAGAACATAAAGACTCCTAACTCTGGGAAATGAACTAGGGGTGGTGGAAGGGGAGGAGGGCGGGGGGTGGGGGTGAATGGGTGATGGGCACTGAGGGGGGCACTTGACAGGATGAGCACTGGGTGTTATTCTGTATGTTGGTAAATTGAACACCAATAAAAAATAAATTTATTATAAAAAAAGAAAAGAATATGTAAGCCTCTCCTCCATACAGATCCTTAATTCCTAAGAGAAAAAAATAAGAGGAAAAATTGAGAAAGGGTTCTATATTTATTTTAGGTGCACTGAACAGAAGTTGCTGAGACTACATTTACTGGTAAGTGGATGAAGGGGGGAAAAGTAATGAATGATCAGAAATTCAGATATAACAGGTGGCAGCAGCAGCAAGGTAAATCAGTAGGTTGACCCCTGAAATACCAGGTCCTCTCTCTCTCTCTTCTTTTGCTCCCAGCCCTGAATAGCAGAGAACCCCTACCAGGCTAACAGAGACTCTCTTCCATTCAAGAGCCAGAAAGAAAGAATTAAGTCCCTAGTTCCACAATAGATTAGGGGGCCAGGAGGGAAATATCTTTCTGATGACTCATAATGGAATTCACTGTCTTTAACCCTAAAAATATTGCAACAACGGTTAGTTTCATTGGTGAATTAGTCCTAAGTTTCACTATACTTCAGGTACATTATGATTACTACAGGCTTTGGAAAGACACCTAGGGAACTTAAATATTAATCAGAACATTGTCCTAGAGAAAAGTGATATTTCAGATTTACAAAGCTTCAATGTTGTAATTGGCATCAGAATACTATTAATATGAATATACTATTCATGTCCACTCCTTTAGATAAATTTAAATATAACCACCTTTCCTGTTACTCAGATAATGCTTTATTATTATTCATTCTTAATAGCTCTTTATAAAGACACCTTAACATCTCTTTCACACTCAGAGCTAAGACATTTTGGGCTAGATAACTCTTGGTTGGAGTGGTAGCAGGGAGCATGCTGTCCTGTGCACTGCAGGATGGTTAGCAGTTCCCCTGTTCTCTACCCATGAGCTGGCAGTAGCACCTTCCCTCCTCCAGTTAAAACCATCTCCAGATATTGTCAACTTCCCCCTTTGGGGCAAAACGTCCCCCTGTGGAGGACCGCTTGCCTAGAATAAGAGTTTGGAGATCTCAGGAGCTCAAATGAGGTTAGTGTAGGGCCCCTGGGAGGCTGTCCCAGCTTATATTCAGTATTTTCTCCAGTTTCAGTTATGGGCAAATGACCATGATGTATGAGTAACAGTCTCTAAGAATGGAATATACAGCATTTACTGTCAACATTTACTGTTATAACTAATATTTATAGAAAAAGAGACTCACACTTAATCAAGGGCAGCAGTTCCCAGCTTTTGAAGGGGTTATGATACAAAAGTTTACAAGTATATTTAGAATCAAGAACATATTCAGTTGAACTCTCCAAAATTACCATTGTTGTCTCAGTTAAAAAAAAAAAAGGCTTAACATCATCAGCAATTTCATATAATTCAACCTAGTAATTTCTTTCTGTAGCAATGGTTGGTTCTCACAAAATCCTATTGAAGTATTCTATTCCTGCTGCCTTTTTCTCCCAAGGTCTCTGGGTGCTACTGACTTCATTTTCATTTTCCTCAAGAGCAGTCACTGCTTCTGTAGAGGCTATGCACACAGCCCCAGAGCTGTTTTGACCCTGCAGTCCAAGGAGAGAGATGCCTATTTTCCCACGTTTCTCTTCAGCTCCTTTTTCCTATTTGTTTAGATTCCCAAAATAAAGACAAATGATGAGTCTCTGTATATACAGAAGATAGAAGACTCATCTATGGTTGGCAATATAACAAAGATGACTAGACAACTCATATGCACACACAGCATCAAAGGAAACACAGATGAGGAAAGAGAAAGAATTGCACTTGTTGGAGGTGAAAAATTCTACAGAAAGCAGATAATGAAGGGCATATACTCTGAGCAGCAATTGTCTATTCCAGATGACAGCTAGGGTTGCAAAACAGATTAGACAGTTACCTATTAGTCAGCAATAAACTCTGATACCAATAACTTGTTCCAAGGATGACTAATTATGGTCTACCACTCCCCACAAGTGTTCTGAAATTCAGAGTGGTGGTAGGAATCCTGGACTCAAAAATCCTTGAAATATGGAGTTTAAATGTGAAGCTCTATGGGTCACAGAACTCACATTATCGAGTCACAAAAGTGGGAGTAACAAGTACACTGCAATGTGCTTTTAAGCTACAGGACAACCAAAGCTCCCTTAAACTCTAACACCCTCTAGATCTCCCTTCCATTTGGTGACATGACAGTCCACTGTTTTCTCTCTTCAACCTTGGAGAAAGATGAACCCTCCCCTCCTTTCTGGCCACAGCTCATTCTGGGCTTCCACCCCCCTTAGGCCTTTCTCCCTACTTACTCCCTACATCTTTATCTTCTTTCCTTATACCCTCGCTTCTGTTTATTTTATTTTTAAGATTTTATTTATTCATGAGAGACACACAGAGAGAGGCAGAGACACATAGGCAGAAGGAGAAGCAGGCTCCTTACAGGGAGCCTGATGCGGGACTCAATCCCAGGACTTCTGGATCACGACCTGAGGCAAAGGCGGATGCTCAACCACTGAAAAAAGATACAGAGCCCCCCTTCTGTATCCTTTAAACACATGCTTAATAACATAGTCCATTTCTGAGGACAAAGAATGAAATCCCTTTCTTGACTCTGAGTTCTACTCCATGTTCTATGTACTGTAGTTCAGATGAGGAGCCCTGATTGAGAAAGGCTGACAACAGGCTCCTGCTGCCCAACCTCCATCACATCCTGCTACTTCTTCACAAATAGCCTGCCTTCAAAAATGAGAGTCCCGTGTGCAACTTTACATCTGTATTTGTAAATGCTGTTGTTCAGGTCTGGCATTCTCTTCTTCCTGTCCACTCTAGGGCTCCCATTCATCCTGGATATTCACACAATACTTTCTTTGGGAGCTTCCTTGGACTTTGCCAAGTAGTCCTTTCCATGGTCTTTTTATTTACCTTTAGAGCTCATCTTACGACATCATGCAGGTTTATTCACATATCTGTGTGCTTACTAGAATGTGAGCTCTATGGGACACCTGGGTGGTTCAGCGGTTGGGCACCTGCCTTTGGCTCAGGTGGTGATCCCAAGGTCTGGGATTGAGTCCTGCATTAGGCTCCCTGAGAGGAACCTGCTTCTCCCTCTGCCTAGCTTTCTCAGTCTGTGTCACTCATGAATAAATAAATAAATTAAAAAAAATTGAATGTGAGCTCTGGAAGACATGACTAGCAAAATTTCTGAAATATAGTGGATATAAAGTAAAACTTTTTTTGAAAGAAACATAATAATGCTTCTTTTCTCCTTATCCTCAAAACTGGTGTTAGTAACTCAATTCCTGGAGCTCTATCCATTATTTTTTTTAAAAAATCAGAAACTAATATCACACTGACATTAAAAACAGTTGCAAGAAACCCTGAGTCACCATGTAATGATTCCTCTTTCTCAAAGGAACAGATGGAGGGAGAAAATCATGACAATTATTCTTAAAATGAGTTACACCAAGATCTGTGTCTCTTTTTCCAGAAGATAATCAACATGTGGCAGAAAAGGGAGAAGGACATGTAATATCTGCATAGACCTTGCTAGCTAGAATTCTTTTTAAAGATCATACTTGTTTGCTGCTCTAAGTTCCTGTTACAAAAAGAAGCAAAACTTGTCCCTCGCTGTGTAAACAAGACAAAAATTATGATTGGATGCCACAAGCCCAAAATTTATGCTTTCAAGAAAGCTATAATAAGGGTCAGAACACACCCCACACAGACAGAGTTGCTTGGTCATGCCCTCAGAGCATGACTACTGGAAGGGAGGAAACCCCTCTATGCTATCCCCAAATACAGAGAATTGCATCAGTTCATTCCATGCTGGAAGACATCTTATTTCTGGCAGAGGCTATAAGCAGTAGGAGCAATGCCTAATGCGTGCTTGGCACGGATGAAGAAAGAGAATCAAAGAAATCATAAACACTTTGATTTTCCTTGTCCAAAAACATTCATCTCAATGTTATTAAAAAGAATTAAAGTGAGGTCCAACACAAAGAGGTACCATCCCTCTTTTAGCAGATCGAAGACTATCACACATTGCTTAATTTCTTATTTAACCATTCTGTAGGGCAAATCTAAACAGGCAACCTGCCGTCTTTCACTCTTTCATTTTCCTTATCACCACACTAAGTTATTATAAGCTTCATGTCTTTTACTCTATCCATTCTTTCCAATTTCCCTGTACGTGCCACCTACTAAGCCTTTAGACCTGCTTTGGTGTTTTCAGATAGTCTTACCACGTGGATTTTCATCCCTCCAATTCCCTCTACGTTTGAGAAGACCAATGTCCCCAATACATCTCATTGAGCCAATCATTCTCTTGCTCTAAACATCAATGGCCTGTCACCTACACATAAAATCCAGTCATTTTTATCTTATACTCAAGGCCTCACCTAATGAATTCTTACATCTGTGATTTTTTTAAATATTTTTTTTAATTTCAGAGAGATAAAGAGTGTGTGTGCCAGTAGGGTAAGGGGCAGAGGGAGAGCATCTTAGAGCAGACTCCTCGCTGAGAACAGAGCCCATGCAGGGCTTGATATCTCCACCCTGAGATCATGACCTGAGCTGAAATCAAGAGTCAGACACTTAACTAACTGAGCCACCTAGGCAACTCCCCCCCACACCTCCCTGACACCTGTGCTTTCATCTCTTTTTCCTACAGAATTTTTTGTCTTTAACATCTTACTCTATTTATTTGTGTGTATTGCTCATGGACTGTCTTACTTCCCACCTCAAATATAAACTTATGAAGGAAGCATTTTCATCTGCTTGGTTCAGACATACCCCTAGTCATTTAGAATGGTACCTGGTACACAGGTTGAGACCTATTCATTAAGCATTTGTTGTGTAACTGGAACACACTCTGCCTTGATCTCAAGCCTTCCTTCATATCCTACAGTCAGCACTAATTTTTTTTTTTCTTATGTCTTTTACTTAGGTTCTTCCTGTATCAGGCCTATGCAAGTTCTTCAAAATCAGATGAAGTCTCTCAGGTGGAAGCTGACTACTTGTTAACCACTATTTTTATTATATCAATTGTTCTTCTGAATAAGGTGGTCATATTTATATGGCTTATAATAAAATTCACCATTTACTTTTTAAAAAGTTACTGGCCCCAGAGGTATTTAGCAACAGGGAGTAGAGTGTAATGAGTTCATCAGAATTTTAATATTAAAGAATCTCTTTTCTTCAAAGCACTGACAAAGCTTTGTGCTTAAATTGTGGCTAGTAGGTCTTTAGTGACTAATCCAGCAAATAAGTTAACTTAAATTTAAAGCCCAATTTGGGTCCAGGCCATTAAATGGGGATAAAATCACTTTCATACTTTACTTTTATATTGTCTTTAGATAGCTTGGTTGAATTTCGGGTGTAATATATTAGAGCCTAAACATCCTTTAGGACAATGACTACAACCATTTGGATTAATGGAATGATTCAATGGCTGACACTAAATTTCCCAACTCTAATTTCAATTAGTAGAGCTTAATCAAACTTCTCTTTAGTGCTGTTGCACATGGAATACAACTGAGTAAGGATGAGATAAAAGCCAATTTGCATAGAGATTAGAAATAACGTGAGGCACTCTTAACCAACATGTTCACAACTGCACGTCTGGCTAATTAACAATAATGCCTTTTCTTTTGTTGATAGGCGTGAAAGTCCAAATAGGCACTTACAATGTACATTTTAATAATAAGGTATGTTACTAGGTTTTGGCTTTCTTGGCTAATAATTCTTATGTAAATACTTAAGTCATTGATAAAGGCCAAGTTTATCAAGTTTTGATACTGAAGAATGAATTTATTGCTTTATTGCACTTAGCCAGGTAGTCTGTGCTTCACTGAAGCTGTTAACTCTTTAGCTTGTTGAGTTGCTACTGGGATTTGATGAGCTCTCATAATTTAAACAGAGTGATGTGTTCAGAGGATCTGTGATAAAATATCAGCTACTTCAAGTGAACATGTTTATGTCATAGATTAACTGTTTTTACCTAAACTGTGACAAGGAAAGACATCATTTTAAGAAATATATACCAAGTTATTCCATGCTCCTCAGGAAATAATATCCTAAATGAGTCACGTTTGTTATGAAGTTCACTTAAAATTCCACTACAATGTAACTGTGTTGAGAATTTCCAAATCATACCAATATCACCAAGAACTTAAATATAATTAATGATATGGTTAATAATGTTCTTTCTACATATATTTCTTTTTCTCCTACTATTTTGTTAACTCATCTCAAGCAGAGACCATCATGCTTATCCATGCAGATATTTGGGAAAGGGCATTTGAGCCAGAGGGAAGAGATGGTACCAATAAAAGGGCCTCCCTGACTTGCTCAGAAACAGTTGAGAGGCCACCAATGTGTCTGGAGCCCAGTGTGTGGTGAAGAGGGCAGAGGCCAGATCCTACAGGGCCCTGAAGGTCATTACAATGGCTTTTAGATTTGCGGGTGAGTGAAGTAGAGATTTTGAGCAAAGCAGTGCCATGACTGGAATTAGATTTAAAAGAATTACCCTAGCTGTTGTGTTGAGAATACATTGTTGGGGATAGGGGAAGATGGAAGCAGAATTGGGCAGCTATGGCAGTAATCCTGGTGAGAGAAAATGGTGGCTGGGAATGGATGGTGGCAGTGGAGGTGGTGACAAGTGGTTGGATCTATATATGCTATGCAGATAGAGCCAACTGGTTTTTCTAAGTAAATACAGGGTAGGAAATAAGAGTCAAGAATGACTTTAATGACAAATGACCGAATGGGTGAAGCTGCTGTCAACTGAGATTCAGATGACTGACGTGAGATTAATCAGGTCTGGGGCCAAGATGAAGAGTCCAGTCTTGGATGTGCTGAGTCTAAGGGTCTGAAAATGTTTTCAAATGCATAATTTTGCCTCCATAGTTCGCCCAGCTAAAAATGTTAGGTAGCCTCCTAGCTCTCCTTCCCCTTCAGATACAAGCCCATTGCTTCTGTAGCAGAATCCCTTTCCCATCCAGCCTCTCTATTTTATGCCCTTGGTAATGTCCTTGTGTAGGCCTTCATTACCCCTTGACTCACTTCAGTCTCTTGATCTGATCTTGATTCTCCCTAAGGAACCTGTCTTCTACATAACCACATGTATATTCCTAAAAAATAAATCTGATAACGGTACACTCCTATTTAAAACTCAGCACTGGCTTGTTACTACTATATAAAAGTTAGGGTTCGCTTCTATGATCCTTTACTATATTGCTCCACTCTACTTCTCTTTTCTTTTCACTACACACTAAATATGTCCTGCCCATCATGCTTCTTTGTCTGGCAAACTTATTCTTCCCCCAATATCCAGCCAAACATTAATACTTTAGAAAAGCCTCTCCCGACAATGCTCAAGCAAAATTGGCCATTCCCTCCTCTGTGCTCTCCCAATATATCCACCATACCTTCACTGTATCATTTATAATGATGAATCATTACAAGTTTGCCTATATATCTATTCTATGAGGCTCTCAGTAGAGGCTGCTTGTCTTACCTGTTTTCCAAAGCACCTCACTAATTTGCACCCTCTGCTTACTGAAGCCCTGAGGGAAGCCTTAAGTGTTGCTCAGATGTAGCAAAGGTACCTATTCGAGATCTTTCAACTTCAAGTGTGCCACCCTTCAAGGCTGGGGTGGGGCTTTGAACATCCTCTCTCTTTCTGTCTGCAACATTAGGGGTGAAGACACTTAGAACCACCAGAAGAAAGAGAAGCTGGTAGCAGAGAAAACAGCTTGATGACAAAGCAGCCATCATGGCTGAAGCCAGCCCTACATATTTGAATATATTTGAATATATTGTGGTCTTTATGATGTATATACGAGACTACATGGCACAGCTTTCAAATAATCATCCACTTAAATCCTAGAAATTAAAAATTCCATTTTGGCTCTCCTACCAAATTATACAACCATGAGAGCAAGAAAATCAACCCTAGTGGATATACTATGGTCTTCAATAAACATTTATAGCAATGATAAATGAACCTTGATACATTTTGCTCACATAAAAAAAAAATGGTAAAAAAAAAGATTACTAGAAAAAAACTAACAAGCATTAAAAATGGAAATTTCCAAATAACTTTGGGATAGATATTTTTAAAAATCTGGTAAGTATTAGCTTATTTCATATGATAGGGCTCCTTTCACTCTGTTATCTAATAATCAAGAGAAAAGACAGGAAAAAAAAGAATGAGGTTTCAAATTTAGAAAATAATTTTTGACATCAACCCTCAAAAAAAGTATGGATATAAATATTATGTTTGATTTTCTATTAAACTATGTCAAATGTTTGTCTCCAAACCTCCTATTTCTTCACATTAGGTGCTTCACCTCTATTTTCTGTCCTATACATTCTTTTTTTTTTTAATTTTTTTTTTTACTTATTTATGATAGAGAGAGAGAGAGAGAGAGAGAGAGAGAGAGAGGCAGAGACATAGGCAGAGGGAGAGGGAGAAGCAGGCTCCATGCACCGGGAGCCCGACGTGGGACTCGATCCAGGGTCTCCAGGATCACGCCCTGGGCCAAAGGCAGGCGCCAAACCACTGCGCCACCCAGGGATCCCTGTCCTATACATTCTGATACTTAACTCCCCACCTTTCCTTCAGGATATAGAATTTTATCTTCAGTGATTTACTATAACTATCTTTATTTTTTCCCTTTTTACTTCCTTTCCATTTCATTTACCTTATTGTCATTATATATATTAACATTTTTAATTAAACAATAGTTTCCTCCTATTTCCTCTACACTATCTCCAAATAATTCATTAAAATTTTCTTTGCATTTGTAATTAATACAGAAAATACTCTCAGATAAGTTTTCTTAAACATAAGGGGAAAAGAGATGATCATATATTGAGGATTTTCCTAATGATTATAGACATAGAACAATAACTTGATAATTTTAATTTTTTCCAGGGACTGGTTCCTAATACTGCCATCATGAACATATCTCTCCTTGAGAAACAAGCAATACTATTACTCAAAACAAATGTAACATGTTTCTGAAGTACTTCTCCTTCAGTACAGCTTTTTAAGAGATCTGTCATCTCATCTTTCTTTTGCTGTATAATTCAGAAGAAACTATAACATATTTTGAGATTTCAAACTTAGTTAGGAAGCACTTGTTGAATAAAGATTTGCAGGTCTAAGAAAACATTGTTCAGCTAATTACACGTTATTAATAAAATACTCAATTCTTTATTAAAGCAAAAGTTACACTGAACATGTTTTGTTTGGCTGGTTTTATCCAGATTGATTGACATTAATTTCAAAGAAAGAGAGGGCCAACATTAGAAAATCCTATGTATTTTCACAGAAGTTTGGAGACAGGAATAGTGAATCTTTGACTCAAGAGAGACAAGTAAGTCTTACAACTTTGGCAATTTCCTCTTTTCCATCTTCTGTCCTAACACCCCTCAGTTTTATATCTTCTGTATGCACTGTAAGAAAACTGAGATGTGTAATATTAGTTTGGTTCCCATATTAACAGTCCAAAAATAACTGTTAAATGAGTATGGAACAGACATTAATTTTTCTAAAAACTTTCATATAATATAAAGAAAACTATTTAGGGATCCCTGGGTGGCGCAGCGGTTTGGCGCCTGCCTTTGGCCCGGGGCACGATCCTGGAGAACCTGGATCGAATCCCACGTTGGGCTCCCTGCATGGAGCCTGCTTCTCCCTCTGCCTATGTCTCTGCCTCTCTCTCTCTCTGTGTGACTATCATGAATAAATAAATAAAATCTTTAAAAAAAAATAAAAAAATAAAGAAAACTATTTAAACTACAAAATAACTAAGTTTTACATAAGACAACCAAGATTTGACATACATAACAGATCATACTATGATGCAGAAACTGCTAATATTCTTTTTTATGTGTTTCAATTCCAATATTCTACTACTGACAGTTAATTTTTGGATTTAAGATTAAAGGTTTAATTCAAGAATAGTACACCTGAGTCTAGGCAAATGTTTGCCCCTTTCACACTTTTCAAAGCAGCTGGCCAAGTTTAACAGTTTAATTAATTAAACAAATGCAAAAAAAATGTTTCAAAATAAAATAGCTCATATTTATAACCTGTTTGAGATTTTGACAAACTCTAATAATTACAACTTCCCTCAAATTATATTGTATCTGGTCCATTAATTTATTAATAGTTAAAAATTCTTAACCATAATCATACAGCTTACTGTTAGTTACAAGGATGAAATTCTTACATGTAAAATTTAAAGTAATTCAATTACTCAGCTAGCAGTTTTTCAAAATATCTTCAAACAATAAACATAATATCCTAAACATTATTAAACTTTGTTACACAGTACTAAGTATTGTTCATGTTTCTAATAGTATTAAAAATTGTCCAAGTCTTTCAAACATATTTCACTATTAGTATATACAATATAAATTGAGATTCACCATGAAAAACAATCTTACTTTTAAATCAATTTTACTACCAGTTCAAAATTTTTTTCTAAATCTTAAAAAAACTCTTTTCTTAGGGCACCTGTGTGTAGCTCAGTTGTTGAGTACCTGACTCTTGATTTCGGCTTAGGTTATGGTCTCTGTGTCACGGGATGGAGCCCCACATCAGCCTTTGCACTTAGCTCGGAGTCAATTTGGGATCCTCTTCCCCTCTCCGTCTGCCTCTGCCCCCATTCACTCTCACGCTCTCACTCTCTAAAATAAATTAATAAATCTTAAAAAAAACCAAAACACTTTCCTTAAGAGCAATTCATTAATGCTTAATGCAAAAACAGTCTATCTTATGTATCTCCATTTCTTTTTTTTCTACTCACATCTTCAACTATAACCTGAAAGCAGTGCAAAATGCTAACAATAAAGAATGTAGGTCCAACAATAAAGTCACTCCACATATTTCAGTTCTGTCACTTCCTATGTCTTAAACATGTCCTTGGACAACTATCATTATTTTTAAGAAGCAAATACCCTCTTTTACTAAAAGTATATTTGAAAAGCTTAGTATAGAAAAAAATGCTAAGAGATGATTTTAATCAAAGTTACACTGATATTTTTATAATTAGTACTAACATTTGTCAAGAGAACAAAACAAGATCATGAAACCAGATAGTGAGGTTTTAACTGCCCCATTCCTTTTTTGAACCTCCTAGGAATAAACTATTATCTCTTAAGTAATGCAAGACCAGCACAGAGCAGCTGAAGGTGGGCTCCTTTTGCATAGTTACTGCTGCATACAGGACCTGAAAAGTATCTAGGAAGATAATTGTTGGGGCCCAAAAGGCTTTTGCCTCTAATAACAATAATTTGTAAAGTAATTTAGGGTCAAAGTTTGTTGTCATTATTCCTGTTTTTAACAAATCTATTCTTTCAAGTGTTACCGTATCCCCAGGATGCCTTAGAAAAAAGAGATTGAGGCCCAAAGAAATGAAGTTAATCTGGACAAGGTCATAGCTGGAAAGCAACAGAGCCTGGAATTACATTGGGTCCTCTGATCACAAATCAGTGTTCCTTCTGCTGTACCTTCCATCACCTCCCAAGGTCCTTAATTAACACATATGATATAGTAAGGGCTTCAGCAGCAAGTTATCAAAAGACATAAGTGACGAGGGGTGAGGCTGGGCTCCTTTGAACTGAGCCCCCTCCGCCTTTTTTCCCATTAGCCAGAGAAGGGTCTTTGGCAAGGCTTTTGCCTATCTAGCTAATTTACTAATGAATTGCCTTTATATCTCACCCTCTTTTTTTCCTCCCTAAAACAATCACATAGTGCTTTAACTGGTTTTATTTTGGACTATTGCTACTCTGACACTTGAGATAACAGACAGCAAGCAAGAAACACAATGCAAAGGAAAATGCCCCCATAAGTCTTATAGTTACAACGTCTGATAAAATAATAGTGAAAGGGAATAGAGGGGAAGGGAGAAGAAATGAGTAGGAAATATCAGAAAGGGAGACAGAACATGGAAGACTCCTAACTCTAGGAAACGAACTAGGGGTGGTGGAAGGGAGGAGGGTGGGGGGTGGGGGTGACTGGGTGGCGGGCACTGAGGGGGGAACTTGATGGGATGAGCACTGGGTGTTATTCTGTATGTTGGCAAATTGAACACCAATAAAAAAATAAATTTATTATAAAAAAAAGGTAATTGCTTTTCCCTACCACAAAAAAAAAAAAAAAAAAAAAATATCCTGACTTCTCCCCCTCATTATCTATGGGACCTTGGATGAGTTCCCTAACCAGTTCGGGCCTTGTTTTCCTTCTCTGTTAAGGATACAAGTATTGAGCTCACAGGGGTTTGTGAGGATGGCAGCAATTAAGAGCATATGATGCTGATGGGTGAGCCTCTCCTTCACCCCAGAAAGCCCCTTCATTTTTCTTCATTAAAATCTTACAGGAAGGGGATCCCTGGGTGGCTCAGCACTTTAGCACCTGCCTTTGGCCCAGGGCGTGATCCTGGAGTCTCAGGATTGAGTCCCACATCAGGATCCCTGCATGGAGCCTGCTTCTTTCTCTGCCTGTGTCTCTGCCTCTCTCTCTCTCTCTCAACAATATATGAATAAAATCTTTAAAAATAAAAAATAAACCTTATAGGAAAAGACAGTTAATGTACTTATACATAAAAAAGTGAGGGGATCCCTGGGTGGCTCAGTGGTTTAGCACCTGCCTTTGGCCCAGGGCGTGATCCTGGAGTCCTGGGATCGAGTCCCACATCGGGCTCCCTGCATGGAGCCTGCTTAAAAAAAAAAAAAAAAGAAAAGAAAAAAAAAGTGAATAAAGAAGCATCTTACATTAAAGAAGAAACCATATCCATGTAGGTACTTAAGTAACAACTAAAAGAAAATTTCTTGGTACTAAAAGTAAGATATGCTTTGTATAATTTAAGGTAACTAATTAAACAGAGCAAGGAAGAACTTCTCCCATAGCCTACCCACACAAATCACTAAACTGCTTGATTTTAAAGACCAGGAATCTCTGGGATCATGCCCTGAGCCGAAGGCAGACGCTCAACCGCTGAGCCACCCAGGCATCCCAAGACAAAGTCACTGTCGGATGAATTCTGCCCTTGGAACCATCCAAGCTGAGTGCCAATCCATAGTGTTAGATAAATCCAGCAAATGCTTTGCCTTACTGTCTAGCATGGATAAACTCCCTAGACAAGGGATGGCAAATGTGTTCCATCTTAAGTGCCAAATATCATTGATAGCAGAAATCCAGAGCATTGTCTATGAATGTACTAGGAGGCAAAATCAAACTTTGAAGAAAATTGTGCCAGGATCAATCTGCAATGTCTGCCAAGGATGGAGAAATATGCAATGAGTCTACTAGCTGGCCATTAGTCATCCATTTCCAGACTCATGTGGTCTCACTGAAAGAAAAATTAACAGTAGCTAGCTTATTACTGATCACATTACTTATAGCAGCAAAATCCCTAGAGATCTAGGTGGCATGCAATAAGTATTTTAAGATATAGGTGACAAGCCATAATACACTTTCTTTTTCCGTGGACATGGTAGAATCAACGCTATGTGATCATATCCCATTTCCTTTCCCTGGATTTGCAGCCAGTCTTCATCTCCCACTTTCTCCTAGTGAGGCCACCGAGTTCTTGCCAATGGAATATAGGCTAAATGATGTCTAGGCCTGGACGCAAATCTTCCCCTGCAATAACAGCCTCTCACACCTCGCCCTTTCTGTCTCCTTCCTCTGTCAGACAGATGCATAGAATGTAGTGGAGGCCTCTGAAATCCCTTGGTGAGACTCCCTAGATAGAAGGAACCATCCATAGCAGACTGAGATGTGGGTAAAAAATAAAACTTGTATCAAGCCACTAGCTCTAGGGATTCCCAACAAGGTAGTTCTGGTTAAGATCGACAACCACAGTATCATGCCACATACAATGATAAATCATGACCTGAATAAAGCAAATCAGAACTCTTCCCTGTGAATTTGTAAAACTCTAGAAAGGAGAATCCCTTTCTTTTGGTGAGGCTGTGGTAATGTAAGCCTGTGAGCCATCATGTTTCCAGGCTCACTAAGAAAGTTAAGTTTGTGAGAATGAAGGATGTGCTCAATCACTATTCTGTGAAACGGAGGCAAGAGAAATGAGGTGGGAGGAGAATCCTGAATAAGAACCAGAGAGGCCCAATTCAACCTGCCTTTCCCTCAGCTTGGTCATAAGGGCCAAAATATGGCCCTGCCTTTGCCCAAACTAGTTTGATCTATATTCCTGTAACCCATAATCACAATAGTCATGGATATGGGTATAAAGTAGGAAGTGAAAATCCTTCAACCCACAGATAACATTTTGGCATACAGTCTACTAAAATATGTATCATGGTACTTTTAAAAAAGAAAATTAGATTGTATCCAATAAATTGGCTTTACATATCAGATATACTTTAACAACATCATTTTTCAAGGTTGCCCAGTATTATATTGTTTGGATACACCACCATTCTTGAATAAAGTACTTAGGTGTATTCAATTTTGTATTCCTACATACAATGTTGCAACAAACAGCTTTGAAATCATACTTTTGCCTATTTTGCCAGTTATTTGAGATAAATTTACAGCCATCAATTTTGAAGAGTTTTGAGTAATACTGCCAATTTTCCGTCCCAAAAATTTGCACCAATTTACGCTCCTACCAATTGAGTGCCCAATTTATACTCTTTTTTATCCATCTGAAAAAGTAATGCTGAACTCAACTGAGGAAGCACTTTTTATTTATTTTTCAATAAAAAATTTATTTTTTATTGGTGTTCAATTTGCCAACATACAGAATAACACCCAGTGCTCATCCCGTCAAGTGCCCCCCTCAGTGCCCTTCACCCATTCACCCCCACCCCCCCTACCTCCCCTTCCACCACCCCTAGTTCATTTCCCAGAGTTAGGAGTCTTTATGTTCTGTCTCCCTTTCTGATATTTCCTACCCATTTCTTCTCCCTTCCCTCTATTCCCTTTCACTATTATTTATATTCCCCAAATGAATGGAACATATAATGTTTGTCCTTCTCCGATTGACTTATTTCACTCAGCATAATACCCTCCAGTTTCATCCATGTCGAAGCAAATGGTGGGTATTTGTCATTTCTAATGGCTGAGTGATATTCCATTGTATACATAGACCACATCTTCTTTATCCCTTCATCTTTCGATGGACACCGAGGCTCCTTCCAGTTTGGCTATTGTGGACATTGCTGCTATAAATATCGGGGTGCAGGTGTCCCAGCGTTTAACTGCATCTGAATCTTTGGGGTAAATCCCCAGCAGTGCAATTGCTGGGTCGTAGGGCAGGTCTCCTTTTAACTCTTTGAGGAACCTCCACACAGTTTTCCAGAGTGGCTGCACCAGTTCACATTCCCACCAACAGTGTAAGAGGGTTCCCTTTTCTCCACATCCTCTCCAACATTTGTGGTTTCCTGCCTTGTTAATTTTCCCCATTCTCACTGGTGTGAGGTGGTATCTCATTGTGGTTTTGATTTGTATTTCCCTGATGGCAAGTGATGCGGAGCATTTTCTCATGTGCTTGTTGGCCATGTCTATGTCTTCCTCTGTGAGATTTCTCTTCATGTCTTTTGCCCATTTCATGATTGGACTGTTTGTTTCTTTGATGTTGAGTTTAATAAGTTCTTTATAGATCTTGGATACTAGCCCTTTATCTGATACATCATTTGCAAATATCTTCTCCCATTCTGTAGGTTGTCGTTTAGTTTTGTTGACTGTATCCTTTGCTGTCTAGGAATAAACCTAACCAAAGAGGTAAAGGATCTATATCCTAAAAACTATAGAATACTTCTGAAAGAAATTGAGGAAGACACAGAGAGATGGAAAAATATTCCATGCTCATGGATTGGCAGAATTAATATAGTGAAAATGTCAATGTTACCCAAGGCAATATACACGTTTAATGCAATCCCTATCAAAATACCATGGACTTTCTTCAGAGAGTTAGAACAAATTATTTTAAGATTTGTGTGGAATCAGAAAAGACCCCGAATAGCCAGGGGAATTTTAAAAAAGAAAACCATAGCTGGGGGCAACACAATGCCAGATTTCAGGTTGTACTACAAAGCACTTCTTTTTAGATTCACAGCATTACTGCATGAAATGATTAGCACAGTCCATAGAGGGGCTAAAGAATTTCAGTATTCCACTGAAATGCAGAGAACAGACATTACCCTAAACAGAGTAATGTTACTGCAGCACACAGTTCTTCATAAAATGCAATAAAGTATAACTAAAAGCTAAGTTACTCCTTTGGAACTATGATGAGCTCCGTTGGGGATAAAAATGAAGTATAGGACCACAAAGACATGAGGAGATGCAGGTGGTAAACAGTGGGTTCAGCCTGTTTCTTGGCATTGCCTCAAATCAGCCTTCTGTGGAACCTTCCAAGGGTGCACTCATTCTCACTCAAGGCAGGCAAAAACCAGAATATTAAATGTTAAAATGCTTAGTGAAGAGCCCATAAAAACATGAACACCCTGCAATCCTATTGAGTTAGGGAGACAAAAATAACAAAACTTTGTTAAGCCATGGTCTAACTGAATCTGATGATGGGGAATCTGTAAAGTGTAGAGTTTGAAGCTATTATAAATTTTCTGATATTCTCTTTCAGCTTTTAAGGAAAAATAATAAAGTATTTTCTGATATTTTTAATACTTATCTTAAGGAAAAGAATTCTAAGAGGTTGATAATGTGAAAACAATTAGTTTTAGAGAGAACAGGGAAAAGATAAAATTCTTCACCTGGATATTTCCTTAACCTCAATTTTAATAACTTAAGTTTTTTCTTGGGCATTAATAGACTAACAAACCCAGTGAAGTATGGCATAAACATACTTAAATATACTTAATATATATAGTGATGAGAGGGGTTACTTTTGTTTTGCATTAATAGTTAAGCCTGATTATAAAACTCCATTATTTCAGTGGTGATAGTTAAGGAATGTTATAAATTATGTCACCAAATAATTAAGACCAAACTAAATGGCCTCTAAAGCTCATTTAAGAAACAGATTTTAGAAGACTTTCAACTAAGTTACATGAGTCTGTAATCTTTTTAGTCTTCACTATCACTAATGGCATAGGTAACATTCTCTGGTGTTAGCACCATGACCCAAGAACCAAGCAACAGACAAGAAGAGGGAAAAGACAAAAAGGAAATGCTGGCAAGATGAGCCCTGGAGTGCCATTAGGGACTGCTTCATGACTGTTCACTCTGTCAGAAGTGCCCTCAGTTTGTTTTGCATTTATGGTGAGTTTGAATTCAGACTATTAAAGTGTCTGTGTGTATGCATTTATGTTTAAATATGTTTACATTTACATGATTCACACAGATATTTCCTGGCACCAATAACAGCAATCAGAACTAGGTGAACAAGGCAATGACCCAATAGGGCACCTGTTCAAGAAAGATAGATAAGAATTATTCAGTATTAACCAATATAGAATGTATGATTTTTGCCTCTTTGGAACTTAGATTCCTCATCTGTGAAAATGAAGATTCTCTCCAGCCTAGAAAGCCCTCCATAGGTGATCCTGGTTCACAACTCAGGTCTTCTTTAACCTTCTTGGCCTTCTTAAATTCAGTTTTCCAGTAACCTTTCACTACTTTAAATTCCTAAAATGTGTCTTGTTCCCTCTGAACCTCTTCTTAGATAAGAGTGTTCAGCAGCTCCTGGTCACACCTCACCTAGGTAGTCCACTTATTTTTCAGGTCTAGACTTAAACACCACTTCTGCAAGGTACCTCCACTGGAGTCTTCACTTCCCCTGTTAACACTTAATTTCTTTTGAGTCACTTGTAAAAGGACTGTCTCCCATACTAAGTTGCTAAGAGTTATGTCTATATTGTTTACCATGGTACTCTTGCCTCCGGGAACAATTCCTGACATTTAGTAAATACCTAAATATTTGTTAAATGAATAAATAATGAAATTGTGCTAAATAAGTTACTGAAAGCCTCAATATTGAAAGTAGTTTCTAATTTCTACAAACAGGTCATTAAAAGCCAAATTAAATACGCTAACAGTTATTGCTCTCTTTCCAAAAGCAAAACAACCCAAAATTTTAACTAAAGCTTGTCTCCTTTCTTCAGAGCTTTTCTAAAATCCTCATGTTTCTAATGGTAATACTATCATGTTAGTATCACCATCTATATAGTGAACATCATTTTAAAGGAAATTAAGGGTATATAGCTACTTTAAAATAATGTTTTTCTTCCATAACTATGCCTACCTGTCATAATGTATGTACTTGTGATAAAGCAGATACTAAAAAACAGTGCTACCTAACTCTAACTCAAAACAAACTAAAGCAAATGGGTACACACGTATACACACAATAAAGGCTAGTGAAGAATTTTCTCTAATATTAATAATCACCTACTACCTAATTATTGATGATATACACTAAGAGAAGTATGCATATGCTTTAAATCCACAACCAAAAAAATCTTTTCATATCAAGGACATAATTTTACCCCAGTGAAATTTTTTAAAGTAGGCTCCACAACTAGCATGGAGCCCAATGTGGGGCTCAGATCCCCAACCCTGAGATCAAGACCTGAGCTGAAATCAAGAGTTGAACACTTAACCAACTGAACCATACCCCCTGGTGAAATTTTTATCGTGTCACGAGGATACAAGCATTGAAAGACTATCAGGAAATGTACAGCTATGTACATTAAGCAATGTAATGTTTCTTTTGTTTTCCTTCAATATTACATTTCTATGGCTTTCAAAACCTTGAGAGAAAATGGATCAAGTTTAACTCCTTGCTCTTCTGAAAGGTTAGCAAGTAAATGTAAAATCTTTGAAGAAAAAGTTTTTAAGAACCAAAAAAAAGTCTAAAATTTGGGAAATATGAAATCTGTAATAAAAAAATCATTCAGCAAATGTTTACCCAAATATACTGCCATGCTATGTTTGGTGTCAGGGATAAGGCAACCTCAATGAAACTGCAGGCTAAAGGAAAAAAATTCCACTAAACAAGATCCCACTACAACCCCATGAGTGTGATATGACAGGGATACATGTCCTGAGAAGGAATGACTAAAGCTAAGTTTTAGAAATGAGATTTTTAAAATATAAGAGCCCAGAAGTAATACAGAGGATAGTGAACCTAATGAATGTCAAAGTTTCTCAGAAAGGAACTGTGGTGTGTATGGGGAGTGGAAGAAGAGGAAAGAATGGTGGATAGGAAGCAGGTTGCTTCCATTTCTAGCATACAGAAAAAAACATATCTGATAATTTAGATAAATATTACTGGCATCCTTCCACTTATCTGGGTGAACTCACAAGAAAATAAAACTGATGCTCCAGCCCAAAACATAAAGAGGATGCGGAAAAACACATGGTAAAGTGATACGGAAGAGAAAACTCCTTGAGGCCAAGTGTTAATCTGAGTGGCCGGAAGGCTTAGATTTTAAGAGCCCTATGGGGAACAGAAAACAAGTTCTTTGAGACTAGCAAGGTGGTTAAGTTGGAATAAAGACCTTTACAGAAAGCTGGGACCCTCAAAGAGTTACTACCTTTGTAAAACCAGGAGAAAAAAACAAAAACAAAAGAGAACACTTTGCTGCAAAGGAAGTCAACAGAAAGGCTTGTCCCACTTAGTCTAGGTTTTGGGGAAATGAAGGGGAAGAAAAGAAATCTTTAGGGCTTTTGTAATCATAGAAATCCCCCTGCCCAAGTTTGTGACTCATATTAGGCTACAAATTAATACTCTTCTATTCAAGACTTTCAGAGCCATATGTGTTTCAGAATTAACGACTCCAGATTTTACAAAAGTAATATGGTACATACACCATACATTAAGTAACACCCCAGTCTAATCTGGACAGCATTCTACGATACAACAATATTTCTATAGTTCAACATACAAACTTTCACGGTACATAGTACGGATTTTGCTACCAAGTGATTTACAAAAAAGGATTTTGGTCTTCTGAGCTTTTCAGACTTTGTAATTATGGACCTAGACCTGCCCTAGATGGGAAACTCCAATAGCAGAAATCAACTTAAGGTGCCCCCAGGACAGTAGCACTTGTGGAATCTGATAGAAGCAAATACAAGTCTCTCTAGGTTATCCTCAGTTTTCAGGACTACCTCAGATGAAGTCCAAAATGACAAACACATGAGGAAACATTTCGTGATTGAGGGTCAGGCAAAGATCATAGCAAACAAAGAGGTTCATGTAATGGATCTATGAAATACAGAACGTGAAATGAGTTGTGTTTCAAATGGTGAAGAAACAAAAGAGGAACTAAAAAATGTAAGAAATAGGTCATCCCCAAAAAAGAGCAAATCTGAAAAACTTCAAAAATGAAAAATATTAAGGAATGAAATTAAAAACCAAGGATGAGTAAAAGCAGAAAAGACATGGCTAAAGAGAGAATTAACTAGAACATATCTGGAAAACAAAGCATGCTAAACAGTGAATAAAGCATCTGAAATGACAAAGAGTAGATTTAGAGATACAAGGATATGATCTGAAAGTTTAGTGTATATATAATCATATTTGAAGGCAACAAAAAAGAAAATGGGTATAGGCCACAATCAGTAATAAAACAGACTGAGAATTTCCCAGCTCTGATAAAAGAAATGAATTTTCAGATTCAGGGAACCCAACAAGTCCCAAAGAGGATAAATAAAAGAAAGCTATATCTAAGAGGAAGGAAAGCTTCCAAATTCATTCTATGAGGCCAGCATTACTCTCATATGAAAACCAGATAAAAACACTACTAATGAAAAGAATTATAGGCCTGTATCTCTGATGAACACAGATGCAAAAATCCTCAACAAAATATTACCAATCCAAATCTAACAATACATTAAAAAGTCATTCACTACAATCAAGTGGGATTTGTTCCTGGGATGCAAAGGTGGTTCAATATTCACAAATCAATCAATATGATATATCACATCAAAAAGTATAAATACCATATGATTATTTCAATAGATGCAAAAAAAGCCTTTGACAAAGTACAGCATCCATTCATGATAAAAATTCTCAACAAAGCAGTTTTAGAGAGAACATCCCTCAACATAATAAAGGCCATATATGAAAATCACAGCTAATATATTCAATGGCGAAAAATGGAGAACTTTACCCCTACGATCAGGAACAAGATCATCCCCACTCTTACCACTTTATTTAGCATAGTACTGAAAGTCCTAGCTGCAATAATCAATACGAGCATCCAAACCAGCAAGGAAGAAGTAAAACTTTCACTAGTTTAAGATGACATGATACTATATATAGAAAACCCTAAAAACTCCATCAAAAAACTACTAAAACTGATAAATGAATTAAGTAAGGTCACAGGATACAAAATCAATATATTGAAATCTATTGTATTTCTATGCAGTAATAATGAAGTAGCAGAAAGAGGAATTAAGAAAATAATTCCATTTGCAATTATACAAATAATTAAGTGCCTAGAAATAAACTTAACCAAGGAAGTAAAAGACCTGTACTCTGAAAAGTATAAAATGCAGATGAAAGAAATTCAAGATGACACAAAGCACTAGAAAGACATTCCATGCTCATGGATTTGAAGAATACTGTTAAAATTTCTGTACTACCCAGAGAAATCTATAGATTTAATGTAATCCCTATCAAAATACCAACAGGATTTTTCACAGAACTAGAACAAACAATCCTAAAATATATATAGATCCATTTAAAAAAAACCCAAATAGCCAAAGCATCTTGAAAAACAAGTATAAAACTGAGGGTATCACAACCCAGATATGAAGATATATTACAAAGCTGTAGTAATTAAACAGTATGGTACAGGTACAAAAACAGACACATAGATCAATGGAACAGAATCAACCAGAAATAAACCCACAAATATATCGCCAATTAATCAACAAAGGAGGCAAGAATATGCAATAAGAAAACGACAGTCTCTTCAATAAATGATGTTGGGAACACTGGACTGCTACATGCAAAAGAATGAAGCTATCTTACACCATACACTAAAAATAAATTCAAAATGGATTAATAGACCTAAATGTGAGACATGAGGTCATAAAAATCCTAGAAGAAAGCATGGGTAGTAATTTCTCTGACATCCATCAATCATAGTGATATTTTTCTAAATGTGTCTCCTGAGGCAAAGGAAATAAAAGCAAAAATAAACTACTGGAACATCAAAATAAAAATCTTCTGCACAGTGAAGGAAACAACAAAACTAAAAGACAACCTACTGCAAGGGAGCAGATATTTGGAAATGACATATCCAGTAAAAGGTTAGTATCCAAAATACATAAAGAATTTACATAACACTAAAAAAGACCAATAATCCAATTAAAGAAATAGAGACATGAACAGGTATTTCTCTAAAGAAGACATATAGTTGGCCAATAAATATGTGAGAATCTGCTCAACATCACTTATCATTAGGGAAATGCAAATCAAAACCATAGTGGATATCACCTCATGCCTGTCAGAACAACTAAAGCCCAAAACACAAGAAACAATAAGTGTTGGTGAGGATGTGGAGAAAAAGGAACTCTCTTGCACTGTTGGTGGGAATATAAACTGGTATAGTCACTATACAAAACAATAAGGACATTCCCTAAAAATAAAAAGTAAACTACCATATCATCTAGTAATTCCACTACTGGGTAATTATTCAAAGAATATGAAAACACTAATTCAAAAGACATATGAACCCCGATGTTTACTGCAGCATTATTTACAATAGCCAAATTATGGAAATTGCCCAAGTATCTACTGATAGATAAATGGAAAAGAAGATGTGGTATATATACACACAATGGAATTACTCAGCCATAAAAAATAACAAAATCTTGCCATTTGCAACAACATGCATGGATGGATCTAGAGGGTATAATGCTAAAATAAATAAGTCAGTCAGAGAAAGACAAATATCATATGATTTCACTTATATATGGAATTTAAGAAACAAAACAAAGAACAACAACATAAAAGATAAACCAAAAAATAGGCTTTTAACTATAGAGAACAAACTGGTGGTTACCAGAGGGGAGATGGGCGTGGGGGATGGATGAAATAGATGAAGAGGGTTAACAGTACACTTATGATGAGCATTGAGTAATGTCTACAAGTGTTGAACCACTATCTTGTACATGTGAAACTAATATAACACGAGTATATTAACTATACTGAAATTAAAATTAAAAAAATCAGAAAGCTACATCTACACACTCATATACTACAGAAGGACAAAACAAACAAGATTATAAAAGCTGTCACAAAATAGGATTACCTAAAGGCAGGTAGACTCATAGATAAAGTCTTAAAAGGAATAACAGAAGCCAAAAGAGTGAAATTATCTTCAAAGAAAAAATAATTGTCAATCTAGATTTGTGTATATAAACTCTTCTTCAAAAATATGCACAAAAAAGTTTTTTTTTTTTAGACAAAATCAAAGTTGACAACTAAAGAGCCTCACTGAAGGAGCTTCAAATGGATACAGTTCAGGAAAACCCTAGGCATAATGAAGAAATGGTGAAAAAAGAAGTCGAGGAGGATTTACTGACATAAACATTGCCTGTATCGAACAACGTCTAGTTTGGGGGGTTAAGATTATGTTAGAATTAAAATACCAGACAACATAGCATGTAAGAAAGAAGTGGGTGAATGGAGTAGTTTCTAAGTTTCTTTTCTTTGGGAGGAAATAAAAAGATACTGTTCTACTTTAGAATTTAAGTAGGCAGATTAAATTTTTAAAAGTGATCACTAAAAAAACAGAAATAATATGTTTTAAGCTTCCAAACTATAGACAGAGAAAGCTGGAATTAATGTAAAGACTGAAGCAACTGAAAGCAGGAAGCAAAAAACGTGCATGGAGAAGTGGTAAGGGCAAATCACTAATGAACATATCTGTTGTTACAGTGGTGGTAACAGCAGTAACGGTACTAGTAGGGGCAACAATAGCACCAACTACTAGTGCAATTGTACCAGTAATGGTTAACAGTAACAGTGATAGTAATAAGCTTATGTTCCTTGCACATTTGTGTGTCAAGTTCTGGACTAGGTATTTTCCATGTGTTGTCTCATTTATTCCTCACCAAAGATAAGGGAGGTACTATTACTAATCTTCATTTTACAAATGAGGTTTATTATGGGGCATCTGGGTGGCTCAGTCGACTGTCTTCGACTCAGGTCATGATTCCAGGGTCCTGGAATTGAGCCTTACATCCAGCTCCCTACTCAGTGGGGAGCCTCCTTTTCTCTCTCTGTCTCTGTCTCTTTCTCTCTCTCTCTCTGCCACTCCTCTCCATCCTACTTGTGTACGCATTCTCTTTCAAATAAAATCTTTAAAAACAAAACAAAAACCGAAAAAAACAAACAACAAAAAACCCACAAATGAGGTCATCACTGATCTAAAGCAAAGCATAAATAATTAAGAAGGAGATTTCAGAGTTTTTAACAACTGAGCGCTCACTGGATGTGAGAGATGAGGGATAACTCTTAAAGTACTGGCTTTGGCCAGTTGGGTTGGCAATGCTTGGCACCTAATAGCAATCCTATTATTTCATGCACATATTAAGCCAAAGACACAGAATATCCGAAGAAGGGTAGACTTGTGTTTGTTTTCTTTGGGTGGTGAACTTCTGTCTCAATAAGCTTGGGTCTGAAAGAAAAACAAGGGACAACAGGTTGGTTGCTGGAAGAGGTCAGAGTCCAAGGAGAGTTGCGTATAGGTGGCTTTGTTTTAAATGGAGATACGTGAAAATGGTTATAAGAGAGAGAGAAGAAGAGATTAAAATACAGATGACAAAATAACTGATATAGAAAGGAAGAGAGTTATAATTTAAAATACAAGTGCTAACCCTGGGAGAATAATGATCAGGCCAAAAAGCAAAACCACAAGAAGCAAAGATGCATCTTTCTTTCTTGAGAAACCAGGAGTGGCATATCACAAAATTCTTTGGGAAACATTAGATCCTTCTTAAAGATGTGTAATAGAGGACGTTTATATATATATGTGCAGACCCTCACACATTTGGAACAAATAAAGAATGAGCAAGAACCCAGCTGTAATACGGCTGTGGGCTTCAGGGCACAATTCTCTCTCTGGCTTGTTCTTTCACCCAGCTGCTACTAGGAAGACTCCATCACGTCCCATAGGTCATCATGCAATTGACACTGGGTATGCCATTCTACTATTCTCCCCTTTACAAGGAACAAAACATAGAGCACATTACATAAACACCTAAGAAAAAACAGACAGCCAACATTTCCCTTTATAAGCAATGTTTCTCTATAAAGAGAAAAAATTGCCAACAAGGCAGAACTGAAGAATGTGGCAAGAAATGTGACTTTTCAAATTATTTAACTGAACTATGATTATATTTAAAGGCTCAGTCAGTAGCAACTGGCTCAGGAGTTGAGTCACTTAAAATACAACTCTGTAAGAAAAGCATCCTAGGTCCTCGGGGAAGAGGGTTATATGTCACTTCTGACCTTCTTTACCAAGTTATTGAAACCTAGATAAGCTCCAAGAACACCCTATCCTAGCATCAATCAATCTGAAAAGAGGAGGTAAGATATTTAAAGGGTATTTATTTGTGAAAAGCTAAGAGATGGATCCATAGCAACTAAGTGCACATATTAAATTACAAGTAAGACTTCAGCAGCCATTTATTAAACATTAAAACTCATATGGCAATGTACCAAAAATCAAGATTTTAATCTAAAATGCTATAAGCTAATATAGCAATTAAGATATGAATTTACCCATAGTTTTATATTTTTTCCATATATTCAATTTTTACAATATGTAAAAAATTGATTTGAATTACCAATTTTATACTAGTTCTAAGAAAGTATATGCTAACCACACTGATCACCAATATCTAAAGTGACCCAAACAGAATTAACATTATACCACATAAAAAGATATCCCTGAAAATATGGAAGTAAAAAGATCCAGAAAAAAAATCCTTATTGTTCCACTAGCTGATATAAAGCCTGTTTAATTATTTTAAGTCATTTCTAAAGCATGCTCCATGCTATTTACCTGAGACTCTTTGCCACTCTTCTGCTTCATCTGCTCCTGCCAACCCCTGAACCTCACAGGATCTCTCTGCCCCACCTCCTATTATGCTGAGTGTCATCTGGGAACGTCACAGGACCATACAGACTGGACCCCTTAAAGATTTGCTGTTATCAATCAATGATCATCTACTCGAATGCTTTTTCAAAAGTGTATTTCCCCCAGCTCTTCTAAACTGCCTAAAAAATACTATCTCTATCTCCATGCTTGGGCTCAGTCTTCTGGTGAAATCATTAAGAAGAACAGAGCATGCCTTGGAATAGAAAAATGAGAGGGTATATTTAGTTGATAACAAATAGTGAAATGAGAACTAGAATAAAAGCAAAATGTATTTACAACAAATTAGCACACTTCTTATGCTGAAATTTACTCTAGTGGTCAGCAAACTTTTATACATTGATCCAATTAATTTTATTCAATAATCTTTGCCTGCTTTCTGGATCTGTGTAATATAGAAAGCTTTATTAAGTTATCACAAATATAGATATGGTATCAACTGAATTAGTGTGCAAATTGCATTTCTATAAATCAAAATATATTTTATTTATCCTAAGCAAGCTTAGTTATAGCCAATATATTTATTTTAATTAACTAATTTATTTAAATTTAGGGTTAAATTTTCATTCTGTTGACAAAATGTCTTGCTAATTTGCAGGTACTTTATGAATAAAATTAAAGCAGCAGGAATTTTGTGGTAACTTGCCAATATTTGCCTTGAGTCAAAACAGAGACCGTATCTCCCATTTCTTTTACCATAATATTTCTAATGAGAAATAGAATCTTATTTTTTAAATATTTATTTATTTATTTAGAGAGCAAGTGAACAGGGGGAGGGGCACAGAGAGAATGTCGAGCTGACTCCCTGCTGAGTGCGGAGCCTGACTGACATCAGGCTCAATCTCACTGCCCTGAGTTCACAACCTGAGCTGAAACCAAGAGTTTTGCCCAACCAACTGAGCCACTCAGGTGCCCTAAATATTTGGGAGGATAGGAATCATTTATAAAATGCCAGTCAGTATCTCTCAAAATATGATTTAGAACTTGAATCATTTGCTTATTATGTGGCATAAGTTCATTATTAAAAACCCTCAAGAGATTTAGAATGGGGAAAAATTGCATTACTGATAACTAATTTGGCTTTTCATGAGGTTTGGTGTGATATTAACAGTAATGTCTATGTCTGAATTTTGATAAAGATGTTTTAGTTTAACAACATAGCATATATAAAAATTGTTGGTAAAAGCTCTTAACAGAAGCGAATCCTATACTAGAACTGTCTAACTTTCCAAGTTTCTCCCTGCAGGTATTACATTGGATTGACTCTATTTTTTGGTTGCTCTGTAACTGTGACACAGCACTTGGGTAGATATTAGGTTCCTTACTGGATCTTACCCCTTTATTTGATTTGGGCTATCCTTTAGGCCATCAACTACAAAACAGAAAAGGAAAAGCAACTGAAATGTACGATAGTTGTAACCAAGGTAAATACTTGCTGAATCCTGGATGTTTTATGCGTTACCAAATAGGTACACAAAGTTACAGGGAAAAGGAACAAGGATGTGCAGGTGGCCCCAGAAAAATTAATGTCAAATTAACTTTGGTCAGGTGTTTATTAATTTTCATGTGCTAGCAGCAACATTATTATAGCAAAGTATGGAATAAAAGTTTTACATAATCCAAAAGTACCTTAAGATATATAATCATTTAGAATATTAAAAATATTCTATTTTATTTTAAATTTATTTTAAATTTAATATGTAACTGGCGATTGTGGTAAAGCTTTTCTGAATATATTTTTCCTCTAAGAAACTTACTGTTATTGAAAAGAAGGGGAAAAAAAATCTGAGACTGTATGTCTGGAGTTTATCTCTACCTTTTCACCGCATATAATTCTGTCCCCAGATGTTACCAAATCATTCCTGTAAACATTTAAATCATATATCATTAAGCATAATTTCATAAATCCCAAGAATTAAGTAATTTTCCTTGTCTATCAACCTACAGAGAAAAAGAATTATCTTTTAAACCAGAATTATCTTTTAACCATTCAGTTAACTCAATATCTGAAAAATCACAAAACCATAAACTCAAATCTTATAATCTTCCAACGTAAATTCCAAACTAAAAAGTTATACACCAATCAAATTAAAAGTTTAAATTTTTTTGTCTCAAATCCCCAACTCTACATTGTGCTCTTTTCCTCTCAACTACTATTTAATATTTTTAAAACTAAAACATTACTTAAGAATGCTTCATTGCCTATAGGGAAACTTAGTTATATGTCTGCATGTTCTAATAATAGGTATGATTCACTTTTATAACTGGTGTGTTACTGAAAACCTGTGAATAAATTACTAAGTTAGTCTACTGTTATTTAAAAGAACTTCACAAGGAATTCCAAGAAAGATGCCCTCTTACAACACATATAAATACAACAATACTTGTATTTTCAAATTTTCCATATAATTTTTTTTCTTAAAATAGGACGCATCAGTAATGCAAATAGCTGTCTTTCCAAATTCTGCCCTAAGGTTGGTTTTAAATGCAGTTAATTTATTTTATTACTTATTCAAAAAGTAAAATGTTAAAAAGAAAAACTAATACTGAAAAGTGCTTGTCTCTTGCTCATTTTTTTAAGTGACCAAATTTAAAATTCTCCATGTATATTACAGAGATTGCAATAAGGTCATGGGTTGTGTTGCTTGATTTCACACAAAGCCATACAAACAGGATGAGTATTTTGGAGATTAAACCATTCAGGCTAATACTTTTCTTTTTTTCCACACCCAATAGAAAATATTACTAAATAAAAACCAGACAACAGGTAAGTGCAGTGGTTAAAAGCTGTGAAAGTTAATTACCTTCCCTGAACCTGTTAAGCAGCAATAAATTAATAGTGTAAAAGCCCAGTGCCTGGCATATAGTAACTGCTCAATAAATGTTTAGCCGTTATGATTTTTTATTCACATTAATAATTCAATACCAATTCCTGCTTCATCTGCTTGCTAAACACAGAATCTCCCCCTTATGTTCCATATCTTCAAATTCCCCCACTCACTAAATCATTCTGGAGATTCCCACCTTGAAAATTTTTAAAAGACCATCCTGATCTAAAATATTAAAGCGACTAAAAATTTAGATATGGAAGAGTGAGTCTTTATCTGAATGATGTTTTAATGAAATGCTCAAACCTGTGAATGTTCTATGAAATGTATCGATATGTTGATCTAAGATTTTCATAGCACTTAGCAAATCCATAACCTATAGCTTTTTTATTAAAAGCATTTGCTAGACTAACACATACCTTTAAGACATGAGTCATCTTTCCAGAGTTGGGGAAACTGATGGAAAGATGGCTCAATGATTCAGCATGCTGCAGCAAAATGAGCTGGTCATGAATTTATAATTTCCACTTCTGTTAGGTGCCCTGGCCTTGATGGCCTCTTCCATCCTGTACTGCATATATAACCCATGATACCATAATCAACAAATTTTGTTAAAAATTCCCTCAGGAAAGGAGTAATGGTATTTTCCCCTCAGACAAGCGTCTAGAAGCAAAATTATTCAATTTTATGGCACAACAGCCTCACATGGCTGGATAAGCCTTACAATGTCCAGCTGTAAGCTTCATCAAGCTATGCTTGCACAGACAATAGGACTAAAGTCAATTCTAACACTAGTGCCATTTTCTCAGCTGCACATGGGGGGAAGACCCAAAGCAAAAGAAACCCAGAAAACGGGCAAGGGAAGTCAGATGGGGAATAGGTATGGCTATACTTTGTGTACCTTCTTTTTTTTTTTTTTTAAGATTTTATTTATTTATTCCTGAGAGACACATACACAGACAAAGACATAGAAAGAGGGAGAAGCAGGCTCCCTGTGGGGAGCCTGACGCAGGACTGGATCCCAAGACCCCAGGATCACTACCTGAGCCAAAGGCAGACGCTCAACCACTGAGCCACCCAGGTGCCCTACACTTTGTGTCTCTTATGCCAACACTGATCTTTACCAACAGGCATCATAAAACAAAGTAGGTGCTAACCAGGCCAAAAAAGACTGCATAGCAACTATGGAACATACTCTGATGTAGCCTTCCCTATAAAGAACCTCACTACCTAAAGCCAGGGAAAGCCTTTCTCTAAGTCCCTATTTTTCCTTCAACAACAAAATATTTACTATGTTCATCAAATGCTAAATTTACATCAGAAATACATAGATTCCAAACTGGAATAAAGCCCTTTTCCATCAAATAACCAATAAAAAGAAAAAGCATCATGAATGAAATATTTTCTTGTAAAAGTGCACCATCTCGAATGCTGAGAAAGCACATCCATTTTGTGACCACAGCATAGTCACTCTGCCCAGCAGTTTCTGAGAAAGGGACAAAGAAGTGTGCCAGGATGTGTAAAATGAAATCGCCATGATCTCTGAAGTCCCATTTCCTCACTCAATAGCTTGAATTTATTTTAGTTTGTTGTGGTTACATACAACATACACTCACACACCCACACTCACACATGAAATCTCAGCAGCCACACTGAAAAAGAAAACACTATTTTAAAACTATCCAAAAATGCATTTGGAAAACTAGGGTGACAAGTTTGACCTTTTATGATTTCATCTTTCTCATTCTTTTTTTTTTGGGGGGGGGGGGGCAGGGGTGTATGACTGTATAACCTCTAATTTCCTGTAACGTGGACAAAGGGGTGGGGTGAGGAGCAAAAAAAAAAAAAAAAAAAAAGTGAGAAGTGCCTAATCCAGAATGTACATGTTCTCAGTATTTTATAATATTAACACATATTTTTTTTTTCTTCCACCAAGACCTCAGAGGTCAACAGGAGAAAAAAAAATGGCTCATACACAAGGTTTCAGGGTTGACCCCAGGCAACACCTCCACGTCTGGAGATTTCGAGCTCAGGGGCAGCCCAGCTGGGAGTTCTGCAAGCTGCAGCATTATCGACAGCAAGCCCAGGCCGCACGCCGGCATCCAGGGCGCCTCTGCCGTGCGCATGTCCCACTTATATAAAAAGATGCTTACAGTCCAGGTGCTTTTTCTTGGGGCCCATCACTTCATGAGTGGTGGCTTTGCAGACCGCTCTCGCAACAGCGGAGCCTGTCACGCTGTACTGAGCGGCGGCGATCCGATCCGTGAGCGTTTGGCCCGACATCTTCTCCGGCCACGTCTATCACCTCCTCTTCTGCGGGGAAAGAAGGGGAGATGGTCCTGCTTTACACCCGCAGACCCTGCCCTGCGAGGACCCCGGCCTTGCCTCCTCCAGCCGCACGGCGGCTCCCTTCTCCTCCGTCCCCGCCCTGGCACCACCTCCAGGAGCCGGGGCGCGCCAAGCCCCGCCGGCGGGACGCGATCTGGGGGGTCTCCCGCAAGAGCAGGTCCGTCAGGGCCCCAGGCTCGAGACACCGTCCCGGAGGTCCCACGCGCCCAGCCGCCCCCGCCCCCGCCGCACCCCCCGGGCAGTCGGCACTTCGCTCGCAACCCGATCCCCGCGGTGCGTCGGGGTTATTCCCCGGGCGCCGCGCCCCCCGGTGCCCACCTCTCGCGGGCCCGCCGCCGCGGGGTAGGATCGGACGCCCGAGCCCCGAGCGTCTCCCTCGTCCTCCTCCTCGCGCTGCTGCGGCAGTGGGCTCGTCCTCCCTCGGGCGCGGTGGAGATTAGCCTAGCATTGCGCCATATTCTGCCCTCGCCTCCCCTTCCTGCCTCGCCGCCGCCGAGGCCCTCCGCCCGAGTCCCCTCCCCGCGCCCCCGATCCCCGCCGCAGGGGCCGCCCCGGGGGCTCTGCGGAGGCGCCCGAGTCTCCGGGCGCCTCGCCCTTCCCGGGGCTGACAGCCCGGCCCAGCCCCCCGCCCGCACCCGAGCGCGCCGCGGAGCTGTCACCGGCCGCTGCCCTTCTCGGCGCCCTAGGATTATCCTCCCCGGATCCGCGCGCTGCCCCGGCGCGGGGGAGGGGGCCGAGCCGCGGCCGCGGGTACTCACCCCGCCCCAGGAGCGGCGCCTCCCGCCGCAGGATGCGCGGACCCGGCCGCCCAAGGAAGCCGCGCCGGGTGGGTGTGTGCGGCCGCGCGCGGACCCGGTGCCCCGGGGCGAGATGCCTCCAGCCCCAGCCCGGCCCCCCCGCCCGCAGCTCCGGGGTCCCCGCGCCCGCCGCTCGTGAGCGCAGGAGCCTGTACCCGCCCGCCGCCGCCGCCGCCGCCGCCGCCTCCGCCAGCGCTGCCGCGTCCCTCTAGCGATCCGCGCCGCGTTCCCATCCCCGCCCCCACCTCAGCTGTGGCTGCTCCAACGAGTCAGGTGACGGCGGCGGACTAACCCGGGCGAGCTCTCCGCCGAGCGCCTCGCGGCCCCCTCCCAGCTACTCACCCGCGCCCCCCCCCCCCCCCCCGCCCCGGGGACCGCCGGCTTACAGGCAAGGGGGCGCCGCGCGCGAGCATCCCCGGCCGGCGCGAGACGAGAAGGAGGAGGCGGGCTGGCAGGGAGGCCGACGCCCACCAGCCAACCCTCCGCCGGCGAGACCCGCACCCGGCGCGCAGTGCGTGCGCGCGCACCCAGCACACCTGCCCGGCTGCTGCGGGCTCCGTGCAGGGCGGCGGGGGCGTGGGAGCTCGGCTGCCCGGGCTCGCGGGGGCCGCGGGGAAGGCCCGGGGCGGCCAGGGCGTCGTCGCGCGCGGCCCGGCAAAGCGCAGCCCTCGCTCCTCGACGTTCTGTCTCTGACTCGGAGGCAGCGGCGGCCGGGAAGGGCAGGGCGATCTAAACGTCAGACCCCTCGGGCCAACCTCGCCGTTACCTGTGCCTCCGCCTCGAGGCCTTGGAGCTCCTCTACTTGTTTCAGTTACGCTTGGAAGCCGGGGTGGGCAGGTAATTCCAGCCACTTTGATCTTAAATGGATGCAGAGGTCGGCCGCAAGCGCGAATAATGAACAAAGCCATCAATCAGTCAAGGCCCAGATTATATTCACAGTGATTATTTGGGTGTGTAGGGAAAGCTCTTTGTGTCTTTGAAAAGTAACGTCTACCAGTTAAATATAATGTTTGAATGTCTTGGGTATATTTCAGTTGCATACATGAATTTCTAAACAGGGTTAATAGTTTCACGTGTTCACCTTTTCGAAGACTTACTTCTTGTAATCTTGAAAAACTTTGACATTCTCAGAGTAGAATCAAGATCAGAACTTAAGCTGTGAATTTTCTTGACATTCTTTTTTCTGGCTACAGGTGGCCTCTATTGGACCTTAAGGGCTTAAAATGTCTGCCTATAGGTATCAAGGTTTTGTGGTGTACTGCTTTTACCTGTTAGAGTGTTCGTTATGAAGTCATGATTTTCTAACTTTGGGGACTGATTCTAGCATTAATTAAAAGTGGGCTGAGTAAAGAAAGATAGCTTAAGACCACCATTCCTCGGTTTCAGATACTGTTCTTACCGTGGTCTAGCAGTAGAAAACCTAGATATTTATCTAAGTCAAATAAAGAGACATTTCCATTTTTAAAAAATGCACCCAAATTTGAATGGCCCCAAATTGAAAGAAACCCAACTGCTCTTCTGCTGGCAAGGGGTAAACAAAATGTGGTCTGTCCACACAATGGAACGCTACTAAGGAATAACAAAGAACAAACTAACAACAGTGGATGAAAATGCGTTTTGCTAAATCAAAGAAGCCCACACACCGAATGCTACATGTTGTGATCCCATTTATATAATATTTTGAAAAAAGGATAAACTATAGAGTAAGAAAGCATATCAGATGTCAGGAGTGGAGGGAAGAGACTGACCACAAAGGGACAGAAGGTAACTTGTTGGAGTGATGCAAATGTTCTACATCATAACAGTGATGATTACACAACCCCATATATTCTCAGAACTTATCAATTTCTACACTTAAAATTGGTGAATTTTATTGTATGTAAATTATATCTTAATAAATCTGATAAAAAGAGCTCCATTGGCAATATTAACATCATACAAAGTAGACTTCAGAGTAAGGAATATTAGTAGGGATAAAGAGGCACATTTCATAATGATAAAACTTCATCAAGCATATGTAACAATCCTACATGTTTATATACCCAGGAACAGAGCTTCAAAATAAGCTAAAAAAAAAAAAAACCTAAGAGCTTTAAAAGGAGAAATAGACGCATCTACAATTATATTTGAGGATTTCAACATTCCTAGTAATTGACAGAACAGGTAGATAGAAAATCAGTAGAGTATGGATGGCTTGAAATAACCATATAAACATTTGACCTAATTGACATTTATAAAGAACTCCACCCAACAACGGTAGGATATATTCTTTTCAAGAACATATGGAACATTCACCAGGATAGACTACAGTCCGGGCCACAAAGCTAGTCTCATAAACTTAAAAGAATTACAGTCATGCAAACTATATTCTCTTACTACTGTGGAAATCAACTAAAAATAAATAACAGATACCTGTGAATCCCTAAATATTTGATAACTGAACAACACATTCTAAATAATCCATGGGCCTAACTTTCCCATGGGAAAATTTACTTTGGAAGTGAATGATAATGAAAACGCAACATATCAAAATTTGTAGGATGCAGATAAAGAAGTGATTAGAAGGAATTTAGAGGATGCAAATGCTTGTAGTCAGAATGTAGAAAGACCTAAAAGTAACTATGTAAGTTTCAATCTTAAAAAGCTAGAAAAAGAACAAATGAAATTCAGCATGAGGAGAAAGAAGGAAAAAATAAAAATAAGAGTAAAAATCAGTGAACAAACAAATAAATAATAGATAAATCAATGAAACCAAGAGCTGTTAAAAAAAAAAAAGAAATTGATCAAGGACAATATTATTAGCCAGACTAATCAAAGAAAGAAGGAGATGACATAAATTTTCAATGATAGGAATGAAAGGCAGAATAGATCCCACAGACATTAAGAGGATAAGAGAACATTATGAACAGCATTATGCAGATAAGTTAGACAATTTTCATGAAATAAGGAAATAGTGTAGAATAGTGATTCTCCAGCAGTCCAAAAGTAATGCCATGTCACATATATTGCTATTAGTTAAGAGGTTTGGAGCAAGTAACATGTTTCTAGTAATGGTCAAAATAATATAGTCTGTGAGTAATTTCTTTTCAAAATTAAATTGGAGTAGATTCATGGTCAATCCTATAATAGTGTGAAATTACATGTAGTTATTTAAGTACAGCACTGTGAAGTATGGGAAGCCATAGTCTGTCTCTGATGTACGACGCATGTTGCTGGTGCTATGCACGGGAGGGTATTCCATTCATGGACATCCTTCTGTCATGGATAGTTGTAGAAAAATATTTGAAAATCTGCAAACTATAAAAGCGTCACATACAAATTAGTAAATTATGTAAAGTGTAGAACCAACTTTTGAAATGTTTTGGAAGAAGGTCTTATTGAGCTTTGAAAACAATAGAATATTTTCAGTGTCAAAGATTAAGAAATGCCAGGTTCTTGGGGCACCTCGGTAGCTCAGTTGATTAAGCAGTCAACTCTTGATTTTGGCTCAGGTCATGATCTTATGTCCTGGGATTGAGCTCCACATCAGGCTCCATGCCTAGGAGGTAGTCAGCTTAAGGATTCTCTTTCTCCCTCTCCTTTTCTCTCTCCCCACTTGTATGTGCGCTCTCTCTCTCTCTCTCAAATAAATAAAATAATTCTTAAAAAGAAAAAAGAAATGCCAGGTTCTTCTATCTAGGAAAACCTAGAAATACAACCTTAAATGTTGTATATGAAATTGAAAGAAAGAAAATTGATCAAAAGATAGAAATGCATTGAGAGGAAGAAAAATGATTCCTTATCAGTGTATTCCTTTTGAAGGCCCAGGAACACAATAAATGGCATCCAATAAATTTTAGTGAAGAATGGGCTAAAATTCTTGGCGCCTGGGTGGCTCAGTTCGTAAAGCATCTGACCCTTGATTTTGGCCCAGGTTGTGAAACTGAGCCCTGCATCGAGCTCTGTGCTAGGCATGAAGCCTGCTTAAGACTCTCTCTCTCTTCTTCTCCCTCTGCCCTTCTGGCCACATTTGCACCTGCATTCTCTCTCTCTCTCTCTCTCTCTCTCTCAAAAAAACCCTTAAATTTTAAAATAAACAAACAAATAAATTCCATGGCAACCAGCATATTTGTAGGAACATGTACATTTTATATATATAATAATGAAAATAATTTGGTATCTTCATTTTGCTTCCCTGTTCTGTTTTAAATCTAATATGGCCATTCTGGTTTCCTAATATTCTGGTTACTGATAACAAATCTTGTCTTAAATAATTGTTTATCTCTCACACAGTTTTGTGAATTAACAGGGCTCTGCTGGGTGGTTTTCCTTTGAAGTCCTTCATTTGGTTGCCATCAGATGACAGCCAGGGCTGTAATCATTGGAAGTCTCTACTGGACCTCTCAAGATAACTTACTTACTCATTCACATGTCTGGCAGTTGATGCTGGCTGCTCACTGAGCTCAGCTGAGGTTTGGACCAAAACACCAATATAGGGCATCTCTATGTGACTTGGCTCCTCATATGAGAGTCCAGGGATGTCACATTTATTACATAGTGGCTGGCTTCTAAGAGAGAACATCCCAAGGTGGAATGTTCCAAAATACCTTGGTAGAAGTTTAAAGTTTCTTATGACCTAAGTCCAAGGTCCTACAGCATCAGTTCTGTTATATTCTTTCAGCTGAAACCTTGCTGAAAGCAAGTCACAGAGACAGCCCAGATTTAGAGAGAGGAGACTATTAAAGGGAAGTTCATTGGGAGACTAACTGTCATAGTGATATACAAAAGTAAACATTTGTGAAGAACCTGTAAAGAGCAACCTGTTCTCTCAGAAGTTTGAGGTTAAGTAATTCACTTAATATTCATTGAGAACTACTGAAAAATAATTGGAAATTGATTTAGAAAATGACTTGGGCATACATTAAGATAACATAATGAATTATTTACTCTAGTTTGAATATTCTCTTCCATATCAGGTAAACTACTCACCCCTTAAGACCTCATAGCAAGTTATATCATGACCTGCAAATCTTCCCCAAATTGTCTATGTTAGCCTCCTTTTTACAGATGAGGAACTTTAAGACTAGAGAATTTAAGTGACTTCCTCTGTCACACTGAAGAAATGGCACAACCAGTCCTAAACTATAGTTGCCAAATTTCTAATCCAGTATTCTTTGCACTGAACCTATTGCTTCTAATAAAGATATAATAGTGTTATGCTAGACTGTCATTTCATTATATTAATTTGTCCCTTAGTCAGAAAAGTCCTTGTTAAAATGTGTGCGCTGGAAAGTATGGTAGCTAATATCTTAGGTTATGGAATTGGACAAGCCCTGGTTTCAGTTCCTAGCATTCGCTCTTACTAGCTGTGTGACTTTGGGCAAATTCTGCAGCCTTTAAGGCTTAGTTTCTTCATATACAAAATGGGCACAATTATAGTATCTACATTGAAGGATTGTTATTATCAGCAAATGTGATAATGACATATACAGCCAATAACACAGTGTGTGGCACACAATGAAAGCCCAATAAGTGTGATTAATAGTACTCAGTGAGTAGTTGTTAATGGAGTAATTGATGTTATTATTTTGTTAATTTATGGTTATATTATATTTTTATTATCTTATTTGGAACTATGATCCAAGTTTATACAGTTCTCTGATATATTACTCTACTAATATCATTTCTAAAGTGAGAAAATAAACTAATAATTTACCTAGCTCCTGAGACGTAAACCCAGATAACTTCAAATGTCATCATGGGTTGGACTGAGTTCCTACTCTTCCCAGAAAAATAGAGTAGAAAATATATGCATATACAAATAATCATTATGCAATAATCCTATAACAAACAGCCATTCCTTCTGTCTTTTTTCCCAATCTAGAGAGATAATGTCAAGGAAATTTTTGGGAGTGAGAAGAATTTTCTCTGAGAAATAAGAGGATTAATCAGAAAAGTGTGTCTGGCGAAGGAAGTTTTCACAAATAAACTAACTTAAAAGCATGTGAGGGCTGAGCCAGTGTGCCTCACCTTAGAAAACCTAAGATTTCCTCTCACGATCTTATTTTCTCCTCTATTTTTGTTTGTATTTGTCTACAGCTCACTTTACATTCTGGGCTGCTTAGGGTGAGTGACTTGGGCTCCATCTGATAATCCATTGCATTAGTGTATAGAAGGCCATGCATTGTCTCTGTAAAGCTCTGGGGGCACAGCAGTGTGCTGAGTGAAGACCTGGTCTCACACTCATCAAATTGTGTAACTGGAACATATGCATTACTGGCTGGTTTTAAAAGTTCTCTTGCAAAAATCATTACTTAGATCAACTATAATCATAATTATATAATTATCAACTATAATTATATCAGTCAACCATTTCTGTGTCTCCAGTAAAGACAACATTAAAGAGAAATGGAAAGTTTAGGCTATTTGATGTTCAGTATAACCAGATGAGAATGAATGGCTGTGTTACTGTTTAAACTAATTTTCACTGGAATAAGGAAGACCTTACGCTTTTTAGAGAATAATCCATTGAATGATACTGTTTTTCTACTTGCCTTGAGTATTCTTCTTTGTCCAACGACTTAGACTTTAGCCATTTGAGAGTCATTATAATGGACAGAACATTGTCATGGGAGGCTTAGCAAATTAGAGAACTCTACATATATAGTTTGTTCTAATAGTTATGTTAGCCTCGTCCTAGAATGTTCCCAAATTAACCCTCAAATAAAAGTGTAATGAAACAAAATATATAATTTCCTTTTTTAAAGAAATGTTAGTTTGGAGAACCAAATTATCAGCACAGCATCACATTTTCATAAAAAAAAAGATTTTATTTATTTATTTACTTTTTTAGAAAAAGAGCAAAAGCAGAGGGGGGCAGGGGCAGAAGGAGTGGAGAAAAATCTCAAGCAGATTCCCTGCTGAGTGCAGGGCCTGATGCAGGGCACCATCTCACCACCCAGAGATCATGACCTGAGCTAACGCGAGAGTCAAACGCTTCACTGATTGAGCCACGAGGCACCCCCACATTTTCACTTTTAAGTAGGAAGTAGGTAAAAAAAAATACTAGAGTGCCAATTATTTCCTATGGAGAAACTAAAGATGAGTGGATTGTTGCAATTCTCCAAATTTATGGCCATTATTGACTTGATCAATGGAAAACTTCCCCTTAAATTTTTGTTTTTGACCTAAAACTGGTTTAAATTCTACTGTCATTGTGAATGATTTTAGATGTAGTCATAAAAAACAAAACACAGGAAATTCTCTGGCATCATCACTCATCACTTACAGACTTGGATGCTTGTTATGTCTCTGTATTGATGTTTCTAAATGGGCATTATAAAAGATGAGCATTTGGTTTAATGACACCTGAATCAGTGTCAGTGGTGCAGCTCTTATATCTGTTAGATATGAAGAGACAGCCAATTTGTTATTGTCACGGACTTTATTATTCTACAACTCCTGTCAACTTCACTCAGGATTTTGCTGTTAAAAAAGAATGAACATTAAGAAAATCCTAAAACTTCCATTTTGAGGGCAAAAGCAATGAAATATGAGTCAAATGAATAAGTCAATAAACTTAGTATTTATGCAGCATTGTTTCCTAGGAGCATAAAAATATTTATTAATAGACCATAAAATTTTGAAGATGTATACATTTCATTACATACTAGAGATATACATACTGCTTGTATCTTTGAAGTTTTATTGGGGATTTTAGCCCTTGGCCTGGTGATATCCAGTGAGGGACATTATCTGGCAGCTGCATGGTTTACTGCTGGGTGCTGTCCTTTGCACTTGGAGATGTTATTGATTATCATTACCACATGGTCCCTATTAGGGAGCCATAGTCCATTCTGAACTGTGTATATAAATATTGTTGATTGATTTCCAACTATAGTAATGGTTGGTGTGGCTGCTTCCATTTGAGACCTGCCTCAGATATACAATCTCTTTCTCATAAACCCTTGATGGTAATTATATCTGCCCAAGCACATCATCTTTCAAGGTTTATCATCCCCCAGCAGCCTACAGCCTTGCCACTTACCAGGCATCAGTAAGTCCTTAACATATCTCCTGTTCTTTCTCTAGTTGCAGTTGTTTGAGCTTCTGCTAGCAATCATGGAGGCATTTCTTTTTTTTTTTAATTTTTATTTATTTATGATAGTCACAGAGAGAGAGAGGGGCAGAGACACAGGCAGAGGGAGAAGCAGGCTCCATGCACCGGGAGCCTGACATGGGATTCGATCCCGGGTCTCCAGGATCGCGCCCTGGGCCAAAGGCAGGCACCAAACCGCTGCGCCACCCAGGGATCCCCGTGGAGGCATTTCTGTATCCTCATTCTCATTTGCTTCACTTCCTATAGCTGTGTGTATAAGGAATCACCTTAATGATACAAGTCTGTCTACAGTCAAGGAACTCATTGCTCAAGAGTCTCGGTTACCACTTTGTTCTCCATTGTGGCCATCTCAAATCCTGATGTGACATTATGTGTCGTTATGATAGATGATTTTAATTGTTACTGTCATCTGGGAGTTTAGACAGTTACCTCTGAAGCTGGATACCTCGCCAGTTTTAAACTTTACCAGCTTCATCTCAGCCTCCTCAATTTAGAAAGCCAAGTCACCTATCATCAAACAATAATACTGTGGCTTCCAGCCCCACAGAATAGATGTGAGGTCCTGATTGTGATAAGGCTACCTCGCAGAGGCTTGTGTGAAATCAGGTCAGTAAAGATGTGCTCATTTCAAATTTCTTTCTACATAGAAACTTCAAGAAGAACAGCACCTCGCAGGATTATTTGAGAAATAAAAGAACACGAATGACCTTCATGATGCTGAAGGATATCCTGGGCTGATGGAATGAAAGATTTTCTTACAGGTGTGGGAGAATGTTCTGGTACAATCTATGTCTATTTTTATTAACTACAAGCAAGTTTATGTAGAATATATTGTTTAACTGTTGCTGAAAGCATGTATTCTGATGTCTTATTCAGGTTGCTTCAGCTACAGAAAGTTTAAAAAAATAGGATAAGGACCTGATCCCATGTTGGGGTTCAAAACACAGGTGCATAAGCCCAAATTGCACATACTAGGCTAACAATGTGCCAGAAAATGCTAGGTATCTGTTATCCATGGTGAGCCAAGGACTAAGCAGGCAGTACCCAGATAAGTGTTCTGTGAGGGAGCAGAGCCCAGTGAAGGGTAGAGTAGGCCAAGGGTAGAGGCAGGATTCTTTTTTTTTTTTTTTTTTTTTTTTAGAGGCAGGATTCTAACATTGGTAGGAGAGCTGGTAAGAGAAATATAGGAAAGGGATTAAATGCATTCTTAAATACTACCTGGCGTGATTCAGACTTGGAATAGCACTGATTTTGCAAATATGAACAAAGTAGCCCAATTTCTAAAAATGGGTATAGGGGCAAGACATCAAGCTCAGCAAAAACTCTGCCCTGTTTTAGTCTTACTATCTTGCACTGTGGTTTCATGTATAAGTTATCTTCAAATGGTTTAGAAGGCAGACTATTAATAATACGTGAACATGTTTCCTCATACAATTGAAATATTATAATTACTTTTTGGTGTCTATGTTTGGCTTAATATATCTATGTACATTCAATACAAAGAAGATTTTCAATAATAATCTCACCTTCTTGCCTTCAACCTTATTTACAGCCAAAATAATTTTTTAAACTGGAGCTAATTTGAGATGCATTCTTTTCATAAAAATCTTTCATTTTCATTCTTTTCATAAAAAGACATATTTGTCTTTTTCTACCTATTTAACTCTTTTCACGTTTTTACAGCTAATTTCCAGACTATGCAATTGTCCCATGTAACTTCTTAAAATCTTTGTCTCTCCTCAATAAAAATAAATAAATGTTTGGCCAGTGAGCTAACAAATGAATGGACCAATAACTAACACAGTGCCTAAAATGTAGTAGATGCTCAACAAATGAGTTTAATAAATGAATGAATGGGAAATTATGAGTAATAATGACATTGACAAAAAGAATGGATTTTTCAGAAAAATTTTAATTTGTGAAATAATCCAGGAAACTCTAAGGGTCCTTCTGATTAGATGAGGTCAGACACACAGGGAAATTCAAGGCAGGCTGCCTGGCACTTTGTACAAATCAACTGGCTTTTCTCCAAGGAATTCTAAACATTGCCACAAGCTGTAACTTGCCAACTGCTTATTAGTCCTTAAAACACCTTCAAGTAAGGTTACAATTATTCAAAAGTAAATGATCAAAGGGTTAATCTCTGCTATGTTGTGAAAAAGCTATAATTTTGTCAGCATAACAGTAAATTTTGATAGAAATATGCAACACCTTTGTAAAATAGCTAAGCTGTCTCTATGACTCATGATTCCTGACCCAAGTTTCATAATCTTTTCTTCTTAAAACCTGTTCAATTTTTAAAAACCAACTAAAAATGTTTTTTCATAAACTCGAATAAGCAGATGATGAATTTCTGCTGCAGCAGCAATTTTCATGTTTAAGATTTAAATTATAATATATGCTTTGCCTACAGACCACATAGTTAGGAAACTGTGTTTTTATTTTTTTTTTTATTTTTTCTTTTTTTTTTTTTGGAAACTGTGTTTTTAAACCGAGTGTGTTCAGTCATAAACACTGATAGATAAACCATCTTACAACATAGCTTTAAATAATAATGTGATGTGCTTTAAGTCAACAAATATTTGTTGAAAGCTCATCTGCCAAGTACTTCCTAGGGAAAAAAAAAATCATTGTGGATCTTATACTCTAGTAAGAGAAGACAGGCAATAAACTAATAAGTAAATAAATTGTCTAAAATGTTAAAAGGTTCCAGTGCTACAGGAAAAAAGATGAGTAAGCAAGATCTGGGAACTGGTATGGGATGAATGGTCATGTAATCTTAGGGTGGTCAAAAGTGGAAAGTTCGTGGACAAAGGGCATTTGGGTAAAGACTTGAAGAAGGTAAATGACCCACTGGTATACAATACATTGATAATTACTCTTGTAAATGTCCTTTTGAACAGCCCTCATTATGTTTATATATTTATATGGATGATGTCATTCCCTTGCCTAAACCTTCAATTGACTTCCTATTGCTTTAGGATAATGTATCTCTTTAGGATGTTTTATGACTTCTGTGATCTCACCCCTGCCTCAACTTCTGTGATCTCACCCCTGCCTCAACCTCAGTCCCTGCCTCTTTCTCTTTTTGCTTAGTCTGCTTCAGACATGCTGGATTTATTTTAATTCCTTCTCAAGTACCAGTGGCTTGCCCATTTTCAAGCCTTCCAACAGGCATTTCTCTCAGCATGTAACAATTCCCTGGACTTTTTTTTTTTTTTTTTAGCTGACTAACTTCCCAACATCCCACTTACCAAAGTATCTATCCCGTATTCTTAGATTCTTGTTGCACTGCAGTTTTGCCTTTTACAATCACAAGTAAATAATTTTTTGCAAACCAAATGCCTTTCCTGATATCCTGTGATGTGCTAGACTCTATCCTAAATGTTGCATATATAGTAAGTAAGTAGATCTGGCCCTGCTCTGTTACACTTGCAGCCTAGTTTGAGCTAGTTAACTAGAATTTATTTGGAAGTTTCTGAACACTATTAAATCTTTGAAGTGAGTCTTATCAAACACTATGCATGTAGGATAGAAGTACAGACCATAAAGTGATATTCCAATTCTTCAAAATGAAATGAATGAGGAGATGTCTATTTGGTTATCTGGCATATGACATTTCTCAACTCTTGAAAAAAATCCTGTTTAGAAGCAGATGATGACCCTCATGAGCCAATAAGCCATTTTGTCAAAAGTATAATTGCACAAAATATATTTTTCATAGAACTGTTAATCAGAGGATTGTATAGTAGGCAATGGATTCTACAACTAAAATAATCAGATAGATGAAGCTCTTACAGTGGAAAAAGCCATCTATTTAAGAGTAAAGCATTCATCTACTTAAAAGGCATTCTAAGTGGATTTCATAGTAGCCCAAAATAATATGCATTTATTATTCTAATCTGAAGAACATGACAGTCACTTCAGGTAACTTGTTCTTGAATAAGCAATAAGGTCAGTGCCTTAAAAAAGGAATAACAGAAGAGGGGAAGCAACTAGAGAGAAGCCAAATGTCCAGTTTGGGATGTATATTTATATATCCAACACCTGCTACTGTGGAATTCTAAAGATCTCATTCTGTGCGTTGTTACGCTATTAGAAACCATTTTATCAAGTGTGCATTTGAATTGTTGGTGTATTAGATAATATTCTTTCATCCACTAGCTTTCAACATTCTAAGCTTCCCAAGAGTGTGAGGTGTCACAAATTCTGATGTATGAACACACAGTAATTCTGCTAGCACACAACAAAAGGGCACATTTGTTTTACCCAGCTATTAGTATTGCCACAGGGTAAAATTTACTCACCACTACATTGTGGGAATTTAACATTTTCCACTGCACTCCTTACTCTGTAATACATATAAATGGAATCATTAATGCTTTCTAAAGTGTCCACAAATAACTTTTTGACAATGTTTTCATTTTATTTCTTTGCTTGATGCCTACATTAAAATAAAATTATGACAATTTTGATTAACGCCACAATGAAACCGACTCTAGCAAAGTATACAAAGGTGTTAATTGCCCACTTACAAGCATTACTAAATTGAACTCTAATGGTTTGACTACCGAGTTAGTTGTATATTTTGCTAGTTTACTTTTACAATACAATACGTGATGCAGGAAAACACACAAACGATATAGCACTTGACAATTAAAACTGAGAGAGTACATTTTGAACATGTTACTCTTGATGACATATTAAAGTAAAAGGATACCTTTCATACCAGCAAACAGTTGTTCACTTGGTCCTGCTAGTGAATTAGTGAAGAAAAACAACAACAACAACAACACTGCGTTTAAGAAACTAAAATCCTCACTAGCTTTCTCATTTTAAACTTTCTAGTAGGGATCCCTGGGTGGCGCAGCGGTTTGGCGCCTGCCTTTGGCCCAGGGCGCGATCCTGGAGACCCGGGATCGAATCCCACGTCGGGCTCCCGGTGCATGGAGCCTGCTTCTCCCTCTGCCTGTGTCTCTGCCCCTCTCTCTCTCTCTCTCTCTCTCTCTCTCATGAATAAATAAATAAAATATTTAAAAAAAAATTACTTTGCAATACAAAATAGTGTCTGAGGCCGAATTGAATTCTGTAAGGGATGACACCACTGATCTGCTAGTTAAATGTACCTGGAACTTTGTGCTTCCAGTTTCACTTGATATCACTTTTAAAGAGGTCAATGAAATGATGGAGTGGAAACGGTGAGGGTCTTTCATAGGAAGACAGAAGCCACCTGGGATCTATTTTTATAAACAACTGAAATCAGTTGTTGTGAAAGGAGCAAAACCATTTTTTTACAAAAAGGAAAGGACTCCCTGGTATTCTTCTCAAAATAATTCCTACTATTTCTTGATGCCTCTAAAGAAATAATCTACCTACTTACGATACTTAGTGGAAAGCTATTTTTATGCAAATCTAGTGATCAAGAAACAGCTGATGAATTAAAAAAAAATAATGGTCAATTCTACCTTGTGAAGTATTTATGGCTCTGAGAAAATTTATCAGACTTAGAGGAACCTCAGGGAAACTATAAAACTAGGGACCTTAGTAAGTAGATAGCCCTACTTCTGAAGCCTACAGGGACTGTTAGGATGAAATGAAGATCAATAGCCATTTAGGGATATCCCATAACTTTACAGCTTCCAAATAAATACAGAAGAGAAATACAGTTAAGGTAAAACAATGAAACATATATATCACAAAATCCCTGGGGATATTTTTTCCTTTCTCAATGCAAATAAATTGTTTTATCAGGCACATTTGTGTAAACAATCTACCTGGATTTCAGGAAGACATTTTCCAAAATCTCTTATGACAACATAATGGATGGGAGAGAGAAGAGTGGGTTGGGTTACAAGACACCTGTATAGATTTGTACATGCTCAAGTGAGACAGGAGATTCTGGGTATGTGTAAGGGATCTTACATTTGACAATAATTTTGAGCCAGCAAATTGGATGAAAACACTAGAGCCATTTTTATCAAGTTTTAGATGATAAATTTGCTAATGTGAATATATTGAGAAAGGGAATTCATATTTGGAAGAATGCCAAAAGGTAGATTAATTGGTCAAAATTAATGAAATTGAACTTTAAAGAAAGTGCATGACCACTTGCCTTCCAATCCCACGGTCTCTTACAGTTTGACAAATTTCTAAACTTTAAGAGAACAGAACATGAAGAAAAAGACCAATAGATCTTCTCAATGCAGCAATGCAGGCTGGAATCTCTGCGTGGGGCAGTGGCCAATGGGAACTACCAGGAAGTGGCAGAGGATGCAAAGCTGGGGGTTTAAGCAGCTGTCTACCTGTGCTGTGCCTCAGAGGAAGGGTTCTGCATTAACTAAGGGATACCATGATCTCTGTGGGTGTAAACAGCAGTTTAAGATTATGACACTCAAAAGGGGAGGTAAGCTCAGGATCAGAAGAAACCTTTTCTTGTCACTAAGGGTTCCGTCTTATAGTTGGGGCAAGGCAGTAGGAGTTTCTCAGTGGAGCCTACGGTCTGCCTAGGAGCATCCAAGAGGTCTGACTGAGGTGAGCAGGAAGTCTGGCTGAAAGAGTGGCATAATCCCCAGCAGTGGAGGCTGGAAAAGCTGTGCAGAAAGTTAGTCCTATAGATAAGTGAATGTCAGTCCTAACAGGGAAAATAAATTACGTTCTGGAAACAAAAGCAAAATCTCCACAATCAGGATTGCATGTGGGGAGAGGGAGGGAAGGAGTCAGTGGGTAAGAGGATGTCTGGGGCCCACTTTGGAGTATTTCTTACTCTGAAGTCTCTAGAGTCATATCCTGGGTCGGCCACTTACTAGTGGACAAACTATTTAATTTCTCTGCACCTCTGATAGTAGCAGTCTCAAAGGTTTTTTGCAATGATTAAATGAACTAATGTTTATAAAGCACTTAGAACAATACCTGAAAAATAATCAATGCTGCATAACTATCTGCTAAATAAAAATAAATTAAATGAACATTTGGATTTTTTTTTTTTTTTTTTGAACATTTGGATTGATGAGAGAAATACAAAAGGCCTATCTCAGCATATAAATGGGCAAAGAACCTAGTCAATCATACAACAGGTGATTCAATGATTGAGTAAGCATGGAAAAATACTCAGTATTTTTTTAAAGATTTTATTTATTTATTCATGATAGTCACACAGAGAGAGACAGAGAGGTAGAGACACAGGCAGAGGGAGAAGCAAGCTCCATGCAGGGAGCCCAACGCGCCAAAGGCAGGCGCCAAACCGCTGCGCCACCCAGGGATCCCTAATAATAACCAATGAAATACATCTTTAAAAAATAACAAGATACCACTATTTTAAAAATAACGAGATACCATTGTAGACACGATGGAATGGGTATCTTCCTCTATTATGTCATAAAACACTAACTCTTCAATTTAGGTACACTTGTAGGTACCAGAGCTAGAAAAATGAAGACCTCAGACTTGCCTTGAAAACCTTAGTCACAGTCTAGGTGAGAGACAGATGTGTAGACAATGATTATGAAACAATGTGGTGAATTGTGTATCTTACTCATGCTTACTGAAGATCTCTCACCCATGGTGCATGTACAAGAGGCTAACCAGGACACAGGACAGGCAGGCAGAGGTTATTACTCCTGCTAGGAGGAAATGACCCTGGAAAGGTAATCTGAGGCCAATTTATTTTTTTTTAAATTTTTTAAATTAATTAATTTATTTATGATAGTCACAGAGAGAGAGAGAGATCGAGAGAGAGAGGCAGAGACACAGGCAGAGGGAGAAGCAGGCTCCATGCACCGGGAGCCAGGATCCCTGAGGCCAATTTATAACAGATACTCACACAGCATTGCTAGGGAATTCCCTGTAAACTAGACAAGGACAATAATAGCTCTCTATTTTCCAACAGTAAGAAGTTAAACTCAGGGGGCAGCTGGGTGACTCAGTTGAGCATCTGACTCTTGATTTTGGCTCAGGTTATGATCTCAGGGTCATGGGATCCAGCCCCTTATGGGGCTCTGCACTCAGCAGGGAGTCTGCTTGAGATTTTTTTTTTTTAAAGAACTTTTTTTTTAAATTTTTATTTATTTATGATAGGCACACAGTGAGAGAGAGAGGGAGGCAGAGACACAGGCAGAGGGAGAAGCAGGCTCCATGCACCGGGAGCCTGACGTGGGATTCGATCCCGGGTCTCCAGGATTGCGCCCTGGGCCAAAGGCAGGCGCTAAACCGCTGCGCCACTCAGGGATCCCTGCTTGAGATTTTCTCCCTCTCCCTTGCCCTCTCCTTCTGCCCCTTCCCCTGTTCTCTCTTGCTCTAAAATAAATAAGTAAAATCTTTAAAAAAAAAAAAAAAAAAGAAGTTAAACTCAATATCCAGAATATCCTTTGAGTAATCTGAGAGGAACAAAGATATCTTCAAATGCTCATTCCTGGAGAGTTAGAGAAAACTAGTAGAAGCATCTCCTTCCAGTTTGACAATAGTAATGTAGATTCATAGAGGGATTCATCCAACCTTATAATTCTGGGAGTTAATTCTAATGAAATAAATAGAATTATTTATAATAATAAAAACTAGAAATGCTTAATGGAACTGTGGCATATCAACTTCATGAAAAATTTGTAGAAAACTTTAAAAAGATGAAAATTTTGGAATCCATTTAGAAATATGGAAATATGCTTATGACATAATGTAAAATGAAATAATTCAAGATAGATCTATGATGTAATTACTATTATGCATATAAGAAAGACTTAGGGAAAAATTTAACGAGTTTACTTGACATGCTTACATTGGTGAAATTGTGGCTATTTAAGCATTTTCCAATTCTTTTTTATTAATTTTAATACAAAAGAAAATAAAAATTTCTTCATATAGGGCCAAAAAGATAACTATTGGATTGAAGAGACTGTACTGACAATATATCAGATAAAAAAGCCCAGAGAGTTGAATAAACTGTAAATTCAAAATAAAACAACAATTTGATATTACTCCTCAAAGAGCAAATCCCATATTAGGAGTAAAAATACAATGGGCAGCCCTGGTGGCTCAGCAGTTTAGCACCACCTTCAGCCCAGGGTGTGATCCTGCCGACCAAGGATCGTGTCCCACTTTGGGCTCCCTGCATGGAGCCTGTTTCTCTCTCTACCTGTGTCTCTGCCTCTCTCTCTCTCTCTGATGAATAAATAAGTAAAATCTTAAAAAAAAAAAAAGTAAAAACACAAGAAGAGGATTTATAACAGGAAAGTGATAGCCTCTGTCAGTTGTCATTGATCAGACTGTATCTGAAACTTGTTTGTTCTGGAAGCCACATTTATTAAGATGGATATAGGCAAGTTAGAGTACATTTACATAAGAAAGGATGAGGGAATGGAATTGCAAAATGTGCCAATGTTTAATTCGGAAACGAAAAGGCAACATGGGTAGATAGCATATTTATATTAAAAAATATTAAGTGCTGTCTTGGAGAAGACAGACTAGATTTTTCTGTGGACAGATCCAGGAGTCCCTATCAGTGAATATTGTGGAAAAACAGATCTAAATTTATAGAATTAACTATAATTTATAATGCACGTTAGTACTACTCAAAGCAAAATGGTCTGTCATGGAAGATGATGAAATCCTTGGAATCGACTGGTTTAGCTTGCTGATATGATCTGTGGGGATATTACATAGGAGGTGAGAGTTTGGACTGATGTCTTTTAACACCTAGCCCAATCTTGAAAGTCAATAACTCAAATTGCGGTCTCAAGAAATCCAAAACTTGGCATGCTTTCGAACCTGCAGAACCTACTTGTTACTTCTCTTTCGTATCATGCTTATGATTGACTGGGCTGCTATGCTTAGGAATGAGAAAGGGCTGGGCGAGGTGTTAGAATGACAGCTAAAATGAAGAAAGTTGCTCTTTAAGGATGAAAAGGGGAAGCTTGAAAAACGTGTTACTATCAAATCCTGTAGTAATAAAAAGTTGGATGAAAAGCTGAAAGCTTGTGTTATGGTCACTATTCCAGTAACTGACATTTTGCAATGAGGAATGGTTTTATTAAATTTCATTCCACTAAAAATTAAATCCATTTAAATCCTCAGAAGGAATGTTGAAGGAACATTACAGAACCTGGAGAAATAGTTATCGGCTCACATAATTTCTGGTCTTTGAGAATGAAAGATATACTTCAGACATATTTTAAAGTGAACTTTTTTATTCTTGCGAAGATGGTTTCTGAACTAGGAGTTTTCTGTGACTATTAAAGACCTAGTTTCAAAAATTTCCAAAATTATAGCATATTTATTGCTTCCTATGTCATCGATTTTCATAGGATAGCACTCACGTCCTTGGAGTAATAGTATAAACAGAGATATTCAGATATTTTTATAATCCTTCAAGTCTTTTTGCTTTAATTGAATGATCTGTGGCAAACTACAAGGATATAGGAATGTTATGCCAAAGGAATGTTCTGAATCACTGGTTTGTCTTCTCATGACCCTTGAAGTGTTGCACAGCATAAGCAGCAAAAAACAATGAACATTGTGGAGTTCCTTCTTATAATAACTTACTTTAATCTGTTGGGTATTAAGATTTTGTTTTAATAGGGGATTTTAAGTATAATTGCTGTTATCTATTTTTGAAGTTCCTAAGAAGTATCTATAAATACCGGATTTAGTTCTTTAATTAGGGTAATGGGGTGCTGTAGTAAACTAGTTTAATTAAAAATGCTTGATTGAAATTATTTTATCTTGTGGCAAATTGATTTTGTGACCCTAGAGCAGATGACCCATGTAGCATACATTTCATTTCAAGACAATTTGGCTTTATCCTTCCTGTCTAATGAGATTTTGTTTTGTTTTATTTTGTTTTATTTTAAAGATTTTATTTATTCATTCATGACAGACACAGAGAGAGAGAGAGAGAGGCAGAGACACAAGCAGAGGGAGAAGCAGGCTCCATGCAGGGAGCCTGACGCGGGACTCGATCTGGGGTCTCCAGGATTACACCCTGGGCTGAAGGTGGTGCTAAACCACTGGGCCACCAGGGCTGCCCTTGTTTTGCTTTATTTTGGTTTGGTTTTTTTTTGTCATTGGGAATTTTGTAGATCTTGAAGCTTTGATTCGGTTAAAACTTTAGGATCTTTGATAGAAAAGATTATATAAATATATGCATATATGTATGTATATATATCACATATAGGTGTATGTTATTTGTCATTTCAAGAAATAGTTCAGAAATTATTCCCTCTTGTAAACATTTTTTTTCTCAAAACAGGTTATTTATATTTTAAATCTAATTTTCTTTAGTGATTGCTAGGCCAAATGACATTTCTTTTAAGGATAGCAGACATAAGTAAATTAGAATGAAGGGAGTTAATTAGGTTCAAGCATATAACATGCTGGTACCCAAAAACATTTGAAAGTTCCCATTGCTAAATAAACACATAGTCAAATATAAATGGTTAATATGAACATTATGGCATATTTATTTATTAGATTGTTATTGTCCCTCCCTCACTGGCTAGATAATTAGCACTCGGAACAAATACTTCATAATCGACAAAATGCAAGGTAAAGGAAGTAGAGCCCAACAATTATAAGATTCCTTTCACCAGAGATTTATAAACAGGTGCCCTTAGTATACACAAATACACACAAACACACCCACACATGCCTTCTATCAACAACTGCTAGTGCTCTACCCTATAGACCAATTCTGGTTTTGGCTGACAGCCATGTGTTTCTGGCCTTGAGCCTTGACATTGTCCTTTAAAAAGGAAACAGATGACTGTAGGAAATTAGTCCAAGAAGATGTAGGTCTAAATGATCAGAATAGCCAGTAATCCAAGGGAGACAAATGCACTCATGTCCTTATAGAGCCTGAAGCACTGCCCATGGAATTCTTTGATAGTAAGAAACAAATAAAGAGTGGCATTAATTGATAGAGGAGACCTTGTAGGGACTAAGGAGAAGTATCACATCAAGTCTGAATGTTCCTGCATCCTGGCTATATTCAAGGAATTTTAAATTAGTAATATTTATCCAGAGCCCTGTTTTGAGAAATATGAATTTAACTACTACAAAAGGCTTTAGAGTATGAACATTTATTAGGAGATAGAAAAGAGAACCTGATTAAATGGAAATCCACATAGTCTATGTTTCTGGTTGGGAAGTCTAAATAGGATATCAATTCTTCCCAAATTAACTTAAACTTTTAACATATCTGAACACAATCTCAGTGACATATAGAGGAATTTATATCAATATTAATATAGATAAAGAGAAAAAATCAAGAACATAAATCACAAACTTGTAGGTACTTAACCAAATTGCCATGAAATATGTAAAACAAAAGTTAAAAAAATAAGCAAATTTGACACATTTGCAATAATAGTGGGCAATTTAATATAGCTTTTAAAAATTTATTGTCACAGCAGACGTAAAATTAAGGACATGGAATAGCCTGCTAATGATGAAATAACAGGTTTGATTTAATAGCTATATATATAAAACCATACTTTTCAATCAGAGAATACACATTCTTTTCAAGCCCACATGGAACATTTATAAAACATTCAAGACAAGAAGGAATTCCAATAAATTCCAAAAAATCAGTGTAATACCCATCAAGTTCTCTCACTTTGTTTGTTAGAAAATTGGAAGAAAATACATGAACATGTTAACTCTATTTCTTTTGAAGTTTTTTTTTTTAATTTTTTATTTATTTATGACAGTCACACACACAGAGAGAGAGAGAGAGAGAGAGAGGCAGAGACACAGGCAGAGGGAGAAGCAGGCTCCATGCACCGGGAGCCCGATATGGGATTCGACCCCAGGTCTCCAGGATCGCGCCCTGGGCCAAAGGCAGGCGCCAAACCGCTGCGCCACCCAGGGATCCCTCTATTTCTTTTGGATTGGGATTGTGGATAATTTCTATTCCTTGAAATACTCCGCTGTGTTCCCTTTTATTAACAAGTAATTATAAAAAAATAAATAAATAAGAATCCGTGTGTGGCTGGAGGTGGAATAGCAGACCAAGTGGAAACTTCAAGGATAAAGGAAATAACTTCTGAAGTCCTAATAACTCTCCTATAAATCTTGCCTAATGACCAAGACTTTTGTCCACCTTTTAGTATTTATATGACCTAGTCCAGGCAAAACCAAAACAAACCAACAAACACATGAAAAAAGTAATCTTTGTATTTAATTTCATCTAGGTATTCACTGAGTAGTCCTTATGATGATGCTTAGAAATATTAATGAACTACAGAGTTATACTCCCATGTATTGTCATGTAATTGGATTTCTCATTCAGTTGTTGATAAATCTTTTGTTGGCAGCTAAATACTTTCTCTCAGTAATGTTTATTTTATCTTTTAATGTTATTGTTTCTTCAGGTCCAATGAATTAACTTATCAGCCAATCTTTACTGACACAGTTTGTTGAGATACTTAGCTTCTGTAGGGCTCCGTTTTCTGGTGCACATAATGAAGGATGTTCCAATGTTTTTCAAACTTTAATGTTTTTGTGAACGACTTAGGGATCCTGTTAAAGCACAGATTCTGGCTCAGTGTGAAGTGGAGCCTGAGAATCTGCATTGCTATCCAACGTGTATTTTTAGTCGCAGGGTTCTAGGGACCTTTGCAGCCCCCAGAGGCTTCAGAGACAATATTTCATCACTGCTTTTTAAAAATAATATTTTATTTATTTATTCATGAGAGACACATAAAGAGAGGCAGAGACACAGGCAGAGGGAGAAGCAGGTTCACCACAGGGAGCTTGATGCAGGACTTGATCCCAGGGCCCAAGGATCACGCCCTGAGTCAAAGGCAGTTGCTCAACCACTGAGCAACCCAGGCGTCCCTCATCACTTCTTAAGGTGATTTCTACAGAAATGTGGGACTTAGAGTGAGTTATACTGCAAAGGGTCCCTTCTTCATCTTCTCCCTACCAACACTTTTATCACCTTGAATCTTGCCTAGAGGGCAGAGTGGGGAAGAGACACCTGCCAGATTGTGACTATCAGTGTGGAAAAGATGGTTGAATGGTGGCAGTGGCTGGAGGAGGAAGGGGAATTGCACACTGATATGAGTCACATTTGCTGACTGAGCTCTATTTTACTGATGCTGTGCCCGTCTCCTGCCTTCTCACTGGAACTAATTAAATAGGCCCATCAGGCTGATATGTGATACAGTTTCAACCCACCACATTGTAAAATTATATTTGTCCCACTCTTCCAAGCCCTGGGGACTCTTCTACCCACTGGTCTAGTGCCAGGCACTGAAGTCGATATAAAGCAAGGAGACTTGATTTTCTCCTGCAGGGGAGCTTAGACTATGGTTGAGGAGGCAAAAACAGATGGAGAAAAGGCAATAAGTGAAAAGAGAGAAGATTCTGAATATTGTTACTTACTCTGATTGAGGACATAATGTTAACCTTGCTTTATTTGAGCAAAGTTTTTGGTGGCATGAATTTAATAAGAGAAAACACTGCATCTGAATTGTTCCTAATCAAGCTAATTGAACAAAGGGAAGAGTTCCAAGAACACCTTTAGTACTGATGGAGAACATTTATTTTCACTGCAAGACATAGACCCTAAGGAACCCTCCATTCCTTTCTCGAATGAAATGTGAACTCTTACAATAAGGTTGATATTCCATTTTTACGTCATTGATGGGATCCAAGCATAGTAATGGGATTACTGATCAATGACATGAATTATAAATTTTTAATACTAAATCATTTTTTTGTTTTTATTTCAAGGAATAGATTTGATACAATTTTTATTGGTCATCAGAGAAACAAAGGAATTTGGTTTGACAGGTGGTAAGGCAACCGAAAACAATGGCTTTGCATTCCCAATATTGAAACTTACTGAAAGTACCTTTGATTGGCTAGTTATAAAAAATGCACAAAAGTGTCATGTTATAGGAAACTGATTTCAAATAGTTCGCAGCAAAGCTCTGGTGTCCTTAGATAATATTCTTATTTTGCCTAGTGGACTTTTATCTGTTTTGGGCAGCTCTGCTGATCAGTAGTAGCTGTTTCAGGAGGGGAAATCTTAGTGGTAAAAGTGGTGCTCAGCTTGTGGCAAGGCAGCACAAAGAAGACAAAGGAGAAAAGAATTAATGCCCCCAAATTAGGACTTTTAAAATGTTTACTGGATTTAATGGCTAAAGATTTTAAGTGCCCTGAGTGGAATTTAAATTTTATATTCATGATATCCGGATTTAGGGAGACAGGAAAAGGCTAAAGAGGTTTTTGGGAAATGATCCCTGTACTCCTAGAATCTAGCTGAACCTCACCTGCTCAGAAGTGAATATCTAAAGCATGGCTTAAGATTGAACATACTTCTAATGAGATTCTAGGAGCTCTCTTTTCCCCTGATGATATTAAATCACTTTTTTCTTAGAGTTACATAATTTCCCTCCAAAACCTTTTTTCACATTCGATCTTTCTTGAAAACCAAACTAGAAAGCTCTTTCAAAAGCACATTTAGGGATCCCTGGGTGGCGTAGCGGTTTGACGCCTGCCTTTGACCCAGGGCGCGATCCTGGAGACCCGGGATCGAATCCCACGTCGGGCTCCCGGTGCATGGAGCCTGCTTCTCCCTCTGCCTGTGTCTCTGCCTCTCTCTCTCTCACTGTGTGCCTATAATAAAAAATAAAAAAAAATAAAAAAAAAAAAAAACAAAAGCACATTTAAAAAAGCCTTCCCAGTGACCTTACAGAGCACCAAATATTTAGGTCAGTGAGATTTTGGAATATTTTCCAAAGTAAATGGGGAAGTTTTGGCACACACTCCAGGTTGCAAATTTAGACAATATCTATAGTCTTACAAGTGAAACCTGGGGTCATTTTGAAGGATTGGGATCTTTTTTAGACATGACACAACTGCATTCTGTCCTCATGGATCTCTGTGGTGAAATCCATCCCCTTTCCAGGAAGAACTTGATGCTACAGCCATCAGCATCTTCCTAGATTTGCTTCAGCTGCAGACAGCCACACCCTCAATGGCATCCCCTTTCCAGACGTCCACATCCAGGGACCTATGATGGCAGGGTTATCAAGGCCCAGTGAGGCCTCACAATGATGAACGGTACATGTTCTAATTTCCTAGGGGAGTGGCTGAGGCTTTATCATCCTGTATCACAGTTTGACCTTTCCCTCTGCTCAATCTGCCCCTGCCCCTCTCTTACACATGTGCTCATTGTTGCATCCAGAGACGATACCAGGAGTGGTTCTAGAACACAGGCAGTAACATAGGGCTTTGGTGTTGAATCACTTATGTTTAGCTGACAATGAGGACTCCACTACTGGTGATGAGTGGAACATAGGAAGCCCCTAGCTCTGGTCGTGAATTAGGATGGTATACTATTAGAAAAGAACTCACTAGCAGATGTTTTATCAAGCATGTTGAAAAGTACGAAGAAATAGTAACTGTAAAGAAAACAGCACAGAATGGCAATCGCTTAGTGCCACTGATGTACTAGAAGATAAAAGGTACAGGTTAAGAACTAGTGCTTTCACCAATAGAAAATGAGTGGAGATAGGGGCTGCTGGGTAGCTCAGTCTGTTGGGCATCCTACTGTTGATTTTAGCTCAGGTCATGATCTTAGGGAGCCCTGTGTTGGGCTCCATACTGGGGGTGAACCTGCTTAATATTCTTTCTCTCTCCTTCTCCCTCTGCTCCCTCACCCAGGTACGTGTGCTCTCTCTTACTCTCTCTCTTAAAAAAAAAAAAATGAGTTGGGATTTAGATAAACTGGTAAGAAAACATATTTCTAAGCCCACAGAGTAGGTGTAGGTGACAACACTCTGGAAGACAGAAAAGAAGAGGAGGAGGAGGAGCAGAAGAAAAAGGAATTTAGAAAGGATAAAGATTTCAGAAAAGAAAAAACTGTGAGGAGCTATCTGCACCAATATAACTTGTTGCAATAAAGCTGATTATTGTTGGTCACTCTCCTTTATTAGTTCTTAGTTTCCTAGCCTTCCTTGTGTTTTCCAGGGGTTAGCTGTATCTTTATTTGTGAATCTCAGCTATGAATATTCAAATCTTCTTCACACATAAATGTGTCAACTGTCATGGTTGCTAATAACTAGATGTACAAAGTGATAATACATCTCTTTTGTCTATATTGCCAATACTCTTTAAAAAAAAGATTTCATTTATTTATTCATAAAGACACAGAGAGAGGCAGAGACACAGGCGGAGGAAGAAACAGGCTCCTCGCAGGGAGCCAGATGTGAGGGACTCAATCTCAGGACCTCAGGATCACAACCTGAGCCAAAGGCAGGTGCTCAACCAATGAGCCACCCAGGTGCCCCAGTATATTGCCAATACTCTTGAATTTCATTTATCTGTATGCATTCCACACTGATCACACCAAAAGCAAAAATTATGAGCATTTCTCTACCTTTATCATTCTGTCGTATAGAACTAAGGTTCGGAATGAACATGATAAGCATTTTTTTACTGTGATATAACTGACATATAACATTATGTTAGTTTTAGGTGTACAACATAATGATTCAATAGTTGTATAGATTGACAAGTGATTGCCACAATAAGTCTAGTTAACAGTTGTTACCATATGCAATTACAAATTTTTGTGTGTGTGATAAGAACTTTTAAGATCTACTCTCTTAGCAATTTTCAGATATATAATGCAGTATTATTAACTATAGTTGCCAGCATTTTATTTTAGAACTGGTAATTTGTAACTTTTGACTACCTTTATCCATTTTGTCTCTCCTCGACCCCTGCCTCTGGTAACCACCATTCTATTCTCTGTATCTCTGAACTTGATGGTTTTGTTGTTGTTGTTGTTGTTGTTGTTGTTGTTTTAGATTTCACATAAAAGTGAGATCACACAGTATTTATTTCATTTAGCATAATGCTGTCAAGGTCTAGCCATGTTGTCATAAGTGGCCAGATTTCCATCTTTGTAGTTGAATAGTATTATATATATGGATACATAAATATTACATATTACATATAATATAAAATTTATTTATCCATTTATCCTTTGATGGATACTTAGATTGTTTCCATATCAGGTATTGTAAATAATGCTTCAATGCACAGAGGGGTATATATTTCCTTTTGAGTTAGTGTTTTTATTTTCTTCAGCTAAACACCCAGAAGTGGAATTGCTAGGTCATATGATAGCTCTATTTTTAATCCTTTGAAAAACCTTTATATGTTTTCCACAGTGGCTGCACCAATTTACATTCCCATCAACAGTGCACAAGTGTTCCTTATTCTCCACATCCTCACCAATACTTGTTATCGCTTGTCTTTTTGATAGGAGCCATTCTGACAGGTGAGAGATGTTATTTCATTGTGGTTTTGATTTGCATTTCCCTGATGATTGGTGATATTGAGTGCCTTTTTATGTACCAGTAGCCGTCTGTACATCTTCTTTGGAAAAATATTTATTCAGATCTTCCATCCATTTAGAATTCAGATTGTGTGTTTTTATTTGTTTTTCTGTTTTGTGGGTGTTGTTTTTTTTTTTTTTTTGCTATTGAGTTGTATGAGTACTTTATACATTTTGAATAATAACCCCTTATCAGAAATGTAATTTGCAAAGATTCCCATTCATTAGATTGCCTTCTCATTTTGTTGATGATTTCTTTCATTGTGCAGAAGCTTTTTAGTATGTCATAGTACCACTTGTTTACTTTTGCTTTTGCTGCTTTTGATTTTAGTGTCAGATCCAAAAAGCATCACCAACACCAATGTCAGGAAGCTTACTGCCTGTGGTCTCTTCTAAGGTTTTATGGTTTTAGGTCTTACAGGCAAGTATTTAATCCATTTTGAGTTGGGTTTTGTATATGGTTGAGACAGAATTCCAGTTTCATAATTTTGCATGTGGCTGTCTAGTTTTCCCGACATTATTTATTGAAGAAACTGTCCTTTCCCCATTGTGTATTCTTGGCTCCTTTTTAAAAGTTAATTGATTATATATATTTGGTTACATTTCTGGCTGTCTGGTCTGTTCCATTAATCTGTGTGTCTGTTTTTATGCCAATACCACACTGTTTTGATTACTATAGCTTTACAACATAGTTTGAAATCAGGAAGTGTGATGCTCCAAATGTATTCTTCATTAGCATTTTGTAATGGACCAAAAACTGTTTCTCAATCTCCTGATGGAGAAACTTTTGTTTCCTTAAGCCTTTCAAGAATCTTTCTAAGTGATTTTTTTTAAAAAGATTTTATTTATTTATTCATGAGACACACATACACACACACACACACACACATACACAGAGAGAGAGAGAGAGGAGAGAGGCAGAGACACAAGCCGAGGGAGAAGCAGGCTCCATGCAGGGAGCCTGATGTGGGACTTGATCCCGGGACTCCAGGATCATGCCCTGGGCCAAAGGCAGGTGCCAAAACACTGAGCCACCCAGGGGATCCCCTCTAAGTGATTTTTAAAGAAAGATTTATTTAGGGACACCTCGGTGGTTCAGTGGTTGAGTGTCTGCCTTTGGCTGAGGGGCTGATCACAGGGTCCCGGGATCGAGTCCCACATCAGGCTCCCCAAGGGAATCCTGCTTCTCCATCTGCCTGTGTCTCTGCCTCTCTCTCTGTGTGTCTCTCATGAATAAATTAAAAAGATCTTATTTATTTTTAAAAAGATTTATTTATTTGAAGGAGAGAGAGAGAGAGAGAGAGAGAGAGTGCGCACACATGAGAGAGTGCAGATGAACAGGGGGAAGAGCCGAAGGGGAAAGAATCTCAAGCATACTCCATGCTGAGCACAGAGCCTGATGCAGGGCTCAGTCTCACAACCCTGAGATCATAACCTGAGCAGAAGCCAAGAGTTGGACACCTAACTGATTGAGCCCACCCAGGTGCCCCTAATCTTTCTAAATGATTTAAAAATGAACAGAAGGTTAAAGCAAAAAAAAAAAAAATTGGAAGGTAAACACTGGAGATATTAGAACATTGGTTTAACTAGTACCAGGTAGAGAGGTAAAATGACACTGAGAAATACATATTACTTCATGTTTTTTTATGGATACATTTATGCACTTGCCATTTAAAAAATAGAGATGATTTAAGAATGTTTTTATGGGAAAAGAGAAACCTTCACTCACTCTTGAATGAAAGTGATCTCTCAGGCAGCCCATGGAAACTACACTGAATGGGTTTGTTGGGGACAGTATAAACAGCTTAAGATTTGGAATTCCATGTATAGCACACATAATCAAGTTCTGGTGGAATCAAGAGAACTTGACCAAATCACCTCACTTTCTGGAACTTCAATTATCTCTTCTTTATATAAATGGCTCTCAAAACTAGATGCATGTTAGAATCATTTGGGAGCTTTTTACAAAGAAAATTCTATCATCACAGATTAGTTTTGCCTTCCTCTGAACTTTATAAAATGAAAGAATACATAATTTACTATTTTGTGCCAGCTTTTTAAGTTTAGCATCATTTCTTTGAAATTATATTTCATTATTATTGCTATAAAATATTCCATAGCATAAATATATCATAAATTATCATTTTCTGTTGATAGACATTTGGGATGTTTCTAGTCGAGGGCTATCATATGTAATAGTGCTATGGTGAATTCTAATCTGTGTCTTAGAGTATACTGGTATTCTCATTTTTGAGGGGTAGATGTGTAGAAGCAGAATTGCTGACACATAGAGATTTTGCATGTTTTTATTTTAACATGTATTTCAGTCAGATTTCCAAAGTGGCTGTTCCAAACAGCAGGTCATAAGAGTTACAGTTCTCTGATATGTGGTATCTTTTTAAATGTTTTAGTCATTCTGGAAGATATGCCATGATATTTCATTGTGGTTATAATTTTCACTTTCCTACCTGTTGATGTTGAATACTTTTTTCAAGTTCTTTTTGGGCATTTGAGTATCATCTTTAATGAAGTGCCTGTTCAAGGTTTTTGCCCATTTAATCACTGGATTGTTTGTCTTTTCCTTATTGGCCTATAGTAGTTCTTTATATGTTTTGGATACGAGTCCCTTGTTGACTTTATGCATTGAAAAAAGTTTTTCCCTCTCTGTGACTTGCTATTTCATTTTTTTGCTGTCTTATGATAAAGGTAATTTCTTAATTTAATGAAATCTAATTTATCATTGTTCTTTATGATTACCCTACTTAAGAAATCTTTGCCTATTCCTTGGCCATTAAATATTCCGTGTTTTCAGGCAGCCCTGGTGGCGCAGCGGTTTAGCGCCGCCTGCGGCCCAGGGTATGATCTTGGAGACCCGGGATCGAGTCCTGTGTCAGGCTCCCTGTGTGGGGCCTGCTTCTCCCTCTGCTTGTGTCTCTGCCTCTCTCTCTCTCTCTCTCTGTGTCTGTATGAATTTAAAAAAAAAAAAGATCTTTAAATATTTCATGTTTTCTTTTCCCAATTTTATTATTCTCAATGCTTTCACATGTAGGTCCACAATGCATTTGGAATTAGTGTGAATTAAGAGTCAAGGTTCATTTTTCCCCCCATATGGATATCCAACCATTTATATAAAAGATTTTCTACATCTATGTTCATGAGATAGATTGAGTGATGATTTACTTTTCCTACAATGTCCTTGTTCAGATTTGGTTATCTGGGTTATGCTGGCATCATAAACAAATCAGGAAACATTTCCTATTTCTCTATACTCTTAAAAAGTTTGTGTGAGATTCGTATTTTCTTTCTTAAATGTTGGAAAGAATTAACCAATGATGCCATCTGGGCAGTTTCCCAAATCAAAGTCCTGCTAGGTTAGTGGTTAGCCTTCTGGTTTTTCTCCAATATGTCAATGCCTTCTTAATTTTTTTCCTTATTTGCTCAGTTATAAAGCCATTGAAAAGCACAAGGAAGAACTTGAATATCATTACAGAAGATTTTTAGAGGATATTCACATTAATGCCCAATAAGGAAATTCTAGTTATGGTTTTAAGAACTAAGAATCGTGTCATTTCTCCAGAAAACACATTTAAGTGGATGAAAACAGGAAAAAAATAGTGTGTAGGTGTGATAAGTGCTTTCCTTTTTGTGCAAAACAAGATAGGAGCACTGTGTCTGTGATCTAAGGGTGCATTTGCTTATTTGTTAGATTTCTAAAAATGTGCCTTCACTAATAGGCCTCTGGATGTTGGTAAAAATAAGCATTGTAATTAAACAAATGAAATGGCATGGCTCTGTTGAACTGTGAGAGTTTTGTTTCAGACTGTAATCCAGTTTAGGGGAGGAGTAGAGAATAAGTAGACAGGTTGTCCAGGTTTGTAACAGGTACCATCACTATCGGCTTACGGGAAGGAGGGAAAAACTGATGCCTCCATTAACTTAGTACTACATTAAGTGACTTGGAAAGTATTAACTGCAGCAGTATTAACTACACAAAATCTCTCTCTGTCCACCTCTTTCTCTCCCCTCTCTCCATCTCCAACAGCTTTGACTTTCTCTATCACATTTCACCTCATCTGACCTCCCTAACTCCCACCCACCCAGCCAATACAGCTTAACCACAAAATGCAAAATAAACCCCTATCTCCCAACAAAATAGAAGGAAAACTAGACAGTGAAACAGTTCAAATGGGAATCCGAAAAGGCACTAAGATGATGCTTCATGTGTTATTGAGGAAAGAGTGCAAACTAGCTGTAGGTCTTGGAGAGGGGCCTCTCTGGGCACAGGGTTGAGGGGGGAACCTGGATGGTGAAAAAAATCATTGGAAAAATTGGAATAAATCTTGGGAGATTTTAGAGAAGATTTTAAAACAGGAAGAAGTGGTTACAGTATGGGTAACTCTAGAGTTTCTGACCCAGGGATATGTAACTGGGGAATAATTGTAAAACCAAAAGAAGTTACCGTTCAAGTGGATTAAAGTGAATGAATATGACCTTGAAACAGAGGTGAATCTGTAAGCTCAAAGAGAAGCAATTTCACTTTCTCATTAATCAAGGAAGCCAAAAGAAATGTTTCTGGTGTGCAAGGAAGATGGAAGTACAAGCAAGTTAGGACGGGGCCTGTGAAATTACTGTAAAATGGCATCGCATATGTCAACTCACATCAGAAGGAATGTATCGCTGCAAAAGCACGTAGATGTAACCCATTTCCCTTATGTGTAGTGAAATGTGTGTTTATTTTGTAGAGCTGAATGAACAACTGCAGAAGAGGATGGTAGGAGAGCTGAAGGAATCATGATTCGAGTGGCAAGTTCTCTTCAGGGGAAACATCTGGTTTTCTGGGAGTTAGAGGCAGAAGGTAACCTGAGTGAAACTGCAAAGAGCTTTTTTTTTTTTTTGGTAACTGTTTGTCCACCTTGTATTGCCCTAACATAGCAACCAAGACAGAGATTGTTTACCAAGCTTCTTGATGAGTCCGATGTGGTTGGCTGTGAGAATTCCCTACAGAACTTCATGTCAGTGTCAGAACCACTAGGGCAAGATTTATAGCACTGCCTTCTTTGTCGCCTTTGCCCTGCTACAGCCCAAACAGAAAAACGCTGGCCCTGATATCACCCTCTGGAATTCCATCAGATCTTAGCATTTCCCAGCTGTTAACAACCATGTGAAATTGCTCGTAACTGCACTTCAGTGGAACTTTAAAGAGTTTCATCAGACCATTAGAGACACTGATACCCTGCCCTGTTCTCTTTGCCAGTCACTGGAAGCAGGCGCTAGCATGCTCTGCCATGGTTCTTCCTCTGATTCCTCATTGGTTGACCTGAATTCACACACAGCTTTCACTTCCTTTCTAGAAGTGAACCAGAAATACTTTGGTCAGCCTTTTAAGGTATATAGTGCCTAATGAAATAGAGGGATATTTCTTGAGCCCAATGTGGCCATTCTAGTGTAAAATTCAATACAAGGACCCCTTTCCAATTCTCTATACATCGCGTTTCTTTCTTCTTTTCCTTCGCCGTCATGCTGGAGAGAAATCTGTTGTCAGGGAGTCATCGTGAAGATCAAACTATGCTGGAAGAATACAGTGACCATTTTTTTAAAGCGAGGGTGGGGTTGGAGGTGTGGGCTGATAACAGCTGATGACTCCGAGGAAGTTATACTTCTTTCATCCTTAAACAGTAATTTTATTTGTTGCTTACACACTGAAAAGTGAAAGCAAATCTAAGAGATCATGTAGGCTAGAAAGGCCAGAGGGTCCTCCAAAAGATGCAGTTCCAAATTAGATTTGTTCCTACCCTGGCTATTGACCATAGATAGTAAAATCTGGAAATTGATATCAACTCTTCCCTGGTTCCTACAGAGTGAAGTCCAGTAAAAGTGCGAGCGCACTCTGAGTTCATTAAAGCCTTGTTGACTGGTTCATTTATTGCTAACCCTGCTGCGTTCATATACTCCCACCCTGATCTTCTGTCTTGAAGGTATAGCAAGTGGTTGTGGTATCATGGAAGGACTGCTCTTTGATCACTCTCTTCTCTCTGGCAATAACAGGAAATTAGTAAACGTAGATTGAAGAGATGAGTGAGGAATTTCTGGACATCATTAGTCAAGGGAGGGTGGGAGAGCAGAATGGCCAAGGAAGGAAAATAGAGCACGGAAGGATGGGCTAGGAGGCAGAGAGGTCTGATGGGAAAGGGGTTTAAGGGATGAAAGTGGATAAGGTTTTGCAAAAGAGGATTGAAGAGTTGTTAAAATAGTTCTCCCTAGGTGTTTAAGGGGACGCTTAATCCCCTTCCTGCATCTTTTTATCCACTATACACACTAGTGATAAGGCACAGGAGATAAATCTAGGGTTTCTGCCTACTTTAGGAGGTGGGTTTGGAGAGTATTCAAGGAGGTAAAGCCCCCTGGCTCCTTTTCCTTTTAGATCCTTTGTGTGTATATGTTAATTTTATTTTCTTAAGGATTCTCATATCCATCCTTTCTTCTCCACCCAGTGGTGTGCCTTAATTCCGGCCCTTGCATCATTTCCTACTGCGGAGATTAGAGTGACCTTCTGATTTATTTTCCAGCTTCTAATAGCACTGGCCCAATGTCCTACCAACATTGCTACCAGAGACATCTTTACAAAACACAAATCTGATTGTATTACTGCCTTATTAAAAGTTTTTCAGTGGTTTCTTTATCTTCCAAACTCCCACAAGACACTTCATGATTGAGACCCTGACTACATCTTCAGTCTACCTTTCGCCAGGTGCTAGCATTACTAAACCTCTTGCAGCCCCAGGAGTTTACATAGTGTCACTGACTACTATGCATTTGTATAAATGGCTTCCTCAGATAGGAATCCTTTGCATTGTTTCCCTTCAGCAACCTTCCACTCCCATCACCTAGTAACTTCTACTTATTCTTTTATACACTTAGCACAAGTATCATCTTACCTGAAAACCTCTCTGACATCATCGTCGTTGGGGTGCTCTTTCTGAGTGCTTCTTTAGCACCCTGTATTATAGCCATTATGACAATACCTAATGGCTGTTGTTAGCTTCCTTTGGCTCCGGTCATGATCCCAGGACACTGGGATCAAGTACCTCATTGGGCTCTCTGCTCAGCAGGGAGTCTGCTTCTCCCTTAGCTCATGCTTACTCTTTCTCTCTCTCAAATAAACACATAAGTAATCATAAAAAATAAAGAAAACCCTGTTGCCTGTAACAGTAATGAGCAGACAGTGGGTATTCAATGACTATTTGAAAAAAAAAATAAAGACTGAAAGCTTGAAGGAGACTATACTAGAATGTTGATCATTGCTTCCCCTGCTCATAGCCTTTCTGCGCCATGTGATCCTATTCCTCATCTCCAATGGATTAAGACTATCAATAGTATGTTTATAAAGATGAGCTGAGCCAATCAAATTCATTTTCTGGGGCTTCCATGTTGGGGAATGAGAAGCTGAATGATTTAGGAAAGGGAAGCAATGCTGAAGGTGTGATGTAGAGTCAAGACACAGATGTGGTGGAAACAGAAATTATAGTAAGGAGAAGACATCAGTTAATGGAGAGATGCAAATAGAGCAGATGCAAAGGAAAAACAGATGTCACAAGAGAGGAATCATATAACCAGAGAGAGAGAGAGAGAAAGAGAGAAATACAGAATGAGAGACAGAGACAGAGAGATTTCTGTGGTTCCTATTATATCCAGAGTCCCAACTAGAGGTGGATTCTCTTTGCCATTAAATCTTTATAGGAACTGATCTGAATAAATCCTGTTCATTGTTAGTAAGAGTCTTAACTGAAACAGAGAGAGAGGAGAGGGGAGGAGAGAGGAGATGTGACACTGCAACTTATAATAAGAAATACACATTTGGTCTTCTTCCATCCTGTTTCTGGCAAAGCTCCTAAAACCCTTAGAATTTCTCAAGTGATGAGGGTGACAAAGGTGTCTTTTGTTATGTGAATGAGATGACTTTTGGATCTCCTCTAAGGATGGGGGCTAGTTGCCTGGAGAACCAACCACGGGTTTAGAGGAGATGGGAAAGGAACTGCTGGTAGATCAGTCATTAATGGCCAATCATGTCGAAGTAATGAAATTTTCATAAAAACCCAAAAGGGCAGGCAGAGCTGCCCTTTGGTGTCTCTGGGTTGTGGACAGATGGAGATGTGGGGAGAGTGGCTAAAAGCCTTGCACCCTTTCTGCAAACCTTGTCCTGTGCATCTCTTCTGTCTGGTTGTACCTGGACTATATTCTTTTATAATAAACTGGCAATCTAGTAAGTAAAATGTTTCTCTGACTTCTATGAGCCACTCTAGCAAGTTAACCAAACCCAAGAAGGGGCTTTGTTAGAACCTCCGATCTATAGTTGTAGGGTCAGAAGCACAGGTGACAATCTGGATTTGTGATTGGCATCTGAAGTGGCAGAGGTGGGGAGTAATGCAATTTCAGTCTTGTAAGATTTAACCTGTGGGCTCTAATGGTATCCTCAGGTAGGGTGTGTCAGAATTGAGATGAATTGTAGGACACCCAGCTGCTGTCAGAGAATTGCTTAGTGGTGTGGGAAAAACATCCATACATTGGAATTGGTAACCAGAATTATAGAAAGGAAAGAAATGAAAAAACAAAACAAGTAAGACTTGTTTTAGACCTCCAGTTTCCCTCTTCTCCATGCTTCTCTGCTTGCTTCAGGATTTAGTTCATGTTATAAAGAAACAAGGAAATTCTTCCTTTGCCCACTAGCCCAGACCCTTGGGACTAGGTAGCCATCATCTTTTCCCTCCTGAAGGCTCACCTTGCCTGCTGCTCTGTGGCATTGTCACTGTGAGTTATGTGCAAGTGAACAGAGGTCTGAGGAAACAGTATAAATCCCTGATGCTAACATATTTAAATTAATTAAGGAAGTAAAGCATGTTAAATACTCTATTGAACTTCAGTTCAAATAGAGTCAAACTTCAGTAGCAAATGTAAATGCACAATAGTCAAACTTCAGTAGCAAATGTAAATGCACTTAAGAAATATTTTTGGCATTAGCAAGTTGATTACTAAATATTTTTAAGATCTGCAAATATCAAATATTAATACTTTCAGAGAAAAGTTGTAAGACAATAAATGAACGATTTTGTTTCTAATCTGTATCTGAACAATTGTTTTATTGTTGCAATACTGACACTATGACCTATAATATTAAGAAATAGTTCTTATTTACTATTTTATGGATTTATCAAAGAGAATATCTTCAAAGAATGTCTTAAAAGGACTCTCAAAATATTTTCAGATACTAATTGGTAAATAAGAATTAATATAATTATGTGAGACTCCAAAAAACTGACAAGATTGTAATGATTTCCTTGTAGTTGGGAGAATGACCAATATTTTAATAATTTTTTAGGAAATAATAAAAAAATATGAAAAAGTGTTAGATGTTGGCAGAAATTCATTAGCTGTGTGACACGTCATGGAAAGACTTGGGGAAAAAAAATCCCCAAACATATTTGTATGGAAAGGACCAAAATTTCCAAGAAGTGTTTTTGACGGTTAAGTGAGAGGAAGACTCACATTTAACTGTTGAATTATTTCTTTATAAAAAGCAGAAGTTAGAAAATTCCTAAATAGAATGAGAAGGAGTGCCATGTCAAATCTAATGAGTCCTTTGGGGAATTCCATATATTTTTTTCAGCTTATTAAAGTATAGTTGACAAAATTGTAACATACTTGAAGTGTCCATTGTGGTGATTTGATATACATACACATTGTGAAAGGATCCCCACCATCTAATTAATTAACACATCCATCACTTCACATATTTATTTTTTAGGGGTTTTTTGGGTAAGAACATTTAAGCTCAACTCTCTTAGCAACTTTCAATTACATAATAAAGTGCTATTAACTATAGTCATCATGTTTTACATAAGATCCTCAGAGCTTACTGATCTTTGAGTTGACGGTTTGTACCATGTTACCAGTCTTTCCCTATTTCCCCCATCCCCAGCCCCAGGCAACCACTCTTCTACTCTTTGTTTCTATGAGTTTGACTTTTTTTGTTTTCGATGCCACATATAAGTGAGATCATACAGCATTTTTCTTTTTTTTGGTGTCTTTCATTTAGCATAATGCCCTCAATTTCCATTCATGTTATTGCAAATGGCAGGCTGCCCTTCTTTCTAGTGGCTGAATAATATTCCATGATTAGTATTAATAATATTTTACAATTATCAATTAATAATTCAATTAATACATATGGACTTTTTCTTTATCCATTCATCCATTCATAGACACTTAGGTTATTTCCATACCTTGGTTATTTTAAGTAATACTGCAGTGAAATAGGAGTACAGATATCTTTTTGATATCCTGTTTTCATTTCCTTTGAGTATATATCCAGAAGTGGAATACTGAGTCATATAGTAGTTTTATTTTTAATTTTTTGAGGAACTTTCATACTGTTTTTCCATAGTGGCTGCATCAATTTACATCCCCACCAACAGTGCACAAGGGTTCCCTATTCTCCACAACCTTGTCAATATTTGCTATCTCTTGTCTTTTTTGATGATAGCCATTCTATCAGATGTTTTGATATCTCATTGTTTATTTTATTTATATTTCTTTGATGATTAGTGATGTTGAGCACCTTTTTATATAATGTGTTGGTCATTTGTAAGTCTTTTTCAGAAAAATGGCTACTCATTTCCTCTGCCCATTTATTAATCAGTTGGGTTTTTTGTTGTTGTTGTTGTTGTTGTTTTGGGGATTTTTTTGTTTCTATTGAGTTGTGAGTTCTTTATATATTTTGTATATTCACCCCTTATTCAATATAGGATTTCAAATATTCTCTCCCTTACATAGGCCTGGAAATTTGATATATTTTTAAAATAGTTTCTTTTAAACAAATGTTGGTGAAGATGTAGAGAAAAAGGAATCATCATGCACTATTGGTGGGAATGCAAACTGATATAGCCATTTTGGAAAATAGTATGGAGTTTTCTCAAAAAATTAAAAATAGAACTACCCTATGATCCAGTTATCATACTACTGAGTATTTACCCAAAAAAAATATGAAAATGTGAATTTGAAGGGATATATTGACCTCTGTTTATTGCAGGGTTATTTATAATAGCCAAACTATGGAAGTACCCCAAGTGTCCATTGGTAGATGAATGGATAAAGAAAGTGTGTTATCTATATCTATACATAATGGAATATTAGTCAGCCATAAAAAGGAATGAAATCTTGCTGTTTGCAATGACATAGATGGAGCTAGGTGTATTATGCTAAGTGGAATAAGTCAGGCAAAGAAAGGCAAATACCAAATGATATCACTCATATGTGGAATTTAAGAAATGAAATAGATGAACATAGGAGAAATGGAGATGCATACCATAAAACAGATTCTTAACTGTAGAGACAAACGCAGGGGATGATGGAGGTGGGTGGGGGGATGCATTAAATAGGTAATGGGTATTTAGGAGGACACTTGTGATTAGCACCAGGTGTTGTATGTAAGTGACAAATCACTAAATTCTACTCCTGAAACTAATATTACACTATATGTTAACAAACTGGAATTCAAATAAAAAATTGAATTAAAAACTAAGAAATAAAAAGAAGATGTGGTAAATATATATACAATGGGATCTATTCAATCATAAAAAAGAATGAAATCTTGGAATGCCTGGGTGGCTCAGTTGGTTAAGTGTCTGACTCGTTATTTTGGCTCAGGTAGTGATCTCAGGTCTTGGGATTGACCCCCATGTCTGGCTCTGCACTCAGTTGAGAGTCTGCTTGAGGATTCTCTCCTTCTCTCTCTCTGCCCCTCACCCTGCTTGGAACAAAGATTGTCTTTTGAAAAATGGTGCTGAAACAACTGGACATCACATGCAAAAAAAAAAAAAAAAAAAAAAAAGAGGAGGGGGGAGAGAGGAGAAGAAGAAGAAAAGAAATGAGCAAAAGAAAATGAGCAGAGACTTGGACCTTAACTCCTTCACACACACACACACACACACACACACACACACACACAAAACCTCAAACTAGATCACAGATCTAAATGTAATATGCAAGATTTACAAAACTCCTAGAAGATAACTAGGAGAAAACCTAGACCTGGCATGTGGTCATCTTTCCAGATAATATACTAAAGGCACAGCCATGAAAGAAATCATTGATAAGCTCAAATTCATTAAAATTAAAAACTTCTGTTCTGTGAGAAACAACGTGAGGAGAATGGGAAGACAGTCCATAGATTGGGATAAAGGGGAAGACAGTCCATAGGTTGGGGTAAAATATTTGCAAAAGAAACATCTGATAAAGAACTGTTATCTAAAGCATACAAAAAGTCTTAAAACAACAATAAAAAGATGAACAATCTGACTAAAAAATGATCAAAAGACTTGAACAAACATGTCACCACAAAAGATGTATAGGTGGTAAGCATATGAAAAAATGTTCTACATCATATGTCATTAGAGAATTATAAATTTAAGTAACAAGATACCACAGCACATGTATTACAATGACTAAAATCCAAAATACCGAGAATGTAAATGATGGTGAGGATGTGGAGCAACAGGGATTCTCATTTATTGCTGGTGAGATTATAAAATAATATAGTCATAGTTTGGCAGTTTCTTACAAGACTGAACATGCTCTTACCATAAGATCCAGTAACTTGGTATTTACCTAAATGAATTGAAATCTTATATTCACACAAAAATTTGCACATGCAGCTTTATCCATAATTATCAAAATTTGGAAGCAACCAACATATCCCTTAGTAAGTGAACAAATAAGTAAACTGTGGTACATCCAGACAATAGAATATTGTTCAATTCTAATAATAAATGAGCTACCAAGCTATGAGAAGACATAGAGGAAACAAGTGCATATCACTAAGTGAAGGAGGCAATCTGAAAAGTCTATATGCTGTATGATTTCAACTTGTGACCTTCTGGAAAAGGCAAAACTATGGAGCCAGTAAAAATATTAGTAGTTGCCAAAGGTTGTGGGGGGAGGAGAGGATGAATAGTCAGAGTCCAGAGGATTTCTAGTGAAATTATTCTGTATGATACTATAATAATGATGGATATGTTTCACTATGCATTTATCAAAACCCACAGACTTAATAATATCAAGAATAAACTCTAGTGTAAACTGTGGGCTCTGTGTGATAATAATGTGTCAGTGTAGGTTCATCAAATATAACAAATGTACTACTCTGGTGTGGGATGTTTGCAGTTGGGAGAGGCTGCATATGTGTGTATATGGGGGCAGCAGATAGATGGGAAATTTCTGTATTTTTCACTCAATTTTTCTGTCAACCTAAAACTCTCCTAAAAAAATAAAGTTTGTTACTTAAAAGAATGATGAAAGACCTGTATTCGATAAGCACAAGAAATAGTACATTGTTCTATTATATGTTGTAATATGTGATTCAGAGAGAAATGGTGCTATCGCCAACACCAGATCCTCTTTTTTTTTTTTTTTTTTTTGTTCCATTTTCAAGGCTCTAATCTCCAAAACTGTCTATTCCTCCTCTACCTCTAACAGACGGAGTTTGGAGAAAAGTCCTGAGAAATTTTAGATCAGCAATTTTCCCATAGGCACAATAGTTCTACTGATTTTTTTGGTATATTTTTTATTGGAGTTTGATTTACCAACATATAGTATAACACACAGTGCTCACCCTGTCAAGTGCCCCCCTCAGTGCCCATCACCCAGTCACCCTGTCCCCCCACCCACCTCTCCTTCCACTACCCCTTGTTCATTTCCCAGAGTTAGGAGTCTCTCATGTTCTGTCAGCTTCTCTGATTTTTCCCACTCATTTTCTCTCCTTTCCCCTTTAATCCCTTTCACTTTTTTTAATATATAGTTCTGCTGATTTTAATGACAAGAAATTTGCCCTTTAGAGACTCTTAAACTAGAAAACCTCCACAGGACCAGATGGAGTTCAACTATTCAACAAATCAAATCATGACTGAGTGAAGTAGCATTATTGTAGTCTTTGAATCTAGCCAAAATTTATTTTCCCATGACACTGATAGAAGCCTTGAAATATTTTTGATCTAGACCTAAATCATGATATACTCGTTGATTTACATTCCATAAGACCTGCAAATACCTCTAACTTATCAATATTTGAATATTGTTTGTGTAGTCACAGAAACAAAATTGTGTTCGACTACAGTTTCATGAACTGAACAAGAATTTGAAAGTTGGAAAGATGCTTGGCAGTGTCTCATAAAACACCTCACTTTACAGGTTAGGAAACTGAGTGATTGTGAACTTATAGTGACTTGACCAGTATGTCATAGCTAGTTAGCAGCAAACCGGAAACTAGAATCCAGTTCTCTGACTCCATAAAGAGTTCTTAGTTCACAGAATGCAAAGCGTTGGCCTCAAAAAGAAATGTGAGAATATTTGCAGACTTAATTTTTATCAGTTAAAATTGTGAACAATATGAATTATTGATTTGATCAAAAAGAGTTAATGCATCAATTCAAAACTTCTTGGACTTGGTATGGTTTGCTTGCAATTGCAATGCACTGTAACAAAACAAAGAATTTATAGCAAGATGTGACTTCAGTTTGCTTCTCCTTAAATAGAAGCCAACTCTATTTAGAACACAGGTGTGTTATTAGGGAAAACACACTGACTTTGCACTTTGAGTACACTCCAATAGAGTACTCAGTTCCTGACAAAGAGAAGTGAGGACATATGCTGAATATTTAATGATATGCTGTTTTGTGGTTTCTCCCAAACCACAATGTGAAGGCAGTATTTGTTTGCTTTGAGTGATGATTATATTTGGTGCATTATGTTCCATTTGGTATGTAATATATACCATGTCAAAATAGTTAGTGCCGTGAGAGGAGAAAACAAACAAAATTGTAGTTGTTTGTGGTCCCAGACAAGAAAAACAATATTTTTATCAGAACGCAAGTCAATTTTCACATTTAGAATGCATCTCTACCAGAGACCAGCAAATAATAAATTATTCTCTGTATGTGAGCTTTCCAACATGTCCTTTCCCTAAGATGACTCTTTGTCCACATGCCTGACTGTTGCTTTCACATCACTCAATTCATTGATTTACTTCCCACATTGTAATAAAGTGGAAATGAGAGTTTCTGTTAAGAAGTTTTTTTTTTCCTGTGGAAAAGCAAGGATGAAGGCTCCCTACCTTGAACTCTATTTAAATACTTTGAATCTACCTGCGTGATATTTCTTTCTCTTGCTCAGTCCTCAGACAGCTCTTCTAATTTTAACTTTTCTCCTGACAGCTCTTCCATAGAAAGAACTTTGATTTCAGAACCAATACTTACTCACTGTGGAGTAGCACAAGCAAGCAGTGTATTGATTTTCCCCCCACTAATTATTCCTTGCTTCTATTTAAGTTAATATTGGCATTTTGAAATTGTGTTATCACATCTGAAAAATTCAATGCTAAGGCAAACATTTCTTTTGTCATTTATGATGAGTGTTATAGCATTCTTTTTCTGTGGCTCTGTCCCTGATATTGCTGAATTATCAGGCTTTTCCTTGAGCATTTCTTCATTTCTTCACTTAGTTGTAAAGAATTTACACCAGGAATACAAATAACTTCGAAAAACCCGTAGGTGGCAAAAATTGTATATCTATTGGCCATTTCTAAAATTTACCATTTCTCCTTCCATACACTCCTGATTATCCTACCACTCTTCCTTATCACTGCTGGTGAGTGTGGATGCCTCACAAAAGCAGTCACACGGCGATTGTGCGCAGATACTCACACCCAGCAAACCAAACCAGAAAAACCATGGCCATTTCATGAAAAGTGAGATCATTTACGTTAGAGCAATTCGTGTTTGCAGCACAAGATAGTGTTAATGTAAATCCATGATATCAAATTATTATTAGGTGCTGTTGAGCAGGGACACTGGAGTAGAAAGAAGCCAGGGACACTTATTTCTAGACTCCATCCTGCCATTTACCACTTATAGAACTTATAGCAATTTTGAGTGAGTGATGGAGAATTCAAATTCATATCTATTTGAAGATTAGTGTAACACCAATCCTATCCTGTTTTTATTATTTACTACATTATTTGCCTATGTATCTTTCTCACCTATTAATATTTTGTTCTTTAAAAAATTGCATGAATTCTCCATCACTCACGCAGAGCCCTATTACTGATATGAAAAAAAATGCTAAGAGAACTTCAGCTGATGAGTATATTTAACTCATGCATCCTTCTCAGATCTTATGGGTTGAGCCTAAATCTCATGAGGCCTGTCTTGACTTGTTTAAGGCTCTGGTGCCTGTTTTTTCACATCTGACTTAAAATAAGCTTTGTGTCAGGAAGTGAGATGGAAGATATAAAGTGCAGGGGATCATTTTGCAGATAAAACCTCTGCAGAAGATCAGTTGCAGTCTTATCCAAGGGAGGCATTGGACATGATTGGTGTCAAAGTTTAAACCTATGCACACAAATCTCCCCCTGAAACAGGACTTCTGCTCCTCACAGCCTGCCAAATAGAGCCTCGCCTCCCACAACATAGAAGCCACCACAAAATCCCTCTGAGGACTATTTGCTTAATGCGTTTTTAGGGTGTGCTCTCGAGTGAGCCCTATTTCTCGCTGTTCCTGCCTGGAGATTGTAGGTTTCCTCTGGGTCAAATGACAGTGGCTGGATGAAGTGCTATGTTTAAGATTGTGTCAGAATGATTCAGAGCCTATCTCAGAGGTCGGTAGTAGAGTGTGTCCTTAGGCTGTGGCAGTACACATGCCATTGGTTTACCCTCTCTGCTGAGTATTTTTGATACTAATAATGCCTGTTGCTTATTACGCTTGCCCTTCCAGGCACTTCTGTAACGCACTGTAAGACTCTCCATTTAATTCTTTAAATAATCCTGTGAGATATGTACAATTATTATTGCCACTTTTACAATGAGGAAATTGATGCATAGAGTTAAGGAACTTGTTCAGGACCGCATAGCTATTCAGCAGCTGGTCTGTGATTAAAACATAGGCGGTCATTTTCCCATACTTGGATGCTTACCACTACACATACTGGCTAGGTATATTCAACGAGAAGTATCTTATCTGACCTGGATGGCTCAGTGGTTGAGCACCTGCATTCAGCTCAGGGGGTAATCCCGGGGTCTTGGGATCAGGTCCTGCATCAGTCTCCCCGAAGGGAGCCTGCTTCTCCTTCTGCTTCGTCTCTGCTTCTCTCTCTGAATCTCTCATGAATAAATAAAGAAAATCCTTAAAAAAATAAAATGCATATATTTGGAATTGTAAGGAGACTGTGGGCTTATTGGGCTTATTGAGTTCATTGCTACTTCTCACTTTTTCCCCAGCAAAGACTTTGGATATGACATTTTCTGACAAATGATTTTGCTTTGAATATACCTCCTTTTTTGTAAAAGGCTCAACAAGAGCCTATGTCTCTTTAACCTGATAACAGAACATCAGCACATCCTAAGGACTCATGAGAGGGTGCATAAATGGACTTCACTTACCAGGAAGTGGAAAGCAACACTTTGTTTGGAAAGCAACAGAATATCCTCTGATTTCCCTCTAAATTAGCCCCACATTGCACTGAAACAGCTAAACTGTCTTGTGACAAAGGACATTAATAAAATATAAACAAACCTTGTGTTTGATAAATAGGTATGTTACTGAAAGGAAGAAGATGCTCATTAGTTGGCAAAGTTACTTTTCTATGGTAAAATTTGGGAAAGATATTCATGGTTAATTTTGTATTAATGTAGGCATGCTTCACAAGTAGAGGATAGATGAATGATCTCTACAGAAGGATATAATTTTCCCAGGCTACACCTCCAAATCACATGTCTTTTAAAGTTATAAATGGGTACCTACTTTAAGCCCAAGGTTCTGATCATGGAATGTAGGAGAAAAGTCTTTAAAGATTGGGATCATGAGATATCTTAATGCCCATATATCCTCATATGACTTACTATGGTTACTCGGATTAAACCTTGACAGAGCCTTCCTCATGTATTTGTGCGAAAGGTAAACTTACAAACCTATTATATTCAATAAACACTTTTGAGCTTTACTGTGTGCTAGCATCTGTGGCAGAGAACATTAACTACAAAACAGACTGAGCAGAGAAAAGAGTTGATCTGTGAAACCCAATTGTTTGATAACATTAATCAGTATGCTAAAGTATGTCTAACAAAAATGACAGTTTGGGCATGGCTGTAATTAGTATTTAGATTTTTAGAAAAATAACACTATTCTTTTGAGGCCATTTCTTGTGCTGGAAGAAGTAGTCATAAAATCAGCATATAGGATATTTATCATCATGGCTAGGGTTATGGCTAGGGTCACCTGGTTTTCCTGAACAGTTCATGTTGATTCCTGATGCTGTGGTATAGGTATAAATAAGGCTCTATTGTACCTTCAAAATTGCCCCAGCTTGGAAGACAAATTATATGATTATCTTAGTATTGCCACATGTCCTAATCCAGACAAGTTCAGATCTGACACATATAGTCAAGAAGAAAATCTCAACGGAATGACAATGGAAAGGAGAGTAGAGAATCTCAAGAAACTATATCACATAAAGGCCCCAGAAGGTGTATTTTGGTTCCAGAGAAGATGTTACACAAAATTCAGTCTGGTAGATGGGACCAGCAACAGGCAATTCTCAAAAACCAAGCATATGGTCCAGTTCTGCTTAGAACAAGACTCCTTGGAACAGTTGGCTTTGGTAGTGTTGGTGGAGACATATCAATAGGAGCTGGGTTAGTTAAAGCTTTCCAGAAGGGACTGGCTTAAGTTAGAGAACAGCCCAGCCTAGGAGGGAGACTTGGTTGCTAGTGGAGAAAAATGAGTTATAGATTTTATTGTAGAGATTTTTCAATACAATGGGAAGTAAGAGAGAGTTGCAATGTGGTGGATTCTTTCCAGGTACATTAGATGTTTGGTCCACACCAGAAAAACCAATCACAGATTCAATCCACCATTACTGCTACGTCTCTTATTGTCAGTGCTGGCTCTAGAGCTAGGTGTGACTGAATGTCAGGTGGAAGCCATCATTGTAAGAATAGATGGAAAGGGCTGGGAAAAGGTTGTCTAAGTCTCTTTTGAGGGAATAAGAAACAAGTTTGAGAATTTGATCTCAAGGCAGGAAGCTTGACACAGATCAGTTGATTTGCAAAGATTTGTTGAGTGAATGAGTACTCAGATGGTATGGGTTTTACTATTGAGAACCCCCAACTAAAGAGAGCTATTAGTACAAATGCCCACCAGTCTTTGAAAGGGAGTCAAAGGGTCTACCAGAAAGTCACAAGTCTCAAGATCAGGAGTACAATCACACACAGCTGATGGAGGCAAGGAGCAGACACCAGACTGGGTCAAAGGAGGAGCATATGGGAACAAAGAAGGAAGGCCCAGGCCAATGAGCATGTCCACTATTGGATGACAGTCACTAACCTGTGTGGATAGACAGATGTGTGGAGCAGAGGTGCGTCTGTTACAGATACAGATTCCAGTGCGGTTGTTGGTAAAACTGATCCATGGGAAATAAGTGGGCCTGAAACTGACACAATTGAGAAGCACACTGAAAGCCAAATAAGAAAGGCTGGGGTAGCATCCTGTTTTATGCCAATTTAAAAAACATAAATGCCTAAAAAGGCTTCTCTGCCTACATTGATTCATGTGGTGGGATCATAATAAAGATTCTGAGAGAGCTTTAAAACTTTAAATCAATACTGCAATTGTAACATTTTCTCTTATGTATGACTCCTGTTCATGAAGGACAAAGGACAGTACATTAAATACTTCCAAAAATAAACTCAAACATCTTTCACACAAAATATCCTTAGTTGAAACACTATAATAATAGTCAATGGTACAGTGAACTTAAAACCCGATGACTACTCCTGCAGGATATTGGATTGACAAAACCGTATCTCAATTTATTGGAGAAAAAAGTAGCATTTTAGGAGAAATTACCCATTGAAAGATTTGTAATTTAGAGAAACTGAGTTTCCCCTTTTGTAGATAAGCTGTAGAATGTTTTCATCTGTTTTGTGGGTACTTATATTCAAAGTCTTATTCCAGATTGGATAATTACATATAAACATACACATATCTCCAATTCTCCTAAGGTGGTACTCATCCTTTTATAGATGAGGAGATGGGATAACTCATCCAAGTCTAAGAGCAAGACACTGGTAAGGGGTTTTAAGTCCAGGCTCACATGACTTCAAAGTCCATTCTCTTTCTCCCTATGCCATTTTACCTTGATTATTTTATGTCCTAGCCTGGTGCTCTGTATGTGCTATGAACTCAATAGACAGCACTTACTTATTAAATTGTATAAATGAGCACAGTAAATACTATCAAAAGTTCCATCTGTGATTATAATCTATAAACTCCTAAGATTATTGTTTTTTAAAAGATTTTATTTATTCATTTATTTGTTTATTTATTTGACATAGAGAGAGCACAAGCAGGGGGAGTGGCAGGCAGAAGGAGAAGAAGCAGCAGGTTCCCTGCTGAGCAGGGATCCCGATTCGATGTGGGGCTCCATCCTAGGACCCCGGGACCATGACCTGAGCCAAAGGCAGATGCTTAACCGACTGAACCACCCAGGAGCCCCAGCTCCTAAGATTATAAGTTCCTGTTCACTGATGTACCCTGTGCAGCTGGCATATAGTAAGCATTCAAAACACATTTGATAAAGGAAGGGCAAAAGAGAAAGAAGAGGGAGGAGGGACGGGGGAAGAAAGAATATTATAGCCTGGGATAATCATGGATGATGATCTATATGATCATGGAGAATGAAGAGCAGGTATTTGAAATATCAGCACTAGAAGGTAAAGATGATTCTATAATTATCACCCAATATGACGCGAGGCCAAAATAAATGATAGAAGGGCATGACTGGCTCAGATGAAGCAGATGGGCCTTAAGAGGTATTTATAAATATGTGGAAATCTGTGATTTTGAAGGGTGAGAGTTTGGAAGGCATTGAGGTGAAAAGAGAAGGAGAAAGGAAAAGGAAGAAAACGGAAGTGGAGTGGTTAAGTTTCTCGCGCTATGTCCAGTTAGATGGAGAAGATGAAAGGCTGATGATGACATGCACACAGGGGCAGCTGTGATGGTAACAGGGTCCACAACTGGCTAGCCATCTATAGAAAACCTCTTGAAAGTAAATGAAGAGCATTAGCTAAATCTGTTATTATTCACAATATAGTATCACAATATAGTATCACAAAGACTGAGAAAGCAACAGGAGCAACTTCTAATATACATTTATCATGAAACTGCAACAAAACTTTCAGCTAAATGAAAATGATACACACCTTGGAGAACATTATAATACAACTTATAATATCCAAGAGGAGAACTCTGGGACCCTCCAGGGCGGATCCTTTTGTGTTTCTTGCCATTTCCTTTACCCAGGGTGCATTTCAATTAACAGATGAAAGGGATCTAAAATTTCAAGAATCAATACGTGAGAGCAACACAAATCTAGGAGAATAATATCAGAAAAGCTCAAGTGCAAGATACGCTGAATTTTGTGGAAATGTTAACAATATTTTAAAAGGTTTTCCAGTGATCTTTTTCTTAAGCTAAGCTCAAAGCAAGAACAATAAAAAAGAGACATGGCTGGGGATCCCTGGGTGGCTCAGCAGTTTAGCGCCTGCCTTTGGCCCCGGGGCGCGATCCTGGAGACCCTGGATTGAGTGAATGCTAATAAGGGGATCCCTGGGTGGCTCAGCAGGTTTAGCACCTGCCTTTGGCCCAGGGCGCGATCCTGGAGTCCCAGGATCGAGTCCCACATCAGGCTCCTGGCATGGAGCCTGCTTCTCCCTCCTCCTGTGTCTCTGCCTCTCTCTCTCTGTCTCTGTCTATCATAAATAAATAAATCTTTTTTAAAAAAGAGACATGGCCAAGATTTGGGGCAGATGGTATGATATCAACAGACAAAAGAGAAAAGACAGAACCTTAGAACTCTCTATTTCTCTGTGATGCACATGGTATTCAAACCGGGATTCATAAAGTCAACATAGTTAGGAGGGGTCAAAAGGCCAGCTTCAGAGAGGCAATCATTGAAAATCACTTGCTTCCTTGAATGTGTTTGAAACTATAGGCATACACAAATCATATGCAAGATTTTCCCCCTCAAGATTTATTGAGAGATAATGAACTGTATATCATTATTATATATGCCCAAGATTCTTAGAGGTCTAATCACAGGGTTTCCTTAGGTAAGCTTGAAGGTTCCTAGAGTAAAGTTCAGGTGCCTGAAATAGGAAAAGATTGCCACCAGTTTTAAAAAGTCAGATTCTGAAGGGTGGATCTTGGAAATACAGATCAATGAACTTGAGGTCAATACCTGGCAAAATTCTAGCATAGATTATTAAATAGATGGGCATCGAGCCCTTAAGAAAGTCCACCACCAAGCCACTGCAAGGGCGAATATGCACAGTGGAAGGAGGAAGGAGAGCAAGGTAGACTATGGGATCTGAGGAGCTTAACAGGCCTGAAACAAAGAAGTCAAACTTAGAATTAGAAAATCATTCTGATAAGGGCAAGAATGGAAAATATGATACCAACCAAATGCAGAGGAATGAAGGGATTGTTGATAGGGCTGAAGACAGAGACAGCAAGAGACAGAAGTAGGGCTGGGAAGATATTTGAGTGAGTCAAGTAGCCATGAATCAAGCTAGATCTGGCAAATGGAAGCTGGGTGTGCCAGGGCTAAACTGTTTCCTCACTGATTTGGTGCCTTCTGGGAGCTTCTGACTCAGCTGCACCCAGGCTGCTCAATACCATATGCTCTTTAAAGGGCCAGACACCAGGGAACTAGGTCTCCCGACTGCCTCCGAGAGCACCTTCCAGATGCTTTCATTTCTTTGTGTCAAAAAAAAAAAAAAATCACATTTTGAAAAGAGAGAGAATTTAATTTTATTATACTGTGGATTGTTTAAGATGTTGCCTCAGGGAAGCCCTGGGCTTGCTTAGTCACCAAGTACTGAGCACTCACAGAGGAAAGGCACTTTTTTTCTTAGACATCACTGGAGGCAGAAAATCAGTGTTGCAGAACAAGTCATGCTTAACTAAATGTTTTTTCCCCCCGTAACTTAAATAAAAGATGTTAGGAAAAAAACCAGAATACATGCTTTCCTTAATTAATCGCAGTGAGTGTTGCTTATCATTTTCAGCATCATTTTTTAGTATGATAACTTACCCCAAATTAACTAACTCTGGCTTGGGATGCCTGGGTGGCTCAGGGGTTAAGCATCTGCCTTCGGCTAGGTCATGATCCCAGGGTCCTGGGATTGAGTCCCTGCATCTGACTCCCCAGGGGGAGCCTGCCTCTCCCTCTGCCTATGTCTCTGCCCCTCTTTATGTGTCTCTCATGAATTAATAAAATCTTTAAAAAAACAAACAAAAACACTAACTCTGAGCAAGACAGTATCAACTGCTATAGCTCATATTTCTTATACTGGGGCAGTTCTTTATTAGAAGCTAAGTAATAATAGCAGAATGAATATATACATGATATATATATATATATATATATATATATATATATATATGAGTGAATAATTTTTTTCCCTTCTGACAATTATATAATTATATCATCCATTCTCTTCTTAGGCAACCTTTCCTTAGATTAAATTTCCCATCTGCTGTCATGTATATTTCTCATCCTTAAATGGGTTCAGAGTTAGGAATAAAACAGATTTCTTTATGGGATATATCTCTTGAATTATAAAATACTTTATTTGATATTATCTGTCATTTAATAACTTCTTGACTATGTGATGAATAATTTATAAGAAAACATATAGTATTGATGATTGGAAGATGTTTATTTTTAAGAAGTTAAACGACTGTTTTTCATGAACTCAAATTCTCTTTTCCCTCACTGTGCTCTTTCTTCCTCCCTAACCCCCATCTCTAATTTTGACACGATTTATTAAAAACGTTTTCAGTGGAAAATAATAAAAAACACCCCTTCAGTGGCTTAAGCAGGTAAGGTTTATTTTTTTCACATCTCAAGAAGTCTGGAGGTTGGTAGTCCAGGATGTCTGGTAGCCCAGTGATCCCGTCAAGGATGCAAGGTCTTCCTGTCACACACACACACCACTGTATTAAGTATGTTGGCTTCTACTGTCATGATAGTTACCTTATGACTGGTCTACTCTGGGCAGATATTTGTCTACAATCAATAATTGTAGTCCTACCCCCTTGCCTCTTTGAGCAGAGAGACCAGGAGTTTAAAACTCTTTAAGGAAAGAACGCTAAGTCTGGGACCCAGGGTCTGGGTTTGCATCTCCTCTTAACACTTACTAGCTATGTGACCTTGGGCTGCTAAATGTTTAGTGCTTGGTTGCTTGAGTATAACTCTGACATGAATGCTGGCTGATACTTTCATTTATGTTACTGAATAGGACAAAAATGAGGCAATGAAGATGTATTTTGGAATGTCAATGATGTGACTTCTTTATTAAATTGGATAGTAGGATTTAAATACTGGAAAAATATTTCCTCAAATGTTTGTGCTATTCACAATGTAACAGCCATAGACATAACACATTTTTTTGACATAACACATTTTTATTAATTAATTTATCTGTTTGAGGGAGATAGCATGAATGAGGGGAGGAGAAGGAGAGGGAAGGGGAAAGAATCTCAAGCAGACTCTGCAATGAGTGTGGAGCCCAACATGGATGGGGCTCTATTTCATGATCCTGAGATCATGACCTGAGCTGGAACCAAGAGTCAGATACTTAACCAACTGAGCCACCCAGGCATCCCGACATAACACAGTTTTAAATTTAATATCCTTTATTAACATTTTCCTCATCACTTTTTAAAATTAGGCAATCAACATAGTAATAAATAAATATTGATTTTTATGCCATAAATACTTTCACCATAGCCAATTTCAATCTACCAACATAATATTGCTGACTGCAGAGTTGGAAAGACGTGCAGTGAGTAGCACATCATTGTATGATATTTCCATTATGCGGATACAAGAAATGTAAATAGCCTTAATATAATGGTAAAATAATTAAAGTGATGTGTTTGCATGTCTATTATTTTTATTTTTAATATAATTTAATTGTAGGTAAAATTTAATTTTTAATCATGACTGTGTTTAACAATTGACTCCCAAGACCCCTAAAAACAACAATTGGCTCTCAGGAGCCTATTCAAGTTAGCTCAAGTACTGAACTTGACCTATTTGAGTTACTGTCCCCTTATTACTGAATGGAAATTAAAATGCTTCTTTTGTCTACCTCAGTGATTGCTGTGAATATTACATAAAGTGACCCATTTGGTAGAAGAACTTCATAATGCCCAAGTGCTATGTAAATATATCTCAAGACCAAAAAAAAAGGATAAACATAGGAAGAGAGAGCAAAAAGTATGTTCTGGAAAATGTGCATGGTTCAAAGCAATAAATTTAAACTAACCCATCAGTTTGATAAGAAGACACCTTGCTAGAGTATAAGAAAAGGAAGGGAAATGAATTGAGAGCTTTGATGGAGTATAAAAGTGGCCACAATCCTTCCACCGTCCTCCCATCAAGAGGTAAAATGTGGGCTGACTTGTGACTTGCTTTGGCCCATTGAATGTGGTAGAATCATGTGAGTTCTGAGCCCAACCTTGAGAGGCTTGGCAAGCTTCCAGTCGGGGTCTTCGGGGTCTTGGAAGGCTATGACTGCTATGGGACTTGGAACCAGCTGCAGATACAAGGTGGATCCCAGTAGAGATTAGTCAAGACTGCCCAGATCAATATAAGGCATAGTTGAGCTCAGTCCCAATGACTAACCTTCACTGTTATGAGCTAAATAATTGGTGATTGTTCAAAGTCACTAAGAGTTGAGGCAGTTCCAATTAAAAAATGGGTAGAAGACATGAATAGACTTTTTTCAAAGAAGACATACAGATGGCTTACACACAAATGAAAAGATGCTCATCATCACTTATCGTCAGGGAAATGCAAATAAAAACTACAATGAGATGTCACCTTATACCTGCTGGAATGACTAAAATCAACAACACAGGAAACAGCAGGTGTTGGTGAGGATGTGGAGAAAGGGGAGCCCTCTTGCACTCTACGTGGGAATGCAAACTGGTGTGCCCACTGTGGAAAACAGTATGGAGGTTCCTCAAAGGTTGAAAATAAAACTACCCTACAATCTAGCAATCACACTACTAGGTATTTACCCAAAGAATACAAAATACTAATTCAAAGGGGTACATGCACCCCAGTGCTTATAGCAGCATTATCTATAGTAGCCAAATTATGGAAACAGCCTAGGTGTCCATCAAATGATGAATAAATAAAGAAGATTTATATACAATGGAATATTACTTAGCCATAAAAAAGAGTCTTTGCCATATGCAAGGATGTAAAACTAGAGAGTATTATGCTAACTGAAATAAGTCAGTCAGAGAAAGACAAATATCATATGATACCATATGATATGTAGAATTGAAGAAACAAAATAAATGAGCAAAGGAGAAAAAAAGAGAGAGAGGCAAACCAAGAAACAGACTCTTCCTATAGAGAACAAATTGATGGTTACCAGAGAAGAGGTGGGGGGGGGGTGCAGGGAAGGATTGGGTGAAATAGGTGAAGGGTATTAAGGAGTGCACTCGTGATGAGCACCGAGTGTTGTATGGAAGTGTTGAATCACAGTATTGTATACCTGAAACTAATATGACACTGTATGTTAACTAACTGGAATTTAAATAAAAACTTAAAAAAAAAGAGTTGAGATAGTTCTTTACAGAGCAAAACACAACATTGCCATATTCAAAGGTTCACGAGTTTATACTAAGTTCTTAGTTCAAGGGTTTGTATTAGATTCTTTCTATTATCTAATCTCAATCTTTATAAGAGTTTAATTTATTTAATTAAATTTATTTAAGTTCAAATTATTTCTTTAAATTTAATTAATTAAATTCTTAAGGTACATGACAACTTTGTTTAGAGGGATGAGATAACTATTGAGTTGAAGAGTGTATACAAGGGCCTATGTGATTTATGGGAAGAATATTTACAGGTGTGTTAGAGTTTAAAATCCTATGTGGAAAAGAACTTTGAGAAATGAGACCAGAAATCTATTGTTGAGTAACTAAATAATGTATACTTTAGTGTGTTTAAAATTTGGGTCATTTAAACACTGTGGAAAATACACTTTCTATACTTAGATTTTTAAATAAAGATAAGAATTTGAGGAATCAGTTTTCTTCACAAAAGTCCAAGATTGTGTCTGATAGTTACTACTAGTGATTCTGTAAGGAAAGTAATGTTTCCTAAATACCCTTGAAGAATTTCTACTTGGCCCCAAATAAACCTCAATGCTTTTTACAGTTGGATGTTCTTTATGAATTTCATAATGATATTTTGCCTTCAAGGCATAATAGTCATTATGCCCAGTCATTATGCTGGGCATAATGACTATTAATATTTATTGCATTTAACAAAGATATGCTGTAATTTCTTAACTTGAAGTAACAAATTCACAGAGAAACTTAAGTCACTCTGAAGTTATACACAAACATGTAAACAGGTAATTATTGATATATATTTATTTAATCTTGAAATAAAAAAAGAAGAAAAAAACATGCTGTGCCTTTACTCCCACAAACCTTGGTTCTTTCCTAAGAAGGTAAATATGAAAATGCTGAATTTCAGTATTTTCTCCAATTCTCCATTTTTCTTTCCTTAAAATATCCCACTCTTAAGTCTTAGCTTTTATATATATACATAAATGTGTATCTTCCTGCATGGGTTATGAAATAGGAAATTCTGGTAATACTATCTGCATACAGCAAGAAATTGTTCACTGCTTGCTTACTATCATCTGTTTTACTTTCTTGTGAAGGAAAATTATTTTGAGATCCGTTGTTCAAAGCCACAGGGGAAAAAATGGAATTATTTGCACACTTCTTTTTCAAAAGAAATTGCAGGAAATATAAAGTTCATTCTGAAGGTACAGAATTGATCACAGGCAAATCATGAAAAATAGTCACATTTGTTTTTGGGGCTCTCATCTCTAACACTGGGCTCATTTCTTTTCTCCTCTGCATCTTTCACAGCATCCTCATGCTCCCTTCCCACTACCCATGGTGGATAGTGCTTCATCATACAACTCATTTTAGGAAGTATTTGAACTTTATAAAAATCAAATCCTTAAACTAAATGGATAAAATTTACAGCAAGAAATTCTCAAGTTAGTTTGATTGGGGGTAGTGTGCATGTGCAGAAAAGGAGGAGTATGTGGATCAATGACATCACATCATAATACCAATGACCTGTTTCATGAATGCAGATTTGGATCTCCAAGGCTCTTAAATGCTGAAATAATATTGCTCTCCCAAATAAAAATATTAAACTGTAAAACAAATGCAAGGAGTTCAACAAAGTTTTGGCTTTTCTAATAGTTTCTATTTGAATTGGTTTTAAAATCAATATTAAATACTTTCAAATATATGGTTTGGTCATTATCTTTGGGTCTTTGCTTATCTCTGGAGCCATAACCCAGATGCTGAGTGGTGCCCTTTGGTGATTCAGCAGAGCACATGTGGCTAAGATGACAAGCTTGCTTTCTAGAGACAGTTATACAGTAAGACAGCCTCTTAAAAGGCCATTCAACATGGGGGCAAAAAGCTTACCTCTTTTTAGTCACTTTTGAGTTGCTAAGAATTTGGAAAGATGTTTGAAGATAATTTTAGCCTAAAAAATCTTTACATAAATTCATACAAAGAAACGATGGTAGCCGTGATACTTCTGTGGTATCATTGAAGAGGGGTGGGAGTGGACCAGGTTGGAATGGCACCAAAAGAGGACTTTAAACTTTAATAATTTAGAATTATTACAAAAATATATTTATATGTTACTTGGTACATAAGCTTAATTTCAAATGAATTAATATGGCTCGATAAGTATCATTTAAAAGTCTATGATTTTGGTACACTTTAATTTTTCTTGGAGTCCCAGTGTGGGTTCCCTGTGCATTATCAAAGCCTCTTTCTGGCATTGCTCTTTCCCCTCTCCCAGCTCCTGAGCCAATACTAGCTGCCTCATTTCTCCTGGTGAGACTTTGTGCTAAATTCCTAAGCTCTTGTCCTCGTTTTAGAGTTGCAACTTGCCTCTAGTAGTATCTGCATTCTGAGAGTGAGGGTCCTGAACTTGAGCTCACCTGTAGCTCAAGGTCTAAGCATCTGTGCCCATTCAGAGACCTTCATCCATTAAGCTGCTTAGTTCGTCAGCCCCATGATATGAGTACCAGGGCTCTTCCCTTCTCTCATTTGACCCTTGCCTCAAGATTGGAGATTGTCCTGTAAACCTGACCCAGTGGCTGGGCCTTGATCCTGTAGGCTCATCTCCCTAGGAGCCTCTACCCACCCATGTAGCTTCCTGGTATTCCACACCAGCACTTCCTCATCACCATGGCAGCACCAGCAGCCTTCTGGGAAATCTCATTATTGCTGAAACTTCCACTAACTTGTGCTATTTGCTTGAGTCCTGCGGTGAGCTGTTGAAACAGGTCAGCTAGGCCAGGAGCTCCATCCCTTCAATCCTTTGCCATATGAAAGAGCCCTCTGGAAATCTTCAGAAAGAGCAGAATATCAGTTGCAACATCTGGTTAGAATACATGCCAGCCAACCAGAAACACCCAAGTCTTTACCTGAGAGATGGCAGTGTCAAGGCCAGATGGAGGTTATCTAAGGAAGGAAGGAACTGAATAGGCAAAGTGTTAGTTAGGGGGTGGGGGACAAGACAAATCAGGCTGAAGTGGGGAGACGCCTGTATGCACAGCAGATTCGGCACAAAGCATAAACCTGATTAAAGACTCAGGCCATAGGAGTCCTCTAAACAATTCAGGTTCTTCTTGAGGATCTGGGTAGGGTGAGGAAAGAGCCCAAAGTGATGAGCTCCACCAGCCAAATGCCTCCCTGCTCCTTCTGCCCTATTTCACTCTGAGTCAACTGCCATGACTCACTAAAAAGAAAAAAAAAATCCAAATACAGCAGTCACATCCAATGGTATCCTTCTGAGTCACCAATTCTGACATCCTGAACCATGCCAGGGACATTTATATGATAATGTGTTGTTTTATTTTTAAATAAATTTCATATTATTTTATTATTTCCATGTAATTGCAGAAAATTAAGAAGATGCAAACACGTAAAATGAAGAAATAAGAATCAGCTTCACATATGCCACTTTTATATATGTATTGTTAATATAAAATAATTTTGGTGCATTTTTTATACTTTAAACTGTGTATATGTATGATCTTTCTACCTCTTTTTAAATGAGATCAGACTGTACATACTGTTGGCAGTTTGCTTTTTTCATGCGACAATATGTCATAGATATCTTTAATAGAACCACTTTCAAGTAGTTCTTTTCTTTTGCCCTACTCCTTTCATAGAATCATCTGACAGCTCTTTACTTTTGTACATTCAGTTATTTTGAATTATCTGATATAGTTTTTAAAAAATGTGTTTTGAACAGCCTCACACTAAGTTCCTTTGGTTTATAAAGAATTGTCAAGGCGGGCAAAGAAAGCAAAAGCAAAATGACTGGAGAAGTGTGAGCCTGAAACAAAATAATTAATATAATTTGAAGTTTTTTCTGATTTTTCAATAAAATTAAGCCCCTCCAGCTATCAAGTTGTCCTCTAGCTTTTGCAACTTGTATTTTGATTCAACTTCAATTATTCATAAATTGCTATTGCAATTGTCTTTCTATGGGTGAAATATGCAGGAAATACCTAGAAGGCATGCATTCTATGAAGATACAGGCCCAAGTAAAGCAACCCAGAGTGATTCCCCAAATCACTCTGTGATTCTAAATTTCATGTTGTTGTTTTTTTTCTCTAAGGCAGTGAAGCCAAATGAATGTGGTCAGTCCCATTCTGTTGGATGTACTACCGTAAGATTTTTCTGCACAAAAGGCCTCTTGAACTGTATTTTGTTTCCCACCCAAACCCTTACCTGGAGGAGTTTATCCTGGGACCTCCCACCTTCTGGTGTGGAGCACAAAGCTCAGGCAGGTGTCTATAGCCTCTTAGTCAATTCTGTTAGCACCTTCCTAAATATTGTGGGAACGCTTAAATTCTTGTCTATGTTTTTCCTACCAGGTACTGTTTTCTTCTCATATTACAATCTTGGTTTTAATATTTCCAGATTCTTCTGCCCAGTTTACTATGTTCAACATCTGTGATGTATTACTCGGCTACACTGATTATTTATTTCTTACATATTACTGACCTAAAGCCCCTTGCAGTGAAAAACTATATTCTGTTTTAAAATAAACACAAAAGTCTGATGATTAGTCATTACTTCTGGGCGTGTGAATTCTGTGGTTCAGCCATTCAAAGATAATTTTTAAAATAAGAATTCACTTAATACTTGTTTGTGAGTACTTGTTTGGCTGCTGTGCTCACAAACTTCCTCTTGAGTGGCCTATGCTTATGATGTTCATCCTTCCAATTTCTCTAATTTTCTTGGTAGATTCTTGTTATTTTTTTCAGCACATGGTATATTTAGCTGCAGCCATTCTCTTTACTGCTTCTTTGGATTATGTGGCCAGAGAGGCTTTTCTCCCAATACCCCTTTATTTCCTCCTGAGCCTTAACCACACTGTGCCTCTTCCTGAGGAGTAACCTGAGTGTATGATTTGCCTCCTGAGTGGGATTTCAGTGATTTGGGAGAGATGTGAACTGTGTAAAGACCTCTTGGGTTGGGATTTGTAGCAGCCATCTTTTTCTCATATTAGAAGTTCAAATGTCAAATGTCTCTCTCCTTTTTTTTCTGCTATGACATGTTTCCCAATATCAGTTTTTTGTTGTTGTCATTATTACCAGTTAGAATGACAACAGCTTTCTAAGAGCCAGAGGATGACATTGTGTTTCTAGGGTCCTCCTGGCATCTGCTCCTCCTGAGCTGTGCCCATGATTCACAATCCTGGCAGTGTCTACCCAGTTGGGCTTCTCATTTTCCCTCCCTCCCTTTTCCGCCAAGGGCTCTGGGAGCATTTATCTTCTCATTAAAGCCCATCTATATCCATAAACCAAGTTTTAATGCTGAGTTCCTGTACACGCTCTAGTCTTCCATGATTTTTGTTGTAAGGCTCAGGTTTCCTGGAGCTCGCTTTTGTTTTCTCTCTGTCCTGATGTAATATTTCTCTCCTCGCTATTTTATCAGAACATAAAAGAGATGCCCATCAAACTCTTAGTGTGAAATTCTGTGGTATGCCACATCCAAGAAAGTAGTCTGTGCAATTGGATATTATTGACACAAAAATGTTAAAATGATTTTTACCTTTGAAAAATGTAACATTAGCATTCCTTGGAGCTGACTCACATGGTGTAGAGAGTTATAAATTCATTAAACAGAAATTCTGTAGTCTTGTTCTCAATAATTTTCCAAGCCACTGTTTGTCAATTCGCATAGTTGTTTAAATGTTCTGAAATTATTCCTTGATGATTAGAATTATAATTCCATTCTGAGACTTTAAAAACATGTTCAATTAGCTTTTTGGATCATATGGTGCACTCTAGTGGGGTCTACTTGAATTACAAATGGTCTTGTTTCCTACTCGTTCCCACCATTTTTGAGTGGGTGGGGCATGACTTGGAGAGGCAGAAAGAAGCTAAAAAAAAACTATGACAGTATTCATGATGAAGAAAGCTGAAGAACTTTTTGAGTAAGAGAAGCATATCTCTGGAAAGGACACAGAGACATGCAGTTCATTCCATTGCCTCTAATTAGCACTTCACCCAAGATAATACAGAAGATAGAGTTCTACCCTAAGCATATGTTTGAAGGAGGGAAGATGTGAACTGTGCCACATAATCATGTTATGTTCATTTTGAGAATGTTTCACATAGATGTTAAACGTCATTATCACCAAATATTTATAGAGCATGGCTTGTGTACATGAAATTGTACTAGATGTTATGATTAGTTTTTCCTGGGCCACTGCACACATCATAACTTCTAACAAGCCACTTACACATAACTATGGCTCCACAGGTCAAATAATTTAATAGAAAGCCAAAATGGAACTCTTCTAGGATGAAGCATTAGAAGTTCAAATGTCAAATGTCTCTCTCCTTTTTTTCTGCTATGACATGTTTCTCAATATCAGTTTTTTGTTGTTGTTGTTGTCATTATCACCAGTTAGAATGACACTATAGGAGGTTGAAAAATCAAATAACATAGAGTACATAATTTACCCTACAGATGACACACACATTTCCATTCTGGTTTGCTTTTGCCTTACCATGCTACCCCCTAGGTGCAGTTAAATCATAACTTTACCCTTTAGTCATTATTTAAATAATAGCTGTTAGTACTTACAAGGCTCTGGGCAATATGTAAACACTAGGGTCATAGTCCAGTGATTCCTTAGTTCTTTTTTGATTTTATTTATGTCTCTAACTTCACAAAATGAGTTCGGTGGTTAAATACTTCATACTAAGCGAAATAGTTGATTTAGTCAATATAGTGCCTGACAACATGCAATCAAATTTTAAATACAATTCAATTTTTTAAAAAGTCAGTTAAGAAAAAAGAAAACAATGCTATCAAAATCATATGCATTTACATGAAACCAAGTATGTTGCTGTAGTGTCACATAATTTTTACTAGTTTCTCATATACACAGAAAGCAAATGTTTAAAAATCATAAAAAATATTGCAATATTGCTTACCTTAGATTGGTAAAGTGCCTGTCCTGGTGGTAATAAAATGTATAAGCTATGTAACATTCAGCTTACTATAAAAGCTTTAATCATCTGCATGGCAGTTCTATATTAAGGCACATGCCAAGAGCAATTGAAGAATTTGCCATATAGACACCCAGATCAAGTTTCTACATTTAATTAGCTACAGACAAACTCTATATTTAGATCACTTCTCAGAGCAGTACTTTAGTTATTATCTCTAACTTGTAAAAAAAAATAATGGTGGAAATTAGTCACTTTAAAGCTGATAAGCTTTTAAAAATACCCTAATTGACAAATTCATGCTAAAAGTGGATACTATATAGATTAGCACAGGAAACAAAATACTGTATGATGATTCAATTGCCCAGAAATTCACAGGTACTCCATCTCAGGGGAGGAGTTGGTCTTAATCTGATAACAATTACCTCCTCTAAAGTTCTTGCCTATCATAGATCATTTCCTATCAGGAAGGTATTCAGACTTTAGAAATAAAAGCATGGTTAGAGCTGTCACACTATGGCATCCTGGGTGACATTTGACTTGGTTAACCCAATAAAATTTAAGCACAGATTTTTAAGCTGTCTTTTCTATAAATGCTAAACTATCCCAAAAGCTAATTACCTCCACTGTCATGAAATATTCTAATATTAAATGTATGAACTACTAACAGCAGCATTGTAGAAGCGGAAGCATTTAATTATAATGGAAGACCTTGGAGGGAATATATTATCCAAAACAGAAATTCTCATTTGTAAAGTGCATGCATTTGCTTGAGCTGTTTTCTTCCTGTTACATAAGGACCTGGGAGTCAGCCAGTGGACATCTTGCCACAGAGAATTGACAGATGCCTACTGAGTAAAAGTGGAAACAAGCCAGGGAGTCCAAATTAGTGCACTTCATATTGACTATGGACAAAATATTTGCTTTATGAAAGATATGCAACCAGTTTTCCAGTTTTGACATAATTCTTAAAACTGTGTTAGTACATTTATTGCCTCCTTTTCTGAGGTTTCTTAATAGCAATTCATACCTTCACTTTTATCAAATGCAACGGTGTTATATTTCCCTACAGACCCGAAAATAAACTGCAATATGGTGTGTGGCCAGAAATATTGAATGTTTCAACATTACAGGCATGTGCTGTTGCTTTTGAGGTGGCGTTAGGAACCTGTATATTTGCAAGGGAATTATCAGTTAGTAAAAGAAGTAGGAAAAAAATCTCAAAAGTTTTTCTACAAATAGCCATTACCCCACAACTCTACATTTTATTGGTATACTTTGTGTTTAAAATCCCAATCTCATTCTCATCCACATTTCCAGTTTACCATGTAGTATAATAGGAAAGCCTTGGGCTCTGAAACCTAGTTCTACTACTTCCTAGCAGAATGACCTCAGAGACTGAGCCTCGCCTCTATCATTTAGACAGTAGAAATGGAACTATTTCATTTGGATGGTTGTGAGGAGGATGAAATCAGGAAATGCGCTGCTGTGAGTAGAAATGCGCTTAGTGAGTAGATGTGCAAACTGCTGTTGTTTTGCCTCAAATTCCCTCAAAACAATAAAACAATAAAACCTGGGCACATCCTGAGTGTATTGTGGTTTTAGGTCGTGTGAGACTTAAGAATACAAAATTAGTTTTAAAAGTAAATGTAAAATAAATAAATAAATAAATAAATAAATAAATAAATAAATAAAATGTCTATTTAAAAGGAGAAAAATAAATCATAACATATTTCAAATTTCTAAAAAGCTGATCTAGGGACGCCCTGGTGGCTCAGCCATTAAGAGTCTGCCTTTGGCTCAGGGCATGATCCTAGAGTCCCAGGATTGAGTCTCACATCGGGCTCCCTGCATGGAGCCTGCTTCTTCCTCTGCCTGTGTCTCTGCCTCTCTCTATCTCTCTGTGTCTCTCATAAATAAAAAATAAAAGTCTTAAAAAAAAAAAGCTGATCTAAAAATCCAGATCAAACATCATACTCTTTGATTGCTTCCTTATATGACCATAATTTTGTAATAGCATTTTTGTATATTGAGGGAAGAAAAATAATTCGTTTGTTTTTTTTTTTAGCATTGTTGATAGACCTTTGTTTTTTTATATTCTATTTAGTCTATGGAAGTTTTTTTGAGACCATACTCATTATTGACAATGGCATGGTAAATTTTAGAATTATTGTCAATTTTAGGAAAATTTTCATCAAGATTCTTTCATATATAAGTTGCAAGATTTGGGGGGATTTCAATTTTTCTCTGTGACAAATTTTAAATACCCTTTAAACTGGCAACATTTGACCAATTTTTTACTGATCGTCATCATGTTGTGATGTTTGGTAGAGTGGACAGAAGCTATTTATGGAAGCTATTCTTAAACCTAGTTGACTGGCAACAATTTAACTGTACCCAGATGTGACTTCGTACCCTGTGATTTCAACAAATCTAAACTAAATGTATCTCCAATTCAACTTCCCCTCAATTGCATCTCATACTGTGGAGGTGAAATTAAAGTGGAAAGGAAATGGTCATCTAGCCACTTGCAGTCAAAACATCTTACTCTTGCAAAATTTATAAAACAAATGATCATAGGGGCGCATTGCTAAGACTCCTCCCAGGGCCTTAGAAGGAGCCCATGAAGGTGAGGGGTCCTGAAGCTTAAACTTCATTACCTTCACCTAAAATTCAACTCTACTTTTCATCTATTTTCTTCTTTTTCTCTCCCTTTCCTGCTCATGCTCTGGTCACCTCTGTCTTTGTCTCCTTCATTGCTTCATCTTCCTATGATCTGACACAGAGAGTTCTATCCCTACATCGAAATTGCTCTCTTGAATGTGACAATATTCCATAGCTTTTCCCTTATTCTCTTCTGACTTGCTCTTGTAACATTTTAGGCTATCAATCACATGTTCCTTGAAATACCCCCTTCCTTTGTATTTTTGGTGACTCCTCCCTTCCCTGTTTATTCAGCCATTCAGTCTTTGTTTCCTGCACTGTTCTGGCTTGTCTTCTCTCACCCTCCACATTATATGGATCCCTAGAGTCCAGCTATCTGCCTTCGATACTCATCTCTATGTAAACTCCGGAGAAAACCCTCTTGGCTCTCCTGACTCCAGCTGGAACCTCTACAAGAGTGATTTCTAAATCTCTAAGTCCCATCTTACCTTTTTGGTATGTTACAGTTTCACTTTTTCCACCCACCCCAAGGATAGGTCTTTTCAAAGTTACATAGAGACATTGAAATTAAATATTCAAAACCCATCTCAACCTCACCCTTCCTAAACTGACGCCATATTGGTCTCAAGGATATAAATTTTGGAGTAATTTTTGACAAGACTTTTTTTTGCCACATTTTACATATCAGGCTATCTCTAAAATGATTCACTGAAAATATCCTCTTATCTATCTCTCAGTATAAATCCTCACTGCCCTCCATCTATAAACTTTGAACCTAACCCCCAATAGTATACTCTGAATAGCCAAATGTTATCTATCTTTCAGAGAGGAGCTCATGACCCACATCTTCCACAAAGTCTTCCCTGAACTTTCCCATTAACACAGATCATCCACATGGCAAAATATTTCTCTGAACTGGGTCTGATTTTGGTTCTTAAAAAAACAAAAGATTTTATTTATTCATTTGAGAGAAAGAGCAGGAGGGAGAGGGAGAAAGAATCTGAAGCAGACTCTGCACTGAGTGCAGAGCCTGATGTTGGGCTTGATCCCACAATGGTTCATTAGACCATGACCTGAGCAGAAACTATGTCAGACACTTAACTGACTGAGCCACCCAGGTGCCCCTAATTTTGGTTCTTCTAAGTTAAACAATGAGACAGTTTAAGGACTCCTAAGAGAGCTTCAGGTTAGTCAATTTCTCTGCCATCCCTTTATTTATTCTCTACTGAGAACAATATTTATATGGCATTTTGATGTTACCAATACAAGTTTGGGTACTCTGTTGGTGAGCTTTTCCCCCAAATGCCCAAGCATATTTGACCTCTATTTTTGGGGGTGAGTAAATAAAGTTATATGCACATCCAGGTTATTGCTTCATAAGAAGTGGTATTCTCGCTATCTTTCCTACCTCTTAGGTGACAAAATGATAGGCCACTGTGCTACAAACATAATTCCATGTCCTCATATGAGGAAGGTTCACTGGGTAGGCCCCTCTCTTCTTTGAAAGTGATAATAAAACAGCCAAGAGAAGCTGCTTTTCCATTTGTTATAGTTTGTGAAATTTATCTTCCTGGAAAGAGCCTCAGATTTCCCTGCAATAAAGAACCATTACAATCAACTAATTCCATTCCTTTCCCAGTGGTGAGGAAAAATAGTCTGTGGTTAGGGACATGTGAGAGAAATTGACCAAAGATCTTCTAGAACTCAACTATATCACTCTTCTCTGAATTTCTACTCCACTTCTAATCTGTATTTTTGGAAAAGTGTGAAGGTAATGTGGGAGAAACAATGTACTTCTGACACACCCTAGGGATTCAGTGCCAGAAACAGAGTTTTTATTTTCATTTTTTAATTTTTTTTAAGATTTTATTTATTTTTTATTATTTATTCATGAGAGAGAGAGAGAGAGGCAGAGACACAGGCAGAGAGAGAAGCCGGCTCCATGCTGGGAGCCCAATGTGGGACTCGATGCCGGGACCCCAGGATCATGCCCTGGGCCAAAGGCAGGTGCTAAACTGCTGAGCCACCCAGGGATCCCCAGAAACAGAGTTTTTAGAAATTATTTCTTTATGGAGGTCTCACACATCAACCTACAAGCTGAGGGAAGGTAAGAAACCCTTTAATATTTGAATTCAAGCCTCAGTGGGGGAAAGGATTTAGTTAATGTAGGATGCCTATACCTAAATTACTTACTTATTTATTTAATTATTACTTAGTTAAGTATTAATAATTACTTAATTATTAATTATTATATATTGACCAGTGGGGGAAAGGATTTAGTTAATGTAGGATGCCTATACCTAAATTACTTATTTATTTAATTATTATTACTTAGTTAAGTATTAATAATTACTTAATTATTAATTATTATATATATTGACCTCTATCATGTGTTATCTCCCAGAAGATCAAATGCTTACAAAGGGCTAGAAATGTTTGCCCTTCCTCCTTCCTTTTTGAATTCCCAGACAGTGATTATTAAATAATGTATACTCAGGGGGCAGTTGGGTGGCTCAGTTGGTCAAGCATCCACCTTCAGCTCCAGTCATGATCTCAGGGTCCTGGGATTGAGCCCCTTGTTGGGCTCCCTGCTCAATAGGGAGTCTGCTTCTCTCTCTGCCCCTCTCTGCCTCTCTCTCTGTGATCTCTCTTGCTTTCTCTCAAATAAATAAATAAATCTTTAAAAAATGGTTAGTCAGTAAATATGTGTAGATTAAATAATTAAAGGAATTTTTAAACATTGAGAAAATCCTATACATCTGCAAGGGAATAGATTATGTTCAACCTTGTTTGCCTAAATAGACTTTATAAGCATAATACCTATTACATTTCCAGGAATCCTTGAAACATGGGGAAAAACCACTAAGATTTATGAATATGTTGACACATGCACAGTACTCCAATTGTTTGGTCCTTCATTAAGATGAGAAAATCTGTCAAACACTACCATCTGCCATCCAAAGAATCAGAAGATTAAAAAATTACACAAATGAAGTCAATTGATGACTCACAAAAGGGATACAACTTGAAAAAGCAACACATTATATAATGACTAATAAAGTCTGAAACAATGGCAAAGCTGCAAGGGTAGAGGAGGAGGGGGAGGCCGGGGGAGGTCTGATGGTGATTATCCAGTTGCCATGTCACTGCCAAACTACAAGACAAGAAGATGTAGGGGGAAGATGACTAAATTAACTATTCTCTTCCCTCATCATTACCAACCTCCTGTTGTGGAGACACAGTGTCTCGTTTCAGGAAGACTGCTTGTTGTGTTTCAATAGTATGATTGTCTTTCATTGCTTGGTTAAATCTGTAATCAATGGTGGGCAAAAAGTGAAAGGATTGAAACGCTCCGATTTACCCACAGAAAATAGTCACACCCTAACAGACGCATAATGGTCTGTGGTTGTTCATATTTTCTCAGGGGATAACCCAGCTTGAGCAAGAAAAATGCTCCTGAAAAAAACTGGAGGCTGACATCTCATAACCCAGACCCATATCCTGATATCTCAGATAAGGAAACTAAGGCATAGAAAGGTTAAGTAATTTTCCCAAGATTATACTTGTTTCATGTCTTAATGAAAAGAATCTCTTTATTATTATCATATGCTGTTATACTACAGCACATTTTAATGTATGTCACGCCATTGTTATAATAAAAACAGAATAATATGAATTATAGTTGTATTATTAAAACACCAGTAAAACTTAAAATTCAGTAAAAGTGAACCATTATGGGTTACTTGGAGGATCAGATGGTTGAATAACCTACTCTTGATTTTGGCTCAGATCATGATCTCAGGGTTGTGAAATTGAGCCCTGCATTGGGCTCAGCATGGAGTCTCCTTGAGATTCTCTCCCTCTTCCCCACTCCCTGCTTGGATGCACACTCTTTCTCTGTCTCTAAAAATAAATAAATAAATAAATAAAGTCTGGATATTCTTTAAAAGAAAGCAAGCCATTATAATTACTTTAGGTATTTTTTAAGATTTATTTATTTATTTGAGAGAGAGCATTTCATGTGCGAGTGAGTTGGGGGAGGGGTAGAGTGAGAGAGAGAGAGAGAGAATCCTTAAGCAGACTCCCTGCTAAGCACGAAGCTTGGCACTGCTGATCCCAGGACCCTGAAATCATGACCTGAGCCAATAAAGAGTTGCCCACTTAACTGACTGAGCCACCCACCCAGGTGTCCCTAATTATTTCAGTTTTAATAAGAGAAACTGATGCATAAATAAACTATAACTGAGAGTCAATGTAAAATAATATCCTAAAATATACAGCAGTTCCCCCTTATTTGTGGTACTTATGTTCTAAGACCCCAACTGGATGCCTGAAATTGTGGTTAGTACTGAATCCTATATATGCTATGTTTTTTCCTATACATATATGCCTTTAATTCATAAGTCAGGCACAGTAAGGGATTAACAATAATAACTAGTAATAAATAGAATAGTTATAACAATATACTGTAATAAAAGTTATGTAAATGAGGTCTCTCTCTCAAAATATCTTATTGTACTGTAGTCACGCTTCTTGTGATGATGTGACATGATAAAATACCCAAGTGATGAGGTGGAGGTAGGCGAGTGACGCATGGGTTATGACATAGTGTTAGGCTACTATTGGCCTTCTGATGATGAGTCAGGGAGATTATCTTTTTCCAGATGGCGATTGACCTTGGGTATCTGAAACCACGAGTAAGGCAGTACTATTGTATCCTGCTTTTTGTCTCTCAAATGGTCTCAGATTGTATACACTTTTATAATCAAGTTAAAAACCTTAATATAATTATAGATTTATCCATGTTTAAATTTAACTCATTTAAAAGAAAAAAGGGAAGGCAGTAGCTACACTTGTAGTGAGCACAGCATAATGTATAGAGTTGTGTAATCACTATGTTGTACACCTGAAACTAAGGTAACATTTGTGTCAACTATTAAAAAACAAAACAAAAAAAAAAGAAATAAAGCATTTGAAACATCTATATCCTACTATTGCCAGAAATTCAAGTATAGAAATTTCATTTAGCATCTCAATTCAGAAAGTTTTGAAAGGCTTTATAAGCTTCCTATCTGTAAAGTGCTTAGGAACATCTGACACAAGTTATCTTTAAAAGATTTACTTTTAGGGATGCCTGCGTGGCTCAGCGGTTGAGCGTCTGACTTTGGCTCAGGGTGTGATCCCGGAGTCCTGGGATCGAGTTCCACATCAGGCTCCCTGCATGGAGCCTGATTCTCCCTCTGCCTATGTCTCTGCTTTTCTATCTGTGTGTCTCTCAAGAATAAATAAATAAAATCTTTTAAAAATTTGCTTTTAAATAAAACTAGTATATTATAAGCCAAATTTACAATAACCTCCAAATCTCAGTTTGGCCTCCCACAGGAGCAGATCATAAGATAAGAATTTAAGTGCAAATAGTTGGGGAGGAGAAAGTCATGACCAGAGAAGAGTTGGGAAGTGAGACAGGGAAGGAAGCAGCCAATGCAGGAGGCAACCATTACTAGGTATGAATGGAACCTAATCCCACCAGGGAAATCCTGACCATGCATCCCAGAAGGATGAAGGAGCTGGGACATTTACATACCAACTTCCATCAGTCATTGAATGAGCACTGCTCTGATGAAGGACAACATCTCTGCCCTTTGTTAGGCCCGCTTACATGAGGCAGAGTGGTCTCCTATAGCAAGTCCTTGGTGCAGGTGTTGGCCACTGGAAGTCTAGCCAGTGTGCAGCACTAGCACCTGTGCCACCTTTCCTCCATTCTGCTTTTCACTCTAAAGGACATTAGTTTGTCTATAAATCTTTATATCTACATAGCACTTACTTTTTGAAATAACAAAATAAAAGATCAACTTACCCTACAGACCCCATCATGTTGGTTTGTGTAAGGGCTCCATTGAAGCAAATGCCCAGTGAGAAGATCCAAGCTCCCTATGTCAAGCTGCTCTGATGATCAAACACACAATGTCTTGCATGAAATCATAGAGTATGAGTTAGTGGGAAAGAAGACATGTGCAAGAAGCCAAATCTACCGAGTGTATATGACGGATCTTGGGTATCGAGCTGTCCTCTAGCAAGACTTTCTCCCTCCCAGTACCAGGAGTAAAATGATAGTTACTGCTGGGCCTTATGGTCACCCTTCTTACTTCTTCTATTCATGAAACCCTAACATTCTGTGTGCCTCCAGAACTTCAATTTTTGAGGCAAGGAGGTTTGTAGTCCAGAGGGAGATCAAGTGGCTTATCCTTGGTCAGAAACTGAGTTCATGGTTCATCTAGAGCCAGAACTGATTCCCCACGGTCAAGGAGGTGGCAGGATTCTGAGTAGGAAATCTGCTCCAGCTCAACCACTCTCCTCTAAAGTGTACATATTTTTCCATTCTCACCCACCCTCTAATTTGTCTGATTCTTTCCTTTCTGTCACATAAAGCTTCCCAAATTGGCCAAATGGCCAAATGACCAGATAGATGTTTTTTCTTCTTGGTAGTGTCACTTCATGCAGGCTATAAGTTATGACTTGTAGCCTCTTTTTTAGGAATGAAAGACATGAAGAAATGAGATAAACTCATGGGATTAGAAGATGCAAAGAACATTCCTACCTGCCTTGTACCATTTTTGTTCATCTGTTTCTTGGTTGTATGCCCATGTAAATACAAAAATGGATTTATTTGTGTGTCTTACAGTTTGCCCCAGTTCTTCCCATATTCAACTTTTCCTTAGAATATACTCTGATGTTTTGCCCTGAAACATCCTCATTCATTATCCAAACACTAATAATCAAAACTATTTAACTTTGAAAAATTAATTAAAAGCATTTTCCAGGTTGGGAAAAAAACATTCAAGAAAGAAATGTCATGTTTTAACAAGAAAAGGTAATAAAAGTGGGAAAACACGTGCTCAAGTAAAGTGTGATTTTCACCCTCTTGTCGGATGCCTGACAGGATCGCTTAAAAGAGAAAAAAAAAGGATCAACTATGTGATTTATATTTTCACATTGAAATTTGTCCCTAGCCTGAAATCAGATTTCTGTGTTTACTCAGCCATACAATGAAATCACATTACTCTTCTGACTCATGACTCACAGGAAATACTGGGTGATTTTTAAACAGAAAAGTGAGCATGAAACTCCTTTTTGAGCATCCTGAGATATAAGGAGATAAAAGAAGGCTGGAAAATGTCTTCCCATAGCCACCGCTTGATAATACTCATCGAGTTCTGAAAATAGCAGAAATATTGACACTTTTTTCTGGTTTATGCAGTGTGAAGTATGAAAGATGCTGTTATATAGTAAGTGAATTTGTTAGGAGGTTTTCTTCTCAACTATAACTCCAGGGTGTGTGTGTGTGTGTGTGTGTGTGTGTGTGTGTGTGTGTATGCATTTTTCCTTTATATCTTCGGAGAGAAACATCATAAAGGTCTATAGTATATAAACATATGATTATGATTACAATGGAAAAATAAAATACAACAGAATGATCAAAATTGCATATTTAAAAGTTTGCATAATCCAAATATTACACTAAGTCATCTTTGGTAGAAAACCATACATTTCTAAAAAATATATATATATTATGTAGAGTACAGCGTATGCATAATACTGTGTTTTAATTGCATCAGGAATACTGATACTCAGCAAACATTGATTGGATTTAGGATTGCCAAGAAAATCCTGCCAATTTAGGGTTTATTTATTTACTGTGTTTGGTTATTTAGTTGACACTGTTTCAATTATTCATTTAATACTCTTGCTAATTTGATCTATACACAAGTCTCTTCATCTCTAGTTTGATAGACAATGGCTCTAAGGTATGTACTTACAAAAGAGATTGTATTTCATTTATTTATACTCAAGCATGCTATTCCTATAAAATGCTTTGACATTCAATTCAGAGAAAACGTTGAGGACCAAATCTTGATTTCATAGTGAACACTCCTTCTTTTATACTAAAGTGGAACTTGTGACTCAAGGAGTACATAGGGAATTCAGATCCTTAAATATGAATAAAAAATTATTAAAAGATAATATCAACTTTATAGACATTCACAATTACCAGAAACATCTGGGAATAGTGGCAAATTACCTTAACCATTTCTAATAATAAGCCACTTAGGTGGAAATCTTAATTAATGCCAGGAGAAAAAGAACAACAGTATGAGGTTATTCTGGCATTATGTAGATCTGCAGGTAGAAAATGTAGCATGTTTTTATCCTATAAAAATATAATCTCCTGAATCTACAGAACAGAACCATCAATAGAATTATTTGTGGTGGTAGAAATGTTCTGTATCTGCTTTGTACATTGCAGAAGCTGCTGCGTACATGTAGCACTAGGAATGTAGCTAGTGCAATGTATTCACTCTGTCTGCTCTTTCTACAGGCCAAGTTGGAGGCCCAGGGTCCTGAGAGCTAACGTAGATTGGGCATGGGAATGAGAAGGGGGTTAGCCATGACTGTGTGATCAAAGCACAGAGCACTTGTGGTTCAAGTTCCATGAATCAATGAGAGGTCAAGGTGGCAAGTCAATGGAGAGGACTGAGAACAGCAATGAGAAACACAGGGAAGGTGTTGTTGTGTAGAACCTGCAAGATGTAAGCAGGTTTGAGAGACAAAGTCCAGAAGGAGTTCTAGAAGCAACTGGAAAAAACAATTAAAAAAAAATAGAAGCAACTGGAAATAAGGCAAAGGACCCTTTATAAACTGCGATTAATGAATTCAGGGACAGGAAGGGAATTGCTGAGATAAGCGAGCCTACTAGACTGGCTTCTTTCTTTTCTCTGATACACCACCCTAATCTAAGCCCTAATACCCATATTATTATTTAATTACTTTATTACTGTTTTGTCTTACTTGTGTTATCTTTGGCAAGTTGGAAAACTCTCAGTGCCTCAGATCTACATCTGTAAAAGTATTCATACCTATCTCATAGAGTCATTTGAAGATTGAATGTAGAACACTCAGAACAGAGTTGGCACATAATAGATGCTAAATAATCGGCTATTGTTATTATAGTGTTATATTAATATTAGTATTTCATAACAGGTTTTTGATTGATCCATGTATCTTCAGACTATCACTTCCATTCCAACCTGCATTTGGTTTTGTAATCATTTTCTTCATGGTACTTCCTATGGCCTTCCGTGTTTCCCAAATCACCTGATGATCACGCCCGAACTCTTCTATCATGACCTTCAATAATCCAGCCCCTTCTACTCAACCTGATGTCTCTTTGTACCCAATGCTCTACCTCTCCTTCTTCCAGCATGACCCACTTACTTTCTTCTATGGAAGTCATAACCTTTCATACCACCTCACCTTTGTTTATGCTGCTCTCCCTTTCTAGAAGGATCTCCTTACCTTCTACCTGTCTCAATTCTAACCACTTTCAGAGCCTAGCTCAAGTTCTACCTCCTTCACTATGGCATAAGTAGTTTCTGTTGTGCTTTTCCAAAGTATATGTCAAATAACATCAAGCAGAATGCCTGACACAACAGGAAAATTTCAATAAATATTTCTGTCTTGTTTATCCTTGTGCTAGTCCTCCAAATCATAGATTTTAGAACTTACTATTTTTTTATTGATAGTTTATGAATATATATTGCATCAGTTTAGAAAGCCTTCGGTTATGTGTCATGGAAGACCTTGTTAATGGAAGGTTGAACTCTAGAGATATTTATTGTGTGCTTCCAAAGTTTCATCAACAAGTCAAAAAACCCTTTGGTTTCATTATCCTCAGACTATTGGATTTCCATCTATATACTTTTTGCTTCACTATTACAAAATGGCTGCTGTAGCTCCAGGCATTTCATCTCTTCATGAGTGAAAGGTAGAAGAAAGTACCAATGGAAAGTGTGTCATCCCTAGGTAGAGAATTAGCCAAAAAAAAAAAAAAAAAGAAAGAAGAAAGAAAGAAAGAAAGAAAGAAAGAAAGAAAGAAAGAAAGAAAGAAAGAAGAAAAGAAAAAAGAAAAAAAAGTGTTCTGGGAAAGGAGAAAAGGGATGCCATAATTGGCTTAAATAATTCATCACTTGGGGCAGGGCAAACTGCTGGAGTTCTGCTGGGAAAAAAGAAAGAAATGCCTCATGAGTAGGCATCTTGGTTAGTGTCTGCCCCTATTTTGTATTTTTATTCTCTACTATAGTCTCCTATAGAAATAATGTCTTTATTCCCCAGGGTACACAGTACAGTCTTGAAAACATAGCAGCCACACAGCAGGTTAATTGTTTGATTGTAGACTTCTTAACTGCTGTTCAGGGCATTCCCTAAGCCTTCACCTTCTGCCTTTGTTTTGATCCATTTCAGAGTCCTAAGCAGACACCTATTTTGAAAGTAAGAAAGGTTTAACAAGCACAGTGTGAGCTACTAGACACATAAATTTAACACACTTTATATGGATTCCTGCAGAAGCTCAGAAGCCAAAATACAAATTTTGAGAAGTTTTTTTGTTGCTCTCTGCCTGATATAAACATTATGTGCTTAGCTGAGCTGGGAGTCCTTTAATTATCTTTTCAGGAAGCCTTGTTGAGAGTGTAGATCCTAAAGCAACCAACCAGAGCAGCCTCCTGACAACAGCCCATGCTCTAAAAAAGTAGTCAACTCCAAATAATAGTCCCTTTCCTGAGCATTATAGTATTTATCTGAGCACAAAGTAATTAACATCTCCAGCAAGTAAAATCTCTGATTGCTTCATATGGTCTCAGCAACTTTCAGGTCACCACCCATCTGGTTGCATTGATTTTGCCATTTGCCAGCATGTGGGTCTGTGTGTGTGGTGAGGGGGTTGTGGTGGGGGGGGAGTAGTGGAGGACCATCAGGTGTTTGGAGTAACACGTTACCACATGTGCATGGTTAGGTTTGTAATGTGGACCCAGTCGCTCCATCCCTCTGCTCAAGTAAGAAAGGGACAGATGCTCCTGGTTACATCACTCTTGGATTTAAACTATGATACAGTCCTTGCTTGTTGCCTCTGAAGAGTAACACAGCTTGGAAGAGATAAACCTTTTACGATTAATTGGATGAAAAGCTATAGTCTAGCAAATTCTTCAGCTATGAAAGAAAAATTCTATAGATCAGGAAAATAATGGCTGTACTGATTTTAAGCCATTGGAGAGAATGAAACATAGACAAAGAAAAAGATATTGCTAACTAGACTCCATCTATGTATGTATTCCCAAATGATGCATATGTAGAATAATTTGTACACATGGCCTCAATAGAGCAGTGGAAAGTGAAACATTCCAAATGTCACCAGATTGTTTGGTTTTTTGATGGTCTACTCAAAACTTTGGATCTCAAGTCTTCTTTTTAGCTGCTTTGAAAGTATATAAATGTGATAAATTTGCATAGGTGTAAGGAGAAGTGGCCCAATTTATACAAAAGTGAGTGCAGAAGCTAGGAAATACTCAACTCAGATTTCGCATTGTCTGAAGTTGCTGATCCTAAAGCGATCTTAAATCATTGAGTAAATATAGATGATGGAGTGGCTATGTTACTGTAACTCACGAAAGGTCATTCTGTAGACATGTCAAAACACAATAAAAGAAATAAAACAAGCTATCGATATTCCACACAAGCTAAACATAGTACTTGCAACAAATATTACCTAATAATTAATAAGTGTTGTAAATTTTATCCATTATTTCAATATGTCTTTGGGGGGTTTTTTGTTTAGTTTTGTTTTCCACACACACAAAAACACCAACTTAAACTGGAATGAGCACTTGATATGCTTTCATAGGGGCTCCCATGATCTTGCTTTGATAATAGCAATTAAAGCCCCCAGGCTTAACGTGAGAAGCTGGGGTGAGTGGGAGGGGCGGAGAGGGAAATTATCAAACTGTCTCTACACCCCACAGTGTTCATGATTGCTCTTTGCTGTTGTTGGCTCTGACTCATTTTCTTAGATTTAATTAGCCCACGCTGATGTTTCCACAGCGTGGAAAACATCACAGAGAGTGACAGAGGGTGTTTGAACAGGGAAGTGTAATGGTTAGAGTGGAGATTTGGGATGCATTGAAAGCTGGCTGCCCTAGGCTATGACTTGGGGGAGTTGCTTATCCTTTAGAAGTTTCAATTTCCTTTTTTCTCTGAATTGGGGTAATAATAGTAACTCTCATAGGATTAAGGGCATGAGTATTTATATGAGTAAAATAATCATATAAATTGTTTCGCCTGTTATAAGCCATATAAATGTTAATTATTATTATTATTATTTAAGTTATAACTCATGATAAAAGAAGAGGAAGAAAAGGGCCTTTTAAAATCTATTCCAGACATCATTTTTCACTCATTTCTTCATTTAAAAGAAAAGTACCTTGATTGTCATTTTGAATGCCTATTGTATTGGGATAGACATAATGGCTTTGGGTACAACACAAGAGCTTGGTAAAATCTCACCTAGTTGAAATTTGCCTTTCAAATTTCTCACCTCCATTTCAGCAGTCCTCCTCCAGAGTATTATTGTCTCCCACTGACCTGGTGATTCAGAGCCAATCACTGAAGTTTACCTTAACAGGCAAAGCTGTCACCTCAGTAGTCAGCCCCCACCAAATCTCCTGTGCAAAGTCCGATTTCTTCAGATTCTTTTTTGGTGACTGGCTTATTTTCATGCTGAGGTGTTAAATTTTCTGATCTGTATTAACTCTTCCAGTTTATTATTCCAATGGTAGAAATATAGTGCCTTACACAAAGGAGTCTTTCTTATATGGAATTTCACAGTTCACAGTAGGCTGGGGTAAAAATGTAGGGACAGATAAGATTTTCAGTGTCTCTGAAATCAATTCTTACAGGAAGTTCTGTCTGTATGCAGGAATATCTTGGTAGAAGGTAATGAGGTCCTGTCCTGATATGATGGAGCATGTAGTTTAGTTGAAGATTAAAATTATAACAATTAGATAATGATGCTACTAATAGAAAACACAATGCACAATATTGTTAGATAATAATTATCAGGTAATATTGTTCTGAGAATACATAAAAATGCCAAAATTATTTAGTAATAGCTGAATCATTATCAAAATATTTTATTGTAGCAAAATACCACATGTAACATAAAATTTACCATCAGTGACATTTAGTATATTCATATATTCATAGTGTTATGCAATCATCACCACTATCTAGTTCTAGAACATTTTAAACATCTCAAAAGAAAAAAAAATCTCAAAAGGAAACCCTATACCCATGACACTCCCCATTCTTCCCTCCTATCAATCCCTGGCAACTATTAATCTGCTTTTTATCTCTATGGATTTGCCTATTCTGGATACTTCATATAAATTGATTCATATAATTTATTGCTTGTTGGATCCACTTTGTTTTATTTTGCATAATATTTTCAAGGTTTCATCCATGGGGTAGCATGTATCTGTACTTTACTCCTCTTTATGGCTTACTAATTTCCCATTTTATGGATATACCACATTTTGTCTGTCCATTTATCAGTTGATTGACATTTGGATTGTTTCTGTGTTTTAGTTATTGGGAATAGTGCTTCTCTAAATATTTATGTTCAAGTTTTTTGAGGGGCATCTGTTTTCAATTCTTTTGGGTATATACCCAGGAGTGGCATTACTGGGTCATATGATTTAACTATACTTGACTTGCTGAGGAACTGCTACACTATTTGTCACAGTTTCCATTTTATATTGTCACCAGAAAGGTATGAGGGTTCTAATTTCTCCCCATCCTCACCAACATTTGTTATTTTCAATTTTTTTTTTTTTGGTTCCAGCCTTTGTAGGTGGTATGAGGTATTATCTCTCTGTGGTTTTGATTTGTATCTGCCTACTGCCTAATAATGTTGAGCATCTTTTCATGTGCTTGTTGGTTTTTGTGATAGCATTTTAAATATCTTATCTAGGGGTGCCTGGGTGGCTCAGTCGGCTGAGTGTCTGACTCTTGGTTTTGGCTTGGGTCATGATATCAAGGCCCACCTCAGGCTTTGCACTCCACATGGCATCTGCTTAAGATTCTCTCTCTGCCTCTCTCTCTGCCCTTCCCCCTCTGCTCTCTCTCTCTCTCTAAAATAAATAAACAAGATCTTTAAAACAAATAAATAAATATCGTATCTTGTTTAACTCTTAACAGAGATCTGACAGGTGTTTTACAGATGAGTAAACTGAGGCTTTAAAATTAAGATGAAATATATTGTCCAAAGTCATGAGAGAATCAAGTTCAATTAGATTTTCACCCTTTGGATATAAGGGAAATAAGCCTGAAAAATGATGGGCTTGGGCTACCCATCAGAGTATCTGGACCTCCTGCGTTACAAAAACCTTCAACAGACAGCACAATTTCCATCAAGGCATGTTGGAAGCGACTCACCCCTATGGCAGGTGGGTTGCAGAGGACAAGGCACACACAACTGGGTTGCTGAGCCGGTTGTTAAATGTGTTGCTCAAGGCAGTGAGCTTCCACAAAGGAGATTTTGGGGAGCCTCTGTAGGCTATTGGCAGTTTTCATTTCCATTTTGTTTCTCATTATTAAAAAAAGAAGTAGCCTGTCATAATTGCACCAAGATCTAATTTCTTTCACAAAATGCCATTTTATTTGATTAACTAGAACATTGAGGTCAGGATATAAAAGATGAAGTAGTTAGACTTACATAACCCAATAGGAACAGAATCCAGACTGTATTTCAAAGAGCTTCTGATCACTCGGGATGTTCAAAGAGCTTTGGAATAGGACAAGTGAATAAAGAACACATGCCCTGGAGCCAGTACTCTTTTAACCAATGGACTGACCAACTCGATAGCCCATGAGAAGAATGTCTGTGCATATATGGATGAGCAACAGGCTTGTCATGGGCATGCCACATGGCATTGGCATCTGGTAAGACTTTGCATGTATCTTGGTCCACTGCTTTGCCTCCTCTTTAGATTAGCCTGCCATTGGTTACATAATTTGGAAATAAAGAGAAAGAGCGCACAGAGTGAAGAGAGTTCCTACAAAATGCCTTTGATATCATAGTTTCTACGAAGAGCTCCCCAGCCCCTCCATGGTAAAAGATGCCTAAAGTCCCATGGAGATTGAGCCAAATGGAAAGGAATTTTAAGTTCTAGTATACCTTACCTCAAATACTGAATAATCTTTTACTCTCTACGAGATGCTATTAGAGCGATGTATGGCATGGCATTGTAAATCAGCAAAGAGAGTCAAATATACACAGGGACTAGTTAGAGACACCAAAGGTTTAATGTTGATAACTTTAAAGGATATTGACAAATCATATTAATGGACAAAGCTTGCTGGACATACTATGTGGGAGCACTGTATTTTCCCAGGTACTTGTGTGAGTAACACTTGCCTGTCACATACCACCTGGACAGTGTGGGGTGTTTTTATTAGCAAGCAGAAGCAGATCTCCAGCCAACACCAGAGCTTTCTGTTTACTTTAAAGGAAGTGCAAAGTATAAATGTTTACCAAATCTGGACTAGATTGCCTCTTTTCCAAATGAGTTTGGTTGTGATTTCTTTCTTAAATGTGTTTCAATATAGATAGAACAATTTTGGACAGAAAATAGTGAGATTCACTTGGATACCTTTTCTCCTATGATCTGAGCCTTCCAAGGAAAGATGAGGAAACTGGCAGGAATTTTCTCATCAAGGGTGGTGACTGTATAAATCACCCATATGAAGTATACAAAGTTATGTTTTTAAGAAACACTTTTTAAGGTGTTTTTAAAAAAGCCCCCCTCCCCCAAGAATCTTCTATCCTCATATTAAATAACAAAAGCAAAAACTCCCAGCAAAAGTAACATTTATGTAAAGACAAAGCATTAGTGAAAACAACCAGAGAGCATTTGCTGGTGCCAGGCCTGCTATCTGGAGCATTTGTTTCCTGGAGAGTGTGGTGAGATAAAGTGAGCTCTTTTATCCTCTGGATCCAAAATACAGATGCTTTAAATCCCGCTTTGGTGCAGAGCTTAATCAGAGTTGGAGTTGAACCATGAAAGCAGATTCCTTGTAACAAGATCTTTATATATATATATATATATATAACTGGCTGTCCACTGCAGGTACAACCCAGCTGACTCTGTTTGAATTCCCCAGATGTTGTAAGAATATTTACTGACCTTTCAAAAACAGTTATAGGTTTATTAGCTATGCAATTCCAAATTCAAAAACAAAAAACCCAAACTCAAGATATTCTATATTAAAAGCTAATGGAAAATTTCGGGTAGACATTACTGACTTTTTAAAAAATCTTCTATGCTCTAAAACATATTTCACTAAGAGTAGTACACCATAGAAACACAGTTAATTAGTGTATCCATTTGCTGCTAGTCAAAAAGAACTACAGTTTTTTCCCCTTTTACTTTTCATATTATTTTAGTTTAACTTCATTGGTTTTCCTGATAAGTAGAAAATCAGAACATTGCTGAAAAAGTAGAAAGTGCAGAAAATGATAAAGAAGTAAAATTACCTATAATTGCAACCCCGGCTCTCATAAATGTTAATGTTTTGGTCTATTTGTCTCATCTCCTGTCTATGTTTGTGTGAATATGTTTGCACACCTAGGTATTTGATTCCCTACAGAGCTGGTTTCATACCTTAGACAGTTTTCCTTCCCAATTTCACTGAATTATAAAATGAGATTTTAACATGTCATTAAATATTCTTTGAGCATAAGATTTTAAATGACTGAATGATATTATCCCTTAATTTCTGTATTATTGAATAGATTGTTTATAATTTCTGTTATGAATTTGTAAGTAGTTTTCAACATAAATTTTTTGATACATAAATTATTTTCTTTCAATATGTTCTAGAATTGCAATTGGTGAGTAAAATAGAAAAGTGAAACTTTTTGAAGCTTCAAATATATTTTGCCTTTGTTGTTCTGAATGAGGGTGCCAATGTAAATTACATAAACTCCCACCACCAGGGGAAAAAATATGCCTGTATCTCTCACTATATTCTCATCGAGACTTCTTTATAGTGTTAAAAAAAATTAGTTTCCAGGGATGTTTGGGTGGCTCAGCGGTTGAGAGTCGGCCTTTGGCTCAAGGCATGATCCCAGAGTTCCTGGATTAAGTCCCACATCAGGCTCCCCCAGGGGAGCCTCCTTCTCCCTCTGCCTATGTCTCTGCCTCTCTCTCTGTCCCTCATGAATAAAAAAAAAATTAGTTTCCAGTTTGATGTGCCAGAAATAGTACTCTGTTGTTGCTTCGGCTTCCTTTTCTTTAATATTAGTTAAAATATACATTTAAAATTTTTGGTAAGTGAAAATTTCTTTGAAATTTTCTTTGAAAAATGTTCATTTTCTTTAACCGATTCTCTTTTTTCTGTTAATTTATTTTTTTCATTTTTTTTGTTTTTAAACAAAAAAGATACCTGTTATAAAAATTTCAACAATTATGAAAATAAAATATGAAAATTACCTTCTACCCACCAGATACACTTTTTACATGTCTTACAGACATTTGTTTTCACAAAATACATCATTATACATATACATGTATGGGATTTTTTTTAACATAAATTGCATCATTTGTTTTTTCTTTTAAATTTATTTATTCATAGAGACACACAGAGAGAGAGAGAGAAGAGAGAGGCAGAAACACAGGCAGAGGGAGAAGCAGGCTCCATACCGGGATCCCGATATGGGACTCGATCCCGGGTCCCCAGGATCACAGCCCGGGCTGAAGTTGGCGCTAAACCGCTATGCCACTGGGGCTGCCCTCATTTGTTTTTTCACTTTAAAAGTATATCATAGGGGGTACCTGGATGGCTTAGTTGGTTGAGCATCTGCCTTGGCTAGGTCATGATCCCAGGGTCCTGGGATCGAATCCTGGGATCTAGCTGGCTTCTATGACATGTTGGCAGCGGTTCTCTGCTCAGCAGGGAGCTGATTCTCACTCTCCCTGTGCCCCTCCCCCTGCTTCTTCTCTCTCTCACTCTCTCTCTTTCTCTCTAATAAATAAATAAAATCTTAAAAAGACAAAAAAACATGTCATAGATCTGTTTCCTTTTTGATACTGACAGATTTTCGTGACTAGGTGAAAAAACTTTGTTCTGAAGTAGCGCAGTTAATTTCATCATTTCTTTATTTATGCATACCCTGAGCATATATTTTTATGCTCCTTGTGAGTAAGAGACTCTGGCCTTTCCTATGTGTCGTCCCTCTAACCAAATGTAAAATACGGATATAATTTTCCATTATGTATCTTTCTCAGAGAAGAAGCTTCCGTCCTACAGCTGAGAACACAGTTCTCGCTAACTAGTTAGAAGAGCCAAGGGCACAATAAAGTGCTCTAAGAGACCCCATTCTCCATGCCTCAGAAATGACAGGACAGGATTCCTGGAAAAGCTACAAATGACGGCTGACGGCCTTCCCCCATGCTCATTCTGAAATCAGAGAAGAGGAGCAGAGCTATTCATGGCTCAAGCCATGGGAGAAGAGGGTTGAGTCACCATTTTGCAGCCTGTCCTCTGCTGAACTGGTGGCTAAATGCCTGTAGCAGTGGAGGAGGTTGCCACTGGCCAGACCTAGGGGTCAGGCTCTCTGTTTCTAGTATAAGAGCTAGTATATATGGCCACAGGCCTGTGCAGCTGTATGCAGCTTGGTTTCTACCTCCAGAAAATAGCTCAAAAGGCCAGATGAGGAAGAAGCTATCAGGCTCAGTCCCATTTCACCTCCTGCCTCAGAGTGGGTTTTTTTAAAATTATCCATCTATCTCTTTGAGAGACAGAGAGAGAGAGAGAGAGAGCATTTGGGGGAGAAGGGGAGGGACAGGTGGAGAGGAAGAGAGAGACTCTCAAGCAGACTTCCCAATGAGCGGGGCCCCTTGCAGGGCTCGATTTCATAACCCTGAGATTATGACCTGAGCGGAAGCCAAGAGTCAGACACTTAAATGACTGAGCCACCCAGGTGCCCCATGCCTCAGACTGTTCTAAATGGACTGCCAGTAGAACTGGGCACAATCACCTGCCCGACCTTCACTATCTCTGGTGAGCATGATGCGTGGATGCTGTTATGCAGACCCATCATTCACAATAACTTACTCCTGGAGATCCTGGAAATGGATCATAGGAAATCCATTTATTCAACAACCAGATATTTATTAAGTGCCCCCATAATACAGGTTTCTGGAATCTTGTTGGGTAGTGGGAACACAATAATGAAAAATGCATGATCTTTTCCTTCCAGGAGCATAGAGATGGGAACAAATGATTATAACATATGCTTGATGCCTGGCCAGAAGTGTATCCAGGGTGGGAGAGGCACAAAGGAGGCGGTGAGTTATTCCCACTTAGAATGAAAAGACAAGGAAAAGCTTCATGGAGTAGGTGCTTTTGGAGCAAAGTGTGCTGGTCTTTCCAAGCCTGGACTTCCTGAGCGTCCCTGAAGCTATATCTGACTCCAGAGCCCGGACCTAGAGACATTAGCTAGTGTGCAACTGCTGAGCATGGCCATCCCGGTGCCCAGGACTTGGGGTAAGTCTATGCAGAAGGACTTTTTTTTTTTTTTTTTTTTTTTTTTTCAGAAGGACTTTTAAACTAGAAACAATGAGTGTAATCCTAGGAACATAGTGTGATCTCTCAATGTCAAAAGCCAGCCCTCAGAGAGGACATGGATTTAAACCCATGGGAGAGTTATCACTTTGCCTTTATTTTTGTTTGGGTTTTCCCATAAGTAGACCCTGACACAAAGCAAAATCTTCAGGAAAGGCAGAGTGAAAAGCATATTTGTTATACAGAGTTTCGTGACAGCATTATCTCCAACTCCTCACGGGTCATGGGAGGAGAGGGCACAGCAGTGTCCACACCCACCTGTGGATTCAAAAGGTCTCAGTTCCACTGTTAATACTAACTGTAAAGAGAAAACCAGAAATGGGGGTTAGGTCAAGAACCTGATCAAGGTGGGGCATTTCTCAAAGGTAACACTTTCCTGTTTCATCTTATGAGGAAACTATTGTTATTAAGAATTTCAGGGGCCCCTGGGTGGCTCAGTTGGTTAAGTGCCTGACTCTGTTTCAGCTCAGGTCATGATCTCCGGGTGGTGAGATTGACCCCTGTGTCAGGCTGGGCCTGGAGCTTGCTTGGGATTTTCTCTCTCCCTCGCCCCATCCTCCCTACCCAGTCTCATGCATGGGCTCTCTCTTCAAGAAAAAAGAAATTTCAGTAAATTGGATCCTCATTACTAAAATTCATTCTGTTTGAAATTAAGTTTCAATCTATCAACAAATTAAATTCAAATAATTAAATCTAATATTATGGAGTAAACATGCCATGGAGAATGAAATCTAGAATCTTTTATTTCTAATAGGAAGAGCATTACACGCACCACCTTTTTATCTGGGGGCAGAAACCTCCAATTCTAAAGTCAGCATTGGAGGCAGAGAGACATTCCTGAGAGACCGGAAGCTTCTAGACCTTTCAGCCAGACCTTCGCAGCCTGGAATAGCCTCAGCCAACAATAGAGTCAGGAGTGTTCATACCTGCTATGATCTGGTTAGCCCAGTCCAACTCTTACCTCCTCATTGTGATCATTGTGGTTTTTAGAAGCCATCCTGCTGAGGAGGTCAGCTAGAAGGATCCTGTTTGGAGGTAGCAGCAGGTGATAGATGCCTTGCCTCGGAGGCAGCACACCCTCACAGTTGAGACCACCACCCGCACCTCAAATCCCATCACAGTTGTTTACCAGCTCTGGGACCTGCAGTTAAGTTGCTCAGCCTCCTGGAAGACCATTTCCTTCATCTGTAAAAATGCAAATAAAATTATTGTGAAAAATACGGCCAACCTCGGTTCTCAGGATTGTAAGGCTGGAGATGGATTTGCCATTGTTTAATGTTTCTTTCTCTTCCTGTAAATTCCAAAAGGGTCAGATTTCTACAGATGCCTGTCACTAAGTGTGCCTCCCTTGGATGAGATAACACTATGGAAGCCCCCAAATTTCTTCTGGGTTGTGTTTTCATAAGTTCATAAGTTCATAAGTTTCATAAGTTCGTAAGTTCATAAGTTCATAAGTTAGAGTTCTGATTTTTAATTCAGAGATTTGGAAACTTTTGCCCAAGATATGTTCCTTAACATCTGTGTCTAGATAATATAACCTGATGTTTGATGTTATGAGCTTATATCTGTTCATAATGTCTATACAAAACCTATCGCTCAGATTGACTTGTTAAAATCTGAGAAGATTTTTAATTGCTTAAAATATTCACTAAAGAAATTAGTTAACTTCATTATATGAAACTCTGTTATGATTATTACATTGCCCTGAAGTCCTTTCCAGTTTATGAACAATATTACCAAACCATATCATAGATTCAGGAGATGAGGCTGTGGATGCCTTTGGAGGGATGCCTGGGGGTGGGTAGGGGAGGAGAGGCATCATTTTGCCTACCACAAGTATCATGCTGTTGAATATAAGCTTATTATAGGACTATCAAGAACCATTCTGGGGTTTCTACACTGCACAATGACTTGGTCAGATTTTATGTTAAAAGATAATGTCTGTAGAGTAGAGACAAAGATTCTGGACAAGTCCAGGTGGAAGATGGTGAGTATCTGAACTGGGAAGGGCACAATGCCTGGGGAGAAAAAGGAACCATGAAAAAAAGAAAAAAGAAAAAGGAACCATGGAATACTCATGGTCAAATTTAAATATTTAATCACTCTAACCGTGAAAATTTTCTATCCTATTCTTTCTCTACACTTTCTTTGCTGAATTAGAGGGATGGAATGCAATTATTTCTTGCCCTCTGGGAGAGTTCAAAGACTGAGCCTTCCATGCCCTTTAGAGAAAGGGATTTGACTATTTTGGTCGCTTTTGATTTAGGCTCCAGATTTAATGAGTCATTGAGGTTTGTGATAAGAGAGCACAGAACATGCGGAGGGTTGTTGAAGCTGCCTGCCACACACATAGGTGTGACTAAAACACCGTTTGATTGTGCTTGCATTCCCTAAGAGAACGTCACTTTGCAGACATCTGTGCCAGACCCAATAAGTTTACAGTAGGAGGGACATTTGGAAAGACATGATTTTCTGGGGTTCTTTCTGATTATCCCATGGATGACCCTGCCCACCCACCATGGCACCTCCGGATGCCTGTGAACCCAAGAGATGTCAGATCCTAGACACCTAGTAAAACACTGGGGTTTTGGAAAGATCTGACCTGTACTTAGGAGGATTGAACTGTACTTGCAAAGTCTGCCCATGCAAGAGAACTCTAAGGTGAAATAGCAGTTACTGACACCTTAGATACACTGTGATTTTTTTTCTTTTTAAAATTAGAGCAAATAGGAAAAATGCTGCTTGCTGCTTTCATGGACATAATCCCTGAAGCCAACTTTATTTTGATTCTGTAGTATTTGCTCTGTCTTAGCCTAAGTTCCCACCAGAGCAGAGCCTGAAACAAAGACCTATGTGCAGTAGGTTTATTTAGCATGTGATTGCAGGGAGCATGAGTAAGGGCCCAGAAAATATAAAGCAGGGAAGAAGAAAAAACTGTTCTAAGGATATATTATCAAGTTATTCACTACTGTGGGCAACTGAGGCTTGATCCCACTAAGGCCTGCTGAGGAATGGACAGTTTCAGAACTGTCTACCAAATGATTTGACAGGTAGAGATATTTGTTTCTAACGTGTTGGCTGAGGGTAGCCCCAGGAGGCGAAGCTCCCCTGACTTTAGAGCTGTGCAGGGAGCATGCCGATCAGTGTCGATGGTATTGGAACAGCTGCCCCAGCCAGGCAGCCAAAGATATTCAGGGCCTGCTCAAGGTCAAGTGCTGTCAGTATGAAGCCACTGGAAACCCACACAACAGTTTCTAAAGCTAAGGCTGCAAAAATCAGTAAGGCTGAGAAGACGTGAGGCAGGGCCTAACAGTGTCTGATACAGAGTCCTCTTCCCAAAATACCCTGATCTCTTCACAGAGAATTCTTGAGGGCAAGAATTCTGGGCTCTTATTTCCCATTTTCTAGAAGCTGAAAGCCAAAGCTACAGATCTGTCTTCTGCTTGATGTAAGCTCACCTCATCAGTGATTGGATGACTCCAGGAGGCAGACCCTACACACCAGGACGTCCTGGCAAGGTTGAGTTCAGTTTTCTGTGGTTGTGAACAACTTGGTAACATCCCCTTGTGGGGGCGTAGGTAGGGTGAAGGACAGCCCAGACCTTGAATCCCCAGATTGTAGAGCACACATGGAGGCACTCTGAAGATCCATCTTATACAGCGGTGGTGTCAGCAGCAACATTCCCACCAGGCTATTCTTTCCGAGGGATGGTCTGTATTCCCTGCTTCCTGTGTCAATTCCTCTGAATTTCCTTGTTCTCGCCACTCCTTTGCCTGAATTTCAGCATCCCTTTGGGTCTATGGGCCCCTGATACCCTTTCAATAAATTCCCTTTTCCTTAAAATAACCACAGATTGACAGGACAATCAATGAACAAATAGAAGATCAGGTGGGGAGTGGGATGGGATGGATAGGTAACACCATTGCCCCCGCAAATAGCCTGGAACTCATCACATGACTCTGCCCTAATTTGTATAACAAACTACTGGATTCAATCAATACCCAGTATATAATATGTGTATTTTATGTACACGTGTGCACTATGTATATTATGGCACATACATGGTGCGGTAGTATTAAATTGTCTTTAGAAACCAGTTCTGGCATAATTTGCTAGAATTAATATTCCTTAAGAAAAAAAAAAAAAACGGGGCACTTGGGTGGCTCAGTTGGTTACTGAGCATCTGCCTTCAGCTCAGGTCATGACCCCAGGGTCCTGGGATAGAGCCCCATATTGGGCTTCCTGCTCCTCGGGGTGCCTGCTTCTCTCTCTCTCCCTCCACCTGCCACTACCCCCTGCTTGTGTTCTCTCTCTCTCTCCCCACTAAATAAATAAATAAAATCTTTTTTAAAAAGAAAAAAAAAACCATCTAATTTCTGCCTTAGCAGCTTATCAGTAAGTCTTATTATAATAAGACTATACACCCGATTTTATACTGACCTATAGATTGTTCTTGGTTCTGCTTCAGTCTAACAACGTTTAATGATATAAAGAAGTATCTGGAAATATGGATTGAAAACATACATTTGTCTCTCCTAAAATTCTACTCAGATGATGGTAAAGGAATGTAAATAGGCACACTTGCTCAAGGGCAAAGAGAAGGAAAATATGGAGGACTAGTAACTGAGTCATCAGTTTGAAGAAAGCTGACACCTGAGCCAGCAGTGGGAGAAGACAGTACCCAGAAACGAGCTGACTCATGCTGCAGAGCCCTGGGCAGTCTCAAGAATTGAAGGTACCAGTTATCTTTGGAGACGAGAATGTGAAGTAGTGCTGAAAACAGAAGAATTGAAAGTCTGTATTAGTAGCAGTCAGACATCCCTTCCCCCACCACATGCACCAGGAAAATATCCCTCCCTGACCAGGGCTGAAAGCTGCAAAGGTCAACCCTGACAAGTTCTAGATGTGAGGACAACAGGCATTGTAGAGGTGTGGGTGAGGCATGGTACTGACATGACAGGGGGATTAAATGCATCTATGACAAGGAAGCCTCTTACATTCTAAAAACTTTAGATTATAAATAATTTAATGCTATATAAGTTTCAAAAATTTTAATATCTAAGTGTCTATTTCAATATAACCTTTCTTAGCTATCATTTATAAATACAGGCCCTGGTAGGACCCAGCCCTGCCTTGCTTTTGACAATCCTTTGCTGTGGATTGTCAAAAGGATGAATCCATGACCATAGACCCCAGCCTAGGAAAGGAAACCTGTTCTCAATAAACCACCAACCCAGATACTATTCATTCTAGTGAATATTTCCAGTGTTCAGCTCTGCTTGTTGGTTTTTTATAACAGGATGGTGATAGAGCACATTCTCTGGAGTTGAGTTGCTTGGGTGTGAACTTTGGCTCTAACAGTTACCCACTAAGGGATCTCAGACAAATCACTTAATTTCCCAGTGCGTCAGTTACTTAATCTAAAATGAATTTTTAAAATGCTTCCAAACCTTTGATAGTTATAATATGCCTAGGACTTACGAGGATTTTCTGTAAAACAACAACAACAACAACAACAACAACATCCATTGAAATCACATTGTGCTCCAAGACAGAATTTCAAGAACTTCCAGTCATGGAGTGAATATTTGTGCTACCTCAAAATTCAATATGTAGAAATCGTAACCCCCCAAATGTGATGCTGTTGGGAAGTGGGGCTTTAGGGATGTGATTAGGTTATAAGGTGGAGTCCTCAAGAATGGAATTAGTGCCTTTATAAGGAGACCCCAGAGAGATTTCCACCTCTTTCCTCAATGTGATGATATAGAAAGATGGCAGTCTGCAATCCGGTAGGAGGGTCTCACCAAGACCTAACCATGCTGGCAACCTGATCTTAGACTGCTAGTTCCAGAACTGTAGGAAATACATTTCTATTGTTTACAAGCCACTAGTCTATGGCAATGTGTCATAGAAGCCTAAAGGAAGACACTTTGTTTACAAAACCATGGATTACTCTTTCTGCTCCATGCCAACATGGAATTCAAACAGAATTCTGAATAATAGAATATCTGGATTTTTAAAAACATCAAAACATGATGGCCTAAAATGCAGGTGTAAGGAATGATGGAGCAAGAAAGTTGTCACTTTGAAACTGTCATCATAGCAATTAATTTAGGAAAGAATCGTCAGTGGATTCCAAAACTAGTGGCGAACATTTGATGAGAAACAGAGTATTTATATGATCTCAAACTATCTGCCCATAACGATTTATTAGTTACAAAGGGAAAATAACTTCACAATGGAGAAACCCGACAGATACTACTTTAAGGAAGTGATTAAGTTTAATATCACAAATAATGAAAAAAAGTCACATCACGTACCACCTGTTAGGATGCCTTGCAAGATGTAAAACATCACTGCTGAGTTATTCCCCCCAAATTTGTATAACCTGAATTAATCATGAGGAAACATCAGATATACTCAATTTGTGGAGCATTCTACAAAATAATTGGTCAATGTTCATAAAAAGCGAAACACAGAGCAAGGTTGAGGGACTACCACTGATTAAAGGAGAATAAGGAGACATGCAGACTAAATGCAGTGCATGATTCTGGATTGGATCCTAGGCCTGGAAACGAAATACAGATATAAAAGGCATTATTGGGATAATTAGTGACATTTGGATATTGATAGGAGATGAGATAATAGTTATTGTAGCAATGTAGTTTCCTGATTTTGTTAGTGTGCTGTGGTTACAAAAGAAATTGTCCTGGGTTTTAGGATATGCACACCAAAGTATTTAGGCATAAAGGAGCATGATGTCTACAACTTACTCTTAAATAATTGAGAAAAAATGTTTTATGTGTTTGTGTATGTGTGTATATGTGTGTGTAAGGGGGTGTATGGCAAAGAAAACAATAAATCATGTGGGACAAAATGTTTAACAACTGGTGACCCTGGGTAAAGGGCATATAATATAGGAGTCCTTGTGATCTTTTCATACATTTGAAATGATACATAATTAAAGGTCATAAAAAATAAATATACTATAATGGCCAAAAGATCACCTCCTGGATACAATATCCTCCAGGTAGCATTCAATGATTAAGGGTGATCCCAATAAACCAATTTATCCTGTCATCTCACCTTTGCAAACTCAGAGAAAACTTGCTTTCAAACTATACCCAGTGCTATGATCAAAAGCAAGAAAGTTCAAGGCTCCCAGAATCCATTGAACTTGTAAGTATGAAGAACTGTTTTATGAATTATTCTTCTGATAAAATTTCTTGTGGATAGTTTTAAGTTGTACCTGATGTAGAACAGTAGGACATAATCTGTTAGTTATCACCCCAATATTCATTCTCTCTTGGTAACAAATCTCCCTGTTTTTAGGTAGGGATAAAGTTGCTGGTTTGCTCACAATAAAATGTTTCCTAGCTTTCCTTTTCCTTTCAGCCAGGTGTGGCTATGTAGCTAAATTCTGACCAAAGAGACCAAATATTATATATATATATATATATATATATATATATATATATATATATATATATAAATTGCTATATATATATATATATAGCAATTTCCAAGACACCTCCTTAAAAGATATCATTGGCCCTTTTACCCTTCTTCTTTGTCTCTTCTACCATAATATTCCCTGAAGTGTAGATTGATGCCTGGATTTCTAGCAGTTATCTTGGGCAACAAAGGCTAGGTTCATTTCCTAGGGATGATGACGCAAAGAGACAAAAGGAAACCATGTAGATCCCTCATTAAAAAAGAGCTGTCACGGGGTGCATGTATAGCTTACTCATTTAAGCGACTGACTCTTGATTTCAGCTCAGGTCATTATCTCTGGGTCGTGAGATCGATCCCCCCAATTAGGCTCTGCATTCAGTGCAGGGTCAGCTTGAGACTGTCTCACCCACACCCTAGTCCTCTGCCCCTCCCCCCTGCTTGCAGTCTCTAATACATAAAATCTTAAAAAAAAAAAAAAAGAGCTGTCATAACAACCCTGGAATCTATGTAGTAAGCTATTCTATATGAGAGAAATCTATGAGAGAAAAAAAAATAAACATCCACTTTGTTTAAGTCACTGCTAATTCAAGTTTCTATTATGCATCATAAAATAAAAGGTATTGTTTTTCTTAAATAAGGGGCTAAGGCCTGACTTAGACCAATAATTTCTATAAAGTTTTCAGGAAATAATTCACTTTATGAGAGTGGATCCCATCAGTGTCTCTCTCTAGAGCCTAGCAGAGTGGTCACATAACTTTAGGTGATGAATATTTCTGTGGATGAATGAAAATTCTTTTTGTAAAATAACTCCAAAATGTTGCCTGTAACAACATTAGTAATTCATCCCAATTTTGTATTGTTTTGATTATTACAATTTGCTACAAAGGTCACATTAAATGTTTTTCTTTCTCTATAAACCTTAGTCAAAAGTGATACAATCCTTATCTAGTAATTCCAGCTCATTAAGGACAGAATTTTATGACTACACTATTTCCTTTCATGGCATTGTTCTTTAATGAATCATAAAGTATTATTTTTTTTTATTTTTATTTATGATAGTCACAGAGAGAGAGAGAGAGAGGCAGAGACACAGGCAGAGGGAGAAGCAGGCTCCATGCACCGGGAGCCCGATGTGGGATTCGATCCCGGGTCTCCAGGATCACGCCCTGGGCCAAAGGCAGGCGCTAAACCGCTGCGCCACCCAGGGATCCCATGAATCATAAAGTAAAGCAAATTTAGGCAACATAGGTTTAGTTATATCACAGGAATAAGCAATTCCCAAATCTCACTAGTTTAAAACCACAAAGATTTACTTCAGCAGAGAGTCCTTCTCCATATCTTTCTTATTCAGCTAATGGCATCTTCTCGATCTAGACAGGAGGGAAAGGAACATGAAAAATTGCTTATTGGTTTTTATGGCTTCGTTCAGAAATGAGACATTTCACTTCCACTCATATATCACCGGCCAAAGAAGTCACATGGCCACACCTGACTTCTGGGACAGGAAGTGCATCCTGCTATGTATCCAGGATGAACATCCCAGAATTACTAGAGAACACTAATGATTATCAGACACAGCATTTTATAGTTAATTCGAGCTCACGTCTTCTCATTTCAATCTTCTCCTGAATTTACCTTCAGTAATTTTTAAAAAGTTTTTATTTATTCATTTAGAGAGAGGGAGAGAGAGCATGAGTGGTGGGGCGGGGCAGAGGGGAGAGGAAAAAGCACACTCCTCGCTGAGCAGGGAGCCTGATGTGGGGGGCTCAACCCCAGGACCCTGAGATCATGACTCGAGCTAAAGGCAGATGTTTAACCAACTGAGCCACCCAGGCACACTTGCCTCCATAATTTTTAAATATAAGAAAAATTTGATTGGTTAATAGAATGAGCCAGCTACATTTATTATGATTATGGAGTGTAAAGTTTTCCTGAGGTTATATAGAATTTGCTTTAACTCTCCTAATCTGTCAGTGTTTGTTTTTAAGTACCTGCTGATGAAAAACAAAACACCATGGCTTCTCAAAGTCTTGTCAGGTCAGCAGAGTCTATGTTATCTTAGATCGGTGCTTCATTAAGTGTGCAGGACTCCTGAGGATTCTCTAGAATGCAGTTAAGGGTTCACAAAATGCTTTCTTTTCCAGAAATATCTGTTTGAGACTGGATTTTCTCCGTGCGCTTCAACCAAGACAACATATTGCAACAGATTGCAGAAAAGACATGAGAATCCAGTCATCTTTCATTAAGCAGACGTTAAAGAAATCTGCAAAAGAAATTAGTTCTAGAAAGTATAGTCATTTTTATGTAGATATATATTTTATGGTAATATGCAATGGGTAATTGTTGTTTTAAAGGAATTAATAAATACATAGTTTAAAATGCTCTCAATTTTAAATTTTAATAAATTAAATATTGATAGATACGATCCACATAAGCTAGAGGTCTTTGGGGTCCTGAATAATTTTAATTTAACTTTTCATTTTGAAATAATTATTCTTAACAATTTTTAAGAGTTTAAAGGGGTCCTGATGCTAAAAGACTTGTGAAAGTAAATGAAAGCCTCGTTTAAAATGGAGTCAGGGGGGATCCCTGGGTGGCTCAGTGGGTTGGTGCCTGCTTTTGTCCCGGGGCGCGATCCTGGGGTCCCGGGGTCGAGTCCCACATCGGGCTCCCTGCATGGGGCCTGCTTCTCCCTCTGCCTGTGTCTCTGCCTCTCTCTTCTGTACATCTGTCATGAATAAATAAATTAAAAAAATAAATAAATAAAATGGAGTCAGGAAGCCTAGAGGGAGAGCTTTCAAGCACTACTACTGGCAATAAGAAGCATACCTTGCATTCCCTAAAGGGAGAGGCTTACTTTCCATAGGAGGCAAGAGGATAGGAGAATTTCTTTTTACCTAGGAGCAGCTCAGCCAATGGGAAACTACTACATTCAGCCAAGGAGAAGTTGTAACAGACCCTCCCAGCTTCCTCCTTTCCCCTACAAAAGCAAGCCCCTCTCTTTTGTTTTCTGGACCTGCTTGCCTCAAATTGCAATTCTCTGCTATTCCCAAAGAAACTCATTTTGCTAGTCAAATAATTAATTGGCTCTTTTTTTTAAGGTCAACAGGCTTAGGAACTACTAGATGATACCCTGCTTGTTAAATTTCAGGGTAAACTTTCAAAAGACAGAACAGCTTAATAGCACTTTCTCTACAATAAAGATTTTAAGGATCAGTGAGATAATGACAACAAATTTGTATTTACCTACTCAAGGAGCACTGTATTGTGGAACCACATCCCATTGCTGGGAAGAATACTTTGGCATACCTATATTAAAAACTTAAATCAACTGCCTATTTGGATTACAAAACATTATGTTTAGTTAATCTATTGAATACTACCTGAAAATAGAACTCATCACTGGATGAAGATACATGCAGCTACGAATAACTAAAACACCTTTTTAGGGGGTAAAATTCAAATGAGAAGATTCACATTCTTATACTCAAAGTCCGGATGTTGGATATTTCCACAGATGGTTATCAAAATGCTCCCAGAATCTATCTAACATCTTTCCAACATGTTTGTTTCAGGATCTTAGCTCATATAAGCTTTCATGAGCCCCAGATTTTGGTATCAAAAGTAAATACAAGATTGAGAATTAGAACATGGAGGACTGATGTGTTTCCTCCTATTTCTTTTAGGCAATAAGAAAACTTTTCCCAAAATCACTCTGCCACCATAATACAGACTATTTTAAAAATATTATTGGTCAGAATTGGATCATATGACTGCCTAAACTAATCACCGGCAAGATCACATCACGATTCTCTCCTTGCAACTGAGGAAGAGACTAGTTTTTCCCAAAGCACTTGATTTCTTAATATCTGCACATAATTAGGATTCTTTTAACAAGAATGAAGGAGGTGGGGTGGGGGATGGCCATGGGATAGGCAACCAGTACGTTCTTGCACAATCGTGGTAACTGAAATGTCTCATTGTAGTAACCAAGACTATTATGGGATAACATAAAATTCAGACAAGTTTTATAAGACTGCATTTGTCTGTTTTTCTTCTTTCAATGATTCAGTCATTGTTAAGAGCCTAATGGATGCCTAGCAACATTAAAGATATACAAAAGTCTCACTTTCTTAAATCTTCACTGATAGTTCACTCTGAGTTTGTAACCTTCTATAAATCCCCATATATATTTCATTCAATATTAGCAAAAAGTCAATTCTACTCAGTTTCATACCCCTACATTTTGGTTTCCCTACTTAAATTATCAAGTACATATTGCTTGTTGTCATATTATACTATGACACCTTTTAAACTTAATGCTTTCAGTTAAAATTTTGCTCCTGATTAAACTGGGAGTCATTTACATATTTAAGGAAAATAAATTTCATTCTCTAAGTAATTTTCTAAGTAATTACTAAAACTCAGAAACGAATACAGAAAAATACTATCCAATTTATCTTTCCTTCTCTGGTACGACCCACACATCAGCTGTCTGGTTTCCCACTAATAGCATGAGCCAATCAGAACAGGTAGGTATTTTCTGCTATGATTTTGTATGGTCTGGATATAGCAGAAATAATTTATAGATCATTTAGGAAATGGTCCTGTCTCATTTTTCATTCAAGGCTCAGCATAAATGTCACCTCTTTGTAGGCCTTCCCTGACCACCCTGTTTAAGAGAGGCTTCCTCCAATTACTTTGTATTAAATCCGTCTTAAATTCTGTCTGTAGCACTCTTGAAAATCTGTGATTATCTCCTTTATTTATTTATTTTCTGTTTTCCAGCCAGAATACAAGCACTATGAGAACTGAAAATAAGACATGTTGGTCTTATTCAAACTATATGCTCAATGCTTAATGCAGTGCTTGGCACATAGTAGCTGATCAATAAATGTTTAATTGAATTTAATTTCTTTTCTGAATCATCTCTCTATTTTATGTTGTATATTAAAAAGAAAAATTAGGGCAGCTCTGGTGGCCCAGTGGTTTAGTGCCGCCTGCAGCCCAGGGCATGATCCTGGATACCCGGGATTGAGTCCCCCGTCGGGCTCCCTGCATGGAGCCTGCTTCTCCCTCTGCCTGTGTCTCTGCATCTCTCTCTCTTTCTGTGCCTCTCATGAATAAATAAAATAAGATCTTTAAAAAAAAAGAAAAGAAAAATTAAAACTAAATTCTGGTGTTTATCATATTTGGCCACTGATATTTAATAATATAGGATATTAAAATTGTATGGTTAATGACATTTAACATAAAGTGTCAGACGTGACAAAACATGGTAAAAAACAGTTTTGTTTTGTTTTTTTAAAAACAGTTTTGTAATGAGACAGATCAATCTCCTTTTATGTGAAGTGAATACACTTTTTACATATTGTGTTTTTATTTTATATAATTTATTAGGTAGGAGAAATTAACCTGTTTGGGGCTAGCAAAGAAGTTTAGAAATGTCTAGAAATGAAGCCATAAGGAAGGAACTCTGCATAGTTTACTTGTCCATAGCTAAACTTCTGCAAATACTTTGTATCTTCAATATACTTTGAATTGGAACCACCTCTCATAAACTCTCACTGTGGCTTTAATAACATACATCCAATTATAATATAAAGTATATTGTTTTTTAGGCCATTAAATATTATACTGTATTGTTGTTATTAACCACGTAAGAAAGTTGCTTGAGGAGCACAATGAAATCTGGCTGTTTTCAATGGAGATATTCCCATGTATGAGTGTGATTAGCACAGACTTGCTAAATCTCTCTCTGAGCCATCTGTGAGCACCTTCTTGGTTTAAAACAACACACGCTAGCTCTGCTCAATTCTAAGTCAGTTTTACCACGACTGTTATCTTTATCTTAAACCTGGGAAGATCCTCAAATGCTTGAAGCTTGGAAATGCCACCTTTCACAAAGAGTCTAATCCTCAAACTGAAAAGAGACCTCTATGAGATCAATTATTTCAAATAAGATTTTATTGGCATAAAGTGTTGACCGTAAGTTTCAATCCAATTATAAGAGGGAAAAGGAGTATTTTAGCTTACTAACAGGCTTAGAACCCATTCATGTGTTTAACTTTCTAGTAATGCAATATAAAAATCATAGTTGCTTGAAAACATTTACTTGCTCTTTAGTTCAATTTCAAATTGAAGTGATGCAAATATTTCTTTTATAATGGCCTCACTGTGAGGGCCTGGCTCCTGACAAATCAGCAATAGCGGAGACTTTATTGACAGATAGTTTGTCACTGTACTCAAAGGTTTGGAGGACTTAAGTCCTTACAGTAGACCGAATACAACCTTTTCTAAAGATCTTGCTCTGATCACCATGAATCAAAGCATTGATGTGGAGCCTTGCAGAGACTGCACGGTAATAAAACTACCTAGAACTGTCCAGAGACCAGTGTAAATGTAACACATGCTTTAAAACAAATTTCAAAGTTATAACATTGTTACAACCACTTTTTCTATCAAAGATGTATATTTAAAAAAAATCCAAGTCAGAAACACTGATTTGATAGGCTTGATTCTGACTGCAGTGTTTACTTTCTCAAGCCCAGACTGAGTACAGTTAGGAATCAATACTTTAATGTCATATTTAAAGTTTTTATATTGAGCTATATTTTGCACACCATAAAATTCATCCAGTTTTGCTGAACAAGTTAATGACATTTAGTAAATTACAGTTGTGCAGCTACTCTGGTGATCCAGTTGTAGAACATTTCCATCACTCTAAAATGATCCCTCATACATATTATGTGTAGGCCTTTGTATTGGATTTTTTCTTTAAAGATTTTATTTATTTATTCATGAGAGACAGAGAGAGAGAGGCAGAGACATAGGCAGAGGGAGAAGCAGACTCCTCACAGGGAGCCCGGTGCGGTCCCAGACTGGGACTTCCTCCTGAGCCAAAGGCAGATGCTCAACCACTGAGCCACCCAGGCATCCCTGTAATGGATTTTTCACAATCTTTTTTTTTTTATGAAAACATAATTACCTAACTAAAATAAAATACCAAAAATAAGTAAATTAATAAATTTGACTGTTGGCATTCAGGCACAAATGAGTAATTATCCTAGAAAGGAGCACATTTTATAGGTACAGTCTTTAAAAAGGAGTCTAGCTTATAAGGCATATATTATAACTTTCCTTAAATAATGTTCATAAAATCACAGATAAAAAAGGATGTGTATAAACAGACTGGGTCTGGTTTCATACAAGCAAAACTGACATTTATTCAAGAGGCACATGGTGGCAATAGCAGATGTGAGTCATTATATTCCCCTCATTCCTTCACACTTCTGTTTCTCACCTTAGTCCCTAAGTGGAGATTAAGTCATACCCTAGTTGAGGTCATCGTGTCCATTGAAAAGGGTGGGGCAACATCAAGTCACATTCAAAATGGGAACCTAGTTCAAGCTCTAATTTACCTTTTCATTTAATATTATTTTCCGGGTAATAGAGAAGAACATATTCATTGTTTTTATGTGGTTTTGATTTTTCTATCCATCCTCCTCAAGGACCATTGTCTAGCATCCTTTCTCGAGAGTATGCTTCCCTTCTCTCATTTTATAGCCATACAAAAATCCAAAAATTAAAAAAAATTGTTAGGTACATAGGCACCATGTGTAAGATGAGTTTGTAATACTTTCTTTTTAGTAAATTACAAACATTGGTGGCTTAGATGTCTGTTAGAATGTAATCTCCATGAAGGAAGGGAGTTTTGTCTGTTTTGTTTACTGACATATCTCAACCTCCTAGAATAGCACCTGGAACATTGTAGGTGTTCAATAAATACTTGTTGAATGAATGAAGTTTTTTTATAGTTTATATTTGTATATTTTTAATCCTAGAAGTCTACCTTATTGGTATGTTATGAAAAGCATATTGATATGTTACATAAAGTATATATTTTAGAAATGGATAAATTCCTAGAAATGTACAATCTACAAAGACTGAGACATGCAGAAATAGAAAATCCAAACAAGACAATTACTAGTAAGGAGATTCAATCAGTATTCAAAAACCTCCTAACAAATAAAAGTGCAGGAGCAGATAGCTTTACTGGTGAATTCTACCAAACATTCAAAGAATTAAAACCAATCTTTCTCAAACTTTCAAAAAATAGAAGAGGAAGGGACACTTCCAACCTCATTTTATGAAGCCAGCATTACCCTGATATCAAAATCAGACAAGGATACTATAAGAAGAGAGAATTATAGGCCAGTGTTCCTGATAAACACAGAAGCTACAGCCCTCAACAGAAGATCAACAAATTGAATTCAACAATACATCAAAAGGATCATACACCATAACCAAGTGAGATTTATTCCAGGGATGCAAGGATGGCTCAACATCTGTAAGTCAATGAATATGATATACAATATTAACAAAACGAAGGATAAAAATCATATCACCTCAACAGATTCAGGAAAAGTATTTGACAAAATTCAACATCCATTTATCATAAAAACTCTCAACCAAGTGTTATAGAGAGAACATACCTCAACATAATAAAGTCCATATATGACAAGCCCATATCTAACATCATACTCAATAGTCTAAAGCTGAAAGCTTTTCCTCTATGATCAAGAATAAGACTAACCACTCTTACTGTTTTTATTCAATAAAGCATTGGGAGTCCTAACCAGAGTAATTAGGTGCAAATAAAGAAATAAAGAATAAAAGATATCCAAAATGCAAAGGAAAAAGTAAAACTGTTTCCATTTGAAGATGACATGATGTATAGAAAACCCTAAAGACTATGCAGAAAATGCTAGCTAATAAATGAATTCAGTAAAGTAGCAGGATACAACATTAATACATAAAAATCAGTTTGGTTTCTATAAACTAATAACAAATTATAAGAAAGAGAAATTATGAGAACATTCCCACTTACAAATGTGTTAAAAAGATTAAATTCCTAGGAATAAATTTAAGTAGGGAGGTGAAAGATCTATACTCTGAAAGCTTTAAGATATTGATGAAATAAATTGAAGCACAAAGAAACAAAAAAATAGGAAGATATTCTCTGTTCATGGATTAAAAAATTAATATTGTTAAAATGCTTATAATACTCAAAGCAATCTACAGATTCAATGCAATCCTTGTCAAAATTCCAATGGCATTTTTCACAGAAATCAAACAAACAACCATAAAAGTTGTATGGAACCACAAAAGATCCTGAATAGCCAAAGTAATTCTGAGAAAGAAGAACAAAGTTGGAGATATCATGCTTCTTGATTTTAAACCAAATTTAAAGCTGTACTCATTAATACAATATTGGCATAAACACATACATATGGACCAATAGAACAGAATAGAGAGCCCAGAAATAAGCCCTTGCACTTATTCTCAATTAATTTATGACAAAGGAGGCAAGAATATGCAATAGGGAAGGAGCAGTCTTTTTAATAAATGATGTTGGGAAAAGTGGACAGACACAAGCAAAAGAACGAAACTGGATCAATATCTTGCACAACACACAAAAATCAACTCAAAATGTCAAATACTTGAACATAGGATCTGAAAACATAAAATGCCTAGAAAAATAAAAACATAGGCTGTAAGATGCTTGACATCAGTCTTCACAATGAGTTTTTTTTTGGATTGGACACTAAAATCAAAGGGAAAAAAAAGCAAAAATTAAAAAAAGCAAGTGGGACTGCATCAAACTAAAAAGCTTTTGCAAAGCAAAGGAAACCATCAGCAAAATGAAAATACAACCTATTGAATGAAAGAAAATATCTGCAAATCAGACATCTGATGAGGGGCTAACATCCAAAATATATAAAGAACTCTTAAAACTCAATAGCAAAAAAGCAAACAAGCTGATTTAAAAATAGGCAGAAGATCTGAATAGATATGTTTCCAAAGAAGATGTACTGATGGCCAATAGGTATATGAAAAGGTGCCCAATATCACTAATCATCAGGGAAATGAAAATCAAAACCACCTCACACCTGTTAGAATGGCTAGGATCAAAAAAACAAGAGGTAACAAATGACATCAAGGGTGTGGAGAAAAGGATGCACCTGTGTACTGTTTGTGAGAATGCAAATTGGTGCAGCCACATGAGAAATGATATGGAAGTTCCTCAAGAAATAAAAAATAGAGCTACCATATGACCCAGCAATTGCATATCTGGGCATTCATCCAAAGGAAACAAAAACACTGACTTGAAAAGAAATCTGTACTCCCATTGCAGCATTATTTTTAAAAGCCAAGACATGGCTATCATCAACCTATCAATAGATGAATTGATAAAGAAAATGTAACATATATATTACATAAAAAAGAAGGGAATTATGACATTTGGGATAACATGGATGGCACTTGAGGGCATTATGCTAAATAAAATAAGTCAGAGAAAGTCAAATAACATTTGATCTCACTTTTATGTGGAATCTTTAAACATATAAACAAGCCCTAACTCATAGATCCAGAGAAGAGATCAGTGATTGCCAAAGGTAAAGGGGGTGGGTGTGCATGAAATGAATTAAGGTTGTCAAATGGTATAAAACTCCAGTTATAAAATAAATAAGTCCTGGGGATGTAATGTACTGCCTAGTGACTAAAGTCATTAATAATCTTTTGTATATTTGAAAGTTGCTAATAGAGTAGATCTTAAAATCCCTATCAAAGGAAAAGAATTGTAACGGTGTGTGGTAATAGATGTTAACTAGACTTACCGTGATCATTATTTCATAATATATGCACATATTGAATCATCATATTGTACACCTGAAATTAATATAACATTCTATGTGACTTATATCTTAATAAAAAAGCACATTTTTTAAATGTGCAAGTGGGACCCATATAAATTTCTAAATAAATTTTAAATGTAACATAAATAAGTTCTTTTGGTCTTGGCCACACCGGAAATGAGCTTCAATATCTGTATAAATAGGTGGAACAAATAGGTAAATATATACATGGTCTAGTTCCAGCAATACATATTTCTATCTCTTAGTTTATCTAAATTTGATCAAGTATATATTTTACCATATTTTTTTGTTAATGGGTTTTCCCTTTTTCTTTCTAGCAACGCATTTTTTCACAATTTTGAGATACTTTATGTTCTCTCAGATTCATATCTCACCATCACATTACTCCTCTTCTTCCTCATGCCAGATCTAGTCACCTTGATTAAACTTGCTTCTTGAGTAATCACTGGTGTGCGTATCCTCCAACTGCATGAGAATCATCCCCATGGCTACTGATCGAGGGGACCTGGAACCATCGTCTAGCCCCCTTTCTCTAGAGGCCTCTCTGCTCCTGCCTCATCTCTTCATCTTATATTCTTTTGCCTCTTGCACCCTAAAAACAAAACCCCCCTACTGACCCAGCATTCCTCTTCTCTTTCTCTTTTCCTTTCAAGAAGGTAGTCTCAATTTACTGTTTTATTCTTTCACCCCTACAGCTCAACTCACTAAAAAAAAGCTTCATCTCCATACACTTGAGATGTTGCTTAAAAGTCACTCATGGCTGCTAATTTCCAAATTCAATGAATACACATCCTTGTTTGACCCAGTGGTGGCACTTAATTTCTTAGGCATTTCCTTCTTTGTTGGAATTCTTTTATCCCATTGTCCTACCATACTTGATCTACAAACACACCTTGTACTACCTACCTTCACCGTTCCTTTTCAGGGAGGTTTTGTTTTGCTTTGCTTTGTTTTGCATCTCTTCTCACTTTACAATCAAATGTTGCTCTTCAGAGCTCTGTCCTTGGTGCTGTTCTGAAGCTACAAAATTTCCTGGGAAAATGAATCAGTCCCTATTGTTTTATATTACTACTTCTTTTCTTAGGACTCCCATTTAAATCTTTAGTCCTAAACTCTCTAGTGAACTCTGGACCTCATATTTCTGATTGTCCTTTGTATAGCTTCTCCACCTACATGTTACTAAGTCTTTTAAAATCTGTTAATTTTATTCCCTCCCCCTGTTATGACAAACAGCACTGTTCCAGTGGAAAGAGATTCCATCAGCTTGTATTCATAAGTGAAGATGACCTAGAGTAAATCCTACCCACCAAAATGAAATACAGCATGAGTCAGGTATAAGCCTCTATGTTTTAAGGCTCTGAGAGTTTTGAGTTCTTTGTTATTGCTGCATAGCCCAGCTTGACCTGACTGATTCAAGATCCCAAACCAAATTCATTATTTTTTCACTATTTCATTATTATTTCACTATTTTGCACACTATTAACAGAATAAAGCAACCTAAAGGCATCTCATCTGTTCTTTCTCCTATATTCCTTGTTTTCTCTGTCTTTGTTTGGGCCACCATCATTTACTGACTTAACCAGATTAGAAACCTAGGAGCATATATAGCTTCTACTTTCATGTCTCCCCCACATTTTATTTTATTTCCCCCCCACACACATTTTATGATTTAAGTAGCAGTGTAGATTCTATTTCCTAAGTATCCCTCAGATATGTTATTTCATTTTTCCATCCTTACTATACATCTTCTCATTACCTTTTGCCTGAACTATTGCAATGACTTTGTAAATGATCTTGTTTCCAATATTAGCCTTCCCTAAATCTGTCTTCCATATGGCTGCCAGAGAGACTTTTATTTAATGTTAACTTGGACCATTCCATTCTCCTGCCTAAAATATTTCCCAGTGCTTACAGAATAAAGCTGAAATGCTTTATTATGGTATATTAGGCTCCTGTTAGCCCAAGCCCTTCTATCTCCTCAGCCATATCACTGCTCCAGCCATTTCTACTCCCTAGAAGCACTGTGCCTTCTCTGCCCCCTCCTGCACCATGTACACAGACTACACTATTTCTTGATCTTTCTAGAATCCCAGTTTAGGTTTCTTTTACTTTAAAAAGGTTTTCCTGGCTGTCCCAAATAGACTTACCAATTCCCTCTCTTGTACCACTTCTCAGGTTAAAATGTGGTTTTGTCGTTGAATGTGACACTTTTAAAAAAATCTTTGCTTATGTGGTCATTGTGATGGTCATAGATCACAATGACCGTAACCCTCTTGAGGATGTTGGATGGGGTGTGGAGCCGATATCTTATTCACCATTACATCCAGAAAGCACAGTACTTACCATATTACAAACACCTTAAAAGATTTTTATGAAACCCAAATGATGAAATATTTCATCAGATAGCTTAACATCTGTTAAGGGCTTACATTTTTAAAAATAGCTTAAAGTTTGTTGAGAGCTTCTTATGTGTGAAGCCTTGAAGCAAGCATTCTGTAAATTTTGTTTTATTTAGCCAGTAATAATTCTAGGGCATCGAGACATGTATTAGGTACCTATCCTTACTGATTTCATTATCTGAAACAAACCAATCATTATAGATCCTTCAATATTAATTAGGTTGTTTTCCTACACAACTACTGAATGAATAGCAAAGACACTATTGCTTACATTAAAAGCTTTTATTTGAAACTCTTAAGAAGTTCAACTCTATTATTTAAGACATTTTGAGAAAAATTATGGCATTTATACATCATCTTTCCTTTGAAGCATAACACTTTTCATACAAGGACCTTTGTAATAAGTGAGAGTTAGCTTAAGTAAGAGAAAGAGGGTCACGGAGAGGTTGACAACTTATCCCATAACTTTTCAAGATTTCATCATCATTCTACACACACCCTGCCTCCACAAAAAAATTTCTAATTATCATTGAGTGACAAAATGCCAAGTAGTGACTGACGTCTATACATGATATTCAAGACTTCTCTTCAGGGGACACTGATAAGATAATCAGGAAAAAACACAAAGATAGGAGAAAATAATAGAGAGCTAGATGCCTGAATCACACGACTCCAGTCTTCCGCTCTGGTGGCTGGAACGTTCAGTCTTGTACAATTCATTTTTTTGTGTGTGATTTTAAAAAATTATCTACGAATAATAATGGGCAGGACCTAGTCTGTCAATGCATTAACAAAAATTTCCTTTGGTAAGGAGTCTGGCAGCTCTTACTCTGCCAGAAAGGGGACTTAAGGCCATTCCTTTCAATGTAGCCCTCATCCCGGCTTGGAGCAGACGGGATGCAGAGCTTGCTGCAGGGACCCCATTCCAAAAGGCCTCGAGTCAAGTAATTAACCAGCCACTTGGCCTTTTTTTTTTTTTTTTTTTTTTTTGCAGAAATACACAAAATGTGCAGAATCGCTTCATTTTATCTCCTCCTAGACTCTTGGAAATTGGCTGCTCGGGCGAATGTTGTTTTTCCCCCGCGGCCATGTGTCGAAGGGCGATTAACGCCAGCTCGGCGCAACCCATTCCCGAGCCATTTGGGAGCTGCACGCGTTCGCACCCGCGGCCGGGCCCATCCCGCCTTCACGCGCAGCCTTTTTGTTTATGCGGCTCGCGGGGGAGAGAGGGGCGGGGAGGCAGCGGCCGCGTCGGGAGGCAGCAGGCGGCCGGGGCTGCAGATATAAAGCCCAGGGCCCGGGCCCGGCCCGCGAGCCGGCAGCCGCCTCCCGCTCTGCCCCGCCGCGCCATGGAAACCCGGGGACCCTCGGCGAGCGGACCCGGCGAGCGCGCGCACCGCCGCCGCCTGCAGCCCGCGGGGCCCGACCGCCCGACGCCGCGCGGGGGCGCGCACTCCGGCGGCCGCGCCTCCCCCTCCCCGTCCCCGTCCCCGTCCGCGTCCGCGTCCCCGTCCCCGTCCCCGTCCCCGTCCCCGTCCCCGTCCCCCTCCCGCTCCCCGGCCCCGGCGCCCGCGTCCCCGCAGCTCCTCCCCTCCGCTCTCCACCCCGCACCCGCCCGGGGTCCGCGCTCGGCGGCGGGCGCTCCGGCCGGGGCTGGGCTCGCGTCTCCTCCGCGCGCCTCGTGCCCCCCACCCCGCAGATCCGCAGGCTTCTGGAGACCGTGGGCTGACGCCAGAGGCTCCAGCGAGGAGGGGGCGCCGCCACCCGCGGCGGAGGCGGTGAGTGAGCCGCGCCCCCCCCGGAGGGGGTGCAGAGGAGCCACCGGGACTGGGTCTGCCCTGCCCGCGGGAGATGCGCGGCCGCCCGTGGCCCTCCCGGAGGCCCTGTGCGTCCCGATGCTGCGCGAGTGTCTCCCCGAGCTACGGGGCCCCCGGATCCGGCCGGGAGCGAGGCTGCTGAGAGCCCCGGGGTCGCATTCCCCGCAGGCGCGAGGAACGCTTGCTTAGACCGCTTTCCCCCATTTCCAGAAGGTGACTGATAACTGCGATTCATCTTCTTTCGTCCCCAGATGCCGGACAGCCCCGGGGTGACCGAAGCCTCCGGAAAGCTTTCTCAATACAGACATCCAGTCAGGTGAGTTGCAGGCCTCCCGGAAGGTCTCTGCTCTTCCAGCCCAGGGTAGAGCCCGGAATCGCATCGCCTGGCTCCAGGGCTGGCCTTGCCGTTTGTTTTTTTGTTTTTTTTTTTTTGTTTGTTTGTTTGTTTGTTTTGTTTTTTGTTTTGTTTTTTCCCCTTGGTAAAATCTGCCTTCACGGATCCCAGAGGTCCTTTACTCCTTGAATTGGTAAATTCATGAAGAACTGTTAATCAGTGCACACTCAATAAACTCTGAGAGAATATAAGGAGGTGAAGTGGGTGGCATCGTGAAAGTAAACCGATGGCATATTGTGTCTACACACCAGTTTCTTTGTTTTGTTTTGTTTAATGCTGAAGGGTTCTCAAGAAACGGACTTCACAACAGGCAGAGTGTGTTCTTATTCTCTTGCAAACCAGAGGAAGAATGGTGTTCAGAGTTGTTGTTGTACAGCAAATCGAGCTTGACTCGTCAGAGGAAATGGAGTGTAATGAAAATCCTAAAGATCACTAAGCTTCGGAAAAGGGATCGAGGGACACCACAGGGAAAAGCTAGTTTACTGTTCCTAGCCATAGGAAGTTGGCCTTTCTGTAGAATTCTTTGCAGCTCTTATTCAGGTGAAGGGTTCATTCTGCAGTTTGTTAGCTTCAGAGAGCTGTGAAATGGAGAACTGTATGATATTTCTATGTATATGTTTATAAATAGCATGTAGAAGTCAATACATGTTGACTAATTTCCTACCATGTGCTAGCACTAGGGGTGGACACAGGAAAACATAATCACACCCCTTTGGCAAGTGTTGTAATAGTTTAGTTACAGCGGTTTTACCAGTATGTGCAGGACACGAAGTACCTAACTCTGCCCCAGGGAGTGGGGGAAAGATCCGGGAAGGGTGTATGATAGGATGTGGTCCTAGCTGAGTCTTGAAGTTAGCTAGATGGATGGTAGGTGGGGGAAAAGGGGACAGAAGAAATACTATAGGAAAAGGGATACAGGGTCAGAGAACAACATGGCTCCCTACCGGAGCATCAAGGAGCTGGAATTTGGGCGCATGAAGCTGTGGTCATTCTGATAGGTAAGCCATAGGTGGGATCTTGTACCCGTTGGTATAGAGTTTTGCCCTATTCCTGAATGTGGCACTGGGAACCCATGGACTTTATTCTGTGGATGTATCGGGAGTTAGTCAAAGGTAGTGTGATCAGATTTATATTTCAGAAAAGCACTAAGAAAATGGTGTATAGGCTTATTTAGAAAACCAGAATGAAATTGGAAGTTACTGTAATTTAGGCAAGATATGATAAAGAGCCATTCTAAGGCATTGGAAGTGGGGATCGGACTGGGTGAATTTGGGGAACGCTTAGGTGACACAATAGATTAGGTTTATAATTTATTGGATATGGTAGGTAAAGAACAGGTAAAAAGACAGAATGGCTTCCAAATTTGTGGCTGATGACCAGATGAACGCTGTATTAACAGAGTGGAAATTAGGACTTAGATTTGGGGAACAAGATAACAAGTTCAGTTTTATATATCATATTTATTGTGTCTTATGGGCTATCCAAATAGGTATGTCCAGTAAAGAGCTGTGTGTGTGTGTGTGTGTGTGTGTGTGTTTGTGTGTGAGTGTGTGTGTGTAAGGGTCCCAGAGTCAAGAACTGAAGTGGAAATACAGGCAGTTGGGAGTCTTCAGTAAAGGAATGGTTGAAGAACTCTTGGCAATGGATCAGGTGTTCCAGGGGAATGAGAGAGGAGAGATGATCACACTTGATGAGACACTAGGGAAGGCCAATACTAATCTATATACTGAGATAAAGAGATCCACAAAGGAGATTGAGAAGAATCACTCAGGACAGGGAAGAATTCAGGAATGTATGATGTCCCCAAAAGAAAAATGGTCAGTAAGAGATTCTGGGCAGAGTATGGTAACAATTACACAACATTCTTTGGGTTTGACAGTTCTACTTAAGCATTAGAAAATCAATTATTTCCTATATAAGAAATCCCTTTCTTTTCTGAACTACTGTAGCCATTTATTTTTACTTCTTTTAGGTTAGTTTTATTTTTATTAATTTCTCTCTTGAGTAGTATGGTGTATTTCTCATTCGTTTTACTTAATTGTCAGTTTCCTGAGGATAGGGAGAATTTTTTCATCTTTGAATTATGAATTATGTCTGGCACAGGAGATCATAAAATATTTATTGAATGACTGAATTATGGATGGTTGCTTAGTTAGGCACCAAAATTAGAAACTTTTGTGTTTGTTTTTTTTTTGTCATTTCGCTAGAAACATTTATAAACTGCATTACCTGTTTTTCTGCCTTTTAAAATGAAGTGTACTGAGCATAATATAACCTCTTTGTTAAAACCTCTCTCTTATAAATGGGCACATGGGGCTGGTTACCCTAGACTAGAATGGCCACACTGTTGTTGGCGAGTCAGCATATCCTTCTTTTCTTTACTTTGGAGGAAAAATAATAGAAGACCAGATGGCAAGATTAAAATCTGTCAAAAATAAAATTCTGAGGTAATTGTGTTACATGCAAATTATATAAAGCCAGTATTATTTTTAACATCTCAATAAGGTATTTTCAAATTTAGTTAGATGGGGGAAGGGCAGGGAGATGGGATCAAGGTTGGAGTTAGAGAAAGACTTCTTATAGCCCTGGTGTGAGTGCATAGAAAAACTTTTAAATATTGTTTTTTGGGGCAGCCCAGGTGGCTCAGTGGTTTAGCGCCGCCTTCAGCCCAGGGCCTGATCCTGGAGACCTGGGATCGAGTCCCACATCGGGCTCCCTGCATGGAGCCTGCTTCTCCCTCTGCCTGTCTCTGCCTCTCTCTCTCTCTTTGTGTCTCTCATGAATACATAAAATAAAATCTTAAAAAAATACTGTTTTTAGTACTTTTCTTTTTTTTTTTTAAAGATCTTTATTTATGTATTCATGAGAGACACACAGAGAGAGGCAGAGATATAGGCAGAGGGATAAAAAGGCTCCTTCCGGGGAGCCTGATGTGGGACTCAACCCCAGGACTCTGGGATCATGCCCTGTTTTTGTCTAAATTTACATTGGGTACATCTGTAACTAGCCACTAAATCTGAATTTTAAGCAAGACACTAGGTGATTTCTGCTTTTCTGGAAGGTAATATTTTGTCATCTTTACAAAATTGTCAGAATTTTTTTTTCAAAATTGTCAGAATTTTTAATGTAATAGTAGGATTCATTTTTTCCCCCAAAGGAATTTGGAAGTTGGAAGACAAACCTTTTGTATATTGTAAGAATAAATATATCCATAATACTCAAAGTAAGCTAAATATTTATCACAAAGGGTTTTGTGTGAATTTGTTTGATCCAATTTATAGATTGTATAAAGATTTAAAATGACTAACTAGTTGTTAATACTTTGATGAGTAGACTCCCATGACAACGAAGATAGTATCTTTTTAAACTATGTAAAGGCATACATCAATTGTTAAGTATGTGGAGCTCTTAAAATTTGAACATTTCATGAGTTTAAGGATTCTGAATGTGAAAAAAAATAAAGCATATTATGTTGTCTGCTTCTTTCAGACTATTTTGGCCAAAATCAAAGTGTTATGATTACTTATATCAAGAAGCAGAAGCTCTTCTGAAAAATTTTCCAATTCAAGCCACAATTTCATTTTATGAAGATTCTGATAGTGAAGATGAAATTGAGGAGCTGATCTGTGAAAATTAATCTAATTAGTTACTTGTGATGACATTCAAAGCTTAAATTTAGTGTACAAATGTATCATAATCCTTTAAACTAATTTATTTGTATATAAATTATTAATAAAATGAAATATTTTGTAATTCTATAGTAGTTTGGCTTTTTTTTACCCCTACACTATAATTCAATGTTGGAATTTAAAAATAAATGCCATTTATGGATGTCTTGATTGGACTGTAAACATTTGGGGCTTACAAAAGATAATTTCGAACTTTTCATCAAATTATAAATTTAATTTTAGTTATAATTTTGCAAATATTTAGCTAAAACTTTGCAAAGAATGACAATATTTAATTTTCAAGACTGAATCTTGTAACATCTTGCATTTTCTACTGATCTCCATTAGATATTGTAATTGCAAATGGATATTTTTAGTTAATAAAGAAAATCACCTTATGCTACCAATCACACAATATCATGTGTTTGCTAGCAGATGGTGAAAAACACTTTAAATCATTGACCATAATTGAGAAGGGAATTCATGCCATGGCTATGAAATTTTAGGAATTTTTAATAAATGATGAAACAAGTTATACTCACATTAATACTCCTCTGCTGTCCTTAAATCCAGTAGTAAAATAGCATTGGTGTTTAATAATTAGAGCACTTCATTGAGAGATCCTCAGAATTAAAACAAAAAAAATGTTTAAGTGAGCAGGACTCATATGGAGTCTAAGAAAGGGGAGTCAAAAGGTTAGAATTTGATCTTTTCTATTTCTGTCCATGGGAGAGCTAAGACATTCTGCAAATATGAAACATTATTCAACAATGTCACTTTCCTTTATTCTGGCTCCTTGCTCCCGATGTTGTCATGGACGCTTTTTCCAGTGAGATAAATTCTCCGTGATTAGCATTTTTAAATGTAGACTTACAAAAGAATGCATCATCATTAAATGACAGAGAAAACAGGAGCACATTGCAAGGTAGGGGTAACCCAATATGGTCATGAATTTCTTTAGTTCAAATACAGTCATACAATAAGCATTTTAATTGCAAATGTTTCTTAGTATCCCAGAATGATGATGGATAGAGGTGAAGGTCAGAGATGGTTACCTGGCAAAGAAATGCCTATTACTTGATGGCTACATAGATCACACGGTTTTCCTTCTCACTGAAAAGATACTACAAACATTGATTTACAGGCACTTTAAGGACCAGGCTGTTGAAGTAGAGCAAATTCAAATCACGTGTCAGAGTCAGGTAAAGTAATAATAATGGATGGGAAGAATTATTTAGAACTCTATTTCTTCTGAAAACTTTCCCTTCACTGGACTCGACACTCAGGATATGTGTTTCCCCCAAGAGATATGCAACAAAACAAAACAAAGCAAAACACAAAAACCACACCACATCACCGATATGGATCTGGATCATTAGGGACTTGTTTTTAGCTGCACAGTTATTTGAGCTTCTCTCAATATGTCGGAAAAATATGATGAGCCACTGACCTTTATTGAGTACCTACTATTTTTTTTAAAAGATTTGTTTATTTATGATAGACATAGAGAGAGAGAGAGGCAGAGACACAGGAGGAGGGAGAAGCACGCGGGGAGCCCAACGCAGGGCTCGATCCCGGGTCTCCAGCATCGCGCGCTGGGCCAAAGGCAGGCGCTAAACCGCTGAGCCACCCAGGGGTCCCCGGGTGCCTACTATGAACCAGAGACTATACTAGGTAGTTGACATATGACAGCTCATCTCGTTCTTACTGAGACCTAAATCGATTAGGCAGAATGGGGAAAATGAGACTTTGAGATACTAAATTAACTTGCCTAAGGCTGTTCATTTATTAAATGCAAAGAATCCATTCAAACTAAACCTATCTGACTCTTAGACATAGCTGTCGGTCACTACATTTGGGGATGGGCTGTATCAGTACACAATTCCCTGTAGCTTTCAGTGAAGACAGAAAGATGAGGAGGAAGAACTTGGGAGTAGATGGATGGAGACCTAAGTTTTTTTTTTTTTTTTTTTTTTTTTTAATTCCTTCATTAGTCACTCCGGAGGGTGGCAGTTTGCATTTGACGCCGTAACTCTTAAACGTTTTCTTTCCTGTACAGCCGGGTGCTGTAGAGGAGAAGAGTGGCAGAGAGATCAAAATGCTTTGATAGTGTTTTGTTTTTTTTTCTCCCCATTTTTCAAGTAGTGTGATGGTAGGGCTTAACGACAGACGACGCGCGTGCTCCGGGTTAGCAGGAGTCTGTAGAAGTCACGCTCGGGTTCTGTCAGCACCAAGGCTAAGGAACAGCTTCCCTCGGTCTCTAATCCTCCCGCGGAATAGCTGTCACCTCTCTGCGGTGCTGAAATTCGGGCCGCAGGACTAACGCCGCACACGCGCTCCGGTTGGGTCCCGCCCCTGCCGGCGCGGCGCCCGTCCTTTGGCTCCGCCCCCTTCACGGCCTCAACGTGCTGCGTCACGGCGCGCCTCACCCCGGGCGACCCCGGAAGTGGGTCGGGGGCTTGGCCTCTGCCCGGCCTGGGAGCCGGAGCGGGAGGTTCGGCCTCCGAGGGGTGGAGCGGAGCGATCCTGTCCGGCGGGAGACCCCGGGCAGGGCCCGGGCCAGGGGTCCGAGATGCTGAACGTCCCTTCCCAGTCTTTCCCGGCCCCCAGCTCGCAGCAGCGGGCCGCCTCCGGGGGGCGTAGCAAGGTAAGCGGGTGACACCGCGCGTCGTGCTCAGCTCGTCTGCCGCCGGCGGTTCCTCGTACCGAACGGTCCACTCTCTCCCTCGGCCCCCTCTTCCGCCTCCTGTCCTCCGCTCTAGCCTTCCTGCCTCCTGCCTTTGCTGGCGATCCCTTTCTGATGCCCGGCCGTCTGCAGTCCTCCAACTCCGCTAACCCCCGTCTCTCTCTCACACCTGCTGGCCCTTTCCTTTCCCGTCCCCAGAGCCCGTTCTGGTGAAGTCTTTTCCCGCGAATTAAACGGAGTTGTATAGGACAGGGCCAGCACCGTGCTTGCGGGGATCCTAGGCACTCCGTTCTCATTAGCTTTCCTTCCCTCAGTCTAGCCTCGTCTCCGGTCTTTTGTTCTGCACTCCCCGAAGGAGTTGTGAGTGATGTGGGTTCTGTGGGAGAAGGGAAAGGTTGGGCAGTGGCGACATTGACCAGTGACCATCCTCCAAAGGTGGGGACTCCTGGAGCTAGGGAAGATGGGGGCGGGGAGCGAGAGCAAATGTCTAAAATCCTCCGGTGGGTTTGCGGACGCTTCTCTAAGTCACGCTGCCTTTCTTCCTCTGCTACCTGTCCTTATCACAATGTCTTTTCTATTGGTATCCCTTTGCTGACTTTGAAGCTAAGAGAATACTCCTAACTTTTTGTGGAACATGGTTACTGTTGGCAACAGGTGGAACACAGATGTATTTTTTTTTAAAGACTTTTTAAAAAAGATTTTATTTATTTATTCATGGGACACACACACACACACACACAGAGAATGAGAGGCAGAGACACAGGCAGAGGGAGAAGCAGGCTCCATGCCGGGAGCCTGATGCGGGACTCAATCCCAGGACTCCATCCGGGACTCCAGGATCGCGTCCCAGGCCAAAGGCAGGCGCCAAACCACTGAGCCACCCAGGGATCCCCCTGTCCCCTCCTTCTTGATGTTTGACCTGTTTCTCTCCTTGAACTAAATGCTTGGCTAAATAGTATAGACTTTCTGGAGAAAGAATCTGAATTAAAATATAAGAGCTGCTGGTCCTCTGTATTAAAACTAAAAACCACATTCTCAGCATCCTTTTAAAGAAGAAAGCTCAGAGGCAAAGACAAAAGGTCCACAGGTGGTGATGGTAAAGTTGAACCTTTGGGTCCAAAAAGAGAACAAAATACAATTATTGCACAATTCAAAGGGAAACTCAGAATTTTAAAGTGAGGTAATCTTACACATGTTAGAACCTGAGTCAGGATTGTATGAAATGGGTAGAGGTTGAAAAAATAGAAGCTAGTTGGGGAGGATATGACTATATTTAAAAGCACACACTTTTGAGTGAGAAAGATCCAGATTCTTTTCCCAGCTTCCGTGACTTAGTGTCTGAGTTTCGGTTTCCTGAGGTGTAAATGAGAATAATAGAACCCATTTTATAGGACTATTCATAGGATTAAATGAGATAATGTTTCTCTTAGCACAGTCTTGGTCTGTGGTAAGTCCTCACTGTGTTACTTGCTCTTAGACTTTTATTTATTTATTTGTTTATTATTATTTTTTAAGATTTTATTTATTTATTCATGAGGGACACAGAAAGGCAGAGACACAGGCAGAGGGAGAAGCAGGCTCCATGCAGGGAGCCCGATGCGGGACTCGATCCCAGGACCTGGGATCACGCCCTGAGCTGAAGGCAGCCGCTCAAGTGCTGAGCCACCCAGGCGTCCCTAGACTTTTATTTATATTCTATGGATTGTTATGTGATTGTTGTGTAAATCTCTGAGGACAGCGTCTAATGCATAGTATGCATTGTATGTAGGATAGCTACTATTTCTACTAACACTAGTAAATAAATATTTTTTGAGAACCTACCACATGCTGGAGATGGAGTGTCAGTTTCCAAGGAGTTTAGTCTAATAGGCAGTACAGACTAATAAATAGTTATAAATGTCATTAAGTACTATAACTGTGTTATGACCACAGAGGGATTGGAGTCAGAGAAGTCTCTTGGAGGAGATAGTGTGCGTCTGGGAGGTGGGAGGGAGGTCCTTGAGCCAGGCAAAGGAGCAGATATTTCATAGCAATCAAGGAATCAGTTCCTGTTTGGCTAAAGCATGTAATAGGAAAGAGCAAAAATTAAGACTCAGAGCTAGTGAGGTAAACAGTGATTGATACAAAGGGCCTGGTAAATCACTCTAGGGAATTTAGAGATATTATTATATGGTAGTATGGGGAGCCACTGAAGGAGGAAGGGCCCATGATTAGATTTACAGTTTTGGAAGACTATGTGTAAATATCCAGTGGATTATGGAATCCACGTAGACAAGAGAGGTGAGTGACTTTGGTTTGAGATGGGAAAGATCATATTCTCATATTTTACTTCATTTATTGAGATCAGGCGACCTAGAGAGTTTCAGGGATGGTAAGAATGGGATGATGTGATTGGTAGGAAGGAATGTGAAATTGCAATGTTAACACACACCTATTAACTAGGTTATTTAGGGGATAAATGAATACCTACGATAGATGAGATTCCAGAAAGTGAGGTATATAAATATCTTAGTCTATTCAGTCTAACAGAGGACCATAAGCTTGATAAGCTAGCTTATACACAGCAGCAATTTATTTCTCACAGTTCTGGAGGCTGGGAATCCTAAGATCAATGCACCAGTGAGTTTGGTATCTGATGAAGGCCTGATTCCTGGTTCATAGCCATATTTTCCCCACATCCTCACATGGCAGAACGGATGAGGGAACTCTTTGAGGTGTTTTTAATAAGGGCATTAGTAGCATTCGTGAAGGTGCTGCCTTTATGATTTAATCACCAATCAAAGACCTTACTTCCTAATACCATCACACTGGAGGCTAAGATTTTTCTTTTTCTTTTTTTTTTTTTAAGACTTTATTTATTTATTCATGAGAAACACACAGAGAGAAGCAGAGACATAGGCAGAGGGAAGAGCAGGCTCCCTATAGGGAGCCTGATGGTGGGACTGGATCCCAGGACCCCCGGGATCATGCCCTGAGCCGAAGGCAGATGCTCAACCACTGAGCCACCCAGATGTCCCTGGAGGTTAGGATTTCAACATGAATTTTGGAGGGGCACTAACATTCAGTCTGTAGCAATAGACTTCTTTGAACATGCCTTCTTTTACATTAAATATTCCTCTGGTACTATGTTACAAACTGCTTATAAGTTTAGACAGTAGCTCAATTCCATCTTTGAAAGGTTATCTTAACTGTTCTTAACTGTTAAAATATTAGTAATATCTCTCATCCAAAAGCATATTATTTAAAGCATATTTTGAAAAAACAAAAAGTTGGGACTCCTGAGTGGCTCAGCGGTTGAGCATCAGCCTTCGACTCAGGGCATGATCCTGGGGTCTGAGATCAAGTCCCGCATCAGGCTCCTTGCAGGGAGCCTGGGTCTCCTTCTGCCTATGTCTCTGCCTCTCTCTCTCTCTGTGTCTCTCATGAATAAATAAATAAAATCTTAAAAAAAAGGAAAAGAAAAAGCTATCAAAATCAAACATCCTTTACTAAATCTTCTGTTCAGGGATAGGTAAACTTTTCTGTAAGGGGCCAGATAATAAATATTTTAGGCTCTGAGGGCCCCATGACTACTGAGTCTCTTCACTACCACCACTCCACTTGTGAAAATGATTCTGAACTCCAGGGTGATAGACAAACAGGCACGGGCCAGTTTGCCAAACCTTCCTTCGAGTGTTACAGTTTTTTTTTTTTTTTTCCTCCGTTATTTGATAACTTTTGTTTCTTAGTGAATTCTTAGAAAACAGATTGCTGCCTTATGATTTTCTAATGTCCTGTGTATATTGACAATCCAGAAAATCAACTTTAGCTGGCCATTTATATTTTCTTCTATTAAATCTCTTGTGACTTTTGAGGTAAAGAAATTTTGGTCCAAGTTGCTAAGTAACTCCAACATGTGTGACAGAGTGGAGCCAGGACCAAAACTTGTTTTCTCACTCCAGGTTCAGTGCTTTGTTCTTGTTCTTGTTCTTTTTTCTTGTTTTGTTAGATACCATTATGATGAACATTTGCATGACACCATTTCTAAGCCCTACCTCATAGTCCAGATAGTTTATATTGTTCTATTTATAATTCTGATACAATGGAGATGATTTTGACAACCACCTAAATCTGTAAAACAAAACAAAACAAAATGTAGAATTGTCGGATTTGAATTTTCTTATCTTTTTGAATGAGAATAAGAGAATGAAGCAGCCTTCAGAGAAGCAGCGGTAGGAGTGGGGAAAGCAGCTGACTTCAAGAAGCCACATTGAGTTCTTTCCTTTTCCTTTCTTAGGTCCCCCTAAAACAGGGCAGAAGTCTTATGGATTGGATTCGCCTCACCAAAAGTGGGAAGGATCTAACAGGATTAAAAGGCAGGTTAATTGAAGTAACTGAGGAAGAACTTAAAAGACACAACACAAAAGACGATTGTTGGATATGCATTAGAGGTACGTGGTATTTATTAGGTACAGCAACAAGTTGTAATGCTGTGACCTCATGATCATATTATTTGGTGATACGATTCACAATTAGATAACAAAATATGCCTTACACTGGGCTACAAAGTATATAATTCTGAATTTGGACAGTATTTCTTTCTTAGGTAACTGTTTACGTACCATACCTGCACTGTAGTTCCTTTGAAAGAAAACAAGCATTTGCCAGGCAATTATTCAGGAACACTCCAGTTTACATATAGTAATGGCCCACCTTGGTGCCTGATAACAGTCTTTGTGAATGGGAGAAAGTGTTTTGCCAGAAAAAATGTCTGTGAGCATCACAAGTAAATCAGAAGATCTGTGTTTAGGCCAAATCGTTAAGTTCTCACATGAAGCAATTTTTATTATTTTAATGTAAATTTCATAGCAATATTAATTAAATTAATTAAATTAAATGAGTGGGTTGGAGAGTGAGTAGAGAGATATAGGAGAGTAGTTGGTGAAGGCAGACCTCATGGTAATCAACAACCTCACATCTCAGATGGGAACAAAAGCAACAAAGAACATGGAAATGTACAGTTGGCTTCCATAGCGATGTCATTGAGTCATCCAGACATTGTTAGGTATACCCACTATTTTCAGTTTAAAGGGTTGGTCATTCATTGCCATTATACAATTGTAATTTTATCATTGTAAAATTGTGGGATGTTGTCCTTTGTCCTGATTACACTGTAATCTGTATGAGGGAAGAGACCATGCCATGTTAGTCATACTGCTCTGTCCTTGGTGCCTGGCACATAGAGATCATCAATATGTGTTGAATGAATGTGCTTAACATTTGTAAGAAGTTTTGTTACTTAAAGAGGTGTGTGGTTGTCATGGTATAGTTTGGTGATGTGATAAATGCAAAGACACCAGTAGATACTATTAGTTTGCTAGGGATGCTGAAACAAAATAGCACAAACTAGATGGCTTAAACCATAGAAAATTATTGTCTCACTGTTCTGGAGGTTCAAGTCTGAGATCAAGTTGTCTTTTTCACAAGGCTATGAAAGAGAAATCCGTCTGTGTCTCTCACCTGGCTTCTGCTGGTTTGCTGCCCATCTTTGAAGTTGCTTGGCTTGTAGAAGCATTACCCCAGTCTGCCTTAAGCTTCAATTGCATCCTCCCTGTGTACATGTCTGTGTCCAAATTTCCTATTTTTACAAGGATACCACCAGGCATATTGGATTAAGACCCTACCCTACTCTAGAATGGCCTCATCTAATTATATGTGCATTGACCCCATATCCAAATAAGGTGGTGTTCTGGTTTACTGGTGGGTAGAAGTTCAACATATGAATTTGAGGGTATGCCATTCAACCCATAAGAGACACAAGTAGAACACTGAAATTTTTTTCAGTGGCAAAGGAGTGGACTCTTCCAGCCGGTGATGGCATAGCTTGTTCTAAGACAGAAGAACAGTTGTTCAACTCCCCAAAGTTTCTCAGGGAAATACAACTGTGTACCCACAACCTGGAATGAGGATTCTGCTAGATGCAGAAAACTCTTTTTGGCATTTTATTGTATTCATTTAAACATTTTTTTAAAAAGGATTTCTTTATTTATCTGAGCGCGAGAGTGTGCACACATGTGAGAGGGAGGCAGGGCAGGGGGAAAGGGAGAGAAACAGGCTCCTTACTGAGCATGGAGCTTGACACAGGGCTCCATCTCATGACTCTGAGATCATGACCTGAGCTGAAATCAAGAGTAGGCCACTTAACTGACTGAGCCACCCTGGCGCCCCTTCTTTTGCCATTTTACAGGTTTTTAATGCCTTCCTTGTGCTCTCTCTATGCTGCCCACCTGTTTTACAAGATGTAAGTACCTGGTAGAAAATGACTGCCATCCTCTACGTGAGTGTTTTCTGCTAGACTGGGTAAAGTGGCGGTCAGTGTCCCAGGAGAATATCTCAGCTGGTCCAGGCTGTAGACACACGAATTCTGTTTCTGTATAGTAGGAAGCCACTTCTTCAGAAAACTCACTTATGTGAACCCTCAGTATCTTAGTGATGTTAGATAAATAAAGCATTAATATAAGACAGTCATAGTTTATTATTCATTTGGTGTATTGATGGGTATAAGGGACTAGGTGTGCTATGTTCGATGTATCCTGCTCCCGGTTATGTATCTCCTATAAGGATTTAATGTATGGCACCTTTTCTGGTAAGATGATTGATTTAAGGATAAATTTGTTTAAAGTGTCTGTTGGAGAATGTGTTCTACTCTATTAATAATAAGCCTGGCAGTTGTGGACAGGTTTTGATCAGAAAATAAGGAGGGAGTACATCAAAGTGGAGGGAAAAGCCTAACCTATGGAAGCAGAAAGGCTTGAGATATATTCTGGAATTTAGGTTAACTATTAGAGAGTTATAAAGAAGACTAGAAAGGTATGCTAGGTCAGATTGTAAAGGACCTTGAAAGCTAGGCTCAGAAATATGTCCTTAATTTAGATGACAGTATGAGCTCTAGGAGGTTATGAATATGGGGACAGTGTGATTAGAATATGCCTTGGAAACATCAGTTTAGTGGTAGGTGTAATGAATTAAATGGGACAAAAAGCCTATAGCTCCTTAGAGAAGTTCAGGTGGTATTGGAGGAACCAAGACAATGGAAAGTAGGTTGAATGTAAGACAAACAGAACACTGGTAATTTCTAAGACAGTCGTAATTTAAAGTAAGCATGTGATTACATGTTACTGTCTTTTTCTTATTAGTTGCTCTAATTAAAAATACAAATGATAGCTTCTTAAAAGGGGAAAGATGCCAAATTTAGCTTCCAAGGTCAGAGATAGTTTAGGCTTAATTTTTTAGCAAAGCTGTACCACAGCGAAACATGGTATCATGGTATCATTTTTCCCTCTTGATAAAATACTAAATTCTTCATTTGTCTAACAGTTGCCCCAGTTTTAGGTCTGTTGAAATTTCAGCTGATTGGGTTAAGATAGACACAATCTTTTTAAGAAACCTAGAAAATATACACTTTGGTGTGGGTTTTTATGGCTACTATCATAGACATTATTTGCTTTTTATTTTCTTTTTTTGAATATATATTAGTGTTTATCCACATGTTCAAGTATGTTGAGTCTAGTCACATTCCTGAAAATGATGGTGTGGAAAGAACAATTGGCTGGCAGCAGACTGTAAGACATAAACTAAATTGTGAGCACTGGCTTAGAATGATCTGTAAGGCAGTATATGGAGGTTCCAATTTGTTCACTTAATAATCACCATTTTCTGTTAAGTATTTAATTACTGTAATGCAGTAGGAGGTAATTGGAATGTTGAGGGAATGGATAGGAGAGATAATGCCTTTTCAAAAATCTTGTTGAATTTACCATTGATGTAGAATTTTATAGTTTTCTCCGTTATTGCTGTTCTTTCTTGAAAACTAAAGATGATTTACAAACATGCGAAACTTTGAGCAAACATCTAAATCACTCATCTGTGAGAGCTCTGTAGAGCCTAAATCAGACATTGTTTCTCCCCTGTATTTATTGTAGGATGTAGTCCGTATGGGTAATGATATATTAAATTGGAAAATCATTTTTTGGCATCAAGATATACAGCCTTTGATCTCAGACGGGAATGTTAGTCTGATACTAACAGTTATTTGAATGAATGGTATTTAGAAAAAGTTGATTACTATCAGTAGATTGGCTGCTCTGTTAAAAATTGATCAAATTTGGGATACCTGGGTAGCTCAGTTGGATAAGCCTCTGACTCTTGGTTTTGGCTCAGATCATGATTGCAGGGTCATGAGGTTGAGTGCCAAGTTTGGCTCTGTGCTCAGCAGGGAGTGTGCTGGAGATTCTCTTTCTCCCTCTCCCTCCACTTGTACATGCACATGTGTGCACCCTTTCTCTTTTCCCTCTCAAATAAGTAAATAAATAAAATCTTAAAAATAATTTAGCAGATTAAGTTGCTCATAAGGGATTTAATGGATTTCATTTATAACTTAGAAATAAACATGCTTTGATTTCTCCTAATGCTGATGTACTAGTAAATTGAAGAGGCCTGCTTAAGATCACTGTAAAAGTGACTTCAAATGGGACCTTATTTTTCATGTTTCATTACTGTTTAGAATAGTTTGGTGCGCCTGGGTGGCTCAGTCGGTTGAGTATTGGCTCTGGATTTTGGCTCAGGTCATAATCTCAGGGTCCTAGGATCAAGCCCTGCCTCAGCTTCATGCTGGGTATGGAGCCTGCTGGGGGATTTTCTCTGCTACCCTTTCTCCTCATTGCATGTGCTCTCTCTCCTCTCTCTCCCTCTCAAAAAAAAAAAAAAAAAAAAAAAAAAAGGAAGAAAAAAAAGAGAAAGAAAGGAAGAAAGAAAAGAAAATCTTGGCAAATTGATTCCGAGAAGTAGCATTTAGTCCTATTATATTTCTAATCCAAATTCCTAGATTTCTAGATACATTTACAGTAAACCTTTTTAAAATTTACTTTGTAGGATGGTACTATAAATTTTTGTGTATACAGTCAATCCTCATTATTCATGAATTCCAAATTTACAAATTTGCCTACTCACTAAAATTGCTTTGTAACCCCAAAAATCAATACAGTGCTTTCATAGTTATTTACAGACATGCATAGGGCAGAGAAAAATTTGTTTGGCCCAAGCACACATTCCTACATGAGGTTGAACAAAGCGATGCTCTGCCTTCGTCTTTCTGCTCTCATACTGTAAAGATGTGTCTTCTTTGAGGTCTATTTAGTGCCAAGTTTTTCTTATCTTGTGCTTTTTGTTGGTGATTTTGGTTTAAAGTGGCCCTCAAGGACAGTGCTGAAGGCTGTGATGTGGCTACAGAGAAAATATTTATGTTAGATAAACTTTGTTCTGGCATCAGTGCAGTGCTGTTGGCTGTGAATTAAATACTCATGAAGCAGCACTACCTATTGAATATGGTGTCTTTAAACAGAAACACACCTTAAGCACCGTGGTTATGTGCGGTTTGACAAAAATGTAATCAGAGGCTTGCAGAAACCACATGCTACCCTTTCCCCTAGGAGCAATGGTTCAGTATCTGCTAATTTGGTGTTCACAGTGACTTTGTAGAACATGACTGCTGAGAAAATGGAGAATTGACTAGGCTGTTTTTTATTTATACTCGAGAAATAAAGTGAGTTGTATATACTTTTTGGGTTAGATTCAAATCCACCAAGAACAGAGCTGATTTTTCCAAGAGGCTCTTTGTTTTAGGTTTCCTTACCTCCTTGCCTCACTTTTATTTTGAGAAACTTCAGTACTATTTGCCTCTAGCAGAGAAACTTTTTTCCTCTAAGAACAGCTTTTCAAATTGGGAGCTAACTTTTTAATTTATAATGGAATGTATTATCACAGTTATGCAGAGTGTATCTGAACAATGATATACTGTTGTTATAGGTAGCTCAGCTCTCCTGTACATGGTCTACTGTCCTCATTAATTCTTTCTTTTTCCCCCAAAGATTTTATTTATTTATTCATGAGAGGCACAGAGATGAGAGAGAGGCAGGCTCCTTGTGGGGAGCCTGATGCAGGACTCAACCCCAGGACGCCGGGATCATGACCTGAGCTGAAGGCAGACACTCAACCACTGAGCCACCTAGGTGCTCCTGTCCTCATTAATTCTTGACTGTGGATTTCTGAGCACCTCTCTTCTGCTATCACTTGCTTGTTTAGGAAATACAAATCAACATTTTTTTTTACAGCTACATTTCCCCTTATTTTCTAATTTGATCCATAGGTTTTCCTATTGCCTTTTTCTTACTATTAAATACAGATAATCTCATCCTTGTTGATTTTATCTGTTCTATCCTTCTGACATCCAAGATGATTTGCTTTTCTTTTACTTTTACTCTGTCTTTATCTCCTGAATGGTCAGTCTTCTCCTTGTTTTTGTTTTTAAGTTTTCTTCGGTCTGTACCTTCCTTTCATTCACTAAAAATTCAATAGAGCAAAAAAACCTGGTGGCCTCGGGGCGTCATCTGTAACCCACAGGGGTTTTGTTTGGTTGACCCAGTGGTTTATAAACTTCAGCCAACATTTTGAAATTTTCTTTGGGAATTTTTTAAATTATAAATTCAATTTTTCAAAACAATGGAGGGCTATTCAAATTCTCTTTTGTTTTTATGTCAACTTTTCTAAATTATGTTTGTTCAGTGAATTTGTTAACTTTAATCTCAGTTATTGACCATATTGACATAACGTAGTTTACAACATTCCCTTAGGAATGTCTTTAGGTTCTATAGTGAGGTACCCATTGTAGTCCAGATATTGCTAATTTTTGGCTTCTCTCTTTTTTCTTGATCAGTCTTACTAGAATTTTATTAACTTTACTAATTTTTTCACTTTTATTTTCTTTCCTGCTTGTCCATTTTCTATCTCATTAATTTCTACTATCATAGTTAGGAAGGTCGCTAATTTAAGACTCATTTTCCTGCAGCGTTGGCATCAATGTATTTATGGAGATAATTTGGAGTTATCTTGTTATATTTTTGGTGAATATCTGAACTACCTGATTCTAAGCTTTTATGCTTAAACTATTACAGTATACTGCCTCCTGTTTTATTATATTCAACTCTAGATTGAATCCCAGTTTAGCATTTGTGTGTAATTCACTTTGAGTGCCATATATAAATTAATTCATTAAGGAATTACCATGGGGTGCCTATTATTTGTAGTTCCTTTCCTTTTTGTGTTAATTAACAATCATATAGGATATCCCTGAGACAGTTTTTATCTCTGGTAATTTAATGAAACATAGCTTTTGCTTTTTTTGGTACCTGTGTGTAGTTGTCATTCATAAGAAATAGAGAAGATAGGCTTGAACTCCTCTATCCTGGTTTATTCATTTAATCAATATTTCTTGTCCTGCACTCTACCAGGTTCTAGGGATAACCTGGAAATATAAAACAGAGATGACTTTTGATCTTAGGGAATTTACAATCCGGTGGAGAACACAAAAGCATTAATCAAGTCTGATAAATAATATTGTGAAGGAGAGGTACGCTGTGCTGAGTTGCCTGCAGAAGATTGACCTGAGATCTGAAACCTAAAGGAGAGTTAACTAGACGAAGAAGAATGGGAACTGCACTCCAGGCTCCAGAAGAAGCATGTGCAAAGTTTGGGGGGTGTGGCGGTGTGAGAGACAGAGGTCATGTGCACACATGTCGGTGTTTACCTGAATAGAAGGTGCTTGAAGTTAGTGATATGTGTCTTCTTCTTTCTTCTCTTGTTTGGTATTGGAAAGACACATTCTTTTCAAAGATACCACTGTCTGTAAGACATTTTCTTCCCTATAGTCGTCTCTGTGTGTTCTCATCAGTCCTCTCCAGCCTCATGACCGTGGACAGTAGCCTGTCCAGCACTGCTTAATACCCTTCAATTCTGTCCTTTCTTTCTGCCAACAGTTTCTTCCTTTCATCAACATGTGACTTTGGCCCTCTCAGACTGTGTTTCTTTCGCTGGGCTTGCTTCCTTAGCCCTTGGTCTTGGACTTCTGTTAGAACATTTGTAACATTTTTTGACTATTTTTAGTATTCTTCCTATTTAAATTTAATTCGGGAATATTAGTATACTGTTTCTCTCCCTACCCCTAGCTTCTAGCACAGGGCATGGTTCCTGATTAGTGTTTATAGTAAATGTACCTTGAATTGTATATATATTTTGATAGGTGTAGAGGTTGGGTTTTTTTTTTTAAGATTTTATTTATTTATTCATGAGAGACATGGAGAGAGAGGCAGAGACATAGACAGTGGGAGAAGAAGGGCTCCTTGTGGGGAGCCCGATGTGGGACTCCATCCCAGGACCCTGGGATCATGCCCTGAGCTGAAGGCGTAGACACTCAACCACTGAGCCACCCAGGTGTCCCAATAGTTGTAGGAGCTTTATTTTTTTATCTTTTATCTTTTATTTTTATTTATTTATTATAGTTGTAGGAGTTTTAAACCACAGTATGGTTTTAATTATTTCACAAAATAGTAACCAGTTCAGAAACATGATATTTGATGTTTCCAGATTATTGGCCTCTGGAGTTCCTTAATCAGTTTGAAACTATTATTTCTGGATAACTTTTATATATAGATTCATGGTCCATTATTCATTTTTGAGTCCCATTTTAAAATGTAGTAGTATTTCCATTAAGCTTCTTTTTATGGTTTCTGTCTCTAATGAAATTTCCTTTCTGTTAAATATCATCCACATTTTCTACTAGATTTTTAAAAAGATATTAATTATAGTAATTTTTATGTCCCTGTGTAATAGTCCTAGTATATGCATCATCTTAAGTCTGGTTGTGTTACTGTTTTTCTCTCTTGACAGCAGGTTCTTTTGTCTTTTTTTTCTCAGTGTGACTTGTAATGTTTCATCAAATGTTACACATTGCATAAGGTGAACAGTAGAACCTAAGATATTTATGCTTAGAAATGAGTACACTTTTTTTGGCAGACAGTCTGATTGAGTCAGTCTGGGTAGTAGTTGAGCTGGTTTTGAGGTTTATTGTTGCTATTGTTATTATCAGTATACCACAGACTTCAAATTCTTCCAGCAGTGGGTTGCTGCTCACTTGGTTTTAGAGCGAAGCCTGCAGTGTTGGAGGATTTTCTCCTTGTTTCTATTCTATTCTGAGCTGACAGCTTGCCTAGGTATCTGTGCAGGATTTCCTTCTGTGCTCTTCCCCTCTCCCCATGGTGGACTGCTCTTGCGTGTTACCTGGTGCAAGACTTGTCAAGGCAGAAGGGTTTTGCAACCCTTTTCCTGTTTGAGCCTCAGTCTTAGGCAAGTCCTGTGCACTTGAGCCCCAGGGGCTGAACCTTTTCCCTGCTTGTATCACTTCCCCAGTGGAGGTTATCTTTTGCCTCCTACCTACTCCATGCAAGATCTAGAATGTAGGCAGGTTTCTTGGTTTTTGCCTCTCCCCATCCCCTCCCCTCCTGCCAGCTGAGCTTTGCCTTGTATTGGCAGGGGAGGAGGAAGACAGGGACAGCCTGAGCAATTTTCCTGCTTCCCTTCCAGTGCTAGAAGACATCTATTTTGTATCAGCACAGAGTCTGGGCATGAATGTGCTTTCTGTCCCTCCCCCAGTGTTTATCTTGCATTTGCCTAGTGTCAGACCAGAGGAAAGGAAGATGAGTATTTCCTTCCCTGCTAACATTTTCCTGGTATCGGTGCAGGGGCTCAAGGATGAGAGGCTTGACTGTACCTTCCCAGCAAATGGACAACATTTGCTGCAGGTGAGGGTTCAGTCTGAAGCATGGGTGAACTTCTTGCTTCTGCCCCACTGGGAGCTGATAATCACCTTATATTTGGGTAGTCCAAAAGTATACATAGACTTCTTGGTACTCCTGCTCTACCCTCAAATCTTGGAGCAGGCATTACACACCAATACCAGCAATTTTACTTTCTCAGCTCTGCCCTGCTCATAGTACTTCTCATGAGCATCTCATGAGGTAGAAAACTGTAAAAAAGAAAATTGTGGGAGGGTACAGAATCCTGTGTCTAAGGCTTCCGGGGTTCTAAATTGACGTGAGTACACATTTGGCCCTTAAGAGTTTGTTAAAATTTCAGGTGTTTTGTAAATGTCTCTTTTCCATGTTCTATCAAAGATGAAACAATTCATGTATCCCATCTCCTCAGAGGATCTTCTCATTCTGGATTTTAGATTATTGATTGCCTTATGACTTCAAGTCCCTGATGGGCTCAAAAACTGGTGGTTTTTATGGATTGTCTGGCTTTTTCTTTTTTCATTTTAATTTCTTTTTATTTTTTAAAGATTTCGTTTATTTATTTGAGAGAGGGAAACAGAGAGAGCACAAGTGGGAGGACAGGCAGAGGGAAAGGGACTAGCAGACTTCCCACTGACTTCAGAGTTTACAGAGCCTTGAGGCAGGGTCCAATACTGGGCTCGATTCTAAGACCCTGAGATCATGACCTGAGCTGAAGTCAGATGCTTAACTGACTGAGCCACCCAGGTGGCCCTGGCTTTTTCTTTTTGTTAAGGGTAGGAATAAATTTTTTATACGACTTTTTACTTTTGAAGTTCATTAGTATCGCTTAACTAATGATAGCTTAGCTTTGTAGCTGACTTGTTTTGGAAAATAAGAAAATAATCCAAAGCACAAAGACATATTTACTTTTTTTTCTCCCAAGTAATTAATAGCAAGGCAGTCAAATGCTGGTCACTGGTAGACCTAAGGCATAGGCAGACAGAGGGAAATAATCCCATGGAAAACTAATCTTTTAGAGAGAGGGTGTCTTGCTTAATATTGACAAATTGTAAATCCACTTTAAGTATATAGTAACTGTGGCTATTGCTAATGATGTTTGGTCATTGTTCTCCCTAAGAGAGGTTTGTGAATTTTTTTCAAAACATTTAGAGTAATGATTCCTGAGACTGTTGATAAAATTTTAATGCTTTTACTAATCCATTTCCTTTTGAATCAATTTCCTAGTTAAATGTCAGGGCTGTTTTTCCTAATACTAATGTCCATAGGATTATCTTTGATAATTATGCCTGTTGATGTTCTGAAGTGCATAGAGACCTTTATTACATTCTATTTAAATTTTCCCACGCACACTGAGCCATTCAGATCAGTTTGTCTTAGCTCTTTTGTAAATTAGACTCAGCATGATTGAAGAAATTGTTTGGTGGAGTTAGAAGCTCTAAATTGTATTCAGGACAGTTTTTACCTGGCTCTTTTCTAGTTTATGTGATGTAGTACTGGCCTCATTTTTCATCTTTTTCTTCTTAAAATTGTGCACCAGAGGTTGACAATTTAAGTTGCTTAGATACTAATCTTAATTTTAGAGCCTTTCTTCAAATGTCTGTCCTTTTATTTTGAGAGTGATAGACCAGAAAGCTAAATGGAAGCTCCATGCATGTGGGCAGAACTCTTTTTTTGCATTGGTTGGCTGCACTGGCAGGTGTCCTCAACCGACTGTATATAAGTCTTTGGGCTGGAATCCCCCCATCGTCTGCAAATAAGTGTTCTGAAGGTTATTTGGGAAATGGGAGCTGCTGGGATGGTGGTAGGTAGGAGGTGGATCTTAATTTTTTTTTTTTTTTTTTTAGATTTTATTTATCTTTTCATGAGAGACAGAGAGTCAGAGACATAGGCCAAGGGAGAAGCAGGCTCCCTATGGGGAGCCTGTTGTGGGACTTTATCCCAGGACCCCCAGGATCAAGACCTGAGCCAAAAGCAGACACTCAACCACTGAGTCACCCAGGTCCCCTGGATGTTAATGTTTTGATATGTTAATTCCTACTTTAGGTTTTTAGTTTAGACCTCTCCACCACTCCCAAGTGTGTTTCCTTCCATATAAGGTTTCTCTGGTTTATCCTCTGTAGAGAAAAACCCTACACGTGTTGCAGAGTTGGGAAGGGGCGGGTTGCTTGGTTGTGAAAGAAGAGAGGAGGGGATTTAAGGCTCCTATTTCTTCTTACATTGAATTTGAGACCTTCCTGCCCCCTAACTTCAGAACTACCTGGAATCTCTGACTCTTATACTTTTTCTGGGAGGTGGGGGGTTCTGTTGCACACATTGGCTTTTTATAGATTCCTCAACTTACACAGGGTTTATTTTCACCTTTTTCATTCTGCTGAGTATGTTATCAGTCATCCATTTGGCTTTCAGGCTTCCAAAACTTTATTACTGTCATCTCCTCTGATTTCTGTGTCTTTTTGGTTTTATGTGTTATTTATCCTTTACATGTGCTCACTTGGCAGCACATATACTAAAAATGTTATTTATCCTTTACAGTCATTTTAGAAACTTTTTAGGAGCATAAGAGACAAAAGAATGCTTTTAATCTCAAACTCCTAAGGTATTCTACGATTTAACATCTAGTTGGGTACAATATTAAGTAAACTGGTTAAAGTTAAGGATATATATTGTATTCCTAGAATAGTCACTTTAAAAATAATACAAAGAGGAATAGCTAAAAAGTCAATAGATATAATGAAATTCTAAAAAATACTTCGAAAAAAATAAAAAAAAAATAAAAAATACTTCGTTAACCTCAAAGGAAGTAGGGAAAGAGGAATAGATAGAAAACTTATAAGATATAAAACTTATAAAAAGAAAAAGAAAATTTGAGGATAAGGATGAAGAAGAATGTAGAAATGTCTATTTAGGTGCTCTGTAAAAGAATGTACTTTAAATATAAAGACACAGATAGGTTGAAAGTATATGTGTAGGAAACTGTATATTATCTAGACAGTAAGTATAATAAGGTTGGACTATATTAATATTAGATAAAAGATACTACCCAAACAAAAATAAATCTTACTAGAGGTAAAGACATTTCATCATGTTAAAAGTCAGTTCATTATGAAGACTTTATGCTTTAACGAAGCTTCAAAATACATGAAACAAACATTGATAGCATTGAATGTAGAATAAAAATTCAAAGTCATTGTTGCATATTTTAATACCCTCTCTTAGCAGTTGATAGATCTAGATAAATGACTTAAAATAATGTGCTATTTCTTTACTGAACACAAGATGGCAAACTGGTCATGGTACTTGCAAAAATGGATCTGTGTATTTGAATACAGGGAAATATACTATGATTTTATTATGTGGAATTAATTTATTATGTGAATTATTTTACTTTTCCTTCATTTATTTTAAAACAAAATGAACAGTGGCAAATAGTGAAATAAATAGTAATACTGCAATGTAGTCGTATAATACTTGACATGTACATGATAAGCATTAAATGAATTTTTGAAAAAAAAATTTTGTTGAATGAATATAATGTGGGACTTTAGAGTTAAATCTATGTTTGAATTTTAAACAAAAATTATTTTTAAATCTGATTACAAAAATGCCACTTTCACTTATAGCAATAGTTCTCAAACGTTTTTGGCTTTAAGATCTCTTTACTCTTTTTAAAAAAACTATTGAAGACCTCTAACGAGTTTTTGTTTATGGTTATATCTATTGATGCTTTCACCTTTCAGAAATGAAAATTATGAAATTTTAAGAGGCAGCTCTTTCTTCCCAAGATTTTAATTATTTGGTTATTTATTTGAGAGAGAGAGAGAGAGAAAAAAAAACAGAGAGAATGTGAGTGGGGAGAGGGAGAGGATCTTAAGCAGACTCCACACTGAACACGGAGCCTGACATGGGGTTTGATCTCACTACCCTACCATCATGACCTGAGCCAAAACCAAGAGTCTGACAGTCAACCAGCCAAGCCACTCAGGCGCCCCAATTAAACCACCTTAAAAAAAAAAGATATTTAAAGAACATTTAAAAATTCACTTTAAAATAAAAACAATAAACTCACTATATGTATTGTATGTTATCACAAATAATAGATATTTTTATGAAAAATAACTCTCTTTTCCAAGAGAGTTTTGTTTTTCCAAAACAAAATATAGAGAAGTGGCATCATCTTACATTTTCGCTAATCTCTTTAAAGTGTGGCTAAGGTGACAATTGTATTTTTCTATCACTTTCTGCATTTAATCTTACCACATGTGAAAGATTTTTTAAAAGGTGGATAACATCTTAGTATTACTACAAAAATGTTTTGGCCTTGGGCCACTCACCAAAAGACTTTTGAGCTCCCTTAGGAAGCCCTGGATCATGCTTTGAGACTCTCTGACATAAGATAGAGCAAAGAAAATGAGGAATTATCAGTGGGTGTGTGGCCTGAACCATGAGGATGTAGTTCACTCCTTATCAGTGGATTATTATGGTTCTCTTGTGGTTACCTAACCTGAAAAATTGTAGGAACCTTATCTGGGAGATAGATTAGTAAGTGTAAATGTTACTTGAGTCTAACTTTGTGTGTCTGATGTAGAGCTGGGGTTGAGAATGAGTTGGAGCTTGCTGCAATCCAGTTGTGAGTTCAGTTATCTGAGATAAGTGATTTGGGGTCTGTAGGTGGCAAAAGGCTTTTTCTGTCTATGGGAAGTTGAAGTGGTGGCTTAAAAAGAGTGCTCTGAAGTTGGAAGCTTTACACATTGCTGTTGAGAATAGAAAACATTCTGGCAATTCCTCAAGAGGTTAAACATAAATTGTATTATGACCCAGCAGATTTACGCCTATGTATATACTCAAAAAGAAATAAAAATATATGTCTACATAAAAATGGGTACATGAATGTTCATGGCAGCATTATTCATAATAACCCAAAAGTGAAAACAAGCTAAATGTCAATGAACTGATGAACAGGTAAACAGAGTATGCTCTGTCCATATATGGAATATTATTCAGCCATATAAAGGAATGAAGTATTGATACATACTGCAACATGGATGAACCTTGAAAACATTATACTAAGTGAAAGAAGGTAAACAAAATACCATGTGTTATATGTTCCATTTATATGAAATGCCCCAAATTTGCAAGTCTCAAGAGACAGAAAGTACATTAGCGGTAACTTAGGAATACTACCTGAAGAATGTTTCTGCATATTGGTAAGTCATAGTACCTGTCACATGGTCAGTGACCTGTACAGGGACTCATCATATCAACATCAAAAGCTTAGAGGGGGTTTCCCCTTTTTAAAGAACTGAGGAGTCCTCTTTGTTTCTTTTTAATACTTTTTAAAATCAGATAATGCAGCTAGTGTTATTAGTGTCTCTTTTTTAGCCATGGCTGCTAGGAAGTTCAGGATGACATTTACTGCTCAATCACAGTAACTTTGTTAGTTGGGTTAGGCAAGTGGTATATTTTCTTTTCTTTTACACATTTTGTTGTGGGTTTTTCAAGTTTCTACAAACAAACTTAAATATTTTGTTATAAGATGCCTTAGTCTTTAGCAGTAGTAGCTAGGGTTTAAATTACAACAAATATAAAACGTATATGTGAAAAACTAGGGGCAGCACTTACCAAGATAGAGAAGAGTTCTTTCTGTGTAAAATGGCAACATTAGTTTTTAGGTAGAAAAATGATAATGATCCTTGAACGAAGCCTTTAAATAAGCAGTGAGTTCCTAGACACTGGCACTATTCAAGCAGATGCTAGATGATCATCTGTTTGTAGATCTTATAGAGGTAAGTCCTGTATTGGATTGGAAATCAGACTAAACATTACCTTTAGAGTTCTCCAAGTCTTAAGACTCTTTCTGTGATTGAATTGGCAGTAATTTCTGATGATACAAAGCACTAAGTGGTCATTTTAAAGGGAGTAATTTTTATTCTAAGAACATATTTGAGAGCTTGGAGTTCCAGACATATAACACATGAGAGATAATTTAGTATGAAAATATTAGAACAGGTACTACCAGTACATTGCCTAAAGAACTCAGTGTGGCTGTTGTTCTGAAAGTGTGCTCTCAATTTCACTGCAGCTCAGCTAGGACAATTTAGCTAAAAAACCCACCTCTGAATGTTGCTAGAGCATTTGAAAAGTGATGTATTTAAACATTAGAGTATGTGTTCCTAATAAAACTGTTGTGTCTTAATTTTAGTAAGTTCTTTTTTTATCAGTTTTTTCAGTTACATTGAGATATAATGGACATATAACACTTTGTAAGTTTAGGGTGTACCACACTATGATTGGTATGTCTATTGTGAAATTAACTTGCTCTTAACAGTACTCAGTCAATCCTTCAATCTACTCTGGGTTACAGTTTATAAAACAAAATACAAAACAAAAAATATCAGTATAAAGGAGGGGATGGATGAATGGATGGGTGGATGGGTGGATGGATAGATTGATAGATCAGTAGATATTCTCCCTAAAGCCCTCTGTGTAACTGAAGGTGACCCATATAAATAACCTAAAAGCACCAGTTGGGCTGTCACCAAAATCCTCTGCTACATTCAGGATTGGTGTTTTATGAATCTCTTCCTGCCCATTTTTGTTCTTAATGTTATTGTTAGGATTTAGATTTTGCAGAATTTATTAATAACCTAGAATTAAATTGAGATTATGCCTGTGGATTCCTAAATACTATCTATTTATATTTAACAGGCAGTCAGTTGTATAGATCTGCCATACTGGAGCAGAGCATCTAGAACTGTGGGAAGAAGTTAATTGTGTCATTGCAAAATTTAGAAAGTTGCAAAATTAGTTTCTAAAAACCAGGTGGTAAGAATCCATAGGAAGCTAGAGGCTTAGACATGAGAGACTGCTGTCTAAAACCTGGGTATAGTACAAATAGAATACAATCAAGCATGAAAGAAAAGCATAAAGTTAGGTTCTTTGCATTTATGTTCTTTTGCTACAGTTAAGTTTTAGTTGTTAGGAAATGCCTTCGAAAAGGAAAAAGAAAGGCGATAAGATAGAGGAAGAAAAAGAAAAACAGCAGTTGCATTTTGGGAGCTGGATTTACATCTCATAATTAAAAAATTACTAACACTGCCAAGTGTGGTTGGATCTAACATTTCTTGGACTGAAACATTAATAGTCTCAGTTCCTGAGAGTGAGGGATTTTATTGGTATTCCCAGTTTTGTCCATTTGAAGAGCATGGAAGCTGTTCAAATCTGGAGTGAGAATATGAGAGGATAAGGGTCCATCAAAAGGGCTGTGAGGGGGCAGCCCCGGGGGCGCAGCGGTTTGGCACCGCCTGCAGCCCGGGATGTGATCCTGGGGACTGGAGATCACGTCCCACATCGGGCTCCCTGCATGGAGCCTGCTTCTCCCTCTGCCTGTGTCTCTGCCTCTCTCAATCTCTCTCTCTCTGTGTCTCTATGAATAAATAAATAAAATCTTTAAAAAAAAAAAGAGTTGTGAGGTCAAGGAGAGCACCTGTGGGATGTTTTAAGCTTTATATGCTGATTATGGATAGCTGGCAAAGCTGTTTATCTTTCTACTGGTTGCTAAAACACATGACATTCCATTATAGAAGGTTCATGAACCTTCTATGTGTATTTTAAGTTTCATATTCTTGAGAAACTCTAGTCCAGGTTTGCTTGCAGAGAAAGTTTGGAATTCCTTTGTTTGGAAGGCATTCTGTCTTAAAACAACAAACAAAACAAAACAAAAAACAAAAACAAACCCCACACCCATTGAGAATAATTTTGATCCTAATCATTACCTCTGGCATTTGTGGTCTGTGGATTTTAAGCATTAAACAATAGGAAAATTTCCTTCCAAATTTGGTGGGGAAGGTGGATAGGGAAGAAGAAAGGAGGGAACTCCACCAGTTGTTTGGATTTTTTTTTCTCAGACTTATTTGGAGAACTGCTGAAAGAGAGATTTTGTGAATTTACTTCTGTCTGTTGCCTAAATTGCTTTTAAGCCATTTTATAAAGAAATATAGCTGGTTGGTTATTCTCTAAAATTAAACTTGTGGAAAAAAGACAGTACCTTTTTGGGTCTGAAATCCAATCTCTTCTTTCTTCTAAAGATTATTATATAGAATGAATATTTTAAGTTACCTGAAGTTATTTAAATTCACGGGAGTCATAACATAAAGAGGGAATAGTCCTGGATATAAGAAAAACCAGTTGTCCTTGTTCTCTTGAGGTGTCTTTAGGGCTGGATTTGTCTACCATCTAGTTTTCAAGTAAAGGATTAAAAAGCAACTCATTTCCTTGGGAGGGCTGTTCATTAAGAAATTTTCCTCCATTTGTTGTTCCCTTTTTTAAAAAAAAAAATAAAAATACATTTAAATGTATGAACAGATAAAGTAAATGTTTGAGGAAGATAAAAGGATTATTAAGATCTAAACCATAATCTTTGTTCCTTGGACAACTGCAGAGAAGGATTATGCTTCCTTTCTCAGAGCATGCCTCAGTGGCCCAGTCACCCCTGCTTGCCCATTGTTCACTGAGATGAAATAATGAGTGTTTCATTATTTCTTTGTCTTAGGAGGCAATTCTCTATAGGTTTTTCAGATATCTGCACATCTTATAAGCAGAAACACTGGCTGTCTTTGTGCTGGACAATCTTTTCAGGGATATTTGCATAGTAAACAACCTTGGGTAGTAGAACTCCTGACTTCCTCTAGAGTAATGGACAGGCTTGCCTACTGTTTGGTATAATAAAGGTAATGTCACCCTCCAGAACAAAGGGTGCATCTCCTTACTGCCCATTATAAAAGATTCAACTTTCCTAAACTTAAGAGTTCCCCTCCCTTCATGCTGTGCATTGAGGGCATAGGTACTGTCTGGCCCTCTTCACATAGGTCTTCAGGGAACCCAGCAAATGCTGATATTATAGCCACTGCTACTGCTAGTGATGTAAATACTAAATTATCCTTTGTGTCTGATGTTTTCTGCCCAGGACCCATGAAACTGGCAGGCTAACTTGTTAGCTTGAGAGTATAGTGAAGTTTTATACCCTGTATGTACTAAATACTTTGAAATAATAATGATTTGTTAAGTAGGACACATTTGAAAAGTGAAAAGATTTTTTGAAACTTATATTTATAGTTTGTACAACTCTTAAGAAGTTCATTTAAGATATTATTTCCCCTTGTTTTGATATAGGGTTTGTTTATAATGTCAGCCCGTATATGGAATATCATCCTGGTGGAGAAGATGAACTCATGAGAGCAGCAGGATCCGACGGTACTGATCTCTTTGATCAGGTAAGGTGGTGAAGGTGATCATAGTATTACAGTAGAAGAATTCTCTTAGATTTAGCAGTATGATGGTTGTAGAAGAAAAAGAAAATAGTTGCACAAATTTCATATGTGTTGCTTGAATTTTGAAATGTAGGAAGATGCTCATAAGTACAACTGTTTGTTTAATTTGCCTTTTAATTATTTTGTTATAATTTAGAGATGGTTTCAAATCTGTATCTGGTCGTCTACTCTTAAGTGCTTGCTGTTTCCTCTGCTGGCATCTGTTTACTTACTTTTGATTGATCTTTGAGAATTATGATGATTGACTTATGGGAGGCAGTAACAATTAGAATAAAGAACAAGACACTTAGCTTCTCTGCGCTTAGTTTTTTCTCCTTTGGGGAGTGTTAAATAATCAGCCCGTCTTGCTATGCTGAATCTGCAAATGATGTAGAAAGTTAGATGATTAATGAATAGAAATTTTTATTTCCTAGAGCGATAGCAGAGCTTATGTATATTTCAAAAGATATTTAAATTAGTCATCTTTCCCCATATATTTACTAAAACCAAACATTAGCTCTTATGCTATTTAAAAGTTACATAGAGTATGTTTACTACTATTGTGAAACAACAATCTTGAGAAGAATAGAAATTTGGCTTTGTCTCACATATGCTTTATTTTGTATTTTAGTGATGACGATCCATGTTATGGCACTAGAGTTTTACCATTTGAGATACTGGAGTGAGATTGGGTTATTTTTAGAGTTGACTTTTTTTAAAGATTATTTATTTGAGAGAGAGATAGAGAGTGCACATGAGTAGGTGGAGGGGCAGAGGGAGAGTATTCTCAAGCTGACTCCCTGCTGAACAAGGAGCCTGACACGGGGCTTGATCTCACTACCCAGGGATCATGACCTGAGCTGAAACCAAGAGTTGGACGCTCAAAATGACTGAGCCACCCAGGCACCCCGAGTTGACTTCTGATCAAATATAATTTGATTTCTGTTCCTCCTACCTTCTCATCCATTTTAGGATTTACTTATTAAGCAGGTTGCCAGAAATACTGTTTGTTTTATATTTTAATGATACTGAGGTGCATCTGCTTAAATAGCAGATTCCCATTTGCTGTTAATGTTCTTTCTGGGTTGGAGGAAAGTTGTGTTTGGCCATTGGTCATAATAGCAGTTTCGTTGGGAGGTTCTTATTGCTGATTTAAGGCAAATTCCTGTTGTCATTTGGTATTTGTTATTGTCCAGCAGTGCAAGCTAAATAGAAAAGTTTGGGAACATTTGCATGAAAAATTATCTGACATACTTTCTTCTTATATCTGTTCTGTAACCTCTTGATACTGAGTATAGTCTTCCATAAAAAGAGGTTTCATCCAGTAAAATCTAGTCTTTATATTCCTCAGTGTTGTGAGGTACAGGGACCTTATTTAAGTAATAAACCTTATTTAAGTTTTGGAGAAATCACAAGAACTGCTATGTTGTTAAATTCTTCAGCAGTTTAACAGTACATTAATTACCAGATTGCTGCATTTCCTTTGACTTCAACAGAAACAGTGATATTTGTTTAAGACTTTCACTTACCACAGAAGTAAACAACTTTATATTCTAGAAACTGTGGTGAAGCTTCTTGTATCTTTAAATATTTGAGAATTTATTCAGGGCTAGTATTTGAGTTGTACAAAGAATATTAAATAATCTTTTTACTGTCAAATTTCTGTCTCTACTTCCACTTCTGACCTCTTATTTTGTATTTCCAAATGCCTAATGAGCAATTTGATTACCCGTTGGCACTTCAACTCATTTTGCTTTCAAATAATATCAACTCATCTTCTTTCCTTTTATTTCCCGTTTCCTGTTTCTGGTAATGGGAACTCAAAGCCACTTGAGTAATCTTTGCCTTCCTCATTGTGCACCAATAACCAGTCACTGATGAAATTCTGTGATGCTGTCTTTAAACATTACATCCTTTTCTTTCTTCCTGCTGCCTTAGATGAAGTCATTATCACCTTCTCTGACCCTGCTATTTTAATACTGTCCTCATATCTTTGCCTTCAGTACCAATGTAAATAACATGACAGCTAGATGAGTATTGCTTAAAAAAGACAGTCATCTTAGCACCTTGTCCTACAACTCTTCAGATGTGCATCATTAACAGTGGGATAAATTGAAAGTCATTAGCGTGGACTTTGAGGCCTTAAACGACTGTCTAAAGGCAAATATTCTCAATGTGCAGTTTGCTTTGAGCAAACTGAAGTGCTTTGAGCAAATCACTAGTTCCATGATTAACAAATGTCCTACCTTTGCCTTCTTGAATATCTTTCTCCTTCCTTTATCTGTTAAAATTCTACCCACTCCTATAGCCCCAGGGATAGTGCTTTATATGTCATTGGATGTTCCATAAATATTTGGTAAAAGGAATTTTAATTTTTATTAACAAATGAGTGCCCATTTATAATTATATATTATGGATTTGCTACTTTAGTATATATTTATTTACTTAGGAGCATATATGAAGATTCTCATGTCAGTATTATTTGACCTGGTTATTTTACTAATGAGCTATCATTTTGTTGAATAGTATATTAGTTTTCCTTTACTGGTCTTCTACAATTGGACATCTAGGTCATTTCCAGTATTTTGCTAATATAA